>NW_023425529.1:41678761-42878761 GCF_014108245.1 Pipistrellus kuhlii
TACAGTGTGGGGCATATAGGAGGCAGCCAATCAATGATTCTCTCTCATCACTGATGTTTCTATTTCTCTCTCCCTCTCCCCTCCTCTCTGAAATCAATAAAAAAACATGTTATAAAAAAAAAGGAAAACAGTGGTCAAATTAAGATAAGGCCCGAAACATACCTATTGAATTTAGCTACTAGACAATCAAGGATGACCTTGTTATAAATTAAAACATATCTAGCTTTTCAGGTTCCACTTGGTTCAATTAGCAGTGTTTAGGTTCAGGGCATTCATTCACCTTTTACTCAATGAAAACAACCCTAGTAAGTATAGGATAACCTGAAGAAGACCACACTACAAGCAAAAAAGGATCCTAAATCACCATGCCTGATAGAGACCTTAGGAAGGCTCTGGTTTTTCCCATGGACAATACTCAGCAAGTGAATCAAAACAGAGAATCACAGCCTACCCAAATAAAACAGTGACCTTATTAAAAAACAAAAAACGATACTCATTTGTTTCTTTGGAACATTCTGTGGTACTGCTCTCTAACCAAACCTTTCAGTTTGCCCTATTCTTAAAATCTAATGAGCTTACAACTACTCCATTTGCTGACATTCTATGGCTGCTCCCATGCCCACATCTACAGTTTTGAATATTGAGAACGCTATACTTTCCTAATTACAAAATCACAGAATTCCACAAGTAATCAGCCTAAAGTCCCAATAAATCTGTGCCCCAATCTGGTCCCAAAGCACAGGTCAAAATGGAGCTGCCAGCAAACAGATGAAACAGGAAGACAGGATCTGGAGAAGGCCAACCATTAGACCACCACAAGGATACGGAAGACAGGGAACGGACTAACCTTGGGGAATAAAAGCTGGTTGTGATCCCTTATCACCAAACACACTTCCACTCTAGGACTTACCACAGTGTGTTTTATTCACATTTTTGTCTGTCTGAGTCTTCAGAGCTGAAACTTCCCAGATAACGTCTTTACAGGGCAGCTGGAGATACTGATCCCACAGTACTGTATGGCTAGGCAGGGCTTCGAGCGGCTAGAGCGCTTGGGCTGGCCATCTCAGGTTGCAAGCTGCTATGTCTGTCTCCCATTACCATCTTCTGTGTATGCCATGATGGAAAACAGTTTGGGAAGCACTTCGGTAGACTATGAGCCTCTTGCCAGCAGGGACCATACCTTACTCACGTTTCATCTCCCCAGCACCCAGCACTACAATCTGTAGCTAGTGATTGACATGCTTGTTGTTGAAAGGCACAGTACTACTGATGGTGGCAAAACATCTGTGAGGTTGAGGAAGATATTATTATTTAGGTAATCCCAATCCTTTTCATGTATCTGGCAAAGTGAAGAAGTGGTTTCTTTCTTCTCAGAGCCCTAGGATTCCATGGATGGAATTCAGAGGCTGCCTGGAGGGAGAAACCATATAAGAGGCTCTAATTATGCTTCTAACTTTCCACCACCACCAGAGCAGCGCCAATTTTACCCATTTTATGTATTAGACTTCAAGTAAGATTTTATATAAGGTAACCTTCGATTGCTTTGGAAAAAAATGTGGGGTGGAGGGGCTGGTGTGGCTCAGTGGTTGAGTGTCGACTTATAAACCAGGAGGTCACAGTTCAATTCCCAATCAGGGCACATGCCTGGGCAGCAAGCTCAGTCCCTGGTGGAGGGTGTGCAAGAGGCAGCCAATCAATGATTCTCTTTCATCACTGATATTTCTATCTCTCCCTTCCTCTCTGAAATCAATAAAAAATATATTTTTTTAAAGAAGCTTTATTGGCACTCTACCTATATTTGTGACAAATGTTGGAAACAGTATAGTAGATGGGATTACACAGATATCATAACTCTGGACCTTAATACAGTACATTCTGAAACATATGGAGAAGTAGACATTTAAAGGAGATAAGACTAGCCCTAGCCAGTTTGGCTCGGAGGATAGAATGTGGGCCTGAGGACTGAAGGGTCTGGGGTTCGATTCTGGTCAAGAGCATATGCCCAGGTTTCCGGCTCAATCCCCAGAATCCCCAGAGGGGTGTGCAAGAGGCCACCAATCAATGGTTCTCTCTCATCATTGATGTTTCTATCTCTTTCCCTCTCCCTTCCTCTCTGAAACCAATAAAAATATTTTTAAATTAAAAAATAAAGGAGATAGGACTAAATGAAAAGTGGTCCAGAAAATGGATGATGCTGAAATGCTTATCGAGACCTAAAACAATGGGATCCAGGAATCTAAATCCTGACCTAAGTCAATCAAGGTGCACCTTAAGGAAGAGTCAACCCTTATCTCAGAGTCATGACGACTTTTTAAACATATACACTGTTCTTTTTTGTTGTTGTTTATCCTCACACAAGGATATTTTTCCATTGATTTTTAGAGAGTGGAAGGGAGCAGGAGGGACAGAGAAAGAAACATGGATGTGAGAGAGAGACATTGACTGCCTCCCACATGCCCTGACAGGGCTGGAGGATCATGATAGAGCCTAAAACCACAGCCTACAACTGGCAACCAAGGTAGGAGTCCTAGATCAGAATCAAACCCTTGACTAGAATCAAATCCAGGACCCTTCAGTCTGAGGGCCAATGCTCTATCCACTAGCCAAACCGGCTACGGCATAAACACTCTTCTTGAGCCCCCACATCCTCACACAAGCTCAGGGACCTGCCTTGCTCCAGCTTCACCTCCCACTCAGGCAGCAGGAGCTGCCTCTGTGAAGCTGATGCTGAAAAAAGATTTCACTGCTCATAAACCTACAACCAGCACAGAGAGTCATGGTAACAATCATCCCCTCTACAGCCACCTCAGGCGGTAAGTTATTCTTATGTAAACCTTTAAGGCAGCCTAAGTGCTCATATTATTATTACCATTGTGTGGTGGTGATTACTGATAGCAGTTAACATTTACTTGGGGCTTACTATGTGCTTTGCACAATACTAATAATATACATAAGTGCTTTATGTGTATTATCTCATTTAATTCTCCTACAATTCTACGAAGTAGGTACTATCGTCATACTCTTTACAGATGAGGAAAATGAAAATAAAAGAGGACAAATAATTTCACAAAAATCATACAACTGGTAATATTGATAGTAGAGGCAAGATTTGAACCCAGTTTTGTCTGATTCCAAATTCCACACCCTTAATTACTGTACTATTTTGTTTCTAAATTCATCTGCAACAAAAATGATTAGGAAAGCCAAACTTTACTCTTTGAGTCTCAGGCCTCTTGGCATCCGTTTCTAAAGGTATATAGAGAAGCAGATTCCACAATTTCCCTCAGTTATTTACTCAGCTTTAAAAAACCTGGTTTTAAAAAAGTTCCTTCTTCCAACCAGTAAATCCCGCCCACTATCCTGAGTCCATTTCCTCTTATGACTCCAGTGGAAGAGAGTAGCAGAAATGAACACACACAACATCATCCTTTGTGCACTTAAGACTTCACTTCCAGTCTTTCCAGCCTGCTGTCCGCCTGCCTTTTATATATGCATTCAGTTTAATAAAAGCAGTTACAATTCGCTGGCACCAATTCTGTGCCAGGCACCACATACATCCATTGGTTCCCTCCTCCATGATCTCCAGGACCCCAATTTGCAGACAATACTCTGAAGGACTTAGAGCTAATGGAGAGAATCTTATGCCCAAAAGGGGGGGAGCAAAGATCTGGGATTTCAGATAAATGATTCTGTGCTCTAGTAAAAAAATTTTTTTGGGGGGGTGAGGGTCTTACTTTCCATTATCCATGCCGCTTTTGTGCTTCTCAGGAGAGTGGGGAGATCAAGATTTTTAAGCTACCTCCAGGCACTTTCCCTGACAGACAAGCCATCTCTTTCTCCTTAAACTGTAGGAAAAAAAGTTTGTTGAGTTCTATCCATTCACACCCTCTATTCATCATGAGTGCCCACTGTGTGCAAAGACCTTGTGGGAAACACAAGATGAGTGCCAATTCCTACATTCATGAAGATTAGTCTCTTTAGAAAAGCAAGACTTGCACATAAAAATGTTGACTGTGCAAAGTAATAATCCTACACTGGAAGGCAGGAAGCATATGAATGTGATACATAGGGCCCCTTCCCAGATGAATCCAAGGTTATGATTCGTTTTATAAAAAGGTGAACCCAATGGACCAGCTTGTTTATTAGAACCAGCTTTTACAGGCATGTTATTCAAACTCAAGTCTAATGTGCAATGATCAAGTCTAATGACCAATTCACTGCCCCACCCCAGTCATAGCAAGTGGGGACACCCCAATAAGCTCAAGATAAAATGGCAGCAAATTAGGGATAAGGAAGGAAGTATGTGGGGACTAGATTCTGTTCTGTAGCCCTGACCCAAGCAATCAGACTCCTGCAGCAGATCGCCAACCAATAAAACTTTCATGCCATAGACCAGGGGTGACCCAATCCAACAGCAGTAGAGACAGGTTTTAAGTTTCACTTCTCTGCACCCGGATGACCTCACTATTTCTTCTCACTCCTGACCACACACACACCACACTCCTCCCGGCCTGGCCAGAGCCAGTCTGGCAGTAATACAACCCAGAAAGAAGGGAATTCCCCCAAAAGATGAGCCACCACTTTGCTAATCAAGAGGCCTGTTCTAACCGGGAACTCCACCTCCCCCTCCTTTTCTCAAACCTAGATGTAAGCAATGCCTCCATTTTCTGTTCCGGGAATCCTGGTACTTCCGAAAGAGAGAAAAGCGGATTGGAAGATATACACTCAGAGCCAGCGACCAGACGTTCCTTCCTCCAGTGACACCGCCCCCGCTTCGCCTGGGGGAGGAAGGCACCACCGCTCCCTCCGGAGCAAGAACAGATCCCCTCCCCCTCTGCCCACTCTCCTCCCGCTCCCCACCAGCTGCCCTCTCCCACCGTGCAGGTCCCGAGACCCCAAGGCGCAACCTCCACCAGAACAGGGGTGATCCTTTAGCCTGTCCTGCTGGCTACTCCCTACAGCCCTTATGCACCCCTACCCCACAAGGAGAGGGGTGTCACCACAGCAATGCTTCTCTACGGTCTCCTATGACTAAGGTAGAGGGGAAGAGGGGGTGGGGGAAAAAGCAGCAATCCCTAGCCCTGTAACAGGAAAGGATACAAAACAGCCATCACCACCCCCGCTCATCACCTCTCCCTCCTCCTCCATCCCGACTTCTCCGAAGCCCACCTTCTGTAGGCGAGGGGGACCTAATGGCAGTCCAGGTCGCCCCCTTGTGCGAGGCGGAGGACGAATCCGTCAGTGCCCCCCACCCCCACCCCAGCTCCGCGTCCTTCAAATGCTGGAGCAGGCGTGAGGGTGGCCCAGCGTCCCCTTTCCGAGCTCCCGGGTGGGGAGGACCACACTGCCCCAAGCCAGGCAGTGCCCCGCAGGGGGCCCTGTGGCCTCAGCCCCCACCCTAAGCCTCTCCGCGGCCGGGACCCGCCTTCCCTCCCCAGCCCCTCACCGGTTCCTGCTCCCAAGCTCCGCCGCTGCGGCCGCCGCCTCCGCCCCCGCAGGTTCCGCTCGGATCTCGCTCGGCTCCCTCCGGCTCCCCCAGCCGATTTCAACGCCGCCGCTGCCCTGGCCCCGCTCCCGGGTTCCCTCCTTCCTTCCCTCTACCTGGCACCGGAAGCCGCGACAGCGACAAGGGCTGTGCGGCGCACCCACACCCCCAGACCGGGATACTTCCCACCTCCCCGATCGCGCGAGAACTGCGTGGCGGCAGCGAGCGGCAGTTCTCGCGAGAGTCATCACCATGGCAGCGGCTGCTGCGGAGGCATCCGGGTGTTAAGAGACGAAGCCCGGGCGGGGGCGATGTGGGGGCTGGAGGCTGTGGGCAGTGGAAGCAGGAGCCAGGGGAGGAAGGTGAAGCAGTGAGGACTGTGAGGACAATACACAGCTCCAGGGCCATACCTGAAGTTTAAGGACTGGGGCCTCGTGCTGGCCGCCCTGGAGCCGGGTTGAGCTGAGAGCCTGGGGCACCTTGGGCAAAGCCAGGAGCAGGGTATGAGTGAACAGGCCTAGCTGTGGCCGCCTAACTCCTCCAGACCTCATCTTTATTAACCAGGGCTAGTAGCATCCCCCTGAGAGCTCTCCTACACCGTTGTTACTGCTCACCACTAGGTTATCCAGGGGTCTGAATCAAGATGTCTTTTCCCATAGGGAAGAGAAGGGAGAGTGATGAATTTAAGAGACTGAAGGAAACATCTGAACTCTGGGGCTACAAGGAAGTTGGAATATTGAAGGCTGAGATGTGATTTGAGGAAGTGTATCTAGGTGATTATGAATTTTAGTACCCCAAGGAAAGTGAGAGACTCTGCTTCCATGTTCCTCTCTTCCTGCCCATCCCCTCTTCCCTCACACTCATTTCTGCACCTGGTCTAGACCTGCAAAGTTGTGTTGGAACTCTCAAGACTGTCATCAAAGAAAGGCGCTAAAAATGCTAAGAATAGAAGAAGGTTCTCTAAGTGCCCTCGCTCTACATTTACAGCAATATAAGAGAACACATGGCTCTTCCCTAAGCCCTGAGCCAAAACTTGCTTTTCTGTATTTTGGGCCTTGTTTCTTGAATCCTGCCAAGGAGTAGGCTGGTAGACAGCCACACTATGTCTACCTCTTACCCCATCAATCCCTGGTGCATGCATTCACCAGTCTCTTCCTCTTATCCCAGTCTGTTTTCTTCCATATTTTAACCTAGAGAAAAACATGCCCTTAGAATGTGAAGACAAGATGGTGAGGGATGAGATGGCTAACAAGGAGCATGTTTATAGCAAAGAGAGTTGTATCTGTCCTGAGCTGTTGCCCGTCAGGGCTTTTACCCGGCTAAGTTTTATATTTTAAGTGGCAGAAGACTCCTCCAGTGTTATTACGGATTCCGAAAGTGGACCCTGTGATACATCCACATAATTATCTTTTCCATTTCTTTTCCTAGAATTTTCTAGAAACACCCCACCAGGTTATGCCCCCCACGCTGATCACAAAAAATATACATTAAAAACCCTTTCTCGCCGAAACAGTTTGGCTCAGTGGATAGAGCGTCGGCCTGCAGACTGGAAAGTCCCAAGTTCGATTTTGGTCAAAGGCATGTACCTTAGTTGCGGGCACATCCCCAGTGGGGGGGGTGCAGGAGGCAGCTAATCGATGTTTCTCTCTCATCATCGATGTTTCTAACTTTCTTTTTTTAATTATAATTATTAAATTATTATCTATGTACATATCTTACCATTCCCCCCCTCCCATTCATACCTTTCCTCCCCAGAGTTTTGTGTCCATTGGTTGTACTTATTGCATGTATACAAGTCCTTCGGTTTGTTTCTGACTCTCTATCCCTCTCCCTTCCTCTCTGTAAAAAATCAATAAAATATATTAAAAACAAAAAACAAAACAAAACAAAAAACCTTTCTCTAGTACCCAATGACACTAACATGACTTGTGGCTTTCTTATAGGAGATGGAACCTATCAGTGTTACTGCCCAAGACTTCAGATTCTCTCAGGTGTGACAGAAGGATGGAAAGGGTGTGACCTAATATGGTAAGCAGCAAGGTATTTGAGTCAGAACTGATTAATGGGACTAGAGAATCTCCCATTTCTTCTGTCCTTCACTCCTTTGGAGTCTTGAGAAGAAAATGTCCTTTGCAGCATCACTGGGTGCTTCCCATGGAGCAAACAAATGCAAAGATAGGAGGGGTGTTGCCCAGCTGGCAGTTAGTCAATCACTGCTACTCTCCAGCTTCCCAACCACTTGAAAGGCTAAGGGAGAAGAGCTCATCTAGAGCTGAAGGAGGCAGAGACCTGGCTTACAGTTCATCAGTCTTTCTCCCTCCCTCTGACTTCCACGGGAGCTAAGTAAAAGCTGAAATTGTAGCCACCCGCTCTGTGGGTTGCATACTCCCACTCCTGCCACCGACCCCAGGCCTGGGCCTGAGCCCAGCTCGTGTGCCTGGAGCAGGGGTGTGGAAGGCAGGAGGGGCGGTGTTGGCCTTGCTGACAAAATCCATTTGGAATTTCTCAAGGTTGTGGTTTGGGGCTTAAGTTTGCCACAGAGTATGTGTGATGAAAGATGAGAGCTAGAAAGGGAGAAGGAGTCTAAAGGAGTACAGAGGAAGAAAACCAGAAAAAGCTAAAATATTCCTGCTGTGACTCCATTGGAGATTCTTCTTGCTCTTACTGAGTGCAAAATTCCCATCTGGATATTCCTTATCATTATTTTCTCTCATAGTCTATGTCCATTCTAGCAACATCCCACTATCCCCATATGCTCACCAGATATAGTCAGTGCCTAAGTAAGGATGAGATATCTTCCTGCCTCCATCAAATTTTGAAACCTAGAATTCTCAATGCTCAAGTGGAAATTTAGGACATAAAATTTTGCCCTAAGGTACTGCCCTAACCCAACACTCCTCAAAATGGTCTTACTACCCTGGTGTTACCATCATTTCACCTGACTTTGAGAATAATTTGGGCAGCAGATATATCTATTGCCTAGCCCTAGAGCAATAGATTTTTCTGCCTTTTTCATTTCATTGCACACATAAACTAATTACTAAAATTCTGTGGCACACCAAAAAATATATTCTTTGCCCATCTGACAAAAAAATAGGTAGAATTTTGATTCATTCATCCTGGACAGTTATTGTGTTAGTTGTTGTAGTTTTGTGTGTGTGTGTGTGTGTGTTTTGACAATTTAAGGAAAAAGAGATCAGTGCCCCTGACTAAATAGTCAAGTATTGCATTTTTGCATGTTTAAAAAATTCTTGAGCCTCTGGCCAGATAGCTCAGTTGATTGGAACATCATCGAATCCCTTACACCAAAGGCCTTGGATTCAATTCCCATTAAGGGCACATACCTAGGTTGCAGGTTCCATACCCAGTCTGGGCGTGTATGGGAGGCAACTGATCTATCTCCCTCCCTCCCCACCCCACCCCCACCCCCATCCTCTCTCTCTTAAAAAAATCAATTTTAAAAATTATTGTGGCTAAAACCAGTTTGGCTCAGTGGATAGAGCGTCAGCCTTCGGACTGGAAGGTCTCAGGTTTAATCAAGGGCATGTGCCTTGGTTGCGGACACATCCCCAGTGGGGGTGTGTAGGAGGCAGTTGATCGATGTTTCTCTCTCGATATTTCTAGCTCTCTCTCTCTCTCCCTTCCTCTCTGTAAAAAATCAATAAAATATATATTTTTTTAAAAAATTATTGTGGCACACCAATTGAAATTATTGGCCTAGAATGTAGAATGTACTCTGCATTCTAGTCATACATTCCTTGACCAAGGAGATGACCTGTTACAGTAAGCTTCTTGCAACTCCATAAGCAGTTACTTGTAAAGTTCTGAATGTGTGAGGCATGTCCTTTTTCCAATGAAAGATAATGGTTTGTTTTAAAAAATATCAGGCTAGGAATAGAAGGACTGGAATAAAAGACATTCTCTTTTCTCTAGTTATGGTTTCTTCTAAAAGATAAAGGAATTATTTTACTAAGATTAAAATTAAATGCAGAAGAGCTCTGAATAAGGAAGGACAAAATACATATGCAAATAATTCAGTAGGAGGGCATGCTGGTTTTGCTGGTTTCCAGAGCAAAAATATTTCCCTTCTGAGCACAGGAATCCCTTTTATATGTTTCCCATTAGTATTGTATCTTCCTCCCAAGTTCTCTGATTTGGAGCCAGAGAGAAAAGCACCTGCTCTTTTGGGTGCAGGTTCAACGATGAGATACCTTCAGCACTTGAAAACCCCAAAACATGCCCTAGCTGGTTTGGCTCATTGGATAAAGCATCAGCCTGCAGTTGAAAGGGTCTCAGGCTTGATTTCGGGCAAAGGGTACATGCTATTGGGTTGCGGGCTCGATGATGTGGGCCATGCAAGAGGCAGCCAATCAATGATTTTTTCTCATCATTGATGTTTCTTTCCATCTCTCTGAAATCAATAAAAATATATTTATATATAAAAAAAGAAAACCCCAACACAGAGGTGACCTCAAAGTGTGGGGCGGGGGTCAACAAACTACAGCCAGAGGACCAAATCTGGTCCTGCAGTCTGTGTGAACTAAATTGTATTGGACATCTTTTTGTTCATGTATGGTCTATGGCTGCTTTTCATCTACAACAGCAGAGTTGAGTAATTATTGCAGGGTTGAATAGTTGTGACAAACCCACAAACCTAATATATTTACTATCAAAACCTGTTGTTGTGTTTTTTTTGGGGGGGCAGTGATTGTTCTAGGGCAGTGATTGAGGCAATCCCTGGAGTTGAGGCACATAGAGAGTAAATAAAGCCTGTATTCGGATCTCTAGCCCCTCACACCTACAAGTCCCCTAGTTTTTCACACTAAGAGTTGCCAACTAAGTCACTGAGGCCCATTTCAAATCCTCTGTGGGACCAGCAGGCTACACATAAAGTCACTGAGTGTAGTAGGGTAGGAGAATTCACCTGGAAAAGAAGCCATGGACTGGGATCCCAAGTGTCGTCAGAAATATCACCATCTGCACCCACCAGTTCAGTAACTTAATTTATTTTAGTTATAAACAGGAACCAAGAACAAATCTCAGTACAATAAATTATCCATCCCCACCCCTCCTGCTAAAGAAAGAAAGAGAGGCTCAGAAAGTTGTAGGTAAAACTCTTCTCTGGAGGGTCCCCTTTAACATCTGAGTGGGGGGAGGGGCCAGACCACTTCCCTAGGGCCTGGACCGATCACCCTAAGGGGAGAGCACTCCCCCCTCACACTCTGTTCCATCCTAAGAAAACCCCCTCTACCACTGTCTCCCATTACCCACCAGAGCGGGCTCAGGCTGCAGTGGAGGAGTTCCTGAACAGCAAAGAGAGTGAGTGGTTTCTTTCTGGATGTAGGTCTCACTGCTCTACACAACGCCTGGGGCTAGCCCTCAAAGGAGAAGAGTGGTCAAACCACAGGGACTCCCCCGTTGAAAGGAGTATGAATCAGAGTTAAAGGCCCAGCGTTGGGGAGATGGCAGGGGCAATACAGTGCAATTCATCTTAGCCCATCCAGGTGTTCAAGGAGTAGAAGAGGGGTGACATCTTCCCCCCTCCCCCACAAGGCCCTTTAACTGTGGGGGAGAAGGCCATACATGACAGATTCCACCTGACTCCCCCCCCCCCCCAAAGGTGTTTCCAGGTAGATACTTTGAACTTCCAGGGGCTAAGATTGACCTTGGACAGAAATGAGAGCAAAAGGCTGAAAAGGCGCCCTCCGCTTCCCCAGCCTGCTGTGAGGCCCACCCTCACTTACAGACGTTGACCCACTCTGTGACCTTGCACTCATCACACAGCACATAGCAGCACCAGTGGAAACGGCAATGACAGCGCTCCACTCTCATCTGCCGGAGCACGTTGTGCCCACGGCCACAGCACAGGCTGCCGCAGCCATCCAGCAGGCGGCTGGTCTTGTTGCAGGCCCGGCCCCGTGTGCCCGGGGAGCCCACGCTGGGGTCTCGCTCACAGAAATCAGGGGACTTCTCAAAGTAAACCAGCTCTCCCGAGAGGCGGCGGGGACGCAGGCGGGGCTGGAAGGCTCCGGAGTTGCGGTTGTGGGTATCAATGAAGATGGCCCTGCCCAGTCGCTCCTTTAATGCTGCCCCCACTGCCCGGAACTCTGGGGCCGCCCTCCAGCAGGTCTTGAACTGGCAGCTGCCTGAAGTGCCGTGACACTTGCATTTCCGCTTTAGGTTTTCAGTTACCACCTGGAGTATCAGAGGGGGAAGAGGTGAAGGAAAGGGCAATAAGTGGAGAGAGCACAGAGACACAGAAGAGGGGAGGGATCAGGGAGGCAAAAGGAGGGACAAATAGAGGCAAGAATGAACAAATGATTGTGGAATATCAGGGGGGGGGTGGGAGGAAGAAGCTGGTGGATAGCCCAACTGCCTCATTTTATAGTTGGAGAACTGAAGCCAGAGCAGAGGGATTTGCCTATCGGATTTGCCTATCTTCAGACCCCAGCTGGATAACTCCAGTTGTTCTTTCCAGAGTGAGTGCTGCTAAAATGGGGAGTTTGGGCCCAGAGCACTCCTAACTTCCATTAGGAAGAAAGCTGTAATAATAGCTATCATGTAATAAGCACCTGTCAAGGACGAGGGACTCTGCTGGGAGCTCTGTTTACTAGCTCTCTCTTAATGACACTGTAAGGTAGGTACCCTTAGACTATTTTTTAAGCATCCAAAACTGAGGTCAAATCACTTGCTCAGGGCTAGCAGATGGTGACAATCACCCATCATATCCCATCCTCTTCCTCTGCTGTGCCTCAAACTGGAGCCAGGCCAGAAAGCTAGAGAGACTCAGGACGATTTGCACACGTACCTGTCGCCCCACCCTGTTGTTGTGGATTCGCATTCGTGCCTGGATGTCCCGGGGAGCTTCCCTGGAATCCAAGAAATCCCGAGAGAACTTCTCTCCAAAGTCCATGTCATGGTTACAGCCACCCCATTCCCATGTGTCCTGAGGGCTGGGGCTGGGGCTTGAGCCAGGACCCGGGCTAGGCAGGGAGTGGGGGAAGCTTTTGCCCCGGGACAGGGCCTGCAACTGCAGCAGTTTGGCCCTCAGCCGGTCCTGCTCACCACTACCCTTCCAGCCACAGCCGCAGCTCACCAGCTTGCCCAGGCTGCAGGCTGTGGCCACCGCATGCATGACGCCAGCAGCCAGCATGGAGAAGGAAAAGGCACTCTCACGGAAACCTGGGGATGAAAGGGTGCGATGGTGAGGGTGAGGTTGACAGGCCGCTGAGCGCTGAGCGCAGGGAGGCAGAGGGAAATAAACAGCCATCCTCCAATTCCAGAAATTCCTAACTCAATCCTGACCCTGCTATTACTAGCTAAGTACTTTGGGAGAAAGTCGTGGAAGAAAAAGGGGAATTGAAAGTGCAGAGCCTCAGTTTCCTTATCTATACATTGAGGGGCTGATGGGTTGAGATGGTCTCTGAGGCCCGTTCTTGCTCTGTCAGTCTGGGATTTTCAGGTGCGGATGAAAGAGCTAGCCTAGAGGGAAAGACCCTGGGGTTGGGAGAGGACTAAAAGGGAGTCCCTGTGGTCTTTGAAGATGTATTCACTGAGTTCTACATCTGAAAGCCTTAGAAATTCCCCAGCCCTGCAGGGAGCTTGGGTGGGGTGGAAGCAGAGGCAATAGGATTTCTTTCTCTCTCTTTTTTTTTTTAAATATATTTTATTGATTTTTCACAGAGAGGAAGAGAGAGGGATAGAGAGTTAGAAACATCCATGAGAGAGAATCATCGATCAGCTGCCTCCTGCACACCCCCTACCGGGGATGTGCCCGCAACCAAGATACATGCCCTTGACCAGAATCGAACCCAGGACCCTTTAGTCTGCAGGCCGACGCTCTATCCACTGAGCCAAACCGGTCCTGGCTTCTTCTTCTTCTTCATCAGGGTTATTTTAATCAGCATTTTAACCAATCTAACCTCCACCACCCCCAAACCTCCACTGTAGCTGTGGAGCTGTCCTTCACCTTTCCAGTTTCTACTTTTATATTTGTCCTTAGGCTGCTCTTGAAGTTTATCCTAACCTGCTATTACTCTATATAAAATGCTGGGAAGGGGAGAGAGGTGGGGTGATTTTCCCTAAGGCCCTCTTAAAATGTTGGCTCCTTTGTTTTGTTTTTGGGGTCACAGAGGCTCAGCATGACAAGCTTTTCCCAGCCTCAGGTAGATATGCTTCTCATCTGGGCATCAAAGCCTTCCCCCTACAACGTGCCCCGTGAAGCCCTTCCTTTTAGGGAGGGGCTCCGGGAGCCCGGGGAGGCTGAGAGGCAGCAGCTCCTTCGGGGCCAGGCCTTGCCCACCTCAAGATGCAGGGCTCCTGGCTCAACCTCCTGATTCCCCCCAACCCCAACCCTCCAGGGGTGAAGCTGTTAGCACACGTCTTGGGAATTCCCCTGCAGATGGCAGCTGCCTTATTAACCCTGTAGTCCCTGAAGTATTGCCCCCACCCTTAAGCTGAGCCCAGGATGGATCTTTCCTCTTCCCAGGAGTGAGCTCAGGCATGGCCTGGCAAGAGGCAGTGATGCTTCCCCCAGACCATGCCTCCACCAGGCCAGCAGTGACCTGTCCTCCACCCCTCCAGCCAGTTCCTCACCTGCTCAGGTGAGAGCCACCTGGGCCCCCACAGCGCAGAGGAGGGGGCTGCTCCCCTGCTTCAAAGCCATCAGGGTCTTTGTTCCCAGTCTCAGCTCCTGGGAACCCCAGCAATTAGGAGAGTAGGTTTAACCCTTAAACGGTTGGGGGTGGCACCCCTCCTCCACTGAGGTTCTGGGGACACCAGCCTGGGCTTGTCCCTCTGCGAGGGAGGAGAGTGAAATGGGGGGAATGGGGGGGGGGCGTTTGAAGCTTCCAGGGCTGGGGGCATCTCTCTCACAGGTGCAACCCAGATCCAGCTGGGTGTAAGCAGGAAAAGGGAGGGGGGATAGAGTAGGGGAGCAGGGCCAGCTGCCTTGCCGGCAGCGAGCAGGTGGAAGTCAGAAGCGCAGGGGCCCAGACGGGTGGCCAAACCCAGCTCCTCCAGGCTGTCGGGGGAATTCCCGGAGAGGCCCCTCCCGGAGTCGTGAACCGGTCCCTTCCCGCCTCCTCGCGCCTCGGCCTGCCCCCTAGCCTAGCCCCAGCCCCGCCGGGCTCACCGCGCTTGAGGATGGCGCTGTGGTGCGGCAGGCGGCCGCCGCCCTCGAGCGCCGAGCAGTTCCAGCGCTGGTCGCGCAGCTGGTGCTGACACTCGTGCACGGCGATGTGCAGGCCCTGCAGCGCGGACGCCGTCACGTCGGGGCTGCGCAGGCACAGGCCCAGCTGTCGCTTGCTCAGGCCCGACAGCGTCAGGCACACGGTGTTGGCGGTCAGCGGCGGCTCGCCCGGCAGCTTCAGGCCCAGGATCTCATTGCTCAGGGCCCTGGGGACCGAGAAGGCGGTGCTGGGTCTGTGGTCCAGGCCTCGCGCCCCCTGCGGGCCCTCCCGTTGCTTCTCCCCGGCCGAGGGGGGTGGGGCTGGGTGACGGGGGGCTGCTCACCGACTGCACAGCGCCAGGACCAGGAGAGCCGCGAGGCCCCAGGGCGGAGGCCGCGGCCCGGGCTGCTCCCGCATGTCGAAGCCCGGGCCCGAAGGCCCCGGTGGGCAGACCGGTCAGGGCCTGCGGGACAGGGGAGCTCTAGGAGGGTCTGGAGGAGGGTGGCTCGCCTGCCCCCCACCCCCACCCCCCGGAGGATGCCAACTTCAAGCTCTCAACTCACCAGGGTCACCCCACTGACCCTTCTCGTCTCTCTCCAAACGGCACAGTAAGAATCACCCCCTTGGTCCCCAGGCTCTGGGCCCGGGTGGGGGGGGGGGGGGGGAGAGTCGAGGCTTCGAAGCGGGGATTGAGCCGAGCGCCCCAGGAGCGGACCCTCTGCCACACAAGGCCAGGCACACAGACACACACCCTCCAACCCAGACGTACGCACCCACAGACACCGCTCCGCACCTCGCCCACCGCTCCCGCTCCCTCTGCAGGGGCCCCACGACTCGCCTCTCCCGCCCAGCGCAGCCTCACGCCCTCAGCGCAGGGAGGCGGGATCGGGAGGGGGTTCCCCGCCACCTACAGCCGGGGGTGGGGGTGGGGGTGGGGAGCGTGTGGCCTCCAGGTTCCCGTCGAGGGCAGGCAGCTCCGTGAGAAGGTGGGGGAACGGGCTCCCCGCCGCCGGCTCCGCTGGCGGGGAAGGAAGGGGGACCCCAGGTGCGGCCAGGACGTGGAGGGGACCTGCTCCGGCCGAAAGGGACCGCGCGGTGCAGGCTGAGTCCCCTTCCCCGTCCGCCACAACTGCTCGTTCCTGCTCCGAGCGTCGCCCCTCGGGTCCTCACAGGTCCCAGCCTCAGTCCCCACCCCTGCGCTATCGCGTGCACATCTGCGGGCACTCCTTTATTCGCTGGGTCTTTATCTCTGGCGATCTCTCTGGCTCTCTCTCTCTCTCTCTCTCTCTCTCTCTCTCTCTCTCTCTCTCTCTCTCTCTCTCTCTCTCTCTCTCTCTCTCTCTCTCTCTGCATCTCCGTGCCCTTGTGGGAGGATGCGTGCCTGACTCCCCGCGCGCCCGTCTGGTCCCCGCGTGCGCGCCCCTGCCCTCCCCGCCCGGCCGGCCCGGTCACCTCCAGCTGCTCCGGCGCGGGGTCCACCCCGGCGGGGTCCGGGCGCCTGGGCGCGGGCCGCTCAGACCGCGGGGAGACTGCGCTGGGCTCTGCCCCCTCGGCGGAGCCGCATTCTTCCAGGGCAGGGCCACTCCTCTCCGCCGCTTTCTCAGCGCCGCCGCGGCCGCCGGGAGGGAAGAAGGGAGGGAGGAAGGGAGGGAGCGATCGAGAAAGCCTGCGGAGAGGGCGAGCGAGGATCTGGGGACTCTGGCTCTCCCTGCGCGGAGCTCCCGGGCGGCTCTGCCACGGCTGACGGAGCTGCGGCCCCTCCCCGAGCCTGGGGCATCCCCACCCCGCTCCTGGCACCCCCGCCTTGACCCGGGGAGCGCAGCCGCTCCCCCTCCTCCCAGCCTACACACTCACACACACACACACCCTCTCCCCCGACGCCCGGGCTCAGGCTTGGCCCCACGGAAGGGGGAGGTGGCCAGAGTTCCTCGCTCACCTGCTCTGGAGTCGCCAAAGCTGCAAGGAGGGTGCGCTCATCCAGACCAGGGAGTCAGGACCCAGGCTCCAAGTGGTCATTTTTCTTTGCCTCGGTCTCCCCCACCGAGCCCTGGGTGGCTGGAAGGTGTCTTGGACAAGACAAAGACAGAACTGAGAGCTAACTTCTCTTGTTGGACAGTTTCCTGAAGAGCCCTCAGCAGGAGCACACCGCAGGGCGCTGGGAGCCAGCCGGCGGGAGAAACTCCCTCTGGGCGGCTGGGCTTCCACCCACCTCCGAGCTCTGTGCCTGCCCCTTGGAGGGGTCAGCTTTGGGCTCCGAATTTGGTCCTAGCAGAGGCTCCTGTAGCCCCAAAGATCTTCAGCCTGCCCGGTGCTCCCCTCATCTTGCAGGCATCCTTGTCCAGAGGTCTCCCGCCTCCTCCAGATCTCAGGTCTGCACTCTGGGTGGCCCGTATTCCTGCTCCAGGCTCATAGACCTGCTTCCCATGAAACGAGGAGGACCCGAGGAGGATCCCAATCTTAGCCCAGCCTTAGGGCAGCCAGGGAAAGAGCCTGATCTGGGGGTGCACAGTCAAGGCATGCCACCTTCGGGAGCTCCAGTGGCAGTGAAGGGGTTAGGTGCCGCTGCACTCTTGCCTGACTCACCCTCCCAGCTCTAACCACTGTGGGCTATTTTTGCCAGAGAGGGGCCCCAGGCTTCCCAGCCGCCCCCCCCCCCTGCCCCTGCCAGACCGCAGCCCAAGGAACGGCTGGCCCTTCGATCCCAAGGCTGGCACGCTGACTCAGAGACAGGCCCCCCAGGGAAGCAGAGCCACGGGGCTGAAACCCACATCCACAGTCATCTCTTCCTTGGTGGTGGCCATTTGGCTCTGCTGAGCAGCCAGCCTCCAGCCTGCACTTCTGGAGTCCTGGCCTGTGCTGCCGGGGACACTGCTGTCTAGGAGGCAGAGCAGTCTGGAGAGATGAGAGATTTTCGTCTGGTGGGATATTTATTGATCACCCTTGTGTGCCAGGCCCTGAGCAAGCTAGGGAGGTATAAGCGCTATGGTTCCCGACAGTGGACAGCTGTGACCACAGGAGGTTGCTTTTTTTTCTCTCTGTGTTCCCACCTGAGGGAGGTGGCGGGAGAAGGTACCCTGGAGCTCTTGCCTCTCCTTCCTGTTTAGGGAACAAGAACCAAACCGAGGGTGGCTTTTTGAGGCCATCAGAATCCACAAGACCTATCCCAGTAGCTCTCATCCTCACACCTGGATTTGGTGATTCTGGCCAGTGTCTTCGTCCTTCTTCCTGCACGTCAGCCTACAAATCCACCCAGGTCCCTGAAGGAGGGGAGCGAGGTGTCCTAGCCCCCTCTTCTCCCACGGGATCCCTTGGACATGTGTCTCTGAGTCCCCCTCAGGTTTTGGAGAGCACCTTCTGGTTTGGTCCTTGTCAGGCGGCAGTATAATCAGATGCCAAGGAAGGGCCAGGGTCAGAACCATCCATTGCAACTTCTCAGTGACTCCAGGGCTCCCCAAGTTAGCCTGTCTCAAATCCAAAAACCCATACAGCTGGTCCCTTTTCCTGAAGAAGTAGAACTCTGGGACAGGAGGCCAAAGGCAGGCAGACTGGGTGGCCTGAGCTGGCCCCCAGTGCCCTCAGCCCGACCGGCTGGCCTGAGCACTGACCCGCAGGCAGGCCGCTGAGGGTGGTGGGGCAGGCGGGGCCTGGAGAGGGCTGTGGGTACACACCCATTGCCTAATATCCCAAGCACGCGGCCAGCTCCAGGAAAGGGGAGGGGCGGGAACCAGAGAGACCTTGACAAGGGTTGGGGCCATGACTAGAGAGGAAAGTGAGGGGCTGTCATTACTTCAGGGAGGGAGTGGGAAAGAGCTGATCCCCCTGCTCCTCGATGAGAGGAGTGGAAGGCTGCCTTCCCATCACAGGGATGGAGGGTGTAGCCGGATCTATCTGGGAAGGACACTGGGGCCCTGGAGGGCGGGGGTCAAACGAGAATGGGGGCCTCTGGAGATTGGGGGATCGAGCAACCGAGGCGGTGGCTTAAGCCAAGAGCAGCCTCGGAAACCTCCTTCTCCTCCTCCCGCTGTGTTTGCCTTGGCCCGGGGTCCCGAGTGAGTCATCTATTGCTGAGCCGCTGATAGGGGCGGCCAGGCCCGGGGAACCCAAATTAAAGGCCCAGGAGGGATGGATGCGCCCGCAGTGGTGAGCTCAGCTGTGCTGCCCACCCTCCTCCTCTCACGCCTTCTACTGCAGCACCGTAGGCCGCCACCTGGAGGCGCCAAAGGGTCCGAATCCCAACTGCGCTGGGCTCTCAGGAAGCCCCTACGTTCAGCAGTGAGCTCCAAGAGTGGGTGGGATTACCTTAGCCAGAACTTGGTCCGCTTCTCTGCCAGAGGCTGATGCCTTCTCAGACCAAGGAGGTAGTGCCGCCTGCTGGTGCTTCAAAGGAAGGTAGGCTCCTCTGCCCACAAACTCAGCCCTGTTCCCCTGCTTCCTCCCCTCAGACAGCTCTCTCCCGTTTCTATTCCAAAAGGGCTGATTTGCTACTTTCAAGCCTTTAAAATTCTCAGTGATCAAAAGTGATCCCAAGAAAAATAAAGCAGGGTAAAGGAGATAGTGGGATTTCATTTTATGGGGGGAGAGAAAAGTGAGACAACAAACCTATGGAGTTCCCTGAGGAAGGGCATTTCAGAAGACAGAAAAGCAAGAGCAAAGATCCTGAGACAGGAGCTTGTTTAGTATGTTCAAGGAATTAGCAAGGAGGCCACTGTGGTGTAGGGAGAAACCCACCTGGGAGAGAGTTCACCTGCAATGAAATTAGAGGGCAAGCTAGGAGCAGGGTCAGATCATAAAGGCCTTGTAGGCTACTGTTAAGATTTTGCCTTTTTCTTTGAGTGAAATGGGGAATCACTGGAAAATTCTGAGCAGGGAAATTAGTAATCTGACTTTTGTTTCAGAAAGAATAGTTCTGGTTGCTGTGTGGAGAACAGACTGTGTGTGTGGAGAGGGGGTATAAGCACAAACCACCGTTGTAGCAGGAAGGTGGTAAGAAGGGATCAGATTCTGCATATATTTTGAAGACAGAAGGACAGGCTTTGTTGACTGATTTGAAGTTCAGTATAAGAAAACAGATGAGTCAAGGATAACTTTAAAATTCTTTTCCTGAGCAACTAAAGGAAGGATGGAGTTGCCAGTTACTGAGCTGAGGATGACTGATGACAAAGCAGGTTAGGGCGAGGGAAGAATCAGGAGTTCAAGTTTTGGGCATGTGCCTTTTTGAGATGCTTATTCAATTGTTAGATGTGCAAGTCAGAGGGTCCAGAGACATAAATTAGGGAGCATGAGACCAGAGAGTTCACCACAGGAGTGAGTGTAGACTGAGAAGAAGCTCCCAATTGAACTGGGGTACAGTCCCAATTTAGTTTAGAAACTGGTACACAAGGTGGAACCAGATAAGGAGACTGAGAAGGTGAGCAGCCCAGGAGGTAGGGACGGTGTTCCAGAACTTTTCAAAAAGGAGGAAGTGTCCAACTCTGGGTGCGGCTCCTGAAAGGTTAATCATGATGAACCCTGAGAGTTGACTGTAGAGCAACAAGGAGGGCAGGGATGATTTCGATAGGAGGAAGAGTGGGTTCGAAGGTCTGGTTAGGGTGGAAAGAGAGAATAAAGAAAAGAAATTGGTGTTAGTGTTTAAGGTAAACCTCTTGAGTTTTTCTGTAAAAGGAAACAGACAAATGAGGCAATCTTGGGTGGCAGTGTGGAGTCAAATAAGTTTTGGGGTTTTTTAGATGGGAGATATTACAGCATATTTATTTTATGTTGAGAGACAAGTTGATGATACAGGAAAGAAAGAGCGAACAATGGACAGAGTGATGATCTGATCCAAAGAGAAACGTGGGCCAGGTCATACATAATGTGACCCAGACCTGGAGCCCTCCTGCTCTTCCCTCCTATTCCTGGTGCGTGGAATGCTGGCTTCTTTCCTCTCTCTCCACCTCTGCTTGTCACCAGTGGTCACAGACAGGGTTTCCCTTTCTGTTGGCTCACCTTCACCTCCAATGGGCCTTTTTCAATCCACCAGGCCAAAGGACTTTGACCCAGGCCCCAGTAAGGAGGAACTCCTAAAGGATAAAGCTGCCCATGGTACATTGTCTATCTACTTGAGCCATCCATGCTGGGTGCCCTCTGCAGGGACTACTGGATTTTGGACCCTCGGAGAAAGCGGGGCCAGTACACATTGTCCCTCCAGGTTGAATCCTTAGAGGAGCCAGCGACACTGTACTGGGCCAAGGGCCTGGGAAGAACAATCCCCCCAAAACTAACCTCCCTTGGGCTTCATTTAGGTTCACACACATCTCATTTAAAATGCAAATCCCCAGGAAGATCAATTAAACTTATCAGGCATTTATTCCTTAGAGTGATTTCCCTGCTTTGGAGGGGAAGCCTGGACATTTCTAGGACTTGGAACTCTTTAGATACATTACTCAGTGAGAAAGCATCCTAAAGGCAAGAGACAAGAAAAAGAGAGAATGATTCCAAATGAGAGGCAGGAATCGCAGTCACAAGCAGCTGGTCAGGTGGAAAAGGCCTGGGCGTTGAGTCAAAATAGTATGGGTGTCAGCCTGGCACTGTCATTTATTCATTTATCAGCTGTGGGGACCTTGGACAACTACCTAATCTAATTTTTCCTCTCTAAAATAGGAGGGGATCCTCCCTCCTGCCAGGGGCCAGCAGTGTGCTGATGGGGTATGATAACTAGGCCGGGAGTGCCCCCAGGCCTTGTCTAGGGAACAGCAGCCACTTCTTCAATAGGCCAATGTGGTCTTGAACCTGAATTGGAGTCCCTGGGAGGGGAGAGAAAAGTGTACAACAGAGGAAGGAGATGGTTGCAGGTGCTCTGGGTCTCCCAGCCTGGTCAGAGCGGAAAGAATCAGAGTTTGGGGGCAAGACAGAAACTTGGCAGAAAAATCCAAAAATAATCGAAACATGGAAACACAGGTTTCCTATTCTGGGTTCACTTTAGCCAGCGGCCCTTCTCTTCCCAGTCCTCCCCCAGCACACATACACCTGACACCTATTCCATTGCCCTTCCTCCTGAGCTGGTCCTCAGGCTCAGACACTCCAGGCCTGGTTCATCTTGACACTACCCTGGTTGCTGGCTCAGCCTTATCCCCCAGTGACATGCACAGACTGCTTGACACATACCACAGGATGACACACTATAGGATGACACAAGGTACACAGGGCAAAAGTGACACATATATGCATATTCAATCTCCCCATGCACACATTCATCCACCCACTCACCCACCTCCACACTCAGTCCCAGACAGTCTCCATCCCTCAGTTAACTGGGTCTCTCCTGACAGTATTCACCCCTCCTTCCTGACACATAGAAGATGGCACACTGCCCCAGGGGGTGGCTATGACAAGATGACTTGATCATCCCCTTTGACCTGAGTCAAACTCCAAAATTCTTTAGAAAGGCTTCTAACATTCCTCCATGTACAGACCATGGAGTTTCTGTACATGAAAACACACACTGTGTACACTCAGAACACATTCGTGCACATTCTCAAATGCACTCTCATCTGCATTCTCTCTCTCTCTCTCTCTCTCTCTCTCTCTCTCTCTCACACACACACACACACACACACACACACACACACAGCCACTAGTGTGCACCTTCCGGCCCATAAGCACAGGCTTCTTCAGGTTTCTCTTTATGGCCAGGCTTTGTTTAGTTAGCTCACCCCCCAACCCACCACCGGGGATTTCCCTGACCACAGCCCCACCTCCACCCCTAGTCTCCCCCTTTTCCTTCCCTACCCAGCCATGGGGGTTCCTGGGTGGGAAGGCATCTCCCCAGAGTCGCTGCCCAGAACCACAGCTTTCCTTCCTCCCCTTAGGATGGGGGAGAGATGGGACACCCGAGAAGCCTGGGGTGACGTCGAGGGGACAGCCCCAGGGGCAGGCAGGCGGCAAAGCAGCTGGGTCCGGTGGATTCTCATGGAAAATCCAGAGAGCGCGTTGTCGCTGCGCCCCCTGGTGGACGCTGGGCCCCGACGGGCTCCCGACGCCAACGGGAGAGAGAGAGGCAGGCGGGCGGGCGCGCGTGGGAGGGCGCCCTAAGGGGAGGGGTCGGCCGCCAGTGCAAGCCCGGAGGCGGGAGCCACCGGGCAGGGGGGCGGGGGTGAGCCCCGACGGCCAGCCCTTCAGCGCCGGGCTCAGACGGGCGGGAGCCAAGGCCCCGCTCGCTGCCCATTGTCTTTGCGTGCCCCTGACCGGTGCGCCCTGGTGCCACAGTGCGCCCGGCGGCGGAGCAGCCTCCTCTCGTCACTCCAGCCGGTGCCGCAGCTATAAGAGGCGGTGCCGCCCGCCCCGCCGCGGCTGCCTCGGCCCGCCAGCTGGGACCGCGAGCCATGCTGCCCGCCGCCCGCCCCCGGGGCTGCTAGAGCCAGACTGCGAGCTCCACGGCCGCCGCCGCCGCCGCATCCCGTCCCACCGTCGCGGGCAGCAGCCAGAGCCGCCCCAACTGCACCGCAGAGAGGGCCAGGCCGGGCAGGCCATGGGGCACGGGGCGCTGCTGCCCGGCTGGGTTTCCGCTGCGCTGCTGCTGGCGCTGGCCGCGCTGCCCGCCGCTCTGGCCGCCAACAGCAGCGGCCGATGGTGGTAAGTGCGCTGGTCCGGGGTCGCCACTTGTCTGGGGCGCAGAGCCAGGGCCAGCCCTGTCCGGCTCCCACGCTCTGGGACCGGTCCGCAGACAGGCTTCCTCCTGCGCTCCGACTTCCCTGCGAGACGCCGAGGGGCGCTCTGGAGCGGAGTTGCTCCAGGAGATCAAGCTCTGCGGAAGTGGGGTGAATGTCCGGCCACACAGCCCCACGATACTCCAGATGCGAGCCCACTCCTCCCTTCTAGCACCGCCTTTCTTCCGTGAGCCCCAGAGCCAGGCTCACGGCGGTGGCCGCCCCACAGGTCTCCCTGCTGCAGGAAGCAGAAGGCCAGGCGTGCTTAGAAAGGAGCAAGAGGAGGGTGGGACTCCGGAGCACATCACGCCTTGGGTGGGCATGGGTTGCAGGCCAGGATGGCTTCGCCAGGCTGTCCGGACCATGCCCTGGGAGCCAAGGTGGACATCTATGTTCCGGGTTCCCTGTGCTGTCCCTGTGCAGTCCGGTCTCCACACCCAGGGCCCCTAGCACCCCCAGAACGCGTGGTCTCACAAAAGTCTGGGCGACCAGTCCTTTCCCTCTGTGGAGCCCAGGAGCGTAGAATCATTACCTTGTGATGATCTCCAGCCACTCTTTCCAGGCAAATAGCTCCAGAGACAGCAGGGCGGGCACGACCTCTTTGGTTTGGGAAAGGTCCCCCTTCCAGAGCCTGAGCTCTCATCATGCGTCTCTCCAGGGGCATCGTGAACGTAGCCTCCTCCACGAACCTCCTGACCGACTCCAAGAGCCTGCAGCTGGTGCTGGAGCCCAGCCTGCAGCTGCTGAGCCGCAAGCAGCGGCGGCTGATCCGCCAGAACCCGGGGATCCTGCACAGCGTGAGTGGGGGGCTGCAGAGCGCCGTGCGCGAGTGCAAGTGGCAGTTCCGGAACCGCCGCTGGAACTGCCCCACAGCCTCGGGGCCCCACCTCTTCGGCAAGATCGTCAACCGAGGTGGGTACCCCCCGGAAGGCGACGCCTCCAGGACCAGGGGAACTCGGGGTCACCCACAGGGCATGGGTGGGCGAAGGCAGGGAAGGTGTCCCGGGTTCCCGTAGGGTCACACAACCAGCTGGCCAGGAGCTTTACGCTCAGCGCCAGCTCTGGACCAAACTCAGCCTGCCAGGCGCTTTCAAGCCCTGCACCTCCGACACGAAGCTTAACTTTTCTGAGCCGCTGCCTCGGAAAAGGGGATTCGGAATTGTGGCCGCTGGCCGCCGGGCGCTGGCCAGGGTCGCTTCCCCTCCTCCCGCCTCTAGACTCTGCTCTCTGTGGGGTTGTGTCTTGCCTCCAGCACAGCAAGACTTGCTTCGCAGACGTGGGCCGAGTTTGGGCTGCAGAGAGGTCTTGGGGTGCAGTTCTTCCGCTCCCCCTTTTTTTTCTTCTTTCTTTCTGGGGTTGCCCCACTTCCACTGAGGAGCCAAAATGCGCTGAGTCTCTAACGCGTGATTGCAACTATGGACGTGGGTGCGGGCCCCCTCACGCGCTTTCCCTACGAGACCAGCTCCCCCACACAGCCCACCGCCTGGACTCCGGGGCGCAGGACTCCGGGGTCCCAAGCCCTCCACCGAGGGTGCTGGCCGCGCACCGCGGGGCCCTTCGCTGACCCCCGATCCCTGATCCCTCCCCCACAGGCTGTCGGGAAACAGCGTTTATCTTCGCCATCACCTCCGCCGGCGTGACCCACTCGGTGGCTCGCTCCTGCTCCGAGGGCTCCATAGAGTCCTGCACGTGCGACTACCGGCGGCGCGGCCCCGGCGGCCCCGACTGGCACTGGGGTGGCTGCAGCGACAACATCGACTTCGGCCGCCTCTTCGGCCGCGAGTTTGTGGATTCCGGGGAGAAGGGGCGGGACCTGCGCTTCCTCATGAACCTTCACAACAACGAGGCGGGCCGCACGGTGAGCTGAGGGCAGGGGTCCGCGCTTGGTGACAAGGCCAGGACTCAGGGGCGAGGACCAGGGAGCGCATCCTGACAGAGCGGGGGGGAGGGGGGCTTGGAGGAAGCCTGAGGATGGAAGGGGTAAGAGGCAGGAGGCAGAGGGATGCCTGGGGCCGAGGACAGGGATAGCCAAAGAGGCTAGAGGTCATGTGACCCATAGAAATTATTGCCTGCTGCCCCCTCTGTTGTCCAGATTCAAAAAATAAGGCTGAAAGGCCAAGACGGCGTGACACCCGAATCTCTGGGGGGCGTCTCCTGCCTCCCTTCCGCTGGGCGCGGAGGCCGTTATGGGGTGGGCGGCTCTGGCTCCCCCGGCGCCCTGGGACAGCCTTTCCCTTTCCCCCCAGACCGTGTTCTCCGAGATGCGCCAGGAGTGCAAGTGCCACGGCATGTCGGGCTCGTGCACGGTGCGCACGTGCTGGATGCGGCTGCCCACGCTGCGCGCCGTGGGCGACGTGCTGCGCGACCGCTTCGACGGCGCCTCGCGCGTCCTCTACGGCAACCGCGGCAGCAACCGCGCCTCGCGGGCCGAGCTGCTCCGCCTCGAGCCCGAGGACCCCGCGCACAAGCCGCCCTCGCCCCACGACCTCGTCTACTTCGAGAAATCGCCCAACTTCTGCACGTACAGCGGGCGCCTGGGCACGGCCGGCACCGCGGGGCGCGCCTGCAACAGCTCATCGCCCGCGCTGGACGGCTGCGAGCTGCTCTGCTGCGGCCGCGGCCACCGCACCCGCACGCAGCGCGTCACGGAGCGCTGCAACTGCACCTTCCACTGGTGCTGCCACGTCAGCTGCCGCAACTGCACGCACACGCGCGTCCTGCACGAGTGTCTGTGACGCGCTGCCTGGACTCGCCCGCGAGAGCATGCTCCTCAAGCCCCTCCTCCTCCTCCCCCCGCAATTCTCTGGCACCTAACACTCTGATAACACACTCACCCCGTCTGCCCATCCACATCCCCGCGATTCTTACGCATCCTCCTCCTACCTGGGGACTGCTGAAACCACTTGCCTGGGGCGGTAGGAACCTTCTTGCCATCCTGATGGACCTGCCTTCACCTACCTCCCTCCCTCTCCGCGGGAGACCCCATTGCACTGCCCCCCACCCCCAACCCTGCTTGGCTAGGAGGTGAGAGAAGGATTCGTCCCCTCCCCCATGGCGAGTCGGCTCCAGATACCACTCCGCCGCTATCGACCTCCCTGCCTCTCTCCCTCCCACTCGAACTCCGTTTTCTCCCAATGCCTACCCGCCCCTGCCAAGGGTGCAGACCCTGAACACACACATGGGCATCAGGGCCTTTCTCCTCCCCACCTACCGCTGAAGCAGGAGGGGCCGGGTGAAAGAGCAGCTGCAGCTGTGGTGATATGGAAAATGAAGTTGGGGGACCCAGCAGAAACACCCCCATTCTTCCAGCCCCAGTGATGGAGCCATTGAACAGCTGTGAGCCATGCCTCCCTCAGCCACCTCCTACACTTTCCTGTCCTGCCTCCTCATCAGTGTGTAAATAATTTGCACTGAAACGTGGATACAAAGCCACGCGTTTGGTTGTTGTAAATAAAACTATTTATTGTGCTGGGTTCCAGCCTGGTTTGCAGAGACCACTTCCACCCCCAACCAAACCCCTCTCCACTCTTCTCTTCTATTGCCCTTCAGCCTTTTCTGATCCCTCTTCTCCTCTCCCCAATTTTTCAAAGATGCCTTTGCCTAACTGGAATCAGCATTTCCTTCCACTGTAGCTATTAGTGGCTCCTCGCCCCCACCGATACAGTATCTATCTTCCTCTGCAGAATAAAAATCTCTATTTTTATCAATGACTTGGTAGCTTTTCCTTGAAACCAGAACACACCATTGTTTACCTCTCTGAAACAAATAGGATAGGTTGTTGGAGGACTGGTTGTCATGCCCTGCAAACGGACCCTGAGACCCTGACCCTTGGTTGACCCTAATGAGGCCACTGGGGATCCAGGTCTCCAGAAGAACCTGGTCAGAAGCCCAAAGGTCCTGCACGTTTCTTTTTCTTATTCAAACACCAACTGGCAGTGTGATGTTATTGGCTGTGTGAGGTTGGATGTGTGAGGTTGGATGTGTGATATTGGACAAGTGCGTGAGGCCTCAGTTTCTTCCCTTGCGGAATGGGAATGAAACAAACTCAGAGCCTGCCTTTCCTGGCTGGAACAGTCGGTGTGAGAATAGCTACAACTGCGAGATAGCCAGGACTGCGTTCTGAAAAGAAACCAGAGATACCCAAGGAAGGGCGCTGCTGCCTCTGGTGTGGAGTGGCTGGTCCCCGGAGCCTGTCTGCTCCAGCTGTGGTCAGGCAGTGGCAGTGAGGACTTGCAACACCGTAACCAAAAGGAAACCCAAGTGTGGCCATAACCAAACCGTGAAGCTAACCATTCCCATAAAGAGCCCATTGAGGAGTCCGAGCTAACGACACTGACACCTCTGTGCGCGCATTCACGAGTTGGCTGGCGGAAGTACTAATCCTGCCCGCAGCCCTAAACCTGTCTCTAACTCTAATCCTCTCCCTATGCCTAGGCCTAAGTGTAACCTTAGCCTTAACCCTAACTTCAAACAATAACCCCTTCCTAAACTCTAATGCCTGTCCCTAATCCTAACACTTCCCCCCAGGGGGGGACTCGAAAGGCAGGCTCTCCACTCCCCCACCCCCCAAGGGCAACATCTCACCACAGCCAAATGGAGAATTTCCCCTCTCCCCGGGACTCTTTTGCTGTGGTTGGTGCCTCCCACCTCTCCCTGGGTGTGTGAACTCTGACCCTGTTAGCCTTTGGGATGTGTAGGGGGAGAGGAGTGGAGCCAGGAGCTGCTCAATCCTGCAATGCCACCCCTTTCCCTTTCCCTTCATCTGCCAAGCTAGCACCAGCTCAGCTCTGTGGGCAGTCGGGGGAGGAATATTATTGATCTGGGGTAGGAGGCACCTGACAAGCCTTGGATTTCCAGTAAAGAACCCCCTGCAGAGAAGCTATTAGATCCCTCAGCTTCTAAAGCTAGAAGTTAATGGGCTGCCCGAGGCCGAGGCCCAGGGGGGCTCAGGCCCCTGAGGGACAATGCCAGCGTCGGGGAGAAGCAGCAGGGTGGGGAACAGGAGGGTTGGCAGCTGGCCCCCACCACCCTCACCTGACTCCTGACTCCGAGACCTAGATCAATGACTGCTTTGGGCCCAGATGCTGGACGGCTTTGGGCTGAGTGGACACACAGGAGCTGAAGAAGAGCAAGAGAAAGCCATGAATCCTGTTCTGAACTAGCTTTTCAACCGATCTTTTTGGTTTTCTTCCCAGTCTTGGTTGCCTTAGCTATTAAATAGGGGTGGTTATGGGCACTTAGACTTCTGTAGGAAGGGGATGAGGTTCAGAGGAAATCATGTGCATGAAAGCTCCGGTCATTTGGACGCTTGCTGACACCTCTTCTGTGCCAGGCATGTGCCCAGTGCTGGGGATGCAGCCACAGTGCCTGCTTGGAAAGTTCACAGTCCAGCTGGGGAGTCAAGCACACCGACATACCACATAGGTAGTGTGGCAGGGGGGAGTACAATGGAGGCTGGGGAATTTCAATACCCTCAGCACGTGTGTGAGGTTTAAGGACAGACTCCTGCACTCAGGGCCTCAGCATGGAAGCCCCTCCTTCGCAGGAGTGGGGACTTTGAAGAGGAGGTAGGCAAGTGCAGAGTGAGGACTAGTTCTCAGGGGGGCATACACCAATAAAGGGGGAAAGCAAACAAAAGGGCTATAAGATCTGCAAAGCACTATATCGTCTGAAGTAATTATTTTGTGACTATGAGCATCTATGCCATCCTCAGGCAAAACCCAAGCAGGCGAATCCTGGGGAGAAAACCAGCTGTGCCTGGTGAGGGGCCTCGCTGCAGTCTCAGGGCCCAGAGCAGCTCAGGTTGGGGCGGGGCGGGGTTGGGGGGATGCAGAGGAGAGTCCTATGGGGAATGGCCTGATGCCTCAGCCCTGCCCCATCCACGCAGGCGATCCTCCCACCCACCTCTGATCTTCAGGTGCCAGAGGCCACACACCAGGGGAATCTGAGGCTGCCAGGGACCCTGACACATGGTTGGCCTCAGCAAGCGAGGGAGGTGCAGGTCTTGAAATATCCGGGGAGAGGGGGAGAGGAAAACCTGAGAGGACTGAGATGGCAGGCAGGCACAGTCCCCAGGGGGTCAGCAGGCTGGCACCACGCACACCCTGCCACACGCACCCTGGAAAAACCCTGTCAGTGGGGCTGCAAATACCCCCGGGTCTAGCACATCTCCCCCCACCCCCCGGCTGGGTCAGTCCTCCTCTCCAAGCCAGAGGGAGAAAAATAACAAAATGAGGAGAAAATAAGCTGTTTGGCTGTGGTGTGAGCAGGAATATCCATGCAGAGCTGCCCACCACTCACCCTTACTCACTCTTTCCACACCCAGCCGGGGCGCCCAGCATGAGACAGACCACCCCTCTGCCCCCTCCCCCGTCTGGGCTAAAAGCAGACGCTGGTGAGCGAGCAGCAGGTTATAAATATGCCCAGGGAACTGCCGCCAACTCGCTCCCTTGTCATCCCCTGGGATGGGATAGGGTGGGGTGGCTCCCGAGGAGGAGGAGCCAGGGCTGCCCTGCTCCCTGGGGCCCAGGAGGAAGTGGGGCTTCCAGAGGCTACTGAACTTTTTTTTTTTTTTTTTTTTTTTTTTTTGCTCTTTTTAAAGGGCAGGAACCACTGCCACTTGCTTTTTCCTGGACATTGGCTCATCTGCTCAGAGGTGGGGTCCCCATCCTTCCTGCAATGAAAGGGCCTTAAGGCCACTCACTTTGTGTCCTTGTGCAGCCCGGCACCATGTCTCTTCCTCACACCCATTCATCCTCAGCAAATCCCAAGTCCATTCATTCATTCCACAGGCATTTACAGAGGTCAGGCGGGAGGCCAGCCCTGTGCACAAGCACACCTGCATGCACAAGTGTGCGCACATGCGTGTGCATGCACACAGCAGCCTCCACGCCCGTGTGTTCACGCCAGCTCCTGCCCCCAGTACGGATGCCTTGGCTTTAACCTGGCCACTTCGTCAGGAAGGGGAAAGCTTCAGGATCCTGGTTCTACCTCAGGATCAGGGGTGGGATGGGGAGGGGGACAGAACAGGGCCCCTGAGCATTCCTGCTTCCACTGTTTCCCTGATGCTCGAGAGGGTCCCTTTCCTCCTGCCAAACCGTCTTCCCTGTGTAAGTGCCGCTCTAGGAGGAAAGGGCCACTTAGTGGGAAGCCGGAGGGCACCTGCCCAGGCTACCTGAGCATTCTGCCTCCCAGCCACGTTGGCGCGAAGCTGGGCAAGAGGGGGCAGTGCCACCCTGAGAAGCTCCCGGCTCTCCTTCCCCAAAGATGAATCCCTCCCTCTCCCTCTTCCCTATTAATCCTCGGAAGTGAGGCCCCCATTGTGGCCCCTCGCCCTCCTTGGCTGGCGTCTAATTAACTCCTCCTGCCCCCGGTTTTGTGTGCCCCCCTTACCCCACCTTGTCGGCCCCGCCCCTCCGCTCCGCCTGCTCCCCCCCACGGACATTCCTGCCCGGCCGGGCTGCTGTGCCAGGGCAACCGGGGCTGGTCCAAGACCTAATCCCCCCGCCGCCTGGACGGGCCGGGGGAGCCCCACTCACCTCCCGGCTCTCTGGGGGCTGCCCGGCTCTGCTGTGGCGGAGACACACAATCGGGACAAAGGCGCGGCCCCCAGGGGGCTAACTCAGCCTTCACGCCCAGGTTGTGCGGCATTTGGGGAGTTTAATGAATTGTCCATCACGCCTTTCAGGGCCCGCCCGTCAGCCTGGATTAATCTTGGGAGCCCTGGTGGGGTAGGAGACACTAAGCCTGTATTTATTACTCTCCCATTGTCACTAATTGAGGTAATTATCTGTGACTCTGGCCTGGCCAACAATACCGCATTCACTCCCGGGACCTCGATGGGCCTGGCTCCCACTCTCAGCACCAACCCTCCCTCCTCTATCAAACCCATCGAGGGCTAAGTTGGGCCCTGAAGCATGTTGGGAAAGTGGACAATGTCCCACAATGCTTCACCTCCCAACCAGTTCTCCCACAGCCACCATTATGGGGCTGCAGCTAGGGAGAGATTTGCCAGCCCAAACAGGTGAGAAAAGAAGGCAGACTGTCAGGGAACAGGTTTGGCTGGCAGAGCTCTCAGGCCCCAGAGGGCCATGTTTCTGAAGTCTTTGGTTTTCTGGACTCCCCAGCTCTCTGGGCTGGTGGTCTGGGCCGGGGTCTCACAAGGCCCTTCTCTGGGTCCATCTTCATGTCCCTCCAGCCCCCAGAGCTCTAGGGTATTGGGAGATCCAACCCAGGCAAGGTGTACTCTGGTCAGGTCCCTACAGCTACCACAGTGGCAAAATGGCTGTGAGTGTGACAGGGGAGTTTGGAAGAAAGAATAGCAAAGGGCTCATCAGGGAGCTTATGGGAAGGGCAAGGAAAGCTGTTTAAGTAAGGAGCATTCAGGGTCACATTAATGTGGTCATGCAGCAATCTTAGGGGAAAATGTGGATTTGGAGGGAAGAGCAGTGCCAAAGAGTAGATTTCACATGGAGATGGCTTCCTAGGTCAAGGGGAATGGTCCTTGGGAACAGGTATGGGGGGTGGAGAGGGAAAGGGAGAGAGAGAGAGAGAGAGAAAGAGAGAGAGAGAGAGCAGAGAGAGCGAGAAAGAAAAAGAAGAAGAAGAAGAAGAAGAAGAAGAAGAAGAAGAAGAAGAAGAAGAAGAGGAAAAAGGAGGAGGAGGAGGAGGAGGAGGAGGAGGAGGAGGAGGAGGAGGAGGAGGAGGAGAAAGATTTGATCAGGACCAGAGGGTGAGCTCCTTGAGGGCAGAGACTGTGTTTTGGTCACTGCTGTTTTTCCAAGAGACTAGCATTGTACCTCGCACATACTAGATACTGTCAAATAAATGGATGGATAGATGTAGTACTTGCATTGGGGTTAGGGGTCTGCCAGCTCTTCTCTACCACAGGTGCACGCAGGCTCTTTATTCTGTCCCAGGACTTACTGGAAGGAAATGTCTACCATACAGGACAGTACTTGGAGGGGCACTTCACCAGCTGCAAAACTTAAGGACCATGGCAAACTCAGAGCTACAGTTGGAACAGCGCCACCTTGTGGTGTCTATTGGGAGAGCTCCTGGAAAGACCCCAGCAGAGAAAGCAGGGTCATTTCTCCTGAAAGCATGGGGAAGGGGGGTCCCGCCAAGAAGCAGCTACTCTTCTTCCTATATGTCTGACACCGAATTGCTGGGCCAGCGTTCCTGTGGAACAGTTTTATCATCTGTTCCCTCCCCTGCCAGCATTTGCTGAGAGCCTGCTCCAGGCCAAGCTTGCAGGGGCTACAGAGCTAAGTCAAAGGCACTACCCCTAAGTAGCTGATGGTCCAGTGGGGAATTCCACAAGGCAACAGAACCAGCAAAGGTCATGATCAGGCAGCAAATAAAACAATGTTATAGGCATCGAGGAGGACATTTACAGCTCAAACGTTCTCTGCCCCTCACCTCTCCCTCAGCTTTTCTCATTAAAGCTCAAATGTTGTATCCTTGTTTTCCAGAGGCACCTCATGATCTGACTCCCACACATCATCCCAGAGTCCCATCTTCCTGCACCTTTTCATTCCCCAGTACCTCTGTTTTCCATGAGAGCTGTGTGCTTCCCACCATTATATCTTTATTCACACCCTGGACTGTGCCTCTTGCCAATCTCCCCTGGTTGAAACCCATCTCAACGTCTCCTTCCTCCATGAAACTCTCCTCATTGTCCCTGGCAAAGCTGTCTTGCCTTATGAAGCACCTTCTAGGCGGGGCTTTCATTAACCGCACACACTGGCTGTCCGTGGGTGATTACCTGTTATCCTCCTGTGCTTCTAGCTTCCTGAGGACGCAGGCTCTGTGTTTTGTTCATCTTAGCAGCCCTTGCAAAACTGAGTTAGGCACATCGTATGCCCTTGTTAACAGAAGAAATGGGTGGATGGGTAGATAAATCGATGGGTGGGTGATAGACAGGATGGTGACGGATGGATAAATGGATGGGTGAGATGCATAGACAGGTGTATGCATACATAGATGCATGGATGGATGAACAGAGTATTAATGGATGGGTGGATGGATGGATGAATGGAGCAACTGCTCTCTAAAAGGACTCACAAAAGGCTATGGAATAGCAGGGGCTTCCGGGAGGAGCTGCCCCTCCCGCCTCCATGCCAGGACACGGAGAGGAGGTCACGGTATCCAGCTGGAGCCTCCCTTTGCTAATGTGTACATCCTCAGTGACTTGTCTCCCCAGGATCTTGGTACACTCCCACTCCCAAGAAGTCTCAGTCTGGGAGTTGCTCCTTCCTCCTTGCTCCCCTGGACCTTCTGGAGGGACTGCTTTCATTCACGTGTCATTTTGCGCTGCCTGCACTATCATGCTTCTGCAGGTTTCCTCTTCTGCATCCCTTTCCCCATCTCACACACACCCTAGATTTTTGAGCTCCCTGAAGACAGGAACTGTGTCTGAATCCCTTGTATATCCCTAGGGCCTGGCATACGTGTTTATTGGGTAAGCGAACAAATGAATTACCAAGAGAATGCTGACTCTTTTCTCACAGACACACTTTGCACACTTCCCATGTATTCATGTCCAGCCATCTCTCCTGGTCCTCCCCTCCTCACACAGATACACACGCTCCTGACTCTGATTTCCTTCAAGTCCCAGAGTTACGGCCTGATTGTTTCCTTTACTAATTTGTAGCTGATCCTGGGACGTCCCAGGGCCCTCCTGAGAGCCTGAAAGGGGAGGGGGCTCCTCGCTCCTAGAAAGCCACATTAACTGGGCTCCGTTTGGAACAGAAAAGGGTTCCCTGGGAAGAACCTGGCTGTGGGGAGGGCAGGAGGGTCCCCTGGTAACCTGAGGGCTGCTGCCCCGACCTGGCCACGCCCTCCTGCCTCTGCTGTCCCTACTCCTGACCTGTGACGCTGTCCCACGGTGGGGGGTGGCTGCGGCAGAGACAGCCAGATTTAGAAGTAATTTTCGCAGCAGGGAGCCTCCAGCCTGCCACCCACAGGGCCCTTGGAGCCAGTCTGAGATATGGCTCACCAAGGGCTGCCCCCAGATCTGCAGTCGCTCCTCCCCTTCTCCCCAGATCCTTAGCAGCTGGTGCTGACTCCATTCTCAGGCAAAGATGGAGGAAGTCCTGGGGTGGGAGCATGTGACTTAAGCACCCTCACCACCCAGGTGCTCCCAGTCAGTGTACCTACCATTGAGCCATTCAAGGAGCGTGTCTCCACCCCAGGGGTCCCCCCCTCCTCTGGATCTGGCCTCTGCTGCCTCTTTCTCCTCTTCCCTATCTCATGGTGTTTCCATACCCCCAACTAATGAAATAGCCCCAGAGAGAAATCATAATCAAAACTCGACCCTTACATATCACTTACGAGGTCCCAGGCACTGTTTTCAGTGTTTCACATATTGAATCGTTTAATCCTCCCAACAAGACCATGAGAGGAACACCATGAATAACACAGCTTTATAGCTGACACCAAGACACAAGAAGGCTGAGTAACTTGCCAAGGTCACACAGCCTGTTTGAGGCAGAGGCAAGATTCAAACCGGGGCCACATCGTCCATATCCTAAATACAAGACTGCCCTAGTTTTCTGATGATAGTGGAGAGAAGTAGAGGCAGGGGAAGAGGAGGAAGAGGCGGCTGTGGCCAGGTCCAGGGTGGGTAAACTCTTAAAAGCCGGTCTCCTGCGTCTTCAGCCTCTAAGGGGCTCAGGCTGTGAGGGGAGCCGCCCTCCACAGTGCCAGCCCCTCCTGTGCAGCTCACCCTTCTGCCAGCCTCAGAGCCCTGCTCCCTGGGCCGCAGCACAATCCAGGCAGATACTGTCACCACCGCCCTGACCTTCCTCCGTCTTCTTCCTGGCCTGAAACCCGTCCTCTTCTCAAGCCCAGAGGCCAGAGGCACACACTCCTCAGCGAGACCATCCCATCCCACCCTGGCCTCAGCATCTCTTCCTGCCTTTGTCATCCACAGCTCCCCCCGGGCGTACCCTTGACTTCAGTCAAATCAGACGACTTCTCCCACACTTACGCCTCTTGTTTTTGCTGTTCTTTCTACGTAAACCCCCTTTCCCCAAATTCAGTCTTTTTTTTTTTTTTTTTGTACTTAACACTCGCTGTTTAATTTTATCCTTATTTGTGTGTTTTCACCTTCACCCCATGACAAGCAGGCCTCACTCCTCTTTCCTGGAGTGCAGCCCAATTCCTGGTTCCTCTCAGGTGTTCGGTGAAAGCTCAGTGGTTAGAACCTGTAGTAGATAGCATTGTAGGTGGAAGGGAGACAGACCTCGGGAACCTTTGATCTCTGCTCCAGGTGACCCCCACTTCCTTTACTTCCTCTACCAGGAGCTAGCCGGAAGCCTGGCAGTGTGGGTTTCAGGCAGGTTCTGGGATAGACCTTCCCTGGGTGACTCTGACCAACGTTCTCCCCTCGGGTTCAGAAGCTTAGAGAGGACCCCCTCCCGGCTCCCACACACCAAGGAAAGGCAGCCAGCTTAGGGCCCCAGCCCCGTGTCCCCATCCTGCAGCCTCTCCAGGTGCGCGAGGCGAGTGATATGGAGATCACTGGAGACCAAAACCATACTGGTTGGAGGGAGGCACTGATCTGAAGGCTGAGCCAGAGTTGGAGGTGGCGGGACTGGGGTGGGGGTGGGGGGGTGGAGTGGAGGGCAGGGCCAGGCCGGACTCTGAGACTGAGTCTGGGCGAAGCCCCCGCGCCCGGCGAGCCGGCGGCTAAATTTACCCAGGCTGACTCAGCCCCTGCCCGGAATGGGGGGCGGGGGGGGGGTGCGCGGGGCAGTGGGAAGAGCCAGCGGGGGTGAGGGGCAAGGAAGGGAGAGTCCGCACTGGGGGAGACAGGAGTGGGCCGGGAGTTTCCATCAAAGACCGGAGTCTCTCCACCCCGCCCCCCCTCCACGCCCCCCCTCCGCCCACCGGGCGGGAGGGAGCGGAAGAGCCCTGTGGGAGGGACGCTGTGGGGACGGGGCAGGTGAGGGGAAGAAGAGGCCAAGGTTGGACAAAGGGAAGCTTAGATTTATTGAGCGCCTACTGTGTGCCAGGCACTGTGCACGGCGCTTTACATACATTACCGCATTCAGTCCTCACAACAACCCTGCGAGGTAGGTGTTTATATGCCCCCGTTTGACAGAGGAGGAAAGTGAGGCTCAGGGAGGTGAAGTGATTTGGCCAAGTTCACATGGCTAGTAAATAGAGAGAGGAGGTGGCCGAGATAAGAGACAAAAAAAAAAAAAAAAAAAAAAAAAAAAAAAAAAAAAAAACCACAAAAACCTCAGAGTCTGGGTCCCAAGCCGCTTGGCGTGGATAAATACAAAGAGGGGCTCGTTCAGAGGCCTGCTCCCGACCACGCACACCTGGAGGCGGCAAGGCCAGGGACCCGCGTTCACTAGGGATCCATCGAGTAACGGGCCTGTGGGAGTAGGAGGGACTCGCGGACGAGCTACAGGGGAAATCCGCGACCTGCGCGCGCCCCATAGTGGCCACAGCGAGGATCACACCCTACACCTCCAGGCTTTTACGGACAGCCTCCCTCTTCCTTCTGTAAGCAGTTTTTGGAAGAGGCAGAAATGCAAGAAATTGTCAGGTTCTTTCGGATGAATGATATCGCCTGGGTGGAAAATCGTGGCAATGATTCAGAGCATCACTAAGAAACCTTGGGGAGGAGGAAAGAGGAAGGTCTGAAGAGGTCTGCCTTCTCTCTCCTGTTTGGACCACCACAGGCCGGGGACAGTGACAAGGCCACCATCCTGCCTGTCTTGGGCGACCCTCATCTAAACCTGGAAGACTGGGTTAGGAGCCCTTGCCCATTCACTCAGCTCTTCTGTAAACCCTGGGCAGCCTCTAGAATTGAGAATGAGTGCAGGTGACAATGAAGCCACCCAGAAACCCTCAGACTCTATTCATCTCTTCCTAACTCTTCCTTGGCTTGTGAAGGGAAGGATGAGATAAAAGCTTCCTCAAAGGATGGACCTGAGAGCCCCTTCGTTTTACACATTAGGAGGCCTGGAGAAGGAAAGTGACTTGCCTAAGGTGCCCAGTAAGTGAGTGCCAGGGTTAGGATTGGAACCCAGACTTGTAACATTCAAGTGAGCCCTCTTCCTGCTTTGCTGGTTGCTTCTGGACTCCTTCCTCTTCTGCCAAGGGCTTCTCTGTCACCTGTTCCCTTCAATCCAGAGCCTCTCCATCATTTCCTCCCTCCTGCCCGGAGGCCCTTCCCTGAAGTTGCCCTCCCACGACTATACCATTCCTACCCTCCTGCCTACTCTTGGCCAGGCTTCTCTGCTCAACTCCACTCCCAGGGCAGCAGCTACCCCTGCTCAAGCCCTTACTCAGATCAGATCAGAGTGACCTGAAAGGAGCAGGCATGAAAGCCTACTGCTCACCTGACCTCTCCTGATCTAAAAAATAAAATAAATAAATAAAAAATTACAGCCCTAGCCGGTTTGGCTCAGTGGATAGAGTGTCAGCCCGAGGAAGGAAGGTCTGGTCAAGGGCACGTACCTCGGTTGCAGGATCCTCCCTGGCTCAGGCCCTGGTCCAGCCACGTGCAGGAGGCAGCCAATCAATGTGTTTCTCTCACTTAGCTATTTCTCTCTTGTCTTTCCCTCTCCCTTCCACTCTCTCTAAAAATCAATGGAAAAAAGAATATCCTCGGGCGAGGATTTAAAAGCAATTACACATCAGCATATGTTCCCTTTCCTTTCATTTGGGCGGCTTCTTTTTGGATTATGGGAACCGGTGCAGGTGAGGGGTACAAGGAAGTCTGTGAGGAAGTAAGGGGACCAGTGGGCCCAAGGATGGATGGGCTGGGAAACACAAATACAGCCAAGAGCCTCTTACTGCCGCTCCCTGTTTCTCTGAGGGGTCCCCTTCGTGTTCCTCTTTCCAAAAAGGGCCTCCTCGGTGTGGCTGATGACATCCAGAATCTTGCGGATACTGTGGTCGGGCTGCGTGGTCTTCCCGCCTTCGCGGCAGCCGGCCCGCTCCTCCCGCCAGGGGGCGCCGGCGGCCTCCGTGTCGCTCCCATCCGAAGAGCTGCTGTGCGCGCCGAGCTCCGCAGCTTCGTCCGAGTCCGAGTCCGGGGCGGTGTGGCGGCGGATGCGGGACACGGCTTCCCGCAGGGCCCCGGCGTAGGGCCCCGGGGTCCGCGCCCAGCCCCGCCCCGCGGGCCGCGGGAGCCCCGCCACGTCCCCCGAGCCCTCCTGGGCAGGATGCGCGCCTCCGGAGGTCGCCGGGCCCGCGGCGGAGCGCCCGAGGCTCCCTGGCTGCGCGGGGGCGCCCTGCAGGTGCACTTCGTCCGCCGGGAGCCCCAGGATGCGGGAGGCGCGCTCCTCCAAGGAGGACTCGGCGGGCTCCCCGCCCTCGGCGTCTTCGAACCCGCGCCCCGCAGATGGCTGTGGTGAAAGGCGGCTGGCGGACTGCAGCTTTCGGCGAGGGGAGGGAGAGGCCGCGGCCCCCGCGCCCTCCTCCTGGCCGGGCTGCGGGCGGCCCGGGGCGTCTCCCGCCGCGCGTGGCGGCCCCGCGGGCAGAAGCTGCACGCGCTGGGTTCGCGGGGTCGGGACGTACTGGGACTTGATCACCACGCACGTGGCGTCAATGACAAAAATGCCTTCTCCGCGGGCAGGGCCGCTGGCGCTGCGGGGCAGGGTGTGGGCGCGGCGGGGCGCCCTCCCGCCCCCCAGGGGCCCGGCCCTCCCTCTGGGACCCGGGGACTCTCTGGATCCCGTGCCCCCCGGAGCCCAGGGCCTGGGGAGGGTCTGGCTGTGTGGGGGCGGGTGCTTTCTAAGGGAGGGGTTCCAGGATCTGGGGAGCCAGCTCTGTGCTCTGCATGCTTTCCCTTCCGCGGGCCCCTGGAGACGCGGCCTGGACCTGGGGGCGGGACGCGGGGGGCTGCGAGTCTCCGTGGCGGACCCCCCGGAAGCTGGGTTCCCAGCGGGGTTGGCTTGGGGGTGGCGGTCGCTCCCACTGTTCCGGCCAGCAGCAGCCGGCCCCAGGCTTTTCTCTGCGGCCCCCTTGCGGGGCTCCAGCCGTGGCCTAGCCGGTCCACAGCCCGGGGACCCCCCCAAGAGACCCCGCTCCTGTCGAAGCCCCCAAGCCCCTAGGACGTCCCGGTAAATCCGAGGGTCCAGCCTTTTCTTTGTGTGCCCCGCCTCTGTCCTGGTCGGAGTCTGAGCAGGGGCTGAGGAGACGGGCGCCCGGGAGGGCTCGGGGCCCCTTTTGGCCCCCAAAGTCCGGTGGGGGCCTTCATAGGAAGGTGGCGCCACATAGGGGGGCGGGCGGTCCCAGCGGCGGCGGGGGGCCGTGCCCGCGGCGGCTCTCAGCAGCAGGTGAGCCTCGTAGCTCGGGGGGCCCGGCCTCCGGCCGCCCCAGGGCCCCACCCACGCCGCCCTCGGGTCGCTCGGCGGCTGCACGGGTGGACGGGGCGGCCGCCCCAGCGGCCCCAGGCGCTCGGGCCGCGATGGAGCCGGGAGCCTTGCGGGCTGTGCCGCCCGAGGGGCGTTCCGAGGCTCCGGGCGCGGCCGGCCCGGGGGGCTCCTGCGGGCCCCGCCGGCCTTGCGCCTTTTCCGCTCGGTCTCCTTGGCCTCGCGCTCCTGCGACGCCGCTTTCCTTTTCTCTTGCTCCCGGGTCCGGGCCTCGGCTGCGGGCCCCGCCCGCCAGTTGGTCGCCTCCTGCAGCACCCTGGCGGCCCAGGGCCGGCGGGGAGGCGGCTCAGGGGATGCCGGGCGCGGCCCACACCTGGGACAAGGAGCAGGAGCCCAGGTGAGCAGTTTGTGGGGGAAGGGAGCGGAGGTCCGGGGATCTGGGAGCACTACAGACCACTTTGGGCAGCCAGGTGGAAGGGTGAGAGTGTGTGTGTGGTGTGTGTGTGTGTGTGTGTGTGTGTGTGTGCACGTGCAAATATATGTTGGGGCTGAAGTCTAACTATCCCTCCATGCACAGTATACCGGCGTCTGCCCCATCTCACCTCCTGCCCTTTTCACACCCATCCCTGTTTCCCCAAACAACGCAGGAGAGGTCAAACTCTAGCTCTCCGGATGGGTTAGGGGCGCAGCAGCGCTGGCTGTGCCTGGGGGAAGTCCAGTCCCACCCCACCACTCTCCTCCCCTCACTTCTCCTTCACTCACGTGTGGCTCTGGGGCTCGCGGATCCAGTGGCCGGCCTGGAAGTCCATGGTCTGTCGAGGAGGGGCACGGGGACTATAACGACAGGAAATAGTCTTCACTTGGATCACCAGCAGCTTGGATTTCTGCACCCAGAGGCAGCTTGCAGACTCCTCATCCTGGCGCTCCCGGGGGCTGCCAGGCCCCTCGGAGAATAAATGACCATCCAGCATCCTGCCCCACCCCACCCCGGCCCCCCACCCTCCCACCCGCCCCCGACAGCCCCCTGCCAGCCTGGGAAGCCGGCGCCCACTGCAGAGCGGCAGGCCCAGCGACTGGGGACTATATATACCCGGGCACACGTGTATGTGCCTGTCTGTGTGTGTGTGAGTGCATGTGACATGGCGGGGATGGCTCTGCGCTGCTGCCTCCCCCAAGTGCATGGCTGCCTCCTGTGGCCCGGATTTGGGATCCCCTTCCCACTTCTCATGTCCCCCAAGCCTGATGGAACCTGCAGGAGTGGGCAGGGGACTTATTGCCAAGCTGACAGAGCCCCCTCCCCCATCCCCACTGCTTCCACCTTCCTGCTGTTTTAACCCTTCACTCCCCTCCTCCTCAAGGTGCTTGACCACCAGGGTTCTGCCCTTGACTTCCTGCCTCAGACTTCAGGGACTTCAGTTTCTCGACAGGGAGATGATGGAAATGGAACTGAAGGTCTCTGCCTGCCACTCTCGCCGGTTTCCATGGGGTTGGGGTGCAGGAGGGGCTGGCCCAGGCTGGGGGGCTATTTTTAGCGGCAGTCAGTGGCATTCGGGTGCAGAAAGGAGATGAGTAACCAGCTTCCATGTGGTGGAAGGAGGAGGCAGTAGCTTTCATGCAGCTTTTGTGTGGCTGGGGGGGAGCTATCCTCTCCTCGCTTAAAAGGGTGACCCCCACCCCCTTAACTGTAGCCCAGGGCTGCCGGTACAGCAGGAGAAAGGAACCTTAGCCACGGAAACTGCCCCACACTCCTGTTCTAGATGTTTGTCCTTGGCACCCATGGAGCCAGCTCCCTGCAGCGTGCTCTCTCACAACCCAGAAGCCAGAATTTTAGGGTCATACTGTTCTGTGCCCACACAGCTCTGCTTCGCCTTATGGAGGATAGACTAGGGTGCTTATGCATTTATTCGCACCCTTTCAGAGGAATGGTGTGCTCCCTTGGCAAAACTAATCCCCTAGCAACTGAGGTGCTAAAAGTGGCCCGTTTGCTAGCTTAGAGCCCCCCATCACCACTACCACAATGCCCAGCTGCCCCAGCCCCCACCTGAAGTGGTGCTCAAGATGCTCACATTTCAGGCTCATTCTGGGGAGTTGCATTCACATGTCTCTCCCCACCCCCCACGCCTATACCAGGTGTCCCCCGATTCACCATGGTAATGTTAGTGGCAGCACAGCCCACGCCAACTCTTCCATGCAGAGACTTAGCAACCATGCCTGGCAACCATGGCAGCAGCTCAGTGGAGGGGAGGGTGCGGGCTGAAGGAAGAAAGTGTATATAGCAACGGTTCCTGAGAAAGAAGGATTATTTGCCTCTCCTGAGAAGAATAAGTGAAAATAGGTTATAAGGCTCCAAATTTTGTTCCTTGTCTTTCCTTAAGCTCGCCCGCAGACTCTGAGACTGGTTGGGTTTTATGAGGGAATGGGAGAAGCAAGAGATCCTATTTTGTTTTCCACTAACATACCTGCAGCCCTGAGGGTAGACCCTTGCCCAGAAGGGTTGTTTTGGGACAGACCAACTTAATGAGAGAATCAGAGCAACAAACCACAGGCCTCCTGCTCTCTAACATGGACTTTTTAAAGAACCTATATTTCCCTATCCCATCCATCGACAACCCATCTCCCCTTACCCCCCCTCCTCCCCACAGCCTTACACCTACCAGTTGCTCTGATGGCTCTTTGCTTGAAGGTGCTTCCCACGAGTCCTAAGGCTTTTTAAAGTGCTTGCCTCCTCCCTAGACAAGTCCTACTTCATGATGGAATGTGACACAGAGACATCTGTCCTTTCCTCCATGCACTCACCCCACACATACAAACATACTCTAATTATAACAGCTTGGGATGTCTCCCTCCCTGAAGTCTCGGAATGTGCTGAGAGCTGTGAAGAGGTGGATGCAGCAGGGGCTTCTTCAAAGCCAGGATGTAGCACTGAAAGCTGCCTTGTCGCTTTCCCCAGGTCCCATTGGGAAGCCTAGTTTGGAGGGACCAATATGGTACGGTAGGGTTCTTGGGCAAGTGGGGGTAGGGCAAGGTGTTACTCTGAAATCACTTCTGGTCTTGGTATCCAAGATGAAGATGATGTACCTGCAAAGCAGTGGTGGGATGGTATCCAGAATTGGGCGCATACCCAACAGTCTAGGTGTCCTTATACTGTTGTTTTTTAAAAACATTTTATTGATTTCAGAGAGGAAGAGAATCATTGATGGGCTGCCTCCTGCAGGCCCCACATTGGGGATCACACCTGTACCACAGGCATATGCCCCAACTGGGAATCAAATTGTGCCTCCTGGTTCATAGGTCAATGCTCAATCACTGAGCCACGCCAGCTGGACTTGACTACTGTTTTGGCGCATATGGTTTCAGCACAGGGAAACGGTCAGCTGGGGTGACCACGGCTCTGCTGCTCCCCCAGCGCATACCCTACAGCTCCTCCTCACGTTGGAAGACTCATAAGGAATTTCAGTTCAAAGACAGAGCCAGTTCAGCAAAATCCAAATAGAGTCCAACCTTTTTTTTTTTTTTGCCTTTTTTTAATTAATTTTTTTAAACATATTTTAATGATTTTTTTTTTTGTAGAGTCCAACCTTTTGATGGTGGCATGTCTGTCTACTCTCAGGAGACCTAACTCCATTATGTGATTTTCCTGGGACATCAGCTATGGTCCAGGCAGAAGGGAGTGGGGGTGATAAGGATTGTAGGAATAGGGTGAGAACAGTTTTAATAGAGATTTAGAAAGGTAGTAAGTCTAATATAGTGATAAAGAAGCATGGGCTCTGGTGCCAGACTGGGTTTACATGGGTTTACATGCTAGCTCTAACCTTTTTATTAGTGTGTTGCCTTGCGCTAGTTTGCCTCTCTGTGCCTGTTTCTTTTAAATCTATAAAACTGGTGTAATAGCTCCTATTGTTCTGAGGAGTAAATGAATTAGTGTATGTAAAGCACTGCGACTGATGGACAGTTTTCTATAAAGTGTGTTGTCGTCACTAATGAGTTGAAGGAGCCATATGAAGTAGAAAGGTTGGAGCAGTAGTGACTGTCAACTACAAAAAGCAAACACTGCAATATCATGAAGAGGTTCCTGTCATTTTAATTAGGTTTGCCACAAAAAGCAATAACCTTAGCTGACCACTTTGCAGTCCTCCTCCACCCGACCCACTTCTCTTCATATGAATATAGCGCAGGAACCCAAAGGCCTTCCTCCCCATGACCCTCCCCCATTATGGGAAGAAATGCTATTAAGTGGACTCAGCCTCCATACAGCATGAAACAGGATGAATAAAAATATTTTTATGAAGAGCTGTGCTATGGCAGAGGGAGGCAGAGACAGAGGCAAAGCCGGATCTCTTAGAGATCAGAATTTGTCCAAGCGGCACAGAGCCCACAGTTCACCCAGAGTGGGGGCACGTCTAAGAGGACAGGGGCTGGGATGGGCTAGGCTCAAAGTTGTCCTCACGGGTGAGGACAGGACAGCTACAAATCCATTCCACCTCTTCCCTGGCTCTCAGGCAGAAGGGGAGAGGTCTCCTGGGCAGGGAACAGAGTCCCAGTTCTCTCAAGGTTTCATCTGTGGTTCCAAGCTTTGCGCAGGCAGTGAGTGGGCATAACCCTTGGTGCCACCTGATGCCTTCCCCAAGCTCAAGGCTTTTCTCCGCCTGTGAGCACCAGGGCCTGCAGGATGTCTGACAGGGAGACAATTCCCTTGACCACATCATTCTCATCCACCACTACCAGTCGGTGAACCTGCAGAGAGCAACAAGGGAAAAAGGGAGATTCAGTGCCAGATTCAGGAGAGCCCTTAGCTCTATCCTCCTCGCCAAACCCCAGCTCCTTCAGGGTCCCTGGTCCCCCTACCTCTGCTTCTACCAGCCTGTTGATGATGGTCTCCAGAGTTTCATGCAGGTAGCACTTAAGGACACCCTCAAAGTAATGTGACCGATGTTGGAGGGCTTTGGTCACAGACACATCTAGGTTGTTGTAGGTCTTTTCTGCTGCCAGGTTCTGGGGAGAGAGGAGAAGGTGCTTGCAGAGAAGCAAGGGAGCCAACCCCCAAACCCTGAGTCCACCCCAACCCCAAAGGGAGAGGGCAGTTGTCAGCCATGCCCACAAGCCACACCCAGCTTGTTCAATTATTTTTCAAATAAAATTTGAAAGCTTGGAAGCTTCTTAAAACCCTTAGATTCCAGAAGAGACTCTCTTCTGTTCCCTCTCCACATTCAACATGCCCCCCCTTCCCCTACCTCCCAGCCCCTCCACAATCACTCACGATAACATCAAACTTGGAGTAGATGTCCACCACACGCCCTAGAGGGACAGAGGCAGCTCAGCAAGGAGGATCTGACATCCAAGACTCCCCCCGGCCGTAGGCAGAATCACGGTCCCGGCTGAGCTAAGGGGGAAGCAGATTTCCCCCGAGGCACCCTGACTTCCCGGGAGCCCTCCCTCCCCGTCCACTCTCTCACCTTTTTCATCCACCACAGGCAGGGCGGAGACCCGGTGCTGGACGAAAATGCCCAGAGCCACGTAGACAGGGGTGGTGGTGCGGACCATAGCGATGTTGGCATAGGTGCCAATCTGTAGCTCTTCCAGAGACTTAGACATGAACTCTGGCTTGGGGAACTCGGTGATCTGAGGAAGGAACCATCACCTTGATTTTCAGGGCTCCCCATAGCACCCTTGGATACCTTCCCCACCGAGTATATAAATAAAAACGGCTGAGGAGCACTTACAAATAATTTGAGGAACTTGAGGATGCGCTTATGGGTGAGGATGTACAATGTGTTGCCTGATTCTGGGTCAATAACTGGCAGCCTATGAATCTTGTTCCGGATTAGTGAAGACACAGCATCAAACAAGCTGTGGGAAGGTGGGGGACAAGGATAAGTTCCACAGGTTGGGCCTGACGCTGGGCCTCTCTCTGCCCCTGACTCCCTCCACCTCTGCTCAGCTCCTTAAGAGTGTTTATAACCGAAACGGTTTGGCTCAGTGGATAGAGCGTCGGCCTGCAGACTGAAAGGTCCCAGGTTCGATTCCGGTCAAGGGCATGTACATTGGTTGCGGGCACATCCCCAGTAGGGGGTGTGCAAGAAGCAGCTGATCGATGTTCCTCTCTCATCGATGTTTCTAGCTCTCTATCCCTCTCCCTTCCTCTCTGTAAAAAATCAATTAAAAAAAAAAATATATATATATATATATATATATTTTTTTTTTAAAGAGTGTTTATAAATGCAAAACTGATGGTTGGGAGAAAGAAGGGGAGCAGTGTGCGCATGCACATGTTTGGGAGAAGTGTCTTTTCTTTCTTCTGCCCCGGAACCCAGTGCTTTAGCTATGCTGATGGCACGGCTCTTCCTCTTCTGTACAAATGGGTGGCTGGTACTCACCTGGCATTAGGAGAAATGCAGACAAGTGGCTTAAAGGAGTCCTGTAGGTATACCTCTGAAAGGAAAAAAGGTTCACAAAATACCACCATGGAAAACCATTTCCCAGGAAAAGGTCCATCTCTTTATCCTCCCACCCCGCCCCCTCGCCAATTCTCTGCATACCTCTCCAAGTTTCTATCTTGTGTTCTTCCAGCTCATAGATTTGCACCTGGAAGCGAAAGCAACAGAAGTTGAGACTTGACCTCCCTGCTCCATAAACCCCTTGTGGTTTGCTTGGAAGGAAATGAGAATGAGGGGCTGAGGTGGGAACGTGGTTTTGGTCATTAGGTGACGGTCCTTACCAAGGCGGATTTGTAGTAGCGGTGCAGGATATTGATGAAATCAGTGATGGTCAGCATGCCTAGAGGCCAAGACAAGAGCTCTCAGCATCGCTCAGAGCTTTTTTCCGTGTCCAGCATAAGATGCTAATGATACTGTGTTCTAGAAACATTGCTTACCCACAAAACTTTGCTTCTTACTATCCCACAAAGGGGCAGCTCGTACACCGTTAGTCACCAAAGCAAAAAAAGCTTTTTTCACCTATAGCCAAAAGAGTTATATTCACAAAGGAAAATTCACGGGTGGACTTTAAAGGAACAGGGGTTGGGTATATTGGGGAAAACATGAGACTAACCCCATAGAAGGACAAAGATATTATCCCTGGGATGAGATAGGATGAGGGGTATTGAACCAGGGGTTCCAAAGAGGAGAAGGAAAAAGTGTTTCACCCACCTGCAGGGAAGTGTCAAACACAACCAATTTGGAGCTTGTGGGAATCAGGTCATAGCAGCGATGAGACTTCATGAAGGAAGTATACACACTATTGTTGGATTCTGGGGTCTCTGCAAAGGATGGGATAGTTAGTAGCTTCCTTCCAAGTAAAACACATAATCAAAAAGGCAGAAAATGCCGAAACCGGTTTGGCTCAGTGGATAGAGTGTCGGCCTGCAGACTGAAGGGTCCCAGGTTCGATTCCAGTCAAGGGCGTGTGCATTAGCTGCGGGCAAATCCCCAGGAGGGGGTGTGCGAGAGGCAGCTGATCAATGATTCTCATCGATGCTTCTAGCTCTCTATCCCTCTCTCTTCCTCTCTGTAAAAAATCAATAAAATATATATTTTTTAAAAAGGCAGAAAACAGTGTTGTTGTTGCTCAAATATTTAGAGCAGATTAAAAAATATATATATATTTTATTGATTTTTTACTGAGAGGAATGGAGAGAGATAGAGAGTTAGAAACATCGATGAGAGAAAAACATCTATCAGGGGCCTCCTGCACACCCCCTACTGGGAACGTGCCCGCAACCAAGGTACATGCTCTTGACTGGAATCGAACCTGGGACCTTTCAGTCCTCAGGCTGACGCTCTATCCACTGAGCCAAACCAGTTTTGGCTAGAGCAGATTTTTTATAAGGCATTCTATTTTAATCTGATTTGTTCCTACTATTCCATTAGGAGTAAAACCTCTTAGAAACCATTTCATCCAACCTCCATTTCCAGGTAAGACTGCATCTGTTGGTTCCTTGGCTGACTAAAACAGAAAGTCTATATTTTTCATTAAACTGTTCTAGTCTAAAAGTTTTTTTTCTTATCTTTAACTCAAGTTTTCCCTTTCATATATTTAGCACATTTAAATTATCTTTTCTCAATTAAGATGTAAGTAAGCTTCTTAAAATTCAAATAAGCATCTTCCTTTTAAAAATTTTTTTTAAAGTAAGCTTCAGATGAGAACATCATGGTCCAAGTTGGGCCATTTCAGGTTAACATGAAGTTGGATCTCAGTGTTCAACCTGGACTAAAACACCCTGAGAGTCTATCCTGGGATAACCCTGTGAATGAGAAATCATCCCACCTATTCCGGTCAAATGAAAGACCCTGGCTGTGTTTACCTTTCCAATCTTTTGATTTTAATTGCTTGGTCTAACTAGAGAAACAAGCCCCAAAATAACAGCCCAAATATGCTCCCCACTATACTATGTATACTTAAAAATAGTGCATTATTTATATAATCCTTTCAATAAACCTGTAAGGCAAATATTGTCCTCATTTTTCAGGTGAGAAAGGTGGAAACAGTTCACACCATCAGTAAGTGAAGTGACAAGACTCAAACACAGATTTATTATACCTGATTCCAAAGTTCATGTACTTAATCCTATGCCAGTTGTTTTTCTTTAACTTCTATTTTTTTTTTTTTTTTTTTACCAAACTTATTCAGGTACTCAGTTTAAAGTGTCAAATTGTTCTGCAAATTTTGTCAAGAAAAACTGCCATCCCTGGCACCCACTCCCTATAATAACCCTTACCCAGAGATGAAATCTCTTTTAGCTGATTATTTTGGTACTTAAAAAAGATGTATTTCTTATTGATTTGAGAGAGGAGGGGGGAGAGAGAGAAAGACAGACAGACAGACATCAATGATGAGAATCACTGATCTGCTGCTTCCTGCACGCCCCCTACCTGGGATCAAGCCCACAACCCAGGCCTGTGCCCTTGGTGGGAATCATGCCTCCACTGGGACCCGAAGTCACACAGGCCAGTGCTCTATCCACTGACCCAAACCAGCCAGGCCATTTTGGTACTATTTTGCTCCTTTTTTATATTTTTCACTTTTGGGAATTATCCATTATCATCCAAGAAATATGCAAGTTTTTTGTTCTATTTTCTATCAGGGCCCTATTACAAACATGCACCATCCATTCCCCCCATTCTTCCAAAAATTAAAATATAATGTTGGTTACATCAATATTTAAATAATTTTGACTAAATATTCATTATTCAGAGCTAAGGGAAACAGTAAACTCTTTCACAACTTTATTTTCCCTGGAGTTAACAATTGTCTCTTCATTTGCTTAATTTTCTATGTATAGTATTTATAACTAATTCAATCCCCAAACTTCACAAGTTCTTTAAATATCCTTGTAAGAAATTCAGAAGCACAGCCTATCAATTTAAACTACACAAAGAAGTCTCTCTGGAGCTTTGTGACTGGCTCAAATCTGGGCTGGTTTGCCTTGTATGCACTGCTGTCACCTTGAAATCTTCTCTCATTACCATCAAGAGGACCCCTTTCACGACTCCTGTACGGCATTCCTTGTGTCCTGTACCCATGTTTTCATCTGTTTGACTACCCCCTTGTTTTGGTGGAGCACATCTTTCAATAGCTTCTTGAGAAAGGATGCATGAGAGGTAAATTTTCTTTTTTTTAAATATATTTTATTGATTTTGTACAGAGAGGAAGGGAGAGAGAGAGAGAGTTAGAAACATCGATGAGAGAGTAGTCATCGATCAGTTGCCTCTTGCACACCCCCTACTGGGGATATGCCCGCAATCAAGGTACATGCCCTATACCGGAATCGAACCCGGGTCCCCTCAGTCCCCAAGCCGACGCTCTATCAATTGAGCTAAACCGGTCTCGGCAAGAGGTAAATTTTTTGAGACCTTGCAGCCTGCAGATATCTTTTATACTCTCTTTGATTTAGAATTTGGATGGATACAGAATTCAAGGTTAGAATTTATTTTCCTGCAGGATGTTAAAGACATTGCTCCATTGCCTTGTAGCTTCTCGTATGTTCAGAGTCTGAAGCAATTCTGACTCTTTGTATGTTATTTGTTTTTACCCCTCTGGAAACTCAGGGTCTTCTCTGTTTCCAGCATTTTGAAATCTCATGACAATTGTGCTTTGGATGGGTGAATTTCATCCACTGTGCTGCATATTTAACGAGTCCTACCAGTGCTTTGTGTTGTCATTTTTCTCTTTCTGTAACTCCTATTATTTAGATCTTAGAATCCTAGACTGACCCTTGAAGGTTTTATTTTTTGGGGGGTGAGTTATTGTTGTTTTCAAAATATCGTTTTTTTCTCTCTTGTTTTCTACTTAGCTTTTTAAAAATGTTTTATTTTTATTTTTTTGAGAGAGAATAAGGGAGAGAGAGAGAAACATCAATGAGAAAGAAACAGCATTGATTGGTTGCCTCCTGCATGCCCCACACTGGGGGACTAGCCCAGGCACATGCCCTGAGCAAGAATCGAACTGTGACCTCCTGGTTCATAAGTTGAAGCTTAACCACTGAGCCGTGCCAGCCAGGTTTTACTTCTTTGATTTTTTTTGTGTTTTGTTTTTTAATATACTTTAATGATTTTTCACAGAGAAGAAGGGAGAGGGTTAGAGAGCTAGAAACATCGATGAGAGAGATACATCGACCAGCTGCCTCCTGCACACCCTCCACCGGGGATGTGCCCGCAACCAATGTACATGCCCTTGACCAGAATCAAACCTGGGACTTTCCAGTCCGCAGGCCAATGCTCTATCCACTGAGCCAAACCAGTTTTAGCTACTTCTTTCATTTTTAATTCTACTTCTGGTAGGTTTTCTCAACTTGATTTTGAAACCTCATGTTTATTTAAAAAATTTTGCTATCCTATATATTTTTTCCTTCTTTTTTAAAAATGTATTTTTATTGATTTCAGAGATGGAGAAGGAGAGAGAGATAGAAACATCAATGATGAGCCTAATCGTTTTGGCTAAGTGGACAGAGCATCAGCCTGCAGACTGAAGGGTCCTGGGTTTGATGCCGGTCAAGGGCATGTACCTTGGTTGTGGGCACATCCCCAATAAGCGGTGTGCAGGAGGCACCTGATCGATGCTTCTCTTCCATTGATGTTTCTAACTTTCTATCCCTCTCCCTTCCTCTCTGTAAAAAAAAAAAAAGAAAAGAAAAAGAAATATCAATGATGAGAATCATTGAATGGCTGTCTCCTGCACGCCCATAATGAGGATTAAGCCTATAACCTAGACATTTGCCCTGACCTAGAATCAACCCTGACCTTCTATAGGTCAACGCTCAACCACTGAGCCACGCCCACTGGGCTGCTACTATATTTTTAATGCCCAAGAGGTCTTTTTTGTTTTCTAAAAGTTTTAGAAAAGGAATGTATCCTGGTACTTGTTCATGGTGCTAATATATTCTTCCTCTGAGAATGTATTAATTTGAAGTTTTCTTCTTTATGCATTTACTTTTCCCCTCCATTGCTTTTTCTTTGTTCCTTTACATGAATCATCTTTTTTTATAAACATTAGAGGCTTTCTTTAGATCTCTAGTAATCTTTGATTAAAGGAGAATTCAAACCATATTTTAAGAGTGGAGTTTTTAAAGCTGACTGGAAGCCCTAAGCGTGTAAATGAGCCATTTAGATAGGGAACACTCAACATTTATATTTGTAGTGGCCCGATGCACGAATGAAGATTCCTGCAATGGGCCTCTGTTCTAGCCAGAGATGCTTCTGCCTTCCCACACTGCCCAGAGGCCCAGAGTGGCTGGGGTGGTGCTGACTGCCTGCACTGTCGCCATGGCAAGTGTCCTGCCCCATCCCCAGCAGCTCAGTGCCTGCGCATGCAAATTAACCCATCTTTATTGTTAATTTGCATACTCACTCCTGATTGGCTGGTGCAGGGGTCCTCAAACTTTTTAAAGTGGGGGCCAGATCACGGTCTCTCAGAGAGCTGGAGGGCCGGACTATATGAACTACTAATTCCTACTGTAACACCTCGGCTGCGCTCACTGCCCAAACAACCTGGCGGGCCAAATCAGACTCCTCTGCGGGCCGCATGTGGCCCGCGGGCCGTAGTTTGAAGATGCCTGGGCTGGTGGGTGTCACAAAGGTAAGGTCAATTTGCATCTTTTTCTCTATTAGTGTAGATGCTGTGCTTGGAAGGTAAAGTCTTTCCTGTCAACATTCTGGAAACTGGAAGGGGGAAAAGGCCTTGGATTTTGGCATTAAGTATAGTTCACTTTTCCTGTTAGTGAAGTACCTCAGTCCTCAGCTGGACCCATACCTCTCTCCAGACCTCCAGTCTTTGCCAAAGTTGGAAAGGGAAGTTGTCCAACTGCACTCAATGAAGGAGGGAGTCTTGGGATCTGACTGCTTCTCAGACCTTCAGTGCTTCTTGGCTTTCCCCACTGCTAGTTTACACTGAGTGGCCAGATTATGATAATCTCTGAATGCATAATAACCTGGCCACTCAATATATATATTTTAGAGTCCTGGTGCATGAATTCATGTGTGGGTGGGGTCTGGCCAGCCTGGCCAGGGGGAGGGGACATGGGAAGTTGGCTGGCTTGCATGCTGGTTGAACTCCTGCTCGAGGGGACAATTTGCATATTAGCCTTTTATTATATAGAATATACACTGAGCCTAAACAGGTTTGGCTCAGTGGATAGAGCATTGGTCTGAGGACTGAAAGGTCCCAGGTTTGATTCTGGTCAAGGGCATGTACATTGGTTGCGGGCACATTCCCAGTAGGGGGTGTGGAGGCAGCTGGTCGATGTTTCTCTCTCATTGATGTTTTTAGCTCTCTATCCCTCTCCCTTCCTCTCTGTAAAAAATTAATAAAATATATTTTTTTAAAAAAAAAGGATATACATTGAGTGACCAGATTAATATCAGTTCAGAAATTCAGCTTTCTCAGGTCTGCTAAGTCATTTGCACCTCATCTGTCTGCTTTCCCACTTTCAAAATTCATTGCTATGGCCTCCTCTCTTGTTCTTCCTTAGTGTATTTGTACCTTAAAAAGTCTTTATGTTTATTTTAGCAGCTTTTTGTGAAGGAATGAAAGTAGATGTATACATTCAATCTACCATTTTTAACTAGAAGCTCACTATTGGTTTTCAAATTTGAAAACTCACAGACTCCAAAAAAAACATGTCTTTTGGCATCAGTTTAAGACACATTATGCTGAGAGTTAAATACTATCATTTTCAATCCACAGTAGGGGCAGCCCAGCACTGTTTCTTTCTCTAGTCTCTCTCTAAAATAATTTTAAAAATCTGGAGATTTACATACAAACCCAGATTCTTAGCTTCTTTTCAAAATTCTTAGTTTCTGACAAAAGTAGGTCTTGAATTCTGAACAGTAACAACTGATCAGACCTGGATAGTTACTGCCTCCTTTTAGACATGGCAAGACCTATAGGTTGTTGTAGTCATATGCACCCATCACTGCTTGGTCTATGTAGGCAATTTTTGGCCCCCAACTTGATGTTGATGTAAATGTACTCAGAAACATAAAATAACACTTAATACCATGTGGCAGTACTCAATTATCAAGAGCCATTCAGATAATTAAAAATATCACTATATGATTATCCTTTTGGGGTTACCAACAAAATGAAAATGGAATATTAAAAAATTCTTGTAGCCGAAATTGGTTTGGCTCAGTGGTAGAGCGTCGGCCTGCAGACTGAAGGGTCCCAGGTTCGATTCCGGTCAAGGGCATATACATTGGTTGCGGGCATATCCCCGGTAGGAGGTGTGCAAGAGGCAGCTGGTCGATGTTTCTCTCTCATCGACGTTTCTAGCTCTCTATCTCTCTCCCTTCCTCTCTGTAAAAAATCAATTAAAAAAAAATATATATATATATATAAAATTCTTGTAAAGACCTCATAAAACTTTAATATGTCCTAGGGTCTTAGGCCCCATTTCAATCCTCTGAGAAAGTGTGTACTCCTAATGCCCTAAATGTGTCCTTAGACTTAAGAGTATTCCTGGCCAAAATCCTTTACCAGAGGTACCTGTGAGTTCTGCCTATTTCTAGATGACCTAGTATTGGGCCATTCCATTCTAAACAGGTACAATATTGGAATCGCCTGGACTTTAGGGTTTAGTACCTCTATTCTAGATTAGTTCTAAGGACTTTCAAGGCCTTTCTGTAATTCCTGTGTACTCTCAGTGACTTTACTGAGCTTGCTGGATGATAAAAACTTCTAGTGGCATTACTTCTGTGCTACTTAGAAAATACCAGAAACTTCTAAAACCTCGTTAGCCAGCCTACTAATGCCTGTGGAAGTTTCCCTGTAACTCAAAAGTTTCTCTCAGGTGGTTTGATATTAATCATCCCTACTCTACCCAAGATTTTTCCTTGGTGATCTTGCCAAATTACTGTTCCTGGTTTATATGGTTTGGTACATTATCTGGTCAGCTTTCATTTCCCAAGGGGGACCTTGAGAGAGGTTCAAAAGCATTGCAGAAGTTGGCGTTGGGCTACTGCTTTCATACCCAGTTTCCTTTCTTTAGGGCACTTACCTTGAGGATACTCATTTTCCAGAGCTGAGGAGTTATCTGAAGAAATGACCTGGAGACAAGAGAAACAAAGATTCAGGCTATCCTGGGCTCCATCATTTAGCTTAGCATTAGAAGGGCTGGCAACTGCCTTTAAAGTGCTGTATTATCTCATTTAATCTTCATAACCCTGAGGTAAATACTATTGTTAGCCTTATTTTCACAGATTAGGAAACTGAGGTTTAAGCAACTTGCCCAAGGTCATATGGCTGGTAATGGTGGAATAGCGATTTGAACACAGATCTGTGCATTTCCTAAGCTCATGTCCTTATATCTATACTACCCAGTGAAACAGTAGGTCTTAAAGCTGAGACTAAAAAAATCTGAGCTTAGAGCTGGTGCCACAAGATTCTCACAGGTCTACTCTATAAAAACACAGAAGCCAGAGAAAACACTGCTTTCCCAAACACTCACTAAGCATAACTGTAGGCACCGGGATCAGGCATACACCTTACCACTGAGAGGGCCAATCTAGGGAGTATCCCAGCAGCTGACTGTCAAAGTTAGAATGACTGAGGGGTGGATGAAGAGCATAAATGTTCTGAATGAGGAACCTCAGTTCTCTCAGCACCCTTAAGAAACCCAGAGGATGCTGGTTTTCCAAGTCTCCTTGCCCATGACAGTCTATTAGAGAGTGCTTTGAATACAGAGAAACCTTTAGAATCATCTCTAAGCTCCCTCAAGTGGAAACATTTGGAAATTTCATTGTTATCTAGGAACCCAGGAGGGATCATAATTTTCATCAACTGGAATCAACAGTTTGGCTCTATTTGCTGTGGGTAATATCCCCAAACTAACTTAAAGTCTTATTTCACCTACATAGATGCCGTAGTAATATGAAGTTAAAGGCCTTGGATTGAACATGGGAAACTGGTAAGCAGGGTCAAGTTGGCAGGATAGCCTTAAACTTCCTGCCCCAATGGGCCAGGGTGAGGGGGATAATCTTCTCTGGGCTGCATAAGATCATCAACTTGGCTTGGCATTTTGGCAAGGCTATCAGAATAGCAGCCTCATCTCTTTTAAGAGGGAGAAAGGGCTGGCTATTTAGTGCTAAAGATACACGCATGGGCTCTGGCCGGGTAGCTCAGCTGGTTAGAGTCTAACTGTTAAAGCATCATTCCGATACACCAAGATGGTAGGTTCACTCCCCAGTCAGGGCATATGTAAGAATTAACCAATGGCCCTAACTGGTTTGGCTCAGTGGGTAGACCACTGGCCTGCGGAACCTTAAAGGTCCCAGGTTCAATTCCGGTCAAGGGTATGCACCTTGGTTGCAGGCACATCACCAGTGGGAAGTATGCAGGAGGCAGCTGATCGATGTTTCTTTTCCATTGATGTTTCTAACTCTCTATTCCTCTCCCTTCCTCTCTGTAAAAAATCAATTTAAAAAAATTAACCAATGAATGCATAAGTGGAACAAATCGATGTTTCTCTTTCCCTCACTCCCTTCCTCTCTCTAAAATCAATTTAAGAAAAAGATACACAAGTTATATAATAGTCTCACTAAAGTCTATATAGAAAGACACAGAAACAGCTATTTGTAGAAATTATTATAGCCACCATAAAATATTTACATACCAAAATGTGTTAGTTATTTTGCTCATTATCTATCCAAATAGATTATAAATTCCTGGAATCCTGGAACTATTTTATACTTATTTATATCCCCCATATAACATGGGATTCTGCATATTGTTTTGTTTTTTAAAAAATATATTTTATTGAGTTTTTTTACAGAGAGGAAAGGAGAGAGATAGAAAGTTAGACACATCTGCCGAAACCGGTTTGGCACAGTGGATAGAGCATCGGCCTGCGGACTCAAGGGTCCCGGGTTCGATTCTGATCAAGGGCATGTACCTTGATTGCGGGCACATCCCCAGTAGGGGGTGTGCAGGAGGCAGCTGATCGATGTTTCTGGCTCTCTGTTCCTCTCCCTTCCTCTCTGTAGAAAATCAATAAAATATATTTAAAAAAGAAAGAAAGAAAGAAAGAAAGAAAGAAAGAAAGAAAGAAAGAAAGAAAGAAAGAAAGGTTAGACACATTGATGAGAGAGAAACATCGATCAGCTGCCTCCTGCACACCTCACTAGGGATGTGTCCACAACTAAGGTACGTGCCCTTGACCAGGACCTTTCGGTCTACAGGCCGATGCTCTATCCACCGAGCCAAACTGGTTTCGGCTGTTTTTATTTCTTAACTTTCAAACTGATGATAATCATGCATGCTAATATGAACAAAGACTAAGACTAAGTTAGAGAGAAAAAAGAGACATCCAGCAAAATAGAAACACAGATAACTACAGAAGAGAGTTAGACACCACAACTGAAGATGACTTTATCTTCCTCTCTCTCCACACAGGAGTGGGGTAATATGTCCATTCCTCTCAACTTTTTTAAAAATATATTTTTGTTGATTTTAGAGAGGAAGGAAGGAGAGAGAGCTAGAAATATCAATGATGAGAGAATCATTGATTGGCTACCTTCTACAGGACCCATACTGGGGATCCAGCCCTAAACCCAGGAACGTGCCCTTGACCAAAATCGAACCCGGGACCCTTTAGTTTGCAGGCTGATGCTCTACCCACTGAGCCAAAACAGCTAGGGCTCCCCTCAACTTTTAATAACATGGGGAGCTTGACCAGTGTGGCTCAGTACTATAAACCAGGAGATCATGGTTCGATTCTGGGTTAGGGCATGTATATGTGCCTGGATTGTGGGCTCGATCCCGTGTGGGGTGTGCAGGACGCAGCTGATTAATGATTCTCTCTCACCATTGTTTCTATCTCTCTGATTGCGGGCACATCCCCAGTAGGGGGTGTGCAGGAGGCAGCTGATCGATGCTTCTGGCTCTCTGTTCCTCTCCCTTCCTCTCTGAAATCCATAGAAATATATTTTTAAAAATAATATAGGGGACCTGAGAAAGTACCACTGTACTACATAAGTACAAAATACTAGTAGAAAGGCACATAGATTCACAATTTCAGACTCCTAATCCATATTTTCAATTGTTTGCTAGACAACCACAGATGTCACAGACTCTATAAGTGTTTTAATGCAAAGCAGAACAGCATCTGTCCCTCCAATCCTATTATCTTTACTGTGATTCCCATATTTGTTTTTGGCACTGCTCTCCTAGGTGCTTAAAAACTGAAATCTTGATTCCTCTAAGAATGAGCTATGCCAACATGTCTGCTTAGAATCACAAGAGCAGAGCATGACCTAAACCTGTGGTCGGCAAATTGCGGCTCGTGAGCTACATGCGACTCTTTGGCTCCTTGAGTGTGGCTCTTCCACAAAATAACACAGCCTGCGCAAGTCTATTTTGAAGAAGTGGCGTTAGAATATGTTTAAGTTTAAAAAATTTGGCTCTCTCAGCCGAAACCAGTTTGGCTCAGTGGTAGAGCATCGGTCTGTGGACTGAAAGGTCCCAGGTTCCCAGTCAGGGGCATGTACCTTGGTTGCGAGCACATCCCCGGTGGGGGGTGTGCAAGAGGCAGCTGGTCGGTGTTTCTCTCTCATTGACGTTTCTAGCTCTCTCTCTCTCTCCCTTCCTCTCTGTAAAAAAATCAATAAAAAATATATTAAAAAAAAAATTTGGCTCTCAAAAGAAATTGCAATCGTTGTACTGTTGATATTTGGCTTGATTGACTAATGAATTTGCCAACCACTGACCTAAACCTATCCTTAATATCTATCAACTAAACTGATGTTTCTATCTCTCTCCCTCTCCATTCCTCTCTGAAATCAATAAAAATATATTTTAAAAAATAAGTGATGAGAATCACTGATTAGTTGCCTCTTGCAAGCCTCACATTGGGGATTTAACCTATATTCCAGCCGTGTGCCCTGACTGGGAATTGAATAGTAACCTCCTGGTTCATAGGTCAATGCTCAACCACTGAGCCACACAGGCCAGGCTATCTCTTCTTGAATTCTTCTTTCATGCCATCACCACGTTCTTTTGCCAGCCAAGCATCTCAGTTTTGGGAGGGACTTTCATCTCCAGCAACTAGGAACTCACTACCTTCTGAAGATCCATCCATTTACATAACGCTGTTAAGAACATTCTTGCCCTAGCCGGTTTGGCTCAGTGGATAGAGCACTGGCCTGTGGACTGAAGGGTGCTGGGTTCAATTCCGGTCAAGGGCATATGCCCTGGTTACAGGCTCAATCTGGGGACATGCAGGAGGCAGCCAATCAATGATTCTCTCTCATTATTGGTGTTTCTCTGTCTCCCCTCTCCCCTCCTCTTTGAAATTAATTAAATAAAAAAAAAATATATATGTATATGTATATTAAAAAGAACATTCTTTAATCACACTCACTGCCTTGCTCATAAATCTTCATGGGTTCCCTTATTACAAAGACTAAATTTAGCAAGGTATTCAATACCTTCAACCCGACCTCAGCCTATTTTCGCCTCACTGTGACCCAAATCCCAAACTCCAGCAACATTAAGCCACTGGCTCTTCCTCAATTAATCTCTACATACCTGGATTTCTATGCCCTTGCTCACACCGTTCTCTCAGCCTACAGTGCCCTCTCTCAGGTTCACAGTAATTTCTCCCTCCCCTATGCTTCCACAGTCCTTTGTTTGCCTCTTGAAAACAGCATTTATTATAGTCTACCTTAAATAACAGCTGTCACTGGCTTGCCCTCAGCCCCACTCCAGTTAGGCTGAGCATCTTCAAAAACAGGGGTTTTCTTTTTAAAATAATTTCTATCCCAAGAACCTAATCCAGTACAAAAAGTGTGAGGGTTAAATTATAAAATCTATATAAAAATACTTTGTGCCCTGCCACGGTCGCTCAGTGGTTGAGCATTGACCTATGAAATAGATCACGGTTTGATTCTCCATCAGAGCATATGCTGACTTGCAGGCTTGATCCCGTGTGGGGCATGCAGGAGGCATCAATGATTCTCATCATTGATGTTTCTCTCTCTCTCCCTTCCTCTCTAAAATTATATATATATATATATATGACCCTCTTGCCTAGGGGAGCATTTGCAAATCACTTTACCACTTTGGTTTGTTTTCTTCTTTATAACCTGAGGGACATGACCTCTTTGCAGGCAGAGAAAGTATACGGTAAAATAATTACTCTGGGCAGATAACTGACCCAAAGAACAGTGAACCTGCAGCCTATACACAATTACAGTAGCAGATGATAAAAACCAAGATAGGAAGAAATATTCTGCCTGACAGATTACATGATTAAAAACTCCGGAGAGGGAATTAATGGGAAGGGTTCCAGAGTGCTAGAAAAGGCTCCTGATAGTGAGGTGGGTCCCTGTAGCAGGCAGCCTGAAGCATCCCGGGAAGGGTGACGGACCTGCCACACTTGGTCAATGCCTGCTCGCCAAGAATGAAATGCCAACATGCCTGCTTGGAATCGCAGAGCTGGGCATGACCTAAAACTTGTCCAGGGACACAGCGGCCTCTACCACTGAACAATCCCTCCTTTAGAGAAACCCCACTTTTCAGTTTTATTAGGAGAATGGGAGCTCGGTGGACACCTTGCGGCAATATAAGTTTTTTAGATGTCCCTCCTGCCAGGCATTGCAGGGATCACACTTAAGACAACCCGGGCCAGGTGATGCCTGCAAGCGGGGGGACCTCCCCCTCCCGCCTTTCACAGGAAAGCCGAATCACCACCTCTGAGGGGCCTGAGGTGCTAAGACGAAAGGAGCCCTGAAATCGCCAGGGTGCGCGCGGCATTTGAGGGGGAGCTCGGTGTCACTGCCCACTCGGGCTGAGTACGGCGAGCGGAAGGCAGGCCCAGTCCGCGGAGATGCGCCCGGGAAGGAGCGGGGGGCAGGAGCACGGGCAGGACAGACCCCCGGCTTCCCGGCTACTGGGCACCAGCGCCCGCCCCTGCCCAGGCCTCCCAGCCCCCTTTCCGCGCTCCTCACCGTCTCCATTGCAAAAGGCGCCGCTGGCAGCGTTCTTTAGAGGCTCGCCGGGGAAGGGGTGGCCCCGCCCCACGTCCGGTACCGCGACGCCACTTCCGCTTACGTCAGAACCAACGCCAGCAAGGGCGGAAGGCGCGGAGCTCGCTTTCCGGCGCGGCCGGGCCTGGTAGGCGCCCTCCCCTGGGTCCTGTCGGCTGACGGCGAGGGTGACAGGACGGAGCCACTTGTATTTAAAATGTTCTCTTTTTATTTGTCGTTTAAAAACAAACTTGGAAGAAGCAAAATCCAAAACTTGCCCTTTGCCTCTTGCAACATAAATTATGTACAGTTCAGAATGATCGCTGATACAAAACATGCCAAGGACAGGGGCGCTGGGGGTGGAGGGCGGGCACTTTAAAAGGGAATCATTTCATCCGCTGTTACGAAAGACCAACCTTGCTGTACAGGATACACACAACACAAAATAAAGTCTTCACGGGATTCACACTTGTCAGCGATTTATTTTTTTTTAAAAGGGGGAGGGTCCTGGAGGTGAGGGGAGAAGACTGTAAAGGGGAAAAACTGAAAATTGAATATGTGCAAGTGTAAACCAACCCAAAATACAAACACGGGGGAGGGAGGAGGAGGGAATTCTGATGCAATTATACAGGCGGGGTACTTAAAAAAACAAAACAAAAAAAAAACACCAACAACCAAAATTCCAACCTTGTAACTTGGGTCTGAGTTAGTTTATATAAAAATTAAAAACTGTATAAGGTTTCTTTACTAAATTCTACAGGACTATCGGATACCTAGCATATGCTTACAAAGTCTGCCCCATCCCCTTTTCCCAATCCCAGGGCCCAGGCCCCAACCAGAGCCTGACTCACAAGAGCCAATCTCCCCATCCCTGTAGCCTAGACCTTTTGCTCTTGGAAAAGGGACATCCGATGGCTTTGGGAGCAGCAGCCCAGTCTCCCCACTGTCTGATTTAATTACAGTGGTTTCTGTGAGGGTGGAGGGATGTTATTCTCTTAAACATTTGCAGCTTGAAACAGTTGAGGAAGCAGCTTAAAAAAAAAAAAATCTCCCTACCCCCATCAATCCACAATCCCCGATTCAAAAACAAACAAAAACAAACCTAAAATCACAACAGCGACTGTGCTCCCCTTCCAGCAGGCCCACCCATCCACCACCAACCACCAAGCCCATCCCTACACTCCATACATTTGATTCTTGAAAATATTAATTACAAAATGCCCTTTGCCCACAGCCCCTAGGAGAGAACTGCACATAAGCTTCATCTTCATCCCCATGGCTCCCTACCACACAGGGGTGTGGGGCTTCACCCACCCCCTGATCTACCCCTACCCCAGGAAGAGGTTCAACTGCAGCACAAGCTTGGGCAGAAAGGGGAAGGAAAGGGAGGCAGGGAACCCATCACCCTCTGGCTCCCCCTGGGGCCAGCTCACTTTTGTGCGTTATAATAGTCCAACTATACAATAGGGGGTGGGAATTGCCCAGCCTCTATACCCCCATCTTACAGCAGTCACAGCCAGGGGGTGGGGAGGAGGGGGTGAGGAAAAGGGCGGTAGGTTGGGTAATGGAGGGGGCCCCCCCACAAGGGGAGCTCCATGTATCCGCCCCACACCCCCCTACCATTTATAAACTGGTTTTGTAAAAAGAAAATAGATATATTTATATAGAATATATAAAGCACAAAAATTAGTAGTTTTACATTTGCTCTCCCCGAGGGTGGGGGGAGAGGGGAGGGTTCTCACCTCCAGCCGGCTCCCCCATGCCCCACAAGACTATGTACAATCCCATGTATAAATAGATAAATACCCCCCACCCTCCCCGCGCTGACACTAAGCTCCCCACCCCCACATCACCACCTCTTCCCACCAGACCAGCAGCAGTTTGGTGACTGAGGGAAAGTGGGAGCTCTGGGCCACACCCCGCCTCACTGGGTATGGGCATGCCACTCAGGGATAGCCCTCACCTCCATCACCCACCCACCCCATCCAGGGGCTGGAGGGCAAATGGGCTCATGATGGGGTTGGGAAAACAGGAGGGAAATATCCTGGACCTAGGTTTAGCACATCCCTCCTACCCCCATGTCCAGATGGAGAAGGAAGTCCTAGAGCAACTAAGGGCCAGTCATCCCCCATCTTCATCATCATTAGCCTCAGCCGCCATCCCATGCCCAGAATTAAAAACAAAGATGGATTTTTTGTTGTTGTTGTTTTCTTCCTCCTCCTACCCCCCTTCCACCCACTCAGAAGAGGGCAGTGAGGTGGGGGAGAGAGTTGGGGCAGTAGGGGGCTTGGAGAGGGTCTCACATTTCAAAACAGCAAAAAATCCAACACTTAAATGAGGTAGGTGTGGGTGTGGGGTCTCCTTGCCCGGCTTGCCTGGCTTGCCCTTCTGGGCAGCTGGGCGCCTCTTTCCCATTCATGTTGCATTTGTCAGAGTGGAAAACAAGGAAACAAAACCCATAGAGAGAAACACAGAGGATACGAGGGAGACAGAGACAGATTGAGAGGGAAGGGGATGGGGGTGAGGGGGGGGGGCAGGACCCGGCAGGCAGGGCCAGGTGTGAGACCCGGCCTTTGGGATTGTCAAGCTTAGTCAAGTCTCTTTGCAGCCTTGAGTTGGGCCGAAGAGGTCAGTGGGAGCAGCAGGGCTGTGAGGCCCGGCCACACGTCCTCCTCCCCGCTCCCTGCTGCCTCCCAGATGCTTCTGGGTAGTTCCCGGCCCATATCCCCCTCAAACCTGAGATGCCCAATGGCTGCTTCTGTCTGGCTCCTCCTGGAGCTGGGGCAGAGATGCAAGCCTGGGGGCCGATGGCAGGGAAGAGGGTTATCCCTGGTGCCCAGGGTGGGCTTGGCCTAGGGCCCTCTGCCCCAGCCTCCTGCTCCAGGGGCTCCGGTCAGCCGGCAGCCCCAGCCCTGGGTCCTGGCTCTGGCCGCTACCTCTCTTCCCTCTCATCCCTTTCAGGGAAGAGGTTGGGGGTGGAGGGACTCCCCTGCCTGGTAGCCTCAAAGCTTTTTAATTCATCCATTTCCGACAATTCCAGGCTCCACAGTGGCAGGGGATCTTGTGCTGATCGTCCTCAAAGTCAAACTGATAGTCATAGGTCAGCTGTTAAGAAAAGAGGGCAGAATCAGTACCAGCCCCTCAGAGGAACTGGGGAGGGCAGAGATGATCTGCTCTGAGGGCAGTGGCCTTGGAACTTGGCTCTGGGGAATAACAGAGAAGAGAGAGCTGCTTTGTCACTCACTCATGATGCTTCCTCTTACCTCCTCTCCTTTGGGGATTCGCCGGCTGGAGATGATGATGATTTTATCCTCTTTGTCAAATGTCACAACTTCCGCCACACAGTTAGGGGCACAGGAATGGTTAATGTACCTAGGCAGTGGGACAGAGTCAGGGATGCCACATGATTAACTTGGGATGGTTTTGGTTCCTTATTGGCCCAACCCCAGTGTATTAGAGTCAGAGATCCCTAAATCCCTCCTTCCTAATTCCTCTCACCTGGCAGGGCCTCCGGTCAACGTGGCATCAATCACATGTTCATTATTTATCCGGAACATGTAGATGCCTCGATTCTAGAAAGGAAAAAGTTGCAGAAGGGTCAAGAGTATCAGAGAATGGCCATGGTGTGATAGTGGGATCGGGTAGCAAGCTCAGGCAGTGAGCTTCATTTCTTCTTTTTCCTTTCTCCCACCTCTCACCTCCTCCTCCCAGCTTTCCACCTGACCCCCATACTGCTCCTTGTTCCTTGGCTGAGTGTGGACCATGCACCACAATGGCCCCTCCATCAGCCCATACCTGCTCCTCATAGATTTTTTCCCGCCGGTTGGCCACCTCGTTGCGAATGATGGTGCCAATGTACTCAATGACCATTGTGTGCTTTTCTAGGTCCTTGGCTGCGTAAAGCCCCAGGCCCTGGATGCGGGAGCGAGCCAGATACACATTGTTCTTCCACTCAGTGCGCAGCCGCCGATATTGAGATGACTTGGAGTGCACAAACTGCTTGCTGTACGGGGTGTTAGTCTCGCCTGTGAAGGTGCTCTGATATGCCTTGGACATGCTGGTGCTGTTCAGGGTGTGGGGCCTGGGAGGCAATACAGTGCATAACAAGACAGCTCTCCCTCACACCAAGCACACACCACCTGCCTCCTCCCTGGGATGTGCAGCATGCCAGTGAGGGGCATGTGCTGCCTTGGGAACAGAGTGGAGGCATATGGGTCTTGGTTTTGATGAGGAAATTAACTAGCTATGGGGACCCTTCCAACACCCTGGGTGGCACAGAGATGGGGGTGGGGAGTGGAGTGAAGGGAGGCACCAATTCCCCTACACTGAGCCCACTCTCCCATCTCCTTGCCTTCTACCACCCTCCTGCCAAACTGTGCTTAAGGCCGTGCTCTTCTGGAGGAATTCCCCAAGCAGCCCAGGCCTGTAATTTAAGTTCATGGTTTGCTCAAACATCTGAGTCCTACTGCCTGCTCCTACTGGAAGCCCTGGAAATGGGGCCTGTGTTTACCACATTGGACTGGGTTTGAATTAAAAGTGGCTCTGAATTCATAGCCGAAAGGGGCATCCTTTCCTTTCTTTGGACTGTCCCCTTTTCTAATGTAACATTGGGCTCTGTGCAGACGGCTCAGTGCAGGGGAATGACTGCTGCCTGAAGGATACCTTCTCACCACCCTAGGGCACCAGCCAAATTCTTCCCCATCCCAGAGCAGTGGTTTTCAAACATTTTTTCTCTTCTTTCTTTAGTAGGAATATTTTTTTTCTTTCTTCTTAATGAAATGTTATTGGAACTCCAATACATAAACTAGATGAAAATGAAATTCTTCTGGTTGAATTTGAAGGGGGAGTTATACACGGGGAGGGCCAAGTTCTACCCGCTTAGTTTGTGTGTTCCAAGACTTTCTGGAACACACACAGTTTGAAAACCACTGTTATAGGGCTTCAAGGATGAGGGCTGACTGGGGTAGAGTCAGACACTCTACGACAGCTTGAGGAGTAACCGAAGGCCTTCACAAAAGCCCTGCTACCGTGAGTTCTGCCTCCCTCTACCCAGTGACCAAGGTCAGGCTACTGAGGAACACAGAAGGAACAGGAAAGCACAAGTCAACATGTAATGTTCTGGTCCCAGCTGTGACCTTTGTCTAGTCACTTAACTTTTCTGGGTCTCAGTTTCCTCAGCTGTGAAATGGGGGTCATACCACCTGCCCTACCTACCTCATAAGGTTGTTGTGAGGATCAAATGAGATAATGGATGTGAAAACGCTTTGAAAAAAAAAGTATAAAGTGCTATACAAATTTAAGGTTTGATTATTTTTCTATTATATTTCTAATTATTTACTTTTGAAACCAAGTCAGCCTAGGGAAGGGAAGGTGACCCTAGCACTCATGGGACACCTGAAGTTTGGGAGGATCACAGGTCCCCTGGGAGCAAAACAGGAGAGGAAGGAGATGACTGGACCCCTGCCTGCCCAGTACCTCCCCAACAGCCATTCATTCCCAGGATGCCCAAGATAAGTCTGCCCTAGACCCCAGGTTAACCCAGGACACCTGAACAGGTTGGGGGAAGGTGGGAAGGGATACCGTACTGATAACTACATAACCTCTAACCAGGAGGCCTAGAGTGAACCCCCATTCTCTCCAAGGGGAACTGTAACCTGTAACCCCAAACCCTCAATTGGCCAGAGGGTGCCTACCAACTCCCACACTCATATCCTTTGGCCCCAGCCCCACAAGCTCACCGTTTGTAGTGTGTGAGGATTTTAGGCTCTGATCGGGCACAACCAGTGGGGTTGATCATGAGTGGTAGCTCCATTAGGGGGTGGCGTCCATAGCGGAATAAATAGTTTTGACAGCTCTCCACTCCAGGCAGCTGTGGGCACAGGTCATGCTCACCTTAGCCTGAGCACTTTTGGGGCAGGACCAAAGTTCTCAGTGCCCTCCTCTCCCCCAGCTCCGGCCCTTTCTTACTGATTCAGCTATGCGCAACACAGCATGCACCGTCAGCCCAAAGAGTTCCTCGCCTTTCAGGTACTCAGGGAAGAGCCTCAGCATGTCGGCCTCTTTTCTCATGGCAGCCACAGGCTCAATGATGCGATTCCACACAGCTAAGAGGCAAGGAAAGAGAGCAACCCTCACCATCTGGTGAAGTTCCTCAGAAGGAACTTCTGCTCAGTGAACCTGACCCTAAACTTGATCTGGAGCTACTTCCCTGTCACAGGGCTGTGTGGTTCTTCAGGACCCACTCATGGCCTCCCAGTGCCACTCTCCTTCAACAAGCCACACTTCCCACTCAGAGGGCATTAGAGTGCCTTGTGACCCAGAAACACGAATCCAAGGTCCAGGAGACCCAGCACAGGTCACAGGACTTGCCGAGAGTCAGAACCACAGGCATGCTTTGGCACTGGGAAGATGAGTTCAGGTTCTAGTACTAGCCATTGGACCTTAATCCAAATACTTAAGTCTAAGATTGTTTCTTGGAAACCTGGGCATAATAACAGTACTTACCTCAGAAGGTTGTGTGAACAAAATAACCTGTATAAATCACTTAGCTTAGTTTGTGGCACATAGTACATGTTCACTAAAAGGTAACTGCTCTTATTGTTATTTTTATCATAACACTAAAACTAAGATCAAAAGAATTTTGTCCAGAGAAAAGCAACCAAAGGGAACTCATGGTTAGGATCAGGTTGGGTAAGCCAGATGGTAAGGTCTCAGAACTGTATTCTTTTGTTCCACTGAGGATAGGAAAAGAAGCCAGAATGAAGTTAGACAAGCAAAACATCTTCAATTACAAAGGAATTTAAGGTGAGTAAGAGAGGCTAAAACACTTTCTCTGGGGATTTTCGAGAGACCTCCACCTATGCACAATAGAGGGTGTAGAGTGCGGAAGATCACTCACAAGGACCCTGCAGATCCCTTTTCCACATTGTAAAGATGACTCCAGGAGAAACTTGCCCAACTCCACATTACCATTTCCAGAGCCCACTGCTCACCCTGGGGAGAGGCGTCAGTGAAGACCAGGTCCTCCAGGCCCTGCTCCATGACTTTGATTATGAACTCCGGCCGACCGTTGTTCTCACCAATAGAGCAGCGGTAGCAGCAGCGGCGGTTGTTGGTGCGAAGGCTCCAGTAGATGCGTGTGGCTTCGTAGCCAACGGGATAAAGGGCAGTGGCACTGTGGAAGTCGGCCATCTGATGAGGGAGCAGCTGTCCAATGGCATGGAACACAAGGCCCCCTACCCGAAACATGTGCAGCCGCTCTCCCCGCTGGATGATGCTAGCGATTTGCTTCACCTCATCCCGCTCAATGTAGACCCGCCGGAAGACAGCAAAAGAGCTCAGCTCTTGCTCACAGGGCCCTTTGATCTTATGCATTGGACACAGCATGGTCTTGTCCTTGAAGAACATGCACTTGGCGCGGATGGCGCAGGCAAAATGGTAGACGTTGGGACAACGCATGCGATTGCAGCTGCTGGTGGCACCGGTGCGCTGGCACAAGGAGCACTTGGTTAGCAGTCCTCGGTGGAGGGCCACTTCCACATTCATCAGCGCCCCACCCTGGGTCTCATAGACCTCTGTGGACCACAGGGCACAGTTGAGGTGCACCCACAGGTCCAGGTCCAGGTTCAGCAAACGGGCAGGCCCATCGGTGGCCCCATCACCCTCCTCGTGACAGAAGCAGCAGCGCCGCATGTCTCGAGGCACCTTGTCAGGTCGCAGGGCTGTGCCAAGTTGTTCCATAAACTCTGCCACTTCCCGCTCATCCTCCTGCTGCCCACTGCCCTTCTGGATGGTCAGGAGCAGCCGCAGACGCTTCCAGCGCACCCCTTTCCACTTCTTGAGCCGAGGGGGCCGGCAATCTTCACCTTCATCAGGGGGCCGGGCTCGGGGCTTGGGCCGGGTGGACTCAGGGGAGGAGGCCAGGGGCAGAGGCGATGGGACAGGTGGCTCAACTGAGGGTTCAGCTGGGAGCTCGACTAGGGGTTCAGCAGGGGGGCTGGCAGGAGAGGGTGCCAAGGGGGATGGGGGTGGGGAGGGTTCTTCAGGAGGTGGGGCAGAGAGCTGTCGAACGTCCAGATTGGAGACATTGTAGGTGTAGCTGTGTTGGGTGGGTGGCTCTGGGATAGGGCTCTCCTATGGGAGGGGGCACGAATCCTGTATGGTTAGTGCCAGCTCCTCACTTAACTAGCCCTCTCCCTTCTCCCACCCAGATCCCCCTCTCCCAAAAGTGGTATACCCTCTCTGCTATCTCTGTCCTCACCCAGACCCACCTGTTTCAGGAGGCTCAAGATGTCTAGCTGGCTCTTGAGAGTATAGCCAGGCAACATGGCATCAAATTGCTTCAGCCAGTCAGGGCCAGCTTCTGGGCTCTTGCCTCCCAGACCTTTTTCTTTCCCACCTGCAGGAAGGAGGGGGTCAGAGCCTCCCACCAGAATCATTCCCCTTAGGTGCCCAGGTGTTTTCCTGCCACACTCACCAGGGCCCTCAGCTTCCCCCTTCTTAGGCTCAATGCCTGCCCGGGCAGGGCTCTCGGGGAACAGCACCTCATAGGAGTTGGGGATCTTCATGCTTAACAGCTCTGCCACTGCCACCATCACACCATTCAGGTTCTGTCAGAGCAGGGAGGGGAAGGGAGAGCCTTGTCAGCAGGTTGTGAACAGTGAGCACTACCACCAGCTCGGTGGGAACAATGACACCTAGAACACAGCCCCACAAACGGCTGGTCAGTCCACCCCTGTGCCATCTAACTCTTTCACATATTTGTTTTACGGTGGCCTTTCCCAAACTGCTGTGGGCATTAGCAGGAGCTCCACAAAGGGGCCTGTGTCAACTAAGTTTAGGAAATGATATACATTATATCCATAACTTGGGAGATTAATGATAATTAGCAAATTAGAGAAGCTGAGGAGTCTTATAGTAAGGATTCCTGTTTGGTTGACAACAAAACCCTGTGAACATTAAAAAACAAAAAACCGGCCGAAACTGGTTTGGCTCAGTGGTAGAGCGTCAGTCTGCGGACTGAAAGGTCCCAGGTTCGATTCCGGTCAAGGGCATGTACCTTGGTTGCGGGCACATCCCCGGTAGGAGGTGTGCAAGAGGCAGCTGGTCGATGTTTCTCTCTCATCGACGTTTCTAGCTCTCTATCTCTCTCCCTTCCTCTCTGTAAAATATCAATAAAATATATTTAAAAAAAAAACACACAAAAAAAAACGTTTCATGAAATATAGTGAGGTGCTGCTTTTATCATATGTCACATTATAAACACTCGCTTTACCCCGTATTTTCTGGCATATAAGACGACTTTTGAAACGAAAAGAAGTCAACCGAAAATCGGGGGCAAAAGACCAAAATTGCACAAAAATTACCTGCAGATCTTGACGGCAAAGTAAGTTTTTTCTTTGAAGTGGGGGGTAGTCTTATACAGTGAATATAGGCCTAAACCTATGTTTTAACTGCAAAATTAGGGGGGTCGTCTTATACGCGGGAAAATACGGTATTTGTTGAGTGTATCTTTACCACAGGGCTGTGAACTCCCAGAAGGCAGGAACCTCTCATGCTTCATTTCCTCTAATCCTACAGCCACTAGCCTAGGCTTTCACCGTACATAGCTTTAAAGGACCGAATTTACCCAGACAAGCCTCAGGGACTGCCCTCTGATCAGCACCCGTTAGGCCTCTAAGGCCTCTAGGACACACCTTGGCTGCAGCAGCAGAGACTGTCAGCATGACCGACACCTCACTTCCTTTGCCCTTTTCCCAAGTTGTGGCAGGCAGCTTTCCAGGGACCTCCAGGTCTAGAGCCCCGTAAGGTTTGGTATCTGGGAAGACTAAATGGGAAAGAGGAATCTGTGTTAGCCTCAGCTGTCCCTCTGCCCCAGTTCCGACACCCCAGCCCAGCCCGGCCTGGCCTATGTTCAGGGCAGCCCCTACCTGGAATGCTGGCCCGAGGAATGATGGGGATGACAGGGGAAAGAGCCCGGTCTTCCTGCTCCCACTGGCCTGAGCCCAGCTGAGGGAAACGAGGTGCCTCCTCCCCCAGGATGCTCTCGGGGGATGAAGCTGGCACAATGCTGTCAGGAGAATCACTGTCCTCATCACTCTCCATCCTGTGGGCAAAAGTAGACATTTATTGCTACAGCTCTGCAGACCCCCACTCCCAGATCTAGAGATTAGTAGATATCACAGCCTTACTTAAAATCTACTATTGGCCAAAGGGAAAATGAGACAACCAGATCCCTAACTCCATTCCTCACCCCCATTTCTGGCACAATCCCCACCTGACATCCTCAGTCTGATTGTGAGGGGGTGTAGGCAAGGCGGCCAGCAGATCTAGACTCTTCACCTCTGAAGTATCTGAGGGGTAGGTAGGGAAAAGAAAAGTCAGACCTAGGGTGGCTAGAGCTGATGGTGCTTTCTCCACCACAATTCAGGCCTAACTAGTACAACATCTAGCTTAGCTATCATGACCACTGTCTACCCATCTACCAGCTTGGAGCAGACAAACTATATTTTGAGCATTTCCAATGTGTCAGGTACACTTTTTATTTATATCAGTTTAACACTCCATTAAGTATTATAATATCTATTTTATAGTGAGGAGACTCAGGCTCATACAAGTCAATCAAGTTACTAGGTTATAGTAATATGGCTAAAAGAAAGCAGGAACCAGGAATCACAACCAGCTCTGACAATAGTTTATACCCACCAAGGCTGTCTGTTCATTATAAACAGAAGTTTCTTTAACACTCTGTCATCCACTTCCCTCACTGATTGGTTCGAGACTCCCGATGCCCATCCTTGTCTCCAACAAACCAGTCCTGAAGAGGTCCTTTCTAGCTCAAGTACTGGTTGTGTGCACTCAGTGAAACATACATCTATGTCAAACTGTTTGACAGGGTACACAAACTGGCTTGGACACCAGCCACCAAATCCTTCTAGAGGAGAGGCCCACTCTACTCTTGACTTACCCCTCAATGTTCCTTCAGTATCCCGGGCAGAGGCAGCATCCTTGGGGTGCTCCCCCAGCTCTTCAGATGGAGTGACGCCATTCACCATCTTCTGCTGCACCGATGGGGGTGGGGTGGGGGGCAGCGACGAGGGTGGTGTCGGCGGGTTACTCAGGTTATTCTGGGGGTGGGGTGGGGTGTTGTGTGCAAGATGGCAGGGGGAGACTGACATAATCTCCTGGCCCCACACTATATCAGCAACTTCCTCAAGTATCGCACTCCCACCTCCACCTCCCCAAAAACCGCATCATCCCCAAAAGGCATTGTCATTTTCTAACCTTGGTAAGCAGCTGGGAATAGTAGTCAGGGCCAGTGGGCAGTGCCCCACTTCCAAAGGTCCCCCTCAGCTGGCACTGCCCACTGATTGGGCAGGTACTGCCAAAGGGAGCAAAGAGGCTAAAATTGGCGGTGATGGTAGGCTCCGTTAGGGGCAGCAGGGACAGCTCCTAGGAGGGGCAAGATGACAAGGTTGGAAACCTGCAGCACGTACATCTCTGCCACTGCATAGCTGGGGGCCAGGGTGCCCCCTTATCCTGAGTTGGGACCAGGGGGCTGGCTCCTGGAAGTCACCTGTTTTAGCTGTTTCAGCAAGGCCTCGCTGGCCCTGACCCCGTCCTCCTTCCGCAGCTTCTTTCGGGAGCTCACCAGCCTGTCGCTTGCCTTCTGTACCCGCTTGGGCTTCGGTGTCAAAGGTTTCCTGGCTGCTGTATCCTAAGCCGGATAAACCCACAGTGAAGGTGGCTGTCTTCCTCAGAGCCCTCACCTCTTGTTTGACCAAGACCTGCTCACTCTGCCCCACGTTCCAGGCCCCACTCTACCTGGAGTACTCACCTCCTTATTGCTGGGGGTACCCTGTAGTTTCTGCTCCAGCCCAGCCAACTTGCTGTCAATGTGCCCGTTGATCTCTGTTCGCAGCCCCTCGGGCCCCCGCCCAGTGCTGAGTTGCACATTCTTTGCACGTAGAAGCTTCTGCAAGAGCAGATGCCCGGCCTCTGAGCGGGGGCCTGCCAGCAGGAGGTGGTTGCCGGTACCTGGTGTCCCTATTGGCTCCCCATTTGCCTCCCTCTTCACCACCTGTGTTCCCAGGGCACATGGCTCTTCCCGAGGCTCCTGCTTGATGCTGAGATAGGATGGTTCGGGCACCGCCTGCCCATTCACCTGCTCTGGATGCCCAGGTACCAGGCTGCTCTGTTCCGGCTTCTGGGCTTCTGCTGGGTTGTCTGGGGGATCCCAAGGTCCCAGCCCCTTGCCAAATAAGGTATCTGCAAGCTGGGCAGCAGCAGGTGAGATCTTCCCAGGAGGTAACTCCAAGGGCAGCCCTTGGGGTTTGGGAGTCCCTGGCTGTGTGGGAGGGAGCTGGGCCTCAGAGGGGAGCTGGGAACTAGGGGATGGTAATTGTGAAGGTCTCTTTGGCTCTTGTGGGCTAGATGGTGGAGGTGTGGGATGAACAGGACCAAGGACTGGTCCAGTTGATAAGGCTCCTTGTGGGGCAGGGAGCCGGGGTGGGCCCTGAGGTCGAAGCCCTGCCCCTAGCTCCTGGATAGGTCCAGTCTGGGATCCAGGGAAGCCCCCAAGTTGGGGCTGGCGGCCTAGGAGACCCTGGAGGGGAGAGGGCTGGGTCCCAGGTTCCTGATAGGGTGGGGCCTGGCGTATGGACTGACTCTGCTGTAGCTGCCGCTGCATGAGGAGTGTCTGCAGCTGCTGCTGCTGCTGAGGGCTCAAGTGCCGCAACTGTGGGTTTTTGGCCAAAACTCCTTGGAGCTGTGCTCGAAACTGACCCACTGTAGGCATGACTCCAGCCCCAGGCAGGCCCTGCCCAGACTGGGGAACAGATCCTGGTTTGGCAGACTGTGGCCCTGCATTATTTTGCAAGGGCCGCTCTAGTCCATGGTGCTGTTGGGAGCCCAGAAGGTTCTGAGTTATGGGCCCAGGCTGCTCCCCTAAGGAAACAGAGGATTGGGCCAGCAGGTGTGGCACAGAAGAGGCCTCTGAAGATGATCCACTGTTTGATTGCCCATGGCTGCCCACACCTGCTGTGTGGAGCAAGTTAACTTGCTGCTGCTGCTGTCCTTGGAGCCTCAGAGGTGGCTGCAGTGGCACAGAGTTGGGCTGAGGCTGGGCCTGGGGTTGGACAAGCAGGAGCTGGGAGTCCCCAGAGAGTGAGGGCTTTACTTCCCCTGGTTCAGTGGGCACTGCCTCAGGTACAGTCCCCATTGCTACACCTCCCTGATGTGTGGAGGGCCCCTCAGTAGCCTCTGGAGGAAGAGTGGTCTCTGCAATGCTTTGTTCCTTGCCCGTTAAGAGGAGGGTTGGGCCCAAGGCTCCGGAGCTAGAAAAGTGTTGTTGCAGAGGCTTGGCTGGCATTCCAGGACCAAGAGTCACTTGCTGCTGCTGTTGCTGAGGAGACAGTAAAGTTCGACTCTGGTTTAAGAGGCCTATCTGCTGCTGTTGCTGCTGCTGAAGCTGCTGTTGCTGCTGCTGAAGCTGCTGTTGCTGTTGTAGCTGCTGCTGTTGCTGTTGTAGCTGCTGCTGCTGTTGTAGCTGTTGCTGCTGCTGTTGAAGCTGCTGCTGCTGTTGAAGCTGCTGCTGCTGCTGTTGAAGCTGCTGCTGCTGTTGTAGCTGTTGCTGCTGCTGAAGCTGCTGCTGCTGTTGTAGCTGCTGCTGCTGTTGAAGCTGCTGCTGTTGTAGCTGCTGCTGCTGCTGTTGAAGCTGCTGCTGCTGTTGAAGCTGCTGCTGCTGTTGAAGCTGCTGTTGCTGTTGTAGCTGCTGTTGTTGTTGTAGCTGCTGTAGCTGCTGCTGCTGCTGTAGCTGTAGCTGCTGTTGCTGCTGCTGCTGTAGCTGCTGTTGCTGTAAGGAGGCCATTGGCTGAGTGCTAAGCTTGGGCTGCCCACTATGTGGCATCAGACCCTGCTGAAGATGAGAAAGCCCTGCCATGGGTCCTTGCTGTTGGTGCTGCTGTTGCTGCTGCTGCTGGGCTGTGACAAGTCGATGTCCCATAAGGCCCTGACTTTGCGGTGCCAGCTGAGGCGAACTTGGCACCCGGGACTGCGTCAGAAGCACCTGTCTGTGAGGACCCTGAGGGCCCAAAGCTCCAGGGTGTGGTTGCTGCTGCTGCATCACTGCCACCTGGGCAGGGCCCAGCATGCCCTGGGGCCCCTGAGGTGGTTGAGGGGACAGCTGCTGGACCAAGAGACCCTGATGGCCGCTGGAAGGCAGAAGCCCTTGGGGCTTGGGACCATGAGCCTGGTTTGCCTGTATCCCAGGTCCCTGCTGCTGTTGCTGCTGGATTGCCACCTGCCCTAGGAGGTGCTGCTGCTGCTGCTGCTGCTGTTGCAATTTCTGGGCAAGCTGCATGCGTTGCTGCTGTAGCTGTAGCTGCCTTTCCTGCAAAAGCCTCGAATCAGGTCCCAAGCCTCGAAGAGCAAGATTGCCAGGAAAAAAGCCCCCTGAGGGGCCAGCCAGGGCTCCAGCCCCGCCAGAATGTTGTTGTTGTTGTTGTTGTTGGGCCAAGGTTGTGTTGAGGAAGGGGCCACCAGGCTGTCCAGGTAGTGCCATGCCCCCTGGGGGCAGACGAAGTCCAGCAGCTTGCCCACCAGGGGGTCCCTGTGGTGGCTGTAGCGCATGGCCAGGGAGCAGCTGACCAGGGAGCTTGGTGAGTAGCCGAGGACTCTGGGAAGGGCTAAGGGCCAGCACCGCTGAGTGTTGTTGCTGCTGCTGTTGCTGCTGCTGCTGCTGCTGCTGTTGTTGCTGCTGCTGCTGCTGCTTATTCCGATATTCTGCCATGAGATTTGTGTGCTCCTTCTGTTGCTTCCGGACCTAATGGGAAGGTTGGGGATGTCAGCCTCAAGCCTGCCCACCATGCCAACCCTCTTCCCAGTTCCTGGTTGCTAAGCTGAAGCCTGATTTCCCCACCTGATCCAACTGTTTCTGGATCTTGCTCTGCTGCTCCGTAACCAACTTGAGCTTCTCAGCATCAGCCTCTGGGAACTCCCGGCCAGCCTTTTTGGCAGTACGCTGTTTGGCACACAGAGCCTTCCGGGATTTGCGGTGCACACCAATCTGTTCCTCTAGTACCTTCAGCTGCATCTGTAGGAGCTGTTGGGTATGGAACAGCCACTCTTCATACTGCCGCTGGTCAGCCTCATCTGAAAAAGAAAGCTGGTGTCAGGACCCATAGAATGGTCATCCCAATTCCTCTTCCCTCAAATGCCTCAGGCCATTTTCTTTTAGGCTCCTCCCCATTCCCATACTCACTGATCACTCCCTGGGCAAAAGTAGGCGGATTGGGACGAGCCTGGGAGGGGTCACCAGCATTCCTCTCCTGCAATGAGAGACACTGCTAAAGGGTCATATTTCCATACCAGTCCCTAAGAAGGGTGACCCAACAGCATGAGACACAAATTCCTACTCCCACCTGATCACTTACCTGGCCACTCCCAGCTGCTACGTGGTTCTGCAGATCACTGCCAGTCCCCCCTGAGAGCCTCTGGGCTAGCAAGGACACTTGCTGCCTAGAGTTCAGCAAAGCAAAGAGGATGTGTTAGTAATGGGGAAATATGAAAAGCAAAGAGGAGAAACAAGTAGGGAAGGAGATCAGGAAGGAGAGGGGAAGGACTGGGAAAGAAAAGGTCCAACTGCCACCCAAGTCTTACCTGTTCATACCAGGTGCCACTCCAATGCTACCCTGAGCCATCACCTTCTTGATGCCTTTCAATGCTACCATCTTGGCCTTTGCAATGGGATCAATGATATCTTCTGCAGCAAATTTGTCCAGGTCTGGAGAGGGAAGAACCAAGGGAGCTGGGCATTTGTGTCAATGCTCCATTCTATGTCTGCTATTGCTCCCAACACTTTAACTTCTATCAAGCCAAGCAAAACAATGGCATTACATGATGGAAAGACCAATGGACTAGGAGCCAGGCAGCCTAGATGACTCAGCTCTACTATTCACAGGACATGTGGCCCTGTTTGTGTTAGGAAAAGGTACTCAGTAAATATCTGTTAAACCAATATACCAATGTTATTTCACCTTTCCGAGCCTCAGTTTACTCTACTATTTGGTAGAGATCACAACTCCCTTTTCTGCCATCTCATGTGGCTATGAGAAGACCACATATGACAAGAATGTGAACACAGGTGACCTTTGAACAACATAGATTTGAACTGAAGGCTCTAATTATATGCAGATTTTTTTCATTAAATACTGTAAATGTATTTTCTCCTCATGCTTTTTCTCAATAACATTTTCTCTAGCTTACTTCATTGTATGAATACAATATATAATACATAAAACATACAAAATATGTGTTAATTATGTTATCAGTAAGGCTTCTAGTCAACAGTAAGCTATTAGTGGTTAAGTTTTTTTGGGAATCAAAAGTTATACACAGATTTGACTACATGGGGGTCAGCACCCCTAAGTTCATGTTCTTCAAGGGTTAACTGTCCTTTTTTTTTTTTTTTTTAATCTAGAAAGCATTATTCAAAAGTGTGTTCTTGCCCGGCCAGTATGGCTGATTGGTTGAGCATCAACCTATGAACCAAGAGATCACGATTCAATTCCTGATCAGGCCACATGCCCAGGTTGCAGGCTCAATCCCCAGTAAGGAGTGTGCAGGAGGTAGCCAATGATTCTCTCTCATCATTGATGTTTCTATTTCTCTCTCCTTCTCTGAAATCAATAAATATATATATATATATATATATATATATATATATATATATATATATATATATATATATAAATAAAAGTAATGTTCTTAGAGCAATTAGTGCAGCCCAAGAACCAATCTGGCAAAGCCCTAGATGCCAGAGCTACCGTAGATCTGACATGGATCACCTGTATCCCACTAACCTGCCTGTCCTGAATATTGGAGAGAAAAAGAAAAATAAGCAACCACCAAAAAATTCAATCTTTCTAAAACCATACACATTGTATATTTCTCCACTACTCAGTAAATGTTCACCGACTCCCCACTTTTTAAAGGACTAACCAAAATCCCTCCCCTGGTCTTTTGAGGCAGTAACACAGTTAAGAGGATCAGAGGGCCAGAGCTCAAACTCTAGCTCTGTCAGTTGTGTGATCTTGGGCAAGTTACTTAACCTCCATTCCTCATTTTCCTTTTCTGTAATCGAAGATAATAATAGTATCTATTTAATGACTTTGTTGTGATGATTAGATAATGAATGTATAACACTCAGTACATTGATTGCAAATAGTAATTACTCAATAACTGCTATTACAATTTGAGGTCTATGGTAGTACCCACTCGCTTCCCTCTACACAAATTCTACTCCAACCTAACCACTCCCTCATTCTCCAAATATACCCCACCCCATTGGCTCTACTGCCAATATCGTTCCTGTTGTTCCAGGGTCAACTGTACTCAAGTCTTTTCATCTACCTGGATTGTTTTCTCTTGCACCACTTCTCTCCAAGTCCTAATCCTTAGGTCTTACCACAGCTACAAAGCCTTTGCTAATCAGGCTTCATGTATTCATCCCATTCCCTCTCTCAAACATCTGAATGCCTGCTAGGTGCCAGGCAGTATTCCCCTCTTCTTAAAAGCTACAATGCTTCTGCCTACAGTACTAGTATGACATTTATTCAGATTTATGTCCCACCTCCCTTAACTATGAATTACCTTATGTCTGTAGTCTCAGTGTCTATTTGTTGATGACAGTGACTACCCCTGAGTAGCTAAACCAGTGCTCCCAGCTGAGGTTACCTGTATCCGGGAAGAAGCTGTTAGCCAGCTGCTGCTGCATCGCCAGCTGTTGGGGTTTCATGCACATGGAGGGTGGAATGGTTCCCATGGGCTTCTGTGCCAGCACTGGCTGTGGACTCTGCTGGGACACCAAGCCTGCCTGCCCCCCATGCTGCCCACTCATCATATGCCCTTGGTTGGACACCATGGCCATGGATGGGGCCAAGCGCTGCTGAAGGGCATGAGCTGGTGGCTGGGTGGGCATCAGTGGTTGGGCTAAGCCTGGCTGTCGTGCACCTCCAAGTCCCAGGGCAAGCTGTTGTTGGGGCCCAGCCAAAGTGGAAGAAGAGCCCTCATGTGGCAAAGACATGGTCGGGGCAGGGCCTGGTGTGGACAGTAGAGAATGCTGCTGTTGCTGCTGGGCTGGCTGCAGCTGTGCTGAGAGCTGCTGTTTCTTCTGCAGCTCCTTCTTCTCATGCTCCAGCAGATCTTCAATAAGTAGCGGTAACTCACTGGCGACCAGAGAACTCTCCATCTTGTCCAACTCATCCCCAGATGCTGCATGTCCACCGGGCAAGGTCAGGGCTCCACTCTCTAATTCAAACTTCTCCAGCAGAGAGGATCCTCCTGGGCCACTCAGTGGGTTAGGGGTCAGCAGGTGAGCTGGTGGTCCTCCTGTGGCTCCAGTGTGCCCACTGCTGGAAAAGGGCCCTGTGCCCATCCGTGTGTCCCGGCTGCCCATCACACTCTGTCCTGGCTTCAGTCCCAGGCCTAGGGAAGTGGTGGCAGGCGCTGGCTCTACCTTGGGGTTGGTGATGGTGAACTGGCAAGGGGAAGGGTGGCGCCCACCCTCCTCTACCTTGGGCTTCACCTCAGGGAGCACTGGTGCCAGACGGGGCTCAGAAGCATCAGCGGCAGGGGGAGGGCGTTCCTCAGGGCCCAGGGGTCCTGGCTCCACCCCCCGCAACAGGGCCTCCCGCTCAGCCTTTTCATTGGCTGACTCCACCAGCCTCAGGTGCTCATTGAAGATGTCCTTCTTGTCTCCAGTGTCCAACTCAGGGTCAGTATAGGCCAGTAGGTCAAACTCATCTCCATTGAGCAGATCATCTAGGTGGGGATCGTTGGTCTCCAGGTTTTCCAGGGTGCCCAGCTCATCATCTCCCTTGGCCACATCCACACCCAGGCCCAAGTGAGCAAGTTCCTCATCATCCTCCAGGGCCTTGTGGGCATCAAAGTCATCATCCAGCTCAGGGTCTTCACAGGGTAATTTCCCAGCTTCCAAGGCCAGAGGAGGGGGGCGGCCAAGCTCAGTGCTCGACGGGGGCCGGCTGACCAGCTCCAAGCCAGGGGTCAGGGTGGGACCCTTGGTGTTGGGTGCTGGATGGAGGCTGTTGTTCAGTTCAGGGGCCAGCGGGGCTGAGGGTTTCTGTGGGGGAAGGCCTGATACCGTTAGACCACGAAGCCCTTCAGGAGCCAATCGGTGGGAGTCCTCACTTACAGGGTAAAAACGGGGTCTCTGAGGGGGACCCTGACCAGGAAATGGAGGCCCCCCAGGTCCTAGTCCTTTTTGTACATTGTGCCGCAACTCAATGAACTGGGCAGGACCAGCTGGACCAGGCACTGGCTCACCAGGGCCAGGCAGGCGAGTGGGAAGTCCTGCCATAGGGGAACCTAGGTTTTGGCGGCCAAGTTCAGGCCCAGGAGTTGATGAAAAGCGAGTAGACATGGCAAGTCTCATGGAGTTTGCTGCTGTTGCTTGCTGCTGCTGCTGCCAGAGGTGTTGGTGTTGCTGTTGCTGCTGTAAGGGCAGGGACCCAGGATAGGGTGCTCGCTGATAGAAGGCTTGGGAGCCTCCCACCAGTTGCCTGGAAGAATATGCAGTAGTCAGTAAGATGAAGTAGACATCAAGATGAAGAAGAACCAAACATGGGCCGAGGGCAGTAGGGAAGGGTAGAATTAATGTGGCGAGGGGGAAGGAATAGGGGAGAAGAGTGATACTGGAGAAGAATTACAGAGACAGGTAAGTCAGAGGCAGTACACACAGGTGGTCAAATCTGTTCCCTTGATTTGCCCCCAGTAACCCTGGAGCCTCACCGGCTATTCACATCCATAGAGGAAGGGGTGGCTGGTGGAGGTGGCCGGGAGAGTCGGTCATCACTTGGGAAAGCCCCTGGCCCTAGGATGGGGCCACCCAGCTTGTTTGAGGGCAGCCCAAGGCTACTCTTATCCTAGGAGAGAAGAGACAGGTGAAGGTGGGGCCACCTTCAGTAACCTGGGCCCACCACACCTTGCCACCCTACCTACCTGGGTCCCAACAAAGGGGGTCTGGCCTCGACTCAGCTGCTCAAAGGCAGGGTTGCTGGGCTCAGCACCCCAGCTCCCTGGAGGCCCCACTGCTCCTGCAGCTGCCGCCGCTGTTTCCTTCTCCTGCCGCAGGGTATTGCGCTGGATCTGTTGCCGAATCAACAGCTCTCGCAGTCGCTGGCGCTGTGCGGAGAACGGAGAGGGTAAGCCTATCGTACTCTAACCACAGGGCTGGCACAGGTACAGTGGAGGTATGGGGAGTCAGCTCCACGATGTCAACTCACCTGCCGTTGCTTCTCCAGCTCTGTCTGGCTGAGGCTGGAGATACCTGGGTCCTGGGTACCTGGAAGTTCAGGTGCTGCCAAAGAGCCGGCCATTCCAGCTCCTGGGTCTTCTCGCTTATCGACTGGAGAGGTGATGCCAGCCCGCTGTGAGGCTCCATGGGGCGGGTAGGGGAGGGATCCATCGGGTGCAGGTGGTGGTAGGACCGATTGGGGGCGTAGCGGGGACAGCCCATAGCCCTCTCCTGTGGACCCGCTGCTGGGTCCCAGAGGACTACCCGATGGGTGGAAGTTCCCCGTGGCTACTGAGTAGTTTGTGCTTTGAGGCTTGCCCAAAGTAGGGCCAGGCCCAAAATGGCTGTTGATCCCATGGGGTGGAGGGAGACCAGGCTGAGGGACAGGGGGCTTTAGGGAAGAGGGTTCCCCTACTGCCTGTGGGAAAGTGAAACGCATGGGAGAGGGCGTGCCCACAAATGCACCCGTCCCAGGGGATCGGGCGAAATTTGGGGGCTGCCCACTTGGGACCTTGGCATGGAGCTCACCTGCTGGCCCTGAGGGCAGGGCTGCTGGAAAGCCCCCAGCCCCCAGTGGAGTGTGGGCTAGAGGCCCAGACTTAAAGGCAACTTCAGGGGGCTGGGGTCGGGGTGGCTTATGCAATGGGGCAAATGGGTCACGGGACTGAGGGCGAGAGGGTGGGCGGGAATAAGGGTCAGGGGATTGGAAGCGAGGGGTCACAGGAGATGGACAAAAAGCCTCAGCAGACAAAGGACGGGGTGTCAATGGGGACTGGGAGCTGGATTGGGACTGGGGACTAGCGGGCACTCGGGAGAAAGGGTCAGAAGGCAGTGATCGAGGGGGTAGGGCACAGCAGCTCTCAGGGGCTGGGGGCTGGGGTCGAGGGGTCAATGGGGGCTGAGCATAAGGGTCAGGGTAGGGGCCAGGGCGAAAGATATCTGAGTGGCTGGGGGGAGAAGGGGCCAAAGCCTGGGCAGGGGATGGCTCCTGGGGCCTTAGGCCCAAGCCCGGGCTCTGGGGCTCTACCTGAGATGCCCGAGGGGTTAGGGGGGCTTTGAAGACATCAGGTGCCTTTAACTCCAGGCTGCCCAGGTGGGGGCCTGAGGGTGAGTCAACAAAGCCCAGGTTTGGAGGCCCATAGCTAGGAGAGGATGCCCCAAGCTCTTCCTTCTTCACCTCCAGAGCTTTCCGAGACTCCCCAAAAGGCGGGGGTGACAGCAGGGGCTCGGAAGCCTTGCCACTCCCTACCCCTGGGCTCTCAGGCACAGCCAGGTTGTCCAATGAGGGGCAGCGGGGTTTGAGGAAGGGATCAGGTGTGGAGGGCTGGTGTCGGGGGGTGCCAGGAGGGGTAGTGTGGAATTCCCCTGGCTGGCCAGTCCCAGGACGAGATGAGGTGCCCAGCGTTGGGGGCTGCACAGGAGCCCCAGTCGGACTAGGATAGGGAGGATAGGTAGATGGTGCTGTGGGGAAGCGGGGCTCCAGAGCGTAAGCAGGGGCCAGTCCAAAGGGGTCCTGCGAAGGCACTTGGGCGGGCACCTGGGGTGGGAGCTTGAGGAAGAGCTCACCGGGCGAGTCGGGGCCAGGCACCGTGCCCGCCGGCGGCTTCAGGAACCCGTCCGCAGAGGTAGACAAGCCGGCGGCGGTGGTGGGGCTGCCAATGAAAATGGTGGGGGCCGCAGCGGGGGGCGGACTGCCCAGTGCCCCTGGCTGGGGGGGAATGCGGAGATGTAGGGCCGGTCGGTCAGTCTTACGGGCCATGTCGCCCACCTTGGTCTGCTTGTTGATCTGGCTCTCAGCCTGCTACGGAGGAGACCAGGCACAGAGCAGTCAGGCTGCTGTGGACAGGCCCTACATCCCCCTACCATCACAGAGGCCACCTGCTACAAGACGTCAATGGTGCAGCCTGGTGGGGCCCCCACTCACCTTTTGCACCTTGTTGATGCGGTGAGCCGCCCGGTTATCTTTGGCCTTTTGCTAAAGGATGGAGGACACAGCCTTAGGCCTAGGGCTCAGCCTCATGCCCAACACCCATCCCTCACATCACTCACATTCCCTACCCAAAATCTGATCCCTTCTGGCCCAGATGCTTTGGGAGGAATGGAAAGAATTGAAATTCCCCCAAATACCTCCCCAACCCTGTTCCCAGTCCTGCTAACTCAGGCTTCCTTCTATCTCACCAGATAGGGGGCTTTATCAGCGGCTGGAACTTTTCTCCAGAGCTTCATGATTTGTTTGCAACGGCTAGACCAGTCTGTAGGGCAGAGGGATTGTATTAGGAAACTTGGCAGCTGACCCCTGCACCTGCCATGTTACCAGGTTGTGGTCTCCCTTGCCCTCGTCCCACAGGTACCTGGGTAATCTTGCTTGAGATTGGGAAAGTTAATGTTGGCATACAGCACAGGCGAGATAGTGGAGAGTTGGCCCAACTCCTCATCCTTCTCCCAGCGCTGAAGACTCCGCTGGTTATAGGAAAGCCCGTCGCCCTCACCCTCCGTGGTGGGGGTGGTGGGGGTGGAGGGCGTGGTGCCCCCTGAGCCTGTCCAGGGACTGTCTGGTTCACCTGGTTCCGGGCTAAAGAAGCCCCCGCGCTCCCTAGGGCGCAGGGGCAGAGAGTCACAGGGAGCAGGGATGCCACACCCCAACCCAGACAAACTGCCCAGAGGCCCCAGGCCAATACCCTGCCCCAACAGAGAAGGGCCACTAAGGAGGAGGTGGAGAGAAAAAGGGGGGAAATATTACTACAGCAGCACCCAGGGGTCCAAGGTTCCCTCCCTTGGCATGAGCCCAACTGTAGGGAAGGGACTATGGGGACGGCCCATGACGATTAAGCATAGATACCAACCTAGAATCCAAGAATGGGGATTGGCAGAGGCCAGGATAGGAGTCCATTGGGCTGCTGGAGGGGAGATTGCCCAAAGGGAGTCCACCTACAAGAGGCACAGGATCAGAGAAAGGGAGCAAGTGGCCCATCCTGGGGGCAAGCTTGGCTGTACCTGCCCACAAGTCTTCAAACCACCCATATCACCTTGAAGAAAGGGCCTCTGCAGCGGCGTTCGGCTGCCATCTAGGCCAGGGGTTCCACAACCCAGATGCTGCTCTCGCTCAGAACCCAGAACGTCCTTGAAGAGCTGCTGCAGGTCCTTGGATTCTATCTTGGGCAGTTCTGTAAGGGATTGATGGAGGATGCTGCTGAGGGAAACTGGGGCGTTGAGGAGACACCACACATCTACAAACAGTCATGGCCGGGGCAGGTGCCCAGGACGCCCACTGTATAAATGAGAGTCTCACAAGCAGGACCTTCTCCTTCTCCCACAAAGGACCCTTTATACATGAAGAGAGCGGGTCACAGCCTCACCTTCTGTAGGAATCCTGTCTAAGTCAGAGCTAAGCATCCCTTCTCCCGGGGTTCCTGGCTTCTCGGGGTCACTGGGCACTGGGGATGCTTTTACGCCCCCATCCTCAGGTCCTTCAATGAGCAGGAGAAACCCATCAGCCAAGGCCAGTATGGAGGCACCACACTGACCAAACTGAACCACAGAAGGCATGGAAAAGTTTGACAGAAGCAAAACCAAGCTAGGACGAAGTCCTCCCAGCAGGCCTCACCTGGTGTATCAGCCTTGCCCTCAGCACCACGGGATTCTTCATCTGCAACCTCTGTACCATCATCTCCTATAAGCAATAGTCGCCATTCAATCAGAGATGCCCCACATCTGACATCCAGAATGGGTCTCCAGCTCCACAGGCCAGGGCCCTTGGCCTACCCTCAATACCTAGAGACCAGCCTATGCCCCACCAAGTACATTTCCCAGCTGCTAAGTACAGAGAAAAGTTGGGTCCTTTCAGACCACCTTACCACCACATGACTGACCTTTCTGTAAGGTGGGGAGCTCCTTCCTATCTGAGCTTCCGTCCCCCTTGGCTTTTGGGGTTCCTAGTGCAAAGCTTGGCCGGCCCACCCCAACTGCAAAAAGGGCCTTCCGGCTCAAGTCCAACAGCTCCTTCCCAAAGAAGGCCTCCTGTGGAAATAGGCATGGAGAAATGGGCTTCTTCATGTTCTGAAGGGCATAATTCCCTGCACCCTTCAGAGCCTAAGGCCCACCTGCAGGTAAGCAGGAAACATGTCCTCTAGTTTGCTCTTCTTACGCCCTCGCCGCTGCTGCTTCTTCTTTTCTTCTGCATCTGCTGGGCTCTGTTCCACAGAGCCCTCTGCAGGCAGGTCAGCAGGCATCACTGGGAACAGAGGGGAAGGGTCAACTTCTCTAGGGACACTGAGCATGCTGCTCCCAAGCTGGCCTGAGGATGCTTTTTGCATACTCTCTCCCCCAAAAGCAACCGGACCCACCACCCTTTCAGCCCTTTGAGTGAACTCTCCCCCCAGGCCTCCCTGGCAGTGCCCTATAGGTCCTGTGACCCCCACCTTCTCCCAGACCCCAATGGAGCCCTCACCAGTCTCACCCTCGTCGGGCTGCCCATCCCCACTCAACACCTCCGCCTGTGCAGCAGGCCCCTTTTTCACACGTGTGTGGGATTTCCGCTGTCGCACCATGAAACCACCAATGCCTAAGAAGAGGCAGAGCTGAAGTTGAGAAGCAACTAGGGACCGGTGAGCCACCCCTCCCTACCCCATTTCCCATCCCAGGGCCTCACCAGGACGATAGGGTTTGCGTTTGCGTTTTTTGCTCTCCTCAGTCTCCTCCTTGCCAGGCTCTATGTCAGGGCTGATGGGGCCCTCCAGTTTAATTTCACACTCCATGTGCTCCACACCACCTGTGTGTTTGAACAGAGGAGATGGAGGCAGAGCAGAGGTGTGGGCCTTTTTTAACTTTGTCATCCAGCCACCCAAGAACAGAGAGCTGAGTGCCTTGCCAGAGCCATTGGACAAGACCATCAGTGGCTTGAAAATGACTAGGAGTGACAATGCTGCTCCTTCCCAATGTCCAACTCTCACAGGCAAGCTCCCACTTCTTTGGCACTCAGATTCCCCAGCCTTACCTTCACCCTTGAGCAGCTCTTCGGTGTCTAGGTCCCCATCCTTCTTGTCATCAGGGCCAAGGGCATCTGAGGGCTCGGAACCTTCCAGCCCAGCCTCACCTGGGAGGCCAAGTCGTCCTCGCCGCTGGCGCCGCTTGTGTAGGGGTGACATGGTAAGGTTACGCAGCACAGCCATGCCAGTTTCTGTCAGCCACACACCCTCGAAGCGAAAGTACTGGGGCTCTGCACAAAGGGGAAGAGCATGTGACCCCAGGGAAACCAGAACCCTAAGTTTCAGCCTAAGTCCCCAGCTGGGACAAAAGTGGAGAGGACCGGTCACTACTGGTTGCTAGCTAAAGTTCTAATTCTCCATCAATGTCCTAGGAGGATTCAGGCTGCTACTGCAGAAGCCTGACTTTGCTCATGATTAACTCTAGGTCCACCATGAATTAAAATATGAATTCTCTAGCTGTCTGGACCTAGAAGTGCCCCTCCGTGCCAGCTGAAGGCCAGAACACAGTGCCCCGGATGCCAGGAGCAACACCTACATTATGATGGAGGAGATGGCTCCAGCCCCTCCATTGAGGAAACAGAGCAGTGTCCTGTGCTCTCGGGAGATGACACTCTGGTAGTACAGAGGCCATGTTTCCTGGTGGAAGAAACTCTGCCTGGGAAACTAGAGGCCTTGGTTGTAGTCATAACATTGTCAATAACCTAGTGGGTGACCTTGGGCAGGCTACTCAATGTCTCTGGCTCTTAGTTTCCTCCTCTTAAAATGAGATAAAGTTAGGGGAGTGGAGCTGGACTAGACAGTGTGTAAGTTCTCCTTGGCTTCGGCACTCAGAATTTCACCTGGCTCTTTCACCTTCATAGACACCAACTCTGGAGGCGCAACAGGTGCTGTGGAGAGGACAAACCAAGGCGGTTTGAGGCCCTGTCCCAAAGCAAGGCACCCCAGTTCTAACTCCTCCTCTCCTGCCCCAGCACCTGGTACTCACCAGCAGGCTTAATTATGTAAGGCTGGCAGGAGACACAGTCAAAGCCCTCATCCGCTGCCTGCTCCACATCATCCTCTGTGAAGAGGCTCTCGCAGCCGGCATGCATCCACCTGGAAGACGGAAGACATGAGGAGATAAACCCAAACAACGCAAAACTGAGGATAGGGAAGAAGGAGCCAAACCAGGGGAAAGGAGCACCCTCACCGTTCACAATGGCGGCACTGGATCAGAAGGTCCTCTTCCACATATGGGGCATGACAGATAGGGCAGGTCACCAGGCTGGCACAGGGCCCGCAGTGTGTATAACTGTTCTGCCATTCACAGTGGAAGCCAGGGGAGGCGGCCCCACACTGCATACAAGACACACACCTGGTGGGAGCAGAAAGATAGACCCTCAGCACCTAAGGCAGCCAGAGGTGCCCGCCCTGAGAACCCCGTGACCTAGCCTGGTCTTCTAAACCCAACCTGTCATGTGTTCAACATCACATCCACTCCGACATCTCAGGCCCAGACCCCTCTCAAGATCCTGGGTCTCCTTACCACTTGCACTTCCAGCCGCCTTTGGGCACGGTGAGCAGTGGGGGGTCCAGGCAGTAGGTGTGGTAGCTAATGTCACAGTCATCACAGAGCAGCAGGCGTGAGGGGTCTGAAGCCTGGCCGCATACCTCACACACGATGCACTCCACACAACGCCAGCCCTTTAACAGCATCACCTTGGTGATCTGGTACAGAAGATGACAATTCTTCAGGGTATGATGGAGAGGAGAGGGCAGACTTCTTAGGGGAGGATGGGACTTATATGGGTGGGGCTGGAGGACCCCAGTGCCTAGGCCAGACCTCCATTTAAGCAAAGAGAGGATATGCAAAGCACCCTCACCTCAAAAATATGTAGTGATTTATACTTAGGCTCCCAGGGACCCTCTGCTGTTTGGAGAACAGCCTCTCCTGGCCACTGCCTCATTATGCATGGACTGGCAACCTTTCACTAGCCAAGTCCCCAACAAGATTATGGGTAGGATTGTATTTCTCTAATTTTTCTTGAACATTTAAAATCTGCTACTAATGCAAGTTAATGTTAGCAGTGGACAAGTTCTAAATGAATATCAAACTGACTAAATGAACAACAAACTGACTAATTATGCTTGAGTCAAAAACACTACTTTCTCTTTGTTGACATTTGCTTATGATTTTCACTTTACATTTTATCTCCAGACTATATCATGCTTTCTGTTAGTAAAGTTCTCATAGTTTCTGTGATGGACTGGATCATACCAGCAACTCATGGTCTACCATGAAGACCACTATCAATTCCAAAGTATTTTCCCCCAGGATGTGTCTGACAATCACTGGTGACTGAAAGAATGACTTTCATGACCAATGGCCACTTTAAGTAGTGTGAGGGCCTAGGATAATAAGTGACCCCATTCTCCAACCCAGGCCTCTTGGGCTCTGAACTCACCTTGCTGTTGACACAGTATGGGTGATAGCACTGCGAACACTGAGAGCAGGCAAGGAGGTGGCCCTCTGCTCCCCGGCCAAAGCTGCCACATACTACACACATGTCCTGGGGAAATACATAGAAACCCAATGTCCAGCTAGGTAGGTCTCCTTTTCCCACTCAGTCCTGGCAACTAACTACAACTCTAATCTAAGGGAAGAAGTCAGGGAACTAACAGCCCAACCCCTGGCCTCAGGACACTGAAAGTCATCATGGGACCCTGTTCCTTCTTAGCTTGATGTGTTGCCTGGCTGGTGTGGCTCAGCAGTTGAGTGGTCACCAATTCGATTCCCAGTCAGGGCACATACCTAGGTTGTGGTTGGATCCCTGGAGGCAATCAAAGTTTCTCTCTCACATCTCTCTCTAAAAATCAAAAAACTTGTTTTTTTTAAATAGCCTGATATGGATAAAAGAAACAAATGGAAGAAAATATGTGTAAATATTGGTGAGGCTGAGAGAGTAACATATGTGCCAGTATTCTATCAGCTTTGTGGGATTATTCAGTTGAGAACATACATAAGCTCCCTTCAACAGGACAGAAATCATTTCTGCCTTTTCACTGTTATATCCCTAGCTCCTAGTTCAGTGCCAAGCTCAGAGGTGATACTCAAGAGAAATCTGATGGATAGAAAAACAAATGAACAGTGTGAATCCAATTCACTGTTTTCTGATTAGCTGGGTAGAGAAGGTCTTTGGTTTTCTGCATTTGCTCTCCCACCTAAACACATACACCCAATGTGAGTCTGCCAGTCACATATGGTACCTGCATTAGGACAAACTTGTCTGTATTGGAGAAAAGAACCACAGTATTTTGCATGGTGTCGTCATCATCATCTTCTTCCTCCTTGCTGGGAGAGCTATCGATATCAGCAACCTTATAGGCAGAGAGTTGTGGAATGTGAGGCAGCTAAATCTGCGCCAACTAAGCTGCTTTCCTCTTTGGTGCTGGGGGAAGGAGGTATGAACCCCTGGCTAAATGAAGGCCAGAAGTCAGACTAAGAAGCAGAAGAACACCCCAGCTCCCAAACTGGGCCTCAGCCCAAAGGCAGAGATTTCAGAGAAGCCAGGGGACCAAGTGGACAGAAGGAGTAGACAGAGCCGGACAGGCCCTAGGCTAGCAGGCAGACAGGCGAGCGTGCAGGGGACTGACAGGATTAAAGGGTGTTTAATCTTGAGAAAGCCAGCTGAAGCATGTTTGGGGGTGGGAAGCCTCTCCTTACTACCAGAGTCTCGATGGAAGAAGTGGTTGATTTTAGCCGGGCCCGTCCTCTCCCTCGGCCTCCATGTGCTCCTCCACGTGGCCGGCGCCTTCCTGGGAAACTACTGCTGCGACCCTGAGGGAAGGAAGTGGATAACAACAGGGAGAAGCTGAGGGCGAGTGAGCTGGGCCCACAGATTTGGAAGGAAGAGAAGAAACTAATGAGAGCATAACCGGTAATGAAGGCCAGGAGTCCCAGCAAGGCAAAGGAAAAGCTAACTCTCAGACAGCAACAGGTAGGTAGCTCTTCTCCCAAGAAAAGTGGCCAAGTGGTACAAAGACAAAAATACTGGTGTTAAAGGCCTGAATCTCTAGTTGATTCTATCACTGAGTAACCATGAAGCTGGGAAAGTCACTTCCCACTCTATGTATTAATATTCTCCTTAATAAAATAAGAGTGGACTAAAGGAGCTCTGACCATCTAGAATGCAGTAAGCCAGGTGGGAAGGTATAAGTGACACAGGATTGTACCTCTGACATCATTAGCATGAAGCTGACCACATCCAGTGACTGGATAGCCCCTCACCTGTTTGATGCGGGAACGAGCTGGGGAGCTGCGCCGCTTCGCCTTGTCCCCTTCAGCTTTGCCTCCGCTGACAGCTGTCCCATTATCACACAGTAGCGAGTCATCAGTCTCTGGCAGAGAGTCAGTACAGAGCCGAAGGGAGCCTTCATCTCGAGCTGGACTAACATCTGTAGATACCCCCAACTCCATAGACAAGGAGCCGCCCCCCTCGGGGTCAGGAGAGCCCAGCAGAGGCTCTGAGCCAGGAAAACTGGCACTGGCATCGCCCTGGCTCAGATTGGAGATCTCATTAACGATGTCGGATTTGATGAGAACAGGTGGGGTAGGGGCCACTGGTGCATGTGGCTCCTCTTGCTCTTCACAGGGCGAGCCCTGCCCTGTCTGCTTGCACTCTGGGCCATAGACCTCCATAGGGGTCACAGGGGCCAGCTCCTCGGGGTCCAGGAGCACAGGGGAACCCTTAAGTTCACTAGCCAAACTGCCAGGGGTCTGTCCAGCCTCTGGCTGGGAATCAGGAGTGTCAGTCCCCTCCAGAGGGGCTGTGTCTTCCCCCAGGCCAGAGAAGTCTTCCAGGGGTGGGGCAGGGCTGGGTGCAGGACAGGAAAGGTTTCCCATGGGGGAAGGGAGAGGACTAGTAGGGCTAGGCTCCAAGGCTGGGCATTCAGGTTCTGGGGCTTTTTCAATCTCCATCTCAGGCGGCTCAGCCTCATGTGAGACCTCCATTGCCTTCTCTATGGGACTCAGTGGGGAGGGAATGGACAGTGGCAGAGCAGGAGGAGAGCACTGGGAAGGAGGGGAGTTTGGGGGAGGTAGGGGGTGCTGGAGGAGTGGAGAACACTGAGAGGGAAGGGATTCCATCAGGATGGGAGAGGCCAGTCCCATTGGGGAGCCTGGAGATGGGGGAAGGATCATAGGGGGCACAGGCTCGGGGTCAGTGCAGTTAGCTTCCGGTGGAGGGCTAATGGGTGTCTCTAGGATGGGGGCAGCCAATGGTGACTCAGGGTCACTGTCCCCTTTGGCACCAAAGGGGTACTCTAACACCCCCAAAGGAGAGAGAGCTGGTGGGGCCACAGCTGTGATAATGGGTGAGAGCGGAGGAGGAAGTGGATCTGGAACGAAAGAGAAAAAGGGAGGCTCTTAGGTTAGATGTGCCATAAATAATCAAGACTGTCCCAGAGAAAGAGGGTACTAACATTCCCTTACCTGGTGGCATCAGCTGAGGTGACAAGGATGGCTCCCTAGATGGGGACAACGGCAGCTCTTCAGGCAGAGGGGTCAGAGGTGGCTCCCCAGGCGCAGACAGAGCCGGCTCTCCAAGCAAGGGGGATAAGGGCAATCCCTCAGGTGCAGAGCATAGGCCTGGCTCCCTAAGGGGCTCTTCAGTTTGAGGGGACAGGCATGGTTCCTTAGGGTGGGGAGACAGGTGTAGCTCCTCAGGCCGGGGGGACAGATGCGGCTCCTCAGGCCGGGGGGACAGATGAGGCTCCTCAGGTCGAGGGGACAGGCGCAACTCCTCAGGCGCAGGAGATGGCTGTGGCTCCTCAGGCGGGGGGAACAGGTGTGGCTCCTCAGGCTGGGAGGACAGGCGTGGTTCTTCCGAATGGTGGGATAGGTGCAGCTCCTCAGGTCCAAGTGTTAGGCACAGCTCCTCAGGCTGGGGGGGCAGACGCAGTTCCTCGGCTGCAAGCAACAGGTATGGGTTCTCAGGCCGAGTGGACAGGCGCGGCACCTCAGGGCAAGGGGACAGGCGAGGCTCCTCAGGTTTGGGGGACAGGCGCAGCTCCTCAGGCTGGGGGGACAGGCGCAGCTCCTCAGGGCGAGGGGACAGGCACAGCTGCTCAGGCTGCGGGGACAGGCGCGGCTGCTCAGGCTGGGGGGACAGGCGCGGCTCCTCAGGCTGGGGGGACAGGCATGGCTGCTCAGGCTGGGGGGACAGGCGAGGCTCCTCAGGCTTGGGGGACAGGTGCAGCTCCTCAGGCTGGGGGGACAGGCGAGGCTGCTCAGGCTGGGGGGACAGGCGAGGCTCCTCAGGCTTGGGGGACAGGTGCAGCTCCTCAGGTTTGGGGGTCAGGTGCGGCTCCTCAGGATGGGGGGACAGGTGCGGCTCCTCAGGATGGGGGGACAGGTGCGGCTCCTCGGGTTTGGGGGACAGACTCAGCTCCTCAGGTTTGGGGGACAGATTCAGCTCCTCAGGTTTGGGGGACAGACTTAGCTCCTCAGGTTTGGGGGACAGACTCAGCTCCTCAGATTTGGGGGATAGGCGCAGCTCCTCAGGTTTGGGGGACAGGCGCGGCTCCTCAGGATGGGGGGAAAGGCGAGGCTCCTCAGGTTTGGGGGACAGGCGAGGCTCCTCAGGCTGGAGGGAAAGGCGAGGCTCCTCAGGTTTGGGGGACAGGCGCGGCTCCTCAGGATGGGGGGACAGGCGCGGCTCCTCAGGTTTGGGGGACAGGCGAGGCTCCTCAGGCTTGGGGGACAGGCGAGGCTCCTCAGGCTTGGGGGACAGGCGCGGTTCAAGTCGGGGGCAGAATTGCAGCTCCTCAGGCAATGGCGACAGGGGTGACTCCTCCGGTGGTAGGGACTTGAGCAAGTCCTCCGGAGGCGGAGACGCAGGGGAGCCTTCAGGTGGGGGGGACGTGGGTGAATCCTCAGGTGGTGGGGATACACGTGACGCCTCAGGTGGTGGGGATGTGGGAGACTCCTCAGGTGGTGGAGACAGGGGAGACTCCTCAGGCGGAGGGGACAGGCGTGACACTTCAGGCAGGAGAGATAGGCATGATACCTCAGGTGGGGGGGACATGGGTGAATCCTCAGGTGGGGGGGACATGGGTGACTCCTCAGGTGGTGGGGAAAGGCGTGAAGCCTCAGGTGGGGGGGAGAGGGGAGACTCCTCTGGTGGGGGGGACAGGGGTGATTCTTCAAATGGTGGGAACATCCGCGATGCCTCAGGTGGAGGAGACATGGGTGACTCCTCAGGTGGAGGAGACATGGGTGACTCCTCAGGTGGAGGAGACAGGCGAGATGCTTCAGGTGGTGGAGAAGTGGGTAATTCCTCGGGTGGTGGGGACAGGGGAGACTCCTCAAATGGTGGGTTCAGGGGTGATGCTTCAGGTGGTGGGGACAGGGGTGTCTCAAGTGGAGGAGGTGGGGGTGACTCCCCTGGTGGAGAAAAGGGTGACTCTTCCAGTGGAGAAAAAGGTGATGATTCAGGCGGGGGAGACAGAGGAGACTCCTCAGGCGGTGGAGAGAGGGGCGATTCCTCCGGCGGCGGGGATAGACGAGATGCCTCAGGCGGCGGGGATGAGGGTGATTCCTCAGGTGGTGGGGACAGGGGCGACTCCTCAGGTGGGGGCAGCAGTGGCATCTCCTCATTTAGGGGGACCTCCAACTGTGGCTCAAGTTGGGCCCCTGCTCTCCCTGCAGATATAACATTCTAGCTCAAATCCACTCCACCAAAAGTGCAAAGTCTAAGGCAGAGCAGAAACTGTTCCTTACCACAGAACAGAAGGGGGTAACTTTCATGGACCCTCAAACCCTACTCACCTAGTGGTTTGGCTTCACATTGCAGGGGCCCCGGTTCCTTGGGTTGCATAGAGGTCACGTGCCCACCCTTTGGCTGCCCTTGGCATGCAACGTACAGAGCATCGGGCTCATCAGTGGGGGTATCGCCAGGCTCTGGGGGTGAGAATCTGCAGAGGTACAGGGGAGTAGGCATTGTGGCTCTCGTCAGCTATCAACTCCTAGAGAGTGCACTGGGGTAAGGCATGAATGCTATGGATTGTACTGCCCACCTTAGGGCTCCCTCTGCCAATCTCAGCACTTCCCATCCCACAGCCCAATCTCTCAGTCCACACTACTTACCTACTACAGACAGCAGAACGCTGCTCAGCATCAGAACTGATAGGCTGTCCTCCCTGGGTTTTGTGACAGCGGTAACAGAGTGAGTAGTTCTCGAACCACTCAGAGTTGGGATTCAGCTCTGCTGAGCCTGCCCCACAGGACCGGCATACCCGGCATGCCTAGGAGAAAGGAGAAGGCAAAACAGGCATCAGTCAGACGGCAGAGACTAGAGGGGAGCATGGGACTTGTCACAACAGAGAAACTCTGGATGTTTTAAGAGGCAGAATTATTAGAGTAAGGCAAGATCAAGGACCCTCACCTTGCACTTCCAAGAGTGAGCAGGCAGTTCTTCCATAGGTGGTTTTAGGCAGAAGGTGTGGTATCCTTTGTCACACGTCTCACAGACCAACATCTTAGAATCATTCCCAGGTTTCCTGCAGAGAAAAGGCACATTATAGGATCCTTCCTTGCCCTTGTTTTTAACCATAAACTGTGCTTTGCCTAAGGCTTTCCTCTGCCCTCCCATTCTTACCTGCAGGCTTGGCACACTTTGCATTCAGGGCACTGCCAGCCAGCACGCTTGCGGGCAGTCAGAGCAGTGTCCAGGCAGGCCCCATGATAGTGATGCCCACAACTGGTACAGAAGAACAGGTCACACAGTTCCCCCGGTCCCTCACACACTGCACAACGAGCCTCCTCTACAGTCAAAAGGGACAGAGAACACAGGTCAGATATGGATTCCTTGCAGGACTCAGAACAGTGCTGTCTACATAACAGGCATTCCATGGACCAGAATGAAAAAATATATAGTTACTAAGTGTCTGCCTAATATATATATGCTAGGCATTGTTCTAGGCATTGCAGACATCATAGTAAACAAGACAGGCAAAGCCCTGCACTCTCAAAGTTCACACCTATTTTAATGAGGCAGGCTGACAGTATAAAATTACCATCTTTGATGAGTGCTCTGCAAAGTACAAACCCCCGGCACTCCTGGCCCCTCACTGCCTGGTGTACAAGGGCCAGGACTTCTCACCCAGATGCGCGGCACCCTCACTGTGCTCCGGGCATAGCAGCTGCAGTGTTTTCATGGATAAGAAGGAACCGCTGGCCGTCGCACAGGGGAAGTGGTAAAGCCGTGGACATCCAGGTGAGCGACAAGGGATGGAGGCACCAAGCCTGGTGCAGTGGGAGCAGTGCTGCCAGGGTAGAAACAAAGCCTCAGTGCCAGTCAGCTCACTCCAGAGCTAGATCAGGCACTAGCTCTGCCCTGGTATGCCCACTGCCCTTCTAAATTCTACACTGACTCTCAGAAGCCCAATAGCCCTGTCCACCCTGCCCTTTACCTATGCAATCCCCTGGCCCCAGCCCCACCTGTGAGATCCCTGAGAAGATGGCCTTGTCCACACCACATAGTTCTGGGCCCCCCTTCCCCCATACACCGGCCGACCACACAGCACACCAATGGTGAGCCCAGCAGGACCCTGTATAAGTGGAATAAGGCAAACAGAAAGGAACGAATTAACAAAAAGGTGATGGCTGGCTTTGGACCACCCAGCCCCTACCCTCCTTCCTGCCCAGGTCAGTTACTTACCTCCAGGTTCTCCTAGGTGGGCAGGTGTCAGGCCCTCAGGGAAACCAATCTGTGATAGGTCCTCACTGGGCAGTGCTGTCTCATTGTGCCCTGAGCTCCCCCCAGGAGACACCACTGGACACCGGGGCCAGTCAAATGGCAACTCAAAGCGCCGTAGCTCCCGCTGCCCATGCAGACTGGGCTCCCCGCAGTTACAGAGAGCACAACGCCGCAGTGGACCCCCACTGTGGACATACAAGCATCAGCACAATGCCGGGCCCCTGCCCAGAGTCATCCCCCCTCTCCCCACCACAACCCCACAATTTAACATGCCCGTGCTTCCCAAACACTCATATTTTCCTAAATATTCCTCCTGAACGCCCCAGAATCTCAAATCAAACCCTTTTGTACCCTAAAGTCCTCATTTCCCCAAACTAGTTACCTGCGGTCCTGGGGAGGTTCCTGAGGCCTGAGACCCCCAGAAGTGGGCACAGATACCTCCACCACATGTGGGTTGGGAAGGTCTGCCTCAGTGGCGCCTGACTCCTCAGAGGCTGCATGTCCATCAGCTGAATGAAGAACAGAGAAGCGTACATCAGCCATCATCCACTATTTAATACTAGTCTACTCACCACATCTATGAGATTATCTAAAACCGTTGGTGGATCACACTGAGGGCATTTTGACTTTTGTCCCAAAGAACAAAGTCCTGCAATTACCTATCTATTAGACACACTTAGCTCCTGTCCATGTGCCAGGACTAGAAATTTAAGGTTGTCTGAGATGAGCAGAAAGCTGTCAGTAAACCCAAAATTTGCCCTACTCACCTGCCGGTTCTGAATCTTTATCCTCACCAGGCGGCTTCTGGCTATCCATCCCTCTCTCCGACTGGGCAGGGCCCTCTCGGGGAGACCTGTCAAAGCCAAAAACAATGTCTATATGCTCCACTAAACACTTTACCCATAATCCTAGGAGGAATGCAGCTAATGGTATCTAAATCTTACAGAAATCAGAACAAAGCCATACCTACTGTACTAATGACAAAAAAGTTCTGCCTAGCCCACTGCCTACTTCCTCCCCAGATAACACTGACCCTCTTCTCCAACTCTGGATTCTCAGAGGATCCCCTCCCCTTTCTCACTTCCTTACTCCTAAGAGTTCCCAGGGCAATAGCATCCAACTAGAAGCACATTCAGTCTACATCTAGTATTGCCCTTTGCCCCACATCTGAGTTCTGGGCTTCTGGTGGATCCTATCCCTATCTTTTTCCCCAAGGTCTCAAGTCAGCTACCATCCTAGAGGTCTGGCAGTGCCAACCAATGGGTAATCATAACCCAAGAAGTCTGAGTACAGCTGAAATCCCTCTCCCAGAGACGGAGTCTGGGGTCTTGCAGGATGTAGAACATGTTACTGAAACTAAAGCCCAGGTATGGATAGGTTTCCCCAACCTCCACTGGTTCCAACCAGGACATCCCAATCACAACATAAGAAACTCCCCAATTTCTACCCATTGCCTAGCCAAATCCAGCTCAGGCCTGGCCCCTGCAGCAACTGAACTCAGGATCTCACCCAGCCTGAAGTCCTCAGGTCGTTGCCCTTAGCAACGCCAACTGCCCTTCCTCCTAAGATATCCCTAGTAGTTAACAGAAGTGGGCCTTAAGAGTCACTGAGCATGTGTAGCCAAGCCTGAAGCTAGGCATGCTGGGAGTTGTAGTCTCAGGAAGCACACTGCCACTTGGAGGAGTTCTAAACAGGACAGGACACAGCCCAGCAGAGTAGCTTCCTTCCTCTTCTGTCAACCAGGGTTTCCACACGCACTATGGGGGTGTGGAGTAACGGTCCCCTCTTCTAAAATATGCCTGCCTATACCAGAGCCAAATGAAACAAACACTAAAGTTATATGTAAGAATATTGAGACTCACATCTTTTGGCATATTTTCCTAAACCTCAGCGAGAACTAAACACAGACCAAAAAAGAAATAATAATAAAAAAAAGTTACAGAGTGAGATAGAAAAAGGGTTCCTACAGAAGGAAGAAAGGGATGGGTGCCAGCAGCTATTAGTGGTATCTAAGGTAAGGGCTTAGCAGAGAAAGAAAAGTATAGTATTCCCAGAGAAGGAGGAGGGCGGGGAGAATCCCTAAAACAGAACTCTAAATAAAATTTGAAAAGTTTATCTCTTGCCTTTTTCACTCCTTCTGTTTAACCAGAGGGGCCACTTACAAACCTTAGCAAGGATAAGCCCCTCTTCTCAAACCAACTACCAAATAACCTTGTCAGCCACTTGGGGTTGAGTGACTGGGGCAGATGAGACAGGGGAAACCCTCAAAGGTGCCCAGGATCAATAAATCAATTACTTGAGAACCACAATATTAGTCTTCGTTCCCTGAACTCACACTCCACTTCCAGAGATAATAATGAGCCTCTGTGACATGTCACAGGAAATTTTATTTTATTCCCCAAAAACTATCAGAACCTACTAGATTAGAAAAGTGAAGTATCATTTGATGCCTGTTCCCTCCATTCCCACATCATCTCTTTCCAAAACCTACCATACAGCCACACCTGAAAGGAAAGCAAGGTGGTTATCTGGCAGGCCCAAGAAAAGCTGCTCTGCACCTTCAAGGGGCCCTTAGAAGCCACCTATGAGGAGTGGGGGCTGGAGTTCAGGGCACCAGCCAGGCCCCTCTTCCTGTTCAGTCTTTCAAGGCTTGAACACACCCAGAAAGCTCCAAAGTTTCCTAAATATGTGATTTTTACTGTATGCCCCCAAAGATCTTCCACCTGCTCTGCTCTTAAAGTTAAGTCCAAGGAGTCACAAATAAAAAGCAACAGTGATAATACAGTGGGTGGGAGGAAGACTGCTTCACACAAGGCCAGAGGGACAAATTCCTCTGCCCTCCTCGGAGCACAGCCCTCTCAAGCTGGTAAGCCTGAGGAGGTACAGAAACCACCAGCATCCAGCCTTGGGAGACAGAGTACCAACATCCTCCAAAACCACAGCCTTACTCATGGAGTCACGGAAGATGAGAGATCCAAAGTGAAGAGAATGTTCTCCAAGCTATACTATATCTATATACTATACCATACCATACCATACCTCCAAGAAACCTAAGCCCCATTTCCTTACCCCTGCAGCCTGGCACCTGCACCCCAATGCTGAGTCCCAGTGTCAGGCCCCTGAACATCTAAACAAATAAATACCACAGGTTCCCTGTCCCATCATTCACAGCCAGAAACCATACACACACATATATACATCAAGGGTTTTTTTAAATGAGCTAATGCCTGGCTAGGCTTCCTCCAGGTAACTAGAGTTCCCCCTTAAGTACAGATCTAAGGAGTAAAACTGTGGCTCCCCTTAGTCCTAGGTCTACGAAGCCCAAAACAGCAAGGAAGAAGGCAGGGTGGCACACTTTCCTCTCTGCCTCTAACCCAGAGCAATAGCTTTAACTCCATTTTCCCAGCCAAGGGGGAAATGGAGGCTTGGAGGGGTGAAAGGCTGAAGCGGGCTCTTGAGTGAACAACTTCTGTAGGACTCAGGACTTCCTGGTTCCCAACCTGAGAATCAAACCACACCTCTCCCCACCCTCATTTTGGGGTGACCCTCTAGGAAGAATCCAAATAGCAACACTAGTCCTGTAGACCCTCTAGACCAGCGGTCGCCAAGCTTTCGGACATCACACGAACCACCAGTGGTCCGCTGACCACCGGTTGGCGACCTCTGCTCTAGACAGCCCCTGGGTCATCCTGGGGTAATCCACAGCTAACAGGGAGAGGCCCCTCCTAAGGAAGTTCATTGAGGACAGACAACAGGAGGCAGGGGCAGAGAGCATGGGTGACAGCTAACCTCACTCTACCACCCCTGTGCCACTTCCCACCTTGGGGTTAATATCCAGAAATCTTTCAAGGGCAAAAATCCCTATTTTCTCTTTCCCAAGATCAGGCTCAAAGAGATCTAGCCCAGGATGTATGTTTCAGGGGGTGGAATGAAGGAGTAAAACACACCAGCCAAATCCCTGCTGGGCAGCATGACAGCTGTGAGAAGGGCTGTCCCAGCCCAGGGCCAGAGGCATGAGGCTCATGCTGCACTCTTCCTGCACTCACATGTACACCCCTTCTTCTCAGTACCTTCGGACAGGTTTGGAAACACTAGCTTCTGCAGAAACAGCTCTGCAGAGCATTTCTCCTCCAAAGAGATACACCCCTCTATTCTGTAGGATTGTGACAGGAGCAGAGGGCCAGTTAACATTCCCTGATCAAAAAGGGTTGGAGAGGCTGGCCTGGGCCTGCAGGATTGGCCAAGGACTTATGAGCAACCAGCTCGCCACACCAGGTCCTGAGAAAGCGGGGCACAAAAGCCATTTTTTGCAGCCCACATTCCCAGGGAACAAATCTCCACTGCCTCCTCCATAATCCTCTAGAGATTATGTCCATCCTGAGAGGAGGGGAGGCAAACCAGGCTAAGACAGCACTAGGCCTCGCTGCGGTCACTTTGCCAGGCAGGGGTACTTTAAAGTTGACCAGCAAGGCCAGACTGCCCCCAGCCCCACCTCCTTCTTGCACCAGCCACCCCCTTCAACACACTAGTCAGTTTCCACACACTCTTCCCCGGTCCACAGTCAAATAAGGCCTGGTGAAGGATCTAGGCTTCCTTGAGTCTCCCAGAGACTGCTCCGAGTACCCCGATGGGCAAGAACAACCTTAAAGTCCAGCCTGGCAGTAAGTCTGACGGCAGTGGCACCCTCCCCACCCTCCCAAGTTATTCTGTTCCCTAGGCCCACAGGGAACCCTAAGGGAGAAGCAGTAGTTGATGAGGTTTGGTGCTGGCATCGGGGCCTGGGTCCTACTTTAGTCGAGCTCCCCCAACACAAAAATAAACAGGCAGTGAGGCGATCTGGCCAGGTTTTTCTAAAACTCCCGTGGTTCCCTGAACGCCCCAGTCTTGAACGAGGCACACCCCAAGACACCAGGCCTCACTCAGTTCTGCCTCAGCCACTGGCTCAGGTTCCCTTGACAGACCCTGCCAAAAAGAACCCTCCTCGGCCCTGGCACCCCTTCCTCCAACCTAAAGGCCAGCTCCGGCCAAGACAGTCCATCTGGCCGTGCCCCCAGTCCAACCCTTTCTGGGCCTCGGCCGGACGGACTTCACTCACCTCTTCACAGGGCGATCCAGAAATCCTCATCCGAGAACATGGCCAGAGCCCGGGCCGCTCCCCGACCTCCAACCGCCAGAGCGATCACAGCCGCCCCCCGCACGGGGGGGCCTAGGGTGGCCAAGAACGGTAAATCCAGGTCGGAGTGGCCACCCTCCCCTCCAAAAAAGAAAAAAAAAAAAAAAAGCAAAAAAAAAAAAAAAAAAAAAAAGCAAGAAGCCAAAGACCGGTTCTGTGCTTCAGGTCCCAGCAGTTTAGGTTTCCATGGACAGCCCGAGGGCGGCGAATCCCGAGCGGACACAAAGAGAGCACCGGCGGCGGCTTTGATCTCGGGGGCGCAGGCTCCGCATCCGCGGCGTCGGGCGGCCTCTCAGTCCTCGGGCCGGGCCAGCGCCCCGGCCGCCGGCGCCGGGCTCGGGCTGGACGTCGAGGCTCTCCAGATGGAACGTCGAGGCGCCTCCCCAGCGGCCCGGAAGGAGCGCCGCGCCGCCCCGCGCCGGCCCGGAGGGCACGGGAGCCCCTCGCCGGAGCCCGGAGCCCCTCTCCCCGCCGCCCGGGCCGGCGCCCCGGGGCCGCGCGAGCTACGGCGACGCGGGGCCGGCGGGGCCGCGGGGCTGGACCTGACACACACCCAGCGACCCCGAGCGCTTGTCCTCGGCGGCTCCGAGCCCCCCACCCTCGGCTCCCCCCCGGGGAAGGGAGGAGGGTAGGTGGGCGAGGAAGAGGAAGGGGCGGGCGGTGCGAGCCCTCTGCCCGCTCTCCACCGGCCGCTCCAGGCCCTGCGCTCGCCTCCCTTCCCCTCGGGCCTCCGGAGCTGCCCCGCCCCCGGCCTGGCCGGCTCTGATCTCGGCGACACTCCCTCGACCCCCGGCTGGCTGTGGTCGCGGGGGGCCTAGAGGTGTACGGCCCAACCCCGGCTCCCGGCGCCGGGGGGTCAGGAAACTGAGCGGAAAGTGGGGAACGAGGCAGCCATTTGCAACCGGAGAGGAAAGTAGTGCAGCGCGGCGCCGCTCCGCCTCCCCCCCTCCGCCTCCTGCTCGGCCGGTAGGGTGGTTCCTGCGATGGGGCTATTTCCCGGCCCGAGGTCTCGGCAGCGGTCGTGGAGATTCCGGAAGCCTCCGGCGCAAGACCTAGGGGGGGCCCTTGTGCCTGGGGGACCCCACTCGGGAAGGGGAGAAAGGAGAAGATTGGCCCTATTTTGTGTTGGAGCGGAGCAGCGGAGGGATACGGCCCTGTCGGGAGGAAAGGCTGTGACTCTGCAGTTCTACGCACACTCCGCGGGATCCCTCCGCCGCGCGTTAACCCCGACGGCGCCGGGCGGCAGCCGGGGAGACACGTGGGAATGAAGCCCCCCTCCTCGGCGCCCGGGCCCCGGGACTGCCTCCTTCGCTGCCCGGATCGGGAAGCTAGGACTTCTGTCACTTTCTAATTCCGTTCCCGTGGAGTTCTAGGTCCCCCGAAACTCCAACCGCCCCATTGCATTAACCAGAAGCGATCTTTCCTAGGAGGGGGTGGGGGGGGACAGAAGAAGAGCCAGGAGATTGGCCGCTGCTCTGCATCTTGGGAACTGGAGTCCGCAAATGGAGAAAGTGAGGCACGGCGCCTGGCGCTGCAAAGGGTGGCTTTTTGCCACGTTCGGGGACCCAGAAAAAGCGGAACGAGTCCTTGCTTCTGACTCTCAAAACCCCTCGTGAGGAAAATAAGACTGTCAGTAACCCCCCCCCCCCCCCTTACCACACACACCTCCCCCACCAAAACATAAATGTAGTTCCCTTCCTTTCCCTGGTGCCCCGACCTCCAGGCTTTTTGGATCTTCAGGGCCTGTGTCTCTCCCCCCCACCCCCCACGCTTAATTTATTTATTTTTTTAAGTAAACTAGAGGGGCTATACCTTGGATCCTGGGTGCTACCTGTTTGGAGTACTGTTTGCAGATCCCAAACACTCTGCAGACCACTCTTCTCCCCCCCTTCTCCCCCCCTCCATAAGTCTAGATGAGGAATGGAATGCCTTTTCTGTCTTAGCTGTACCCAAGGGATGGTCAGGAGACAAATTCATTATGTACTAGATACTTTATATATTCTTAGTTATGCATTACGTGGATTATGTCTGTATTACAGGTGAAGAGACAGGGTAAAATTGTCCAACAAACCACATCTAGTGGGAAGTAGAGCCATGAGTAAACAATGGCCATGTTTTTCCTAGGATTGAGGATATATATTAAGGAAGATGTGGAGAAAGAGGCAGGCAAACCAGGTGCAGGGCCAATTCTGTGGGAAAGGATTTACAGTGCTACCCAATAGAACTTTGTGCAATGATGGAAATGCATTTTAACTACACTAATATGCACTATAGGTACACTAATATAACTTGGCCACATGTAGCTATTGAACACTTTGAAATGGAGGTGGTACAACTGAGGAACTTTTTAATTTAAATACTAAATTAAACTTAAAAACCCATGTGTGACTTGTGGCTTCCATATTGAAGAGTGCAGGAGATCTAAATCCCTACTGGCCAGAGTCATAGAAGGGATCAGGACTAAGAGTGCCCTGTGCTAGCCACATAGCATCTGTGCCCTGCACTGACCATGCAGGTCTATTTCAGCAAAAAGTTCCAGCAGTAATCCCACAACCATCCCAGCTATAGTGGACTATATAAATCAAGACAAAAGCTGAGAAATGGCACACACACCCCTACTCTCTGCACCCAAAGGCAGGGAGGTAGACTCTACCAGAAAGACCTCCAACAACAAAATAGCTACCATTTCATAAAGGCTTATTATATATGAGAAGCTGTGTTAAGCATTCCATATATCACCTGTTTAATTCTCACATCAACCTATGAAGGTTTGACTATACTTCATAAATGAGAATTTGAGGCTCACAGAGCTGAAGCAAGATTACTCAACTAAGTGGAAGAGTAATTATTCCAGCCCAGCCATTCACCACTATTCTTTACTTCTATCCAGTCTTGAAGTTGACCAATACACTTCTAGAAACCCTCAGGCAAAAGCCTATACCAAACCTCCTGGAAATGGCAGCAGGAAGGCAGGTGCCTGTAATGAGTGTTCCAGGTGAGATGTGCAATAGGACCTAATTTAATGTAAGGAGAGAGGGCGATGACAACCCTAAATAGACTTCTAAGTCATTAAGATTGCTCTTTGCAGTATGCTTCTTCCAACAGCCCTTATTTCTTTTTAGATTTTGGATCAGAGGTGCAAAGCAGTTGTCAGGGTTTCTAGAAACCAGCATGACAATTATCCCCAACTATAAGTCCAACTAGCCTAGAGCCAAGCACTAGCAAGATCACAGCTAAAAATCACAACTAGATTTTGTCCATCCTCCCCAACTAATAATACCTCAGTCTCCCCCAGTTGGCAGAAGTTTATGCCCTCCTGTGAAGGATGCCATTTAGGTAATTCCTTGGAGGAGATATACAGCCAATTAAGCCCTAAGGCTGGTGGGAAGTAGGGGGTAGGCACAGAAACTGTATATATATAGGACCAAACCTTCTTAGCTGAAATATATCCATCGTCCTATTGAGGTGGTGGGCCAATAAGGACAGAAGCAATAGCCTTGATGCCTAAAAACAGAGCACAAGCCGAAACCGGTTTGGCTCAGTGGTAGAGCGTCGGTCTGCGGACTGAAAGGTCCCAGGTTCGATTCTGGTCAGGGGCATGTACCTTGGTTGCGGGCACATCCCCGGTAGGGGGTGTGCAAGAGGCAGCTGGTCGATGTTTCTCTCTCATCAGCGTTTCTAGCTCTCTCTCTCCCTTCCTCTCTGTAAAAAGTCAATAAAATATATTTTAAAAAATAATAATAAAATAAAATAAAAACAGAGCACAATTTCAAAGATGTGAAAGGCATCAAAAGGTCACCAAAGGTATGGAAATAGTAAAGAAAATCTGTTTTAAAGAAAGGCAACTATAGACAAGGGGTTACAGGAGGATGGATACACACCAGAGGCATTATTTCTTACTTTACTCAATTCTCTTAGAAATACCAAATCTTCACAAAAGTTTAGTCCCTGCCTCTATACTCATTCTTGATTCTTACATCATTAGGAAGGAGGGGATTCCTTCCTCTTCCCCAAACCCTACCTTTTCTCAGAGTTCTAGCAAATGCCAAGGCCCATGAGAGAAGCTAGGTCCGTTGTGGCAGGTGGCCACTAGAGGGTACTGTTTCTGTAGTTACAAACTTGGATGGGTGTGGCAGCCCAATGGTACCTGTAAAGGAAGTCTTAGGGCAATTGTCCTGAATGAGTGAGAAGTAAGGAATAGGACAAGGTAGGAGGAAAGAAATTAGCCCGGAATCCTCACCAAAGACCACAGTCATCAATCCTTGGAAAATGAGATACTGGCGCTGTGTTCTCCCATATACAGAGAAGTCAACTACAAAAAGATTTCTCAGTTTATTTGCATATATACATTGTCACCCCAAGGAACTAGCTCCACTTCTAGAGTCCCTAACTCCCTTCACCCAGCCAACATCCCAAACCTACATAGGAGACTGGGTCCTGAATACCCAGGACTCATATCGCAACCCTGCAGGTTATAAGAATTCATTTAGCAAAAACAGAGGCCAGTGCCCATTAGACATCCTTGCCCCTTTTGTAAACATTGACAACCAGGCCACTGGAGCCTGGGGAAAGTGTGCAAACGTGAGGGTACCATACTGTGTGCCCAGAGGGCCAGGACACAGCTGGCAACCATACCCGTGAAGTCCTGAGGACCTGCCCCCCTGTGGCCTGGCAAGTGGCAGGGGAAGAATCCAGGCAGCTACCCCATGCTTGAGGGTTCACATGAGACTGCAGCGGCGCTCTTGCCCGTAGGAATTCTCCACACGGGCAATCTCCTGGATGACTTTGGTGAAGATGCCTTGAGTCAGCTGCATGGGATAGAGATTCAGGACAAAAAAAGTTAGTTCATTGCCAATAGTACCACCCAGCTCTGAGGTGAATACCCCCCTCTCCACCATCCCCACCACCAAGCACTTCAGTAGGAAAAAATACCGCCACCCCCACCATCTTCCTAATTTTCAGATCCATCACCTGATTCTCTCGAGCTGATGATTCCATGAATGTCGCACCCCATGACTCTGCCAGTTTCTTCCCTTCAATTGCCTGGACCTCCCTGGAAGCAAATTTGGGGCATGAAGATGGAAGATAGCAATGTCCCCATGTTCTCTACAAAATCTTTTCTTTTTTAAATTAAAAAAGATAAATATACAGAGAGAGGAAGAGGGAGAGACAGAAACATCAATGATAAGAGAGAATCATTGATTGGCTGCCTCCTGCACACCCCCTATTGAGGATCAAGCCCGCAAACTGGGTATGTGCCCTTGACTGGAACTGAACCTGGGACCCTTCAGTCTGCAGGCCAACACTCTGTCCACTGAGCCAAACCAGCTAGAGCTTTTTTTTTTAATCCTCACCTGAAGTTATTTTTTTCATAGACTTTTAGAGAGAGTAGAAGAGAGGGAGGAAGGGGGAGGGGAGTAAAGAGAAAGAAACTGATGAGAGACACGTGAGGCACATGGATTGGTGGCTTCCTGCACCTGCCCTGACTGGCAGGGATTAAACCAAGGTACATGCCTTTCACTGAGAATCAAACCCACAACCCTTGGGTCCAAAAGCCGATACTCTAATAACTGAGCAATACTGGCCAGGACTGCAAAATCTTTATAAAATCTAGATTTTTTTTCTAACCCATCCCACTTCCAATATTTAGAAAGAGGGTTGGGGAAGGAGAAAATATAAGTAAAACGAAGAAGCCTGGAACTAAGGCTTGAAATATGAAATTAAAACTTTTGAAAACTGAAGTGTTATGTCCTAACCTTTAAGTTAGAAACAAAAAGAGGTGAAATGACTTGGTTCAAGTCAGTGGCAGAGCCAGAACCAGAGCTTGATTGATTTCTAGCCCAGCTTACTTTCCATCATCTTGAGCTTCAGAGATTACCATACCTGTCTGGAGAGAGATCTGCCTTGTTCCCCACTAGCACCACCGGCAGCCTATGAGGAAACAATAGTTACCACAGGATCCCCTCCAACCACCCATGAACCCCAACCTCCTTCACATCAGGGCTGGACAACTCCCCATCAGACCAGACAGGATCTCGTCCCAGCCTCCTCTCTAACTTAAACCAGAATTCCCTTCTGCTCTCTCCCATGCTGCAGTATCCACATTGTGTCTCTATTCCCTAGGTCCACTTACCGAGTTTTCCCATGGCCTTCATGTAACTTTTGGTACAGATTCTCAATGACGTGGAAGCTTTAAAAACAAGAAATGGAGCTATCAGACTGCGGAATCTCCGAAGGAAGGCGGGGAAGGTGGGTGGGAAGAGATTAACCAAAGAACTTGTATGCATATATGTATAATCCATGGACAAAGACAACAGGGTGGTGAAGGCCTGGGGAGGGGGGTTGGAAGTGGGTTAGATAGGTCAATGGGGGGAAGGGGAGGACATATGTAGTACTTTCAATAAGGATTTAAGTAAAAAAAAAAAAAAGAAAAAGAAAAAGAAAAAAGAAATGAGCCATAACCCTCAGATCCTCAAAAGTCCCCTACTCCCAACCTTGGTCACTTACCTATGCAGAGAGGTGACAGAATACACAAGCACATAACCATGGACCCCAATGATGAATGAATAGGGCAGAATGCTGTACTCATCCTGATAAGAAAAAGAAATATCAATACCTAGATCCATAATACTCAGATGACAAAGGTTGGTGGACTGTATCCTGGTACCCTCCCTGGGGGACTCCCTATTCCAGTCACTTTTATTCAACAAGTATTTATTGAGTAGCTCCAACAAGTTCTACCCACTACCAGATGCTAAAATGCTTTTCTTTAAATACTAATTTATGAATGAAACACAGAGGTTACCAGATTTCATCTCTCGGGACTGAACTACCACATTTAAATACCCTACCCCAAACTAGTACCTGCCCTGCTGTGTCCACCAGGTGTAGGTGAAACTCGTCTTTGCCAAGAGTCACTATCTTGCTGTAAGCTGTAAAGAAAAGAAAACTTAACTGTGAGGTGCTTTGTATGGCTAGCAATGTATACCCCCACACATTTTTTAAAATATATTTTATTGATTTTCCACAGAGAGGAAGGGAGAGGGATAGAGAGTTAGAAACATCGATGAGAGAGAAACATCAACCAGTTGCCTCTTGCAAACACCCTTCTGGGAATGTGCCCGCAACCAATGTACATGCCCTTGACCAGAATCGAACCTGGGACCCTTCAGTCCGCAGGCTGAAGCTCTATCCACTGAGCCAAATCGGTTTTAGCACCCCCATACATTTTTAATCCCGGGGGGAGACACAGATGGACTAGGTCCAGGGAGTTCTCCAGGAAACTGGAGAGAAAATATTAAGATTTTTATTGTTTACATCTGCACCATTCTGGACTCAGCATCTTGCAAAATCCATACTCTGGCTCCACTCATAGAAAGGACTGCTAGAGAAGAGATTAGATTTAATGCCTAATCAAATAATACAATTAAATTATTCCTTGGCGTCAGGGTAATCCCATATTATAGAGCTGGGTGGGGCACCCAAGCCCTCCCTTACTGCCCAACCCCCAGGGAGAAGTTCACTCACTATTATCCACTGTAGGATCATAGGCTTCCAAGAACTCGCCCTCCACAAATTGATGTGCCAAAGATGTCTTTCCTGTAGAAAGCAGTGGTAGTATACAATTAGCTATCCACATTCACACCCTCTGTCCTTTTGAGCTGTAGCCCAAGAATAAAGGGGACCCCAAATGAGCACCCTAGTCAGTGAATGCCCCATGCAATACTTGCCCTTAGCCTACCCTCAACCCTCCTTTCTCCCTGGATCTCTGCACCTAGGCCACCGGATGCATTCAGTAGCTCTGCAGGAAGCCTTTTCTGCGTCCTTTCCCCACCCCATCCCTGGGAATTTCCGAGATTCCTTAGGATCAAGTCTGTCCCTCACCCGGACACCTGCGACTTACCCAACACAGACCACGCCCTGCCATCAAACGCTGATCCCCATCCCTACCCCCAAGACTAATGCTGGAGATCACGCCGGTATTCCTACAGCCAAGTCCACATTAACCCTTCTATATTCCGCTTCCTGCAGCTCTCCACACACTATAACCACCCCCAGGCTTTCCTCCAATATCCTTTCAATCCTCGCTCTACATCTCCATTCTAACGATGCCACCATTCCTCCCTTAGTCGCGTTCCCGCGGCAGCGCGCCTCCTCTGGCCACAAAGCAGCGGTGCGTCCATGCTCTCCCCAGGGCGGAGACTCACCTACAGAGCGGTACCCGAGGATGACCACCTTGCGATAGCGGACCAGCGGCATGGCAGGGGTCGGCCCCGAAGGGCTTGCAGAACTGCGGGCTGGGAAAGCCCTAAGAAGAGGAGGTCACAGTGAAGACAGATGCAGCCACTGGCTCAGAAAAGCTCTCTAGAAGGTGCAAGGGCCAGGCTAGAGAGAAACCAAAACAAGCGCCGCGCCCGGAGCTCGCCACGTGATCACAACACAGCAAGACTAAAGCGAGGGAGAGGCGCGCCGGGAGAACTAGTATGCCGCGTCGCGCCGGGCTCCGCCCCCCAGACCGCTTCCTATTGGTCTATTAGAAAACATTGGGGCGGGGCCACCAGCGGGAGGAAAGGGTGGGCCTCACGTGTAGCGGGAGAACCGGGAGCTGCGCGTGCGCAGACTGGAGCCGGTTCATTCATAAAGAAACAGAAAGGAACCCAGGGTCCTAGAGGTGTTTGCGTATTTGCGACTTAGCAAAAGTGGCTGCAAAGAATCATGGATAAAACACATCCATTGTGGCTGGCCTGGAATTTCTGATCAAAAGATTATAGGACTTCCTTTTGCAAGATATCTGAGGTCCTTGAATAGGAACAAAAGGCCAAACTTCTAATATATTCCCTCTGCTTCCCCCAGCCTTCTGCCCCAGACTTTTATTGTCAAGTTTCCACTTTCTCCCGGGATCTAACTTCGGAACTGCAATTATTACTCTTGGGAGAATTGTTAGAATTTATGGCCAGGTCGTTCGAGGATTCTTTGTCATCATCATAATCAACATTTATTTATTCAACAAATAGCTATTAAGCATATACTATATGTTCCAGGCATTGCTCTAGCTTTGGGGATAGAGTGATGAATATGACAAACAAGTTTTCTGTGCTCATGAAACAAAACCTAGTTGGACCTAGTTGGGTCCCAGCTGGTTTGGCTCAGTGGATAGAGCATCAACCTGCAGACTGAAAGGTCCTGGGTTCCATCCCAGTCAAGGGCACATGCCCAGGTTGGGCTTGGCCCCCAGTTGGAGGCAGCCAATCAATGATTTTCTCTCATCATTAATATTTCTATCTCAACCTTTCCCTTTCTCTCTGGAATAGATAAAAATATATAATAATAAAATGTTATGTATTTTAAAAACATAGTTGGGAAGAGGCAAAGATATAATAAACAAGGAAACATTAAGTAATATTATGATAAGTGCTGTAAAAGGTAGTGTAATAAGAAATGACCATTTTAGACCAGTGATACTTTTTAAAATATATTTTTATTGATTTCAGAGAGGAAGGGAGAAGGAGAGAGAGATAGAAACATCAATGATGAGAGAGAATCACTGATCAGCTGCCTCCTGCACACTCAATCTGGGGATTAAGCCCACTACCCGGGAATGTGCCCTGACCCAAGGAATTGAACCGTGACCTGGTTCATAGGTGAATGTTCAACTACTGAGCCATGCCAGCCCAGCAGGCTAGTGATACCTCTGCTCAAAGGAAGCCTAGTTTAAACTCAGGTCTGAATGACAATAAGAAGCTTGCTAACACAAGATTTCCACAGAAGAGTCCATTACTGTTCTGCCTGCCACTAAAACAGCGATCATTCTTTTCTCTTTTAAAAATATGTTTGTATTGGCTCTCCCTCCAGGGAGCATACCCATGCCTTTTCCTTCCCTCTCTATTTCCCTTTCTCTTCCCCTTCCCCCGATTCCTCCTCCCAAGGCACCATCAGCTTCTTACTCCAGGGGCCCTTCCTTTACCTCTAGAACTTGTTTCCTAAGCCTATTTCTCCTGGGAATTATTTTTTCTATCTCTGTAATTTATTTAAAAAATGTTCTCTTACAGTTTGGGTCTTGTTCTGAATTCTTTCCTAGCCAGAACTATGTACCAAGGTTGCTGAACTCAGGTTTGGTCTGACCCCACCTGTCAGGCACATGGTGCCTTTCCCACTGCCTACCACATATTTGGTGCTGCATGACTCTGATTGTTTCATCACTGGCGCTGTGAAGCACAAATATGGGAACTCCAAGTGTGAACCAAAGGAATCAGCACAAAAGATCTGAGCACCACCAGTGGCTCAGTGGATAGAGCGTCAGCCTATGGACTGAAAGGTCCTGGGTTCAATTCCAGTCAAGGGCATGTACCTTGGTTTTGGGCACATCCCCAGTATGGGGTGTGCCAGAGGCAGCTGATCGATTATTCTCTCTCATCAATGTTTCTAACTCTCTATCCCTCTCTCTTCCTCTCTGTAAAAAATCAATAAAATATATATATATTTTTTAAATCTGCGCACCAATGTCACCTCCTTGGAGAGTCCTTGTCTGACCACCTTGTTAAATAGCAGTTGCATCTCTCAGTCCAAGAGTTGCATGGATGAAAATTCTGCTACATGAGATATCTGATATTTTACTGCCTAAGTTTTCTTCTAGGGTTTTCATGGCTTCATGACTTATATTTAAGTTTTTTTTAATCCATTTTGAGTTTATTCTTCTGTATGGTGTAAGTTGGTCGTCTAGTTTCATCTTCTGCATAACACCTTACACCTGTCAGAATGGCTATCATAAATAAATCAACAGACAAGTGCTGGTGAGGATATGGAGAAAAGGGAACACTAGTTCACTACTGGTAGGAATGCAGACTGGTGCAGACACTACAGAAAACAGTATGGAGTTTCTTCAAAAAATTAAAAATGGACTGCCACCCAGCCGTCATGGCTCAGTGGCTGAGCATCAACCTGTGAATCAGGAGGTCATTGTTCAATACTGGTCAGGATACATGTCTGGGATGTGGGCTTAATCCCCAGTAGGGGGTGTGCAGGAGGTAATCGAGTAATGATTCTCTCTTATTACTGATGTTTCTCTCTCCTCTCCTTCTCTGAAATCAATAAAAATATGATTTTTTAAAAATGGAATTGCTGTTTAACCCAGTGATCCCACTTCTTGGAATATATCCTAAAAACTCCGAAACACCAATTGGAAAGAATGTATGCACCCCTATATTCATAGCAGCGCTATTTACAATAGCTAAGATTTGGAAATAACCCAAGTGCCCATCAGTAGATGAATAAATAAAAAACTGTGGTACATTTACACAATGGAATATCATGCAGCTGTTAAAAAAAAAAAAAAAGAAAAAAAAAAGAAAAAAGAATCTCTTACTCTTTGAGACAGCATGGGTATATCTGGAAACTATTATGCTAAGTGAAATAAGCCAATCACAGAAAGACAAAGACAAATATCACATGATCTCACTTATTTGTGGGAGTTAATGAACAAAATGAATTGACCAACAAAGTAAAACCTGAGGCATGGAAGCATGGAACAGACTGACATATTGGGGGGTGGGGAACAAGAAGAGATAAACCAAAAAACATATATTTATATGCATAGCCCATGGACACAGACAATAATGTGGTAAAGGCCTTGGGGGTAGGGGCTGGGTGGAGGAGATTAAAGGAAGGTAAATAGGGGAAGGAGGAAAGAAGGGAGGGGATGGAAGGGAAAGGGAGGAGTGGGGATGGAAGGGAAAGGAAGGGGAGGGGAGGGGAGGGGAGGGGAAGAGAGGAGAGAGGATGGAAGGAAAGGGAGGGGAAGGGAGGGGAGGGGAAGGGAGAGGAGGGGAGGGGAGGGGAGAGGAGGGGAGGGGGAGGGAGGGGAGGGCAGGGGAGGGGAGGGGAGGGGAAGGGAGAGGAGGGGAGGGGAGGGGAGAGGAGGGGAGGGAAGGAGAGGGGAAGGAAGACCAGCTAAACTAAAGCAGATGAAGCCTAAGAGGATGCCAGGGACCGGACCATATAAAGGAGTTTGGGCTAATTATAGTATCTAGAAAGCTATTGATGATGTTTAAGTTGGGGCAAGACATAATCTGAATTTTGTTTCTAAAAATCTCCCTCACTGCCAAAACTGGTTTGGCTCAGTGAATAGAGCGTCTGCCTTCGGACTGAAAAGTCCCAGGTTAAATTTCAGTCAAGGGCACGTACCTTGGTTTCAGACACATATCTACCCGTGTTTCCCCGAAAATAAGACATCCTCCGAAAATAAGACCTACTTTCAGGTTTCTTTCTGAGTGAAATATAAGGCATCCACCAAAAATAAGGCCCCCCCAGGCTAAACATGAGAGATTTGGTCCACTGATTCTGAAAGAAATGGAGTCACAAAAAATTCACCAGGAAATTCAGGAATTGGATTGTTATGATGATGTTCCAGAAGATGGTGACATGATTGTCATTGAATAAATGAGTAAATTCTTGATACTGTAGGATTCACAGTTTGTCTGGTTTGTGTTGACAACTACCATACTACCGTACCATACACAGGTAATAAATTTCCTTTATTTTCATTTAACAATAAATGTGTACCGTATTCTTCTTCATGGAAAAATAAGACATCCCCTGAAAATAAGACCTAGCACATCTTTGGGAGCAAAAATTAATATAAGACACTGTCTTATTTTCTTTCTTTTTTAAAAAAAAATATATTTTATTGATTTTGTACAGAGAGGAAGGGAGAGAGATAGAGAGTTAGAAACATCGATGAGAGAGAGTCATCAATCAGCTGCCTCTTGCACACCCCCTACTGGGAATATGCCCAAGGTATATGCCCGCAACCAAGGTACAGGCCCTTGACCAGAATTGAACCCGGGACCCTTCAGTCCTCAAGCCGATGCTCTATCCATGGAGCCAAACCGGTTTTGGCAAGACACTGTCTTATTTTAGGGGAAACAGGGTAGCAGGGAGTGTGCAGGAGGCAGCTGATCAATGTTTCTCTCTCATCGATGTTTCTAGCTCTCTGTCCCTCTCTCTTCCTCTCTGTAAAAAAATCAAAATATATTTTTTTAAATTTTAAGTATAACTGTAATGAGAAAAAAACATAAGACATTAAATTGGCTAGCGAGTAACTTGGGGTATGACATTCTTTTTTTATGTGATATCCTAGAACTTTTGAGAAGGTGACATTTTTACCTGAGACTTGAATGATGGGTAGCTATTATCTTACAGATGTGGAAACTGAGACTTAGTCATATGGGTAGCACACAGAAGTTATTTCTTTTCGAACCTGGGACCTTTCAGTCTGCAGACTGACACTCTACCACTGAGCCAAACTGATTTTGGCTCAAAAAGCCATTTCTTAATCTGGCCTCAGAAAGGAACCCAAATACCTTTTCTACTGGGTAAAAGAAGTTTCTTACAAATCAGCAATTTTAGGTTGGATAATTGGTCCTGAATGAGGTTGGTAGTGATACCAGATTGAGTCTTAAGCACTGTAAGATAGAAGAACTGGATTCAATTAAATTCCATAAAAATGTATCTATCTCCACCCTGGCTAGTGTGGCTAGTCCTTTAGTGCATCAGCCGGCATACCAGAGGGTCTCAAGTTCAATTCCCATCAAGGGCATGTACCTGGGTTACAGGTTTGATCCCTGGCCCTTTGGTGCAGGAGGCAACCAATTGACCTATCTCTCTCATTTCTTTCTCTCTCTCTCTTCTCTCTCTCTCTCTCTCTCTCTCTCTCTCTCTCTTCCATCCTTTCTAAAAATCAGTTAAAAAAAAAAAAAGATCCTCTGCTGAGGATTAAAAAAACAAAAATTTGTATTCATCTCCTACTTTGTTCCAGGCACTCTGACTATGTGTTGCATACTAGGGATGTAAAGATAAGTAAAAGATGCCTTATATACTGTTTGTTTTTCTACTTTTTTCCACCCAAATTTGTCTCCAAGAGGCAGACCTTGGTCCCTGAATCACTAATGGTATATAATGTAACTTAGGTAATACACAAACTTTTTAAAAATATATACTTTAAAAAAATATGTTTTTATTGATTTTTAGAGAGAAAGGAAGGGAGAGGGAGAGAGAGATAGAAACATCAATTAGAGCCAAAACCGGTTTGGTTCAGTGGATAGAGCATTGGCCTGTGGACTGAAAGGTCCCAGGTTCGATTCCGGTCAAGGGCATGTACCTTGGTTGCGGGCACATCCCCAGTAAGGGTTGTGCAAGAGGCAGCTGATCAATGATTCTCTCTCATTGATGTTTCTAGCTCTCTATCTCTCTCCCTTCCTCTCTGAAAAAAATCAATAAAATATATTTTTTTAAAAAGGAAAAGAATCTGGATGTGTTGAGTTAGTATAGCGCTGGGGTGTTGATCTGTGAGTGCCTTGGGTGGGGCCTGGATGAGGCTGGTTGACCTATTTGGAAATGTCTTTTGTGTGAAGTGTATCATTGGGCATGTGGAGGTATTATTGATATGAGAAAATGCTAAGTAACAGATTTACTATCTGAAAAGGGATTTACTATCGGGGAAAGGGAGGGAGGAAGAGACTGAACATAAACTGTGCACCTATGGATGAGGACAATGGGGGATGGGGAGGGGGTAGAGGGTGGGGTATGACATTGGTGGAGGGGGGAAGAAATGAGGGTGGAAACCTGGTGGAGGGGGGAAGAAATGAGGAACCTTTGTAATAATATGAACAATAAAGATTGATTTAAAAAAAAAAAAAGAAAGAAAAAAAGAAACATCAATGAGAGAGAAACATCATTGAGCAGCTGCTTACTGCACACCCCATACTGGGGATGGAGCCCACAACTTGGACATGTGCCCTGACTAGGAATCGAACTGGTGACCTCTTAATTCATGATTCGATGCTCAACCACTAAGCCACACTCGCCGGGCATTATGTATTATACTTGTAATGTATGGTAGGAAAAACAATAGCTGTAATGCCAAAACTTTGAGTTTATAAATATTCTTACTTAGAAGAGTCTAAAGTTGGTAGTAAGAAACATCAGTTGAGCCCAAACTGGTTTGGCTCAGTGGATGGAGCGTCAGCCTGTGGACTGAAAGATCCCAGGTTCGATTCCAGTCCAGGGCATGTGGTTGCGGGCACATTCCCAGTAGGGGGTGTGCAAGAGGCAGCTGATCAATGATTCTCTCTCATCGATGTTTCTAACTCTCTATCCCTTTCTCTTCCTCCGTAAAAAATCAATATATATATATATATATGAAACATCAGTTGAACTAGAGAAAAATATAAAATAATTTATAATTTTATGGATGGAAAGGGACCATGGACATAATCATGGAAAAACAAAGTTTGGGAAACACTGCAATAAGCAATGGAACTTTTGCTGTTTCCTTGAGGGCTTGGGGGGAGGGCTGTACCATGAGGAGAACTGTGCTTTGTAAGGATCACACCGGTAGCCTTGTGGATAAGGATGTACAGAGAGAGGTTGGGGCTGGAGGCAGCAAGACCTAAATGAAGCCAATACCCATGAGGAGAAAGATGAGGGCCCGGACCAGGGTAATAACAGAGAGGATGGTGAGGACTTATATGAAGGGCATTCCAGACAGAAGTTATGAAATTGATGACCTGATTAAAGGGGATAAAGTAAGGAAAGGTGGCAAGATCATTTACAGAATTAGAGGACATGGGAAGAAGAACAGGAATTTTTTAGGGGGGGGGTAATGAGGAAAGAATTGAATTAATGTATTTATTTTTGACACAGGGACTTTGGGCACTTCTCACATGTCAGTGGGTCGATAAAGGATATGTGTTTCTAGGCACAGCACAGAAACATAACCAGGATACACATACAGGCATCTTCTTGCATATTCAATATGCCTGCTTGTCCCCTTACTCCTACACTTACTCTTGACTTCTGTTAGCATGTAATATGGTAAACACCAACCCAATTTAGGAAAATGGGAAGTACTTAGCTCCTCCTCAGGGGATCTTGCTCAATCCAGAAACCGCAACCAACAATATACAAAATAATTGAGTTATAACTTATTAGAGCTGGAGGATCTTGGTGGTCATCTGTATTGTTATTCTCAAACTTGAAGACGCATCAGAGTCACCTGGGTGACTTGATAATGCAAAGACTGCTGGGCTCTGCACTGAAGTTTTTGATTCAGTGTGTCTGAGCAGGATCTAAGAATTTGCATTTTAAACAGGTTTCCAGGTGATACTGAGGTTGCTGGTCTGGAGACTACACTTTGAAAATCACTGATGTTAGCACAACTTCTCCAAAATACAGTCTGGGAAACTGCAGCCTAGAAAAGTTATTGTTATTATTATTATTATTATTATTTTAATCCTCACCTGAGGATATGTTTTCTTGTTAATTTTAGAGAGAGGGAGGGAAAGAGCGAGATAAACATAAATGTGAGAGAGAAATATTGATCAGTTGCCTCCTGTAGGTGCCCCAAATGGGGGTCAAATCCACAACCTGGGCATGTGCCCTGATCAGGAATCGAACAGTGATCTCCTAGTTCGTAGGTCAAAGCTCAACCACTGAGCCACGCCTGCCAAATACTTACTTTGTACAACTGTTGTAAAAGGTAAATCTGATATCCCTATCACTATATTATGAAACAGTTGGTACTCATTAAGTTGAAGCCATCATAATAATTATCATTACTAATTAAAAAGTGAATTCAGCCGAAACCGGTTTGGCTCAGTGGTAGAGGGTTGGTCTGCAGACTGAAAGGTCCCAGGTTCGATTCCAGTCAGGGGCATGTATGTTGGATGCGGGCACATCCCCAGTAGGGGGTGTGCAGGAGGCGGCTGGTGGATGTTTCTCTCTCATCCACGTTTCTAGCTCTCTATCTCTCTCCCTTCCTCTCTGTGGAAAATCAATAAAATATATTTTAAAAAATAAAATAAAAAGTGAATTCATAGTTTGGCCAGACGAAGGCAGATGGTCTGACCCCCTCCCTGGACACCACTGAAAATGATGGTCCTGGGAAGAGCACTCAGTGTAGCCAACTTGGGAACTGGACTGGTTTATAACACCTCCAAATGCTCATGTGCTAGAGAAGTCTTGCCATAATTTATGAGCTCCTGATCTGGGTCCTACCATGCCAACGTATTCATTGCTTTCTCTTCATCAACAAGAATGCCAATGTCCTCTGCCTAGGGCATTTTCTTTTCCGAAGAGGTACCAGATCATTGCCCAATGCACAAACATTCAGGATAAAAGGAAAGGAGTCTCTCTGTGGGGTATTTTAGCCAGGTCATATGGAGCCCGAAGAACCATTCCTGGCCCTCCAGTGACCACTTTGGGCACCGCCCTCCCCAAGATAATTCTGGACACACAATTCTGATCGACTGAGTTGCCCATTTGCCACATTCTACTTGGGGTTAATAGGTTGATGTTGGCTGATCCTTTACTCTCCTGTGTTAGATATATTATCAAGTAGATAAAGCTGAAAGAAATATTTTTTTCCTTTTTACTGTTTACTTCCTCCTTCCTTCAATCACCATTATGTCCTTTCAAGCCTACAAATATAAATATTTCCTGAAACTGTGTCCCCCCCCCCATAATCCTCACCCAGAATATGGTTTTTATAAATTGAATTTGTTAACGCAAACAATAACATTAAAACAATAACATTGAAACCTGTAAGGAATTTTTGTGAGTTTATTTGAGTCAAACTGTTGACATATACCGAGAAGCAGAACCTCAAGAAATTGAGATAATACTCTGGAGAATGGCGGGTTATATTTGCATTAATACATTGCAATCAAAGGAGGGATGTAGGTGGTTTACATGAAATTCATTGATGATATATTAAGGAGGTGGAATAAAGCAAAGTGGGGGGGACATGGTGGGGGCAACCCCTGGGATTGGATAAAAAGTAAAATGGTGGACACATACTTAGGTGGGTGCAGGAACAATTAACAAGATAATGAAGGAATTTGTGGTATCTGTCCTGAAGCCCCAGGCACATTTGTTTGTGCCCCAGGGGCTCCAGAAAAAGGGAAGTTAGTTACAAATTACCCAGACATTTCTTTCTTTCTTTTAATTGATTTTTTACAGAGAGGGATAGAGAGCTAGAAACATCAATGAGAGAATCATCAATCAGCTGCCTCTTGCACACCCCCTACTGGGGATATGCCTACAACCAAGGTACATGCCCTTGACCAGAATCAAACCTGAGACCTTTGAGTCTGCAGGCCGACACTCTATTCACTGAGCCAAGCCGGTTTTGGCTACCCAGACATTTCAAGGGTATGTTATCATTGATGCACAAAGACAGATAGGCTCAGTTAAGGTAAAGGTTGACCCTGACAGTGAAAATACCAGCCTAGGACATAACTGCCCACCATAACTGCTTTTTTTTAAATTTAATTTTATTGATTTTTTTACAGAGAGGAAGGGAGAGGGAGAGAGAGAAACATCGATGAGAGAGAAACACCAATCAGCTGCCTCTGGCACACCCCCTACTGGGGATGTGCCCACAACCAAGGTACATGCCCTTGACTGGAATTGAACACTGGACTCTTCAGTCCTCAGGCCAATGCTCTATCCACAGAGCCAAACCAGTCAGGGCAACTGCTTTTAGTTAAAGTTTAATTTCAGACCATCCTTTGTGGTTACTTTAGGTCTCTGAGTTTGCAAGACTGCCATGCAGGCCTCCCTTGAGCTTGACAGGTCAGGATGTAGCCCTTTTCATCCACAAGTTTTAAAGAGAGAGAGGAAAGCCCTAGCCCGTTTGGCTCAGTGGATAGAGCACTGGCCCACAGACTGACGGGTCCCGGGTTTAATTCTGGTCAAGGGCATGTACCTTGATTGCAGGGCCCTAATACAGAGCATTCAGGAGGGAGCTGATCAATGTTTCTTTCTCATCAATGTTTCTATTTCTCTATCCCTCTCCCTTCCTCTCTCTCTAAAAATCAATAAACACATTTACATAAATAGAGGAAGGGAGAGAGAGGGGAAAAAAATGTAGGTTGGAAATAAAGAGGTGCTCTGAGATTTAGACAAAGGTACAAGGCAGTTCCTCCCAGTACTTGCTACTGCTTAGTAAATATTTCTTAAAGGGAGGGAGTCAACTTTCTGGACCTGGGAGGAACTGCCTTGTACCTTTGTCTAAATCTCAGAGCACCTCCTTATTTCCAACCTCTTAGAAGCACCTCTTTGTAGCCTCTGGCATTTCTTACAGTGATTTCCTCAAGGTCACACAGCTGGTGCAGAAGCGCCAAATAGAACATATAGCCCTATTGTTCTTAACTGTCAATCATAGTTGAGCGAGAAGCAATCACAGTTTAAAAATGACAACCACTAGTATGATGCTTGATCCTCCCTCAACCCTCCCACCAAGTTTCTAGGTCTTGGGATAGAGAGTCTTTCAAAGATAAAAGAAATCCACCTCCTCACCCCCCCCCCCCCAAAGAAGTCCCTTCATCTTTAGATGATTCTAATGGTTATCAAAAATCAGACATTTCAAAGCATAGTCTATCCTAGGCAGTTTATCGAAGGATAGAGAGAATGAGAGAAAGGAGGCTCTGTGTGTGTGAGAAACCCACAACCTCCTTGTGGTGGCCCTGAGGTGATTTGAGCCAGCTGCCTCCAAGAGAAAAGGAAGGTGGGTGACTTTGGCTTCAGCTGAGTTCAGGGAGAGATTCATAACATATAGCCTCAAATATTCTACGAGATACCATGGCCTAGCCAGGGACTAGAACAAGGAAGGGATGTGTGTGGAGGAAATGAGATTAATCTCAGCTCACATGTTGGGTAGAATCCCAGCTGCTGCAGCTGCTGTGGGCTTAACCAGCTGTTCTCTGGGCAGCTGCAATACTCAGCCCAGATCTGGCTCTCAGGGTGGCAGCTCTGACTCAGGTTAGGGCCATCAGCTCCAATCTAAGCCAAGACGCTACTGAAAGAATCGCTGGAAAGCAAGAGAGAATTAAAAAAAGAAAAAGAAAAAAAAAAGTCCTCAATTTCAAGGACCTTTGTTTGGACACCATGCAGTATGAAATCAGACAACTGAGTTCTTAGGATATGTAGTCCCAAAGAGAAAAGTTGAGAGATGGTTTGGGTTTCAAAGAGAAGCAAAGCCAGAGCTAGAGATATCACCTTCAATTCTGTTCCTATCTTCTCCTGTCCTGCTTAATTATCCCTACACTGTCCCCCACCATCTGTCCCCACGTTCTGGGTGGGGACGGGGCCTTTCCTATTTGTAATCAGAACTAGCGACATTCACATGCTCAGATAAGGATCAGCTTACTGAGGGATAAAGACAATCCAAAAAGGCTGCCCACTGGCCAATCTCCTTTTTCACATGTAAGTTTGACTTTTTCCCCCCTTCCTCACCTGCCTCAAATCCTACAGTTGCTTTTCATCTTCAGGACAAAACTGAAAATCCTTGAAGTACATCACATATCTCTCTCTCTCATATACTAACCTTGTCAATGCTCCTCAGATCCACTTTACCCTTGCTCCCCAACTCCAGGCCTTCGCACACACTGTTCCCTCTGCTTGAACAACTCTTGCCCATATTTTAGGTCTCAGTTTAAATGTCACTTCTCATCTCTTCCATCACACTCAGCAACCTCACACTCAGCAACCTCCTAACCACCAGATGAACTCTAATAGCTGTGCTTGACTTGACTGTCTTATCCCTATGGAACAGCATGTTTGGCACATTATAGGAACTCAGTGAGACCTTATTAAAGATAGCCCCCCTCTCATGGGAGAGGTTCATTTGTATACATATAGGTATGTCAAGTCATATTTAGAGACAATAATAGGGAGAGGAGGGCTTGAATGTGCTAATTAGCCACAAAATCCTCCATAGGGAAATATCCTGACCGGCCATAGCTGCCTTCCCATAGAGAACTTCCTCTGTCTCCCAGTCAGAGAAGAAAGCTTCCCCTAATATATAGCAGGGACTACAAAAGCACAGTCAGGAGTAAACATGTCTAGGAGGGTCTAGGTCACAAACACTCATTATTCAAGCAGTGTTGATTATTTTCACTAAGACCCTGTCTTAGCACTGGACTCTCCTGACTTCAAACATTTCTGGAATCTTGCATTATTAGTCTGCTAGGGCTGCCATACAAAATACCATAAACTGGTGGCTTAGACATCAAATATATATTTTCTCACAGTTTTGGAGGCTAGGAAAGTTTAAGATCAAGGCTCCAGCCAGTTTGGTTCTGGTGAGAGCTCTCTTCCTGGTCTACAGACAACCACTTTCTCACTATTGTCCTGGCATGGCCTTTCCTGTGTGCATGTGAAAGAGAAAGCAAGCTCTTCTTTTAAGGACATTATTCCCATCAGACCAGGACACCACTGTTATAACCTCATTTGACCTTAATTGCTTCTTAGAGGCCCCATTACCAAATACAGCCACATAGGCATTAGAGTTTCAACATAATTTGGGGAGCACCTATACATGAAGTCCATAACAAAGCTCAAGTCCCCTCTTTAAAAATATATATATATATATAGATAGATTTTTTTACAGTGAGGAAGGGAGAGGGACAAAGAGTTAGAAACATTGATGAGAGAGAACCATCGACCAGCTGCCTCCTGCACACTGGGGATGTGCCCACAGCCAAGGTACACGCCCTTGACCGGAATCGAACCTGGGATCTTTCAGTCCATAGGCCAACAATCTATCCACCGAGCCAAACCAGGTTTCGGCTCAAGTCCCCTCTTTTTTTAATTCGAAAAGAGCTGAGAGTCTTCTTATGGTTTCTGTGTTGGTGTACCAGCCTGCGTGTATTCCTGCCAGAAACCTGTACCTATGTATATATTTCCTTACCTGGTAGCTAGGTAGATTTAGTTAGGGAAGCTAGCTATCCAGGCAGGAGGAAGAAGAGACAATGAAAATGAGAGAAGTAACTGTGAGAAAGCTAGGACGTATTAGTGACTTAAGAAGAAAATGAGGAAGAGTAAAAAACAATTTAAGACCCATGAGATGTGGCCCCCTCCATCAAGGCAGTCTTATTTTTTATTATTCCTGTTCCAGTTCCACCAGTTATTGCCAACAGTCACTTAGCAAGTGACTTAAACCCCTCTTTGCCTCAGTTTCCTCATCTGTATATAATACAATCTCTTAGAGTTATTGTGAGGATTACATAAGAATGCATATAAAGCCCTAACCAGCTTGGCTCAGCGGATAGAGTGTCAGCCTGCAGACTGAAGGGTTTCAGGTTCGATTCCAGTCAAGGGCACATGCCTGGGTTGTGGGCTTGAACCCCAATAGGGGGTGTGCAGGAAGCAGCAGATCAATGATTCTCTCTCATCCTTGATGTTTCTATCTTTCTCTCCTTCTCCCTTCCCCTCTGAAATCAATAAATATTTTTTAATATATTTTATTTTATTTTTAATATTTTTTATTGAATTTTTTTACAGAGAGGAAGGGAGAGGGATAGAGAGGAGAAACATCGATGAGAGAGAAACATTGATCACTGCCTCCTGAACACTCCCTACTAAATATGTGTCCAAAATCAAGCTACATGCCCTTGACCAGAATCAAACCTGGGACCTTTCAGTCTGCTGGCCGATGATGCTCTATCCACTGAGCCAAACCGGTTAGGGCAAGAAATATATATTTTTTAAAGGAATGTTTATAAAGTGCCAGAACAGGGCCTAGCAAGTCATAAGTGATCAGGAAACATTAGCTACGTATAATTATATTTCCCTATCTTGTGCTCTAATCAGTTTGCTCATCTTCATCTGGATTCCAAGTCCTTGCTCACATTGTTACTTCTGCCCTTTCTGGTCTCCTCCACCTACACATATTTCAATATCCTATTTCTCCACAAGGCTCCTTTGTACTAATATGACATTTAGGGCCCATTCAGCTCCCCCTGACAAACTAACAATGCTGCTGTAGCAGTTAACCATCATATACCTTTAGGTGTCCTCCTACAGGGGAAGAAGCTGCTTCTTAATCTTTTGTGTGTTTCCAGTGTTTTATACACTGCTACATTGCAGATGTTCAGGAAATCCTTCCTAAAAAAAGAAAGGGAGTTGAGGTAGGGGTGTGGGGAGAGAAGGTCTGGATTCAGAGCAATAAAAAGGTCACCTAATCTTGAAACAAGAGTACTTTTAATTATATTTTAGTTCTAAAACAAACCCAACTGTGTCACAGTGCCTTCTGAAGAAAGGAGTGTTATGAAATCAAATAATTATAGGAGCAGCCACCCCATGAAAAAATATTGGGAACCATTGATGATGCTTTTAGAGGAGTGGGAAGAAGAGAAGCAGAGAGGCATCAGAAGCAGCAAAGGGAGTGAGATGTGGATGCCGAACACAGAAAGCATTTACTGAGTGCCTGCTCCACACGAGGCTCATGTACTGACCTTGTCAACTGTCTAGTCAGGGAGGTATCATTGTCTCCAGGTTGGCCTGACTCCCAGGCCATGCCCTTTCCCCAATCCTCATTACCTGTTTTGTTTATGAAAGGTATTGCAATTGGAGATGTGGTAGGGCCGAGTGAACATGCCCTCTGGATCAGCTTCCTGGAGATGCTATACTTTGCTGCTTCCAGGCAGATGATGGATCCCCCCCCCCCAAGCTGGAGGGCCTCCAGAGGACAGGGATAAATAGGGATGGAAGGAGTGTGTGTGTGTATGTGTGTGTGTGGTGTGTGTGTGTGTGTGTGTGTGTGTGAGAGAGAGAGAGAGAGAGAGAGAGAGAGAGAGAGAGAGAGAGAGAGAGAGAGAGAGAGAGAGAGAGAGAGAGGAGCCTCAGGCCTTGGCTGACAGGATGTAGTTTAAGGGAAACCTTGTCCCCAGATATCCTCCTGCCCAACTTCTTAAGGTGCTAGGAATCATCAACATTATGGTTTTTGGCTTAAGAAAAGCTTGTTACAAGGGGCCCATCATTGAAAGACTACTTAGCGTATCAGATTAGTCATTACCTGAAGTGACATGACTGGAGGGCATCAGGATCTGATAGAGGGCAACAAGGACACGCTTAAAAACAAAGTAGGAAAACTTCAGGTGCATTTCTGAGGTGCCACTAGGCACCTGGTGTAGATTGAGGGCACTAAAGATACACAGCTGCTTCCAAATATTGTCTTTATCAAGGACCACCTGCAAACCTAAGTATGCTTTCACCTCTAGACATTGACTCAAGGGTCACAAGGGTGAAGGAGATGAAGGGGCAACTTGGATAAGCATGGACATCTGGACTACTACAGACTAAACTCTGCCTCCAGCTTCCAGAACCCAGAGCTAAATGAGGCAGGAGAGGTGCATTAACGCCGCAGTTTGGAAGGGCATTCTCCAAGACAGGCAGGAGGGCTCCTCGCTAGCCTCTAACACCCAGGGCTCAGCCCCAGCAGCTTAGCAAAGCCCCAAGCCTCACGTACCATTCCTCACCTCCTGCAAAAAGGCTTCTTTACGCAGGTCCAATCCACCCATTCCAGTGGAACCGTGGTAATTTCCTACTACGAGGGAGTTCAGCGCTCTTAACGCTGGCTTTGGTTCAAGGGTCAACTGTATATATAGTTCTTTTCTTTTTTTCTTTTTCTTTTTTGGTTTAGAAGGAAACTGATTCTGAAGACCACCAGAGGGCGGTGTGTAGCAGGGACCTGGTTTCTGGGAGGGGCGGGAAGGGCGGGAGGGCGGGCTTCCGGTGATACCACCCACCTCTGACCATTCCCCAGGCCTTAGACACACCCCTTCCAGTGCAGTCCAACTTCCTCAGAGCTTCCGTGGCTAACTCAGGGGCACCTGCCTGCTTGGATTCGAGGTGTCTGCTGTGTTGGAAGCTATAGGTTCTGGAAACTCTCAGGCCAAGGAAACAGAGCCAGCAGTAATGGGAGAGAAGAGAGAAACAGTGGAGGAAGCCGGTAGAAACAACCAGGACAAGAGAGCAGGAAGGGCGCTTGTAATATCCATATGCCCTTGTTTGGAGTGCTGGATCTCCCCCCATACATCAGGGCCGAAGTGGGTCTCCGACCTCATCCGCAGCCTTTCTGAAGGAATAGGTTTCAGCCTTCTTCTGTCTGGATGCTTGGCTTGTCCGAGAGTGTGTGTGTGTGGGGAGGGGACTATCAGTTATGACTTAGCTAGGAATTCCCACAGGTCACCAGTTGGTCTAATGACATCTCAGAAAAACACTTGGGTTCCATTCAGACCCCATACCAGGGTAGGAAGTGGCTAGGCTGATGCCTGGCCTTGAGAGAAGGACCAGGGCTAGAGGTTAACAATAGGGGAGCCGAATTCTTTGAGTATCAGTACCCACAATGAACTCATCCTAAACTGGAACCCCTACGAACAGAGAAAGAACATGCTGGGGCCTTCTCGCTCCTTGGACAACTCTGGCCCCTGCATCAGCCGGTAGGCACCTGACCGGCAGAATGCTGTCCTCTCTGGGTGGGAGAAGGAACAAACAGCCTAGAAAAGGGCACAACTTTTTTGGTCTCTTGATAATTGATTAGGACACTCCCGGGGAGGGAGCAGGGCTTGAAGACCTACTGGGGAAGGAGGGATGAAAGGTATTGGTTCTGGGTGTGTCCTTTTTCTCCCCGCCTCTGGAGGTGAATCACCCTCGAAGTAGAGATATTTCCCAACAATCTCCCGGAAACTTTCCCTTTATTAGCCCACCTGTAGGACAATGTCAGAAGTCAGATTGACTGGCCGTGTAAGACAGTGTTAACGCCGTGTCTGTGCCCCAGCCCCTCCATCTTGCCAGGCTGGGCAAGCACATCCTTATATTATGATTTATAAATAGAAAATAAAATTATCGGGTGGGACTGGGGCACTGGGGAAGAAGAGGCGAAATAGTCTTTGCCAAGGAGTACCCACTATCAACCCCACCTCCCTAGGACCTGGAGCACCTCATCAGTAGGAGGTTGCCCCTACACCAGGCAGTCCCGCATCGCCTCCATGTTCCTCCCTTTTCCTCCCTCCCGCCCGCCCCATCAACATCTTTCGCTGCCCACATTCCTAGATCCCAGCCCCCACGCCCTGGCTCCGGCGGGTGCCTCGAGGTTACTAGGTGTGGAACGCTCAGCCCAGCAGCTCCTCCGCCATCCAGTAGAGGAACCGGGAGTACCAGTGCATGCCGGTGGGCTGGACCGCGCCTCCGGGGAGCAGCGCCCCCAGCGCGTGCAGCAGGCGCAGGGGCGCAAAGGCGCGGTGCGCCCACTGGTGACTCTCCAGGACCGCGTAGCACGAGGCCAGGACGTCGTTGACCAGCAGCGTGCCGTGCGCCGTGAGCGGCGCGAACACGCCCACGGCTTCCTCGCGGGCCACGCGGGCCACGCGCGCCGGCCGCAGCGCGTCCCCGCCGGGCGCCAGCACCGAGTCCCCCGCGCGCAGCCGGCGCGCGAACACCGGGGCGAAGTCTCCGGGCGCGGGCGCCGGCCCTCGAGCGGCGAACACCAGGTGCCAGGGCGTGAGCAGCAGCTTGCGAGGCGGCCTCTCGGTCTCCACGGCCACGAAGGAGGCGCGGCGCTGCAAGTCCCGGTCCAAGAAGAGCAGCACCGGCGTGGGCACCACGCGGCCGGCGGAGTCCGCCGCCAGCACCCAGTCCCCGCGGTGCAGCTCCCGCAGCCCCTTCCGCTCGCCGCTCCGCAGGCGCACGGTGGCGTTTCCCGGAAAGCAGCCGCCGGCCCGGACCGCCAGGGAGTTATCTGCAGGGAACAAGCATGGAGAGGATTAGATGGAAGTCCAGTGGTTTCCGGAATGTTGGTACAGATCCCTGAAGACGTAGGTCAAGCCCAGCGCAGACCTCTGCGGTCCCAGGACAACTGCCCTCTCCCAGGGATCTGGCCTCAACCCGGGCAGAAATGGAAGGCTGGTTTATCACGCCAACAGCCACCTTGGTCTCCCCTAGACCCGCAAGTTTCCCTTTGGGAGGAACTCACCACCACCCCCCTCCCCCTACTGTACCGGCTTTGACCGACACGTGGACGTGGTTGCGGGACTCGTAGTACACCCAGTCGAAGCCGGCTTCCACGGCCAGGCGCGCCAGCAGCCCGTACTTGTTGCGGTCGCGGTCGGACGTGGTGATGTCCAAGGCGCGGCCTTCGTAGTGCAGGGAGTCCTGGGCATGGTGGCCGTCCTCATCCCAGCCCTCCGTCACCCGCAGGCGCACTCCTGGCCACATGTTCATCACCGCGATGGCCAGCGCGTTCACCCGCTCCTTACACCGCTGTCAGGAGTAAAGCAGTCAGTCTCCTCCGCGTTACCACCACCACCGAGGGGGCAAAGCGACTTGGACCGGAGAGTGGATTCTTCCGCTTCCAAACCCCACTCCATTCATCCCCTCTCAGCTTTTGGGTGCCCTGGGGGCAAGTGAGACTCTGCAGAGGTGTGGTCGCCTATCCGCACTCCCTTTTCAAAGCTTCGTTGGAAAACTGCGGGGTCACGTCTGAGTTTGAGACAGGAGGCGCCTGTATTCTAGCTCTTTCCCCATTTTTAATGTTGGCCCCTCACCCCAACTCATTCTGGGTCCTCAGCTCAACCTGGGGGAAAGCAGGGTCTAGAGGGCGGGTGGGAGCTTGGACAGGGAGGGGTTGCACAGCCCGACTCCCAGAGAGGAGCCGCTGTTCGCTGGCCCCCACCGCACGCCCCGGCTGCCCTCCCTCCGCCTGATTCATCTTTTGTTTCGTTGCCTTCCCTGGCACCGGGCATCGCTTCCTTCCTTCCTTCCTCCTCCTCCTCCTTTCGGCCCCTAGCATTAACCCCTTCATGGTGTCACTGCCCCCCACAGAGGTGCCCTAGCGGAGCCGTGCGGGATCAAGGCTGCTGGAAAAAGGGTTGGGGCGGCGGGGGCTGCGCGAAGTACAATGGGCATTCTCCGGGATGACTTAACCGAGCGAGAATCCCGGGGCCGAGGCCGGGGACCCGCCGGGAGAAGCGGACTCAGCAGCTCCATCCACAAAGGCGCTTTTCAACCACCCCGGCTCCGGGAGAGGAAAGGGCAGAAAGCCGCGCCCCCTATCCCTGCTCCGGCCGGCCAGTCCCCTCCCCCAGCGCGGCCAGGCCTCCGGGATCCAGCTCAGGCTCTGCCAGCTCTGAACGCGGCCACCTCTCCATCTCTGGACCAGATGCAGCCCGGAGAGGCGTGGGAGTAGCACCTGAGAATGGCCGGAGCCGCCCTGGTGTGGATCTGGGGGGCCCCTGCAGGGTGGGAGCGGAGAGAAGGAAAAGCGGCGGCGGCTGGAAGCCTGCACCCGGGGGAGTGAGACCGCGGTTATCTCGGCCGCTCCATTCTGGGAGCCGGAGACCTTGGCGCGCACCACGGCACGGACCCGGCGGGAGGAGGCGCAGAGAGGACAGCTTCCTTTTCTTCTTCTCTCCGACCTCTCACCTTGGACTTGGTTTTCTCCTAACTGCCAGAGGGACACTTTCCCCCTGCCCTTCTTGCTGAGTCTTCTACTACACCTCCGCAGGGTTGGAGAGGAGGGGAGGGGAAAGACAGGAAAAGTGGTAACTCCTTCCAACTTTTCGTCGTTTTGTCCCTTAAGGAGGCCCGAGGCCTTGACCTGCGGGGGCAGCAGCCCAGTGCAGAACCAACTCAATGGAGGCCTTTTGCAGCCAGGGTGTGGGAGATAAGCAGGACCCAGAGGGTTCCCAAGCCTGTCAGAGCCCCTCCTGGGTCTGTCCCTTATCCTGCCCACTCTGCTGCAGGTGGCAGCCAGAGGAAACATTCCGTGACCAAGAAGGAAAGGACTGACCCTTCCCAATCTCTGGGTGAAAGAAGGGATTCTTTCTCCCCTAGACAGGTTTTCCTAACAAAGTAACCTGGAAAACTATTGCAATTAATCAGAGGAAATCCGTACCCCTCCCTCTCCCCCCACCTCCCCACTCCATACACAATTAGGTGGTGTAATGGAAAGTGTATAGGACTTAGAATCAGGAGTCCTGAATTCTAGTTCCAGCCATGTCACTAATTAGTTTTAAGACGTTGATTAAATCACTTTTCCTCCTGGGGCCCAGCTCTCACTGTAAAATGGGAGGTGGGGTGATGGTGGAAGAATGTGACCTCCAGATTTCCTTCCAGCTCCAACATTTGAGATCATTGGCCAGAGGGGGTCCTTCTCTCCCAAAGCATTACTCACCTCACCCTAGGTTGGTTAAATTTTTATCTGCCCCAGATGCTCAATACGAGGTAGTTGAATTTATTTTGTTTTAAATTCCAACAAAAGCCCCCGAAATAAACTGGGCTTGAGGGACACAGGAACACTTTGATTCTCAGGTGGGTCCCTCTGTTCTGATTGAGAACTGCTTTTCACCTAAGACAGGCGTTTAGACTAGAATAATCTCGCCCCAGTTCTAGGATGCCTCCACTCTGCCAGAGACAATTCCTACCCAGTCCCTCCTCAGGTAGATGGCCCCGTGACCTGACTCTTGGCCACACTTTCTCAGCCTCCTTCAGTCTTCTTGGCTCACAGAGATTTTCCAAAATCAGGTCAGAAGCCAGGCTAAGGGCATAGCTTTCTGTCTACTGCCTAGCCAGCTCCTGGCCCCCAGCTCACCCCAGCCCTTCCTGCCTGGCTCGGTAGCTGACCCCCGGTCCACGCCTCAGCCATTTCCCGTCTCGCCTGCCGCCATCCCCCTTTCCCCGCCCTCGCCTTCGAAGTCTCTCCCAGCTTCACTCTCACTAGTCCCTCCTTCCTCTCCCCATCCAAGTCTCTCCCAGTTCGGATCTCTCCTGACCACTCAGTCCAGCCAGGCGAATTTTTATTTTGGGGAGAAGTGGAGTGGAGGAAGTTCTTTGAGATTAAGGTCCCTGGAGATGAAGCCCCGTTCTCCCACCGGGGCTACGATAGAAAGTAGAGAAGTTGGCAGTGCCCTGGCACAGGTAAGGAGAGGCCCACCTTACCTCCGTCATCAGGCGGTCTGCGCCACTGTTCTCTTCATCTTTGAAGATGATGTCGGGATTGTAGTTGGGCACCAGGTCCCGGAAGCGCTCAGAGCCCCTGGCAACCCTACCTTCAGCTGGCCCACTGGCGCCCAGGGTCCGTTCGGGCACGCTGGGCACAAATTGCTTGTAGAGCAGCGGCACAAGCTGCTTGCGCACGTAGCGGCGCCGACCAACCGGCCCCCGGCCCGGCCCGCAGCTCTGGGCTGGCAGCGTCAGAAGTGCCAAGCAGCACAGGAGCACCAGACTGGCCAGCAGCGCCATGGACGCAGCGCACTTGGGCCAAAAGGGAACGTTCTTATCCTTACCAACTCGCCTGGCAGTTGGGCATTCCCCGGCACCAGAGAGCGCAGCAGGCAGAACTGCCCCAGAGTGCCCTAGAGCTCTTGTGGCTCTACGCACCTGGCTGCCGCTAGCTCTGCCTACATGCCCCCAGGGGTTCTGTAACCTGCTACAGGCGGGCCATCATAGCAGGGAAGTGGGGTCGTGGGTGACTGCCAGCTCAGCCTGGCTCTGTCGCCAGGCTCCGGCGCTGCCACAATGCCCGGGCTCCGCCTTAAGTGGCCCCTGGCCCCGCCCCCCGCCCAGGACTGTCCCGCCCCCTACCACCAGGGCGGGGGCTCTAGCCGGTCACCACTGGTCCAGTTTGAGATTAAGGTGTGTCCCATCCTGGAAACCAGGTAGTTACTTGCCTAGGAAACCCTAGCAGCTCTATAGTCCTCGGCTGTCTGGTTAAGCATCCTTCTACCTCCCAGTCTGTGCTTGGTACCAAACCATCCTCCTGATATTTGCATTGGATCTTTGCTCTCCCAAAGCCTAACCTGGCAGGCCATGTCCTCTGTTACTATCTGGAAATACTGGTTCCAGTTCCTGCCCAAAGTCGACCATGCTCTTTGGACATACAGCCAGAGCCTCCCTGTCTGTCCGTGGTCTTCCCCAAACCTCTGCCATTTCCCTCTCTTCTGTTGGGAGTTTTCCCTAGAATCAGCAACAGAGCTTCAAGTTATAGTCTAGTTTAGGACTTCAAAATTTGGCCCCCCTTGCTATACACCCAACTTTTTAAACTAATAACTTGTCAATTGGAAGTTGCTGAAAGGCAGTGGCTACTTGAACTCTAACTGGTTTCATCTTTCCTCTAGCCACCTCTAGCCTTCTTGCTCTCTGGACCCACCCCCACCCCCACCCCCACCCCCACCCCCACCCTGGGGCTCTGCTTCCAGACAGTCACTCAGGTTTATCTCAGAGGCTTTGAGCCTGCTACACTTCACCCACCAATCTACTGTCCTTTAGAAATCACTTTCTCTAGGAAGCCTTCTCTGATGTCTTGACACCACACCTCTATTTCCTTGAAAACCAGTAATTAATTGCCATTTATTGTGGTTCAGTGTTAGAATTATGTCACCCCTACTAGACAAAGCAATTAAGCACCAACTTATTTATCATGTAACTCTATGGTTAAGTGCTTGGCTGATAGTAGAGTGCTCAGCAAATATTCATGGCATGGCACCTATTTTTTTTTTTTGGGGGGGGTGTTGTTTTTGTATTCCATATTCACCCCTCATGCAGCTCCATAGCTAGCACTTATAGCACCTTGGTGTACATTAGGGGGAAAAATACCCCTTCCTCAATACACCTTCTACTTGCAAGAAAAGTCATAACTATACCTTGACTATGAGGTGAATGGTGCCCCTACATGTTGTATAATGCAACATATACATAACACTGAGCAGAAACTTTGTCCCTAGCCCCAACATAGCAGGGGGCTTGCATAGTACTTAAGGCACTGATAGCCTCTGAAAAGATGGAGTTGGGTTCTTCTCTGAGGTAGATCACAAACCTCTGTTAGCTAGCCACTTCTTTTACTTCACATCCAATAGTCAAATCGGGGAGAACAGGAGTGTGTGTGTGTGTGTATACAAGGGGATCTTATCCTATTCCTACACCCATGCCTACATCCCCCAAAAACCAAAGCATAGAAACAAGGTCATGAGTATACGGAGAGTCAGGGGACCAGTCAACTTTAGACAAGGCTACGGGAGAGAGCTCCCAAATGACTAATTGTGTGGCCTGACACCAAACCCAAGTTCTCAAAGAACACTAAGAATGCAGATGGAGGGGAAGGGAAAGGATGGTGGAAAGGACCATTCTGTTTCTCTCAGTTGATAGATTCAGGACTTGGGAGGAGAGCAAGGTTATTCAAATAAACACAGAGAGAGCCTTTTAAAAAAACCAAAGCAAACCTTGGGATCAACTTTATTGCTGATGGTTGTGGCCTTTTCTTTCCCACACCCTCACCTCTCTGGTGGTCCAAAGTCCCTCCAGGATAACACAGTGCTTAGTTTCTTCTAGACCAGAGGCAAAGGGAGACAATCTGCCCCCCACATTTGCCCCTGCTCAGTCCCTCCCCTGTCCCCACCCAACCCTATTGCACATCAAATCATGTAAACATGGCTACAGGCATGGCCTGCAATAGCAGTGAGGCAGATTGATGTGTTAACGGATTTGGGACCAGGAGCCAGACCCGGGTCACTCAGCCCTACCGCATGCTAAGGTCCACAGTTAAATCTAGAAAAACAAGGGGCCTGGTCCCAAACTCTGGCTCAGATTATGCAACAGTGCAGATGGCTCAGCTCCCCTCTGCCACCCACCCCTCTCAGATTCCAGGTCCTAAGGATCACCAATTCCTGGTGTTGCTTCAGGACTGGGTAGCAGATGGCAGTGTCCAGTTTTTCCCCTCTCACCCCCAACTGGAGGTCACTAGTGTTGGGTCTTCCTAGATGCCCTGGGGAAAGCAGAGACAGGCAATGGCAGTCTGTCCAGTCCTGAAAAAGAGGGAAGGCAGGCAGTCAAAAGTAGGACATATGTCCAGACCTCTGGGATAAGACAACCAAACCACAAAATGGATGGATGAAGCAGGTTACAAGTAAAGCAGAAAGCCTGGCATCTCCCCTGCTGGAAAGACCACTGTTCCAGAAGGCTCCACCCCACCAGCCTGTGACTCCCACTCCCTCTCACCAAAAGCCCGGATCAGCTCCGCCCGAACAGCTGCAGTGAAGGTCTTCACCAGACAGAGAGTGGTGAGGCCCGCAAAGGTTGCATTGTAGAGGAACACGATGTAAAAATTGCCCAGCCAGTTGAAGCGTCCAAAATCACCCAGCAGGTCAAAGCGAGTGAGTCCTGAAGTACAAAGACCAGGATGGAAGGTGGGCATCCCAGCCCCTCGCTGGCTCAGAGCCCAGCTTTCTGCTGCCTTCTTGTGGCCACATTTCAACACTGCAACTGATAAGTTGGCCTCTCCTACTATTTGAAGGGGGAGTGGGGGTACTTTATAATTGTTTTCATTTATTTTTTAAATATATTTTTATTGATTTTTTATACAGAGAGAAAGGGAGAGAGATAGAGAGCTAGAAACATCGATGAGAGAGAGTCATCAATCAGCTGCCTCTTGCACACTCCCTACTGGGGATATGCCCGCAACCAAGGTACATGCCCTTGACTGGAATCGAACCCAGGACCCTTCAGTCCCCAAGCCGACATTCTATCCATTGAGCCAAACCGGTCCCGGCTATAATTGTTTTCATTTAAAAAATTAATTATTTATTGTCGATAGTATTACATATGTCCCCCTTTCCCCCCCATTGACCCCCTCCAGCCCACCCCCAATCCCCTTCCTCCCCACCCCAGGCCCTCAGCACCCTTTTATCTTTGTCCATGGGTTATGCATTCAAGGTCCCATCCACCCTCCCCCACCTTCCCTCTGGATTTTGCACTCTGTTCCATGCTTCCATGTCCCTGGGTCCATTCCATTTATCAGTTAATTTTGTTACTTAGATGCCACATGAGTGTGGTTATGTGATACTTGTCTTTCTCTGACTTATTTCACTTAACATGATACTCTCCAGGTTCCTCCATCCTGTCCCAAAGGGTGAGAAAATCTTTTCTACTGCTACATAGTATTCCATGGTATAAACGTACCACAGCTTTTTTATCCACTCATCTATTTTTAAAAATATATTTTTTTTATTGATTTTTTTACAGAGAGGAAGAGAGAGGGATAGAGAACTAGAAACATCGATGAGAGAGAATCATCAATCAGCTGCCTCTTGCACACCCCCTACTGGGGATGTGCCTGCAACCAAGGCACATGCCCTTGACCAGAATCGAACCCGGGACCTTTCAGTCCGCAGGCCGATGCTCTATGCACTGAGACAAACCGGTTTCGGCATCCACTCATCTATTGATGGGCACTTGGGCTGTTTCCAGATCTTAGTTATTGTACATTGTGCTGCTATGAACAGAGGGGTGTAAATATTCTTCCTGATTGGTGCTTCAGGTTTCTTAGGATATATTCCTAGAAGTGAGATCACTGGATCAAATGTGGTTCCATATTTAATTTTTTGAGGAAACTCCATACTGTTTTCCATAAGGTTGCACCAGTCTGCATTCCCACCTGTTGTGTACTAGGGTTCCCTTTTCTCCATATCCTCACCAGCACTTGTCATTTGTTGGTTTGTTGATGTTAGCCATTCTGACAGGTGTGAAATGGTACTTCATTGCCATTTTGATTTGCATCTCTTGGGATAATTAGTGACTTTGAGCATTTTTTCATGTCTCTTGGCCATCTGTATGTCCTTTGCCTATTTTTTAATTGGATTGTCTTCCTTTTGTTAAGTTGAATGAGTTCCTTATATATTTTGGATATTAACCCTGTCCTCTCCTAGTATTACATAATTATTCCTATATCCCAAGCTGCCTCAGAGTTGTTTAGGGCTATAAAGAGTCAGCAGCTAAACTTGTTCCAACTTCCCTGCTAGAGTTTGGCATGTTCTCCAATGGGGTCCCCTCTGGCTCCAGTTATCCCAAGGAGCTATCTGGACCCACCAGTTGTTCCTGGGTCAGGAACTTACAAGCTAGTCACTAGTATTTTTTTTTTTTTTTTAATAGGTAGAGCTGTGTGGAGGCCAACAGCTCTGCTATGGTTCATATCCAAAATCCATCTCAACTAATTGTGTGATTTGGGGCAAATTCCTTAAACACCTGTGCCTCAGTTTCCTCAACTATAAAGTAGAGGAAATAATGGGACTATAAGAATTAAATAACACACATAAAGCACTCATTATATGTGCCAGGAGTATTTTAACCCTTGCTGGGCCTTTAATAAAATATCAACAAATAAGATTTCTGGCTCAGTGGTAGAGCGTCAGTCTGCGGACTGAAAGGTCCCAGGTTCGATTCCGGTCAAGGGCATGTACATTGGTTGCGGGCACATCCCCGGTAGGGGGTGTGCAAGAGGCAGCTGGTCGATGTTTCTCTCTCATTGATGTTTCTAGCTCTCTATCTCTCTCCCTTCCTCCTCTCTATAAAATATCAATAAAATATATATTAGAAAAAAAAAAAAAGATTTCTGGGGCCCTCCTCCACTTAACTTCAACCGAAAGGAACTAACTGATGGACCTACAAGCCTAATGTACTACTAAATCCTCATGTTTTAAGTATAAATGCTACAGGGGAAAGAGTATGGGCTTAAGAACCAAAGAGAACTAATTTATTTTTTTGATTTTGAGAGTACATTATTAAAGCTGGGGACAGACAGGGGTTGGGGGATATAGAAAAGGGTATGGGGGAATAAATGGTAATGGAAGGAGCTTTGACTTGGGGGAACGAACACATAATACAATATACAGATGTGTAATAGAATTATACACCTGAAACGTATATAACTTGATTAACATCACCTCAATAAATTCAATAAATAAGGTAAAACAAAACATCATTATATAATACATATAAAAAAAAGCTGGGGACAGTGAAAAACAGGGAAGACTTAAAATACAAGAGACAAGCCGAAACCGGTTTGGCTCAATGGATAGAGCGTCGGCTTGGGGACTGAAGGGTCCCAGGTTCGATTCCGGTCAAGGGCATGTACCTTGGTTGCGGGCATATCCCCAGTAGAGGGTGTGCAAGAGGCAGCTGATTGATGACTTTTTCTCATCGATGTTTCTAACTATCTCTCTCCCTTCCTCTCTGTACAAAAATCAATAAAATATATTTAATAAATAAATAAATAAATAAATAAATAAATAAATAAATAAATAAAATGAGACAAGATCACAGCAACAGGAGGAAGCCTAGGCTGGGCTGCCTAGACTTGGAAAGGAAGTCAAAGTAACAGAAGTGAGTCACGCTGGGCTGCATGGACTCAGGAAAGGAAGTTACAGAGGCCAAAAGAGAGTTCTTGGAGACAGGTTCAGGGGGCTAGCTTGGGATAAGCTGCTGCTGCCCACTGCTCTCCTGGTTGCAAATCTCTTGGGGACCCTTGGAGCTTAGAAGAAAGCAAAAGTACACACCTGAGAAAAGGGGGCACAGGCATGCTCAAGAGTGTTTTTAAATAGAACTAGTTTAAATCATGTATGATATATGGAAAATGATGTAGTGGTGGGGGGTTACTTATGCAACTCTCATACTACCCTGGAGTAAACTAGTTACATTAAAAAAAATTTTCTACCAGGTAATTCTAGATCATAGTTCTAAAGATAGGAGAAGGACTGAGTGTATTATTTGATGCCCTGGTGTGTGCAAAGAGCGCTGGACTAGGATTAAGAAGACAAGGGTTCTAGCCTGACTTGGTCTTGCCTCAAACTAGCTATAAAATTGGGCAAATTAATTAGCTTTGTATTTCATCTTTAAAATATTTAGCCCTGCCTGGGAGCTCAGTTGTTGTCCCAATATGCCAAGATTGTGGTTCAATCCCAGTCAGGGAACATACACGAATAAACCAATGAATGCACAAATAAGGGGAACAACAAATTGATGTTTCTCTCTCTCTCTAAAATCAATACTAAAATAAATAAAATGAGAATGTTTATTATATGATCCAGCCCAAAAAAAGATTTAGGGAAAAGTGGTACTTTTCAATAAAAAACAAAAACATAAAACAAATTAGAAGTAAATGGGGAAGGCTATGTGACATAATGGAAAAGTATGAGCTTTGAAACAACACTATTCTGAAACTCAGCACAAGCATTTCACAGAACCTGTTTCTCAATCTGTATCATGGGCATTATAGTTTATTATAAGTTTGTTGTGAGATTTAGGGAGAACATGTACATAAAGTGTCTGCTTAGCACCAGTAGGTACTAAAAAGAAGCCAATTCCTTTACCTCCCCCCCTTTTTTTATTGATTTTTTACAGAGAGAAAGGGAGAGGGAGAGAGTTAGAAACTGCTGAGAGAGAAACATCAATCAGCTGCCTCCTGCACACCCCCCCACTGGGGATGTGCCCGCAACCAAGGTACATGCCCTTGACCGGAACTGAACCTGGGACCTTTCAGTCTGCAGACCGATGCTCTATCCACTGAGCCAAACCAGTTACGGCCCTTTATCTCCTTTTGCTACTTACCCAGGGTTCGAGAGAAGACAGGAAGTGCTGAGCTTAGGACCAGGAGACAGACACAGTTCCCGATTATCTGGATAGGAGTAAGTAGAGGGGAGATGAGATAGCAGAGCTACCAGTATCTAGTCCCCATGCATGCTTCCGGGATACATCCTCTACTCCTACCCAACTACCTGTGTCATGGCTGTGTCATGCCATCTGGGCCGCAAGCCCCGGAAGAGTGGAGAACTGTAGAATCCCACGATCGAAGACACCATCAGGTAACTGCCAATGGAGTTAGGGAAGAACTGGCCAGCTCCCAAGGATTAATGCCTCATCTCAAAGGGAATAAGCTCCTTTCCCCCCAACCCTCCTTTCAAAATCAAGTCTTTTCTTTATTTCCAAACCTCAGGTTGGTGAAGACTTACTTGCCCCCTTCCCATCAGTCCTACTGCATATCTGCCCAGAGCCCCAAAGGAGACATTCAGAAATCAGAGGAAATAGTGGGTTTCCAGAAGGATACAAGATGAGTACAACCTGAATGACAGCACCAAAGGAGCCCAGCTTGGAGAAGGAGACCTGGCCCAGGGAGGCACCCTGAGGAATGAAGTAGTATTACAGTGGAGCACTCTCCACAGTCAGCACCACCCAGCACCCAGCCTTCCCTCTGGCCTCAGTTTCTTCCCCCTCACCCCAGCTTTTCTAAGTCCTCCCCAAAAGATATGGTGGGAGGGCAGCCCAGTACCTGCATGCCCCGGGGCATGGCAGCCTCATCGATGAGCAGCTCCAGGATGTGGATGGCCACAATGAGCACGGATAGGCCCTGTGTGAGGCAAGGTCCCAGATTCTCATTCATGCCCCCACCCACAGCAGTATCCAGAGTTACATGTTAAGAGAAGACACTGTGCCCTGGCCGGGTGCTCAGTTGGTTAGAGCGTCATCTTGATACACCAAGGTTGTGTGTTCAATCCCCAGTCATGGCACACATAAGAATAAACCAATAATGAATGCATAAATAAGTAGAACAACAAATTGATGTTTCTCTTTTTCTGTCCCTTCCCCCCCTCCCAAATCAATCAATAAAACAAATTTTATTAAAAAAAAAAAGCAGCCCTAGCTGCTTTGGCTCAGTGGATATAGTGTCGGCTTGTGGACTCAAGGGTCCTGGGTTTGATTCTGGTCAAGGGCACATGCCTGGAGTACAGGCTCGATTCCCAGTAGGTGGCATGCAAGAGGCAGTTGATCAGTGATTATCTCTCATCATTGATGTTTCTATCTCTCTCTCCCTCTTCTTTCTTCTCTGAAATTAATAAAAATATACTTAAAAATAAAAATAAATAAAAAAGCATATACTCTGCTCCAACATTTTCAGTTTCCAAGCACTGTATGGGACCTCCTCAAGGCAGATGCCAGTAACAGAGCACTATGAGGGTATTATAAGATACTAGAGGCCCAGTGCACAAAATTCATGCATGGGGGAGCATGAGGGAGCAGTGTCCCCTCAGCCTGGCCTGCACCCTATCCAATCCATAATTCCTTGTGGGATGTCTGAGCAGCAGTGTTGCAATTCGGGACTGCTGGCTCCTAACTGCTTGCCTGCCTGTGTACCTGCCTGTCTGATCACTCCTAACCACCTCTGCCTGCCGGCCTGATTGCCCCTTAAGTGCTCCCCACTGCTGGCCTGATTGCCCCTAACTGCCTCTGCCTCAGCCCCCACCACCGTGGTTTTGTCCGGAAAGACGTCAGGAAGATGTCTGGTCTAATTAGCATATTACCCTTTTATTAGCATAGATACCCTTTCCAGGTGGAAGAATAGCAAGAAAGCTAAATAGTGAAACCTCCCAACTTTAAAAACGATTCTTCCCCCAGATTGATAAGACTTATTCCCAAGTCCAGGTTGTGGCAAGTTGGGGGACAGACTGAATTTCAACCCTTATTTTCACCCACAGCAAACCTAGGTAAGTATTCAGTGGTCATGTGTAGCCTTGGGTAAACTCCTTAACTTCTCTGTTTCTTCATTTTCAAAATTTGGATTGATGTGCTCAACACAGGGCAGGACACAAAGTAGACACTCAGTAAGAGGTAACTACTATGATTGAAGATAACTGGGTCCCCGAATCTCCTCCCTCTTCCCTCAGAAGGTATAAAGTACTCAAAGGCCTACTACTCACCACCCCCATCAAGGATGGTATACCCACCGTCAATAACAGCAAGCACAGCATGGCCAGGGGATAACCCAGGTTCCGCTGCCAGGCTGAAGCCTTCCACCGCTTTTCTGTGCAAGGATGGGAAGCTGTTAGCACAGGCTTGGAGCAAGAGGCTATTCTTTCGGAAAGCCAGGTATTCCATCCCTGCTAACACATACCCAGTAGGACCCTCTGTGTCTGCAGAGCCAGCACCTGTCTGTGCAGCAGCTCCATGTCCAAAGGCAGCCAGCAGGAGGTGGGATCTGAGGGCAGAAAAGATGGTGCTGTCCCCGCCCAAGCCAAGCCTATCATCCCACCTGGGAAGAATTGCAACTCACTGCAAATCCTGCGGGTCAAAGCTGCTTCTTCAAAGGCTGAGCAGTACAGCTGCTCCTCCAGGTCTTCTAGCACCTGGGAGTGGGGGGAAAGGGAGGGTCTAATAGTCAGGGGCTTCCAGATCCCAAGGGGCCCCGGAGCACCCTGTTCATTCCAGGGCTTTATCGTCCCATTCCTCCCTCTTCCCCTCATTCACTACCCTGGGGTCAGCAACTTATCCATCCCTCCCGGCTGCCTTGCGTTCTGCTTTGTATGTCTAGTAACCAGCTCCAGATGATGGGGGTGGAGGATACAGGAGCCAACAAAGGCAGTGGCCCTCTGCAAGGTGTGTACCACACAATCACAGGGTTGCTTTGTTTTCTGGCTCCAGCTTGGCAGGAAGTTCACCTCACAGGATCAAAAGGCAAGGAGAACTACATACCCGCGGTTTGACCAGCAGCTTCCCAGTAACCGAGAACATGCGGGCGAGACCTAGCGGAGTACACACTGTGGAGACAGAAGCCTGATAGTCACCTGATAGACTCTTCTCTCCATCATTCCCCCTAAACACCCCTCCATTCCCTCTCCTTCCACCCTTGTGGCTCCGATCCAAGGACCTTACCCATTATCTCCCAGACCCTCAACACTCACCCAGGAGCAGCAGGACCCCAAGGAAGGAAATGCAGGAATAGAGGTAGGGGAGGTAGTACTCCCAGAAGTCTAAGGGCGAAAAAAGCAGTACAGTCAGCCCATCTCTTTCCTGCTTATTGGAACGACAGGCCTCAGAGACAATACAAAACTTACAGAGGTTAGGCAAGTAATGCAAATGAGGAAAGCTGGCCTGTGTCACAGAAGAGGGAGTGGCAGGGACTATAGCAAACTGGAGATCCTAAGCCCTACCTAAAGGGCACAACTGTTATACTGCCCAGTCACTGAGGACTAGCAAAGCCAGAGATATGGATATTAATGTGAAACCTCCCAAGCTTAACATATATATAGCAACTGACTCATGTTTTTAACACTGTACGTGCATGCCAGCATGTGGTCTTTTGTGGAAGAGACACACTCAAGGGGCCAAAGAGCTGCATGTGGCTCTCGAGCCACAGTTTGCTGACCACTGGTTTAGATGATCTCAATCTTCACCTCAGAGGGATATAGTTAATCCAGGAAGGGGAACATCTGCCAACTGAAGAGCCACTCAGCCTGGAGGGTGGGAAGGAAGCTGGCCCTCTCACCATAGAGTGACTCCCTGCTGGTCTTGTTGTTGTCCACAATGGCCGATGCCACCCACACCATGCCCAGCACCAGCAGAGTGAGGAGCATCAACATTACCACTGTCTCGTAGACTCGGCCCAGGACACCCTAAGGAAGAAGGCAATGGTTGTGGGATGGAGAGAAATGCCAACAACGGCGGGGCAGTATGGGGAAGGAAGGAAACACTGGGAACGGGAGCCTGGCTAGGGGAACCAGAGGACTGAATTCAGGAGAAAGGGGAAAGCATTTCCCTCTCATTCTGCTAAATCACTCTGTCCTCCTACTCCATAACCGGAATATCCATTCCCATCTTGGTATTTTTCCTTGGTAACCTTCCTCCTCGGGTCCTTTCTCCATCCTTGTTTTGCCCTGGGAGGCTGACTCCTGAGGTCTGCATCACAGAAGCTCTTTGCCCTTGATTTTCCTGTCCAGCTTGCCCATTGGAAAGAACCAACAGCTCCTTTGCTGGTGGTTGCACCTCCCAGCTTCAACTGGGTTCCAAAAGCTATTTTTTTCTCTGCTCCTGCAAGCCTATGGTGGTAAGGACTTTCTGATGTTACTAGCACCTCAAACTCCTTGTTGATCTCCTCAACCCTAACTATACCTCTATAAATAGTTTCTTCATTAAAGTCTCTTTAGTTGAAACATCTGGGTGGAATTGTTTCCCGCCTGGATTGATTAATACATCACTCACCTTTTTGGAGCCAGCGAAGCCCTCAGACTCAGTGAAGAAGTATGCAAAGGGCATGAGGAAGATGAGGGACAGGTTGGAGAAGAGAAAAACGAGGTTCCAGAGGCCTAGAGCAAAAAAGGAAAGGCAGAGGTGGTCAGAAAAGAGTGACCCAACCCACTGGGTACTGATCATGTGATCGGGAAGCTGGGGATGGGGTGATTATGACTAATGAGTATCAGGCTGTATCTGCCTGACACTTTCTGCACCCTATCGCCATCCCAAGCTGTAACCAGGAGCCACGCACCATGGATGAGGGAACCATTGAGCCACTGGATGTAGTAGTTCCGAGGCAGTGACAGCAACACCTCATTGCTGATGATGGAGAAGGGCAGGAGCAGTACAGCACCCAGGGAAACTGCCAGGGTAAAGGTGCAGAGCTCGAGCCTGGGTGGAGAAGAGATAGTGTCCTTGCTCAGATCAGACACTTCACTAGTCCAAGAAGCCCCATTCATCCCTGCAGGCACCTGTAGTTTCTTCTGGAACCAACTCGCAGTGACAGACCAGGGAAGGAGCCATCAGCTGGGGCTCCACTACTGCCCCCCAGCCCCAGTCCTTACCTTCAGGGAAGCCTTGGCACACGGGATGGGTACATCTCAGGCATTTATGGGAGCCTGGTCATCTGCCATGTCACTTGCTTAGACTGTCCTCAGGAATGTGATCCTCCCACACATGCCCGTAGGGGCACCAGGCATAATGCCAACCTAAGAGGCCTGGCTTCTCTAATAAGAGATGTGGATTTCTAAGCTTGCCTCTTCAGCCCACATAAAGCAGGGTCACCCCATATGACTATGCCCTGAAGGAAGCTCTAGGACAAAGGGAGAAAAGGGAGCTAAAACTCAACTTCATAGCCAAGGCCTGTGTGCTGGGCTGCAGCAGTTGAAAAGAAGGGACACTTTATTTATTTTGACCATCAAGGAGGGATGGTTGCCTTCTTATAATCTGTTGGCCCAGAGGAGCCATCACTGTATCTTTATACTTGCTAGTGAATAAGATTCATCCTTAGATTTAAGCACACCTCCCCTTCAGGGGTCCTACCTTTCCCATCCCCAGCTGTTTTCATTAATCTGATTCTACCCTACTCCCTTCCCAATGGATGCTGGGAGGAGAAGCCACTCTGAAGTCATTTCTGATGACTCAAGCCCCAGCTGACAGTTTCCAGCCTTGGGGATCCCAGGAGCTCCTGGCCTAACCAGGGAGACAGGAAGAGCAGCTTTTCTAAGCGTCCCCAGGGTGGGGTAAAGCCGGAAGAAGCCAGAAGTAGGGTGGAAGTAGAAACTCTCTCTTTACTTTGTGACACCCCACTCTCTCCGCCAGCTCCAGGGCCTCACTAGATTCCAGCTTCTAAAGGCAACTGGTGCCAGGTGCTCAGACAGCGACACTTACGCAATCTTGTTGACTGTGGCATCTTCATCATCCACTACAAAAGACAGAAGCGTGGGGAAGAAGCAGATCAGTGGGCAGCTCTGGGAGCCATCTGTGTTGCAGCATGCCTTCCTTCTCCTTCCCTGTCCCCTGAAAGAAGGGCCTGCGCCCACAGAGGCAGAGCTGGACAGAGGCTCTGCAACAGCTCATGCTATGAACCCCACAACCTGTTCGTTGGCCAAGGTAGCAGTGGCCCCAGGTGGAGAGAGAACAGTCTAGAGACTCGCTCACTCCCCTCCTTCCCCAATACAGGTTCCTCTTTGTAAGCTCAAAATATGATAAACAACTGGTGTGTGAGGTTGGTTACATCAGTGGCTGGGTGCAGCAAAGAGAAAGCAAGGTGTGTGTGTGTGTGTGTGTGTGTGTGTGTGGGTGGGTGGGTGGTGGGGGGATTCACAGAGAAAGTCCCTAAGAGAATTATACTGAGGAATAGCTGCCTTCTTGGGTGGGGGCTCATGGAGGGGAAGAAAGGCTAGGGCCAGGACAGGATAATCTGAACAGGCTGAGGCGAGTGTGTGGACCGCCCCCCCTTTCCCCCCCGCCCGCTCCCTGTCACACAATGCCTACAGGAAGGAAAGCTCCAATCTGAGCACAGATTGGGAAGAGAAAGGCCACCATCACCAGGTCCTGGGGTCCCAGCAGTCACGCAGGTCTCTGGTCCTGGTGTGGGAGCACTAGGAGAGGAGGTGACAGAGCTTGTGCCCATGATAACATTCACCTTTCAGTTGCCCATTTTAGGTTTACAGAGGACATTTATATTAACCATCTCTTTGGACCACATAATAACAATGAACTGGGTAGAGACTGCTAGGCCCATTTTGGAAAGGATAAAACTGAGGGCCAGAAAAGTTACAGGACTTGCCCAGTGGCTTTACTGGTTGTGGACACTTCTATCTAGACTTTCCACTATACCACACTGTCCCTGCCTGTGGAGACAGAAGAGGCAAAGGCACCAGAACAGCCACCTCTCCTTTCCCAGCAGGCACCATAGACCCATTCTCCTGAGGCTGGCTCCGTGGCAACAGAAACACTAGCAGAGGACGAGCAGAGGGAGGGAAGTCACAGGTACCTGTAGTGAACTCAGCAGGCCTCTTGAAGTGGGTCAGGGTGATGTGGCAGAGGATGTAGAGTGTCGCAAACAGAAGTGTTGAGATCTATGGCAGAGTATGAACTGAGATGAGAAACTCTTAAGACTTAGAACATTCCATAGCCCCAAAAGCCTTTCAGTTCATTCCATGGGGTCACTTCCCCAAAACAAAGCTGCATGCTTTCTCCCTGGTACTTCCTTCTAGTCAAGACCACAGGAGCCTTTAAGAACCAGTAGACAGCCTAAGGTTTGGCTCAGTGGATAGAGGGTTAGTCTGTGGTCTGAAGGGGCCAGGGTTCAATTCCAGTAAAGGGCATGTGCCCGGGTTGCAGGCTCAATCCCCAGTAGGGGGCGTGCAGGAGGTAGCTAAACAGTGATTCTCATCATTGATATTTCTATCTCCCCCTTTCCCTTCCTCTCTGATATCAATAAAAATGTATTAAAAAATATGTATGTGGAACAAATTGCTATCTGTCTCTTTTTAAAAAAAAACACCTATATTTCACTGATTTTTTACAGAGAGGAAGAGAGAGGGACAGAGAGTTAGAAACATCGATGAGAGAGAATCATCAATCAGCTGCCTCCTGCACACCCCCCACCGCGGATGTGCCTGCAACCAAGGTACATGCCCTTGACTGGAATCGAACCCGGGACCCTTCAATCCGCAGTCTGACACTCTATCCACTGAGCCAAACCGGTTTCTGCTGTCTCTCTCTCTCTTAAAAATCAATCAGGCTGAAACCGGTTTGGCTCAATGAATAGAGCGTCGGCTTGGGGACTGAAGGGTCCCGGGTTCTATTCTGGTCAAGGGCATGTACCTTGGTTGCGGGCAAATCCCCAGTAGGGGGTGTGCAAGAGGCAGCTGATCAATGACTCTCATCGATGTTTCTTACTCTCTATCTCTCTCCCTTTCTCTCTGTACAAAATCAATAAAATATATATATTTTTAAAAAATCAATCAGGAGCCCTGTAAGATCAAGTATGCTCTAGGCCAAACCAGAGCCTCATTTAATCCTCTCCCCCTAAGAGTAAGACTTAGTTGGAGCCCAGTATCCACAGTTTCTATAGTCAGCATCAGCCTCTTTAAAGGCAGTCAATCCCTGCTCCCAACTCTAGGGCCCGGCATCTCAGGCCTGCCCCTTGCCTCTGGGCAACTGGCCCTCAAACTGCTAGTTAAGACAGGACTTAACCAAGTTACTCTGCACATGCATACATCCCTACCCTACCCCAAGTTAGCTGCTACTGTTTAGGGGAAGAGCTACTGCTCAGTTTGGCCCCATAAACAGGGAGTCTTGAGAAGAGACATTATTGTATTTGAAGTAGTCCAAGAAGGCAGGATCAGTCTTGTGGGTTCTCCAATCCCCAAGAGGACCTGACACCACAGGAAATCTGCATACAGCTATCCATACAAAGAGGGACAAAGTCACAGAGACCCCAGGAGGGCCAGGGGTCTAGGACAAAGTCGTAGCCTACCTCTGACATTAGGAAAGCTGAGTAGAATGAGCCACTTAGATTGGAACCGCAGAATTTTTACAGCCTAGTGCTCCACCCTGGGCTTGCGCAAGTAATAGCTAGCAAGGTGGGAGGGCTCAAAAGGTCATGCTGGAGTTACACGCAGTCCCAGCAGAGGCTAGGTCATTCTCTAGAGCAGAACTGGTGCCAAGTGGAGGAGCTACTAGAAGCCTTCTGGCTGCTCTTGCCCAGCACTGATTCCTCAGCTAATGGGACTCAAGGATGGGGGAGCCATCCAAGAGGCTGCTTCTCTGTCCAAGGTCTCATCCCTCCCGGCTCTCTTAAGAATGTGGGCCGCTGGCCATACACTGTCTCAAGGCCTGGACGAGCCTCAACATATGCCCAACCCCACCATGTGGGGCTATCCACTAAGGGACAAATACGGAAGGATTCCTGAGCGCAGATATGGCATTCTACACATGGACTAATATACTTCCTACCTTTCAGAACTCATAAACAAGGACAGACTCAGTTAAGTAGTGGCTCACTTCAATCCCTCCTCAGTCTGTCCAGGGCAGACCAGAGCCCAACCTTAGAAAAAAAACGAATGATTGACCCACTCACTAACATTTTCTATTCTTTCAAACCTCTCTTTTCCTTTCCATTTGGTACATGGAAGAGAGGGCTATCATGGGGAGCTCAGAGGAAGACGACTCAGGAGAAAGAAGAGAGATGAGAGTTCAAAGCGGGCCTGCGGAAGATTTTACTTCCTTAGCGCCTCCGAGTATCCCCCCCACCCGGCCCAGAAGTGAGGAGTCCATTGCTGTGGTAGGTTCAGCTGATGCTCTTCTAGGTGGCACTGAGCGAGGGAGGGAGGCAGCCAGGTGCTCTCTAGAGCACTGAGGGGAACCACTCACAGGGGAAATCCCTACATGTTCGGATGGCCAGCTAGCAACCTCCACTTGCAGGGTTCCTAACAAACACCAATAAGGGGACGGAGGGGGCTGTGGAGGGAGAGGGATGGAGGCTTAGTTGTTCTCCATCTCTACCCAGTAGAATCCACACCAGCAGGAGTCCTTTCTTCCAAAGTGGGAGTCCCACCAATAAAGTCCCCCTTCAACAAACACCAGTTGGGCGGTAAATGCAAATAAGCCCTCCCCTAATCAAATCCATCCCTCTCGGTCTAAGACGGGCAGACTCACCCAACTCTCAGACACCAGGGGACCCACGCCCAGAACTACGGTGCTGGGCGGGGGAGGGGCGTAGAGAAGGGGGGAACGGAAACGGATGGGCTTTGTTTATGTCGCATCTATTGTAGGTTCCGACCTAGTGGTTCACCAGCTGGGGCACCGGTCCTCGGGTCTGGGCCGGGGCCTTTCGTTGCTCACCCCCGGTGCGCACGGGGTCCGAGGGCACTCTGAGCCCGGGAGGTTGTACTCCGACCCCAACCTCGCCCTCTCCCGCGCCACCCTTTGGCCCTAACCTTGGTACCCGGGTCCCACACTCACAATACATTCGCGGACCCTCTCGTGGAATAGCTGCTCTCGCACGGATAGCACTTCGTAGTCAGCTGCTTCCATACTCTGCTCAGCATGACTGGGGCGGGGTTGTCTCCGGGCCCGGGGAGGACCGGCGGGGATAGAGCCGCCGCCGCCGCCGCCGCCGAGCACCCGGACCCAGCCGAGGAGCCTTTCCTCGCAGCCTGCGACGGAAACTCGGTGTAGGTAATCTGAGGTCCAGATTCAGACGTCCGGACGCCCCGCCCTTAAAGGGGCAGGCACCAGCGCGCCTTGTTTTAAAGGGCCCCTGTCCCCCCACTCTGTCCCCTCCCCTTTAAGGTCGGGCCTCTGTCAGGTTACAACGTAAACACCCGCCTCCAGGCTCGTTAGGAGGAAGCGTCGGTCCACCATCTACTTTACCGGCGGCAGAGTGACGACACAAGGGGTGGGCGGGTTCCTTTCATAAAACGAAACTCATAGGCTCCTAGAGCTGCCACTCATAGGTATGGGAACGATGATAGGCTTTCCCCTTAAAAGGAGGCGGTATCTGTGAAACCAATCGGTGCTCAATCTAAAACTAACCGACTCCTCACCTCCGGCTGTGGAGGAGAGAGGATTTTAGTAACCACTAACTCTTTAGTTCGGCTGTGGTTGAATGAACCTTTTGGAATAAGGCAGCCGGGGAGGATGTGACAGGTCCATGGGGATTCTGAAAGGTTACCGCTTCCCAGGAACCCAAGGTCCATAGCACCATTTTCTGAAGGTGTATATACAATATGTTGGAGTGGGGTCCCCTTCACGGCCAGTTTTCACTCAGTCACTTTTGGGATGGGCAAGTGTGTGTGCTAGAGCAAATACTTGTGAAAGAAAGGAGCCACATGCTAACCTGACAAGCTCTTGGGAGGCCTGTGTGGCAGTCTTGCAAACTCAGAGACCTAAAATAACCAGAAAAGATGGTTTGGAAATTAAATAGTTAAACTACAAACAGGTTATAGTGGGTAGTCATGTCCTAGGCCGATATTTTCTCTGACAAAGATCTTCTTTCCTCAGCCCATTTGCCTCTAAGCCTCTAAGATAACATATCTATGAGATGTCTGGGTAACTTGTAACTTCCCTTTTTTTGGAGCACCTGGGGCACAACCTGATGTGGTGGGCATCAGGACTCATGCCTGTCAAATTCCTTCTTTATCATGTTAATTGTTCCTGCAACCACCTAAGTGCATGTCCACCATTTTACTTTTTATTCAATTCCAGGGGTTTTCCACAGCTTTGCTTTCTTCTGCCTCCTTACTCCATCACCAATGAATTTCATGTAACCCACCTATGTTCCTCCTTTGATTGCAATGTATAAATAAAAATGTAACCCACCATTCTTCGGAGCATTATCGGGAAGTTTGGCTCAAATAAACACAAAAATTCTTTACAGGTTTCAATGTTTGTTTGTTTTTTGTTGTTAACATATTAAAAAAAGAAGAAAAGAAAGCCACAAAACAAACAAACAAACAAACAGCCCTGCCCTGATCAGTTTGGCTCAGTGGATAGAGTGTTGTCTTTCGGACTGAAGGGTCCCAGGTTCTATTCCGGTCAGTTCCCAGGTTTGATTCCATCAAGGGCATTGGTTGCTGGCACATCCCCAGTAGGGAGTGTGCAGGAGGCAGCTGATGGATGTTTCTTTCTCATTGATGTTTCTAACTCTTTATCCCTCTCGCCTTCCTCTCTGTAAAAAATTAATAAAATACATTAAAACAAAAACAAAAACAAAAAAACAGCCCTAACCAGTTTGGCTCAGTGGATAGAGTGTTGGCTTTCGGACTGAAGGGTGCCAGGTTCTATTCCGGTCAAGGTCATATACCTCCGTTAAGGGCACATCCCCAGTGTTTCTAACTCTATATCCTTCCTCTCTGCTAAAATATCAATAAAATATATTTAAAAAACAAAACCTCTCCCTGTCTGTTAAAATCTCAATAAAATATATTTAAAAAACAAAACAACCCTCCCCCCCCCAAAAAAAAAACCCATATCAAAAAAAACCTGATAGTGAACTACAAAAATATTCTCCTGAAACTTTGTGAGGAAATGTTCATAGGAGACCATTGCTGAGTGGTGCTAAATCCAACAGCCGACCTATGTACCACTCATTTTACAGACTATCTCATTTTAATATAACAACCTTTAAGAGGAATGTGTTGTGATTAGCAATTTAGAAATTAGAACAAGGTGAAAGGTTGTCACGTGCCCAAAGTCACATGATTCAGGCATGTCACCTTTCTGAGGTCTCCGTAGAAGTATTGTTTGAAAAGGCTCACCTTCCTGAAGTTAAAGCCTTCCTCCAAATTGGAGGAAGCAGTGCAGAAAGTCAAAAGAAGTGCTGAGTTTTGCAAAGCCTCACAATGAAGAATAGGAGCCCAATTCTAAAGGCCTTCGACTGCATCCAGTTAATATCTGCTACCAGAATTAACAAGTGAATTCTATATCCAGGTAACCATGGGGCAAGTTATTTTGACCTCTTTTCTGTTTCTCCAGTGATTTGCAATAGAACCTTGGGAGCTGATTTTCCTCTTAGCAACCAAGCCTGAAGTAAACAAAACTTCAACCAGGAGAGAGAGAGTAGACACAGTTACAAAGAGGAGAAGAGAGCTAGTCGGGTCCTTGGGTCTGCTGTACGGAATGGAGAGGATAGACAGACGACTTGGGTCTGTTGAGGGTGTTGTAGGAACAAACATGAATGGGTCAAGGCCCTGCCTGAAGGGACTTACAAGCTTGTCAGGGAGAAGTGGCCCTGGGGCTTAACACCTCTCAGGTCTTAATTTTAAGCACATGTGATTTAGTGATCATATTAAAACACAAATCAGATCTTATCTCAGTTCAAAACCTCTCAAAGGTTACCCCTTTACACTTAAAAATTCACCCGCTTTCAAGTAAGCCAACAAGGCTTTCAGAAAATATATTAAACATGCTGTGTTTTGTTGGAAACACTGTGTGTGTTTTTTTTAAACAAATTTGAACAAAAATTTAAAAAATCAGAAAATGACTCCTTAAAAGTTCAGATATCTGTCTCTTCTCTCTCTTTTTAATCCTCACCAGGGGATATTTTTTCATTGATTTATTATTTTTTTAGAGAGAGAATTGAAGAGAAAGGGAGAGACAGAAACATTGATATGAGAGAGACATCCCAACCAGGGCTGGGAATTGAGCTTGCAACCAAGGTATATGCCCTTGATCGGAATCCAACCCAGGACCCTTCAGTCTGAGGATCAATGCTCTAGCCACTGAGCAAAACCAGCTGGGCTGATATCTGTCTGTTAAATAGAAGATCTGGCAGAGCTGGGCAGCAGGACCCATGGCTCTGTAGATGAAGGAGGATGTACCAGTCTTCCACAGCTCCTATTACTTGGGTGAGCACCTCACCAGTTTTTCCATTTACACTGTCAGCCCAACTGTTTTGTGATCTGTGAGCTATCTCCTCTCTGCTTCAACTTGGCACCATCTTCATTCTGGCATTTGGTCAGTTTCTGGTGGACCCTGCCAACTTTCCTCTTTCAGGGCACTGTACTTGCTGTTTCCTCTGCCTGAAAGTTCCCCCCTTCTCCTTCCCAAATCACTTTTAGCTGGCTCCTGTTTTCTTGAGGTTTGAGCTTAAATGTTATCTGCTCAGAGGACTCTCCCTCAATCCCAATTACTTTATTTAAAGCAAATATTGTTTTAATTTACCTCCATTTATGTCTTTACTCCTTTACTCTCCTCTTAGGGGACTAGAACCCTGCATTTGGCTTCTAACTCATTCCTTTCCTTTCAACACTATATATATATATATATATATATATATATATATATATATATATATATATATATATTTAATTGATTTTTTTACAGAGAGGAAGGGAGAGAGATAGAGAATCAGAAACATCGATGAGAGAGAATCATCAATCAGCTGCCTCTTGCACATCTCCCACTGGGGATGTGCCCGCAACCAATGTACATGCCCTTGACCGGAATCGAACCTAGGACCCTTCAGTCCACAGGCCAACGCTCTATCCACTGAGCCAAACTGGTTTTGGCAAACCCCATTTCTTTTATCATTTTTAAAAATATATATTTTATTGATTTTTTACAGAGAGGAAGAGAGAGGGATAGAGAGTCAGAAACATCGATGAGAGAGAATCATCAATCAGCTGCCTCCTGCACACCCCCTACTGGGGATGTGCCCGCAACCAAGGTACATGCCCTTGACCAGAATCGAACCAGGGACCCTTCAGTCCACAGGCTAATGCTCTATCCACTGAGCCAAACTGGCAAACCCCATTTCTTAACCCAGTGCAGTTCTCAAAGTAAACACTCAATGTTTGTAGATTTAAGATCTGTCCAAGAGCCGAAACTGGTTTGGCTCAATGGATAGAGCGTCAGCTTGGGAACTGAAGGGTCCCTGGTTCGATTCTGGTCAAGGGCATGTACCTTGGTTGCGGGCACATCCCCAGTAGGGGGTGTGCAAGAGGCAGCTGATCAATGATTCATCGATGTTTCTAACTCTATCTCTCTCCCTTTCTCTCTGTAAAAAATCAATAAAATATATTAAAAAAAAATAAAAGATCTATCCAAGAGATTAGTTATCTATTTTTTTGTAGGGAAGGGGCCATTTTGAACATCTGCAAGCAACAGAGAGAAGGAAATAATCCAGATTGAGCCTTCACTAAATGCTAAATGTTAACAGATATCTTACATAGATTAGTTGATTCAATGTCACAAGGATCCTACTAAGTAGACTTTTTAATTTTATTTTTTTAAGGTATCAAGTTAAGATCTATTGCACACTAACTGTAGGTAACTGCCAAGTCCTCAAAATGTGAAATTTAGCAACACAATTTTACCTGCAAGGACTTCAAAGATATGCCAACTATATAAGAACAATTTTGTGAAAACATGTAGGAGATAATAATTCGAGTGAGAAAAATATGACACTGGAGGTTTGGGGATAGATATTTCTACATAAGCAATGGGTTCAGAGGTGCAAAAATATAGCAGTAGACCTTTTTTATGTATAGATGAGGAATCTGTTCAAAGAGATTAAGTAACTTGTGCTAGGAGCTATAATAGTAAGTGGTGGAGCTGGGATTTGAACTGGCTTATCTGACTTGGAAGCTTCCCCTTTCCCCAGTATATCTCCCCAGTTTTTGTATTCCTCTCCTTACTAAACTGCTTAGATACTCAGTGTAATAGAAAGGTAAAACTTGAAGAGTCCTGTCACCCTACATCTGTATATAAAAGGTTCACCATTCTACTTCTTCCTTTGAGCTCTCACATGTTGACTAATTGCTAAATAGCACCTTGAGAGGAGCAGACAGAAGTCCCAGAGGCACCCACTGGGGTGGAGAGGGGATTTGGAAAGGTTATCCCTTTTTAAAAAATATGTATTTTTTATTGAGTTTAGGGAGGAAGGGAGAGAAAGAAACATTAGTGATGAGAGAGAATCATAGTTCAGCTGCCTCTCCCCACTGGGGATTGAGCTCATAGCCTGGGCCTGTGCCCTGACTGGGAATCAAACCGTGATCTAGTTCATAGGTTGACACTCACCCACTGAACAATGCTGGCCAGGTGAAAAGTTACCCTTTTTTTTTTTTTTAATACAAAGATTTCAGAAATTTTCCATTCAGATTATGATTATTTTCATTTTCTCTTTGCTTACCTATATGTCCCAATTTTCCCACAGAACACATAAGTTCAGAAAAATTCCTGTTCAGCCAAAACCAGTTTGGCTCAGTGGATAGAGCGTTGGCCTTCGGACTGAGGGGTTCCAGGTTCGATTCCTGTCATGAGCATGTACCTTGGTTGCGAGAACATCCCCAGTGGGGAGTGTGCAGGAGGCAGCTGATCGATGTTTCTCTCTCATTGATGTTTCTAGCTCTCTATCCCTCTCCCTTCCTCTCTGTAAAAAATCAATAATATATATATATATATATATATATATATATATATATATGAAAAAAGAAAGAAAATTTTCTGTTTATTCAAATAAGACTAGTAGCTTTAGGGTAGTTTTATTCCCAGAACTTCCTTGGTCTTCAGAAAGAACTCATCCAACACTAAGGTGAAAATACTATAAACTATGTTATGAACTGAATGTTTGTGTGCCCCACCCCCACCCCAATTAATGTTAAAACCCTAATCCCAAATGAGATGGTTATACTAGGTGGGGCCTTTGGGAGGTAATTAGATTTAGATGGGGTCATGAAGTATAACCTCCAATATGAGATTAATCCTATCTAATAAAAAGCAAATATTCAAATTGACCATCATGCCATCACAAAGATGGCATACTTGGAGCCACAAAATGGCATCACCCAGTCCCCTCAGCCCTGCTGGAGTCCCACAGTTCTTTCAGCCCAGCTGGGCATATGGTGCAGCCGGACCCTCCTTTAGGCCCCCAGCCACCCAGGGTCAGTTCAAGGCATAGACAAGCCTTGGATGTTGGCTGCCCTGCCACCTAAGGCAAGCCTTGGAAGGTGGCTGCCTAGCCACCCAGGCCCACCCGAGGCTCAGGTAACCTGGGCTGGCTGAGGCTTGCACTGCTGGCAGTGGCAGCAGCAGAGGTGTGATGAGGGTGTCGACTTCCCCTGGTCCCTGGGTCACCTCCCACCCCTGAGGGTTCCCAGACTGTGAGAGGGGGCAGACCGGGCTGAGGGACCCCCACTCCAGTGAATACTAGAGGCCCAGTACATGAATTTTCATGCACTGGGCCTCTAGTATTTTATTTTTTAAAATATATTTTATTGATTTTTTTACAGAGAGGAAGGGAGAGGGATAGAGAGTTAGAAACTGATGAGAGAAACATTGACCAGCTGCCTCTTGCACACCCCCTACTGGGGATGTGCCTGCAACCAAGGTACATGCCCTTGACTGGAATCGAACCTGGGACCTTTTAGTCCACAGGCCAACACTCTATCCACTGAGCCAAACCGGTTTCGGCGGCCTCTAGTATTTTAAATAAATAAATAAACAACCTCATTTTTTCTGAGTTGCCGTACCCAGGATCCCTTACTTACATACTTCACTTACCCTTTTAAGGAAACTCTCTTATCCGTTCATATCTTTCTTAAGGTGCACAGAACTGGAAAACAGTTTGCATAGTAGGGTGGTCAGTGAAGAAGATGGTGGGAACACTTACCTACCTAGCTTTGCACACTGCTGTATAGATGGAATGTCTAAGGTGACATCAGCCTGTTCTGGCAGCTGGTCACAGCTGTCTCATGGCACCCAGTCATTTGGTCAATATGAGGCAGCAGAGGTTTCTATGTCTTAGTGTCATGAGACCCTGTTTCCCCAAAAATAAGACAGTGTCTTATATTAATTTTTTCTCTCAAAGTTGCGCTAGGTCTTATTTTCAGGGGATGTGTTATCTTTCCATGTGCTAGGTCTTATTTTCGGAGGATGTCTTATTTTGGGGGATACACGGTGCTATAGTTGGGCCAGGAAAAGGCTGAGAGATTTCTTCTTCTTTTTTTTTTTTTTTTTTTTTTTTTTTTTTAATATATATTTTATTGATTTTTTTACAGAGAGGAAGGGAGAGAGATACAGAGCTAGAAACATCGATGAGAGAGAAACATCGACCAGCTGCCTCCTGCACACCCCCTGCCGGAGATGTGCCCGCAACCAACGTACATGGCCCTGACCAGAATCGAACCTGGGACCTTTCAGTCCGCAGACCGACGCTCTACCACTGAGCCAAACCGGTTTTGCCTCTTCTTCTTTTTTAAGAAATATGTTTTTGTTGATTTTTAAATATATATATATATTTTTTTATTGATTTTTTTAACAGATAGGAAGGGAGAGAGATAGAGAGCTAGAAACATCGATGAGAGAGAAACATCGGCCAGCTGCCTTTTGCACACCCCCTACTGGGGATGGCCAGCTGCCTCTTGCACACCTCCTACTGGGGATGTGCCCGCAACCAAGGTACATGCCCTTGACTGGAATCGAACCTGGGACCTTTCAATCCGCAGACTGACGCTCTACCACTGAGCCAAACCTGCTTCGGCTGTTTTTGTTGATTTTTAGAGAGGTAGGGAGAGGGAGAGAAAGAGAGAAACATTGATGCAAGAGAGCAACATCAAGGGATCAAGCATACAACCTGGGCATGTGTCCTAATTAGGAATCGAACTAGTGACCTTTTGGTGCACAGGACGACATACAAGCAACTAAGTCACACCGGCAAGGGCAAGATATTTCTTCTTATTTAAAAATAATCTCTAGAACAGAGGAGCAATTTTATCTTCCACCTCCATTTGATGTCACTGTCTACCCTGTAGTGTCTTCCTGAGGCATCTTAGACCTTAGGGACTGGAAAAGTAGTTGAAGAGGAAGGCAGTGGAGGGGCAGTCTTTGCTAGCTTTCAGAATTAAAAGTTTGAATTTATGCTCTTGCCTAAAATTAATTCTTAGAATATTTATTAACTATTAATCACATACTAATTAAGCACCAAGCTAGGTACTGGTGATACAATGGTAAACATAACAGACATGGAGCTTATGAAATCTGGTTGGGAAATATATTAACTCAATAATCACATAAATATAGAATCCTAAAATACTTGAAGAGAAAAGTAGAAGATTCTATAAAAAGATATACTAGAAAATCTGATCTAGTTTGACCTAATCTTCAAATCCTTGATGAGGTGACACTTGGGTTTTCAAAGGAAGAGTATGAGTTAACTGGGCGAAAGGGGTGGGATCAGTTTGGATGGGAAAAGCATTTCATACAGGCAGAGAGAATAGTGTTGGAAGACCGTAGGCAGGAATGAGGTTACGAGGTTGATTTTATCACAGTTGTACATATTAATAGTAACATATAGCAGGCTGTCAGTTAGGAGATGGGTTTGTCAGTTAAGGGATGGGTAAGATAGAGAATTTATTCCATTTTATGGACCAGATGGCAGGGAGGAAAAACCCGGCCCTCACAACACAAGGATATCAGTACATACATGATTATATCCACATCCTCAGGTGGTTGTTGACTTTGAATCAATATTAAGCTCAGATTAATCTGGCAGCATTCTCCTTCATTACCCCTTGTTGGCTCCAACGCCATGTTTTTATACCTACCCCACACTGGGAAGCACCCTACAGGCAGGAGCTGAGGTTAAGAGCTCCTTGGGTGTGGGGTTTGCTGTGGCTGTCTGATTCACAATGACCTTGCACGAGTTCCAGCTGGCTCTAGGAATGGACAAAACAAAAAGTGACAAGCACGTGAATGCTAGGGATGCCAGGTCAGTCACTTCCTGTTTGTTGCACATCTTTTAAGTTCAGCACCAAGGTGACAGCCAGGGCAGAGTTCACAAATCGGAGCTCAGCACTTCTGGGCAGAGAACTCCTTGTCAGTGGTGCCATCTGCAGGGCATTAAGGAATTTGCCAGGAATTTGATGGGATTGGGAGGGGGAAATGGCATCTAACCTCTCTCCCTCAAGCCTCTTATTCTGAATGTGTCTCTAAATCACAATCCTGGTCCTTCATAGGGCTGAAAGACCCTTATTGCCTCAGATCTTGTGGCAGGCAATATTTAAGGCACCTGGACCTACAAGGCAGGACACTGGGCTGTGGTATCACTTCCTTTTTTCCTCCCTATTAAATCTGTCATCTGCACCTGGCTGGTGTGGCTCAGTGGTTGAGTGTCCACCCATGAACTGGGACAGTGGTTGGCAAACTGTGGCTCTTTGGCCCCTTGAGTTTTTAGCAAAGGCCAGCTTAGGAGAACCCTAATACCCTAATTAAGTTAATAACAATGTACCTACCCATATAGTTTAAGTTTAAAAAATTTGGCTCTCAAAAGAAATTTCAATCATTGTACTGTTAATATTTGGCTTTGTTGACTAATGAGTTTGCCAACAACTGAACTAGGAGGTCAGATTTTGATTCTTGTTTGGAGTGCTGAGTTATAGGCTCTATCCCAGGTTGGGGGCAACTGATTATTCTCTCTCATCATTGATGTTTCTATCTTGCTTTCCCTTCCTCTCTCTGAAATCACTAAAAACATATTTTTAAAAAATTAAAATCTGTCATCTGCAAATAAGTGATGCTAAGCCCTGACCAGGTAGCTAAGCTGGTTGGAGCACATCCCTATATGCCAGGGTTCAATCACCATTCAGGGGGGCACATAAAGGAATCTACTAGTGAATGCATAAATAAGTGGAACAGCCCTAGCTTGTTGGCTCAGTGAATAGAGTGTCAGCTTGCAGAGTTAAGGGTCCCAGGTTAGATTCCGGTCAAGGGCATGTACCTTGGTTGCAGGCACATCCCCGCTGGAGGGAAGTGCAGGAGAAGGCAGCTGATCGATGTTTCTCTCTCATCGATGTTTCTAACTCTATCCCTCTCCCTTCCTCTCTGTAAAAAATCAATAAAATATATTTTTAAAAATTAAGTAATTAAAAATTTTTAAAAATGAAGCCAAGAATGCTGGATTGTGAAGGTATTTAAGCATTCTGGTGTTAAAAAAAAAAAGTGGGAGGGCCCCAGCTGGGTGGCTCAGTTGGTAGGAATGTTGTCCCATACATCAAAAAGTTTGTAGGTTTGATTCCTGGTTGGGCACATACCTAGGTTACAGTTCAATCCCTGGCCCAATCCCTGGCCTAGTGTGAACAGGAGGCAACTGATTGATGTGTGTGTGTGTGTGTGTGTGTGTGTGTGTTTTCTCTCTCTCTCCCTCCCTCTCTTCCTCTAAAATCAATAAGAACATATCCTCAGGTGATAATAAAAAATAAATAAATAAGTGAGTGGGTAGTAAATTGAAGATGTTGATGTTAAAGTTAATTCTCATTATTATTATCCTTGCCATCTCTAAGTAAGCCCTCATTAGGCTTTTACTTCTATTTCTTTCTTTTCTGAGTAAATGGCTCTTTCTTGACATCTTGGCTTAGGATGCGCTGCTCATCTCTCAAGCTTGGACATACATCTCTAAGCTTACAAGCCCAAGACTCCATTGCCCTATTTGCCACTCCCTACTGAGAAGGGCAGGGTGGAAATCTATAGTGTAAAAGGGAAAATAGGGCCAGAAGATTGAGAACCTGCCTAGTGACAGAACAAGAGGTCAAGTGTTTCTATCTGTTCCCTAGGCCTCTCCACTCTGAGACTCACCTCAGGAATTGCTTAAAGAGTCTTGGGCCTGTCCTCTCTGGATGTGGTGACTTCAGTTTAGGTATTCACCATGGTCCAGCATTTGACATACCATCAGAGGCTGTCCTACAATACAGCCTCTAACAAAACTAGACTGTCCCGAACCCCTGGTAATAGAATTGTTTACCTTTATACCTATAAAGAAGGTCGGGAAAGCACCAAAATCTGCATGTGGTGTGTGCCCAGGCCGACTTTGCAGAGCTTGTGCTGTGAGTCCTAACGTTCTAATGAGATTGTCTAAAATGAAAACAAACAAACAAACAAAAAACACGTCAGCAGGGCCTATAGTGGATCCATGTGTGCTAAATGTGTCCATGATAGGATCAAGCGTGTTTTCCTTATTAAATAGCAGAAAATCATTGTGAAAGTGTTGAAGGCACAAGCACAGAGTCCAAAAGCTAAATAAATTTAAAAATGAAGCTTTTTTGAGTAATAAAAACAAAAGTCTCATTCTGTTATAAAAGAGAGACAATTAAAGAGAGAGAGAGAGTGTGTGTGTCCTGGGCCTGGCCTGGCCACTGTGGCTCAGTGGTTGAGCATGGACCTATAAACCAGGGGGTCGCTGCTTGATTCTGGTCAGAACACATGCCTGGGTAGGGGGCTCGATCCCCAGTGGGGGCATGCAGGAGGAAGTGGATCAGGGATTCTCTCTCATCATTGATGTCCCCCACCTCTCTCTGTGAAATAAAAAAAATAAGGTAAGAAGAATCTGGCCTAAGAAGGAAATAATCATTATTTTTACCTCCCTTGGAGCATTCTGTGGGCCATAAGCATTACTAGGCACAGTGCTTGCTGCTGGAGCAAAGATGTAGATAATAAGACCCCAGTACTCCCCTAAAAGAATGCTTGATAGCATTTCCTGGGTGCCTTAGCATGTCATTTAGCCATCTCTGCCATTCATACACTTGGAATTTCATGCCACTGAAGGCTTTGATTATTGCTAGTCAAATACTAGTCATTTTATTTTTTTAATAACTGCATTTTAAAAAATGTATTGATTTTAAAGAGAAGAAAAGAGAGAGAGAAACATGGATTTGTTGTTCCACTTATGTATGGATTCATTGGTTGATTCTTGTATGTGCCCTTACTGGGGATTGAACCTGAAACCGTGGTGTATTAGAGCGATGCTCCAACCAACTGAACTTCCCAGTCAGGGCTAGACATCATCTTGATAAATAAGATGATTGAGTACAGAGGTAAATACTGAATTTTAGAAGCAAGTTGGAACAATAACCAAATAATTAAGGTATAAAGGGGATAGGATAGTTGAGGAGTGTGAATAGGTGTCTTCTAAAGGATAGCTTAAAAGACAATAAAAAAATACTGAAATTCGAGTTTGAACTGTAGAAAATGGGAACATACTATGGTTTCTATCTTGCCCCCTCTTGGATCGCTCATTCTGGGGGAAGCCTACTGCCATATTGTGGACACTCAAGGAGCCCCATGGAGAGGCCAGTGTGAAGAACTAAGGCCACCAGCCAACAACTAGCGCTAACTTGCCAGGCATGTGAGTGAACTACCTTGGAACTGTTAAGTGTCAGATGACTTCACCCTTGTGAGAAATCCCAAGACAGACCATCAAGCCAAGCTGCTCATGAATTACTGACCCTCTGAAATTGCATGAGGTAATACACTTTGTTTTGAGCCACAAAGTTTTTGAGCAATTTGCTATGCAGTAACAAGTAACAAATCACAAACACCGCCAAAACCGGTTTGGCTCAATGGATAGAGCGTCGGTCTGCAGACTGAAGGGTCCCGGGTTTGATTCCGGTCAAGGACATGTACCTTGGTTGTGGGCACATCCCCAGTGGGGGAGGGGGGGTGCAGGAGGCAGCTGATTGATGACTCTCTCTCTTCCTCTCTGTAAAAAATCAATAAAATACATATATTTTTTTAAAAATTATAAACACATATGTGCCTACAACCCAAGCTTGTCATCTTAACATTTGCCTTATTACATAAAATTTTTCCTTTTTCTTGTTGTTGTTAATCCTCACCAGAGGATATTTTTCCATTGATTTTTAGAGGAAGTGGAAAGGAGATGGAGAGACAGAGAGAAATGTCAATGTGAGAGAGATTGATTAGTTGCTTCTGGCATGAGTCCTGACCAACCAGGGCCAGGGACAACTCGGCAACCAACCAAAGTTCATGTCCTTGATCAGAATTGAACCTGGGACTCTTCAATCTGCTGATGCTCTATCCACTAAGCAAAACTGGCTTTTTTTTCTTAAAAAAGCAATGGTCCCCCACCCCAAAATAAAAATATTACAGTTGAAACACTGGCTTCTTAATCCTGTTCCTGCCTTGTGCCTCAGAACTCTGAAAAACATCATGGCACCTTTTACATTGAGTATTGCTTGCCTCTGCATTGGTTTGCTGCTGCTTACTAGGCTCTACCCTAACTACCTTTCCCTCGTTTTGCAGAAAAAACTGGGACATTTCAAACATTTTGAGATGGTCTTCCCACTGAATTAACTCAAAACCACAATTCCTATTTGGTTATTAACCCAGTTTAAAGCCTTGGCATTTGCCCTCCCCTAGGGGCTGTGGTGGCTCCACTTGTGTTGCTATGCTAGGCCAGCTGTGCTACCCATCAGAGCTTTCTTTCTTAAAAAAAACCAAAACACATACATTTTTATTGATTTCAGAGAGGGAGACAGAAACATCAATAATGAGAGAATCATAATTCGGCTGCCTCCTGCATGCCTCCCACTGGGGATCAACCTAGGCAGTGCCCTTGACCGGAATCAAACCTGGGACCCCTCAGTCCTTAGGCTGATGCTTTATCCACTGAGCCAAAACGGCCTGGGCAGAGCTTTCTTTTTTAAATGTCTATGCCAGTTCAGATTGTTTCCTTCAGAAGCCAGGGTACAGCTATTTTGTAGATATAGAGTGGGTCAAAAGTAGGTTTACAGTTTGAGTGCACTAAAATTTTTAATAGTTATGTTTCTGATTTTAGAGAAACATCAATGAGAATCATTCATCAGTTACCTCCTGCATGCCCCCTACTGGGGATCAAGCCTGCAACCTGGGCATGTACCCTGACCAGGAATCTGACTTCCTAGTTCGAGGGTTGATGCTCAACCTGAGCCACAGCAACAGGGCATGAAAAGCTTATTTTTAGAGAGGAAGAGGAAGAGATAGAAACATCAATGATGAGAATCATTGATTGGCTGCCTCCTACATGCCCCCTACTGGGGGATCAAGCCTGCAAGCCAGGCATGTGCCCTTGGCCAGATTCAAACCTGGGATGCTTCAGTCTGCAGGCTGATGCTCTATCCATTGAGCCAAACTAGCTAGGGCATGAAAACCTTGTTTTCCATACAAACTGTAATCCTACTTTTACCCTACCCTGTACATGGTATCTATGGGCTACAAAAAAAACTTGGGAAATTTTTGGTCTTTCCTACTTTTAAACCAGTTAAGATGGCAACATCTTCAGCATTCTTGTCTCTATGCTCTGAATTTGAAATGTACATTTCCCTCTAGGTTAAATCCTCTATTTGCTTATTTCTAGATTCCTTTCGATGTAGCCAAACTATATACTTATGTATGCTCTTAACATTACAAATGTTGCCACTTCACCCCCTATTTTCTATTTGTAGTAAAGCAGTACTCTTCCACAAATGCACCTTTTTAACGAGTCAGTACTTGCAGGAGATACAAATAGATTTATAGATATACCTTGGAGATATTGTAGGCTTGGTTCCAGATTGCAATCAAGTATCATATCTGCAGGTGTTTTTTTTTTACTGGAGGTTCCTTTGTTCAGTTTAAGAAAAGAAAAAAAAATCTGAAGTGCAATAAAACCAGGAATGCCTGTACTTGTTATTGCTAACTCATTAGAACCAAGCTCTGCTTTTGAAGACCAGTGTGCTCATTTCTCTTCAGAGGTAGCTAGACAGAAATGAGTTTAGTATTCCCACCTTATTGCTGTCCCTATCCTCCAAGTATAGAAAAATCAACTTAGAAAAAAAAGAACAGAAGTCAAACATTCTTTCTCCACGTCTTTACTTTTAAACAGGAAGGGAAAATCGCACAGGTATACATAAAAAAAAAAGGCAGACATGATTACAGGTAAAAGCAAAGAAAATTTAACCAGAAAGCTTTAATGACTGTCAGTTCTGAGTAGACATGTTGCAGGGCTGAATTAGTATTCCTCTCCTTCTTCCTCACCCTCTCCCTCAACAGAATCCACACCAACTTCCTCATAATCCTTCTCCAGGGCAGCCATGTCCTCACGGGCTTCAGAAAACTCTCCTTCCTCCATGCCCTCACCCACATACCAGTGGACAAAGGCACGCTTGGCATACATCAGGTCAAACTTGTGGTCCAGGCGGGCCCAGGCCTCAGCAATAGCTGTGGTGTTGCTCAGCATGCACACAGCTCGCTGCACTTTGGCCAGGTCTCCACCAGGGACCACAGTGGGGGGCTGGTAATTAATGCCAACTTTGAAGCCAGTGGGGCACCAGTCCACAAACTGGATGCTGCGCTTGGTCTTGATGGTGGCAATGGCAGCATTGACATCTTTGGGGACCACATCACCACGGTACAAAAGGCAGCAAGCCATGTATTTACCATGGCGAGGGTCACATTTCACCATCTGGTTGGCTGGCTCAAAGCATGCATTAGTGATTTCTGCTACAGAAAGCTGTTCATGGTAGGCTTTCTCAGCAGAGATGACAGGGGCATATGTGGCCAGTGGGAAGTGGATGCGGGGATAGGGTACCAGGTTGGTCTGGAATTCAGTCAGATCAACATTCAGGGCCCCATCAAACCTGAGGGATGCAGTGATGGAGGACACAATCTGACTAATAAGGCGGTTAAGGTTAGTGTAGGTTGGGCGCTCAATATCGAGGTTTCTACGACAGATGTCATAGATGGCCTCATTGTCAACCATGAAGGCACAATCAGAGTGCTCCAGGGTGGTGTGGGTGGTGAGGATGGAGTTGTAGGGCTCAACTACAGCTGTGGAGACCTGGGGGGCTGGGTAAATGGAGAATTCCAGCTTGGACTTCTTGCCATAATCGACAGAGAGCCGTTCCATCAGCAGGGAGGTGAACCCAGAACCAGTGCCCCCACCAAAGCTGTGGAAAACCAAGAAGCCCTGAAGGCCTGTGCACTGGTCAGCCTGTCAGGAAAGAACAGAGGAAACATAGTTATTGCTTTTTGTGATGTATTTTCACTTTTCATAAATTTCAATGATCTAAATCTTATTTTGACAGGAAACACTTTTTTAAAAATGTAGGCCTTTCTGGAATAACTCAGCATTTATTAATTTAAAATATTTCTCCATTAAAATTTATGAAATGATTTCAAACAATTAATGTTTTAACAAACAATAAAGAAATAATTCATCTCCCACTCTATTACATTTCAATTCTGTGTTTAAAAAAAAAGAAGAGCATACTTTAAATGTCTACCTTAGGCTTATTAATTTCTTTAATCTTGAAAAGAAACATACCAGTTTCCGAATTCGGTCCAGGACAAGGTCAATGATCTCCTTGCCAATGGTGTAGTGTCCACGGGCATAGTTATTGGCAGCATCTTCCTTGCCTGTGATCAGCTGCTCAGGGTGGAAGAGCTGGCGGTAGGTACCAGTGCGAACTTCATCTGCAAAAGGGAACCAAAGCAGCCACCCGTCACTAACCACCTGCACAAGCCTGCTCAACCCCAAGGCCTCAACGGAGCCCCCTGGACACACCTTGTGTCCCAGACCCCAGGTCGTATGTGTGTCTTACTTGGGTTACTGAGGTCAACTCACCAATGACTGTGGGTTCCAGGTCTACAAACACTGCCCTGGGCACATGCTTGCCAGCGCCTGTCTCACTGAAGAAGGTGTTGAAGGAGTCATCTCCCCCGCCAATGGTCTTGTCACTTGGCATCTGGCCATCGGGCTGGATGCCGTGTTCCAGGCAGTAGAGCTCCCAGCAGGCATTGCCGATCTGGACACCGGCCTGGCCAACATGGATGGAGATGCACTCACGCTGTGGAAGAGAGAAAAGAAAAAGAAAAACCAGGGTGAAACTAGTCAGGATTGACTTAGAAGCAGAATACACGTATGGAATCTTAATCTTACTAATTGCCTGGGTTTTAAAAAATATTTTCAATGATTTTTTTTTGAGAGAGGAACATCATTGATTGCCTGCCTCCTGCACACCCTCTACCAGGGATTGAGCCTGCAACCCAGGCATGCACCCCAACTGGGAATCTGAGTCACATCAGCGGGGAAACTAACTGCCTCTTTTAAAACAAATTAAAGTGTCAAACTTTTTCTCTAGGGGACCACCACTCTATGCTTTCATCTATATTGCTTCTAATGCATTTCCTTTCCTCCTGTAAACCAAGAAGGGGCCTTAGTCACAGCTTTCTCCTTTGAAGGACCAAGATAGAGTGGATGCCATTCGTCCAGCACTCAGACTCAGAATACCATTTTAGACTAGATTTCCGGGCAGCTCCCAGCACAGGAAGCACGTGGCCAGAGCAGCAAAGAGGAAACGTCTGGCCCGGGGCCCGGCTCTGCGACACAGGATGAATGAGCAGTTTTAGGTGCGCGCGCCCAGAGGGGCCGCGCAGCTGCAGAGGGATGGACAACCAGCCACGTCTGCAGAAGGGCAGCAGCGGCCAACTGTCCTCAGGGCCTGCAGGCGTTGGGCTCCACCCAGCACCTCCACATCTGTCAGGGCACGGAGGGGATTATCCGCTCCGCATATCTGGACCAAGATCGGATTTCAGTTGCTTCAAAATCCCTCACCACCACCACCTGTTCCCGCAAGCATTTCTGACGTAGCTGAGAGGCCAGGGAGGGGCAGATGGCCTCTATGAGGTGTTGGGAGGCGATTGTCCTAATACCCTGGCATGGTGCAGCACACGGACAAGGAGCCTTCCTCTACACCCATCTTTTTTTTTTTTTTCTGAGCGTCAATACTTTAATTTTGGAATAAAGAGGGAAGCTGGAAAATACACTGTATTTAAAATCTTGGTTACCCTCATATTCTGGAAACCCCCTCCCCCCACCTCTACATCCATCTTATTGCTTTCATTAACACACACACACACAAATATATATATATCTGGGGTAACAGGAGACCCTCCACCCAGCCCCGCAGCGCCCCAGCGCGCACGCGCAGGCCGCAGTGGCGGTCTCCCGCGGCCCCGCGGCGGGAAGGTAACGGCCGCGCGTGCGCCTTTGAGGCGGGTCCCTTCCCGCCTCCGCTTTTCGCGCCGAAGAGGAAGTGAGGGCGGGGGGAGCCCGCGCGCGCCAGGCTGGGGCGGGGGAGGCGGAGGGGGATGGGGACGCGCGGGAAGAGACTGTCTGAAGGGTCAAGGAGCGCCGCGCCCTGCCCTGCGGTGAGGGGCTAAGTAAGAACCCTAACCCCGGTGGAAAGAGCCGGCGCGCCGTCATCCCCTTCCAGAGTCCAAGAAAAAAAGGCGGGGGCGGGGGCCCCTCCATGTATGGACCCCAGCTTTTCTCCACAAACCGGAGCCGCTCTGCACCCCCACCCCTGGCTCTTGCCTATTTATTTATTTATTTATTTATTTATTTATTTTGCCCTCCAGATGGACGGCGCGGGTCTCAGCCCTCTCTAGTGAGAAGGAAGCCCTCCGTATCCCCAGCTTATTTCCCCTCATGTCCCCCAGCGAGGGAAGACGCATGTGGCCCACTCACCATGGCTGCGGGTTTGCAAGCGCAGGAAGCAGGGGTAGACGCCGGGTCCCGGTTACTGTTCCCGACAAGCTAAGAGTCGAGGTGAGTAACGCACTGAGGCGGGGGAGGCGCCCGAGTCGCTTAAGTAGGGTTTCGGGGAGGGGCGGGCGGGCTCGGGCGGTGCCACGGCCGCGGCCCCTCCCCCGGCCCGGCGCGCCCACTCGGTGCCCGGCTCCGCCGCCGCAGAGGCGGGCGCCTGGCCCGGAGCCCCCTCCTCCCCGCGCCGGCCCGGCGGGCGGGGGCCTCCGCGCCTGCGGGCGGCGAGCTCGGGTGCCGCAGTGGGCGGCGCATGGCTGCCGGGGCCTGGGCGGAGGGCGGGCAGGGCCGGGCTCTGAGGCAAACCATCCTCGGAATGCGAGAGAGAGGAAGCTGGCCTGAATTTGGGCCCACGCCAAGACTCGAGTCTGTAAGAGAGGAAGGCTGTGAGATGCAGGAACTGCTGGTCCGGGTAGCTCAGCTGATTATGTTCAGTGTGGCCACAATTTGTCAGTGAGTTTTTTGCCTTTTCCTTTTCTCGGCTCCTTTAAAGGCAGTGGATGCTGTACTTCCCTGATAACGCAGGGTCCGCGAGGTTCGGAAAACAGAATAGCTCTATTTGGTTTACTGTAATGACTTGTTCTTTAAACTAAAGGTACCACACGTTGGAAGCACAAACAGTCATTCGAAGCATTTAACATCCAAACTGTTTTTAAAAGAGCCCCCTTTTTGGACCTCAACCAGCAACTTTATGGAGTAGCCTTAGGGGAGATTCAAAGACATTTGAGTGGCTGAATTGAAAACAAACTTAGGTAGAGACGAAATAGACACGGAAGGATATTAGAAAGTAAGGATTCTTTATGCTAGTTTCGTAAAACTCTTTATATCTTAAGGGCCTTGTGTTGTGTCAAATAGATTAATTGGTTATAGTTTACTGTTAGGAGGCCCAGATTATAGTGAGTAGATACTGGCCCGCCCTCCACCCCCATTCCCTTTAAGGAGAATATTCCAAGACCATTGTTAACCTTGGAAATGCATAAGTAGGTTATTTAGGGTTCTAGTGTGGCTTTTAAATGGTTCTAGCAGAAACCTATTGTTATTACTACACTACTCAAAATATCCTCCCATTGATAGTGTATTAGTAACAAAAAAGGTAAACATAAGACAGTAGAAATTCTTAGTTCACATTCAGTTTTTACCTGATTCAGATTTGGTCAAGCCTTCACCCTTCATATCACACAAATAAAACATTTACATGTGTGTGCAGTTTGTAACAATATCTAGATACTTCCCACTCATATTCATATGATCCTGGAATGCAAACAAGGAAGTACTCATTTATTCCTCATAAATATTTTTCGTAGTCCTGTTAAAAGGTTTTTGACTCAAAGCCCAAATTTTCATACATTATCCAAACTGGGTTATAGGGGACAGGAATATCTTTGAACATTGTCTCACTTATTATTGACATACAATGTCCTATTAGTTTCAGGTTGTTTTACTTATACTTGTTTTTGAAAATTTATTTGTCCCACTTAGTCTTAAAAGGAGATGGAAAATACATATGTTTTATTGTGCTTTGCTTTATTGTGCTTCACAGAAACTGCATTTTTTACAAATTGAAGGCAAGGCTCTCCACCAGCAAAAATATTACAACTAGCTTTATTGCAGTGGTCTGGAACTGAGCTTACAATATCTCTGAGGAATGCTTGTCATTAGCTTGTCTTAACCCGAAGTATGAATGTTTTGAAACAACCTAGCTGAATTCCATTCTGCTGTCTGCTCTGGATGAAAGTCATTTGAAGAGGAGCCTCCCTCCTCCTAGCTTTCTGCAGAATTTTAAAGCTTTCACTGCAGGGACTTGCTCCTGGTGGGCCTATATGTCTCCCCAGATGACTTCCTAAAACTATTAGCTTTGTTAGCCTTGTTTTCTGTGAATTCCCCTGTTGTGAATAAGGAATTATTTGCCCTTTTTTCTTTCTTTTAGGTTCCTGAGGATACCTTAGGTTTTAGAAAATAAGAGAGCCAAAGGAACCTTTCAATATAACCTAGTTTGGTATCTTTATGCCAGAAAAAGATTGAGTAATGCTAAATTAATTAATTTTGCTACCTCTTTAGTATACTTGATAGGAAAGGCTGACATTTTTTTCCTTTTTTATCCATAGTAACTTACATGGTTCTATACATGGATGTGTACCCTTCGTCTATATTTAACAACTAAATCGTAGTTGTTAAATTGCTAGAATATAAACACAGTATTATCCATTGTCTTAACTGATTATATAGGTCTTTCTTTTGTTGGACTGTTTTAGGGCCTGTAACTATTTGCTTTGAGTCTTTGATGTAATGGAAGATGTGTTGCTATTTGAGCCACTCCCAACTTTGCTACTTAATATCCTGGCCATTTGCTACTGTTCTAAGGAGTCTGTAACATTTGTTGATAGTTTCGTCTTGTGGTTTAGACACAAAAGTTGACAAAATATTTTGTTCATTTAAATAGTTCTACAGGAGAGACATATATAATATAACAAATAGCAAACATCAATGATTTTCAAACATTTGGCCTTTTATTTTTATTTATTGTAGTGTTATACAATACATTTATATATGCTATTTTGTGGTCTGTTTTTCCACAGTTGTGTATAGGAGAAAGAAAATGGGCTTTGATTTCAAATAGTACTAGATTCAGTTCTAACTTTGTCAGTTAATAATGGTATGACTCCAAGGGCATGCACTTCGGTTGCAGGCTCTACCCCTGGCCCTGGTTGGGGTGCGTGCAGGAGGCAACTAATTGATGTGTCTCTCTCCTCCCTTCCATTCTCTCTGAAAAAAGTAAAAATAAAATGTAATATGTTTAAAATTAACTTTTTTTTTTTTTTTTTCAGATCTGTAAGTTTATTTGCTCAATGTACGACAGGTACATACTGACTCACATTCATGATATTCCATCACTGAGGAAAACTGCTAAGAACGGTCTGTGTGTGAAATAATTCTTAGAGAAATAATTCTTAGAGTTGGAAAAAATAATCACTGATTAGACCTTAAAAATAGTTCACTGCATAACATGACAAAAAGCACAAAGGCTCATTCAGAGAACATATTCATTGTTCTCCTACACTGTAATAGTTATAATTTCACCATGACAAACACCAGACATTGAGATTAAGCTAACACTGGTGTTTCTTTTGCCCCCCGCACCCCTTAAAAACAAAATATATAACTGCATGTCACTATAGCAACATCCAAAACAGATCAAATTTAAAATTAACTATTTTTAATTATTAAAATTCATTTGTGTCTATCTAGTGTCATTGCCTTAATTATTGATATTATCTATATCCTGGTGACTACCAAATTTATGTCTCCCACCCAGACTTTTCCTCTTTTCCCTGAAGCATATATCTAGCCACCTATTTAACATACTAGTATATCATGTCTAAAACAGGATTCTTGAATTCTACCCCCTCTCCACACTCACATGCACACAACCGCTCCTTTCCTCATCTAGTGTTCTCCATTTCAGTAAATGTTACCTCCATTCATCCAGTTGCTTAGGCCAAAGACCTCTGAGTTATTTTTTACTCCTCTTAAAAAAATTAAAAAAAAAAGTATCTTTTATTTATTTCAGAGAGGAAGGGAGAGGGAGAGAAATAGAAACATTAATGATGAAAGAGAATCATTGATCAGCTGCCCCTTGCATGCCCCCCTATTGGGAATTGAGAGCCTGCAACCCAGGCATGTGTCCTGACTGGGAATCGAACCTTGACCTCCTAATTCATAGGCTGATGCTCAATCACTGATTCACACCTGACTCCTTTTTTTTTTAAATCCTCACCCAAGGATATTTTTCCATTTATTTTTAGAGAGAGGCAAAGACAGAGATATCGATGTGAGAGAAACACATTGATTGGTTGTCTCCTGCACAAACGACTAAGACCAGGGCCCAGACCAGGGAGGAGCCTGCAACAGAGCTAATGCCCTCGACCAGAATCGAACCCAGAACCCTTCAGTCCTCATGCTGATGCTCTATCCACTGAGCCAAACTGGCTAGGACTTGATTCCTCTTTTTAAAAAATGTTTATCTTGTAATGCATCAGCAAATCCTGTCAGCTCTACCTATGAAATATATCCTGAATTATCTGTCATCTCTCTCCCAGGCACAAAAATAGTCTACTTACTGCTCTCTCTTTTTCTATTATTGCAGTCGTCGTCGTCGTCGTCTTCTTCTTCTTCTTCTTCTTCTTCTTCTTCTTCTTCTTCTTCTTCTTCTTCTCTTTAATGAATCTTTAAAAATACAACTGTAATCCTGCCTACTCTGGAGGCTTCTTTTCATTCTTAGAATAATATCTAAATTTTTACAATGTTCTAAAAGGTTCTAATGGTCTGGTTCCTAGTTTCATCTTATATCACTTTACCCCCTTACTCATTCCACTTCAGGGGCACTGACCTTCTTACCTTACTTCTAACAGAGCGATCTTGCTACTTTGTCTCAAGGCCCTCTTGCTCTTCTTTCCCTAGATATCCACTTCCGCATTTCCTTAGTTTCTCTTTCAATATTATTACCTCAAAGAGTCTTTGACCTTTCTTTCTAAAATAGCATCCTCCATCCCTTCTCTTTCCCCTTTAACCTTTCCCCCCCCATCTTATCACATTTATTATTTACTTGCTTATTTCCTGTCTCCCCACTAGAATTTAAGTTCTAAGAGGGGAGGATCTTGTCTCTTTTGTTCACTGCTTTAGTCATAGTAGGTGGTGAATAAATATGTGTCAAATATGAAATGAATGTATAAATGTGTATCCTCAAATGCCTAGCATAGGGGTGTTATATATTTGGTATTGAAAATATATTAAATGGATATAGTATCACTGATGCACTTTATTGTTTCCTTTTGTATGAGAAGATTTTGCATAATGTAAGGACTTGGTTCCCTTTGACATCTCAAATTACTCTCTTGGTCTCCATTCTTTAATTTCTATCAGTAAGGAGAATGGCTCTACAGAAAGCCTTCCCAATGATAAACTTAAAGGTCAAATAACAAGTTGCTTTTTAGATTTTTATAGTTTAGATTCACTTTATAGTTGTTGTTTTCCTTCTAAATTAATTCATTTGCCCTTGGGCCACTTTTGTTGCCTATAATATAAACACTTTGGCTCCACAGAAAGTATTATAAAGTGATTCATCATTAGCACAATCCAGGTTCAAGAACTAATTCTCAAAAAAAAAAAAAAGTATTAATACATTGCCTTAGTGCGTAAAGTAAAAACAAATAATAATAATTCTCATGTCTACTATCAAATGATACTCATTTCTGCCTGATAAAGAAAAAAAGGGAATTAAAAAAACACAAACAGTAAAAATATCAACTAACGTTAGCAATTCAGAAAAAATAGCAGTTATGTTGGGTTGTTTGTAAAGAATGATTTTACCTCTAGTGTTTTTGAAGGGAGGACAAGCTATTAAAAATGGATGAGAGGCTAGAAATTTTGAAGTACTCATTTGAGTTAAATTTCCATTAATAAAATTTTAAGACAATGTGCTATATAATAAAAGGCCAGAGGCCATAAGCTTCACAACCAGAATGATAGCTCGACCAGTCGCCATGAGGTGCATTGACCACCTCTTGGTCCCTCCCCCATGGTCCACAGGCTCCAATTGCAGCAAGGAAGGCGGTGGGTGGGCGGGGCAGCGAGCTATAGGCAGGTGAGTGGGGCAGCAAGCGCAGTGGGCTACCATATGCGATTTCATGCACTGGACCTCTAGTATTTTATTTGATGGGAGATAATAAATGTTTAGTTCTGTATAAATTTTTTAAATGGGAAAATTATCTAAGATTTTCTTTTTTAAATGTAATGAAGTCCTATGTATGTGGCCATCATGTGATGATGTGAGGGCATGATGCCACCTAGGGTATTATTAGTATAGATATGCATTACCTATGGAAACAGGCAATAGTGTCGTGAAGGCCTGGGGCTGAGTGTGAACCGAGTGGAGGAGGCAGTGGGGGGAGGGGGAAAGGGGACATCTGTAATACTCTCAAAAGAAGCTGCATATTGTATGATTCCATAAGAAATGTCCAGAATAGGCAAATCCATTGAGACAGAAAATAGATTAGGGGTTGCATAGGGTTAGTGGTTGCCTAAGTGACTGAGTTTCTTTTGTGGGTGATGAGATATTCTAAAATTGATTGTGCTGATGGTTGCACAACTCTGTGAATATATATAATATTAAATATACTTTATTGATTTTTTACAGAGAGGAAGAGAGAGGGATAGAGAGTTAGAAACATCAATGAGAGAGAATCATCGATCAGCTGCCTCTTGCACACCTCCTACCCGGGATGTGCCCGCAACCAAGGTATATGCCCTTGACCAGAATTGAACCTGGGACTTTCCACTCCACAGGCCAACGCTCTATCCACTGAGCCAAACTGATTTCGGCTACTCTGTGAATATATTAAACACCATTGATATGTACACTTTAAATGGGTGAATTGTATAATATGTGAATTGCATTTCAAAACAGATGTTATCTATATATACTAGTATATAAAAGCCTAAGCAACCGTTACAACTGAATGATTAGAATGACTGGTCAACCAGTCACTATGATGTATAGTGACCACCAGGGAGCAGATGCTCAATGCATGAGCTGCACCCTGGTGATCAGTGTGCTCCCAAAGCCAACCTCCTGTGGCTGGCTAGCAGCATCTGCATCTGGCGTCCATTTCTTCTGCTCCTGGCTCGGTGACAGTCGCCTCCTCTCCTGACCCCGCTGGGGCCTTCGACCCCAGGCTGGGTCAGGGAACTAGAGGTGAGTGGTGGCAGACACAGTCCCCAATGAAGTGCCTATGTAAATGATATCTACCCAAGCATTAGAAGGATGAGGAGGCTTGCTCTAAGAGAGTAACACCCCAAGCACTTTGTCCCATGATGACACTATTTCTTGCATTACATAAAGTGGTCCATAGGGACTTAGTCTATTCTATATATTTCATTAAATCCTCTGGTATGGTGTTATTTATGATATATTCTCTTGTCAAGTACATGCTTTGCTGGCATGTGCGCGCACACACACACACACACACACACACACACACATATGCAGTCTTTTTGTGATTTTTGGTAGGAATTGCATTGAATCTACAGATCAATTTGAGAACTGAATTTTTATGAGACTAAATATAATAATTTCATTTGTTTAGGTGTACTTTAGTGCATTTCCAATAAAGTTGTATTAAAATGCATCTTGCACTGAAACCGGTTTGGCTCATTGGATAGAGCATCAGTCTGCAGACTGTAAGGTCCTGGGTTGGATTCCGGTCAAGGGCATGCACATTGGTTGCAGGCACATCCCTGGTAGGGGGTGTGCAGGAGGCAGCTGGTCGATGTTTCTCTCTCATCGATGTTTCTAGCTCTCTATCCCTCTCTCTTTCTTTCTGTAAAAAATCAATAAGATATATATTTTAAAAAATAAATAAAATGCATCTTGCCCTGGCCAGTTCCTGTGGACTGAAGGGTCCTGGGTTTGATTCTGGTCAAGGGCACATGCCTGGGTTGCAGGCTTGATCCCCAGTTAGGGGTGTGGAAGGGAGACAGCCTATCAATGATTTTTTCATCATTGATGTTTCTATCTTTCCCTCTCTGAAATCAATAAAAATACAATATATTTAAAAAATAAAAATATACAATAAAATGCATCTTGCTGCCTGGCTGGTGTGGTTTAGTGGTTGAGCATCGACTGATGAACCAAGAGGTCATTGGTTTGATTCCTGGTCAGGGCACATGCCCTGGTTGTGGGCTCGATCCCCTGTTGGGGGCGCACAGGAAACAGCAATCAATGTTTCTCTTTCATAAATGTTTCTATCTATCTGCCCTTCTCAATTTCTCTCTCTAAAATCAATAAAAGCATATTTGAAAAATAAAATGACTTGTCTCAACAAACTTTACTAGTAGCATGAAGAAATGTATTTAAAATGCATCTTGTGGAACACCCAAGATGGCAACATAGGTAAACACCTGTACTTGCTGCCTCTCACAACCACATCAAAACTACAACTAAAAAACAAAACAGATATCATCCAGAACCATGGGAAGGCTGGCCGAGAGGAAATTATACAACTAGAAGGAAAGAGAAAAGCACATTGAGGCTGGTAGGAGGTGTGAAGGTACAGAGTTCGGAGGCACATGTGAAATGGGCTGACAACTGGGTGCATTTTTTTTTCAATCGGGAGGGAGATACAAACTCCCGAATGCGCTGAACTCCAGATCCAGGCAAGACTCTGGGGACCCAGATTTATATGGGGAGAAACTGGACTGTCTGGCATTGGCCGGAACATGAGGGCAGCTTTCTCTCAGAGGTGCTCACAGCGATCATTGTTCCTGCACGGAGATGCGGGACACAGAGACCCGGTGACCTCTCTGGGGCAGGGCTGACTGGCAGCCATTGCTTTTTGCTTTGTCCTGGTGATTCCCTGAGACCCTACCCCACCCAATTAACAACCCTACCCAAGCTGTGAGCAGAGGCTTTTGCATATGAATGGCCTGTCCTTTTGCAACCTAAAACCTAACAAACTGCAGCTGGGTCAGAGAGCTACAAAGCTTCTAAAAGAAAGCCTAAGACCTGGCAGCAGCAGCCTGCATTGCTTCACAGCTGGGCCTCATCTGGGCACTTCCAAACCCCAAACAAAGAGAAGGAATCTGCAGATCTCTCTGTAGCTCCTGCTGGGTGGCCTCAGGCATTGGCTGACTTTGCACCTCCTTGAAGATCCAAGAGCCAGTGTACACTGGTCAGTGTGAGACCATACCAGATTACAATTCTTCACATTCATAAGTGACATACTCAAGGGGAAGACTCATTGAGCACTAAAACCCCACTGAAGCAAGTCCTGCCCCATAAGGGTTTCTCCAGCACAGAAGTTCTCCCATTGTAGACACAGCTGGTCTGGAGATCAATTCTTCCCAGTGATACCAACAGCAATCAAGGCTTAACTACAATAAGATTGTGCGCACAGCCCACAAAGGGATGTACCAAAGGGTGTACCAGGTAACTCGGGAGGCTGAGCCACTGGGTCCCTATAGGACACCTAGCACACAATGCCATTCTATCAACTCAGGGAAGCAGCCAAAATGCAGAGGCAAAGAAACAGGTCACAAATAAAAGAAATGGAGGAAAACAAATGACTGGATATAGAGTTCAAAACCACGGTTATAAGGTTTTTCAAGAATTTTCTAGAAAAGGTTGATAAATTTAGCAATACCCTTGAGGATATGAAGAAGGACCAACTAGAAATTAAACATACACTGACTGAAATGAAAGGCTCCCTTTCCTCTGACTTTTTAGTGAGCCAAAGCACTAAGCCTAAACTCATTTCCCACCTAGTTCCTCTCCCGTTATCCTAGGCCCTTCATTGCTTCACTGACCCCAGCTTTAATAAACATACTCTAAAAAAATCACCTGGACTCATGTTGTGAAATCTTTCCTGCATGAAGTTAAAAACCCACACACTACCAGCCTGTCCTAGTTACCAACCAGGTCCCCTTTCTGGTAACAGGAATAAACAATCAAATCACTGTTTTAAAGTTATGTGAAATAATTCCCCACTCTGTAGTTAAGTCATTAACTTTTATTTTTAAATATATTTTATTGATTTTTTTACAGAGAGTAAGGAAGAGGAAGAGAGATAGAAACATCAATGATGAGAGAGAATCATTGATTAGCTGCCTCATGCATGTCGTCCTCTTCGACCGAGCGCGCAGCTTCAGGAGGGACACACATGGATCAGTGAGGGAGGAGGGGGACACCTGCCTAGCCAGCCAGATCAGCTGAATCAACCCTGGCGATCAATGGGGTGACATGTCGCAGCCAGATCGCCCTCACATCCTCCTAGTGGAAATTGAGCCCACAACCCAGGCATATGCCCTTGACAGGACTCAGTTTGCAGGCCAATGCTCTATCCATTGAGCCAAACTGGCTAGGGCAAGTCACTAACTTAAAAAAAACCCAAACCTTTATTGTTGAAAATATTACATATACTCCCTCCCCCCATCGATCCCCTCCAGCCACCCCTGCCCCCTACTCCAAGCCCCCACCATCCCACAGTCTGCGTCCATGGTCCATGGGTTATGCATATATGCATTTTGTTCTTTGGTTGATTACTTCCCACCCACCTTCCCCCGCCTTCCTTCTGTTCCATGTTTTCATATCTCTGGATCCACTCAGTTCATCAGTTTATTTGTTAATTAGATTCCACATATTAGTGACATCATGTGACAATTATCTTTCTCTGACTTAGTTGCTAGTTTGATATTCATTTAAATTCATTTGTTTCATATGGCTTAATTTTTAGAGATTTTTTTCCAACTTGATTTAATTATTTATTATTCTATCTAATAAAGAGGGAATATGAGAATTGACCCTCATGCCATTGCAAAGATGGCAGCATCCAGAGCCAATAAGGAGAGAATATGATAATTGACTTCCACGCCCTGAAAGATGACAGCACCCACAACCACAAGATGGTGGTACCCAGTCCCCTCAACCCCGCCAAGCTGGCAGGTGTGCAGCAAGGTCGGGCTTGCCCCTGCCATGTGCCTGCCTCCTGAGTCCCCCAGACCCCTCAGCCCCCCAGCTGCCCAGGGGCGTCCAAGGCTCAGGTAACCAGGACTGGCCGATGCTTGAGCTGCCGGCAGTGGCAGCAGCAGAGGTGTGATGGGGCATCACCTTCCCCTAATTGCCACATTGCCTCCCAGACTGTGAAAGGGGACAAGCCGGGCTGAGGGAACCTTCCCTCCAGTGCATGAATTTTCATGCACCGGGCCTCTAAGTCTATAATAATAAAAGTGTGATATGCGAATTAGACTGGATGAAGCTGGGGCTGTAAGAGCCGAGGCAGCTGCCCAGGCTGTGAGGGCCAAGCCCCTTGCACAAATTTCGTTCATTGGGCCTCTAGTAATTTTATAATACAGTTACATGTTTTTTATAGTAAAACTAGAGGCCTGGTGCACAAAATTTGTGCCTGGGGGGGGGGGGTGTCCCCCTCAGCCCTGCCTGTACCCTCTCCAATTCGGACCTCTCCGAGGGATGTCCGACTGCCGGTTTAGGCCCAATCCTATGGACATCCCTCTCACAATCTGGGACCACTGGCTCCTAACTGCTTACCTGCCTGCCTGCCTGATCATCCCTAACTGCCCCCCTGCCAGCCTGATTACCCCTAACCACCTCTGCCTGCCTGCCTGATGGCCCCTAATTGCCCTCCCCCCTGCTGGTCTGGTCACTCCTAATTGACCCCCTCCCCCTTCCCAGGTTGTCCCTTAATGCCCCCCTACCAACCTGCCTGCCCCCAACTGCACCCCTCTGCTGGACTGGTTGTCCCTGACTGCCCCCACCCCTCCACCAACCTAATTGTCCCTCACTGTCCCCCTGACAGCCTGATTGCCCCCAACTGCACTCCCCCTCCTGCCAGCCTGGTGGCCTCTTATTGCTCCCCCTGCTGGCCTGGTTGTCCCATGCAGCCTGCTGGTCAATCATTTGGTCGTCCCTCACTAACCCCCCTGCTGGCCTGGTTACCCCACACAGCCTGCTTTTTCAGTCCTTTGGTCATCCCTCACTAACCCCCTACCAGCCTGGTTGTAGGCAGCCATTTTGTGAGAGCGTGAGGATCAATTTGCATACTAACTCTTTATTATATAGGATTTTTTGAAAAGCTTACACTTGATCTACTTTCCACATTTAAAAAAAATCTGAATGAGGACTTTTATTTTTTGTTCATCAGATATATTTGCATTGGCTTCTAGAAAAACTGCTGAGCAGCCCTGGCTGGGTGGCTCAGATGGTTGGAATGTCATCCCATAACCTAAAAAGGTTTCAAGTTAGATTCCCTGTCAGGGCACGTACCTAGACTATAGTTCAATCCCTAGCTGGGGCATGTACAGGAAGGTAACCCATCGATGTTTCTTTCACACATCAGTGTTTCTTTCCAGTCACTTGGAGGAGAGATACAGCAACAGGGTGGAAATATTAAGAAACCCATTTCTGTCTAGCTATCTCTGGAAAAAAAGGAGCACAATGGTCTGGAAAAGCAGAGCTTGATTCTGATGTGCTGAAAGTCATTCTGCTAATCTAGTTTTTAAAATTACTGAGTAATCACTAATGAGTTAGGATGAGAAAAGTACAGTAAATACATAAATTAGTAGGATGGTTGTCTATTATCAAGTATTGTATTATGGACTATACACAATTGTGTGTGCTATACTTTTATTAGGTCTAGTAATAATGTCGTTTTCTAATACTTTTTAAAATCAAATTTATTTAAACAATACAACAAAATTTAATCAACAATATAGTTGCCGTTGTTTTCTACTACTTGTGCCCAACGCTCAGGAAGCATTTTAATCCCTCTGTTGTAAAATTCTTGTGATTTTGATGCAAAAAATTCGGTCAATGCATTTTTGAGGCATTCTTCATTATTAAATTTTTTTCCAAGAAGAAAGTTTTGCAAAGAACGAAACAAATGGTAATCGGAAGGGGCAATATCAGGAGAATATGCAGGTTGAGGGAGAACTTCCCATTCCAACTGGCGCAGTTTTTCAGCAGTGATTCTTGCAGTATGCGGTCGTGCGTTATCGTGGTGAAGAATTACGCCCTTCCGATTAATCAGCGCGGGTTCTTTTTCTCTTAAAGCTTGGGCTAACCTTTCCAACTGGGCACTATACACTGCACTTGTAATGGTTTGGGTAGATGGTAAAAGTTCATAATGAAGAATTCCTTTAAAATTCCACCAAACACACAACATCACTTTTTTCGCATGCAAGTCAGGTTTTGGCGTGGGCTGCGGAGCCTCATTTTTGTCCAACCATTGAGGCCGCCTTTTCAAAGTAACATACAGCAGCGTTTTTCAACCGCTGTTCCACGGCACACTAGTGTGCCGCGAGATGTTGCCTGGTGTGCCGTAGGTGCAGACAAGACAAGAATTTTATAATTTTTCACTATTTTGTTTACTTAATATTTCATAATAAAGTAATTATAAAATACTTTCTTTGTGTTTGATTCCTATTCAAGAGAATTACTTTATATATAGTCAATATAGGGCCTATATTATAGGCACAGAGTTAAATTTTTTAACATTTTCTAATGGTGGTGTGCCTCGTGATTTTTTTCATGAAACAAGTGTGCCTTTGCCCAAAAAAGGTTGAAAAACACTGACATACAGCACCCATTTTTCATCTCCGGTAACAATTTGCTCTAAAAACGGCAAACGGTTTTGACGAGAGAGGAGCGAACTGCAAATTGTGACTCTTTGATTACGGTTGTTGTCGGTCAACTCATGAGGAACCCATTTTCCAAACTTTGGACTTTGCCAAGTGCACGCAATTGATTGGAAATTGTTTTTTGTGAACAATTTAAAGTTGTCGCAAGCTCTTGTTGGGTAATTTGAGGATTTTGCACCAAAAGAGCTTGAAGAGCTTCTAGATCAAAATTGGACACATGGCCTCGACCACTCTTGTCATCTAACGAAAAATTTCCCTCGCGGAATTTTTCAAACCAACGCTGGCATTTTCTGGCACTAACTGCATCTTGACCAAGAGCACTACAGATGTTTTTTGCAGCCTCACTTGCTTTTCTTCCTAATTGGAACTCGTAAAGCATGCAGTGCCGAATATGCTCTTCATCTGCCATCTTCTTAGCCCTAGTTTTGCAACAAAAACCAAACCAAACACAAACTTTTTCAAGCAAAACTTGTTAATTGCACTTCACACGTTCTGTAGATACCACGTGTTTGAAGGTTATGTCAATACAAGTCAACGCCAAGCAAGATTTTAAATGAATGTTTAAAAACGACATTAATTATTACTAGACCCGATAAACAATTGGCAGCACAGTAAGTTTACACCAGCATCACTACAAACATGAGTAATGTGGTATGCTAGAATGTTACAATGGCTACATTACTGGGTGACAGGAATTTTTCAGCTTCATTATGTATGGGACATCTTATATGAGTTTGTCACTGAAATGTTATGTGGCACATGACTGTATTTCCATTAACTTACATTAAACTTAGATTTCAGTAGCTACAATAGCATTACACCCCTTAGTTGGCAGTTTCAAAGGAAATAGGCTATTGATACTAAAACCATCAAAACAAAACAAAATAGAATTTTATCACCGCTGGGTATTTTACTAGAACGAGGTAACAGGATAGCACAAGGCACTTTGTTATCCTGGATCCTTAGCCTTTTGGTCAGTTGGACTAGCAGGCGAACTCTGTTGTAGAAGAAACCATTTGTCCAAAACTGTCTCTCTTACCATGTTGGTGCTGATGCCTACAGTGGTACTATGAGTTTATTCTTTGAAGTGATTGACCCATATTAAAGTAAGAATATCTTTGGAGAGCTAAAATTCAGATAAATAATTAACACATTAGAGTGAATAATTATTATTATTTTTTTTGGTAAGAGAACATTGGGTAAATTAGAGATAGAAAAAGTAATTTCTAGAATAAATGGGCTTAGGAAACAAGTTATAGAGGTAAAGAGACCTTGGAGTTTGGGAGCGAGGAACCTCCTGGTAACATGGGGGAGAGGTGTGGGAAGGAGCGGAAAGGGAAAGGCAAGGGCATGCTCCTGGGAGGGAGAGCCCATAGTGAGTAAATTTATGAAGATCTTCCATTGTCACATTCAGCTGAAAATAAGTTTGGAAAAAAGAACTAGGTAGAGCATATGGGAAAACTGCTTGGAAAACAGACTTCTTTCACAAACCCAGAGGAAGCATGATAGCACTAGACACATGCCAAGTAGGGGGTATGAAAATAAGCTTGTAAGACCTGATGATGCATTTGGACACCCACCATTTTGTTAGTTGTGTGAGACTCAGCAGCCAATTAGACATTGGCTGTGTATTAGCAAATGTCAATTATAAAAAGTATTAGCATTTTAAGTAACAGAATGGAGTAAAAATTTAAGAATAGCATGGATATTATTTAATTATAATATTTGATATATTTTATAATTTATGTTTTATAATATATGAAGATAATTTGAAATAGTCACTTTGTAATATATGTATATATCAGTCAACATTTGCCCTTTCTGCTCAATGTACTAAATAAGTACGTAAATATTTTCAGACACCCAAATAGAAAGCACAAGTCTGAACTCATTTAAGACAGGGAATACTTTATTCAAACCCATCAGAGAAATTGACAATTTGGATCTGTAACAAAGCATTGTTTTAATGCATAAGCCAGTAATTGTATATGAGAGTGTACACTGCTCTACATACAAATGAACTGATCAGACCAGAACTTTTCAATGTTCAAAACAGAATAAGTTTCCCTGTAAAAGCAGCACCATTGTGACATTTTAAATTTAGTATTCCTCTCCTTCTTCCTCACCCTCTCCTTCAACAGAATCCACACCAACTTCCTCATAATCCTTCTCCAGGGCAGCCATGTCCTCACGGGCTTCAGAAAACTCTCCTTCCTCCATGCCCTCACCCACATACCAGTGGACAAAGGCACGCTTGGCATACATCAGGTCAAACTTGTGGTCCAGGCGGGCCCAGGCCTCAGCAATAGCTGTGGTGTTGCTCAGCATGCACACAGCTCGCTGCACTTTGGCCAGGTCTCCACCAGGGACCACAGTGGGGGGCTGGTAATTAATGCCAACTTTGAAGCCTGTGGGGCACCAGTCCACAAACTGGATGGTACGCTTGGTCTTGATAGTGGCAATGGCAGCATTGACATCTTTGGGGACCACATCACCACGGTACAAAAGGCAGCAAGCCATGTATTTACCATGGCGAGGGTCACATTTCACCATCTGGTTGGCTGGCTCAAAGCATGCATTGGTGATTTCTGCTACAGAAAGCTGTTCATGGTAGGCTTTCTCAGCAGAGATGACAGGGGCATATGTGGCCAGTGGGAAGTGGATGCGGGGATAGGGTACCAGGTTGGTCTGGAATTCAGTCAGATCAACATTCAGGGCCCCATCAAACCTAAGGGATGCAGTGATGGAGGACACAATTTGACCTATCAGCCTATTCAAGTTAGTGTAGGTTGGGCGCTCAATATCGAGGTTTCTACGACAGATGTCATAGATGGCCTCATTGTCAACCATGAAGGCACAATCAGAGTGCTCCAGGGTGGTGTGGGTGGTGAGGATGGAGTTGTAGGGCTCAACTACAGCTGTGGAGACCTGGGGGGCTGGGTAAATGGAGAATTCCAGCTTGGACTTCTTGCCATAATCGACAGAGAGCCGTTCCATCAGCAGGGAGGTGAACCCAGAACCAGTGCCCCCACCAAAGCTGTGGAAAACCAAGAAGCCCTGAAGGCCTGTGCACTGGTCAGCCTGTCAGGAAAGAACAGAGGAAACATAGTTATTGCTTTTTGTGATGTATTTTCACTTTTCATACATTCCAATGATCTAAATCTTATTTGGACAGGAAACACTTTTTTAAAAATGTAGGCCTTTCTGGAATAACTCAGCATTTATTAATTTAAAATATTTCTCCATTAAAATTTATGAAATGATTTCAAACAATTAATGTTTTAACAAACAATAAAGAAATAATTCATCTCCCACTCTATTACATTTCAATTCTGTGTTTAAAAAAAAAGAAGAGCATACTTTAAATGTCTACCTTAGGCTTATTAATTTCTTTAATCTTGAAAAGAAACATACCAGTTTCCGAATTCGGTCCAGGACAAGGTCAATGATCTCCTTGCCAATGGTGTAGTGTCCACGGGCATAGTTATTGGCAGCATCTTCCTTGCCTGTGATCAGCTGCTCAGGGTGGAAGAGCTGGCGGTAGGTACCAGTGCGAACTTCATCTGCAAAAGGGAACCAAAGCAGCCACCCGTCACTAACCACCTGCACAAGCCTGCTCAACCCCAAGGCCTCAACGGAGCCCCCTGGACACACCTTGTGTCCCAGACCCCAGGTCGTATGTGTGTCTTACTTGGGTTACTGAGGTCAACTCACCAATGACTGTGGGTTCCAGGTCTACAAACACTGCCCTGGGCACATGCTTGCCAGCGCCTGTCTCACTGAAGAAGGTGTTGAAGGAGTCATCTCCCCCGCCAATGGTCTTGTCACTTGGCATCTGGCCATCGGGCTGGATGCCGTGTTCCAGGCAGTAGAGCTCCCAGCAGGCATTGCCGATCTGGACACCGGCCTGGCCAACATGGATGGAGATGCACTCACGCTGTTAAAAACAAAAAAGAAAATTTGTAATATTAGGTTGTGGTAGCATTTTGAATTTTCAGTAAATTTAAAATAATATTTCCAGTAGCATACAGGTTGTCTTCAAATTTATCAGAGGTCATATCCCTAACATGATAAAAATGATTTAAACAAAGCACCTGCTACAATACTGCATATGGGTGTGGCCTGAATAATAATGTTGCACTCTTTAGCACGTGGTGCAAGTCCATTGTTCCCACAGGCATGCTTAAATAGATTGTCCATATTTAAAAAATACTCAAAGCACAGATTTTATAAAATGAAGTTAAACTAAATCATTAATTGGAATCAATATTGCTACTGCCTTCCCCTTTAAATAAAGATAGGAGTTTCTTCTCAATATGATTTAGTAATTCAACATGGACATCTGCACTGCAGCTGAGGCTGGAAGCCACACCCTTCTGCAGCCTATCTGCAGAATCCATCTGTACCAGGGGGTTGGAAGCTCAACAAGGGCTGACTCCTGCATTGCTGAATTTGTGGTGCCTGGTGCTAGCTTGTACTGTCTGCTACATTATTTAACAGAGCAAGCTCTATTTCCAGAAACTGCCTACATGATCTCATTGTGCCATTCTGCCAGTTTTCCTCCTCTGAGCCAGGCTAGGACCATATGCCTAAATTGAAATGAATTAATGAAGATGCATTCGAACAAAAGACAGCTGGACACAGAGTATAATTCTTCTTTGTCTGCAGCAATTTCATTTTTTTTAAAGTATCTCCAGAATTTTCTCCACTGTAAAAAAAAAAAACTGAAAAATTATGAGTACCGTATCTTTATTTTTTATCTTTTTATGAGTATCTTTAAAACAACAGTTCCTAAATTAGAAACAAATATCACATGAGAAGCTACCAAAGAACCCAGTGAAAGAATAATAAAATATATATTTAAAAACCAAAATAGTACCTATTTTCACTGAGATTTTTCTACCCAACATAGGATGTTCATATTAATCACATTCAATAGATATTTTCTGCTCTATGATCTTTATGACTGCAACTTCTATTGTCTATCCATTGTCTCTTCACTGACATATTGGGGGGAGGGGCAGGGAAGGGCGTTTCCCAGGGTCCTGAACATTGGGGTCCTCTGGCTCACACAGTGGTCTTTTTCACTGAACAGGCAGCTAAGCCCCCCACGTCTCTCTCCCTCTCTCTCTCTTTCTCTCTCAGTCAGGGTGGGGTAGCCGAGGGCCAGACTTTAAGGGGCTTGTCAAGTAAATTGTGAATTTGCTCCTCAAATAAAACTATTTCATCTAAAGTTTAGCAGTGAATGAAGAACCTTTTAACGCCTACAATTCGGCAATGATGAAAGACTTTTACTAAGTCTTCTCTTGACAGAAGAGCTTTAGCAAGAGTGAACCCCGCCCAGTGGCTCGGAGGCCAGAGAAGCCAGAAACAAACAACGCCCCTGCGCCGCCCTGACGCCGGCACCAACAGAAACCAACCACTTTCCCCCATTAATATACGGGTATCTTTCTAAAATGCCGACTAGCCAGCGAGGGAACTTCTTTTTTACTAACCCAAGGCTCCGCTCGGTTCCAGTCCTTCTCTGCCCCCAACTCCTCCCGAATACACCCACCGACCCCTGGTCTTTTGGGGCGACTCCTCTCCGTCCCTCGGGAAACGCGCGAGGAAGAAAAGAGCCTCCCGGAGCCACACGAATACAGTGTTCCTTGTGGGGTGGGGGGCCAAGCAGGAGACGCCACGATCGTCTTTCCCTGCCCGACCTTTTCATCGCCAACAGACGGGCTGCTTGTGGCTGGGAAAGGCTCGGATGACAAAAAGCCCTTCCAGTCAGTCGCCTTTGTTCTTTCCCCGCGGCTCCGCGGCGCCCTGGGCGCAGTTCTCGCCGGGCTGGTGCACCCGCACTGCGGCGGCGCCGCTCCGGGATTTGGGGTAGACCAAGGTTAACCTTGCCAACAAAGCGCAAGGCTGCCCTTACCAAAGAAGTTGTAAAGGGAATAGGGCTTCAGATTTTCCAACAGACCCTGGAAGACTGACTCCACCCAAAGGCCACAAAGAGCCAGGGAAAACAAATTCTTACCATGGTTGCTGCTTGGAGGCTGCCGAGCGGATGGCGGAGAGGAGGAGGAGAGGTTGTTGCTTCTTACAGCGCGACTCTTAGGCGGTCGATGTAAGAGAACCTGCGGCACATGGGCGGATGCAGCTCCCTATATACAACTCAGTCACCATGGGGATGGGCTGGGGCCTTTTCCTGTTGGTCCAGACCCCTCAATCTGCCCGGAGAAGCCACGACAGGAGAGTTGTGATTGGTGCAAACGACATGGGATGAGGTAATTTCTCCCCCACCCCCTTTTCCCTAGCATCCATAGACTGTTTGCATCCTTTCAGACAAAGAGACCGAGAAAAAACAGTCGAGCATCCATTGTGGGGTGGGGCTGGGAAGGGGAGTGCAAAAAGGAAGAAAGAGAACTGGGGTTGGATGATTTTATGTTGCTTCAACCTCGAAACTACAGTTAAAACCACCAATGTAAGGTTTTTCCCCCCCAACAATCGCAGAATTTGTGTTGTGATAAAATATTTAATGGAAAATTACTCCCAGTTCCTCCGTCAGAGTATGCTGAACTCGACCATATTCGGTGAGGATTCAATATCTCTAATTGCTTTAAAATAAAGTAGGAGAGACGACAGGAATGATAGCTTGGGTAAATGTGATTTTTAAAGGTTCAATAATAGAGCCATTCAAAATGGTTTCTCTGGTTCCAATAATTTATTTTCAGACCTTTTGCACCCCTCCCCAAAAGAGCTAAACAAAAATGGAAGATGGAAAGAATAACCATACTAAATATGGAAGCACACAAGTGGTTCTAACATGGCAATAATTAAAATCTAATGAACTAAAGAGTTTACTTCAAATATTCCTTTACCAGAAGTCTATGCAATATGAATCATATTTCGTGATAAAGAATTGAGAAAATACAAGGAAAAGGAATTGAGTTGAGAAGCTAGTACTACCTGTGCATGCAGTTAAATTCTACATTGTTCTGATTTTTGGAATGAGAAAAATAACTGAAACACCAAATTAAAAAGGAGAACTGTACATTGTAAAAGGAAGACCATTTTGTAATGTTGCCTCCATCCACAGACAGCTGTGTGATGTTAGCTCAATAACTGCATTTCCTTTTTTCTGGATCTTGTATGAATTCAGTAAAACTCCTCTGAGAGGCAACTGTGGGAATTGTAGCCAGCCTCACACCGCTGCTATTCAACTAGAGACTAGTGGTTGCTCAATTGCCTCTCGGGACAAAAAGGCCTTGCTTTCACCCGTTAGGAAATGGATTGCAGTAACATTCTTTTGCTACTTGGAAAGGCTCCATTATCAACAAGGATAGGCTATGCAGAATAAGACGGGACTGAGCACTCCTGACACGGCTAATTAAATCTCAGAGGTAAAGAGGTTTGTAATGGCCACAAAGTTGAAAATTTTTGTTTTCCCTTCGGTTTTCAGCGACATATTTTTAGGGTCTGCAGCACCATTTACAATGCTCTGCGGAGCTCATTCATTCCTGCTGGGTTGGCAGGCAGAGCTGGGCGTGAGAGGGAAGGGCTTGAAGACAGCTGCTGCAGGTTGTGGTGTTATAATGGTGGCCATGTAATTTTTTAGCCTGATATCCACAGCTCTGCTTTACTTATTCAGATTTGCTTCAGTAGTCTTCCCTGGGGAGGGAAGGCGAGGGATGGGAGGACCCAACATATAAATTACTTTATCTACTTCTAGCGTAATTCATAGGGGAAGTAATATTTAACATAATCTTATCTTCCTTTAGCAAATAGAAGTATGTATCAGTAAAGAGACAGGAAAATTAAGAACTTGAATGCTTCTTTCTAAGCTCAGAAGTACATTTTAGAAAAATACGAATTAAATGTCGTGGGCAAGTTTAAAGATTAATTACCGTAAGTAGCTCATTAAAAATATTCTTTCAAAATTTTAATAATGAAATAAATTAAATACTGTTGGACCATGGTAAAGTATACAAACCTCCTTTAGGAAATGAAAGGCACAGTCTTGAATTTTATTTTCTTTACAATATAAAAAATATCCTTGCCCAATAGTCTCAATTCTTGATGCAATTTATGCTGAGGATTAAATAAAAGAGAGGAGGGTTCTTGCAATTGATTCTTTGTAATTCTATCTCAGAGCCATTCTGTTCCTTATGTAAATGAGGATTTTTTTTCTCCCTCTGGGCATAAGTAACAATAAGATCTAGGTCAGAAATAGATTATATGAGCACTGATAATCTTAAATATATAAATGGAAGAGTAGGGGAAATAATTTATCTATTTTTGTTACTCATCTGACTTAATAGCATGCAAGCTATGGGAGGCAAAAAAAATATTTTTTTTTACTAGTTTACTTCTTATCTTTACTCATTTACATAAAATATTCCACTAATGGATTCATTCTTGTTCACAGTAAGATTAGCATAAAACAATTTTTCCCTTTCATAATATTGTGGAATTTAAATTATTTCTTTGCGATCCTGTCCACTGTGGTTCCATTGATTGGGAGGTATGGCACACACCAAAAGGTCTCGGGTTCCATACTGGTCTGGCACATGACTAAGATGCAGTTTTGATCCCCATTGGGGTGCATGCTGGAGGCAATGAAGTTTTTTCCTCTCACATCATTGCTTTTCTTTCTCTCTTCCCTTCTCTCTGAAAATCAATAAACATATCCTTGGATAAGGATTAAAAATAAGTAAATTATTTATTTGTGTGTCTATACCTCTTCTCCATTAAAATGTGAGTCCTAGTAACCTGGCAAAGTGCCTAGCATACAGTAGACATTATATACATGTTTATTGAATTAAATGAACAGCTTTTATCTGTGCATATTTTTCTTTTCTTTTTTCTTTTTTTTTTAATTATCATTTTTATTTATTTATTTATTTATTTTAATATATTTTATTGATTTTTTACAGAGAGGAAGGGAGAGAGATAGTTAGCTAGAAACGTCGATGAGAGAGAAACATCGACCAGCTGCCTCTTGCACACCCCCTACCAGGGATGTGCCCGCAACCAAGGTACATGCCCTTGCCCGGAATCGAACCTGGGACCTTTTAGTCCACAGACCAATGCTCTACCACTGAGCCAAACCGGCCTCGGCATCTGTGCATATTTTTCACTAACTATTATCATGGTGAGTAATTTAAAGGTATTTAATTAATTATTTTACTTTTTTATACAATAAGAATGTGCTGAATGTCTATAGTAAGCCCTGGACCATTCTAAATACTATGATAATTCAGAGGTAGTAGCATGGTCTCCTTTCACTAGAATCTTCCAATCTAATTGAAGAAATAAAACAAGTACATGTATCTAGGCTTGAGAATGGCATGTGTTTGTGTGTGTATGGGAAAGGGTCTTGTAGACTCTATTGCATGTATCTATAATAACTTATGTAGGAAACAAGAGTTGTCTAACACTCCCCCCCCCATTTCTTCACCTTCTACTTATCCCTAAATTCATTCCCATCTGGATTCTGCTCCTACCACTCTGTAAAACCAAATGCCCTCCATGTTTGTTGCTAAATTCATTTGACACTTTTTAGTTCCTGTTGACCTGTGAAAGTGTTGTTACAGTTGACTATTATCTCTTTCTTGAGACACTTTTTTCCCTTGGCCTCAAAAACTCTACATTATCTGGGTTTCCCTCCTACATTTTTTGTGGTGTTTTCTTTTTTCTCATTCTCTGCTGGTTCTTCCTCCTCTCCTAATCTTTAAATGTTGAAGTTCCTCAAGGTTCAGTCCTAGACCTTGTCCTCATTTTATTCTATGTGTTTCATACACTGAGGATGGTACGAGCTTTTATTCCTAAGGCTGAAGATCATCTCTATATGCTAACAACATCTCTTGACATCTCTTCTTAGATTCAGATCCTATAGTAAACTTTCAGTATCTAGCTGGTTTTCTCACAGGAATCCCAAATTGAACTAGTTATTTTCACATAAACATATACCTCCTACACCTGACTTCTCACATCAGAAATGAGAATTACTCTTAACATCTCCCCTTTCTTTTTTGACCACCATGGAGTCAGTTACTAAGTCCTGTTAAATCTACCTTCCAGTTGGTTGAGCATAGTCCAAGTGATTGGAAGGTCACCAATTGGGTTGGGGCATGTGCCTAGGTTGTGGGGTAAATGAGCATGCATGTGTTTAGCTCTAATAGAAAAACTGCAAGTTTGTCCAGAGTGATTGTAGTTATGTACATTTCCACTAGCTGTGTAAGATTTTGGTTTTTCCTTGTCCTCCTTCATTACAGCCATTCAGGAGAGTTTATAGTAATATTTATACATTGTGACTTTAATTTGTTAACTAATGAAGTTGACATCCTTCGCTTTATTCATTGTCTTTTTGGATATCCTCTTTGGTAAAATGCCTATTTAAATATTTTTTATATTTTCTCATGGGTTGTCTATCTTTATCTTAGGGATTGGTAGGAGTACATTATACATTATGAATAAAAGTGTTTTGCTGGATTTGAAGATTTTAAATAAAAGGTATGTTCCCATTCTGTGGCTTGCCTTTTCACTCTCTTAATGGTGAAAGAGCAGGAGTTCTTCAATTTAGCTCAGTTTGCCCTTGCAAGTTTGGCTCAGTGGATAGAGCCTTGGCCTGTGGACTGAAGGGTCCTGGGTTCAATTTTGATCAAGGGCACATGCCTGGGTTGCAGGCTGGATCCCCACTTCCATCAGGGTATTCAGGGCACCTGGGAGAGGCAACCAGTTGATATGTCTCTCTCACATTGGTGTTTCTCTCTCTGAGTTTGTCCCCTCCCTCTACTCTTTCTAAAAATCAATGGAAAAATATCCTCGGATGAGGATTAACACAACAAACAAAAAATAAACAAACAAAAAAACACATGGATCAGCTGCCTCCTGCATGCCCATTATTGGGAATGGGCCCACAACTGGGGCATGTGCCTGACTAGGGAATGGAACCAGCCACCTTTCAGTACACAGGATGACACCCATCCAATTGAGCCACACCAGCCAGGCCTCATTTCTTCTTTTGGAAATATTGATTGCCTAGTAAGGTGCATATATTGGGCCAGACACAGTCTAGGTATTTGTTTGGCTAAGATTTAAATGCATGTGGTACATTCTGAAAACTTCCAAGGAAGAGGCGTGGTGTGATCCTGTTCAAAGAGAAATATATTACCTACTATAGAGGCCTGGTGCATGAATTCGTGCATGTGTGGGTCCCTCGGTCTGGCCAGAGATTGGGGCCATCTGGCTGGCTCAGGGGAGGAACCATGAGAGGTTGGCCACTGTGGGAGGTTGGCTGTGGGAGTGCATTGATCACCAGGAGGCAGCTCCTGCATTGAGTGTCTGCCCCCTGGTTGTCAGTGCAGGTCATAGCGACTGGTCAACTGGTTAAAAAGTCATAATGGTCACTTAGGCCCAGTGCACAAAATTCGTGCACGGGAGGGGAAGTCCCTTAGCCCAGCCTGCACCCTTTTCAATCTGGGATCCCTCAGGGGATGTCTGACTGCCTTTCCCAACCCAGAACCACTGGCTCCTAACCACCTGCCTGCTTGATCACTCCTAAACCCTCTGCCTGCCTTCCTGATTGCCCCTAACTGCACTCCTGCTGACCTGATCACCCCTAACCTTCTCTGCCTCACCCTGCACCCGGGACCCAGGATTCCCTCCTCCGGCTGGTCACAGGCACCCAGGACCAGGCTTCCCTCCCTCTGGCTGGCCACAGGCACCCAGGACCCAGGAAGGCTTCACCCAGGCTGGCTGCAGCTACAGGGGACTGCAGGTGGGGCAGGCAGTTTGTCCCTCTCCTGGGCTGCAGGCGCAGCTGCTGGTGCCTGGGACCACAAGGACTGTGGGGCATGAGGATTGTTCCTCTCCCAGGCCACAGGCACAGGCACAGGTGCAGCCACTGGCGGGGCGGGCAGCTTGTCTCTCTCCAGGGTCCCAGCCTGGCTGGTCCTCATTCTTCTCTTGTGAGCTCATTTGTGCCTGGCTGGTCCCCATTCCTCTCTCCCAGTGTGAGTGTTTGAGCCTTTACAGCAGTGATGGCATGAGGGTGTGATGACCATTTGCATATCCGGTCTTTATGATATAGGATAACCTCTTGGTGTTGGCATAATGGTGTGGTATAGAGAATGCAGAAAGGCTTCCTGGAAGAGGTGATATTTGGGACTATCTTAAAAAATAAATAGGAGTAGTAAGCACACATAAAAGAGTGCAAACATAGACAACTGGGTGAGTTTCAGAAACTAGAGGTGCTTTGTTACATAAAGTACTAGAAAAGGGACCTGGTTGGAGGATTATGCAGAGAGTCAATTATGAAAGGACTTTATTTCAAACTCAATGAGAGCCACTAAAGGAAAGGAATAATGAACTTTGCATTTCACACAGATCCTTCTGACTGCTGCACAGAGAGAATAGATAGAACAAAATTGGGGGTGGAGGACCATAACACAGGAAAACTGGTTAGAAGATTGCTGGTTAGTATGATAAGACTGATTGTAATATCAATGGAAAGAAGTAGAAATATTTGGTAAATATATGGAGGGTTGAATCTAAAGGAGCTGGTGATGTGTAGGAATGAGGAGCAGTGAAGAATGAAGGATGGTTACTGGCTTCAGAGTCAGGCAGACCTAGGTTCAATTCTTTTTGTCACAGTTCATACCAGAATAGAAAGACTGTTAGGGTTTTAAAGAATGGACTAGAAAGATTTGAGATGGAAGGCAAGGAGACTATTTAGGAGGCTATTTTAGTCATCTAAACTTCAAGATAAGGGCATAAGGCTAACAGAAGGAAAGAGAAGGATTGGAAGGGAAAAGATGTTAGGGGATATTTAGCAGCTTGACTTACCAGATTCAGGAACAGACTTAATAAACTAAAGACAGTAAAGTACTGCAAGAGAAAAGTGTCAGAAAATGAAACAAAGAAAAACAGGCCAAAGAAGGAGGAGGAAAAGCAGAAGCCATTGATGTTACAGAAACAAAGGAAGGACAGTGTCAAGATAGAGTGCTGAGCAATATCAACTACTGCTGAGAAGTTGTTCAAAAGGACAGAAGAATGTTCATTGGACTTAGCAAAAAGGAAATAAGTATACAACATGGGCTTGATACAAAAGGCATAAAACTTGTTTCCTGTTCCAGAGTAGTTCAAGGTCCAAGGACAGAAACTGTTATTACAACATATTATGTTGTGTGCTATGAGAGCAAGGTTTATGCAGGAACTGCTGGGCACAAAAAACTGGGTTACATTCCTTCATCCCACGATGATGTTCACTGTCTCATGCCATATCACTGCCTCTGCATTTTTTGTGAAATGACCATCCTATCGACCTCACACTGCCTTCCTGTGAAGGTTTGAGTTTTAAAAGGACAAGTTCAAGCAAGTACGGTTTCCTTAAATTCTCCAACAAAAACACACCTCACATTCTAAATTTAAGCAGGGTGATGGAGATGATTATGCCAACACGCTGAATTTACATTTATCTTTATTTCAGGGTTCAACTGATGCATATATTGAGTGAATTGGTATTCACTGTGTATGGCCTTTAAAGACTATCTGCTGCATTCACTTGGCCAAATTCCAACATTAACAATTTAGGTAAGAGTATGATCCCACATCTGAATTCAGAACTTTATTTAAAGCTTAATATTATCTTTCCCAAACTCTGGTCAACACAATGCAATATGACTAAATAATAATTTTATTTATTTATTTTGGATAATGATGGTAAGAATTATCTGTGGTTGGCTGGCTGGCGTGGCTCAGTGCTTGGGGAATCAACCTATGAACCAGGCAGTCACAGTTTGATTCCCTGCCAGGGCACATGCCTAGTTACAGGTTCAATCTCTAGCATGGGGCATGCAGGAGACAACCAATCAATGATTCTCTCTCATCATTGATATTTCTATCTTTCTCTATATCTCCCTTCCTCTCTGAAATCAATAAAAATATATTTTTTAAAAAGAATAACCTGTGGTAATTTTGGTAACTGAGTTTCATCTATTTTAGGAAGGGATTTTATGTATATAGCAGAGATAAATATTAATGAATTTCTGTTCTAGAAATAAGACATAAAACATTGCAATAAAGCCAAAACTGGTTTGGCTCAGTGCATAGAGTGTCAGCCTGTGTACTTAAGGGTCCCGGGTTCGATTCTGGTCAAGAGCATGTACCTTGGTTGTGGGCACATCCCCAATAGGGGGTGTGCAAGAGGCAGCTGATGGATGATTCTCATCGATGTTTCTCACTCTCTATCCCTCTCTCTTCCTCTGTAAAAAATCAATAAAATATATTAAAACAAACAAACAAAAAACAACAATGCAATAAGGCCTAGCCAGTGTGGCTTAGTTGGTTGGAGCCTTGTCCTGTACACCAAAAGGTGGTGCGTTCAATTCTCTATCAGGGCACATAACTAGGTTGCAGATTCAGTTTCCCTTTGGAGCATGTGCAATTTTTCTCTTTCACATTGGTGTTTTCTCTCTCCTTTCTTCTCTCTAAAATTAATTAAAAACACACACACATATAAAAGCAATGCAATAAACATCTACACTGTAATCTACACTAATAAAAGAGAAATATGCAAATTGACTATACCTCCATGATGCCCACCAGCCAATAAGGAGTGAGTATGCAAATTAATCCAATAAAGATAGTGAATTAATTTGCATATGCAGGCATGGAGCAGCTGGGCAGGGCAGGATGCTTGCTATGAGGGAAAGGATGGGGGGGCAGAGGGAGCTACAGGAGCAGCATTCTGGCAGGAGCCAAGACTGAAGGGTCTGGGCCAGAGCAAAGGCCTGGGTCCCAAGTGCTGGAGGAAAACTGGTGCTAGCAGCCAGCGGAAGGAAGGCCTGTACTTTTTTTTTCTTTTTTAAAAAATATATTTTATTGATTTTCCAGAGAGGAAAGGATAGGGATAGAGAGCTAGAAACATCGATGAGAGAAAAACATCAACTAGCTGCCTCCTGCACGCCCCCTACCGGGTATGTGCCCGCAACCAATGTACATGGCCTTGACCAGAATCGAACCTGGGACCTTTCAGTCCACAGACTGACGCTCTATCCACTGAGCCAAACCAGTTTGGGCAAGAAGGCCTATTCTTGCATGAATCTTCATACAACAGGCCTCTAGTATTAAAAATATATCTCTGTTATTGTAATAAAATGCTTTGAGGTTACTCATTGATGTTTAGTAATTTACTGAACCACTCATTAACAAAATATTTTTGCCTTGAGCTACACATTTTAATATGTAATTTTGTTCTGGTACATCAAATCTCCTGATGAAATCTGACATTTGGAAGAAGGGATACAACTTAAAGAGGCTCAGAAGCATCCTGAGAGGAAAAGAAAATGAAAAAGATGGATAATCTCAGTTTTCCATTCAACACAATCTATAATTTGATTGCATTTCAGTAACTCAGATTACACACACTCACAAGAATGCACACTGACCCACCTCTGTCCCGCCCCTCCCCTTCTTTCCAAAGCAGATGGAAATTAGGTGGCAGACTGGGAAGGTTGCCATGGTGCTCTGGCGACAGGGATTTAATAGGAATCAAAAGAAGCTCCAGAGTCCCCTCCCCCAAGTATCCAAATGTGTGTTTCTCTTTTTTCTCTCAAATCCTTGTCTAAATTCCATGTTATAGATAACCAAGGTGAGACTGATTTACCAGTGAACAACAACAAAAAAATTACTGTTTCCAAACTGTTTATAGGTGAATTACTATTGTTAGAGGTAAAATACTGGGGAATTACAACTGGCCCATTTTTAAGTAGAGCCAGCCACACAAAAGATAAGAATTCATTTAAAAGATATTTTATGCAAATTGCCCCCAGATTTTTTTTTTTTACTGATTTTCCCCCCCATCGATGACCTGTAGGCATCTCAAATTCAGTATATCCAAATGAAATTAGTTACTTTTCTCTGTTATCCTCTTTCCTGTTCTAGAATCTAAATTATTCTATATTCTCCCTACCAGTTCATTGTCACTATATTTCTAGTCTACCAAACTAGATTAAAATAATAATAAACTCATATAATACTTATTATGTGTCAGACACCATTCCTGGCACTTTGTGTATATTAACTCATTTAAGTTAATCCCAACTGATCAGTAAATTCTGTCAATTATATTTAAAAATTGTCTTAACAAATATTTACATAATGAACAAATGACTAATCTTTTGAAGTGTGACCAATTTTATTAGCCAAGGGGCCTAGTTCAAGGGGAGGATGTGGCATAATATTTAGGATTTGGTCTTTGAAGTTTCTTCTTTAAGTGTTACATGTAAAAACCCAAAAGCCACTTCCTATCACTACTCTCCGCTCCCCCTACACACACACACACACACACACACACACACACACACACACACACACTCTATCTGCTCTGCCCTGGGAGCAGCTCCCCTCATCCCCTGAAAACGTAGGCCTACACCAAGTTTGTCTCCACCCCCTCCTTGGTCAGGAGCCCCTCTCAGCTGAGCTGGTCACTGTCTGCGGTGGTGCTGAAAACGACCAGAGACACTGACAGATGAGAGCCTCAGCAGCCCCAAGTCCCCTGACCTTGCTTATTTCTAGCTGCAGCTTCTAAACCAGTGCCATTTCAAGGGACATCGACACAGCAGCCAAGTTCATTGGGGCTGGGGCTGCCACAGTAGGGGTGGCAGCTCTGGGGCTGGAATTGGGACTGTGTTTGGGAGCCTCATCATTGGTTAAGCCAGGATCCCTTCTCTGAACCAACAGCTTTCCTACGCCATTCTGGGCTTTGCCCTCTCAGAGGCCTTGAGGCTCTTTTGCCTGATGGTGGCCTTTGTCATCCTCTTCGCCATGTGAAGGAGCTGTCTCCACCTCCCATAGTTCTTTTTCCTGTGTCTTGTCTGCCTTGTATGTTCCTTTTCCTATACTTCCCAGGCAGCCTGGGTTTGACAGAAGGAAGACAAATAAATACTGTATTATTAATAATAATAATAAAATCCAAAATCCAAAATAGTATATTTTGTAGCATATTGGAATCACCTCTAACCAGTGTTTCCTATATGTGCTGAAATAACTAGAGTGCTCGTTAAAACTCATACTGATTTCCTGCCCTACCCGGTTTGGCTGAGTGGATAGAGCATCTGCTGCAGACTGAAGGGTGCCTGGTTCAATTCCAGTCAATGGCACGTGCAGGCTGGATTCTCAGTAGGGGGTGTGAAGGAAGCAGCCCATTAATAATTCTCATTAATGTTTCTTTTTTTAAAATAAATATTTATTGTTCATATTGTTACAAAAGTTCCTCATTTCCCCCCCCCTCCTCCAGGTTCCCACCTCACCTTCTGCCCTTTCCCCACCCTCATTGTCCTCATCCATAGGTGCACAGTTTATGTTCAGTCTCTTCCCACACTCCCCACTCCTCTTTTCCCCAAGAATCGTCAGTCTACTCCCCTTCCATACCTCTGATTCTATTATATTCAACAGTTAATATTGTTCATCAGGTTTTTTAATTCCCTTGGTTTTTAGATTCACTTGTTGATAGTTACATATTTGTTGTTCATAATTTTTATTTTTATTTTCTTTCTCTTCCTAAAGAACCCCCTTCAGCAATTCATATAATTCTGGTTTGGTGGTGATGAACTCCTTTAGCTTTTTTTTATTTGTGAAGCTCTTTATCTGGCCTTCGGTTCTGAGTGATAGCTTTGCTGGGTAGAGTATTTTTGGCTGTAGATTCTTATTATTCATCACCTTGAATATTTCTTGCCATTCCTGTCTGGCCTGCATGGTTTCTGTTGAGAAATCAGTTGACAATCGTATGGGTGCTCCTTTATAGGTAACTACCTGCTTTTCTCTTGCTGCTTTTAATATTGTCTTTGTCTTTTGCTCTTGGAATTTTAATTATGATGTGTCTTGGTGTGATCCTCTTTGGGTTCCTTTTGTTTGGGGTTCTATGCGCTTCCTGGTCTTGTAAGTCTATTTCTTTCACCAGGTGGGGGATCATCATTAATGTTTCTATTGCTCTCTTCCTCTCTGAAATAAATAAAAATATATTTTAAAAAATACTGATTTCCTGCAACCCATTTGGGACCCCTCTCTGCTGCAGAGAGCTTTGTTAGTTTACCTTCTCTAAAAAAACACCTCTGCTTTCACTAAAAATATATACTAGAGGCCCGATGCACAATTTGTGCAAGGGGCTTGGCCCTCGAAGCCACAGTGGCTGCCTCTGCCTCGGCTCTCACACCAGCAGCTTTGTCTGGAAGGATGTCCAGAAGGTCGTCTGGTCTAATTAGCACATTACGCCTTTATTATTATAGATATACATATTGATTTCCGGTTCTTACAACAGAGCATCTGATTTAGCAGGTCTAATTCTCTTAGAAATACCAGTACTATTTTCTTAGAATTAATAATTTACCATTTGGAACTACAGAGTTTTAATGCTTTTGGGTGGTGTGGTTCAGCCATTTCAAAATTCTGATAACTCCTGGATAAGTTGACAGAGAATTACTCTCTAGATAGTTGTAATCCTGAAAGACATAATACCTAATGATGCCGAGGCTAAAATGATGTTTTAGGAAACATATCTCCATCTTTAGATTTAAATATCAAATATGCATGTGCAGAAGAGAGGAAAGGCTGCATTTTTCTTCATCTGCCCAGCCTAAAAGATCATTTAGGAAACAATTCTTCATCCCGCTTATACACTGATTATACATGTGTTGCAGAAAAAGGATTAGAAAGGCTGTGGGATCTTAATTCATCTGCTTTTCAGAAAGGCAATCCGTTGTTTTAGTATATGGCTTAGAAGAGATGTAGAGTTTTACTCAAGACAGAATGGCCTGAAATAAGTCCCCCTCCATGATAAGATCATCACTAGATTTCATATATTTTAATAAATAAATCCCACTATTAATTTTTAAAAATGATTTTAGTATTTCTAGGTATGTAAGAAAGACTTTACTCTCACTCCTCATGTTACTAAGCAACGTATCATACAGTTGCTAGGAGACAAATTTGAAAGCTGGGGGGGATATACTTCAGTTTTTCCTTATTACCTTGCATACCACATGATTGTATTCTAGAATGTTTTAAAGCATAGAGAAAAGAGACAAATGTTAAGGAAATGTAGAAAAGATGGAAAAGGAGAGATAATGGTGGGGAAATAGAATAAGGAGAATAGCAAGGTATTGAAGAAGAAGAATGTGTGAGGTTGGCAGAGGAAGGCTATTATGCAATTTCCTTGACTGAGTCATGGAAAACCTTAAATTGCCAGTGTTTTAAGTTCTGAATGTTTTTACTTTTTCTAAAAATAAAAATAGAGAATAAACTTGGAGATTACAATTTTTTTATATAGTATTTCTGAATATTTTCAGAAGAGTAGAAATCAGTTGTAACTCTTACAGAAGACTGGCGATTACAAATACATTAAACAAGTCATATGTTATTTAAAATTCCAAATTCAGGTATACAACACTGTTTCCTTGCATTTCTCCTTCAAAAGAGTAAAAAAGGACAATGCTAAGAGGGAGGTTAGAATATAAGTGTTCTTAGCTCTTAGACAGGATACGTTTCTGTACAAAAATTTAAAAATCTAACAGAAAAGGGGAAAGAAGAAGCTCTTGGCTGTATTTGGACTCTGTTGTATCTGAAATAAGAAACCAGGCTCCAGGTTTCACTGTGAGTCTTTGTGTCTCTGTGGCATTTACTGTTGCTGGCAGCCAGGAAGCTGCCTAGTGATTATTGCTAGGTCCTCAGTGCTTCTGTTTGCCTGAAACCTTAATCAGTGCCAGAAACACCAGAGATAAAAATCGTTGCAGAGAATCCAGCGCCTCTTATCCTCAATGGTCCTATTGCAAACAGTCCACCTTGTGTTCTGTGAAAATCAGTGTAAAATGGAGACTTCACAGAAGGAGTTCATCCTCAGCTTCCTCTTCATGAATGCCAGTTTTCTCAGCGCAGAGAACTGAGAAGACCGGGGCATGATTTAATTAAAATATGGTTTATATTTTTGGTGTCCTCAGCTTTATTTTTTTATTCATTAAATTATTTTAGAGAGAGTCAGAGAGGCATTGATTTGATGTCCCACCTATTTGTGCATTAATTGGTTGATTCTTCTTAAAAAATATTTTTATTGATTGATTTCAGAGAAGAAGGGAGAGGAAGAGAGAGATAGAAACATCAATGATGAGAGACAATCACTGATTGGCTGCCTCCTACATGCCTCACACTGGGGAGTGAGCCTACAACCCTTGGGTATGTGCCCTGACTGGCAATCAAACCATGACCTCCTGGTTCATAGGTCGAAGCTCAACCACTGAGCGACTCTGGCCGGGCCATTGGTTGATTCTTGTATGTTCCCTGATCAGGGATCTAACCCCAAACCTTGGATAATGCTCTCATCAATTGAGCTGCCAGGCCAGGGCTTGCCTGCTTTAACTAACACATAATATAGAGTCTGAGATAAGGAACACAGAAAATAATTTAAATTTTCCCCCCCCAGATTTAGATGACTCCAGTTCTAAAGGCAGAAAGGACCCAGCAACATTGCTGACAGCTTCAGTTGCCCTTAGTGATCATAGAAGCCATGGTACAAATGATGGTACCATTTCAAACAGGAGTCCAAAAGATTTTGATAAAGATTCATGTTAGCATCATCCCCAGAAATAACTGAAGTTCTTTCTTGAAATTAACTATTGGTTCATAGATAAACCTCACAAATCAGTATAGCCCACTTAAGCCATCTTGTGCAAGTGCAGACTTTAAATTTTGTTTCTTGTGTATTTTCTACCCAAATGTAGATATTTATAGCTCTGAATTTACCTGGGAACAACTGCAAATCTCAGCTGATGTTTAGTAAAGATGGTGCTGAGATGACATAAATATCTACTTACATAAGGCATCTGGTTTCTAAGAGTGGGTCTAATTATTTATTGTTGTAATTATTACTAATTTTGAGCACCTAAGCAAAGCTAAGTACTGTATCATCTAATTTAATCCTCAAAATCATTCTAGGAAGAGATACAATTATATTCACTTTTTCCTCAGTTGAGAAAACTGATTCAGAGGTTCAGAAGAGTTCATATGCCCAAGGTCTCCCAGAGCTAATGAGTGACAAAATGAAGAATCAAACCTGGATTTATCCGGCTCCAGTATTTAATTCTATGTATTCTTCTTTAAAAAGAATGCTTTCTCTAGCTAGTTTGACTCAGTGGATAGAGTGTCAGCCTGTGGATTGAAAGGTCCCAGGTTCGATTCCGGTTAAGGGCACATGCCCAGGTTGTGGGCTTGATCTCCAGTGTAGGGTATGCAGGAGGCAGCCGATCCATGATTCTCTCTCATCATTGATGTTTCTCTCTCTCTCCCTCTCCATTCCTCTCTGAAATCAATAACATATTTATGAAAGAGAATGATTTTTATATGGGAATAAATTGTGTAGTGCATCATGTCAAGAGGAAGAGCATAGGCTCCGACTCCCTCTGTCCCTTAGAGAATGGCAGGGACTCAGAATGTCTGCTCCCTCTGGGGTTGGCTTTGCCAAACAGGCCCTAATAGGACAGTCTTCCAGAACCTGGCAATTCACTATCGTTGCATTTCCCCAAATCTAGATTATTCCTAATAAATACCCTATGGGATCTTTAGATGGATGGTTCTGATTGAGCTCTGCATTTCCAGTCCACTGAACCTGATAATTCTTTTTCAATGAGAGGCAAAGACTTGTCCCTAGAGCAGTGATTTTAAACATTTTTATCTCATGGCACAGAAAAACTAATTACTAAAATTCTGTAGCACACCAAAAAATATGTTTTGCCATCTAACAACAACAACAAAAAAGGTATAATTTTGATTCTTCACATCAGATGGCTATTGTTGGGTTGTCTGTTGTCATTTTTTAATTTGACAATCTAAGGGAAAAGAGATTAGTGCTCTGGACCAAATAGTCAAGTATAGCATGTTGTACAAATTCTTGTGGCACACCCAGTTAAAAATTGATGCACAAAGTGAAAAAAGTTGGAGATAAAAGGCACATATTATATGATTTTATTTATATAAAATATCCATATTAGAATAATCCTTAGAGACAAAAAGTAGATTAATAGTTGCTTGGGCTGCTAGGGAGAGAGGGTATAGAAAGAGATTGGGGTGAATGGAAATGAAGGCTTAGATTTACAATTTCTTTGTAGGATAATGAAAATAATCTAAAATTGATCGTGGTGACGATTGCACAACTCTGTGAATATACTTAAAACCATTAAATTGTGCACTTTATATGAATGAATTGTATGATATGTTAATTATATAGAAATAAAGCTTAAAAATTATAGCCATGAAAAAAATTATTTCCTGGATCTGTTCATTGAATAGGCCTAGAAATAATGGCATCCCAGCAGCAAAAAGTTCCCTTAGCACCAAGATTGCAAATTTTAAAAACCATTCCCAAACCATTTAGGAGGTCAGGGGGTCCCAGAATAGAACTTCATAAAACAATCTATTAAAAATGTATGGAACAACTTCAGTGAAAGAGGATGGAGAGAAAAGGTGCTGATCTAAGTAACTTTGGAGATGAGTGGAGTCTGTAAGACTAAGGGCAAGAGGAACTGTGTATAAGTAAGCACTATACTCAATAAAGATGCTTCCCATGAGGGTACAGATGAACCATTTGGAAACCACTATACATGTATACTGGAGTTGAACAATTAGGTAAATGGATGGCAGCTGATGGTGGGAGCCAGGGTTCTTTCTTTTTTTTTTTCTTTTTCTTTTAAAAAAAAATATATTTTATTGATTTTTTACAGAGAGGAAGAGAGAAGAGAGTTAGAAACATTGATGAGAGAGAATCATCAATCAGCTGCCTCTTACACACCCCCTACTGGGGATGTGCCTGCAACCAAGGTACATACCCTTGACCGGAATCAAACCCAGGACCTTTCAGTCCACAGGCTGATGCTCTATCCACTGAGCCAAACCAGTTTCGGCCAGGGTTCTTTCTTACTGTTGGAGTTGGAGGTTACAGATAAGCAAGAAGCCAAAATGATTCATGTGAGAGTTGGAGACATCAGTATAAATGTTTAGCTTAATATAGATACAGTGTTGCATATAGAAATACTAATAAGTATGTGTGTAATATACAGATTATGTATATATATATATATATATATATATATACTCAGATATTTCCTTTCTCTATCAGCTGAGAGTGCTTAGAAGCAATGATACCCCAAGAACAACTAAGGAAATCTGAATTAAGTGTGGGCTTCAGTTAATAATAATGTAGCAATATTGCTTCATTAAATGTGACAAATATATCATACTACTAATTTAAGATGCTAATAATAGGGGGAACTGGGTGTGGAGTATATGAGACTTCTTTGTACTATCATAACTTTTCTGTAAATCTAAAACTGTTCTATAACAAAAAGTTTACTTGAAAAATATTTTCTACAAAAAAAAAGTCAGGGCTTCATGGAGATGTGGCTAATTTCTACCAAATGGGAAAACATATTCACCAATGATACATTTGATAAGGAGTTAATATCCAAAATTTATAAAGAACTCATACTACTCAACACCAAAAAAATGAACAACCCAATTAAAAAATGGGCAGAGGATTTGAATAGACACTTCTCCAAAGAGGACATAAAGAAGACCAATAGACATATGAAAAGATGCACAACATCACTAATAATCAGAGAAATGCACATTAAAACCACAACAAGATATCATCAATAAATCCACAAATGACAAGTGTTGGCAAGAGGTCGTAGAAAAAGGAACCCTAATGCACTGCTGGTGGGGATGCAGATTGGTATTGGAGCATCCACTATGGAAAACAGTCCGGAGTTTCCTCAAAAGATTAAAAATGGACCTGCCTTACAACTCAGTGATTGCTCTTCTGGGGCTTTATCCAAAGAAACCCAAAACACTAATTCAAAAGAATATATGAACCCCTATCTTCATTGCAGCAATATTTACAATAGTCAAGCTATGGAAGAAACCCAAGTGCCAATCAATAGACAAGTAGATAAAAAAAACCTTTGGCACATATGTACAATAGAATATTACTTGCTCTTGCCGAGACCGGTTTGGCTCAACGGATAGAGCGTCGGCTTGGGGACTGAGGAGTCCCAGGTTAGATTCCGGTCAAGGGCATGTACCTTGGTTGCGGGCATATTCCCGGTGGGGGGTGTGCAGGAGGCAGCTGATCGATGACTCTCTCTCATCGATGTTTCTAACTCTCTATCTCTCTCCCTTCCTCTCTGTACAAGATCAATAAAATATATTTTTAAAAAAGAAAAAAGAAAAAAAAATATTACTTGCCTATAAAAAGAATGAAATCTTACCATTTGCGACAGCATGGATGGATCTCTAGAGGGTATTATGCCTAATGAAATAAGTCAGTCAGAGAAAGACAAGTACCATATGATTTCACTTGCAAAATAAACAGATAAAATAGAAACAGACTTTTAGATACAAAGAGGGAACTGATGATTGCCAGAGGGGAGGGGAGGGTTGGGGCAATTAATAAAAAAGATGAAGGGACTAAGAAGCATAAATTGGTAGCTACAAAATAGTAATGGGTAAGGAAGTAAAGCATTGAAAAAAAATATATATATATATATAAAAGCCAAGTGACTGAAATGACCAGAGCGACCTGAAGGACCAGAATGACCAGTTGCTATGATGTGTACTGAGGCCAGCCAACCGGTCCTGTCGGGGACAGGGCCGGCTAGTCAACCTCCTGCAGCCCCTTCCCCCTCTGGCCAACTGCCCCCCACCCCCAGAATTCATGCACCAGGCCTCTAGTATAGTCAGTAATAAAGTGATAGCTACATATGGTGCCAGATAGGAAATATTGAGGTGAACACTATGTAAATGGTATGATTTTCTAACCATTAAGCTGTTTACCTGAAACCAGTATGTAATAAAAAGAGCTGGGGGAGAGAGAGAAGGAAAGAGATGAAGCAAGTGTTGTGAAATCTTGATTATTGGTGTATCTAGATGATAGGTATGTAGGTGTTAATTATACTATTCTACTTTTGAACGTGTTTGAAAATATCCACAAAAGATTTTGAAAAGCAACTTGCAAAAAAGATATTCCATTTTTATAGAATTCACGGTGTGGTGGGCTCTATGAAGCACTGCCCAGATAGATCCCCCTTTGCTGAGGGCTTGTTGCCCTGGCTGCTGAGAGTGCTGTTGGCCCCAACCATCAGTCCCTTCAGAGACTGTTTCAACTTCAGAGAGCTTTCTCACTCAAGGTCATGCCCTTTCCTAAGGTGGCCAAGTCTAATGACTGACTGATGTGATAGTATAAAGTTCTGGCCATCTTGGCCCAACTCAGGACAATTCTAAAGGACTATTGTTGCTCCAGAGTGCCCTGTGGGGTCAGCTAAGGCAATTGTTGAGAGTCTGCATCACAACTTGACTCCTCCATCTGCCTGATCCTGTTCCCCACCCCTGTCTTTCCCAGATGTTGATCCCAAGCACAAGCCTTGACAAACATGTGATGCTAAATCCCATCTCATAGTCTAGTTCCCTAAGGACCTCTATTTCTGACAGTTTAATGGGTAGAATTGTGTCCCCCCTAAAATTCCAATGTTGAAGTTCTAACCTCCAGCACCTCAGAATGCGATCTTATTTAGAAACAAATTCTCTAAGGAGGTAATTAAGTTAGAGTGAGGTCATTAGCATGAGCCCTAATCCAATATGCTTGATGTCCTTATAAAAAGGGGAAATTCGGACACAGAAACAGACATGCTTAGAAGGAAATGATGCACATAGATACAGGGAGAAGATGGTCATCCGCAAACCAAGGAGAAAGGCCTGGAGCAGCTCCTTCCCTCACAGTCCTCAGAAAGACCCTGCCAACTCTTCCAACTCAGACTCCTAACCTCCAGAACCGTGAAACAAAAAAATTTCTATTGTTTAAGTCACCCAGCTTGTGGTACTTTGATATGACAGTCCTAGCAAACTAATACAGACAACAAGCAGAGATAAACCCTTTTGTCCAGGGATGCAGATATAGGTAGCAAAGCTATCAAGAAAAGCAAGAGAATGAGAAGCACATGTAAAAAAATCTGTCTGAATGGTGGGAACATGTGCAAAGCTCTCTTTGCAGAGTTTGGCATTACAAGAGAAGGAAGTAGGGACATACACAGAAATCTGTTTCCTTTGTCAGGAAAGAAGAAAACTTTCTTTGGTAATATTCATTTTTGGTCCTCCTGGGCCTCTTTCATAGCCAGTAGAATGTGTGTGTGTGTGTGTGTGTGTGTGTGTGTGTGTGTGTGTGTGTGTGTGTTAGGGGGCTGGGGCTGGGGGTGGATTTTCCTACTTTCATTTTTAATGCCCCAGGGAACATGTTGCTCATATGACCTCAACAATAAATCAGCTGGAAAGTCTCATTCATATAGTTTTGAGAGTGAGTTCAGCAGATTTCTTTAACTCCAACATTGACTGCAGCAGAAAATAATGTGCTTGACCTCATTCCACGTCTTCCTGGAAAATGGGATTAATGTTTACCTCAGAACAGTAATGGGAGGCTTAATGTTTCAGTGGAGGTTTTGATGAGAGGTGTTTAAGATATCCAACCTGTTTGGACTGCAATTGAGGTTGACTATTTTCTTGTTTAGCTAAACAGGAACTCTATATTGTTCTCCCTTTAATGCTAGCCGGTGCCTGTTACTGCCCCAGAGGCCAATAGCCCTGGCCTTCTCACCTTTTGGGGATACTTACTAGAGTTCCTGAAGCCTTTGCCAGGTAGGTCACTGCCCTGCGCCTTGTGTGGTGTTGTCTTGTGAGGGTATGCCTTCCTCGCTGCTCAGGTAACGAGTCCTTCTTCCACAACTAACACTTCCCACACACAGGAGGATTGCTTAGGGCCAAGCAGCTTCAAAAAGGCAATTAGCATAAAGTGGGAAAGTAGTCCAGTCTCAGAACCTGGCAACTAAAGGGACTGTAACTCAAATTACACATCTAAATTCTGGGAGTAGGGAAACAATGAAAAGGAACAATTGCTTAGTCGACATTTAAAACCTTTTTTCTAAAGCGGCGATTGTGTCTCTCTCTTTTTTTTTAACCCAAAGTAAAAGACACACTGAAGCTCTTCTCGGAAACAGGTGGGATGGAGGAGATTTATTTATGACTTTCTGGAAGCACAAAGAGAAGCTTTTATTGTTGATAGGCTAGGCTGGATGGATGCCAGGAGACACATCCCTGAGGAGCTGAGCTGCCAAACACTGGCTCACAAAGGGAGCTGACCCAGTCCTTTTTCATGCTGGCTGCTTGCTCAGAAATTATATCAGAGGATAGTCCTGAAAAACCTAGTATGCTTTAGAACAATTAGGGAGACTTGAGAAAAATCCTAATTCTAAGGAACCGTTTCGAGGGAAATAGAGAAGTAGTGTGTATTCATTAGCTTTGTGTAGAACTACTGTTCAGCTCATGTAGGGAAACTGCCCCGAGACAGGCCCAGGGCTAGCCATTCAGTATCTGCTTCCTTCCTGTTCCTTTGAAACTACAAATTTTAAGTCAAGTTTCACTAAATGCCTTCTAGACACCAACAAGGCCAGGGAGGGGAATGTAAGGAGCACATCATTGTAACCAATATTTTTAGACTTGGAAATATTTTTGAAATTCTGAAGAAATCAAAGGGAGAAGGGGATAGGATGTGCCTTCTGGGAAGGTTAGGGAGGAAGGGAGAGAGAAAGATCCATGGAAAGAAATAATATAAAGTACAGAATATTGCATAGATTTCTTAGACTCCATAAAATCATCAAATGTCAGGACTGGAAAGAGCTTTAGAGATCATATCTTGCCGAAACCGGTTTGGCTCAGTGGATAGAGCTTCGGCCTGTAAACTCAAGGGTCCCAGGTTTGATCCGGATCAAGGGCATGCACCTTGGTTGCCGGCACATCCCCAGTAGGGGGTGTGCAGGAGGCAGCTGATCGATGATTCTCTCTCATCGATGTTTCTAACTCTCTATCCCTCTCCCTTCCTCTCTGTAAAAAAATCAATAAAATATATATTTTTAAAAAAGATAAGGAACCTAGAAGGCAATTGCACTGAACATCTTATAATTGTCCCTCCCTGGTCATCTGATTGATGAGGAAACGTGTACCAGAAAAGTTCAGTGACCTGTCTGAAGAGGCAGAGCCAGGTGGGTGGCAGAACCAAGCAGGAATCCATGTGTGCTCACTCTTCTCATGACACCTCTGGCATCCCACCACATCTGTATCTGATTTCCACCTTGACCCACAGCTATGGCCATCATCTGTTGCTTTAAGAGGTTTTGGACAAAGAGAACCATCAGCAGGTAGCATTGTGCTTCAGTGCAATTGCCTTCTAGCCTCCTTGTCTTGTATCTTCACATCCTAAAATAAATAAATGCATTTTGTTTTTCAACCAGCTCTTATTTTTAAACCTTTCATTGGGAAAATATGACATTTAAATGTAAAAGAAGAGGAATAACCTCAAGGAATTTTTTTGAAGTACTCACATTCTACAATCTTTTATGATACAATAGTATGGGTCCCACACACCTCCCATGACTGTCTATGTAGTAGCAGCTGCTGCAGTCTCATATTCCTCCTCCACAACAATAATTAATTTTCTCTATAGTAATATGAACCACAAGGATTTTACAGGATGCTTCCAGGGACTACATGGATTCAAGGCTTTGGCTCTTCCAGATAAGCTAGTTGAAGCCGCTTAGTTTGTAGAGCATTGTGGGGAGGGGCATACATGGTAATTGGTACAATATAAAATATAATAATAGCCTGGGTCTAGAGCTCAGCCTTGGGTCTTTAATTATCTCCTTCCCATCTTTATTATTGACTTGAACTCTACCAGACATACTGTCGCCTCAACTACCAATAGGCCAATTTATGTTTGTTTCTTTGCGGCATATACAATCAAACACAGAAAACTATACAAATGGAGACTTTTTAGTATGGATCTTAGCAGATGATTTGGCATCCAGAATACTCAAGGCATCTGATTTCTATCTTGGCATGTAATGCTCATTCCCTGTTTCCTTATAAAGTGAGAGAGATAATCCTCTTGATTTCCCCACCTGGGTTCCAGGATCCAGGTGAGGGAATACATGAGGAAAATTATAAGATATTCCTCAAAATTTAGGAAGTAAGCCTAGCTGATATAGCTCTGTGGTTAAACATCAGCCTATGAACCAGGAGGACATGGTTCAATTCCCAGGCACAAGCCCAGGTTGCTAGTTCCATCCAATGTAGGGGTGTGCAGGAGGCAGCTGATCAATGATTATCTCTCATCATTGTTGTTTCTATCTCTCTCCCTCTCCTTTCCTCTCTGTAATCAATAAAAATATATTCTTAAAAATTTAGGAAGTAAAAGTGTCCTGATAAACATTTACGAATGATTATTGTCTGTACAAATGCACCCTTTATGCCTCAACACAAGATTTCAGATTCCTTTAGACATCTAAAAGATGTATATGCAACTTACTAAATCAGCAAAAATTAACTTTTAGGCATTTACACAGAGTTCAATGATAAGCTAAGCAATATGAGAGATAATAGTAAGAGTTAATATTGACTAAGTTCTTACAGTGTGCCAGGCACCTGCTAGGCACTGTACATGAATTGCCTCATGTAGCCATACAGCCAACCCTATGAGATAGGTACTTTTATTATCTTCATTTTAAATATTAGAAACTAAGGCATAGAGAAATCAAACCATTTGCCCAACGTCACATAGCTAGCAAGTTGAAGAGTAGGATTTGAACATAGTTTATTTTCAGAATTTATGATCTTAAAGAATATAAGTGATGGTTCCCAACCTCAATAAATTTATAATCTAGTTGGGGAAACATAACTAACATACATTAAAACAGCAGTAAACTATGCTATATGAACATATATTATTAAATGCTAAATCAGCTGCTACCAACTATCGATATGAATGCAGCAGGAGTTCAGAGGGCACATGGACCAGGCAGGCAGGATTTCATGTAGCTGAGTTTTGATTGGTCCCTGAGATGTGCATAGGAAAAGGATTGCCCCAGACAAGGGGGTCAAAAAAGTGCTAGAGCCAGGAGTGAGCAAAATCTGCAGGAGAATGAAGCAGCCAGCCTGGCCACAGCTGGGCGGAGCCGATGGGAAGGGCTGGACCAGCTCTGAAGGCCTTTAAAGCAAAGTGGAGTTTAGGCTTGGTGCATCAGCCAGGAGTCATTAGAGGTCCAGGATCAGTAAAGCAATATTAGGAAAGGAATGTGTTTGGCAGGATACAGAGGATCCATCCATCTTGTTAAAATTTCAGATGACATAAACACAGTGGAAAACATACTATGAAATTACTTTAAGTTGTTACCAATTCTTAGTCCCAAGTTCACTGTTTATTCTGTTTGATCTTTGTGATTTATGTTTATATTTATTTCACATTAGCAAATTTTACCAATTTTGTCTCCTTAATACTTTTCAAATGTATCCACTTCTCTATACTTCTCTTGCCATGATAGTACTTTAGTTTGGCCACCATCCCAAGGGTGAAGGGATGTGTTCCTGGAGAAGACATTTTCCCAGGGTCCTGAACACCTAGCAAGACTTAGCCAAGTTGGGAGGGAGGAAGTGGGAAGAGGAATGGGTGTGAGGAGGTGGGAAAAAGAGGCAGTGAAGGATACCTGGTTGAGCAGAAGAAAGCAAAAAACAAATAAAGTAACATATACAGAATTTGGTGTTAGACCTGGGGTGCTGCAATAAGAAAAATTAAATGTGGCATTCACTTACTGAAAGGGGTCCTGTAGGGCCCAAAGATCCTAAGCTGGAAGATTGGTGATCCTTTTTACATGATATCAAAACATTTAGCAAAAATAAAAACAAAAAACAATAACAACATTTAGCCAAAATGTCACCTCTTCTGGAAGGTAGACCACTTCCAGTTTGGTGGAGAGGAAAGGCCTTTGAAGAGGTGACAAATTGGCCTTCTCAGTGAAGGGAGCGATCGTGGCAAAGGCACAGAGCCTGGTGTTATGAAGAACAAGGATTCTAAGTGCCAGACTGCGCTCTGGAAAGGTTCATCTGTTAGGGGGGTATAGGGCACTGGGAAATGGACCTAAGTAGGAATCTGAATTTAAGAATAAGACCCATTTGGACACTGACTATCATCTTAGAGAAATGTTGAATAATGAAATAAACAAAAGTTTTAAATTATTTTTCAGAATCCAGTGAGTAGTGCTAGATTTTAAAAATAGCTTTACTGAAATCTAACTTATATATCATACAACTCACTTTTTGAAAGTATATGATTCAGTGTTTTAGTATATTCACAGACTTGTAAAATCATCATCACAATTAATTTTAGAACATTTTCTTTACCTTAGAAAGAAACCCTGTACCCATTTCCATCCCCTACCCCCAGCTCCTGGTAATTTAACAGTCTACTTCTATCACTATAGAACTGACAGTCTTGGCCATTTCATAGAGACAGAATCATACAGGATGTGGTCTTGTGTCACTGGCTTCCTTCATAAATGCTAGATTTTGAAACTGACTTGATTAAATAACCAATGGTTAAAGTATATATTTTCGAATGTACTAGGAAGGAATAACAGTACATATTTGGAAAGCAGTCAGTGGTATGGGAGGCTAGAGTAACGATAAAGATCCTGAGGCTCTCTCCCTCCCAGAGCACGCTGGAGGCTTACCCCCCCCCCCGGCCCCCACCCCCCACCAGGCACATCACCTTTACTTTCCTCCTTTCTTTCTTTTTTTCTCATTTTTTAAATTAAGTATTATATGTGTACATACCTTACCAATCCCACCTCCCCCACTCCCACACATGCCCTCTCTCCCCAGAGTTTTTCGTCCATTGGTTATGCTTATATGCATGCATGCATGCAAGTCCTTCCGTTGATCTTACCTTCCTCCTTTTCTAAGCTCCTTTACCTCTATAACTTGTTTCCTAAGCCCATTTCTTCTATGAGTTACTTCTATCCCTGTGATTTTCCAAAATAAAGGTTCTCTTATGGTTTGAGTCTTGGCTCTGAATTCTTTCCTAGCCAGAACTCTAGTACCAAGTTTGCTGAACCCAGGTCCAGTGTGACCCCATCAGTCCAACATCTGGTGCTGTTTTCACTTTCCCCAACATTATGGTGCCGTGATTTGAACTGTGTGGCAGCATTCTGGAGAAGCCCACTTGGGACCACCTTGCAGACCTGGACCAGTGGTAGGTGCCAGCAGGGACCCATTGAAAACACTTAGGACAAGGACCCAGGGCACTCTCCCTCCTGGAAGCACACCAGCTTGCACCTTTCCTTTCCCTCCCTTCCTCCCCTCCCTTCAGGCACAGTCACCTTTACCTTCCTGACTTATAAGCCCTTCCCTTCCTTTACCTCTATAGCTTGTTTCCTAAGCCCATGTCTTTTACGAATTACTTATTCTACCTCTGTGATTTTCCAGATAAATGTTCTCTTACAGTTTGAAAAAAAATAATAAAGACCCTGGGTCACGAATTATAGTCTTGATTCTGCTGTTAACCAGGTGTGTGATCTTGGACAAGCCAGCAGCTTCTCTGAGCCCCAGGCTAGCATCTGTAAAACTAGAGGAATGGGATTAGAATAGTGATGCCCAGCTTTTAATGTGCAGCAGAATTGCTTGTGAAGCTTTTTGAAAAAGATACAATCTGGGACCTCACCTGAGATGTTTCAAAAGCTTCTAAGGTGAGTTTGTTGCTTATCAAAGGTTAGGAATTTCAGGGCTTGCATGCTCTCTAGGTTTCTTTCTAGATCTGAGGTGTGTCCTATGAGACATATTTATTTACCAATGCATTTTGCCTAGAGCCACACCTATGGCTTTTGGTCAAGTCCCTCTGTCTGTGGTCAGTGATGATATCAAATAAGATATCATCAATAAGATGATATCAGCTCTGGATGAGCAGTTGCTGGAGGCAGTGGCCCTGGGTGTCAGACTTGAACTCACCATGAGTCATAGTAATAACTAAGAGCAATTGACTTCCCTAATGCTTCCCACTTTGCAGAGGACAGAAATAACTGAATAAGGAATAAACTTTGTGAGTAAGTAGCAATTATACAGTGTATTGCTAAGCCCAGAAATGTGTGTGTGTGTGTGTGTGTGTGTGTGTGTGTGTGTGTGTGTGTGTGTGAGAGAGAGAGAGAGAGAGAGAGAGAGAGAGAGAGAGAGAGAGAGAGAGAGAATGCTTGGGATTTTTTTTTTTTTAGCCCACTTCCCCATGGACAGCTGGTCAAATTCCTAACTTGTGAGGCCACTTGGATAGAAGTAGTTTGTAACAGAGGAACGCTTACTGAAAGTTTTGAACACGTTACAATACAGAACACTCTTTAGAGCAGTGGTTCTCAACCTTTCTAATGCCGCGACCTTTTAATACAGTGCCTTGTGTTGTGGTGACCCCCAACCATAAAATTATTTTCGTTGCTACTTCATAACTGTAATTTTGCTACTGTTAATGAATCATAAAGTAAATATCTGTGTTTTCCGATGGTCTTAGGCGACCCTGCTAGCGATTCTCAACCTGTGGGTCATGACTCACAGGTTGGGAACCAGATGGAAGGGAGCTATGGAGGGGAAAAGGAGACACAATTTTAATAATCTGAGCAATAAAGATTTATTAAATTTTAAAAAATAATAATAAATAAAATGCATTTTGGATCATATTATTTTCCTGCTTGAAACTCTTTCAATGGTTCCCATGAACTGCCACAACAAAATTCAAACTTCTTCCTTTATCATATAATGTTTTCACTGATCACTACCTAAATTTCCAGTCTCACCTTTGGTGATACTTCCTCATACTATGCAGGCCAAAAGCCATCCTCCCCTCCCCCATCCCCAAAATAAAAGCCACACAAAAAGAAACCACACCAGGCTCACTCTCTGTCTGAATACCATGTATTTGCCTCACTTCTACCTAGAAAATAACCTTTGTTTCCCAAAGCTCAGCTCAAGCATCATCCCCACTATGACGTTTTTCTGATTCCTTAAACCCCAATGAAGGAAGATTGGCCATCTTCTCCTTCTATCCTGACCCTCACAGTGCCCCGCTGAACATTAGTGTTTGCACTGCTGGCTCCTCCTGAGGCTCCTTGAAGCTAGATCCTACTCATTGTACTAGTCTTATCAGCCCCCAGATACATAGAAAAAATGGGCTTTTAATAAATGTTTATGGCTGAAGTACATCTATTTCTGATCCACTTCTCTCATATCAAATAAAGATAAAAATCAATCCCCACCGCCAAAACTGGTTTGGCTTAGAGGATAGAGCGTCAGCCTGCGGACTGAAGGGTCCTGGGTTCGATTCCGGTCAAGAGCACGTACCTTGGTTGTGGGCACATCCCCAGGAGGGGGTGTGCAAGAGGCAACTGATCCATGATTCTCTCTCGTAAATGTTTCTAACTCTCTATCCCTCTCTCTTCCTCTTTGTAAAAAGTCAATAAAATATATTAAATAAATAAATATTTATGAGTAGGTGAATTAACAATAAATGAGTGGTTTTTGCATTGCAACCTTAGAAACAGTAGATCTCTTCCCAGAAGAAATTCCTAAAGTCTCTCCTGCTAACAGCTCCTGAAGTGGTGGGCACAGACAGACTTAGGTCAAGGTCAGGGCTATTCTTAATCGGAAGCAAGGCCCCAGACCTCCAGCCTGTTGAGTTCCATCCTGTGCCCCTATGAGAGTCATTTGGGTGACTCAGGTTCTATTACAAGACCATTGGCGTCTCAGTAAAGGGAAGCATTTCTGAAAACATAGTCCTTGGGTGAGGAGAATTCTTTCCTCAAAGAAAGTTTCTTTCCTGGTTAATACGATTTATTATCAAGCATAGTATAAATTGGGGAAAGGCAGGTTAGTGAAAAAGCTGATTAGCAGACTATTGTACACTGCCAGGTGTTTAAAGTCTGTGAACTAATTTCATGACACTATGCATGTCACCTCCTTCTCTTGGCCTGTCTTTTTCTAATCTTCCAAATGAAAACATTGGACTAAATGATCTCTAAGATCATTTCCAGCTCTATCATTTTATTACCTAATTCTTAGATAATACCATTGTAACATGTGTTTGACATGATAAAGGCTCGAGAATTATTGGTGGCATGGGGCAAGGGATTTGTTTCTGACATATGGAGGTAGTGCAGGGCCTGCGTCCTTCCCAGGCTCCGCTTCATTCACAATCCATATTTCTTGGCTCCAGGCAGAGCTGCAGCATCTTTCTCTTTAGAAAAGCTGGTCTGCTTTGTCCCCCAGGGCTGCAGAAAAATTCGAGGGTCAGAGTATTAACATGAAAAACATTAGCGCACACATTGCACTTCCACAGCCTGTGGGGGTTTGAGGCTCATAGTACTGAAATTAAGGAAAGTCGGTGGTGCTAAGACTGCGGGGGCACAGCAGGACGAGGCTGGAGGAGCAGAAGGAGAACAGATTTGAGCTGCTGGGGATACAGTATCTGTGGACTAGGATGGGGGGTGGGGGCGCCGATCCCAAGGGCATAGTGACAAGGTCAGCCTCATCTCCTCTCTCTGTACTTGGCAACAGCCAGTCTAGCTAGAAAGAGCAATCTGTCAAATCTAATTAGAGAAGGAGAAAGTGAACAATGGGCGCCCAGCTCTAAAATGACAGCTCAGTTTAATGGGGTGGAGGAGCTTGGGAGGGCTGTGTGCTTTGTGTGCTTGGAATTGGTCCCTTCAGATGTTTCCTTGCTGAACTCAAACTGCAAAACAACTGAAACTGGATTTTTAATTTACTTGACCAGGAATCTTCAGGTCCCCAAGCTTTTTAACATGTGCATATCCAGCAAAAGCAGAAGAGAACATGGCTGTTTCAAAGGTGAGGCTGCAGTTGAAAATAGTTACATCATATGGTGTGGACACTGCTGTGTGCATGCAACTAATATTTATTCATTTGCGCATATTTGTGTGTGTGTGTGTGTGTTTAATTATATGGGTGGTATTACTATTTCTCTTATTATTTTTGTAACCTTTTTTTTATTAAAAAGCTTATAATTGAATTCTTAAAATTTAAGAGCAGCCTGAAATTTCAGTAAGACTGCAAATAAGCACATTTTCAGATGCAAAAAAATTAAATTCCATTCACAGCTTATGCTTTAAATGGCCTATGTGATTTGGATATTTTAGTTCTTGTATGAAAAGTGGGTTTCCCAGGAAAGGGATATATTTTATAAATGGAATCAAATAAATATGTTCCTTAAAATAAATACCTGAATACAGGTTATTGAAGCTTAGAAATTCTTTATGTGCATAATCTAAAGACTCAAATAAGGTAGGCCTATTTGTTATCAGCAAATATATCAAAGATCAATATTTTTCTAATTTAATTGTTCCTCAGTGTGAAGCACTTAAAGGTGTGAGAAAAATAATTTTCTGAAGGGGGAGAGAAAGAATGGGGAAAGAGTAAACACAAATGCAATGTAGAAGTTATAAGTCTCAGTTGGCATAATTTTGTTATTCTTTCCTGTGCATTATCTCATTTAATCCGGGAAGAACCCTAGGAAGTGTGTTACTATTATCTTCATTCCATAGATAAAGGACAGTAAGGCCCTGAAAAATTAGCCCAAGGTTACAGAGAATTGCAGAGTCGGGCCTTGAATCCAAACATCTGGCTCTGAGTCTAGTGTACTTCTCAGCCCTGCATTTCTGGTAGAGTCAGGAGATATTACATTTTAGAATCATCCCATTTATTATAATAATGCCAACACGAGAATTTTCTTCTAATCTACTGATCTCGTATGGACCTGATTGAGGCTGTGGATTTTAGTTTGGCATTTGTGTACCACTTACCTTTACTGCCTGTTGTTAAACCCTTTATTTTCTAACAGCAGCCCTTGTTTCTTTTCTGTCCTCCCCCTCTCCTTTTACATACACGTATTTGAATAAATTATTTTGTACAAAGGTAAAGGAAAAGCCTGACATTGCTACGCACCTCCCCTTGGACCCAGTCCTCTCCCCGGAGAAACCAGTTATTTGGGGTGTAACAAACTTGTTTCCTACGTGTGTTCGCATCATTATTTTGTGTGTATGACTTTTGAAAACATAAATGGTACCATGCTGTACTTTTTATTCCGTAACTGGCTTTTTATATTTTTTAATTTTATATGCCTGCTGAAGAGCTTTTCATGGGAGTATGTTTAAATCTAATTCATTGCTTTTAATTGTTATGTAGCATTTTATGCACTGTCACTTTTACTGTTTCCTCTCTACATTGCCTCGATTTCAAATGCCTTAGTGACACAGCAAGTCAACATTTAACCGTATTTGTTTTTATGGGGTACGTAGAGACAGGCATAAGCTTTATGGCTCATTGGAGTGTTCATTGGAAGAAAGGAAGAAAATGTAAAAAGCGCTCTGAGCTGAGCTGGGAGGCCTAGGGCAGGCACAGTGTTATCACAGCTTTGTTCTCTCTCAGGTGCAGAATTTTAGCATTCACTTTTTCTTGAACTCATCTGTTCTCCCAAGATATATTTCTTATATGTAAGAAACAGTGCCCGGCTGGCGGGCTCAGTGGTTGAGTTTAAGCCATGAACCAGAAGGTCATGGTTCGATTCCCAGTCAGGGCACATGCCTGGGTTTCGGGCTCAATCTCCGGTGTGGGGTGTGCAAGAGGCAGCCAATCGATGATTCTCATCCTTGATGTTTCTATCTCTCTGTCCTTCTTCTTTCCTCCCTGAAACCAATCAAAATATAAAAAGGAAAAAAGAAAAAAAAAAAGCTCTAGTTCTTTCAGAACAAACTAATATATATATATATATATATATATATATATATATATATATATATAGTAATAACACATTTGACAGAGTGCTGTGAGGATGAAATGAGAATGCATGAGAAAACACACATACTGAGATATATAGGTTATGAACTGGGTTTGCTTACCCTTTTCCCTCTCCTTCCCTCTTCAGATATTCTGTTGTCAAGTAATTCCTCAAAGAAGGGTAGTTAGTACCTGAAGCTATGAATATTGCTATTAGACATTCAGGAGCAGGAATGATCCTTTGGAAACTGACAGGTCTCTGGATTCAAGTCCTAATGTGGCTATTTGTGAGTCGTGTGACTTGGGTAATGTTTTGTTGTATGTAAAGTAAGGGTAGTAATCATAGTAAACGTAGCTGTATGGTGAGGTTTAAAGGAGATATGTATGCAAAGTTTCTGGTATATAGGAAAGTCAGCAGCCATCACTGTAAGGCAGAGAAGTTGCAACATCCCTATTTCTGTTTCCGTCTATAAAATATCACTATCCAGTTTCCTCAGATGTGACAGTAAAGGCAGGCCTAACCTCAGGATTAAAGTGCAACCACTCGTTCCTTTTTCCATAATTTCTTTCTTCTTTAAAGCACGTATTCCCTAAGTGCCTCCTGCATGTCTAATACCCCGCTGAGTCCTGTGTGAAACATAAAGGAAGTGCTGGCAGTTAAGATGAAGTGCCTGAATGTGCAAGGTGAGCACTGGGAAGAACTTTGAAGCTGCCAAGTGAAGGCGTTCTTCAATTCGCTCTCTGGGTAACAGTTAATGACATAAACACAGGGTGGGGTTATGGATATGCATGCCCAGTGGCTATTTTATCAGAATTCTCTGTTAATTACAAAGGTGTACCTTTAACACCTGCTTATTTGTTCCTTACCTAGCTTCAGGATTATTTTGGACACCGACCTGGGTCTCATCTATAGAATTTGAGCCATTAGATCATGGGCTGACATGGGCTGGTTTCCTGGCTGGGGCTGCTCTCACCTCCTCTTGAGAGTGCTGGCAATGCGGCTGCTCTGAGCCACACGCCCCAAGGCTCAGTTGAGTAGAAATGTGCAGATATATTCCAGAAAAAAGAGCTGATATTTAGTGAGCAGATTAAAATCCCCAAAGAATAGGAACTGTCTTAAAGAGCCTGAGGACGCCATGTGAAGGGACTGAAAGTACCTGTTTGGATGGTGTGTGTGTGTGTGTGTGTGTGTGTGTGTGTGTGTGTGAGAATTCCCAGGAAATAAACCTAGTATATTTCCAAAATGTCAGCCTAGTTCGTCCCAACCCACTAATCTTTTTCTCTGTGTGTGTGAACCAATTCCAGCAAGCCCCACTGGACATAAAAGGCCATCTCATCTGTCAAGTGTAGAAGCCACATGTGGCTTTTATTTTAAAATCAGTCCAGAGATCTGGTCAGGTAGTTTGGTTATTTACAGTGTCATCCCGATATATCAAAGCTATGGGTTCCATCCCCTGTCAGGGCTCATATAAGAATCAACCAGTGAATACATAAATAAGTGCGACAAAATCTCTCTCTCTCTCTCTTTCTCTCTCTCTCTCTCTCTCTCTCTCTCTCTCTCTCTCTCTCTCTCTCTCTCTCTCTCTCTCTCTCCATCTCTCTCTTTCTCAAATCAATTCATTTTAAAAATAAATGTTTAATCACTCCAGGCAGCAGGTGCTCTGAGTGCTTGGAGAATGGCATGTTTATTCAGGAACAAACACCCTTTGTCTTAATTCCACACTTAAATTAGGGACAGACAATTCTGAATGTTTTTAGTTTTAGAGGAGCTATGTTAAATCATTCTTATATTTAAAAAAAAAAATCACAGTGTGAAAAGATGTAATTTTCCGAGAGTCCTTATACTGCTGAAGGGGTTTCTTGGCAGACAAAGGAATTCGCTCACTAAACCCTACCGCAGTGAAGACGAGACTCTTAAGTGTAAGGTGCAGGGCCTGTAATCATTAGGTTAGCTGGGATTCAAAACGTCTTTGTCTCTAGCAACCTTTCTGAAGGGGGGTTATTTGTTTGTTTTTAAGTGATGCTCAGACAGGCGTAGCCCCGGGAAGTGACCTTTTTATTTTTAATTTTATTTGATAAAGAGATGCACGTTTCTGAAATTTTTGCCTTGAAACCCAGAATAAAAATGTACACATTTGAGAATTTTATAGTTTGACCCTTTTTACTAGCAGAGTTCAGGGCTCCAAAAATATGCTTTTCAGATCATGGATGGCAATGAATTTATTTGGCCCTCCTGTAAGAGGTAAAAGCAGCTGGTTTATGAAACGAGAGAGAGCCGGCTTTCCGAGGAAGAACAAAGAGAAAGCAGGCGCCCCTGCCCCTCGGAGCAGCCTCTCGGCTTTGTCTGGGCGGCGGACTCCCGCTGAGGACGGCCGCAGGAGGCTTAGGGCCGGGTCTCTGCGGATTAGTTTAATCACACTTGGTTCGGCAGTCCTGGGGAAGACGTGTGCCTGTCTGCACACTATTAATGCGATCAGCTGTCCTGCTCACACATCCCCTCCCCCGAGGACACTTCATAGCACAGGAACGCTTAAGGAGACATTCCTCGCCTTCACTTCGGGTTCTCTGCGAATAAACACATCAGGCATCATCTTCGATCCTATCCCTGGACAAGGAAAAAAAAAAAAAATTCAGAGATGTCCTAAATGCCAAGTACAGCGGCTGAGAGTGAGAGAAAGAGACAGCACATTTAGTCTGGTAATACTGTGGTCCAGATCTGACAAAATATTGCTCTCATTTCCTGTACAGCTGTTGAAAGTTAGGATTGATTTCTAGATGGCTATTTCAGAGTTTATCCAAAAGAGAGAACAGCCAGGTGCTATTGAACCCCAGGCTCGGCTTCTCACTTACAATGGACTTTCCAATCCGCTGCCCACAGGGAATCCACAGGCACCTATTGTACCACGCCCCTCCTCACCTTCTCCCATCCCCTTTGTCTACGGCCAATGTAAACCCTTCCCGAATGGCTCACATCCCCCTCCCCATACCTGAGGTATAATATAAACACACTTGCAAAACTCCGGAACCATGGACATAATTCTTTTCTACCTAGCACGCTGCCTGTGGTTTAGACTCCAGGCCCTGAGACCAGTCTTCTTTTTTGCTAGCAATGACCTAATAAAATCTTTCTCCTAAAAAGATTTTTAGCCCCACCAGTTTAACACTCTGATTCACTGAGTTACTAAGTATCCATTCCTCTTTGTCCTCCGGACACGAGCAAACTCGTGGGCTTGGATTCAGAGCATGAAGACTACACAGAGCCCAAGTGGCCAAGTTCAGGACTTGGCAGCCCAACCTTTCTTCTCCTGGGCCCCCAAGAAGACTTCTGTTCCAGTTACACTCCTAATTATGGTGTTTCTGATGCCACTGGACCAAAGAGAAGGTCCTGTTTTGAACCAATGCCTATAATTTATGCCTCCAGCTACGCCCTGTTGGGAGCCAGAATTTCCATGTCAGAGAACGGAGATCTGATAAACAACAGGACTAGTCCAAATTGTTACCAACTGAAGGGCAGATTCTTCTCCTAGATAGAAATCATGGGAGGTGACGAGCAGAAAAGATTTCTTGAACTTTAGAGGGAAGAGACCAAAGCTTGCTGCATCAAGAGAGAGCACACAGAAAATGGATGTGGCTCCCCAACCTCTGCTAAATGCATTTCCATAGCACCGGCGAGTGCCTTTGCTGGCTGATCTGTCAGCTCTCTCTTTTGGAGGGCTGGCGTCAGCTGGAGAAAAGTGCTCTAGGGCCACATGCTTTGACATACTACGCATGTCTCATTAGCGTCTTAAATCTCCACACAGGGGTGTGTTTTTTCCTATTATAAAGAGCTAAAATCACCATGAAGATAGTCTTAAGAGCTACTGTGGAAGCGCCATTTTAGGGACTCTCCCTTAGCCTGATTGCATCTTGTCTTTAATGGAAAGCATTCCTAGACCTGTGTTTTTATTGGTAGGGGGAGAAACGGTATGCTGCTATTCCGGCTTTGTGGTTGAATCTAGGCCCCTTTCACTTTCTTGCAGGTGGCCTCCTACAAAATGAAACTGTCCACTTATGGGTCTTCATTCCCTTACTAGAAGAAAGCAGAAATGTACAATTCTTACACTTAACGCAATCTCTGTAAGTGGAAGGGACAAAGGGTTATTAGCACATCTTTTAGGCGACCTGAAGGACAGGGCTCTAGAAGCGGAAGCATCAGCTTCATGAAGGGCAACATAAAGCTCTTTGCAGCATAAAAACCGGGAAGCTGCACGTTGGCATCATCTTGCAGGGCACAATTCCCAGCAATCACGCTGGCTCAGGAGCAGAAGTGCAAATCATCTTTCTGAGCTTCAGCCATAGGGGGAGAAAGGTGGTACCACAATTCTCTCCCAGTGGATGGCGATGACGTGTTCTAAGCAGATGGTCGCTGAGGCTCCTGTCAAATGAGTGAAGAGGAAAAGGAAGTGGGGAGAGGAGGAGGGACTCTAAAATGGCACTGCAACAATCCCGGAATAAAAATGAAGGGCCATAAGGAGAAATACGCACAACCACCTTTGAAACTCAACCCCCTGTCCGCCCGACCGCCCCAATTTGCTTCTGATAACCTCTTTTAATATTGTCTAAACAACGTAAAGCAGGATAAGATAAATTAAAGAGAGCCCCTACCAGGTTCTATTTTGCATTCTCCTTTAGAATTGTCCTAACAATTATACAATACCACAAAAATCAAATCCACTCTGTTTAAGCTTTAGGAAGCGTTAAAAACAGTCAAACCCTCTGAAACACCAAAACCATTTTAGGCCTCTGGGTTTCTCTTCTCAACACAAAGACTGCTCTGGTTTTACGCATGACTTTCAGTTTTGTTTGGTGGAGGCATTACGTGCTGCAGCCTGACTGCAACCATGTTTGGAAGCTTGCGGGTCTAAGCGTCTGGGAGCGACGCCACAGGCTCGGCTCCCCTTTTCCACCAGCAGGCGGCGCTGTGCTCCGGCTCCGGCGGCCGCCGCCCTGCCCGCCGCGAAGGTCACTTCCGCCCCCGCCCCGCGGAGCTGCCCGCCGCCACGCCTAGCTGGTCTTTTCAGAGGCAGCCAGCGCCGCCTGCTAACGTTTCTGAACCACTATGCCCTTAAGAAAGTTTATGATACGTGATAACTTGATTGTTGGGTCCTTTGAAAGAGTGGAAATCTTAAGAAAAAAAACATATTTGGGATTGCGTAATCATTGAATTTTTAAACAAATAAATTTCAACTGAGTAAAATAAAGATATCCTCTGATGAATGTGTGTGTGTGTGTGTGTGTGTGTGTGTGTGTGTGAGAGAGAGAGAGAGAGAGAGAGAGAGGTTGAAAATTACAATGCTTAAAAAAAAATTCTCCTTCCTGTTTATTCCAGATTCCTGCAGGCTTGGAGAGCAACTCGCGAAAATTCAGCTGCGGCGCCATCTGCTGGACGCTCCGCGGCGTTGCAAGGCCCTGCCTGGGAAGGAGAGATGGCGTTGCATGTGAAGGCCCAGCCTTTGCCCGGGGAACACTGGCACCAAGGTAGCATTTACATGTTGTCAATTTCTCAAAAATATCCCTCTACAAGAAAATGATCTCAGTTCTGAGAAGCCCCCGAGCATAAATGAAGTGGCATGTTTTTTAGGTGTCCCCTTAGGAAAACCTGGGGCTTTGGAGGCGTAATTCATTTCATTACAGCTGCAAGACTGAAAACTAAAACTGTATTTTCCATCACTGTACACAGAGAAGTATCAGGAACAGAAGCTACAATGTGTTTGTTCCCCTGAATGGAACTGATTTTGCTGAATGAATTTTATTTATTTATTTATTTATTTATTTATTTATTTATTTATAATGTATTTTATTGATTTTTTACAGAGAGGAAGGGAGAGAGATAGAGAGCTAGAAACGTCGATGAGAGTCTGCACACCCCCTACCGGGGATGTGCCCGCAACCAATGTACATGCCCTTGATCGGAATCGAACCTGGGACCTTTCAGTCCGAAGACCAATGCTCTACCACTGAGCCAAACTGGTTTCGGCGAATGGAAGGAATTTTAAAAGTGAAGAGGGTGACAGAAGTAAAGTTAATCTGGGAGTGGGGAGGTGTTAAAATGTGACGTTGGCCGTGTTTGTTATAAAGTCACTGAGCCCTGCTACCATTTTCCAAACTTTTTTTTTTTGTCTAAATTTTTACATATGTCTCCTTTTCCTCCGATTGACCCACCCCCGCATTTTCCAAACTCTTAAGTCTGTTCTGATTTACTTGATAAATATTTTCTGTTTAGGAGACTTCAGACCCTTTCCACATAAGGGTCTAAACCCATTTGCAAGCACATTTATGTACACCCATATAAACCTATCTTCACCATTGTTACAAACTTTGTAAAGGCCTTAATCATTAGATCATTTCATAATATATGTAAGTCAGATCATTATGCCACCTTAAACTTACACAGTGCTGTATGTCAGTTATCTCTCAATAAAACTGGAAAAAAAGAAAGGGCCCTAGCTGGTATGCTCAGTGGATAGAGCATTGGCCCATGAACTGAAGGTTCCCAGGTTAGATTCTGGCCAAGGGCACATGCCCAGGTTTTGGGCTTGATCCCCAATGTGGGGTCTGCAGGAGGCAGCCAATCAATGATTCTCTCTCATCATTGATTTCTGTCTCTCCTTCTCCCTTCTTCTCTGAAATCAATAAAAATATATTTTAAAAAAGAAAGGAATCACTTTTCTCCTGTACTTACTAACATTGGCCTCCAATTTGGCTGACTTCCCTCCTTGTGTTTGCAGCATATATTCCTCATCTTATGTGAATGTGCATGTTTCTAGGGTCTTTCATTTTCACTGATTCTTAGAACCTAAGGACACCAGCAGAGTTCATGAGCAGCACTGGTGGGCAGAATTTGCTTCGGCCCTCTCTGTTGCCAGCAGCCTGAATTTAAGAGCTGCACCCAGTTCAGATCCTCTGCCAATCGAGTGAGCTGGGAAAAGGTATAGTGTCCAAGCCAAACCCATTTCAAGCCACGATACCAGCCCCACTTGGTCAGGTGTCATGTGTCTCTCCACATTCCTCCATGCATGGCTAGTGGGGCCAGCAGCAAAACAAGATATCCGGGTTTCTGCTGAGGGTTGAAAGGATGACAATCATTTGTTCTTTGTATTGTGCTTTTGCTAACTAGATTTAGCCTCCACAGTGTACTAGTATCAAATGTGTATTGCCTTACCAGTGGTGTGCTACTAGATGCTTACAACCAACTCTCAAAATAAAGCCCTGGCTTTCGGTGTTAAATATCTCTATATAAAAGCCTAAGCGATGGTCGCAACCGAAACAACCGAACGGACGACTGAACAGGCTGTGTGTGGCAACCAGGCCATCGAAGGGGCAATGAGGGGTGACAAATGACCAAACAGCAGGCTGCGTGGGGCGGGGCGGGGAGGGGGGGAGTTAGTGGTGACCAGGCTAGCAGGGAGGGGCAGGGGGCAATGAGTGGCAACCAGGCCGGCAGAGGGGGGCAGAGAGGGGTGACCAGGCCTATGGGGGGGGGGGGGAGAATTAGGGGTGACCAGGCTGGTGAGGGGCGGGGGGTAGTTAGGAGTGATCAGGCAAGCAGGCAGCCAGTGGTCCCAGATTGTGAGAAGGCCTAAACCAGCAGTGGGACATCCCCAGAGGGGTCCCAAATTGGAAAGAGTACAGGCTGGGCTGAGGGGACACCCCCTGCATGAATTTTGTGCACTGGGCCTCTAATATATATATATAAAGAAATAAAAGCCATTATCAGAAAATGCTTGGGGAACTGGTAGAAATAATAATTACAGAGCAGAATTACAGTTGGCCCACCCATCTGGAAAAATATGGTATCACTGATAGCAAACATTTATAATGGAAAAATATCCAACATAGGTCTGAGCCTGCAGAACTTGATAACAACTTTTTAACAAAAATAAGTTTGTGTGTTCCGGGATGAATTTATAATGATTTTCCTGAAAGAAATGAAATAGCTTTGCCAACAATATAGCCTGTTGGAACCTCACTGGTTATGGGGTCCTTGGGGTCCATGTCACATGATTTCCGTATATAGTCAGTATTTATAAGGACATCCTTTGGTGCTTCAATAACTAAGCTGTCATGAGTGAGACCTACTGATTCTACTACCATAGTGAATAGTGTCCTGGAGATGATTTTAACCTGCATATGCGTAGTTGAAGAAGAAAACAAGATGAGAAATAAAATAAAAATCTATTGTGATGGTACATGGGTGGACTGTATCAGAGAACTAGAACACTGAGTACATTTTCTATTTTGAATGAAGAAAGAGTTATTAGGAGCTGAATTATGATCAGTATAGGAAATATTTGATGCCTAACGCCACATCTGTCACACCTCTCTGCTATTGTATTTGTAGAGGAAAGTCTCTCATAGAAATAAATAGCTTGATAATGAGTCAGCATTGTGAGTGGTGGCGTGAGTGAACAACTGAACATCTCTGGGGAGTGCCTCCAGGCCTCTCGCCTGAGGATCAGAGGCGGAGCAGTGAGAACCAGACGCTGAGCCCTCACAGTCTCTTCTGCGGGGCACAAGGCAGTCCTGGAAACAGAATGTTTTCTCTTTTTGTGGTTCTCCTAGCCTCACTTAGTTTGTTTAGAGGGTGGCTCCACCCTCAGAACAAGCCACATGTGTAAACTACCTGTCAGTTTCTTCACAGACAGCCCCAGAGTGTTCACTGAGCACTATTTCTGGTTAACCCTATATAAAAAGACTACCCATTCCCCCAGCAGTTGAGGTTGGGGTTCAAATATTTTGTGTTTGGCAAACAGTGAGGGAAAGTTTTTCTGGAGATGACCTCTCCCTTGACTTTCAGCCGGTTCTAAATTAGGCCTTTGAGAGAATGTGACCCTTCTCGCAAAAACATGAAATAGATTGAACTTGGTGGAAATTTGTATCTGGACCCTAGCATTAGGGAACCGTGTCTCCGATGGTCAAAATCCTGACTTCACAGAGGAATTGCTTTAACAATGCCCACCCAACTCACTTTTGTCCTCTTGGTGGAGATCAGTCCTCTTCTCTCCCCTCCCTACAAAATGTCAGACTGACTCCTGTGTATCATTAGGGTTTGGCTTTTTGGCCCCTTCCTCTGAGATTTCCTTGACACCCTCCCCTAGGGCTGAGTTCCCAACAACCTCAGAGGTCCCCATCATAGCTCTGTCATACCCTATTGTCCCTGTTTATCCGTCTGTCTCCCAGACTAGAATCTCATAGTCTATGAAAATGGGGCCAAGGCTATTATTATGTTCATTTTGCATCCTCAATGCCTAATTAGTGCCACAGATCAAGCAGGTGTTAGATGGGAATTCAGCCCACTCACAGAGACAGGAGGGAAGGGTATTTCCCGTGGGGGAACTAGCTTAAGTCCGCAGGTGGAGTGCCCAGGGGCATGAGTGTGGGGTGGCTAAAGCCGTAAGAGGACTGACAGGAGATGAGCTGGAAAAGAGTGGTTGGTTATGAATATTGTGAGTGGCCAGCTTATGGTAGTGGTCATCAGAAGCTGAAATATAATAGTTACAAATGATGACATTTAAGGTACATTGTCTATTGGGTGTTTTGCATATATTTTCATCCAAAATGTGGAGCCACAGATGTAGCCCATTCCACTTATGGAAAATATAGTCTGCATAGTCAAACTGGTCAGTTAATTGGACTTAACTTGTATCAGAAAAAAAGTTTAGCTTCATTTTTAAACTAAAAGCACTATCTCACTACAAGTTCTTCTACAACCTCACTTGTGACTTCTCATTCTAAGATAGTCATTGTCCAAGGCACAGACACTTGCCAGGAATTTGTCCAGGATGAAAGAGGGCACTGCCCTGCCCGTGTTTCTTACGCTCTCAAGAGATTCTCTCTCAGGGGCGATGTGTTCTCAAGCCATTCCTCCGTTTGGGGACAAAGCACAGTTCAGGATGGCCGAGGGTTGTCTTTCTGTTGTGAAAAGACAGAGCAGTTGGGAAAGGGAGGCTGGGAACGAGAAATCGGTTCAATGCCAGCCATTCCCCGGCACATCACTGTCAGGAGAGGGTTCAGAATCTGGAAACTGACCGCCTTCATACTACCTACACTGGGTACTCTCAAGAAGACTGTGATTCAAAAGAACCTGGATTTTATCTTACAAAGTGGGCTGTGCAAGAGGTACGGAGAAAAAATACTAGAAACTCTATTTATACTTGTTCATGTATTTTGATAGATCTTTGTAATTTACATAAAAGTGAAATGCAATAGCATATAAATAATTTAAAAATAAATTACGTGTGTGTGTGTGTGTGTGTGTGTGTGTGTGAGAGAGAGAGAGAGAGAAAGAGAGAGAGAGAGAGAGAGAGAGAGAGAGAGAGAGAGAGGCGTTGTGTAAACATTGGTTTACTGATAAGCACATACAACCAAAAAATATCTGAGGACCACTTTAGGGACAATGGAGAGTCACTGAAGGTTTCTGAGTGAGGAAGTAAAAACGAGCATAATTGTTGACTGCAGGTGATAGCAAGAAGCAGGAGAGGTACCATGGCTGCCTTCAGAGTGAAAAAAGCAATAGTGAATGGTAATTAGTGCAAAGCTAATTAAAGGAAGGACAATAGGGACAAAATTTAAGAGAACATGGGGAGAACAATAGTTTTTTATTCTGTTTTTAAACATGCATTTCCTGAAGAAATAGCTGAATTTTCAGCAAGGCCCTAAATGGTGATGGACTCCCCACACTATTTTCTTTTCAAATTCCAAACATTCTGTTTGGCCATGCTCCTTCTTCTCCATTTTTAACCACCAAATCGATGTTTTATTTCTGATGGGGAGGGGGTGATGTCTTTCAGTTCTTAGAAGATGAAACATCTAAAAATGTGAGCTGGTGATTAAGGACTTACTTCTGTAATCCTGGTCTTCCAGAGAGAGAAACATCATAATGATTAAAATGTCCAGGGAAAAAGGAAGTTAAGGGAGCTTCCCTATTTTTAGAAATTCTACTATGACCAAAATTTCCCAGAGAGGGATTTTTAAAAGTTCCCAAAGAACATCATAGTCAGACATAATAATAATACCTTTTAGATGTGTATAATAGAGCCAATCTCACAGGATTTCCATGATCTTATCCTGGCATTCCACCCAGTTTATCTGATAAGAGAGGTTAAGAGGCAGCCCAGACTCACAGTCTGAACAGGAATACTGTTTTGGAAAAGAACCCTGCAGTGTTCGCCCAGATGCTTATTCAGACCCCGCCCTCCTTACAACAACACCCGAAGCATTATTTTAGCCATTTAACAGATGGTAAAAAAAACTACAACACATGCTTGGAGAAGATAAGTATACTTGTCAAGGGCACAATTACTAAGGAGAGCTGGAATCAGCACAGGTCAATCTTAACCAGAACCTGTTTTGTGCCTCGGAGACGACTGATAATTTTGGGGGGTTTCAGTAGAGTGGTAGAGGTAGAAAAAAAAAAAGATTATCTTATTTATCAAATATTTATCAAATATTTATTGAGGAGGGTGAGACTTCTAGTTATGGCAAGTGAGGAGGTGGGCAAGTCCCCACCAAAAAGAAGCATCTATAAAGCTAAGGGGGGAAAAATAGATGAAAACAGCCATTTTTAGTACTCTGGAAATCACCAAAGACATATAATAATTATTTAATAGAAGAGTGTTTATGCTTGAATGCTGCTGAAGGTCAGCAATAACAGTGGAAATCTGTGGCATCCCTGCCTGGGAATTTTTCCCTTTCCCAGCCCAGTCAGCAGGGATATTTTGCCAGGTTGGGGGATGCTGTGAGGACCAAGAGCTTTGCTGCCACAGTCGGAGCGGGCTCACTTTCATTGGAGCAGGGGAAAGAGCCAGTGATCCTATTAACCTGATCTTATAGTTGTGGTTGGAGCCGGTGTATTCCTGGGTGAGGTCTGTACACATTTACAGCTGAGAACATAGGGTCTGAGACAGCCGCATACTCCTGGCTGACCTTGTGTGTTCTTGCATAGAGGAGCTGTGAAGTGGAAAGTAAAAGTAGAAGCCCAAATAGAAATGAAAACAGCCTGAACTTTCAATGTGCTCCCTGCCCCAACACATTAATTATCAAAAGAAGAAAGGAAACCTCACTAACTTGAGGTATTTGAGCACAATTTTCCCATCATCGGTTGGCCATTAGACTCCAAAACAGAGAGGCAACCCCTAGGAAATTAAACTAAAAACAAGAAAAAATAAACTGAGCAAAGATAGCAACCATACACTTCAGTGGAGACAGATTTCGTAGATTGAACCCAGACAAGTTACTAAACACACAGACACAAAAGACAGCCTTGAAGAAGAAAATCAGAATCCAGAGTTGCCACAATATATATATATATTTAATATATCCAGTTTTCAATAAAATATTCAAGGAATTAGGAAGTATGACTCATTCTCAGAAAAAAGCAAGGAAAATATGACTCATTCTCAGAAAAAATAAAAGTCAATAGAAACTATTATCTGAGTGTCCCCAGAAGTTGGAGTTAGCAGGCAAAGACATCAAAGAAGCTATGATAAATAAGCTCAAAGAACCAAAATAAATCATGTTTAAAGAATCAAAAGAAAGTAGGACAATAACAAATCAACAAAGACTCCATAAAGAAAAATTATTAAATTTTTTTTAATTTATTGATTTTTTTAACAGAGAGAGAGAAAGGGAGAGAGAAAAAAAAACGAATGTGAGAGTGAAACATCAATCAGCTGCCTCCTGGACACTTCCTCTTGGGGCATGTACCTGACCAGGAAGCAAACCGCAACTTTGCCGTGCACAGTACAATACTCAACCAAGTGAGCCACACCAGCCAGGGCAGAAATTATTTTAAAATTTCAAAGTGTCATTTCTGGAGCTGAAAATAAGCAATACCTGAAATGAAAAATTCAATAGAATGGCTGAAAAGCAGATTCAGGACTCAGTGAACTTGAAGAGATACCGATAGAAATTATCCACTGAAGAATAATAGAAATTGAAGAAAAAGGAACAGAGCCTCAGAGACTTGTGGGACAACATCTAATATTCCAACATATGTGTAGTGGGAAAGGAGAGAAAGAGTCAGAAAAAAATATTTGAAGAAATAATGTCTAGCCCAGCCAGTGTGGCTCAGGGTTGAGCATCGAGGTCCCTAGTTCGATTCCTGGTTAGCACGCTTGCCTGAGTTGCTGGCTTGATCCTCAGTAGGAGTGGTGCAGGAGGCAGCCAATCAATGTTTCTCTCTCATCCATGTTTCCATCTCTCTATCCCTCTTCCTCTCTCTAGAAAATCAATAAAAACATACTTTAAAAAAAAGAAATAATGTCAAAAACTTGGAAAATTTGATTAAAAACATTAATCTGCACAACCAACTAGATAACTAACTACAAAGACATGTAAACTGTTGAAAGCCAACAACAAAAAGAAAATATTGAAAACATCAAGAGGAAAACCATCATACCATTAGTGATAACAGAGCATCAGTATAATTGACAGAAACAAGGGAATTTTCTCATCCGAAACAATGCATGCTGGAAGGCAGTGGAGTGGTTTGGTAAAAGAAAAAAAAAATAATTTTTATTATTATTATTTTCTTCTTTTTAAAAAAATATATTTTATTGATTTTTTACAGAGAGGAAGGAAGAGAGATAGAGAGCTAGAAACGTCGATGACAGAGAAACATCAACCAGCTGCCTCCTGCACACCCCCCACCATGCCCGCAACCAACGTACATGCCCTTGACCGGAATCGAACCTGGGACCCCTCAGTCCGCAGACTGACGCTCTACCACTGAGCCAAACCGGCTTAGGCTATTATTATTTTCTTTACAGAGAGGAAGGGAGAGGGATAGAGAGAAACATTGATGAGAGAGAAACATCGATCAGCTGCCTCCTGCACACCTCCTACTGGGGATGTGCCCACAACCAAGGTACATGCCCTTGACCAGAATCGGACCTGGGACCTTTCAGTCCGCAGGCCGAGGCTCTATCCACTGAGCCAAACCAGTTACGGCAAAAATAACAATTTTATATCTCACAAAACTATCCTTTAAATGTGAAGGGGGAATGAAGACATTTCCAGATAAACAAATCTGAGGGGATTTGTCACTGGTAGATTGCCCTACAAGAAATTCTAAAAGGCCGAAACAGATTTGGCTCAATAGTAGAGCGTCGGTCTGTGGACTGAAGGGTCCCGGGTTCGATTCTGGTCAAGGGCATGTACCTTGGTTGCGGGCACATCCCTGGTAGGTGGTGTGCAAGAGGCAGCTGGTCGATGTTTCTCTCTCATCGACGTTTCTAGCTCTCTATCTTTCTCCTTTCCTCTCTGTAAAAAATCAATAAAAATATATTTTTTAAAAAAAGAAAGAAATTCTAAAAGGAATCCTTCAGGCTGTAAGTAAAATACATCAGATGGTAACACATCCACAATAGGAAATGAAGAGTACTGGCAATAGTAACTATGTGAGTTAGAATAAAAGATTCTATAAATATGTATTTTCTTATTTCTTCACATAACTTATTTAAAAAATGTGAAATTGTATAAAGCAATAATTATAACAACATATTGATGGGTTATAACATTAATGTGACATGTGATAATGATCATTAATAATATATTATTTAATATAATAACTAAAATACATAATTATTAATATAAAGATATATCAGAGATATATAAAATAACATGAAGGGAAGGAATAGAGTTATATTAGAGCAAAGTTTCTATATTTTACCGAAATTAAGTTAGTATTAATCTAAATAGATAATAATAAATTAAGTGTGTATTATAATTCCTGCAGTGACCATTAAGAAAGTAACTTGAAAATATATGGTAAAGCCCTGGCTGGTGTGCTAAGTGGTTAGAGCATCGGGCCGGTGTCAAAGGGACTTGGGTTTGATTGGTCAAGGGCACATACCTAGGATGCAGGCTCAATGCCCAGCCCCAGCCGGTGTGCATCTGGGACAGGCAGAAGATATGTCTGCCTTTCTCTCTCTCTCTCTCTCTCTCTCTCACCACCCCCTCCCATCCTTTCCTTCCACTCTCTCTAAAAATCAATGAAATTTGATCCTCAGGTGAGGATTAAAAATAAATAAATCTATATATATAAAAGCCATGACCATAATAACGACCATAATGACCAGTCGCTATGACACCCATCCAGTCAGGTAGGTACATATGTCTCCTTTTTCCCCCTGTTGAACCAAGAGCTCTTTTTGTGGTTAGCTGAGGCTGATTCCTGGCCAGCATTGCAGCTTTACTTATTCCTCTGCTCAAACCTGCTCAATTCCCATTCTTTCCAGTTACTGTTCTCAAAGGTATCCTTTAATAAATACTGACCACTACCGGACTCTCCCACCCCAATCAAGGATGGGCCAACAGGTCAAACGCCCTACCCCCTTCTCCCAACCCTCTCTACCCAGCCCTGACCAGGTCCCGCCCCCAATTGGCCCACCCCACCATGATAGGCCCACAGCCCCTCCCCCACCACAGATCAGCCCCCCCCATCAGGGGTGGGGCCTGCCGGCCAATCACCCATAACCCCTCCCTTAGGCCACTGGCTCCAATCAGCACCCCCCACCTCATTTGGAGGCAGGTTCGGCCAGCTCACCGCCCAGAGCCCCTCCCCATGGCCAGCCTCACCCCCAATTGGACCCTCAACCCCAACTGGGGATGGGCCAGCCAGCCAACCTCCCACTATCTCCTCCTCCTGACAGGCCCAGCCAGTCACACTCGTGCATGAATTCATGCACTGGGCCTCTAGTAAATAAACAAATGGTTTAAAATCTACATTTAAAAAATATAGTAATAGCCAAAACCGGTTTGGCTCAGTGGATAGAGCATTGGCCTGCAAACTGAAAGATCCCAGGTTCGATTCCAGTCAGGGGCATGTACTTTGGTTGTGGGCACATCCCCAGTAGGGGGTGTGCAGGAGGCAGCTGGCCGATGTTTCTAGCTCTCTATCTCTCTCCCTTCCTCTCTGTAAAAAATTAATGAAACATTTTTAAAAAATTATATATATATATATATATATATATATATATATATATTACATATATGGCTATATAGAGTAAAAACCTACATAAAAATAAATGGCATCCTAAAAATATTTAATACTACGGTAGCAGTGAAGGAGGAAGAAGTGAACAATAAAGGATGGAACATATTAAATCAGTGGAAGGGTTAGATGGGGAGGGGGGAGAAAGGAAACATAGAAAATAAATATCAAAATAGCAAATGTAAATCAAATCACAACAATAATTACATTAATTGTGAAAGGTGTGAACATCCAAATCAAAAGACAGAAATTTGCAGATTGGATTAAAAACACACACAAAACACCCCAAGATCCAGTTATAAGGTGTCTACAAGAGATACCTTAGATTTGATGATGTAAATAAAAGTAAAAATTGAATAAAGATATACGAGTGCCATTGTAACCATAAGAGAGCTAGAGTGGCTATATTAATATCAGATGACAGAGAGAGGTAAAAAAAAAAAATGCTATAGAAATAAAGAGGGACATTTAATAATGATAAAGGAATCAATCAGGAACATAGAATAATTATAAACATGAAACATATAAAACCAGATCAGCAAAATACATTAAAGAAAAATGAACAGAATTGCAGGGAGAAATTCAACAATAATAGTTGGAGATATCAATACTCACTCTGGTTAATGAATAGAACAACCAGATAGAAAATCAGCAAGGATATAGAATATGTTCTTGAACAACACTATCAAACCAACTTGACATCTATAGAATTCTGACCAAGGACTGGAAACTAAACATATTTTTCAAGTGCAAATGGAACATTCTCCAGAAGAAACCATATGTCAGGATATAAAACAAGTGTTCAATAAATTTAAAATAATTCAAGTCATACAAACTATGTTCTCTGACCACAGTGAACTTAAATTAGAAACCAGCAACAGAATGAAACCTGGGAAATCCCCAAGTATTTGGAAATTAAGCAGATTTCTAAATAGTCCATAGGCCAAAGAAGATCGCACCAGGGAAATTTAAAAATCTTTTGAACTGAATAAAAATGAAAATACAACAAATAAAAGTTTCTGGGGGAGCATTTAAGATCTTGCTCCTTGGCATATGTCCTCAGTTAGACTCAAATAAATTCTTAAAAAATCTTTTTATGGAATACAAGCTAAGAACTGCTTTTAGGGAGACACTTATGTGAGAAAAGAAGAAAGATCTCAAAGCAATAACCTCACCTTCTACCTTAAGAAAGTAAAAATACAAAAAAAAAAAAAAAAGTACAAACTAAACCCCAGGCAAGCATAAAAGGAGAAATAAAAATTAGAGCAGAGCCAAAACCGGTTTGGCTCAGTGGATAGAGCATCGGTCTGCGGACCGGGTCCCAGGTTCGATTCCGGTCAAGGGCATGTACATTGGTTGCGAGCACATCCCTAGCAGGGGGTGTGCAGGAGGCAGCTGGTCGATGTTTCTCTCTCATCGATGTTTCTAGCTCTATCCCTCTCTCTTCCTCTCTGTAAAAAATCAATAAAATATATTTTAAAAAATTAGAGCAGAAATCAATGAAATTTAAAACACACACACACACACACACAGAAAAACAATATTTTTATATTTTTGGTTTTTTTTAAAAAGATCAACAAACCAGTTTCAGCTAGATTAAACAAGGAGGCAGGGGTGCAAAGAGAGAGAGGGAAGATACAAATTACCAATATCTGGAATAAAAAATGTCTACCCTACAAGAGTTAAAATATTACAAGGGTATGTTATGAATAACTTTATACCAATAAGTTAGACAACTTAAATGACATTTAAAAAATCCCCAGATATAGCCGAAACCGGTTTGGCTCAGTGGTAGAGTGTCGGTCTGTGGACTGAAAGGGCCCAGATTCGATTCCTGTCAAGGACATGTACCTTGGTTGTGGGCACGGGGTCAACGACGTTTCTAGCTCTCTACCTCTCTCCTTTCCTCTCTGTAAAAAAATCAATAAAAATATATATATTTTAAAAATCCCCAGATACAAATTACCAAGACCAACTCAAAAGAAATAGAAGCCTGAACAGACTTACATTAATTTTTAAAAATTAGTATTCAAAAATTTTCCACAAGGAAGAGCTCAGTCCCAGATGGCTTTTCTGGTGAATCCTATTAAATATATATATATTTTTCAATCATCACTCCAGCATAAGTTCTTATTCAGGCGTCTTCAAACTACAGCCCGCGGGCCACATGTGGCCCGCAGAGGAGTCTGATCCGGCCCGCCAGGTTTTTTGGGCAGTGAGCGCAGCCGAGGTGTTACAGTAGGAATTAGTAGTTCATATAGTCCGGCCCTCCAGCTCTCTGAGGGACTGTGATCTGGCCCCCACTTTAAAAAGTTTGAGGACCCCTGAGAGAGAGGAAAGGAGAGGGAGAGGGAAGGGGAGGGGGAGGGGGAGGGGGAGAGGGAGAGGGAGAGGGAGAGGGAGAGGGAGAGGGAGAGGGAGAGGGAGAGGGAGAGGGAGGAGGGGGAAGAGAAGGAGAAGGAGAGAGAGAAAAACTTTAACTGGTTGGTTGCTGAAACGGGTTTGGCTCAGTGGATAGAGTGTCGGTCTGCCGACAAAGGTCCCAGGTTCAATTCTGGTCAAGGGCATGCACCTTGGTTGCGGGCACATCCCCAGTAGGGGGTGTGCAGGAGGCAGCTGATCGATGATTCTCTCTTATCGATGTTTCTAACTCTCTATCCTTCTCTCTTCCTCTCTGTAAAATATCAATAAAAAATATATATTTTTTTTAAACTTTAACTGGTTGCCTTCCATATGCACCCAGACTGGAGATCAAACCTGAAACCTGGATATGTTCCCTGACTGGCCACCCTTTGTGCATGGATGCTCCAATCAACTGAACCACACCGGCCAGGACAATATTTAAAGAAGAAATAAGACCAATACTTGACAAACAATTTTAGAAAACAGAGGAGGAAACATTCCCCAATTAATTCTATATGGGCAGCATGATACCAAAGCCAAACACACTACAAGAAAAGAAAACTGCATACCTTTATAATATCAATGCAAAAATCCTCAACCAAATACTAGCAAACTAAATCTAGCAACATATAAAAAGGATTATACATTTCCGAGTAGGATTTATCCAGGAATTCACAGTTGGTTTAGCACCTTAAAATCAATTAATGTAATATTCCATATTAGTAGGATAAAGGACAAAACCCACATGATCATTTCCATACATGCAGAAAAAGTATTTGACAAAATCCAATTCCTTCAAGATAAAAACTCTCAGTGAACTAGGAATAGAATGAAACTTCCTCATCCTGATAAAGAATATCTACAAAAACCCTACAGCTAGCATCTATGTCCATCAACTGATGAGTAGTTAAACAAAACATACTATCTTCCTATCTAATAAATAGCAATATGCAAATTGACCATCACTCTAACACACAAGATGGCCACCACCATGTGGATACAAGATGGCCAGCAATGGAGGACAGTTGAGGGTGATCAGGCCGGCAGGGGAGGCCAATTTGGGGGACTGGGCCTGCAGGGGAGGGCAGTTGGGGGCAACCAGGCCAGCAGGGGAGGGCATTTAGGGGCAACCAGGCAGGCAGGAGAGGGCAGTTAGGAGTGACCAGGCCTGCAGGGGAGGGTAGTTAGGGGCAATCAGGCTGGCAGGGGAGTGGTTTGGGGGTGATCAAGCTGGCAGGCAGAAGCAGTTAGGGGCAATCAGGCAGGCAGGCAGGTAGGCACATGGTTGGGAGCCAGCAGTCCTGGATTGTGAGAGGGATGTCCAACTGCTGGTGGGATCAGACCTAAATGGGCAGTTGGACATCCCTCGAGGAGTCCCAGATTGGAGAGGTTGCAGGCTGGGCTGAGGGACACACACCCCCGTGCACGAATTTTGTGTACCGGGCCTCTAGTATACATAATAATGGAATACTATATATATAAAAGGCTAAATGACCGTCCAACCTTCCTACCAGTAGCTATGATGCACACTGACCATCGGGGTCAGGCACTCAATGCAGGAGCTGAAGCTGCAGTGACTTGGCAGCAGCAGTTCTTGGGTGATGCACCCTAAAACCAGAGAGGAGGGAGCCCAATCCCGGGGTGTGCCACCCAAGAACCACCCTCTCACAATCCAGGACCCCTTGGGGGAAGTTACAAAGCCGGTTTCGGCCCAATCCCTGCAGGCCAGGACAAGGGACCCCACCTGCTGGAGGGGCTCTGCTCACTCCACAGACGCCCTTTGAGCTGCAGTGCTGCCCCAGGTGCAGTGGCTAGGGAGGGGTGGCGGGAGGTTGACTCCAGGGCATATCCAGCTTGTCGGGCCCAGTCTCCTCCTACTGACCACTTTCTAATTAATTTCCTTTCAATGTGCATGAATCTGTGCGCCAGGGCACTACTTAAGCAATAAGAAGGAATAAAATATTGATACATGCTATGGCACGGATTAATCTCCAAAACACACTAAGTGAAAGAAGCTAGATAAAAAAGGCTATCTTGCTGAAACCAGTTTGGCTCAGTGGATAGAGCGTTGGCCTGCGGACTGGAAGGTCCCGAGTTCGATTCCGGTTAAGGGCATGTACCTTGGTTGCAGGCACATCCCAGTGGGGGCCGTGCAGGAGGCGGCTGATTGATGTCTCTCTCTCATCGATGTTTCTGACTCTCTATCCCTCTCCCTTCCTTTCTATAAAAAATCAATAAAATATATATTTTTTTAAATTAAAAAAATAAAAAATATATATGGCTATCTACACTAATAAAAGAGAATATGCAAATTGACCATAACCCCATGGTGCCACCAGCCAATCAGGAGTGAGTATTTAAATTAACTCAATATATATGGTGGGTTAATTTGCATACACAGGCACAAAGTGAAGACTGAAGGCTCCAGCCCAAGCAAAGACTGAAGACTAAACACTGAAGAGGCTTGGCTTCTCTGCTGCGGCCAGAGCAGAGAAGCCTCGAGGCGCCTAGCCTTGTTGGGGCCAGAGCAGAGAAGCCTAGCCTTGAGGCTTGGCTTCTTCACTGCAGCTGGAGCAGAGGCCTGGGTCCTAGGTACTGGAGGAAAACCAGTGCTGGCAGCCAGGGGAAGGAAGGCTTATTGCACGAATCTTTGTGCAATGGGCCTCTAGTATATTATATGATCCTATTTGTAAGAAATGGCCATAATGGGAAATTTTATAGACTTCAATCAGATCAGTGCTTGCATAGGGCAGACAGCAGGCTTGATTGGGCTCTATGTCCATGATGGAATGAATAGCAGCCCTCTTGGAGACATGCTACCAGCTATAAGAAGTCACTGGATGGCTTTAAGTAGAGAAGTGATATGATCTGACATTTTAACTGCATCACTCTGGCTGCTGTGCCAGGAGTAGACAGTAAGTAGGCAGAAGGAGTAGAAAAACCAGGGACAGGGGCACTGGTCCAAAGTGGCTACAGTGGAACTAGTGCAACGTGGTCAAACTGTAGATGTATTTATAGACAGGGTTTGCTAATGGATTCATGGAAAAAGAACAACTGATGATGACTCCAAGGTTTTGGGCTCAGGAAGCTGGAAGAATGGAATTGTCATTAATTGAGATGGGAAAGGGGAGGAGCATGTTTAGGCAGAAACATTAGGCAGTTAGGTTTAGGTATTTACTAGATATATAAGCAGAGAAGTCCCACAGGCAGTGGTAATATGGGTCTGGAATTCTGGAAAGCATTCTAAATTGGAGACATATGTATATACTAGAGGCCCAGTGCATGACAATTCATGTCCTGGAGCAGGGGGTCCCTCAGCCCAGCCTGCCCCCCCCTCATAGTATGAGAGCCCCCACAACAGTCCCTCAGGTTCCTCTGAGCTCCATGTCCAGATCCCCATAGTTACTAGATCTCGCTACTGTGTGTTCTGAGGGAATCCAACTCTCTAATGGAAAGCCAAAAGCAATCTCACTTCAGCCTCATATAAAAAAAATTTAACAGCCGAAACTGGTTTGGCTCAGTGGATAGAGCATTGGCCTGCGGACTGAAAGGTCCCGGATTCGATTCCGATCAAGGATATGTACCTTGGTTGCAGGCATATCCCCAGTGGGGGTGGTGCAGGAGGCAGCTGATCGATGCTTCTCTCTCATCAATGTTTCTATCTATCCCTCTCTCTTCCTCTCTGTAAAAAAAAAAAAAAAAAAATCAATAAAATATATTTTCTAAAAAATTTAACAGCCCTAGTTGGTTTGGCTCAGTGGATAGAGCATCAGCCTGCAGACTGAAGGGTCCCAGGTTCGATTCCAGTCAAGGACACATGCCTGGGTTGCAGGCTTGATCCCCATTAAGGGATGTGCAGGAGGCAGCCGATCAATAATTCTCTCTCATCATTGATGTTTCTATCTTTCTTTCCCTCTCCCTTCCTCTCTGAAATCAATAAAGATTTTTTTTTATTATTTATTTATTTTTTATTTTTATTTTTTATTTTTTTTAATAAGTTTTTATTGTTCATATTATTACAAATGTTCCCCCCCCACCATTGCTCTCCTCCCCCAGGTTCCCACCCCGCCCTCTGCCCTTTCCCCTCTCCCAATTGTCCTCATCCATAGGTGCACAGTTTATGTTCAGTCTCTTCCCACGCCCCCCTTCCCTTTTCCCCAAGAATCGTCAGTTCACTCCCCTTCCATACCTCTGATTCTATTATGTTCAACAGTTAATATTGTTCATCAGATTTTTTTAATTTCCTTGGTTTTTAGATTCACTTGTTGATAGTTATGTATTTGTTGTTCATAATTTTTATCTTTGTTTACTTTCTCTTCTGAAAGAACCCCCTTCAGCAATTCATATAATTCTGATTTAGTGGTGATGAACTCCTTTAGCTTTTTTTTATTAGTGAAGCTCTTTATCTGGCCTTCGATTCTGAGTGATAGCTTTGCTGGGTAGATTATTTTTGGCTGTAGGTTCTTGCTATTCATCACCTTGAATATTTCTTGCCATTCCCTTCTGGCTTGCATGGTTTCTGTTGAGAAGTCAGCTGACAATCGTATAGGTGCTCCTTTATAGGTTACTACCTTCTTTGCTCTTGCTTCTTTTAATATTCTCTCTTTGTCTTTTGCTCTTGGAATTTTAATAATGATGTGTCTCGGTGTGGTCCTCTTTGGATTCCTTTTGTTTGGAGTTCTGTGTGCTTCTTGGGCTTGTAAGTCTAACTCTTTCACCAGATGGGGGAAGTTTTCTGTCACTATTTCTTTCAGTATGTTTTCGATATCTTGCTCTCTCTCATCTTCTGGGACCCCCATAATTCTGATGTTGGTTCGCTTGAAGTTGTCCCAGAGGTTTCTTACATTATCTTCAATTTTCTGGATTCTCTTGCCTTCTAGCTTCTGTGGAGGAGTGTCTTCTGGCTCTTTATGTTCCAAATCTTTGACTTGATTCTTGCGATCTTCCCTTCTGTTTTTAGGACTCTGTAAAATATTTTTTATTTCAGACAATGTATTCTTTATTTCTTGTTGATCCCTTATCATTTCTTGTTGACTCCTTATTAATTCTAGTTGATCTCTTTTCATATCCTCATAGGCCTTATCCATCTTTTCTTGGAAATTCTTGAAAAACCTTATAAGCGTAGATTTGAACTCTATATCCAGACGCTTTTTGTCCTCCATTTCTTTCGTTTGTGATCTATTTTGTTGTCGCATTTCGCAGTTACAGATGGGACGGGGTTTCAGGGTGGAGCCTGCAGCTTTGGCTTCTGTCAGCCCCGCCCTATGCGGGTCCTTCAGTGCTCGCTGCTGCCGGCGCCTCTGAGAGAAAGGTGCCCTCGATTTTCGCCTGCTGCCAAACAGTCTATGCTCTCCCCCAATGAGCTCAGTATTGGGGTTCAGTTCAGTTGGAAGTGGAGTTGGAGGTGGCGTTCAGAGCAGTCTGGAGCCCAGGTCTCCTTCCCGTCAGGGCAATCCCGCGGCACAGCCGACCGTCCCTTCTCTGCGCGCAGAGTGCGCGCCTCCGGGACCTCCTTTTGCTGCTTCCCCGGGGTTCCGCCTTACAGCCCGGCTCCCTATGGCTGAGCCTGAGTCCCCGGGGTCTGGCCCAGAACCGGGGCTCAGTGCAGTCGGAGTTTTATCTCCTTTCTGCTAGGGAACGCCCGCCAGGAACTCGGCCTCCCTCCTCTCCGGCTCTGTCCTCTCTGCACACCGCGTCTCCGTACCTTGGGCTTTTCCAGCTCCTCCGCGCCTCCTTCTGGTTTTCTCCTTGCTTCTCGCTGTAGAATTTCCAGTCAGTCAACCTTCCTGTAGTTCTGGGCAATGTCCGTTTTATATTTTAGTTGTTTCTTATTGAAATTGTTGTGTGCGGCTGCGGCTAGGTGTTCACCTGGGCGCAGCCATCTTGGATCTCAGATTTTTTTTTTTAAATGAACAGCCGAAACCGGTTTGGCTCAATGGATAGAGCATCGGCCTGCAGACTGAAAGGTCCCAGGTTCGAATCAGGTCAAGGGCATGAACCGTGGTTGTGGACACATCTCCAGTAGGGGGTGTGCAAGAGGCAGCTAATCGATGATTCTCTCTCATCGATGTTTCTAACTCTCCCTCTCTCCTCCTCTCTGTAAAAAAACCAATAAAATATATATTTTAAAAAAATTAACAGAAGTAACTCCAACCCCTCCCCCACCACACACGCCTCCTCTGGTATTTCCTATCATGATTTCCAGCTCAGGTTCCAAGATAGGAAATTCAGATCTTTTCATGTCCCAGTTAGACACTAATTTCTACACTGCAAACAACTCTCAAAGCTTGTCCCTCCTCCTATTAGGATGACTCACAAACTGTCCAAAATCTTAAAAGGTTTACACATTCCAAATTGGGGCAGGGGAGTGAGACAGAAGGGTGGTATTCCAACTCAGGCAGCAGGAACTAGCTCTCCCAGAACAAATTTGCACACACTTGGAGCTAGGCTCCACAGGGCTTCCAGCCCATGGTTCTCTTTGTGCGGGAGCTCCCACATCAGCACTTGGGGTCTTGTCTTAAACTGCATCCCTAGCCCAGACCTCCACTTTCCTCAGGTGGACTCAGTGTCCTTCTCTGCCACTGTGCTATTGTCAGGCACTCCTAGTCTACCCGGACCGGACCCTGCCCACCCTGGGATCCATATGCATATTGATTCACTTCCTACTGCAGTTCTCTACTTGGATGTCTAATAAGCATCTCAGACTTTTTTTTTTAGTATTTTTTAAAATTGATTTCAGAGAAAAAGGGGGAGGGAGAGAGAGATAGAAGCATCAGTGATGAGAGAGAATCATTGATTGGCTGCCTCCTGCCTGCCCCTACTGGGGATCAAGCCCACAACCCAGGCATGTGCCCTTGGCCGGAATGGAACCCAGGACTCTTCAGTCCACAGGCCGACACTCTATCCACTGAGCCAAACCAGGTAGGGTGCAACTCAGACTTAGTACGCCCAAAGCAAATTCTGATCTCCTTGATCATTACCACCCTTAAACCTGTTTCTCCCAAAGCTCCTCATCTTAATATCAGCTCCACTTTTCCAGTGGTTCAGGCCCAAACTCTTGGAGTTATTTAAAAAAAAAACACACACAAAAAACAAAAAAAAAGTATATTTTTATTGATTTCAGAGATAAAGGGAGAGGGAGAAAGAGGGATAGAAACATCAATGATGATGAGAGAATCATTGATTGGCAGCCTCCTGCACACCTCACACTAGGGATCGAGCCTGCAACCTGGCATGTGCCGGGAATCAAACCTCCATAGGTCGATGCTCAATCACTGAGCTATGCCGGCTGAGCTTGAAGTCTTCCTTGGTTCTTCTTTTTCTCACCACTCACATCTGATCCACCAGAAACTCCTATTCAGAATCCACCCACTTGTCACTATGTCTTCTCAGAAAAGTGGCTCCTGCCCAGTTAGTACAGTAGCCGCTTAACTGGGTTGTCTTCTTCCATTCTTGCCTCCCTCCCTCCCTACATTCTATTCGAAGCACAGAGACCACAGTGATCCTGTAAAACAAGAGTCTAATCTTGTCATTACTTTGCTTAGAACCCTCCCAGGACTTCAATCGCACGCCTCTGAGGACTATACAGTCTGGGTCCCTCTCTCTCTCTTTCTCTCTGATGTCATCTCCTATTGCTTTTCCCTCACTCACACTCCTCCAGCCATTCCGAGTGCTCATCCCTCAGAAATCCACATGGCTCAGTTCTTCCTTCACATCAGACAGGTCTTCTCTGCCATGTCAGGTAAAATAGTGCTCACTACGCTCTCGTGTCTCTTTCCCAAAGGAACGTCAGCTCCTTGAGGGGCTTTGTCTTGTCTTCAGCAGATGGGAAACGGGCTCAGTGCAGCCAGGGACCTGGCCAAAGGTAGTGAGTGCTCTTTCATCACACCAGAACCAGGACGCCCAGTTCCTAAGTTGTAATGGCTCTGAGAGTTTACACTCCGATCACTGAGGAGTGGATAGAATCCTTACTTCAATGTCTTGTTACTCTAATCTTTACTTTCCCCAACCCCAGGGTCTTTCCCTTTGTGTTTTATTCTGTCCTTTCTTTAGAGGTCAGAATGATCCCTTATCAACATCCGTAACAATGTGCTGTCTCTGCTTAGGCTGCTTAACAAGATACCGTAAACTGGGTGGCTTGTATACAACAGAAACTTATTCCTCACCGTTCCGGAGGCTAGAAATTCGAGTTCAGGGTGCCGGCCTGGCTGAGCTCTGGCAAGAACACTCTTCCAGGTTGCAGACTGCCATTTAAAAGAAAATTTTTTGTTAATCCTCACTCCAGGATATTTTTTCCATTTTTAGAGAGAAAGGAAGGGAGGAAGGAAGGAGGGAGGAGAGAGAGAGAGAGAGAGAAAAAAAAAAGAGACAGGGATAGAGGAAACATTGATGTGAGAGAGGCGCATTGATTGGTTGCCTCCTGCACATGCCCTGACCGGGGACCCGGGAGGGGACTGAACCTGCGACCTGGGTTGTTGCCTTTGACTGGGACTCAAACTCCCAACCCCTCAGTGCGAGGTGGCAGATTGCCATTTCATTGTTGCAGTTCACATGGCAAGAGAGCTCTCTGGAGTCCCTTTTATAAGGGCACTAATCCTATTCATGGGCTCCACCTCCCAAAAGCCTCCTCTCCTATTAACATCACAGTGGAGGTTAGGATTGCAACATTTGCATTTGGGGGTGACACAAACACTCAGTCTATTGCAGGCTGTTGGGCCTTGACCAGAGGCCATTAACACCCCCCTCCCCCCCAATGCAACCAAGCAAAGGAAGCAGGTTTCATAGCTCGCTCGGTGACCTACATTCCTGGTTAATTTTTCTTTCCTCTGAAGCAACTTGGGTTTATTACCAGCCGTCTCAGGCAGAGTAGAGGAGGCTAGCAGCCCAAATGTGAAATTTGTTTCTTTGTTTTGAATACAAAGAATTTTTTCCTTCTCTCTCCTCCCCCCCCCCCCCCCCCCCCCCCGCCCATTGTATGTGAACCAAGCTCTGTCCCTTGGGTTCTGCACAGACAAATGGAACAAGGTAAGCAGATTGATCTTGTAGTTACAGGCTGTTCCACATAAACTTATTTACAAGGTCAGTGGGGACCACAAGTTACCAAAACAAAGAAGGATGTGATTTAAAATGAGAATCTGCCGAAACCGGTTTGGCTCAATGGATAGAGCACCGGCTTGGGGACTGAAGGGTCCCGGGTTCGATTCCGGTCAAGGGCTTGTATTTTATTCTGTCCTTGCTTAGAAGAGTCATCTCCTTGCTTAGAGAGAGTCATCGATCAGCTGCCTCTTGCACATCCCCCACTGGGGATATGCCTGCAAATTGGTTTTGAATTTGAATTGCACATCCCCCCCAGTGGGGGATGTGCAAGAGGCAGCTGATCGATGACTCTCTCTCATCGATGTTTCTAACTCTCTATCTCTCTCCCTTCCTCTTTGTACTAAATCAATAAAATATATTTTAAAAAATAAAAATAAAATAAAATGAGAATCTCTTGATTTATCAGAAATAAGCGAAGACCTTTTAGGGTTTCTAAAAGGCTTATATTCCTGACTCAATCAGAACACGAAAGCTGGAGGACAAGGGGGAAAGTACACGAACGAGAGGATCAAAATAGCAAGTGCTATAAAAAGGGGCCGCGCGGGTCCACATCTGTTAGAACTCTGAACCAGCCTCCCCCTTCCCGGCGCCGTAACTGAAGGGTTTGGGGACCATTCCAGCTTTGGAGGACTTGGAGAAATAAACATGCAATTACAGTTGTAGATATAAAAGTGGTTTCATATGAGTGTTTCTGGAGAGAAGGCAGTGGTTTGAAAGCGGGCCAGCGTGTCTCAGATACAGTTACTCACCCCCACGAGCCTCCCTTTTCTCTTCTGTGCAATGGAGGTAACAAGAGTTTCTACCCTGGGGAGGGAGAATAAATAACTTAAAGTGTGTAAACTCGCCAAAACCGGTTTGGCTCAGTGGATAGAGCGTCTGTCTGCGGACTCAAGGGTCCTGGGTTTGATTCTGGTCGGGGGCATGTACATTGGTTACGGGCACATCCCCGGTAGAGGGTGTGCGAGAGGCAGCTGGTCGATATATCTCTCTCATCGATGTTTCTAGCTCTCACTCTATCCCTCTCCCTTCCTCTTTGTGAAAAATCAATAAAATATATATATATATATATATTTTAATATATTTTATTGATATTTTATAGAGAGGAGGAAGGGAGAGAGATAGAGAGCTAGAAACATCGATGAGAGAGAAACATCCGGCCAGCTGCCTCTCGCACACCCCCTACCAGGGATGTGCCCGCAACCAATGTACATGCCCTTGACCGGAATCGAACCTGGGACCTTTGAGTCCACAGACCGATGCTCTACCGCTGAGCCAAACCGGTTTTGGCAATAAAACATATTTTAAAAAAATAAAAATAAAATAAAATAAAGTGTGTAAACTTGTCAGCCTGGGCGGGGATGGAAGCTGAGGGTCCTGACACAGGAGGGGGAGGGGCAGAGTAGAGGAGCTTGGGGGCTTATAGGATCCAAGAGAGAAAAGGGCTGGGAAAGGCCTAACTGGTTTGGCTCAGAGGCTAGAGTGTTGGCCTTTGGCCTGAAGGGTTGCAGGTTTGATTCCGGTCAAGGGCATGTACCTTGGTTGCAGCTAATCAATATTTAAAACTCTCTATCCCTTTCTGTAAAAAGTCAATAAAGTATATTTTTTAAAAAGGGCATGGGGGCTGGGAAAGAACCATGAGGAAGCTGATTGGGAGGTAACCCTTTCTTAACCCTGAAAGCCCAAACTGGAAGAAGCCAGGCTGGGCTTTGGGGCTTTGGCTGGCTGTGAGGGGAGGGTTAAAAGAACCAAGGGAAAAGGCCTGACTTGGTGAGTGTGGAAGGAGGGGCAGCGGTGTGCAGGGAGTGGAGGTGAGAGCCTCACTGACAGGCACCAATTCCCATGGTGTAAATACATCCTCCACTGCTGATTCCAAACCACCACAGGCTCACAAAATTCCTGAAATCTAACCGTTGGCTCTAGCACGCAGGAAGTAGGGGAATCAGCACGAGTCCCACGGGGCTCAGTGAGGGAGACTCCCAGGGACCCGAAGGGGGAGAGACAGGCACCGGCAGAGGCCCAGTTCTGTCAACCAAATAGAACAAATTTCTTGAATAACAGGAGACTGTTTCACCCCCAAGTTTTCTAACTGTGTGGAATTTATGCACTGATACTCCCTCACATTGAGGTGCTATTGTACTCATTGGGTAGGAAAAACAGTTCTTGGTGTACTTGAGAATGGCTAGTTCTGTGTCCTGGGAGGAGGGGCAGGTGGAGAGATACCTGGAAAGGGGAAAGGGGAAAAGGGAAAGGGAAAAGGGGAAAGGGGAAAGGGAAAAGGGGAAAGGGTATCCTGAAGAGTCACAGGCTCTAAGCACCCCCGCTGTGTTCCCTGCTCCCAGAAGTTAGTCACAGGAAAGAAGACTCTCAGGCCTTCTGCTGGGGGTGCTTTTCAGTAAGGTGACCAGATGTCCCACTTTTGGTGGGACAGTCCCACCAAAAGCGGGACGTCTGGTCACCTTATTTTTAGGCATATAAAAAAGTGAAGTGATGAAATTAGCATCTCCATAAATGGGAAAGATTCCCGGATTCCAGGACATGCATGGTCCACTTATTGGGTAAATAACATAGGCAAGTGAAGGATGTGAGTTGTTCCTTTTAATTTTCTGCAAGAGAATTTTACCTGTTTCTCCTAAAGCAGTGGTCGGCAAACTCATTAGTCAACAGAGCCAAATATCAACAGTACAATTCTTGAAATTTCTTTTGAGAGCAAAATGTTTTAAACTTAAAACTATATAGGTAGTGTAAGGTTTGAGGCGCAGGAAACTGACCACCAAGGAGTTTTAAAGTAAAGTTTATTCCCCAGTAATGAGCGGGACTCATTACTGAGGTAGAGAAGTCAGAATTGAAGGAGTTGGGAGGGGGGGGGATGGACCCAGCGGGGATGCCACCTGGACATGGAGGATCAGCAGCACGTGGCTGGTCTGGGGGTCTTCTTAAGGGGAGGAACAGGAGAGGGTTGGACCCAGGGCAGAACAGGAAGGGGTGGGCTCCAGGACACTTTGGCAGGCGCTGATTGATGGCTCAATGTCTTGGAGATGTCTCTGTGACAGGTGCCAGTAATGTCATCACTCCGCCCACCAGTTGGGAGGAGGGAAAACCTTATAGGTAGGTACATTGTTATTAACTTAATTAGGGTGCTCCTAAGCTGGCCTTTGCTGAAAACTCAAGGGGCCAAAAAGCCGCATGTGACTCGAGAGCCGCAGTTTGCTGCCAGGGTCCTAAAGGGATGGGGGAGGGGGAGTAATCACAGAAGAGATTAGAAAGAGCTTGGATAAGAAGGCGTGGCTGTGGTATATAGAGCAGAAACACAAGGGAAACGCAACCTATTTCAGCCAGGCGCTGTGAGGAAACAACTCAAAGTATTACATTTTTAGGGATTGTAAAGCAGATTAGATCAAGTCAAATGTTGTCTCAGTGGAGATAAAATGTGGAATTTTGGAGCTGAAAGCCAGTCTTCTCTGGTAATCTCCCAGAATGGGGCTGGCAGTTCACACGCAGAGTCCTGCGGACAGGGAAGAAGTCCAAACACTCCCGTCAGGGGGAGGAGAGCTTTGAAAGAATGTGTAAAAAAGTTGTAAAGGCTGTAAATATTTGCAGGATAAAAAGAGCAGTGAGTGAAAGTTAGAGAATTAAGGATTATTTTTCTCCAAAAATAAAATAGCATATTACCTAGTAGATAATGTTCTGCTCTTCTGTATTTACAAGGATAAAAAGAAAAACAAACTGCCTGGAAATACATAGGTTTTTAAAATATGTATTGTAAAAAATGTGGTTGAACTTAATTGCAAGGAGTTCTAGCTGTCCTTTGGAGGTCTTGAAAGTTGGACAAATCCTCTTTTTTCTTGTTTTTATTTGCTTGGCTTGTTGTTGTTAATCCTTGGGGGGAGGGCGAGGAGAAAAATAAGCAGCGATGAGCTGGTTCTTCCCACATCTTCCCGAAAGCTGAACCGAGGTACCTGCCCTCCGCTGGGAATCGAACCCAAGGCTCTTTGGTACTTCAGCCAGCACTCTGACCACTGAGTGCCGCCGGCCAGGGCTTCTTTTTTCTTGTTAAATTAGTAGTAGTGAGGAGGAAACTGGTCTTGCAAGGCGGGTCAGGCCATAAAAAGTGTGAACAGTGCACTGCCCTGGAGGGAGGGCGGGCTGCTATTGCTGGCCCTAGGACAGATCACAGGTATGGCCTGGGGACCCCCAACACCTGCGGGCCTTCCCACAAAAGGGGGCGGAACCATATCTGCAAGACAAAGACCCCAGAAGGCTATACACAGTGAAGCCCTCTGTGTGTTTCTTCACTCTGATTTGGAAATTATTCCCAGAGTCCACTAGTGTTGTTAGCAAAGGGGGTCCCTCCCTTTCTCTAGGAAGCGTGCTTGGTATTTCTTTGTTCTTCTGCAACAGCAGCTTTGCCTTAAAACAATAAATTCATCCCTAGCCGGTTTGGCTCAGTGGATAGAACGTCGGCCTGCGGACTGAAAGGTTCTCAGGTTCGATTTTGGTCAAAAGCATGTACCTTGGCTGCGGGCACATCCCCAGTGCGGGATGTGCAGGAGGCAGCTGGTCGATGATCTCTCTTATCGATGTTTCTGACTCTCTATCCCTCTCTCTTCCTCTCTGTAAAAAATCAATAAGATATATTTAAAACAACAACAACAGAAATAAATTCAGCCCTAGCTGATTTGGCTCAATGGGTAGAGTGTTGGCCTGCAGACTGAAGGGTCTGGGTTCGATTCCCGTCAAGGGCACATGCCTGGGTTGTGGGCTCGATCGCATGCAGGAGGCAGTCAATCAATGATTCTCTCTCGTCATTGATGTTTCTATCTCTCTCTCCCTCTCCCTTCCTCTCTGAAATCAATAAGAATATATTAAAAAATAAAAAACCAATAAATTCAATAAAGGACTTTTCTGGGACTTCCTCTCCCTGTGAACTAGAGCCACTTTTAGGGAAGAGCCCAGAAGTAAGAGGCAGGCGACTGTCATTTTAGGCATTTATTCTGGTTCTACCTCTTGTGTAGGGTAATCACTTCAAGTCTTAGGACCTTATTTCCCATAGTTCCATAATACATCCCTTTGTTAAAATGTTTTTGAAAACTTTTCCAGGGACTGTTGGAGTAGAAAACGTTTTGTTATAAATTGCTCTGTAAGCACAAACTATCCCCATACCATTATTATTTGTAACATGTAATTTTAACTGAATACAAATAGATTTCTCAGTATTACTGGTATCCTCGCATAGAAAACAGGAGTTAGATGGAAAAAAAACAGGAGGTTCAGTTTTATCTGAATTATTTTCCTCTTTACTAATGTTTGGTGGACATGCTATATTTATCACAGCAATTTGAAGTGTAAGTTCCCTCGAGCCTGAGTAGCTATGCAACACTTCTTTCCCTAAAGCATGTAAGACTGAAGCAAAAGCCCAGCTGTAAGTATTTATCTAATTTACTTGTGTTTCTTAGAAGACTCTGAGTGAAGTTTCCACTAAGTGGCTAAACTCAGTGGTCAAAGTTTTCAACTTCGCTCAGTTTTGTGCAGCTCACATGAACGGCAGAAGCCTGAAGTCACAGCATCACAAAATATTAGGACTGGACTAGGCCTTAGAGATAATCCTGGCCAATCCCCTCACGAGAAACCTGGGCCCAAGGAGGAAAAATGCCCGACCAGAAGTTATAGCACCAAAAATGCAGGCACTGGCTCTGTTAATAATTCAACATGCTTTTGGTAACTTCTGCAAAATTTCAACTTCTGGAAAGTAAGATCAGTTTCCGCATCTCTTTCAGTAATATTTGGGCCCATAAAGATCTGTTTGCTTTAATAAATTTAAAATTTTAACTACCCAGGAAAGAGATTCCCCACTTCCACACACACACACACACACACACACACACACACACACACGGCAGCAAATGCAACAGGATGCACCTTCACCTCTAATTTTGTCCATTACCACCCCCACGCCCAATAGTAACAGCTACGGATTTTACTTAGTGCCTTACTATGTGTATGTGTTAGGTATAATTTATCTTATTTAATCTTCATAACAATGTATCCATCTATGAGTTACATACTATCCCCATTTTATAAAGGAGGAGATTAAAAAATGTGTTCAAACCCTGGCCGATTTGACTCAGCCTGTGGACAGAAGGATCTCAGCTTCATTCCTGGTCAAAGGGCACCAGACCTTGGCTCCTTGGCTGCAGGTTCCCCAGCCTCTCTCTCTCTCTCTCTCTCTCTCTCTCTCTCTCTCTCTCTCTCTCTCTCTCTCTCTCTCTCTCTCTCGTCTCCTTCTCCTTCTCCTTCTCCTTCTCCTTCTCCTTCTCCTTCTCCTTCTCCTTCTCCTCCTCCTCCTCCTCCTCCTCCTCCTCCTCCTCCCCCTCCCCCTCCCCCTCCCCCTCCCCCTCCCCCTCCCCCTCCCCCTCCCCCTCCTCCTCCTCCTTCCCATCTCTTTCTTCCCCTCATCCCTTCCTTTCATCTCTCTAGAAATAAAAGAGGAAATTATCCTCAGGTTAGGAGGAAAGACAGGAAGAAGGAAAGGAAGGAAGGAAGTTAGTTCAAGGACCCACAGCTACAAAACAAAAAAGCCAAAATCCAAACCAAAGCAATCAGGAATGCAAAACCTTTAAACATGTTGTGAAACAAACAAACAAACAAACAAACAAACATGTTGTGGTTCCTCTGGGACTATCTGTTTGAATATGAGGCAGGAGGCAGTGAGAGGAAAAAAAAAAAAAGTATTTTGTTAATAAACTATATGCAAACAATCTAAAAATAAAATGCCTGTTGTTTGTTTTGTTTGTTTGTTTGTTTGTTTGTTTTTAAATTACAGAGAGAAAGGGAGAGAGATAGAGAGCTAGAAACGTCGATGAGAGAGAAATATCAACCAGCTGCCTCTTGCACACCCCCCGCTGGGGATGTGCCTGCAACCAAGGTACATGCCTTTGACCGGAATTGAACCCGGGACCTTTCAGTCCGCAGGCCAACGCTCTATCTACTGAGCCAAACCGGTTTCGGCCTCGCTAACTATTCTTATTAAGGTTACTACTGTGCTTAAATTTGCCAGGGTTTGAGCACATTTTTTAATCTCCTCCTTTATAAAATAGGGATAGTATGTAACTCATAGGTGGATACATGGTTATAAGGATTACTACCCAATGGTTATTTTTGAGTTTTCATCTTACTTGACCTATGGGCCGCATTTGGCCTGCTGATCGCTCCTTCCTTGGTTTCTAGGAGCTCACTCTCTTGGATTTCCTCCTAACGCACTGCTGTTCCCTCCTGCTGTCCTTTTGCTGCTTCTCCCAGAGCTGTCCTTATCCTCTTCCATTTCTACTTCCCTCCCTCAGTGATCTCGCCCAGGGTCATGACTGTAGGGTGGCATTTAGATGTACATCTCGAAAACCAGTTTGGCTCAGTGGGTAGAGCGTTGGCCTGGGGACTGAAAGGTCGCAGGTTCGATTCTGGTCAAGGGCATGTATCTTGGTAGCAGGCACATCCCCAGTAGGGGGTGTGCAAGAGGCAGCTGACCGATGATTCTCTCTCATCGATGTTTCTAACTCTCTATCCCTCTCTCTTCCTCTCTGTAAAATATATTAAATAAATAAATAAAATAAAATAAAATAGATGTACATCTCTATCCAGATCTCTCTCCCTTGAAATCCAGACTCCCATACCTCAGTGTGTATTGGCTGTCACCACCTACAGATGGATAGCAACATCTTGACTTGACCCAAAACAAACCCTTGATATTGAGAGGGCAGGGGGGGGCGAGGATGAGCTCCTGACTCCACTGCCGGGCAGGGCGGAGTTATCCCTAGCCCTCACCCAACCAATCAGGGTTAGCCGAGGCAGTGACATCACCACCGACCGGAGTAAAACCCCTGGACTGGGCGAAATTCGCTCTCTCTTCCGCCAGGCTGCTGGCGTGAGTGGGAGGAGCCCATTGCTAGCATGGAACAGGCTCTTTTGTTTATTGCATCAGACTCGGCTCCCTGGTGATCCTTGGGGATCATGAAGTCTGGGCTTAACAATATCATTCCCCTCCAAGGCTGCACCATTCATAGCATCTGTCAGCCAGTCAGGCAAAAAACTCTGGAGTAATCCTTGGCTTCTCTGCCCTAACAAGTGAGCCGGGGGGGGGGGTGGTGGTGGTGGTGGTGGTGGTGGTGGTGGTGGTGGTGGTGGTGGTGCGGCTATTTTGGCTCTATCTTCAGAATGTGGCCAACTCTAAACACTTTCACTACTTCCTCGATACCACTCTCATAGGAGTCTTCATTATCTCTCAAAAGAATTACCATCACAATTTGAGTTATCATCATAAGTTTTCTTCCTGCTTCTTCTACCTGTGCCCTCCTGGAATCTAGTCTCAACTCAATAACCAGAGTGATCTTTAAAAAAACCCACAGTAATCAGGCCATGTCACTTCTGTGTCTGGAACCCAGCATCCCCCGCCGCCCCGCCACACACACACCCACCCCCTCCCCAGCGTCAGAGTAAAAGCCGCAGGCCTTGCAGTAGCTTACCAGAAGCTACAAGATCTGGCTCTCTCCCGTCTCCCACTATTCGTCTTTTCCAGCCAAACTGGCCTCCCTGCTCTTCCAAGAACACGCTTGCATCTGCTCTGGCTGCTCACTTTCCAGGACCACGCTTCTCCAGAGAGCCGCTCGGCTAACCCCTCGCAACCTTCAAGTCTTTGTTCAGATCTCATTTATCATGAAGGCAAATCCTGACGTTGGAGTCCTAGGTAGCCCTCCCCAAAATACCCCACAGGGCATATTGATTATTTTGAATTAAGATCACTTTAGAAGCAGCCGGAGCCAGAGGCGCTCCCAGACTCTGTCTAAATGCAGGAAATAAATCTCCACGTGAGAAGTACCTGCCCTGCTGTAGAGGGGCAGGGAAGGAGAATCCAAGGAACAATCAGCCGATCACCAGAAGTAGAGAACCCGGGGCTGAGAAGTCTCTCTAAACAAACCTGTTAATTTTACTAGTTTACTGCCCCAGCTTACATTCCACTCACAACCTCACTAGCCAGTGTCCACAAGAACTCCGAAGGGTAGAAGAGGGAATCTCCTCTCCCAGACAGAACCTGCCTCCCACCCCCCTCCTGCTAGAACTCTCATTCCACTTTACCTTGCTCTCTATTTTTCTATAGCACTCTGCACCTTCCAATGGATTATATAATTTTACTCTTTAAAAACGTTTTTTTTTGTGTGGTTTTTTTTTTTTTTTTTTTTTTTTTTTTTTTGCCAAAACCGGTTTGGCTCAGTGGATAGAGCGTCAGACTGCGGACCAAAAGGTCCCGGGTTCGATTCCAGTCAAGGGCACGTACCTTGGTTGCAGGCACATCCCCAGTGGGGGGTGTGCAAGAGGCGGCTGGTTGATGTTTCTCTCTCATCGACATTTCTAACTCTCTATCCCTCTCAATTCCTCTCTGTGTAAAATCAATAAAATATATTTAAAAATAAAAAAATAAAAATAAACTTTTTTTTGACAGGGTAGTTGTAACTTTATGGCTTCACGGTGGAGACCACAGCCTGGAGGAGAAGCAGCCTCCTAAATGTTTCCTGCCCAATGACCCATGGACGGAAGCAGAATTGGTGCATTCCCATTTCCTCCGGGCTAAGGCGGAATGGATGGAAATGGAGACAGGGACAAAGAAGAGGCAAGACTGAGGCTCAGTCTTAAAAGAAAAGTCCTAAAGGGCTTCAACTTAAACTAGCTGACGTTGGTTTAACAGCTGTTCTTCACCCAGTTCCGGCCAACCAGGAATAAGTTAATGTTAACATAAAAACATTCAAACTTGTAAAGAATTTTTGTGAGTTTATTTGAGCCAAAGTATGGACGATTGCCAGGAAGGAGTATCTCAACGGATAGTGCTCCAGAGAACGGTGGGTTTTTGTCTGTTTTTATACATTGCAATCAAAGGAGGGGAGGTGGGTGGGTTACAAGAAATCCATAGGTGATAGGTTAGAACGGCAGATGAAAGCAAAGGGCGGGGTTGGTGGGGCGGGCGAGTGGGGAGGAACCTCTGGGATTGGATAAAAGGTAAAATGATAGACACGTATCATTTTATGGGTGTAGGATAGCCAACAGTCAACAATTAACATGATACCAATGAAGGGGTTTGTAGTGTCTGTGCTGGCGCCAGGCACATTAAATTGCACCTCAAGGGGTCCAGGAGAAGGGAAGTTACTAGTTACCCAGACATTTCAAAGGTATGTTATTATAGATGCAAAAGACAGACAGGCTCAGTTAAGGTAAAGGTTGACCTTGTCAGTGAAGATACCAGCCTAGGACATAACTGCCCACCATAAATGCTTTTAGTTAAAGTTTAATTTCAGACCATCCTTTGGTAACTTTAGGTCTCTGAGCTTGCAAGGTTGCCATGCAGGCCTCCCCTGAGCCTGTCAGGTCAGCATGTGGCCCCTTTCGTCCACATTAATGTAGTTTTGCCAGCTAAGCGATGACCATAGTAGCAGCTCTCCACAAGCTGGGCCTGACTTGCACTAGTTGCCCACATCACAGCTGCCAGCATTGCCAATGGAGATTTCTGCCCAGCTCCTCTCCCCTCTCCTCTCAGGGATCAGTCCAGCCGGTTGACGCTTCTTCTCTCGTTGCTGGTGAACCAAGAGTCTAGGAGCTTGTTGCTGTAGCATAACTTAATTTAATTTTTATTATTTTCATTGTCTTTCTTTCCTACCACCCTCTAACAGTGGTTCTCAACCTAAATACCTCCCCTTTAATACAGTTCCTCATGTTGTGGTGACCAACAACCATAAAATTATTTTCGTTGCTACTTCATCATGTAATTTTGTTACTGTTAATGAATCGTAATGTAAATCTCTGTGTTTTCCGAAGGTCTTAGGTGACCTACAGGTTGAGAACCGCTAGCAGGGTCGCCTAAGACCATCGGAAAACACAGAGATTTACATTACGATTCATAACAGGAGCAAAACTACGTGATGAAGTAGCAATGAAAATAATTTTATGGTTGGGGGGTCACCACAACATGAGGAACTGTATTAAAGGGTCGTGCACTTTAATACACTGCTCTAGAACATTCGCTCCACAAGGCAAAGATCTGTCAGTTTTGTTCCCATCCCTATTCCTCAGGCCTTTTCTGTTACCAGAAAGGGACCAGGCCCAAAGCCGTCTGCCTCCGGCTGGCCTGTAGCGTGTGGGTTCTTGACTTGGTGCAGTAAAGATTTCACAATGCGCGTCTGGCTGGTTTCTAGAGGATGCTCACTGAAGCTGGGGACAGTGAAACCAGGAAGGGCCCGGGATAGTAGAAGGCACTGAAGAGCTAGGCTGGGCCGCTTTGGCTCACTGGAAACTCAGAGAGAGGGGGCCTTGGAGACAGGCGCAGGGGGTTGGCCCCTGAAGGAGCGGCTGCTGCCCAGGGCTCCCCTGGTTGCAAGTCTCTGTGAGCCTTAGAGTGTAAGCGATGCGTGCCAGTGAGGAAGAGGGAAAAGGGCAAAGTGCTCATGTGCTCCCAGGAGGGAGAGTGCAGACCAGGCCCTGTGTTTTGAGGGTTTTAAAGGGCTGGGAGTTTAGGGGAGTTCTTAGGGGAAGGTCCGCATAGAATATTCATTAGCTTTTCTGAGTGTGCCCTTTCAGAATCACGGTCTCTACTGATGGGTCAGTGCCTGGTCCTGGCATCACCCACCTGGTTTTGCTGCTTTTGGGGCCGAAATACAACTGAAGCCTGGATGCTCCCTGTAGGGAGGAAAGGTCAGGGGTCTGAACTGCATGACCGGGGCTATGCCAGGGGAGGAGGCACCCTGGGGTCGGTCTGGCATCAGCTTTGCTCCTTGCTTGGCACCCTGGGCTTTCCGTCTGCATCTGCTGTAAAATGTTCACCCAGTTCAGCTGTCTTCTCAGTTCCCCCATTCCACCTGCCAAGAAGTTTTCTTAGCTTCTTACTATCCTGCCTCTTTCCTAAGTACTTAGAAACTGTGCTAAATTTGTTTGTGGGATGAATCAAAAAGAGTGAAAAGCTCTAGTAATTAAGACTAAAATATTTAACAACAGACTAAAATGCTAGTTTTTCCAAGTTCCAAAATACCTGCCACACAATAGAAATTCAATAAGCATTTGATGATGAACTATGTACTGTAATCTCTGTACATATTTTCAAAGCATCCATTTTGTGTGTATGAGTTGGAGTCTATTCGAGTTCTGCCTATTCAGTATCCAAAACTCATTTTTGCTTTCATTTTTGTCTTTTTCTATTTCAGGAAAAACCCTTTAACTTACATTCTGTATAGCAATCACTATTTTCCCTGAATATTTCCATAAACTATCACCCAGAGCTGGTTAAGGAATTAAAGAGCTAAGGTAACATAACAAAGTTGCACAGAAAGAAAAAATTGAAATAAAGGATGCTAAAGCCAGGGCAGGGGAAACTTTCTCCTAATCCCACTAGTTCTTCTGGCTGCTCAAATAATTCAAATGGCATACAGCTGATTAACAGGAGAAAATAAAATTTTAATACAAGTGTGCAGAGGAATTCACCTAAGCATGAAAATTCCAAAAACAGTGAGGCAAAACGCAGTAGGTATGCCATTTCACTGGTAGATGACAAAGAGCAAACATTTGTCAAACAAATTCTCACAGAAAAAAATGAGACACAAACGGGAATCTAGCAAAAAGCTTTTTGCTTTGATCCTCCCTGCTTGCCCCCCCACCCTTCTCCCACCCCCTCACCTGAGGATAGGTCTTACTGGTTTAACAGAAAGAAAGGGAGAGGGTTGATCAGTTGCCTCCCGTAGGTGCCCAGACCAGGATGAATCTGACACCTTTTGGTGTACTGGATTACACTTCAACCAACTGAGTCACAGGGCCAGGGCAACACCTAAATGTTTCTTTTTCTTTTTAAAATTTTTTATTGATTTCAGTGAGGAAGGGAGAGGGAGAGAGAAAAACATCAATGATGAATCATTGCTTGGCTGCCTCCTGCACGCTCCCTACTGAGGATGAGCCTGCACTTGGGCATGTGCCTTTGACCGGAATTGAAATCGAACCCAGACACTTCAGTCTACAGGTTGATTCTCTATCCACTGGGCTAAACCGGCTAGGGCAGTGGTCGGCAAGCTGGGGCTCTCTAGCTGTGGTTTGCCACTCTGTTGACTAATGAGTTTGCCGACTAGACTACTGGGATCGGAGCTTAATCACAAGGAACAGCAACAGCTTGTAATTATTGGAATCGAGAGTCTAGGCGCAGGCGTCTTCAAACTACGGCCCGCGGGCCACATGCGGCCCGCAGAGGAGTCTGATCCGGCCCGCCAGGTTTTTTGGGCAGTGAGCGCAGCCGAGGTGTTACAGTAGGAATTAGTAGTTCATATAGTCCGGCCCTCCAGCTCTCTGAGGGACCGTGATCTGGCCCCCACTTTAAAAAGTTTGAAGACGCCTGGGGCAACACACTTTATGTTTCTGTGCTAAGGTGAATATGCTAAGATTCCCTTCCAGAAGCAGGTTTTGCTATCTGAATCTCTTTGGGCTGATGAGGGGTAGGTAAAAACTCTTCTTGAGTTTGTTGGGCTTTAATTATTCCCATCTGGAAATAATCTGGGTGCCAGAGTGGCACATTCTGGGAGACTCACTCCTGAGGGCCACACTTCTGGGAAGTAAAGGCAGCAGGGACAGTCTGAGTGGCGTATTTCCCATGAGTCAGCACAAGGTGGCGAGGGCTTAAGGGCGGCTCCACCAGTCCCGCTGTGTTCAACGAAGTAATTCCTCTCAGTCCTAATTTCCTCACCCATAAAATGGGGATAACTCAGTTTGTTGCATGGATGAAATGTGATTAATGCAGCGTGAAAACCAGCTCCTCTGCATAGTAAGCAACAAAAAATAGGAAGCTATTATTATAATGAACTTAAAAAAAACAACAGCTTTTGCACTAAGTGGAAAGAGATTGTTGTTAGGAACCAAAAGGTTCATCCTTTTTTAAAAAAATCTTGACTGTTGAAAGTATTGAAAAGGTTCATTTTTAAAAGGAAACAGGAAAATGATCAAGGAAAAGTAACCAAAAAGGTGAGACCTCAGGCTGGCTGGTGTAATGAAGACCTGGAAAGGCCAGCAAGCCTCTCTGGTTTTGTGAGTGTATGTGGTACAATAACATGTTTTTGTTGATTTTAGTGAGAGAAGAGATAGAAACATCTACAGGCTGCCTCCTGCTCGCCCCTTCCGGGGATGGAGGCACGGAGAATGGAACCGGCGACCACTGAGCCACCCCCGCGGGGCCCGCCCCCTCTCCTGGAAACCGTCAGCTCCGCCAGGGCGCCGGGCGGGGGAGGCCACCGGCCGGTCCTCAGGGTCTGGGGCCCGGGTGCGGCGCAGCGGGAGGCGCGGTCCCCCCTGAGGCTCGGCCCGGACGCCGTCACCCTCCCGCGGAGGAGGGCGCGGACTCGGCGTCTTCCGGCTCCTTCCCTTCCCGTCTCCATCCTCTCCACACCGCCCCGCCCGTGCCCCGGCCCCGGAGTCTCCTCCTCTTCCTGATCCTCCAGCTCCGTCCGGAGAGTTTGGTTTGAACTTTTGAACTCGCCAATCAGCGCCCGGTGCCGGCCCCTCTCCGCCGGCCTCGCAGGCGGGGCGCCCGCCAGGTGCCGCGCAGCCGGAGGCGGCCCCGGGGCCGGGCGGGGCGCAGGGCCCGCCCCTCGGCGGCGGCGGGTATATAGGGCGCCGGGGCGGGCCGTCGGGCCACTTCTCCCCCGGATTCCTTGGTAATCTGTCAGTGGGAGGTCCTCGTTCCGATCCCTCGCGTCTCTCAGCCCCTCCGAGCCCTACAAGTCTCAGCCATGGTGAGTTGTGGAGATGGGGGCTCCCGGGGGTGGGGGTCCCCGGGATTGGGGGTCCCCGGGCGGCGGTATGTGGGGCGGGGAGAGGGAGCCATCCGCGGAGCGGCGGGACCCGGGTGCACGTGGGGCCGCATCCGGAAGCCTCCGGGCAGAATGGCTCCCGGGGACCGGGCAGGAAAGCTGACCTCGCCGGGCACACCCGCTCTGGGCTGGAAGGCGCGGCCGGCCCTGCCCGCGGGGAAAGGGGAAGCCCTCCGGGTCTCGGTGAGAGGGGATCGTCCTGGCGCCCGCCATCGCCCGAGGCCGGCTTGGGAGCCTTCAGATGGGTTCCCAAGGGCTGGTGGAAACTACGAATCCCTCCCTCCTCATCTCCCCGGTGACCTCACCCTCCCGTGCGCACTGGAAGCACCTGGGGCACCTCGTGCGCTTCCGCCTGGAGGTGCGGGCGGGGCCCCCCCTCCCCGCCCTCCGGCGCCCGGTGACTCGCTGCTGAGTCACCTGTGGCCGCGCTCCCTCCGGGACAGGCTCCCCTGCGCCAATCCACCTGGAGGCCGGCGCGGCTCCTCCCCCGGCGTCCCAGCCTGGACTTCTGGGGCTCATTTAGAGGGCTGTTTATAGCCGAAGCCAGCTTTTTAAAAAGCCCATGAAAGGACATTTTCTTGTAAAACCACAGAGTAAACTAGTACTGACGACGTATTTGTAGTTTTAAAGAAACATGAAACTATACCCTTGAGTACTTTCTATGTAACTTCCAGAGGTATTGAAAACAAGAGCCTCTCTGTTGGTCTGCAATAAGCCACGTTTTAAAACCAGTATTTATGTATCCACTGTTTCAAAACAGTATCTTTTTTAAAGATACTGTTTCTCCTTTTTAAAAGAATAGCCGGCAAGTTACATTCTTCAGAGATTACCGCAGTTACCAAAAGTATGTCTGACTGGAACCACTTGAGAGCTTTTCACCAAGCAAACCCCAAAATGCTGGTAAAAAGTATAGTTAAGAAATTACTGTTCTAAAGCAGCGATTTTAACCAGTGTGCCACAAGAATTTTAAAAACATGCAATACCTGACCAACTTAGTTAGGGGCACTGACCTCATTTCCCTTAGATTGTCAAAATTTATTTTTCAGTATGCTGCAGAATGTTAGTGACTAGTTTATGTATGCCATGAGATGAAAGGAGTTGAAAATCGATGGTTTAAAGGGCAGCAGACCTATTACAACAATACCAAACATGTTACATTAATAGTTTTTAATAGAGGTTGCCAGTTCCATCCCAGGTCAGAATGCATATGGGAGTCAACCAACAAATACATAAGTGGAACAATGTGGAGAGCAACTACAGCGTTTGGACAGGTTCAAGCCTCAGACTGATGAGATGGCACAGTTCCCTTGTGGCCACATGCAAGTCCCAACTTGGAGGGAAAGGTCCTCCCAGCACAATTGTAGCAAACAGTTATGGTTATAAGCTTGAACCTAAGGTCTGAACATGTGGCCCCACATGCCAGAGTGATGTGGGCTTGATAGAGTTCAGGTGCATGTAATTAAGTAGATTCTAAACCCACAAGAATGTTGTAAACAGCTGAAACCAGTTTGGCTCAGTGGATAGAGCATCGGCCTGCGCACTGAAAGGTCCCAGGTTCGATTCCGGTCAAGGGCATGTATCGTGGTTGCGGGCACATCCCCAGGAGGAGGTGTGCAAGGGGCAGTTGATCCGATGATTCTCTCTCATCGATGTTTCTAACTCTATAACTCTCTTTCTGTAGAAAATCAATAAAATATATATTTTAAAAAATGTTGTAAACATCTTGACCACGCCCTTACTTTGCCTCGTGGCATCTGGCTATAAAATAGAGACAGCTTACAGGCCACGGTGCTGTCTTTCTCCAGAGAGGGCCGAGGCCCTCTGAGGCCCAGCTTGCATTCTCTTGTCTGTTTTTTCTAATCCTTTGCCATGGCCGTGCCAGCCCACCACAAAACAACAAATTGATGTTGCTTTCCCATCCCCCCCTTCTCTAAAATCAATCAATAAATAAGAGAGACAGTGGCTACTTATCCAGTTAAAGCTAAACTAACTGGCTCTATTATCTACGTAGATCTGTCCATCTCCCTAGTGGCCATGGGGTAGTGGAGGGCACAAATTGAACAAGGAATCCAGTTAGCCTGTTGAGCAATGAAAGAAAGTTTGGGGGCTCGGAAGGTTTCAGAAGTGTTTCATTAGATTGAGAGTATCTTCTGAGATTCTTCATCTCCTCGGACCTGGTTCTGTCACGGTCAGATCTCTGACTCCAACTTTCTTGAGCTGTGGGATTTCCAAAGTCTAGTTAAAGGTAAACATGATGCAATGGCAAATAGTCATGGGTTCATTAGCACAGACAGCTCTTTTCTCCCACAGCCCTGGAGCTGGCGATCGCGAGCAGGTGTGAGCCCCGAACTTGCTGATGTGAGCAGGAGGCCGGGATTGTTTTATGGGGAGTGTAGGTGGGGAGGAGGGACCACAGTTCAAGGTTGCAAGTGATTAGGATTTTATTGTCTCAGGTTATAAAACTAGACTCTTGGAGATCTTAGCTGGTGTTGAATTTTCTTTAACTAGTTTCCCATTAGTGGCTTTTAAAAACTTGAAACCTTATTTGAGGAAAATGGGAGATATTTATTGTCAACATTTTGAAAGTCCTAGAGTAAACAGTCCCCCAAGTAACCAAAATAATACAGTAAATACTCTTTTTGTTTGTTTGTTTTCCCCCTCTTAAGTCTGTGGGTATAGATTTTCATTGCCTTGTTTTACTAAACAGGAATGAATTTGGTAACAAACTATATTGTTCAGCAAATAAAGGAAAATTTTCTCAATAATACTGTTAAATCCTTGAAACTAGATTTTTCCCACACTTGCCAGGGATATATGTACATTTTACTAGGAAACTGCTAATTTCCAAAATTGTTAGTAAAGTCTTGGCTTTTATTTACATGTGTCTCCCCCCCTCCACCCCCACCTTCCCTCAGTGAAGGGAAAATGTTCCTTAAGATTAAATTCAGAGTTAGAAAGCTGCCTCTGACCAGTTTTTAAAATGCAGCTAACCACTGCTTATTTGGCACTTTCTCCAGGAGTCATGTGGCTGAAGTTTGCTGGTTTAAACTGGTTTTAAAGGGAGGGAGAAGCTCTTTTACTATTTATTTATTTTAAGATATTTTTATTGATTTCAGAGAGGAAGGGAAAGGGGGGGGGGAGAGAGAGAAAAAAACACATCAATGATGAAAGAGAACCATTGACCAGCCGCCTCCTGCGTGCCCCACTGGGGATCCAGCCCACAGCCCAGGCATGTGCCCTTGACCAGTATGAACCTGGGACCTTTCAGTCTGCAGGCTGACACTCTATCCACTGAGTCAAACCGGCAAGGGCAAGCTCTTGTCTTTTAAAGAATGGGATTAAAGAGGGACCAGAATGAGCTCAATAGTTACACAATCTCACAGAATGAATCACTGCTGAAAGATGAATTTTTGCATGCCTTTTAAGGGCTCAGACAGCATATTTTCCAGGAACTGGGGGAAATGGATTACAGCAGCTTTGTTTTTCTGAGGTGGGTAGAAGCCTGACCTCTAATGTGGCTACAAAGGAAGGGTCTGGTCTCTAGCCTGACTAATAGTTAATTAACATGTCTTTGGTTTTCACAAGCTTTTTTTTTCTTTTTCTGAATCGGCCTTCCACAGACTTGTTGCTTATGCAATAGTCCTGGGGCAGGAGTGGCCTTGAGAAAGTTGATGGATCTATCCTGAAGTTTAATTAGTCACCTTGGTGTGAATCATCCCTGAATGTCCCCTTTGATGTGTCACATTCTGACATTTTCCTTCTTCCTACCACAGCGTGAGTGCATCTCCATCCATGTTGGCCAGGCCGGTGTCCAGATCGGCAATGCCTGCTGGGAGCTCTACTGCCTGGAACACGGCATCCAGCCCGATGGCCAGATGCCAAGTGACAAGACCATTGGCGGGGGAGATGACTCCTTCAACACCTTCTTCAGTGAGACAGGCGCTGGCAAGCATGTGCCCAGGGCAGTGTTTGTAGACCTGGAACCCACAGTCATTGGTGAGTTGACCTCAGTAACCCAAGTAAGACACACACACGCCCTGGGGTCTGGGACACAAGGTGTGTCCAGGGGGCTCCGTTGAGGCCTTGGGGTTGAGCAGGCTTGTGCAGGTGGTTAGTGAAGGGTGGCTGCTTTGGTTCCCTTTTGCAGATGAAGTTCGCACTGGTACCTACCGCCAGCTCTTCCACCCTGAGCAGCTGATCACAGGCAAGGAAGATGCTGCCAATAACTATGCCCGTGGACACTACACCATTGGCAAGGAGATCATTGACCTCGTCCTGGACCGAATTCGGAAACTGGTAAACAGTATTTTATTTAAAGTGGGGTGAGCCCTAGCCAGTTTGGCATTTTTAAATTACTTTAAAAAATAAATGAAATAGGCCTTACTAAATAACTCCATTCCTAAACTAGACAGTCCTGGGTGTGGGACTACTATTTGGGGTAGGGATAAGAATGATAGGCAAAAGAGCAATGCCTTACAAGCAGACTTGGACAACTGCTCATTCAGTGAGGGCATTTTACCAGGACTCGGGGTGAGAGCAAGGGGCCTGACATATATAAGCCCATTAGACATCCTTGTTCATATTAATCAGTCAGCTTCCCTGCTTCAAGCTGAGACATGCCTTTTCAGGATATCTGTCACACTGAATGAGTAGGTAGCTGATTCTGAAATGATCAAACTTTGAAAAGAAAAATCTGGGCTGGTGCCTTATGTTGGTACAAAAAGTTCAGGGCTCCAGAAGCCAGTATAGCACTGATTAGAAATGGTCAACTCTGGAAATGTTGAACAACACTGAAAGGGGAGCTCCTTTATTATATAGAATATACACTGAGTGGCCAGATTATTATTATTTTATATACACACACACACACACTGAGTGGCCAGATTATTATGATCTCTGAACACATAATAATCTGGCCACTCAGTGTATATTCTATATAATAAAAGGCTGATATGCAGATTGTCCCCTCCATCAGCAGGTAGGCTGGCTAATAGCCCATGTCCCCTCTCCCTGGCCAGCCTGGCCGGATCCCACCCATGCATGAATTCATGCACTGGGCCTCTAATATACACACACTCACTCACTCTAGAGGCCCAGCACGAAATTCATGCATGGGTGCAGTCCCTAGGTCCGGCTGGTGATTGAAGTGTGAGTGTCTGGCATGGAAGGGCAGCTGGCCTCTGGGTCCCTGTGCACCCCCCTCCGCCTGAGTCATTGGGCCTCCGCCCAGCTTCCTCAGTGTTTGGGAGCTGGGTGGCAGCCCCACCATCCACCTGCACCAACTTGGCCTGGTGCCGCCTACTCACATGCTCCACCAGCCTGCTGTGGTCTTGCGCCCACCATGTTTCGCACTGCCCTCCCTTAGTGGTCAGAACACATAGCAAGTGGTCGAACTCTTGGTCGAGACGACAATTTGCATATTAGGCTTTTATTAATTATATATTATATATCCTATATAATAGAGCAGTATGCAAATTGACCATCACTCCCATCACAAGATGGCCGCAGGGGAGGGATCAGGTCTGCAAGGGAGGGCAGTTGGGGGCAATCAAGCCTGCAGGGGAGGGCAGTTAGGTGTGACCAGGCCAGCAGAGGAAGTTGGGGGCCTGCAGGGAAGAGCAGTTGTGTGGGGACCATGCCTGCTGGGGAGGGCAGTTAGGGGCAAAAAGGCTTGCAGAGGAGTGGTTAGGGGGTGTTCAGGCAGGCAGGCATAAGCAGTTAGAGGCAATCAGGCAGGCAGGCAAGCAGTTGGGAGCCAGCAGTCCCGGATTGTGAGAGGGATGTCCTAGGATTGTGCCTAAATGGACAGTCGGACATCCCTTGAAGGGTCCCAGATTGGAGAGGGTGCAGGCTGGGCTGAGGGACACAATATCCCACATCCCCTGTGCATGAATTTCATGCACTGGACCTCTAGTTTAAAAAATATATATTTTTATTGATTTCAGAGAGAGGAAGGGAGAGAAAGATAGAAACATCAATGATGAGAATCACTGCTTTGCTGCCTCCTGCATGCCCCACACTGGGGATCGAGCCCACAACCCTGGCATGTGCCCTGACTGGAATGAGACCTGGACTCTTCAGTCCGTAGCCTGATGCTCTATCCGCTGGGCCAAACCAGCTAGGGCAGAGCTCCCTTATAGAAGCAAGTGTTGATCACTGAAACGAGGAAGGCATTGAGATAGAAAACCAAAAAGCAGAAGACTTGCTTTTCTAATAGCTCAGGTGATGTGGACTTGCCCTGTGGCAGAAAAATCTTAGGTAATTGTGTTCGCTTCAATGACGTTGATAACTGTTATGTTCGGGTCATTTTAAGATCTGGCAGTCAGCTGATTCTGCTCCTTAGACATGTGGGCAGCTTGTAAGTAATTAACCCAAAATCAAGAACGAATGTTTGGGTAGACTATCTTGTTAGCTTCTAAATCCAGCCACAACTGGTCCATTCTAAAAAGAATGGCCTTGCATCATTCATGGCTTGATACTTTTCCAGATGTTTATCATGGTCGCCCCAGCAAAATTGGGATATTGGTTCCTGTGTTTGCAAGTCAAGCTACAAGCACTGACTTGGAAATCAGGACCCGCCTTTAGGGACAAATAAACCTAGTAAAAGCCATGCAGGGTTTGTGAGTGAAGTTCTTTACCAAAACCATTGTGTTTGGCCTTGGTGTTACTGCTGTGTCCACATGAGTAATGGATGTAATTGGTAGAGTAGGGTTTGCCTTCTACGTTGATCTCATTCAATGCAGGGATCTCCTGGAGAAGTGAGCTCTGAGGGGTTGGTAGAGAATGTCCACAAATCTCAGCACTTTTGAGAAGGGCTGTCGACAGAATACTTTGAGAGGTCAAAATAATGTTGGAGTTGGCGAACCAGAACGGCTCGGTTAGTGGCGAGAGGCCCTCCAGTCTTATGGAACCGCACAGACACCGCCTTCTGAAATGGCTGGGCTTCCGGGTAGCTGGTGCGCACGGTGCCAGGCACTGTCCCAAGAGCTCCTGCTGCTCTCCACAGCCTGCGGTGGACACCATTCTTCTCGTTTACTGAGTGAGAAAACCGAGATGAAGAAATGAATTTGGGCTCTAGCTCGTTTGGTTCAGCGGATAGAGCTTCGGCCTGCGGACTGAAGGGCCCCGGGTTCGATTCCGGCCAAGGGCACACGCCTGGGTTGCGGGCTCGATCCCCAGTAGAGGGTGTGCAGGAGGCAGCCCATCAGTGATTCTCTGCTATCATTGATGTTTCTATTTCTCTTCCTCTCCCTTCCTCTCTGAAATCAATAAAGAAAATATATTTAAAAAAGAAAAAGAAATGAATTTGGTCAAAGTCACACAGCAGGCCCTGGTAGAGCCCGATCCAGACCCAGCCTGATTCCGAAACCTCGGCATTCCACGGGGCTGTTCTGTTGTGTTCCGGCTCCGAAAGCCTCGGCCAGGTCTGGTGAGACAGACACCCTTGTGCGGAGCTGGGCGTCCCAGGCCTGCCCTCCGGAGCTCTCCTCCTGATAGGAGTTGCTGCCCTTGTTCTGTCCAGCAAGGGCACCAGAGGCCGCCCTCCAGGCACTAACACTTGGCCCTGCATCCCGTCCAGACTCATGATTCCTCTGCCTTTAAAGAGGAGAATATTTCACTTTAAAACAGCCTTTTAGAAAAAAACAGCCTTTTAGCAGATTTCCCCTTCCCCCAGGAGTTGATGGTGAAAAGTTTCTCTGAATCACTTAGCACTTGGGAAGCTTTTTGCAACTGCTTTCCTAGCAAATATTCAAAAGAGTTTTAAAATGGCAGTCAGTGTAGTAATTAAGGATTTAAGGAAGTCTACAGCTTTGACCAAGGCTAAAATGAACACTTTTCTTTCTTTCCGACAGGCTGACCAGTGCACAGGCCTTCAGGGCTTCTTGGTTTTCCACAGCTTTGGTGGGGGCACTGGTTCTGGGTTCACCTCCCTGCTGATGGAACGGCTCTCTGTCGACTATGGCAAGAAGTCCAAGCTGGAATTCTCCATTTACCCAGCCCCCCAGGTCTCCACAGCTGTAGTTGAGCCCTACAACTCCATCCTCACCACCCACACCACCCTGGAGCACTCTGATTGTGCCTTCATGGTTGACAACGAGGCCATCTATGACATCTGTCGTAGAAACCTTGATATTGAGCGCCCAACCTACACTAACCTTAACCGCCTTATTAGCCAGATTGTGTCCTCCATCACTGCATCCCTCAGGTTTGATGGGGCCCTGAATGTTGATCTGACTGAATTCCAGACCAACCTGGTACCCTATCCCCGCATCCACTTCCCACTGGCCACATATGCCCCTGTCATCTCTGCTGAGAAAGCCTACCATGAACAGCTTACTGTGGCAGAAATCACCAATGCATGCTTTGAGCCAGCCAACCAGATGGTGAAATGTGACCCTCGCCATGGTAAATACATGGCTTGCTGCCTTTTGTACCGTGGTGACGTGGTCCCCAAAGATGTCAATGCTGCCATTGCCACCATCAAGACCAAGCGCAGCATCCAGTTTGTGGACTGGTGTCCCACTGGCTTCAAAGTTGGCATTAATTACCAGCCCCCCACTGTGGTCCCTGGTGGAGACCTGGCCAAAGTGCAGCGAGCTGTGTGCATGCTGAGCAACACCACAGCTATTGCTGAGGCCTGGGCCCGCCTGGACCACAAGTTTGACCTGATGTATGCCAAGCGTGCCTTTGTCCACTGGTACGTGGGTGAGGGCATGGAGGAAGGAGAGTTTTCTGAGGCCCGTGAGGACATGGCTGCCCTGGAGAAGGATTATGAGGAGGTTGGAGCAGATAGTGTTGAGGGAGATGATGAGGGTGAGGAGTACTAACCTGTCAGCTGTGATGTCACACTCCAATGTCTTGGGACTGTTTTATTTCTGTTGTTCTGTGAAGTCTATTGTGTCCTAAATTTTGCAATAAAGTTTTCATTTTGAATGTCAAACTGGTTTGTTCTGTATCACAGTAAATACTTGCCTCTTAATTCAAGACTAGTCAGGGATGGAAGCTGGCCGACAGACCATCCTGATCATTTGATCAACTTTCCCAGTGACTTCTGTGTGGGATGCATTGTGCCGAGTGATTTAAACCTGATTTGATGAGTGGTGATAAAATCATTTAAGTGAGGCAACAGCCTCTTCAGATTGGGCCAGTTCCTCAAACCAGTGTGGATGTGTCACCTGTAGCTATTGAAATGCAGATCCAAGCTTCAGATGCTGCATTTTCAACTTCTTCCAGCTGATGCTCTTGGTCTATCAAAATTCAAGTAACCAGTCAGGCTGCCATGAGGTATGTCAGTATTTAATGAAACACTGGAGTCACATGGGCAAACCTTTGGGATTGTGTTGATAAATTCCATACTTAGAGCCCTGTGTGGTAGCTCAGTGGTCAGAGCATCAGGCCATGCACCAAAGGGTCATGGGTTTGATTCCTGGTTAAGGGCAGGCACCTGGGTTGCAGGTTCATCCCCAGCCTCTGTCAGGGTGCATGCATGCAGGAGGCAAACGATCAATGTTTCTCCCTCCCCACACCCCTGCTTTGAAAAAGCAATGGGAAAAATGTCCTAGGGTGAGAATTAAAAATAAACTCATACTTAGACAAAACCTACAATGGCAAAGATGATCATACTTTGCAGATTTGCTGCTTAGAGGAAGTGAAGTTGGCTGAGACAAAATTAGGAGTTACAGGTGGTTGTATTATTGGTACTTGACCCAAGGTGTGTCCGGAATATTTGAAGTAGGGACCCAGGAAAATTGAACGATGTGCATGTAGGAAAGATTGGAGAGGGGAGAGTGCCCTCATGATCCTCTTCCAAGCACCAGTTGGAAGCAGTGTGGTCCTTAGGGGGGCAGAGGGACTAGGAGGTAAGGGTGGGGGAAGAAGGGGCAGTAATGTGAGTGGCTGGGGAGCTTGGTGACTGGTGTTCAGGGGCCAGTGGTGTGGCTGAGAAGGTTGAGCTGAGCCATGAAAAAGGACAGGATGACCAAAGGGCGGGGGCTCGTGCAGAGGGAGGGGCCAGTTTGGTGCTTAGGAACTGGCCTGGGTGGAAACGCCCCCCCTAGTGGCAGGAGATGGAGACTGCAGAGCTGCAGACGTGTTTCCTTTGCTACCTGGTGGCCCTCTTCCCATGGTGCTCATTTGCCATCTCTCTCCCACTGGTTTTCACCTCTACCCCCTTGCTCACCCTCTGGCTGTTAGAGAAGAGCATCTACAATGTGCCTGTCCCACCTCCGAGCGCAGGGCACTGTGTCCGAGGGAGGTGTTGTGCTCAGGGAGGGTCTCACCGCATTCACCACAGGTGCAGCCCTGGCCTTATGCCCTCAGGCCCGACCCATCCTTGAGTACAAAGCCAGCTATTTCTGCTTACCTATGCGACAATTCCTTCTGCAGCCCGAGAGCATCGCGGTCAGGGATGAACATGGACCTGGGGTAAGCTGGCCTGCCAGCGCAGCCAGCAGAGACCTTTGGTAGGGCACCCCAAGACCTTCGTACTTTGCAGATTCGCTGCTTAGAGGAAGTGAAGTTGGCTGAGACAAAATTAGTAGGAGCTACAGGTGGTTGTGTTATTGGTACTTGACCCAAGGTGTGTCCGGAATATTTGAAGTAGGACCCAGGAAAATTGAAGAACCACGTGCATGTAGGAAAGATTAGAGAGGGGAGAATGCCCTGATGAGGATTCTGGGGCACCCTGAGACCTTCCCGACCTAGGAGATAAATCTGCCGACCATCACAGCGTGAGCACTGGAGGAAACGGGACACTCACGTGAGAAGGAGCAGGTAAGTCACCCAGCGTCAGCTGAGCCTGATGTCCCGTGACACCCGAGAGGCCCGCTCTCTGAGCCAGCACTTCCCAAGCACAGCGCCCCGAGGGGGGCACAGGGCTTCGAGCCTAAGCCCCCTCCCCCCCCCCCCAGCCAGGAGCCGGTCCTCCAAGGACCTCAGTAAGCCTTAAGGTGAGTCACTGCCTACAGGAGCCAGATGTGGAAGGCTGGAGACCTGGGAGCAGCTGCCATGGTGTGGGGGTGAAGGAAGGTGAGGACACGTTTAGTTGAGGAGGGATATTCCCGTGGAGCAGCCTGGGGAAGGGCTTCTTGCAGAGATGGCATTCCCCTCCCTCGTCGGTGAGAGTGGATAGAAGTTTGCCTGCAGCAAAAAGCAAATCCACCCCAAGGTCTAGGTCACCGCTCTGTGGCTGCCAATCGTCTGATCTGCCCTTGAACACAAATGGCAAGTCTGGACTCGGAACTGCAGCCTGTGCTGGGGGTGCGGAGGCTCCAGAGGGATGCATGGAGAAAGCCTGGGAGTGCAGGCTCTGAGATTGGCTGGGGCCCCAGGTTCTGGCTGCGCAGACATAGGGCTTAGGCGGCCCGCGCCTGCCCTGAGCAGAGAAACAGTCTGCTCCCACCCCCACCCCCGGAGGCCACTGGTCACGGAAGGCCCAGCAGGCCCAGCAGAGCTGCTTGGAGCTGGGGGAGGAGGAGAGAACGGCCGTGAGGGGCAGAGTGCTGGCCTGTCTACCTGTCATCCTCAGTGTTTGGGGAGCAGCTGGCAAATGCCTCTGCTCCAGGGGAATCGGTCAAGCATCCCGCTGTCTAGACAGAGGTAGCCAGTGGTTTTGAGCTTTGACAGAGCCTGTCTCCAGGCCCTGGACTTCCGGAAGGTGTGTGGCAGCCCTGAGTGGGTTGTAGGGGGAAGGGGAGACTGTCTGTCCGGGTGGAAATGTTCCATGATCTTCACCACACCCTGTGAGGAGGTGTTGTACCTGTTTCCACAGCCGAAGAAGTCAAAGCTCAGAGAGATTAAGTATCAGCCTAATGTTATCGAGCAAGCGGATGAACTGAAATTTGACCCACAATGCTGGTCACATCTCGTGGGCCTTTCCAGTGCTGGGCGAGGAGGGCCACGTGCTGGGGCGAGGCAGGCTGAGGCCCACAGGGGGCGGCCCTTGTGCAGCCCTGGATGGAGCCACAGCACAGAAGTGAGGTCTCCTGATGCCACTGATGGTTAGATCACCTCCCGGGAGCCCCATTCTGGTGACGGCACGCTAGTCCAATTAGCAAAGCAAGCTGGTCCCCACTCAGATGGCGGCCTTCTAGGGAGGGATCCATGGGCCAGGCCTCCCTGTGAACTTAGGGAGCCCATTTCCAGATCTTGGGCTCCTGGGTTTCTGCTGGGAAGTTGTTACCATTTTCCTGGACTCTTGCTGACGCGGCTGCAGCCACAGGGCAGGCAGGACAGCTCCCACCTGGAGAACCGCCGCCCTAAGCACAGGGGCCGGAATGGCCTCCTGTCAGCCAAGGACACGGGGCAGCTGGCAGAGATGACCTGGGCCGGTGGCTCCTGGAGTCCAATGCCAGGGCGGCTGTCCGAGAGGCAGGGCAGCATAAGGCGAGAGAGACAGACCCCGGTGTCAGGAGGGGAAGGCTCTCATCTTCAACCTCATGGAGAAAGCCCCCCTTAGCTGACATCTCATTAACCTGTCACTGCACACACACATACACACACACACACCCATTCCAAGAGCCTCTCTCTGAGTTTATTCCTCCTGAGGGCAGATTCTGGGAAAACGATTCTTTCCTATTTTGACGCTCCTCACAGAACTAGAGTCTTGCACCCTAACCGGTTTGGCTCAGTGGATAGAGTGTCGACATGTGTACTGAAAGGTCCCGGGTTCGATTCCGGTCAAGGGCATGTACCTTGGTTGTGGGCACATCCCCAGTAGGAGGTGTGCAGGAGGCAGCTGATTGGTGTTTCTCTCCCATGGATGTTTCTAACTCTATCCCTCTCCTTTCCTTTCTGTAAAAGAATCAATATATATTTTAAAGAACTAGAATCTTGTGTTCTTTACAGAAAATGCTCTTCAAAAATATCACCACAAGACTTATTTTTCTCTCTTTCAAAAAATGAGAACAAGCCCCAGCCTGTGCTGCTCATTGGTTGGGCCTTGTCCCGGGCACCAAAAGGCTGCTGGTCAGACTCCTGGTCAGGGCACCTGCCCGGGTTGAGGGCCATTCGAGGGCGTGCAGGAGGCAGCTGATCCATGATCTGCTCTCACAGCCATCCATGCGTCTCTCTCTCTCTCTCTCTCTCTCCCCACTTTCTGTTTCTCTAAAAATCAATTTAAAAAATCTTTAAAAAAAATAAAAAATGAGAACAAAATATTAAGCTTTCCTAATTACACAAGAGTTTTGTCCACATTCACAAATTAATTCATTGGGGTGGATATTAAGCCAGTCTCACTGCTGTCACCCCCACCCCCCACTCTGCTCTTCCCAAATCTCATTTGGCTCACAGGGGAGGTCCAGCCTGACGGTAAATGACACTGAAATGCCCCTGGCCAAAGCAACCACGTCCAATTATACTCTCCTGGCAGTCATTTCCGCTTTTAAGTTTCATTCATTCATTATTTCTGGGAAAACCTATTTTGTGCGCGTCACTGTGCCAGGTGCTGCGGGGAATGTAGTGTTTCGTGGTTACCCTCAGGCTGTAGAGACAGGCCACGTAGGCACCACCCTAATTCAAGGCGGTGTGCGCCGTGTGCCAGGAGAGCAGGCCACGTGTGGCAGCCACTATTGCATGTCCATCCCGGAGCCACCCGGCTGGTGGTTTTACCGCCAACACAGCCCGGCTCGTCCTGGTGCTGTGACCGTGACCGTGTGCATCAGGGGCCGCTGGCCTCCCACCAACGGGATGAACCTAGTCTAAGCTGACCAAGGTAAATCCTCGCCAGGGATTGGTTAAGCACCCAGCATGTGATGCAATTCGGGAAATGAGAAGTGAGGTACCATCTGCTGGTTGGGGGCCGTGGGGGTGGGGGCAGAGGTGGGGGGATAGTGGGGGTGGGGGCAGGGAGGGTGTTCTTGCTCTCAAAAAAGGAATGCAGGGGCCAAGGCCAGTTTGGCTCAGTGGATGGAGCGCTGGCCTTTGGACTGAAGGGTCCCAGGTTCGGTTCCAGTCAGGGGCATGTGCCTTGGTTGAGGGCACATCCCCAGTAGGGGGTGTGCAGGAGGCAGCTGATTGATGATTCTCTCTCATCGATGTTTCTGACTCTCTATCCCTCTCTCTTCCTCTCTGTAAAAAATCAATAAAATATCTATTTTTCAAAATAAATAAATAAAAGTAAAAAGCAGTGCAGGAAAAGGATTCTCTGATTTGCCACCCTGCGTAACGCCATGTGTGCACATGATTCTTGAAGTGGCTGTCGTCATCGTATGGCCACGAGGAGACAAGTGGAGGACAAAGGCTGGCGCTGAGCGTGACACAGCAGGAGGACGAAAAGAGCCTGGTCCTGGGTGGGATGTTGAGCCCCTGAACTAAGGAGCCCTGACACCCCTCTGCCTCCGGGTTTCCGTTATGTGAGACTGTAAATCTCCTCACTGTTCAGGCCATTGTGAGGTGGGTCTTCTATTGCCTCCTGCCAAGAGCATTCTGCCTAATGTAAAGGCCTCTCGTGGTGAGGCGATGGTTCATGGAAACGTTCAGTAAAATGATAATAAAAATATCAAGGCCCCTTAGATCTGTGTAGGCCTCTGAGTGCAGACACTGCCTCCTCTCCTTTCCCCCGTCTTGGGCCTCCTTCCGGCCACAGGTCCTGATCACCCAGTCCGGCCTGCTTCTCTCAGTGATTCCAGGAGTCATGGCTGAGCTTAAACTATAAATTGAAAGCACACAGACCTGTGGAGGACTAAGGGCACCGAGCCCCCCCACCATGCTCCACCCCCAACACACACACCAGGAAGCCTGATCCCAGGGCGGCCCCCCATCTCCCCAAGCCTCAGAGCTCTGCGCTGCTCCTGCAGACGGGGTGTGTGTGTGTGTGTGTGTGTGTGTGTGTGTGTGTGTCTGTGTGTGTGTGTGTGTGTGTGGCGGGCGACGTGGGACAAGAACCAGGCCAGATTCTGGGGGCTCCAGAGTGAGAATAAAGGCCACCTGACTGGCTGTTCCCTGTGCACTTGGGTCCTGGAGAGGAAAAAACCTGAGGAATTTTCTCCTTTTCCAGCCCATTTGGGTTTTTCTACTTTTCCTCCCTCTCCTCCTCTCTCCCCCAGCCCTCCCTGAGCTGCCCCTCCCCCCCTTCTGTTTCTCTCCCGCACCCTTCCTCACTCATCTCCATGTTCTCCTTCGCCTCCCTTCCTTCCAGCCAAGGCTCTGCCGAGAGTCCCCAGGAGAGTGAGGGCTCAGCTAACAGAGCCGACTGTCAGGCCCGGCCGCCGGCTGGCAGGTCGCTGGCCCTGGCCGCCGGTGTCAGGCCTGCAGGAGCGGGCAGGCAGGGCAGGTGCAGGGCATCAGACTCTTTTAACGCGTCTGTTCAGCTGTCACCGGCGCTCCCTGCAGAGACGGATGAGATGGAGGGCAGGGTCATGATGGCAGGAAGAGCCTCCTGGTGGTGGCCCCCTGGTCAGGGGTCCCTATCCTGTTTCCTCTCGCTCAGGCCCGGCCTGGACAGGGAGGGGGACCAGGTTCCTCTCACAGGGACTGTGGCCGGGGCCCTGTTTCTCACAGCCCCCGAATGTGAGGAGTACCTCCCACCTCAGCAGCTTCATGAGGAAAACGACGGAGGGTGCCTGGGGGACCCCCGAGCTCCCCACCGCTGTAACCTGCCGGGGTTCCGGGCTGAGGGCTCGTGGTGGTTGTGTAGAAGGAGGGAGGGAGTAAGTCTGCCATGTGGGCCAGCATAACGTCTGCCTCTCTCGCCTGGCCGGTGTGGCTCAGTGGTTGGGTGTTGGCCCATGAACCAGGAAGTCACAGTTTGATTCCAAACAGGGCACGTGACTGCTTGTAGGAGGCAGCTGATGGATGTTTCTCATCATTGACATTTCTCTCTCTCTTCTTCTCTAAAATCAATCAATCAATCAATCAATCAATCAATCAAGTCTGTCTCTCCCCTGGGCAATCCTGGTACATGGAGGTGGGGAGGAAACTGCTGCCCTCCTGGGACTCCCTGACGGGTGGTCTCCTCTGAGCACGGACCCTTGGGGGCGGGGGGGGGGGGGTGAGACCACGTGGATGCTTCAGCTCCCAGCATCCCAGCACAGGCTGCCTCCCGCCCAGCCCTGCCCGCCCCTTTCCGAAGAGGGACCGCCTCTCTTTCCCCCCCGGAGGCTCTTGGGTTATCTCCTTGTGAAAGAGGAGCTGAGCGCTCCTGGGCCAGGGCCCTCAGACCCATCACAACCTGTGACAAATGCTTTTTTACTACCCACGCCCCCACTCAACCGTCCGCCTGGGAAGAGCATCGGAGGTGATTTAATCGAAGCCCCCCTTTTTTTAACCAAAGAGAAGCAAGGCCCAGTGGGTGACTGGCCCTCGCCTGGGACCAGTGAGGTGGGAGAGGAGACGGCTGGGGGGGGTGGTGGTGGTGGTGGTGGTGGTGGGGGTGGTGGTAAGGGTGGTGGTGGTGGTGGTGGTGGTGGTGGTAAGGGGGGTGGTGGTGGTGGTGGTGGTGGTGGTGGTAAGGGGGGTGGTGGTGGTAAGGGGGGGGGTGGTGGTGGTGGTGGTAAGGGGGGTGGTGGTGGTGGTGGTGGTGGTAAGGGGGGTGGTGGTGGTGGTGGTGGTGGTGGTAAGGGTGGTGGTGGTGGGGGGGGGGGGGGAGGTTTCTTGCACATCTTATGCCGGAAGGTGAAGAGAAACCCTCAGCAGGCACAGTCTCTTGTGAGCCCTACAGAATCACGTGGGGACCAGGATGAGAACCCCGGGTTCTGTTCTGATAAGTGATGTCACTCACTGGGCAACGCCCCTCGGTCTCACTCACCCCGTAGCCAGAGCCACTGCCCTGCACCACGTGATGGGGAAGACAATGGGACTGGCCGACCAGAAAGGGATCAGACAGCTTGCCTCTTCGCCCCTGCACCTCCTGCAGACACCTCCTAAGCACAGAGCATTCCCATCTTCACACCTAAAAACAGGAGTAAGTCACTCCACAGCATGTACTAGCAACATTTCTTTGCATCCAGAATCCGATCTAGATTTGAGCATTGCATTTGGTTGTTATATCTCTTAGTCTCTCTTTTGTCTAGATCAGTCTCCCAACTGTAGTGGGTCCCCCCAAAAAGATATGTCCATATCCCAGAACCTTTGAAGGTGACCTTATTTGGAAAAAGGGGACTTGGTAAGATGTGTTAAGGACCTTGAGATCATCCTGGATTACGTGGGTCCCCAAACCCAAAGACAAGTGTCTTTATAAAGGAGGAGGAGGAGTGTGAAGGCAGAAGCAGAGGCGAGGGATGCAGCCACAAGCCAAGGGCTGTGGGAGCACCAGCAGCTGCAAGAGGCAAAGGCTTCTCCCGGGAGCCGGAGCCGGAGCCATTGGGAGCACAGCCCTGCCAGCACCCTGATTCTGGACGTCCAGCCTCCAGACTGTGAGAGAATAAACTTCTGCTGTTTTGATAAGGCACCAAGTTTGTGGTGATTCCTTATGACATCCTTAGGAAACAAACATACCCACCATTTTTTTAAAAAAAGAAAACGACAGACTTCTCAAAGAGACTAGGAATCTTTGTTGTATAGAATGTCCCAAATCTGAAACTGTCTTTACACTAACCTTTTAAAGTCATAAATCAGACCAAGTCAGTCCTCTGCTTAAAAGCCTCTAATTTGGAATAAGCTATAAACTCTTTGATTTACACAGTCCTGCGTGCTCTGACTCCATCTCACTCCTTTAACCTCACCTTTCCCTCCCTCCCCCTCCCCCACCTCACTCCAGCTCACCGACCTCCAGTTCCTCACACGGGCCAAATCACCCCACCTTTTGGCTCTGTCCTCTGCCCAGATGACAACCAGGCACAACGCTTGATCTTTGAATCTGGATGGGGGTTGGGGGCAATGAAGGACGTTATTGGGACAATTGGGGAATTTAAATATGGACTGTATATTGGGTTAACCCGTGGGTCAGTAGTACCATATGGGTTAGCTAGGAAAATAGTGCCATCCCTGTTCTCAAGAGCTGCATGCTGAAGTATTTAGGGGTGAAATATCATGATGCCTGAAACTTTCAAACAAATTGTAGCAAAATATTGATAATTGACAAATCCAGGAGAAGGTGCAATTGGTGTTCATAGCAGCATCCTTTCAACTTTTCTCTGGGTTTTAAAATCAAAAGTAAATGGGGGAAAGATGGACAATTTAAAGAAAATAAACTTTAATCCAGGCAGGCTCAAATTTTCATGTGCACTAAAAATCATGTAGGACGTTTGTTAAAATGCAGACTCTAGGGATTCAGAAGATCATAGTGGGGGGCTGCTTTCTCCAGGCCCCAGGTGATTCTGAGTCAAACATGTCACACACACACACACACACACACACACACACACACACACACACACACAGACCCGCCTACATGAGAAGGAAGTTGCACTTAGCATTCTGAGGCCATAGCTGCAGCCAAGGGCTCTGTGGTTGAAGGTCAGGCAGCTGGAGATGCGATCTGACGATGACGGCAGGACTGGGGATTGTGGACAGAACACAGGCCAGGGGAGGGGAGGACAGAATCTGCTCTCCTTTCCCGGCTTTTGGCTTCTGGATGTGGGAAGGGGGCAGAGGAGGCTCCTGGAGCCCACAGGAAGAATGAAAGCAGGGCTCTGACAGCCTAACACCAGTGCTGCTATTCCATTTCACGCGCCCTTGGTTAATCCTCCTCGCTTGTGAAAAGGAGGTCATCATTTTGAAGCATCCTCCAAATCCCAACGTTCCTTTTGCTTTGAGTTTTAAATACAAGCCTCTGGATGCATTCAGACGGCAGACATGTCATTCTGGCTTCTGGCCACAAGGTGGCAGCAACACATCTCTCTTTTTTCCCCAGATTGACAAGCAGAGGAAAGATTTTTTTCAGGTGCCTCAGTGTAATCAACATTTATCTGATGGAAAGGCGAATAAGACCTGATTACTGCCCTCAGAGATTATACTGACAGGCCTGGCTGGTGGCGCGGTGGTCAGAGCTTTGGCCAGTCGATGGCACATGCACATACCTGGATCCGGTTGGGGCACGAGGGAGACAACCAATCAATATGTATCTCTCATATCAATGTTTCTCTCTCTTTCTCCCCCTCCCCCTCCCTTCCCTCCACTCTCCCTGGAAATCATTGGGAATAATAATCTTTGGATGAGGATTAACAAAAACAAAGTTCATATTGTCAGACATACAAACAGATTACTAGTTTACTAGCTGTGTGACCTGGTAAGATGTGTTACCAGGGGACTTGGTAAGGTGTTAAGGACCTTGAGATCATCCTGGATTACCTGGGTCCCCAAACCCAAAGACAAGTGTCTTTATAAAGAAGGAGGAGGAGTGTGAAGGCAGAAGCAGAGACAAGTTGTTGAACTTCTAAGTGCCTCTGTTTCTTTAACTTTAAAATGGGAACAGTAATAGTACCTACGTGTAGAGTTGTTGTGAAGATTAAAAATGGTAACATCTGAAACCGGTTTGGCTCAGTAGATAGAGTGTCGGCTTGCGGACTGAAAGGTCCCAGGTTCAATTCCGGTCAAGGGCATGTACCTTGGTTGCGGGCATATCCCCAGTAGGGGGTGTGCAAGAGGCAGCTGATCGATGATTCTCTCTCATGGATGTTTCTAACTCTCTATCCCTCTCTCTGTAAAAAAATAAATAAAAAATATGTTTTTTTTTAAGTGGTAACAGATGTAACATGTTGGCCATTACATAAAATACAGAGAGATAGAAAAGATACCCAGAGTGCTCCTTAACTGGGAGGAGGGGAACCCCAAGATGGAGACAATGGGGAGAGAATTCTACTCTGGTGGAGCCGCTCTGCCAGGGGGGACCCAGCTGGACTGGCCTGGGCGAGCCCGTCTGGAATGGCGCTGGCCCCTGACTGGAGCTCATCCTGCGTCCATAGGCCCAGGGCACAGGCTCCGGCAGGGCCTGACCCTCCAGGACGGGCCCCCCGGAGAGGCAGCCGCCGTTGGTGCAGCCTCAGACCGGCGACTTCGTCCCGCTGAGCTTCGGGTCCTCCCTGTGATGGGGAAGGGGTCACGGGAACCAAGGAATGGGGCGGAGTTCCACATCTCGGACGCTGTGGAGAGAGCGGAAACGTCAGCCAACTCAGGAGCATCAGGGATGGGAGCGAAGGATGCCAAGAAGAAGCACTAGAAAGGCAGAGATCTTAGGGAGCACACTCCTCTCCCCCCCTGTGGGATGGAGGCAGGGCCGGTCCTAGACCTCACGGGGCAGGGGGACCCCAGTGACACTGAGTTACAAGTACTTAACGCTGTGTCCCTCCCCTCCGTGTCTGTTTCCTCTCTGTCACAGGGGAGAGGGAGAAGACAAGCAACAGTGCTGAGCACCCACTAATGTTTTATGTACAACAGCTCATCTAGAGCTCACGGCAACCCTGGGTGGAAGGGGTCGCCCTGCCCGATTCACGGATGAAAAGACGGAAGCTCAGAGCAGACAAGTAACGTGCCCAGGGTCATACAGCTAAGCAGTGCCCAGGCTGGCGTCCTGCTCTTTTTTTCTCCCTGACCTTTTCCTCCAACCCCCCTCAGGAATGCCTGGGAATCTTCTCATCGTCAATACCCACCAGAAACAGACTCGCACAGCCCGCCTCGTGGTGCCTCTGCCCATTTCTCCGTACTGTGACTGCTCCGTGGCCTGTCTGGGAGTCCAGCTTCCAGTCTCCCACACTCCCCTCCTCACCCAGCTTCCAGTCCATGGCACACATTCATCCGCTCGCACTCTTGCCCGCGATGTGAACTTTGTTTCTCACCTTCCAAGCAAATTTCTGAATGCGTCCAACTGTCATTTTTCTCCAAGCCTCCACCAAGGCAGCCACGGTGGCAGAAGGGAGATGGGAAAGAATCACGCTGGCTAATCCTTACACGGCGTGTCCTGGGTGCCAAGCGCTCAGTGCTTCACATGTTGTAATTCATTCCAGCCTCCAGCACTCCGGAGAGGTGCTGTCGTCCCACTTGTGGATGAAGACAGTGGGGTGAACTGAGGTTAAATCACTCACCTACCCCCACAGCACTCAGCTGATTAAATCGAGGAGCCTTGATCGAACCCAGGCAACCTTATTCGATCTCAGCGCCCACGTCTGCGGCAGTGAGCTGTCTGCCAGTGCAGAGGAGATGGGGCCCTTTCCCTCTCTCCATCAGCCACAAATCCGTGGCTCCTTCAACCCTGGGCCTAGCACTGCTTGCAGCCACTAGTGGGGATACTTCAAACAAACAAACAAACAAACAAACAAACAAACAAAAACCCACCTCTGAGGACATGCTTAGAGAGAGAGAGAAATATCGATCAGTTGCCTTCCGTATGTGCCCTGATTGGAACTCAAACTGGCAACCTTTCAGTGTCCAGGATGATGCTCAATCAACTGAACCTCTCTGGCTGGGCCAGTGGGATAATTTAAAAGAAGTCCAGATCCTCACTGCATTAGAGGACTGACAATATCCCTCGGGAGCTCAATAATATTAATATTAATAATGATAAAAATAGCTTACATTTAAAAATATTTTTTTTACTGATTTCAGAGAGGAAAGGAGTGGGAGAGAGAGATAAAACATCAACAGCCCTAGCTGGTTTGGCTGGGTGGATAGAGCGTCGGCCTGTGGACCCAACAGTCCCAGGTTGGATTCCGGTCAAGGGCACATGCCTGCATTGCAGGCTCAGTCCGATATGCAGGAGGCAGCCAATCATGATTCCCTCATCAATGATGTTACTATCTCTCTTCCTCTCCCTTCTTCTCTGAAATCAATATATATATATATATATATATCTCAACAGCTGCCTCCTGCATGCCCCTACTGGGGATTGAGCCCCCATCCTGGGCATGTGCCCTGACCAGAACCAAACCATGCCCTCCTGAAGTATATATAGGTCAACGCTCAACCACTGAGCCGCTGTGGCCAGGCTTACATTCTCAGCTATTATGTATTATCGGGACATTTTACGTGTTCATTTAGTCCTGAGGCGGAAACTACAATTATCCCCATTTTACTGAAGGACATGGGAGAACATAGTATCAAACTGAATTCATACAAAAGAAAGCACCGAGTCAGATGGGAAGCTGGGCAACTGGATGGCAGAGCCCTGAGTCTTACCTGTGACCCTTCCTCCTGCCTTTCTTTCTGCCCCAAGATCTCCGGGCCTGGCTCTTTCTGAGTAAGTGGGACGAGTCTCTTCTGTTTGCCAGTTGGCCCTTCCTCTCCGAGGCCCTGGTCTTCCTCCCTCCCGCTCCCTCAGCCCTGCTGAGGAGGCCCTGGCCGCTCACTCCAAGGCATCTGGGTTGTGAGCTGGGAGCTCAAGCAGAGGAGGGGATGGGAACCCCAAGGGGACTCCCTGGTCCCAGCCCAAGCGGCCTTTATTCTCAAGGCAAAGGTCTACCAACAGCTCCCAATGAAGACAGGGCCTGAGCTGGCCCTCCCAGGCCTTGCCTGCCCCTCTGCATGCAGCACCAGCTCAGACTACCAGTTTGCATCCTGAGGACGGCAAGCAGGGCCAGGACAGGGTCTAGGCTGCAGTAGATGGGGCTCCTGGCCAGTAGCAGCTGGGACCAGAGCCTAGGGCTGTGGCAGAAGGAGCCAAGGATTCCCCAGCCCCTCCTCACATCTACCAGGACCCTTACTCCGCGCCCAGGCAGGACCCGCGCCCTCCCCACTCCTGGGGTCCCAGGGGACAGGTCCTGGTATGCCTATTCCCTCTCTCCCATCCTCCCTCTCCCATTCCCCCGGCAACCAGAACACACCCATCAAGGAGAAGGACCTGGCAGCTGTGCAGGGAGACTAATGGCCTGGAAGGAAGGAGGGGCCGGAGAGAAGAGGCGGTGGGGATGGGAGCCTGCGCCTGGGCGTTGGCCCTCCTCAGAGGACAGACACACAAAGACGGGAGGCTGCTCTGCCCTGCAATGCTGAGGGAGCTGGCGGCCAGGGAGCCTCCCTCCTCACCGCCTCAGCCAGACAGCCCACCCGGAGCCCCAAACCTGCCTCCCAGATGCCCAGCTCTTGTCCTCAGGGCCAACCCAAGGCAGACTTGTCCCTCCCGGAGAGCCCTGGAGTCCCCGCGGCAACAGCCCCCTGGCTCCTGGCAAACGCCGAAGGTCTCAGCATCCGGGCTCCTGCAGACCCTGCGAGCTGCCCCTGTCCACTCCCCGCAGCCTGTGCCTGCGACTGGAAGCCATTTGACATGCAAAGGCCGGACCTCAGCCTTCCAGCTAACTCCAGGGGGCGGGGGGGGGGGGGGAGGAAGGGGGGAGGTGTGTGTGATGTGTGTGCACATAGGTATGCAGTGCTACCATACATATGGTCTGCCTGTGTGCACAGGCTTGTGCGTCTGCTCTGTGGCCTCCTTTCTCCGCTTTCAGTCCCTGAACCGCTGGGGATGGGCACCTTCTCTTTCCCCATCTCTTCCCCCATCCAGCCCCACTCATCCTTGGGTACCCACACCTCCCTCATACTGGAAACCGGTTCCTGTCAGTCCATCCATCTCTCAGGCTTGGCAGCAGCTGCCACCCTCAGCCCCCTCCCCTTCCTACCTCAGGAATCGGCCTGGTTCCCGTAAGGCCATGACTGCGCAGCAGTTGGTTGGGGGAAGGGAGCATCCAGCAAAGCCAGACAGCGTATCCTGGCTCAGTCAGCTCAGCTTCTGGCAGGACACGGATCCTGCCCGGCGGGTCTCAGAGCTAGCCCAGTCACCCTCAGCCCCCTCTGATGTGCCCACCCTGCCAGGGCCTGGATGGGCCGGGTTTGGGAGCTGTGTCCTCAAACTGAAACGCAAGCAGGCAGCCCCTGGCCGTGTCGGGGAGGGGGAGGGAGGAGAAGTGGCCAGTGCATTAGCCGCAGCGCTGGCGCCAGGCAGCAGCCCGCACCGGGGCCCTGGGGATTACAGAGAGGCAGGGGGCCTTCCCCACCCCCTGAGCCCCGTCCCCCCTCCGGTTCCCCAAACCTCGCTGGGGGTGGTGACAAAGGAGGTAACTGACAGCAGGTGAAGGCAGAGCGCAGCCTTCAGGGGAAAGTGGGGACACGGGCTCTGGGGCCTAAGCCAGACCAGCTCCCCATCTCCCTGAGCCACCTCCTCCGTCCGGGCCAGAGCCCCTCCCTCAGTCCTCCTACTACCCCCCAGTTTCTACCAGGTCCTTCAGGCAGGGACCCCGGCTCAAACCCGCCCTCCCATCCTATCCTCCAGCTCCGGATGCTTGCGGAAAAGCGCTGACCTCCAACCCCGCCTGCCCAGGGCCTGCAGGCGCCATCCTCGCTCGCTTCGCTACCAGCAACGGGGGGAACCGAGCGGGCCGGGCGCCAGCGACCAGGGAGGGAGGAGGGCGGGCGCTGCCGCCGCTGCAGGGTGGGGCGCCCCCCTCCCCACTTAGCCGCACGGTCAGGCCAGTGGGAGGAGCCGCCCGGGCCCCCGCGGCGCCTGCGGGACTATAAAGCCGCCCCGCCGGGTCTGCGGCCCCGGGACCGGCTCTGCGCGCGGACACTGCCCGCCCGTCCTCGGTCCTCGGTCGCCATGAGCCACTCGTCGGGCCTGCGGGCCAGCAGCATCAGCTCCACCTCCTACCGCCGCACCTTCGGGCCGCCGCCCTCCCTGTCCCCCGGGGCTTTCTCCTACTCGTCCGGCTCCCGCTTCTCGGGCAGCCGCCTGCTGGGCTCGGTGTCCTCCGGCTCCTCCGGGCGCCTGGGCAGCTTCCGCGCGCCCCGCGCCGGCGCGGGCGCCCTGCTGCGCCTGCCCTCGGAGCGCCTCGACTTCTCGCTGGCCGAGGCCCTCAACCAGGAGTTCCTGGCCACGCGCAGCAACGAGAAGCAGGAGCTGCAGGAGCTCAACGACCGCTTCGCCAACTTCATCGAGAAGGTGCGCTTCCTGGAGCAGCAGAACGCCGCCCTGCGCGGCGAGCTGAGCCAGGCCCGCGGCCAGGAGCCGGCGCGCGCCGACCAGCTGTGCCAGCAGGAGCTGCGCGAGCTGCGCCGCGAGCTGGAGCTGCTGGGCCGCGAGCGCGACCGGGTGCAGGTGGAGCGCGACGGGCTGGCGGAGGACCTGGCGGCGCTCAGGCAGAGGTCAGGGGGCAGGGCTGTCCCCCCTTCTCCCCCCCCCCCCGCCCCCGAGGTGCTTCCAGGCTCAACCCCGGAGGGCGCGTGCTGGCAGCATCCTGCCCTCCCTCTGCCACTGGGCTGAGTCTCTGGGGAGGGAACGTGCTGTGTCTCTTAGTGTCTAAAGCGGCCTCCGCCCAGCTCCCAGCCCATTAGATGGAAAATGGGGCTCGCCCATCAGGCAACCTGGAGACACCACCCCTGGGAGTCCTGGGCAGCACCCCAGATCCTAGGAGGGATGGGGGTGGAGTGCGGGAGGATGGTGACCCTGCAGCTCAGCCTCTGCCCACTCTTCCCGCCAGGCTGGAAGACGAAACGCACAAGCGGGAGGACGCTGAGCACAACCTCGTGCTCTTCCGCAAGGTGAACCCGGGCCCCGCGTGGATTTCCGTCCCCCTGCCTCTACCCCGAGCCTGTGTGTCCAGGGCAGCATTGTGGGTGCGGGGAAGCCTTCAGAGGCTCTTCCTCGTGCTGAGCAGTCCCTCTCTGCTCTTGAACCCCCACTGTACCCCCTGAAGGACGTGGACGATGCCACCCTGGCCCGCCTGGAGCTAGAGCGCAAGATTGAGTCTCTGATGGATGAGATTGAGTTCCTCAAGAAGCTGCATGAGGAGGTGGGTGAGCCCGGGAATCAGGGGGGAGGCTTCGGAGGTTGGGAAGGGTCTCTTTGGAGCCAGGAGGCAAGCCCCGGAGGAGACTGGCAGGTGCAGCGGAGGAACAGGCCTGGGGAAGCGAAGTGAGGTTCTGTGGACACAGCCCCCCACCTCCCACAGGTGGCTTGTCTCCCGCCCACGCGCCACCTGGTGGCGAACGGCGGAGCTGCACCCGGCAGCCTGGCCGGGGGCTCCGTGCGGGCTCCGTGCGGGCTCCGGCTGCGCCGCCCGGGGCGCCGCATTCCTGGCGCCCCCTTGTGTTCACTCAAGTGTCTGTGCTCTTTCCTGTGCGCCACCTCCACGGGTCCGCGTGGGATCCGCACGGTGCACTCGACGTCTCGTCGTCCCGGGCGGCAGGAGCTGCGGGACATGCAGGTGAACATGGAGAGCCAGCAGGTGCAGCAGGTGGAAGTGGAGGCGACCGTGAAGCCCGAGCTCACGGCGGCGCTGAGGGACATCCGCGCGCAGTACGAGAGCATCGCCGCCAAGAACATGCAGGAGGCGGAGGAGTGGTACAAGTCCAAGGTGGGCGAGCCCCGGGGGCTGGGGAGGACCCCAGAGGGGAGGGGGGGGCGCTGGGGCGGCGGCGCGCCCTGCCGGCCCACACCGGGCTGCCCGCCCCCCGCAGTACGCGGATCTGTCGGACGCCGCCAACCGGAACCACGAGGCGCTGCGCCAGGCCAAGCAGGAGATGAACGAGTCGCGACGCCAGATCCAGAGCCTGACGTGCGAGGTGGACGGGCTGCGCGGCACGGTGAGCTCCCGGCTGCCCGCCGGCAGGGGGGAAGAGGGGACAGTGCAGGGGTCCCCTCTCTGACCCCCCCTCTCCCCCTCCCCAGAACGAGGCGCTGCTGCGGCAGCTGCGGGAGCTGGAGGAGCAGTTCGCCCTGGAGGCCGGCGGCTACCAGGCGGGCAACGCGCGCCTCGAGGAGGAGCTGAGGCAGCTCAAGGAGGAGATGGCGCGGCACCTGCGCGAGTACCAGGAGCTCCTCAACGTCAAGATGGCCCTGGACATCGAGATCGCCACCTACCGGAAGCTGCTGGAGGGCGAGGAGAGCCGGTGGGGCGCGGCTGCCGGGGGGGGGGGGGGGGGGGGGGGGGGGGGGGCGGGGTGTGGTCCGGAAAGGGGTGTGTGGGTTCAGGGCTGGGCGGAGGAGCTAACCGCTTGCTTCGCCCCCAGGATCTCCGTGCCCGTCCATTCCTTTGCGTCCTTTAACATAAGGACGACCGGTGAGTTCCCCACAGCTGGCCTCCCACCGGTCTGCCCCCTTGTCCTCTGCTGCCCTGATTCTTGCTCTGGCTCTGCCCAGGGGTGGTGTCTCCCTGTGAGCCATGGAATCCCGGTCTACTCTGTCCTTCTGGTTAAGTCCTGCCCCTCCCCTCACCGTCCGTGTGAGGGCTTAAAGGAAGGTAATCGCCAGGCCTCTGCCCCTCTCCCCTGCTTTTCCCAGCGCCCGAGGTGGAGCCTCCGCAGGACAGCCACAGCCGGAAGATGGTTCTGATCAAGACCATTGAGACCCGGAATGGGGAGGTGAGATGGAGCCCTTGGGACCCGGACCCCATCGTTTCCCAGGCTTGGCTGCAACTGACCTTAGGATACTGTGGGTTGGTGGTTCTGGGGGTGGGAGGGAGGCAGAGAAGGTAGACGGGTAGATTGGAGCCTCAGCGTTTTATGCCTGAGGGGAGACACCAGATCCCAACGGAGCTGGGAGGAGGGTGGTGCTGAATGGTTTGTGCCCTTCCCATGCCTTGCCCCCAGCAGGTGGTGACAGAGTCCCACAAGGAGCAGCGCAGTGAGCTGGACAAGTCCTCTACTCACAGCTACTGACCCCCTCGGTGCAGAACTCCCTGGCCCTGCCCTCGGCCTACTCAAAGCCCATGCCCTAAGGCCAGCCCTGAATTAGTCTCCTCTCCATCTGCATGCATCTAGGGGGTGTACCCGTTGCCCCTGCCCCTTCTCTGGCCAAACCCTACCCGGGCAGCGTAGCTGAGCCTCTCCCTGCCCTGAATCAAGTGACCCATACATTCCCCTTTTCTCACCTTGGTAAGAGGCCAGTGGTTCCCACGTCTACTTCTGCCGCAACCCCACGATCAGGGGGTGGGCCAGGGTCTGAGTTTAACTTATGAATCAAATAAAACTGCTGTCACAGAAACCTCTGTCGTGCCTTTGTGTCCGTGGGAGTGGGGTACCTGTGAGGAGGAGGCTCAGCAGGATTCTCTCGTCTCCAGCCATTTCTCTTCTGCTTCCCACTGTCCGTGCATCCCACTAGGAGGCCAGAAGACTCCTGTCTGCTTTCTGGCTTTTCTCCTTCCTCTCTGTCCGTTCCCTCCAACTTCTGTTCCCCTCTGCAGCCCTGAATGCCCAGTTGCCTCTGGGTGTCCCACGGGCCCACAAATTCGACATGTCCCAAACTGAGCTCATCTCCTGCTCTACCATCTGCAATCATGTTCTTCCTTCTGGATTCCCCGCCTTAGAAGAAGGCACCACTAGACCCTTTATTGCCAAAATTAGAACTCAAGTCATCTTACACCCTTTTCTTTGCCTCCCCTCCCCAGGCAATTCTGTTAATTTCTTTCTTAATTCATTCAAGCCTGTCTGATTCTCCCCATCCGCCCTGCCACCATTCTAGTCCAGGCCAGCATCATCTCTGGCCTGGGTCACACTCTCTGCCTCAGCAGTCTCTCCCCTCGCCTGTCCCTGCCATCCCCTTAAACCGATCAACATGCAGCCAGCAAATCAGACTGCCACCACCACCCCTCCCCCCACTTGAAAAAGTCCACTTCTGCCCTGGTCGGGTAGCTCAGTTGGTTAGCATCGTCCCGATATGCCAAGGTTGTGGGTTCAATGTGGTTCAATCTCCAGTCGGGACACATACTAGAATCCAATGAACAAGCATAAATAAGTGGAAAAACAAATCAATGTTTCTCACCCTAGTCGGTTTGTCTCAGTGGATAGAGCATCAGCCCACAGACTGAAGAGTCCCAGGGTTCTATTCAGGTCCAGGGTGTGTACCTCGGTTGCAGACTTGATCCCCAGTCCTGGTTGGGGCACATGTGGGAGGCAACCAATTGATGTGTTTCTCTCACATTGACGTTTCTCTGTTGCCCCCTCCCTTCCACTTTCTCTAAAAATCAATGGAGAAATATCCTCAGGTAAGGGTTAATAAAAACAAAACAAATTGGTGTTGTTCCTCTCTCTTAAAATCAATAAATAAATTTAAAAAAAATATTTAAAATCTACCTCTGGATTTTAAACGATCTTCACTCAGTTACAGTGCGAGGTGAAGGAAACAAGCTCGAGTCTCCTCTCAAGAAGCTCATGGTCTGGGGCTGGGTAGACAGACAACTAACAAGAGAACTCCGGCCTGGCTCTGAGTGCTGTGCCCGGGGAAGGAGACGGATGCAGGAACACGAGGAGGAGCACCTCACACCGCCTCGAGGTTAGGCTTCTCAACGGAGGTGCCATCACACGGAGGGCCCACCGAGGAACAAACAGGCGTTATTCAGGGGAAGCAGGGAGAGGAGGACTTTCCAGGTAAATGTCAGCCAGCAGATAAGGGAGCAAGTTTGGAAATTAAAAAATATTCCTATAATGCTGGAGCGCACGACAGAAAGGGGAGGAATGGTGTTGAGGTTGGAAAGATGAAATGAGAACTGGTTATGGAGGATCTGATACGCCCCGTTAAGGCATTCAGAATGTACCCTAAAGGAAAGGGAAGAAAAGGATTTAACCAGGAGGATAAAGTATTTAGATCTGCATTTTAGATAAATCAGTCTGGCTGTAGTGTGCAATGGGAAGGAGAGGGAGGACCTGTTCAGAGGCTGCTGCAGTGAAACATGCAAAAGATGATGTTGGGCAAAGAAGTGGACGGATTTGAGGAATATTCAAGGAGTAGAATCTGCAGGGCCCAGGGGGAGACTGGCAGGTAAGGGAAGAGGAAATAGCAGAGGTGACCCAAGGTCTTGGCTTGAGCAAACAGGCAGAGAGTGAAGCTTTCACAGAAACAGGGAAGATCAGGGAAATGGGAGAGGGGGCCCAAGACAACAAAGCCAGCGTTGGACTCACTGAGCATGAGAGCAACCAAGAGGAAGGCCTGGCAGGCCGTTGGAGTCACAGGCCTGGAGTTCCCGTGTGATGGGATAGTTTAAGGGACTGAGTCTTTCAGTATCTTTCTGCTTTGATGCTTTCTTCTACAAGTAGCTTATAACCCCAGTTTTAAAGAAGAACAAAGGAATATCTCATGTAACAGAAGCCAGAGGCAGGCCGACTGAGATGGTTGATTGGGCAGCTCAGTGATGTCATCAAGGGCCCAGGCTCTGTCCACGGTTCTGCTCAGCCTCAGGGGAGCTCTGTCCTCGGGTCCCAAGGGGCTGCTGGGAGCTGCTGAGTGAGGCTTCTCTCTTCACAGCCAGAGGAGGAAAGAGAGAAGCCCCAGCACCTTGTAACTCAGATCTCCCAGGTGTGAGTTAAGAGGCCTTTCTCCTTGTCCGGCTAAGACTGTTGGGGTGTCCACTCCTGGAGCAATGGAGTGGCCAGGGGAGAGGCGATTGGTGCGGGATAGATGTGAGGAGCCAACCAGTGTCCATTGTAAACATCGCCAGCATCTCCACCTCCATCAGTCACCCTCCACGCACAGGCACACATATACCGGTCACACTCTCACTTCATTTTGTTTGTTTGTTTGTTTGTTTAAATTTTGTTGTTGTTGAGGTAACATTGGTTAATAACATTCTGTAGGTTTCAGATCTCCAGCTTTATAACACATCATCTGCTCATCCTGTTGTGTGCTCACCACCTAACGTCCAATCTCCTCTCGTCACCACAATTTTTCCCCCTTTATCCTCTCATCCTCCCTCCACTCCCTCCCCCTCTGCTATCCAAAATACTGTTGTCAAAACAAAACACAAAAATACTGTTGTCTGTGTCCAAGAATTGGTTTGTTTTTGTCCACTTGTTGCTTTTTGTTTAATATCCCATATCTGAGTAAAATCATGTGATTCTTGTCATTTTCCGTCCAACTTATTTCATTTAGTATAATAGTCTCAAGATCCATGTGGTCGCAAATGGCAGTATTTCAGCACTTTTTATGGCTGTGGACGCACATTTAAAAAAATTATATATATATATATATATATATATATATATATATATATATATATTATTGATTTTTTTACAGAGAGGAAGGGAGATGTTTGACAGAATTAGAAACATCGATGAGAGAGAGTCATTGATCAGCTGCCTCTAGCACACCTCCTCCTGGGGATGTGCCCAAAACCAAGATACATGCTCTTGACTGGAATCTAACCTGGGACCCTTCAGTCCACAGGCGGACACTCTATCCACTGAGCCAAACTGGTTTCGGCTGGCCTCAAATTCTTTATACCACTTGCCTTCTCTCCCTTTGACTCAGTGGCCATTATTACCTCAGAGGAGAAATGTCACTACAGAAAAGCAGACAAAAGTTTTAGAGTTACAAATGTTTTCAAGTGAGCAAAACTTCAAGTTTGCAAACTTTCATACCAGAGTCTGTGCCTGTGACATGCATGGGATAAAAGGATGGGGTGAATGGGAGACAGGGGCGCGGGGCCTCTCGGGTGTGCTGCGTGAGAGGAAGTGAAATGACTTGAGAACGGTGTATAAAGTGAGGGAAGAGAAGGGCCTTGGGAGGCTCCCAGAGCAGCAGCAGAAGACAAGCTTGAGGATGAAGCAGCAGAGTGCAGAGGAGGGTTAGGAGAGCGCGGCCCCAGGAAGCCGCTGTCAGAGCCAGCTCTCAGGGAGGAGCGGCTGGACGCCCAGGCTGGATGGCCAGGCTGGACGATAGTTGGGACATTTGGGTCTTATCAATAAGGAAGATGTTTGAAACCTCCGTGCGATCCAGCCAGGGGAGGGTCAGAGACAAACCTGCTCAAATAAAGAGTGAGTGAGAGATGAGGGATGGGGAACAGACTAGCCTCGAAATGTTTGACAGTGAACAGAAAAAAACAGAGCAAAGAAAGACCTGTGTTTGAGAAGTGAGACTTTGGAGAAAAGGGAACCTTGACCAATAATTTTCAAACTGTGCGTCATGAAGCACTGTTATACAGTTATTGTGTCAAGATCAAATAGAAACATTTTTAGTGTGGCAAAACTTTCATTTTCAAGTATTTATGCACATGTGCACTGGGTTGCCATATAAAATTAATTTTTTTGCCTTAGATTTTGGTAAGAAATAAGAAAGAAGGAAGGAAGGAAAGAAGGAAGGAAGGAAGGAAGGAAGGAAGGAAGGAAGGAAGGAAGGAAGGAAGGAAAGAAGGAAGGAAGGAAGGAAGGAAGGGAGGAAGGAAGGAAGGAAGGAAGGAAGGAAGGAAGGAAGGAAAGAAGGAAGGAAGGAAGAAAGGAAGGAGATAACCAGACTGGAACCTGTTTAAAAGCTGAGGAGAACTAATAGAAAGAACCAAGTTGTCATGAGAGGGCCCAGCCACGTACAAAATGACATCACCCCAGACTTGGCTGTGATTGAAGAGTTTTAGGAAAACTCAAAATCCAATTCCAATCAGGAGGATCTGATGCTAACCTCAGGAAGACAAGGTGGGATTTGCCTGTAATTAAGAGAGCTTACACCACATTGATTTTATTGCGCTCTGCTCGTTGGGGACGGGCGGTAGTTCTCAGGACATCTACAGGAAGGTCATCGCAAAAGCAAGACTGTGGCCACGTTCACTCCATCCTCTTCCCGGAGAGGATCAGGCTGTGCTGGACACCAGGGTCCTGGGCCCCAGGGTGTGCCCGCTGCGGCAGTGAACGTTCTTCAGGGGCCACTGCCGTGAGTGGAAGAGGCAGTTCAGTTACTGGGGTTACAAAGAACAGAACAGAACCAACTACCTCAGGCCGTTCATTGTGAGGTCACACACAAAGGCAAAGGGGACAAGAACTGCAGCTGCCTGGGGTGGAGTGGCAGTTGCTTCACTGGAGCCTAGAAGAACCGGTGTGACCTGGCCTCCCAGGTGGAATGAGGCCAGCTGGTCTGCAGCTGGTCGGCCTCACGGAGGCTCAGAGGGGACAGGAAGTGCCCTCAGCAGCCGGAGCGCATTGCTCCAGGCCCAGGTCCTGCCGCTTCTACTGCTCCTGTCACACTGAGCGAATGGGCTCACCCTCCACTCTGCTTTTTGCTTACTCATAGTTTCTTTTCACTTATGGCTTAAGTTGTCCTAGGTCAGTGGTCGGCAAACTCATTAGTCAACAGAGCCAAATATCAACAGTACAATGATTGAAATTTCTTTTGAGAGCCAAATTTTTAAAAATATATTTTATTGATTTTTTTACAGGGAGCAAGGGAGGGGGTTAAAGAGTTAGAAACGTCGATGAGAGAGAAACATCAATCAATTGTCTCTTGCACGCTCCCTACTGGGGATGTGCCCACAACCAAGGTACATGCCCGGGACCTTTTAATCCGCAGGCCGATGCCCTGTCCACTGAGCCAAACCGGTTTCGGTGAGAGGCACATTTTTAAACTTAAACTTCTAATGCCATTTTTTCAAAATAGACTTGCCCATGCCTTAACTGGTTTGGCTCAGTGGATAGAGCGTCCCTCAGCCTGCGGACTCAAAGGTGGAACCCAGAAACCCACCCACACCTCCAGTCAAGTCTTCCAGAGTCAAGTCTTTGCCCACCCCCACCCACTGCACACACAGCCCCATCCACCACACACACAGCCTCCTGCTGATGGGTCATTACAGTGTGATGGCATGATGACCACAGGCTCTTTATATAATAGACCGAAGCCGGGGGGGGGGGGGGTCCCTCAGCCTGGCCTGCCCCCTCTCATGGTCCAGGAGCCCTCAGGGGCAGGAGGTGACCCAGCTATCAGGGGAAGGCAATGCCCCATCACACCTCTGCTGCTGCCACTGCTGGCAGTGCAAGCCTCAGCCAGCCCTGGTTGCCTGAGCCTCAGGCAGCCCTGGGTGGCTGGGCAGTTGCCATCCAAGGCTTGCCTGCACCTCAGGCTGGCCCTAGGCATCTGGGTAGCCGACATCTGAGGCTTTCCCTAGGTGGCTGAGGGGCTGAGGGGATTGGAGGACTCCAGAGGCAGGCACACTGAACAGCTGGACTCAACTGGAAGCGGGCCCAACCATGCCGTGCCCCTGCCACCCTGGCAGGGCTGAGGGGACTAGGCACCACCATCTTGTGGCTGTGGGTGCTGCCATATTTGAGGGTGTGGCAGTCAATTAGCATATTCCCTCCTTATTGGCTGTGGACACTGCCATCTTTGTGAGGGCATGATGGTCAATTAGCATATTCTCTCTTTATTAGATAGGATTACAGAGTTGACTTGAAGAATTCCAAAATGCTCCTATTAAAAATCAAATTAGGAGATCCAAGATGGCTGCGCCCAGGTAAACACCTAGCCGCAGCTGCACACAACAATTTCAATAAAATACAACTAAAATATAAAATGGACATTACCCAGAACTACAGGAAAGTCGACTGACTGGAAATTCTACAACAAGAAGCAAGGAGAAAACCAGAAGGAAGCGCGGAGGAGCTGTAAAAGCCTAAGGTATGGAGACGCAGCGCGCAGAGAGGACTGAGCCGGAGAGGAGGGAGGCTGAGTGCCTGTCTGGCGTTCCCTAGCCGGAAGGAGATAAAACTCTGACTGTGCTGGGCCCAGCTCCAACTGCTCTGAACCCCAGTTCTAGGCCAGATCCCGGGGACCCAGGCTCATCCAGAGGGAGCTGGGCTGTAAGGAGGAACCCGGGGGAGAGGTGAAAGGAGGTCCCGGAGGCGTGCACCTTGTGCGCAGAGAAGGGATGGCTGGCTGTGCAGCGGGATTGCCCTGGTGGAAAGGAGACAGGGGCTCCAGACTGCTCTGAACGCCACCTCCAACTCCACTTCCAACTGAACTGAACCCCAGTTTTGGGCCCATAGGGGGAGAGACTATACTGTTTGGTAGCAGGCGATCGTGGGCACTTTTCTCTCAGAGGCGCTTGCAACGAGTACTGAAGGACCCTGAGTCTCAGGAGTCGCATAGGGCGGGGCTGATGGAAGCCAAAGCTGTAGGCTTCACCCTGAAACTCCGCCTCATCAGGGAAGCTGCAAAAATGCAGAGACAACAAAATAGATCACAAACGAAAGAAATGGAAGACAAAAAGCGACTGGATATAGAGTTCAAAACCACACTTATAAGGTTTTTCAAGAGTTTCCTAGAAAAGGCCGATAAAATAAATGAGACCTATGAGGATATGAAAAGGGATCAACAAGAAATAAAGAATACATTGTCTGAAATAAAAAATATTATACAGAGTCCTAAGAACAGAATAGAAGATCGCAAGAATCAAGTCAAAGATTTGGAACATAAAGAGCCAGAAGACACTCCTCTGCAGAAGCTAGAAGGCAAGAGAATCCAGAAAATTGAAGATGATGTAAGAAACCTCTGGGACAACTTCAAACGATCCAATATCAGAATAATGGGGGTCCCAGAAGATGAGAGAGAGCAAGATATCGAAAACATACTGAAAGAAATAGTGACAGAAAACTTCCCCCACCTGGTGAAAGAATTGGACTTACAAATCCAGGAAGCACACAGAACTCCAAATAAAAGAAATCCAAAGAGGACCACACCAAGACAAATCATAATTAAGATTCCAAGAGCAAAAGACAAAGAGAGAATATTAAAAGAAGCAAGAGCAAAGAAGGTAGTTACCTATAAAGGAGCACCTATACGATTGTCAGCTGATTTCTCAACAGAAACCATGCAGGCCAGACGGGAATGGCAAGAAATATTCAAGGTGATGAATAGTAAGAACCTACAGCCAAAGATAATTTATCCAGCAAAGCTATCACTCAGATTCGAAGGTCAGATAAAGAGCTTCACTAATAAAAAAAAGTTAAAGGAGTTCATCGCCACCAAAACAGAATTATATGAATTGCTGAAGGGGGTTCTTTCAGAAGAGAAAGTAAATAAAGATAAAAATTATGAACAACAAATACGTAACTATCAACAAGTGAATCTAAAAACCAAGAAAATTAAAAAAAAAATCTGATGAACAATATTAACTGTTGAATATAATAGAATCAGAGGTATGGAAGGGGAGTGAACTGATGATTCTTGGGGAAAAGGGGAGAGGGGAGCGTGGGAAGAGACTGAATATAAACTGTGCACCTATGGATGAGGACAATGGGGGGTGGGGAAAGGGCAGAGGGTGGGGTGGGAAGGGGGGGGAGGAACATTTGTAATAATATGAACAATAAAAATTTATTTAAGAAAAAAAAATCAAATTAGTCCCTGGACCATGTGGATAAGTGGTTAGAGCATTGGCCCGCACACCAAAGGGTCTTGGGTTCCATTCCTGACCAAGGGCACGTAACTGGGTTGCAGGTTTGATCCTTGGCTCAGGTCAGAGCACGAGCGGGAGCGGGAGGCTCTTTCTCCTCTCTTCACTTTCCTTCTCCCCCTTCCTCCCTCCTTCTCTTCCACTCTCTAAAAAATCAATGGAAAAAATATCCTCCCGTGAGAATTAACAAAAAAATTCTATATAATAAGAGAGGAATATGCTAATTATCATTTCGCCCTGAGGCATAATGACCAACTGTGTATGGACCAGATCACGGATCTGCAGGAGGGAGGGGCAGCAAACTACAAGCGGGCAGTGGAGAGCTACAGGAGGGGGCAGGGGAGCAGGCAGAGCTACAGGAGGGTGGCAGTGACCTCCTGGTGCACGGCTTCATGCGCAGGGTTACTAGTGAATAAATGAAAGTAAAAACTAAATTAGGGCTGCATTCTTCCAGAATTTACGAAAGGATAAAGACAAAGTATAACTGTAAAAAGCATGGAGAACAGATGCAGAAAATCCTAAATCTGTCCCACAGGAGTTTTAGTGGGAGAGAATAAACTAGTACTTCCCAAACTTCAGCAAGTATCCGAGTCATGTGAGGATCTTATTAAAAAGCAGATTGACTCAGAAGACCCAGGAACCAGACTTCAATAAAAATTCTCCAAAGCAGAAGAGGGGTATAAGTCTTGAGGTTGAAAGGCTCTTCAAGTGCCCATTTGAATAAATTTAAACATACACCAGAATATAGTGAGGGCTGAGATGACGTTGGAGAGGAGACAGGGAATAAGCCATAAACTCTGGGAAAACTTGGGTTGATTCTGACTTCAACTACAAAGGACTCTTCAGAATAAACCATGTTGCCAAAACCGGTTTGGCTCAATGGTTGGAGCGTCGGCCGACGGACTGAAAAGTCCTGGGTTAGATTCCGGTCAGGGGCATGTACCTTGGTTGAGGGCACATCCCCGATGGGGAGTGTGCAGGAGGCGACGGATCGATGTTTTTCTCTCTCATTGATGTTTCTAACTCTCTGTCCCTTTCCCTTCCTCTCTGTAAAAAAAAAAAAAAAAAAAATCAATAAAATATATTTAAAAAAAAGAATAAACCGGAGAGACTCAAGCAATTCATGTGGGAACCCCCAAAGCCTATTGACTTCCACTCTCCAGCAAAACTCAGGTCTGGTCGTGATGAAAGCAGAATTCAAAAAATAAATAAATAAAGAAAGAAAAAAGAAAAAAGAAAAAAAAGAAAAAAAAGAATAAACCATGTTACAATAGTTCCTTTTCTGGAGAAGAAATAGAATTGATAAGTTATTATTGTTACTGGATTAACATCTGTCTAGTTAATCAAGAGATAATTTATACATTTTGCAACATATAACAAAATTCTTGCAATTCTTTGCCCAGACTAGTATGTTTGTTACTATATATATATATATATATATATATATATATATGTGTGTGTGTGTGTGTGTGTGTGTGTGTGTGTGTGTATTTAAAAAATTAAAACACAAACAAATTGGTTTCAGAGAGGAAGGGAGAGGGAGAGAGTGATAGAAACAATGATAAGAGAAAGTCATTGCTCAGGTGCCTCCTGAACACCCCTCCCTTCCTTGGGGATTGAGCCCACAATCTGGGCATGTGCCCTTGACCAGAATCAAAATCGGGACTCTTCAGTCCATAGGCTGATGCTTTATTCACTGAGCCAAACCGGCCAGGGCTGCTTGCTACTTTTAAAGATTTCTGTTATAGAATGGAAAATGCTGGCTTCTTCTGCACTAGTAAAGATTATAAAGGGGGAATACTGAAACCTTATTTCTAGGAAACAATTAGTTACCAGGCCACATCCATAGAACTTGGCCATAAATGAATCTCTCTTTGCTACCTCTTTTAAGACAAAGGCACCTCAAATATTTGAAACGAAAAAATAAACTTCACCAGCAGAGGGCTAAGAAACCACTACAAATTATGTCTGATGCTGGACATATACATTGTAAATAAAACAACTATTACCCCTGTCAGTGTTAACTGATAACTATCCTGTGTCTATCTATATAAAAGAAGTATTGTCTGCCAGCGTTGGCATGGCTCAGTGGTTGAGTAAGCAACCATTAAGGTGGAACAACCAGAATGACCGATTGCTATGATGTGCACTGACCACCCCGGGGGCAGACCTCAATGCAGGAGCTGCCCTCTTGTGGTCACTGAGGGGGAGCACTGCTCAGCCAGAAGCCAGGTTCACGTCTGGTGAGCACAGTGGCGATGGTGGCAGCCTCTCCTGCTTCCTCAGCAGCGCTAAGGAGCAGCAAGCCAAGCTGTAAGGAAAAGTGAGCAGGTGAGTGGAAAGGAGCAAGAGGTCCTGGACTGCGAGAGGGATGGCCCACTGCTGGCTTAGGCCCACTCCCCACCGGCAACCCCTGAGGGTTCCCGGACAGTGAGAGGGCGCAGGCCAGGCTGAGGGACCCCTCCCCACCCCACCCCACCCCCGTGTGAATTTCATGCACCAGGCCTCAGTGTATAATGAAGCAGAGTGCAGAATTTCCATTTTCTGAAGCATTTTCTCAATTCGTTCAGATTTGCTTTCCAGCAATTGTCATTAGTTTGGCTTAAATAAACTCACAAAAATGATATACAGTTTTGAATGTTTCTTATGTTAATAATATTCTAACCAACTGAGCTGTTTGATTAGGGCAAAGCAGGTAACATGGTTTGTATTTATTTATTTATTTATTTTACATGTACTTATTAATTTTTTTAGAGAGAGAGAAAGGGAGAGGGCTAGAGATAGAAACAGTGATGTGGGCCCTGGCTGGTTTGGCTCAGTGGATAGAGCATCGGCCTATGGACTGAAGGGTCCTGGGTTCAATTCAGGTCAAGGGCACATGCCTGGGTTTGGGCTCGATCCCTAGTAAGGGCATGCAGGAGGCAGCCGATCAATGATTTCTCTCTCACTATTAATGTTTCTATCTTTCTCTCCCTCTCCTTTCCTCTCTGAAATCAACAAAAATATATTTTAAAAATAAAAAAATGTTTTAAAAAAGAAACATCTATCGGCTGCCTCCTGCGTGCCCCCAACCAGGATTGAGCCCACAACCAGGGATGTGGCCTGACCAGGAATCAAACCAGTGACCTCTTGGTCCATTGGTTGGTGTTCAACCACGTAGCCACACTGGCTGGGCGGTAACATGGTTTGTAAAGGTCAATCCTGAACTCATGGTTTTCAGTATATTTAGATACAGAAATGAACGTAAACGTGGGGTGTGTGTGCACGTGTGCCTGTCAGGGCATTCCTTGGCTCTGTCCACTGAGAGAGCCTGGAGCAGCACTATCCTCATGGCAATGAGCACAGTGTCCAGCTCTTGGTTTCAAATAACATCCTCTATAAAAAGGAACCAGAGCTCCTCGGAGGAATGGCTGATTCCAGAGCTGATGCAGGGAATGTATAAATTGAACCTGAAACATGTTGCTATGCCAGAAAGAAAATAAAACTAAAAAGGATGAATGCTGAAAGAATATTTGAAGGGGACCAAAGTTTTGCCACCCTGAAGCTGCCTTTTTGGGATATTGATTTTAAGCTGTTTATTATGAAACTAGAGGCCCAGTGCATGAAATTTGTGTGTGGGGGGATGTCCCTCAGCCCAGGCTGCACCCTCTGGCAATCTGGGACCCCTTGGCTAGGGTCCCTAGGCCTGGCCGGTGATCAGGGTCTATCGGGGGTTTTGTCCCCCCAGCTGCTGCCACTGCTTGCCATCTGTGTGGCACTGATCCCCCCTAACCCCCCCCCCCATTGCCTCCCTCTGCAGGCAACAGGCGTGGGGGGCGATTGCTCTTCTGGCCTGGGCCTCCCTCTGCCAGGCGACCACTGGCCTGATAGCTGGCCGGCCACGTACCCCCCACAGCGTCGCTGGCCTGCAATTGATCACCCAGCAGAGGGAGGCCCCGCCCACCTGGCTGGGGCTCCATGATTGAAGCACAGAGGGTAGCCTGGTTCTCCCTCTGCGGCCAATCATGGGGTGCTGGAGGCCCCCCAACCAATTGCATCACACCCACCTTGGCTGGCCTGGAGCCAGTGCGTGTCATAGCGTGGTTGTTGGGAAGATTGTCCAGAAGGTCATTCTGCTGTTTGGTCAGTGGGTTGATTTGCATATTACGCTTTTATTATTATAGATAGAAGATTCAGAAAGAAACTTTGACCATCCTCCCTTTTCCTGCCCCAAAATTTCAGTCAGAAAAACCTACTTCAGGAAGGAAATCTAAGGATGTTCGACTTAACCGAAATAGCCTATCTTGAATTAAGTATGCTAAAGAAGAGGGCTCAGGCAGAGCCTGTCAGACTAGAAATCCCAAGTGCCATTGTTTCTGAGTTGCCCAGCAAGAATTTCCCTGCCAAGTATGTTCTGCTCTTCCTCAAAGCCTGTAAGTCACCCATTCTCACTTCTGAAACCGAAGACCCCGTTTCTCTCCTCCCTTTTCTTCTTTGTCCAACATGTCACATACACCTAATGTTGCTTCACTGTCTGGAATTGTCATGTTTATGTGAATTCCTCATGCACATACATGTATTGAAAATTTTTTTCTTCTCTTGTTAAATCTCTCTGTTAATTTGGTTATTAGCCCAGCTAGAAGAACTTAGAAGGTGGGAGGAAAAGTATTAATTTGTTTTAGCTCCCACGCAGTCATGCTGAAGGATACAGAAGACAACTTGAAAGGACTCCCAGTGACCAAATCAGACAACTCGAGTATCAAAATGAACAATATTAGTCATTGGATAATAATTCACTGAATGTACAGGGACTTTGAGTCCATACTGATGTAATTAAGTAAAATGAAAGCATGATGAGGAATGGACTATTTCATAATCTCAAGGTCTCCCCCCCAGAAAAAAAAACCAAAACTTATTAATTACAAAAAGGAAAGAGTAATGTACAGTAGAGAAACCTGGCAGATGCCTCTTTAACCAAGTAGAGTAAAAGGACATGGGAACAGGCATAGCCTGACAGGACCAAGTAGAAAGAAAACAGCATAATTTCTGTGACTGTCCTGCTGCTGCTGAGTAACCTGAGTGGAATTATAAGGAAGTTTCAGACAAACCCAAAGTAAGGGACATTCTATAAAAAAAATGGACAGTAATCCTCAAAAGGGTTAAGGTCATGAGAGTCAAGAATGAAACCCTGTTGCTGAGTGAAGGAGACTACAGAGACATGACAACTAAATGCAGCGTGTTACTTGGGCTGGATCCTTTTGCTATAAAAGACGTCACTTGGAAAACTGGTGACGCTTAAATGGGGTCTGAGGTTTAGGAATGGTAGAAATGCATCCATGTTCTTTCCCTGGTTTTGATGGCTGTGTGTGGTTAAGTAGGAAAATGTCCTTGTTGGCAGGAAATAGACACTGATGTATCAGGGTAGGGAGGGATGGGCAACATATGGACAACTGACTCTCAAATGGTTGAGGTAAAAAGCTCTTTGTACTATTCATGTAAATTTTCTGTTTGATATGATTTCACAAAAACAGATTTTTTGTGAAAAAGCCCTGGCCAGTGTGATTCAGTTGACTGAACATTGTCCTGTGCACCAAAAGGTTGCTGGTTCGATTCTGGGCCTTGAACATCAATGACAACACTATATTATAACCTGAATAAGAAGATTAACTTAAGTCTCTGTAGGAAAGGTCCAGCAAAGACAAACAGAAGCAGACCACTCTGATTGATGTGTAGAAAATAGGTTATGCCCTAACCAGTTTGGCTCAGAGGATAGAGCATTGGCCTGCAGACTGAAGGGTCCTGGATTCGATTCCGTCAAGGGCATGCACCTTGGTTGTGGGCACATCCCCAGTGGGATGTGTGCAGGAGGCAGCTGATCAATGTTTCTCTCTCATCAATGTTTCTAGCTCTCTGCCCCTCTTCCTCTGCTTCTCCCTTCCTCTCTGTAAAAAATCAATAAAAATATATATATATATTAAAAGAAAACAGGTTGTATGCTCTGAGAGGTATGGCCGATATTCTGAGTATTGGCTCTTTTAAAAACTTGTGATATAAAACCAGTCTCCTTGTGCCTTGATTCTGTGAAGCTGGTGCCCTGAAGACGAGGCATAAATATTTTGGTTATCAAAAGGCATACCACTCATAAGAAATCACTTAATTTCTCTTACAAATTTGATTAGTGCGTCAGTCCAAAGATCTACCCTAAGTCACCTGACAAATTCAAGTTTCCAAGTTTGTGAAGATGAGGACCAACCTGCACGGTGCTGACTACCTTACAAGGACATGAAGACATGGTGCAGCCAACCTCATCCTGATGCTTCCCCATCCTTCAAAGCCTCCTTCCTTCCAGTACCCCAAATGCCCAGCAAAGGGCCTTACACACAGTAGGCACATGGTGCTTGTGGTTAGGATTTAGGATTTGGCACATGGATAGCACCTGTTAGTGGAATTAGGTGACCTTCCCTTTCCCTCATCTCAGACCATCTTTCTAGTTTTATTCCCTATGTTGCATCTACCCCTAAAGGACTCAGTATTCTCTGAACACTCCATGTTCTTTCATATTTGCTTGATATGAATAATGTTCTATTTTTAAAGAGGAAGTTCAAATATTATTTCTTCTCGGAGATCTTTCTTGTCTTTCCGTGCATTCATTTGATCCATTATTCATTCATCTAGTGACTCATTCAACAAATATTGAGCACCTTTATAAGCTGAGCACAACGAGAGGCATTGGAAATGTGATAGTAAGCCACACATAAAGGCTCACCATCCTTTTGGAGGCCCCTCATGGGGGAAGACCGAGTTTAATAAACATAATTTATTTTGTCCACATTCATGAATATACAATTAGCACCTGACATGTTCTAAGGAAGCAAACACTGTTCTTTGAGAGCACATCACCAAGAAATCTATTTAGAGTATGGAGGGTTATGAGTAGAGGGGTTCAAGGAAGGCCCCTCTGAGGAAACGTTTTCTTAGGTGTCTGGAATGGCGCCCCCAAAGCTGGACCCTCACTCCGACCTGCATCGGGGTCCGGGGACCCTCCATGCCGCCAACTACAGTGATAGCCCCAGCCGGAACGGCCGGCCCTGCCTTCACCAGTCCCAGACCTCGCGAGAGTACGAGGTCACCCGTTAAGGCTCAGACTTCCCGGCCTCAGAACGGCCGCCCCTTCCTCCGGGCCCCGCACCCCGCGCTCCGCTCTCGGATTGGCTGGCTGAGCCGCGACGAGCTAGAAAGAGGTTCGACTACTAGTCCTATTTCTGGTCCCGCCCACCGAGCCTGCGGATTGGACGGCTGGGTCTTGCGTCATGCGCCCCCTGGAGCGCGGACGAGCCAATCAGGAGCTCGGCGTATTTTACAAACTGGAGAAGGAGCTGCCCCAGAAGCCAAGTCAGGGAAAAAGCGAAGAAGAGGGGGCGACCCTGAGGGATTCCGGGGAAGCTGTGGCACGGGGATCTTGGAGGTTTTTAAGGAGGAGAGGCAGCTCGGGGTCCTGGGGCGGAAGAATAGGCGCAGGGTGTCTGGAAGGGGAACCCAGAAGTGCCGGCCTTGCAGGCGCCCGGTCTTCTGGGCTCAGGCATTTGAGCGAAGGTGGAAGTATCAGGAGTGTGAGCACCGCACCAGAGCCCATGCTGTCTGATCTTTGATTCCTCGTCCTGCCTTTCTTCCCCATTTCAATTGTAGCCGTCATGGCCACCTTCCAAACCAAGAAGGATCCTCTCCTCCGGGGTGTATCACCCACCCCGAGCAAGATTCCGGTTCGCTCAAAGAGACGCCCGCCTCTCCCCTCACCCAAGCCATGCGACTTGGAGCGGGAGAACCAAGATCCAAAGGTAAGAGGGGCTTGGTGAAGACAATAGCTACAAGGAGGCAGCACGCAGCAGCAATGCACCCCAATGCTGATTTTTTTGTGCCCTTCCCTCCCCCAGAGATTGGAGCAGAAGTCCAGTACTCAACGTCCCCTTGTTGACTCAGCAGGCCACAGGCCAAAAGCCACACATCAAACACAAAAATCAGAGAGATTGGTGGGGAGCACTGTGCTTCGGAAACCATTGGAGGAGCTCAGGCCTAGCCCTAAGGAACAAAGTGTGGGGCCTGGGCCTCCTCCCCAGAAAGGTACTTGTTGGAAACTAGAGCACAGTCTCCTGGTGGGGAGAATGAGATGGGGGTAGTGGAGTTTGGGGGATCTGCACTGCTCCAGTCTCCTGCTATATATATGGAGTCCTTCCTAGTCCCTGCTCCTGGAAAGCTCTTTGCTCTTAGAAACCCTCTCCTTCCTTCAGCAAAATGTCATCTCTTCTGAAGCCTTTTCCAGCTCTCCAGTCACAATCAAGTGCTCTGTGTGCTAATACTTTGCTATACTCTGTTATAACATGTCCATAATTTGTTTTTGGCTTTTGAACTTTAGAGAGAGGAAGGGGAGGAGAGAAAAACATCCATTTGTTGTTCCACTTATTTATGCACTCGGGTTGATTCTTGTCAGCGTCCAGACTGGGGATAGGACCTGAACCTTGCTGTATCGGGATGACACTAACCAACTGAGCTACCCAGCCAGCGCACATGTCCATGCTTTGGCTTGAATCTGTTACCTCTCTATAGTTTGATGATAGCTTTTTGAGAATGGGCTTTGTCTTATTCATCTCTGAGCCTCAAGGATGTCTTACATAAAGTCTGTGAACATTTGGTGAGTTGAGCCCTATCATATGAGTCTCTGACTTACTGCTGCACCTCCAGGTGGCTACACTAGGGTGTCTGGCCCCTCTTAGCTTTCCCTCTTCCTTTCCCATGTCACCTTTCATTCTCTCCCTTTACAGAGATTCCAGGGGCCATAGAGTTTGTGGCTGACCCTGAGGCCCTGGCTACCATCCTGTCAGGTGAGGGGGTGAAGAGCTGGCGCCTGGGGCGCCAGCCCAGCCTGGCTCAGAGGGTACTGGTTCGAGAGAGCCAGGGAGGCACCATCCGGAGGGGCCAGGTAATGAGACGGAATACGAGGAGGTCAGGCTGGGGTGGACTGAGGAGGGATTCCTGAGCTGACGGCCTCTTTTGGGATTCCCAGGGTGCCCGGGCCTCTGCATATTTGGCTCCCAGAACCCCCCAAGCCCGACTGGACCCTGCCAGGGCTTCCTGCTTTTCGAGGCTAGAGGGACCAGGACCCCGCAGCTGGACCTTGTGCCCCCAGAAGCTAGAGGCTGTGGTGAGTGCCCGTGGGGGGCTGATCCTCAGTGTTTCTGGGAGCTCCTTCCAGGGGACATGGCTGGCCTTGGGAGAGAAGGCATCTCGTGATGACCCAAGGGAGGAGGAGGGGTCTGTGGAGGCAGATGGGGCTGGTGGTGAAGCCTGAAGGTTTGGGGCTCACCTCTGCCTATGCTTTTTCTCTTTTGCTTTTATGGGTCAGATTCCACCTTCAGGACCTTCCTTTCACTCCTCTGCTCGCCCCGGCTTCCAGGAGCTAAAAAGAGAGACAGGTGGCAGCAGCCGGTAAGAAGGAGGCGGTCATTTGGAAAAGGATGATCCAATGCTCCATATAGGGATCCCTCAGAGCTAGGGTTTTCCAGTAGTTTTAGGACTTCCCGCCAACCCAGGAGGGGAAGGGAGAGGTGGACCTGTGACTGCCCAGGTGAGCCCTTGGAACAGGATTCAGGCCTTGTCAGCCAGGCTTCAGTAGGACATCAGTTCCTTCCGGTTGTGGGGGAGGAAGGGTACAAAAATGAGAGGCGCTATCTCTTTTGATTAGTGGCTCAAGCACAGATTGTGGCAATAAATGGAATCTGGGTCTGATTCCTGACTCTTAGCAAACTTGCTAGTTGTACAAGCTTGCCTTAATCTCCACGCTTCAATTTTTTTTTTTTAATCTGTCAAATGAGGATAATGTTTGTGCCATCATTAGAAGTTGTGGTGAGAATTACGTGAGCTGATGTTTGTACAGCAGTTAGCACAGTGCCCAGCTCATACTTGATACCCAGTGACTTCTAGATGCTGCCCTTATTGTCATCAGGACTGCAGTGAGCCAGGCCTCGGGATTGCACCTGGAGACCCCAGCCCAGCCTGGTGAGTGAGTCTGGCCATGGGGAGAGAACAGGGGCAAGTGGGCTGTCTGCAGTGGGGATCAAGAGGGAAAAGCTCAGTGGGCTAGGGGGAAAGGGGCGAGGCCGGATCAGAAGGAGCTGGAGAGAAAGAGACCTTCTTGATAGGCCAGAGGTTGGCCCAGTTGCACTTTCATCAAAGGATGTGGTCCCTACCCTCTTCCTCCCACTTCCTACAAGAATTGCCTTCCACTCACTACTTTATCCTCAGCTCCTAAAAGCCATCAGCACCTCTGGAGCCCACTCAGGGTATTCAGATTATTAAGTGATTACTGAGGTATTAGATGGATCTCCACCCTTGATGGGGCAGTGAGGGCTGTCAAACTGATATGCCCTCTTTTGAGGTTGCAGAGCCCTTGCCAAACTCTGGTAGGTGTTCCAGGTTCTACAGAAATTTCCTATCTCCTCTTAGCTTCCTCTGTCCTGGAAGGAGAACACGAAGTAGTCACTCGCTCAGATGAAGAAGGAAGGGGCCCTCCTGGTCCGGCCCAGTGGGTTCCATTAAGAGAGAGCCGGGAGCTAACCCACACCAAGGTGAGACGGGACCCTTGTGGGAAGTGGGGCAGGGGAGAGGCCTGGGGAAATTCCCCAGCAGCAGCCAACGCTGAGGATTGTGGGTATAGCCAGGTAGTCCTGGGCTTCCGATGTTAATTGGAGCTGGGTTTGCTCCTGATGAGCCCACGCCCTCACAGAGAGGGACTGGCCTCTTGTTTACCAGGTGTCTGGGCCTGGAGATGAGAGGTCACAGTCTGGTGTATATTTGTGTCACCATCGGAACAGAGCAGAGAGATCTGACACTTGTCAGCCCATTCATTCCCATTCATTCATTCCATCACAGTATGAATTGAGAAGCTACTGTGTGCTAAGCACTGTCCTAGGTTCTGGATATACAGTAGCAAATAAATTCACATTCTACAAAGGGGAGGCAAAAAGTAAACACATTGTAAAATATATAGTGTATCAGATGGTGATAAGTTCTCTGTAATTAAATAAGGCACGGAAGTGGGGAGGTGATATTACAAATTCAAATCGATTGGTCAGGGGGATCTTATTGAGAAGATGACATTTACGCGAAGACCAGAGGAGCTAAGGGAATAAGCCATCCAGATATTTGGGAGGAGAGCTGCAGATGCAATGGCGCTGAGGAGGAAATATGCCTAGTTTATTTAAGGATCAGCGAGAAAAGGAGACCGGCAATTCTGAAGTGAGGAAGGAGAATGACAGGAAGTGAGGTCAGAGCAATTTTGGGATTGGACTGGGGAAGGATTCACAAACCAGGGCAAGACCTTGGATTTTACTTGGGATGAGTGGAAAGCCGTGGGGAGAGGGAGTGAACAAGGGAGCAACATGATTTGATTAAGTCTTAAAAGAATCACGCTGGCTGGCAAGACTGAGGAAGGCAAGGAAGGAGGGATCACTCTTCACCGTGTTCCTCCCCACAGGACAGCCGTGACTGCCACCCGATGCCCTCCCCTGGGCCTGTGCTGCTACCATCCGTCCCCCGTCCATCCCCCTTCGGATTGGCCAAGCGTGTTCCCTCCCCCGGCTCCTCAGCTCCGGTTCGCGTCCACAGCTCCTCGGGGCTGGGCAAGGGCAGAGCAGTCTGGCTGGGATCCCTGCTAGGTCTAGGCTTTGTCACTGCTCAGCCAACTCCTCTCTCCCCAGCCCTCATATTCAGTGTTGCGGCGTCTTGCCATTCGCCCCAAAACCCAGTTCACACCCATCCCATCGGCCCCCAAAGCTCAGCAGGTAAGAGAGGGCAGGGGAGGTGGCTGGTAGAGGAAGGGAATGGATGGGTATAGGAAGAGCTATGATATCTCACTTCTGTCCCAGGCTCCATGTTTGAGTGGCCTCTCTCCTCAGTCTTGCCCTGAAGAGCCTGCTCTGCCCTGGGTAAGTGCCCACGGCCTTCCCGTGCTGAAACCCCTCACTCTGTCCTGTGGGTCTGACAGTTTGTGGCAGGTGGGCTCTCTGGAAAGGCGACCTGCCTCTCCCTGCTTCTCTGCTGCCCCTCCTAATCTCAGTCTAGGGCCTCTCAGTTAGAAACCTGACCCCTTCCTCATGGGGGCGGGACTCAGGCAGGTCTTTCTGTCCTTACCAGGCTTCCTCTCAGGGCCCCTCTCTCTTCCCATGTGGCAGGAGCAGATTGCAGTCCGGCTGTTCGACCAGGAGAGTTGTAGAAGGTTACAGGAGGGGCCTGGAAAACTGCCTGCAGCAATGCCTCATGGACCCCAACCTAGTAGAACCCCAAACCTCCAAGAGCTGAAGATGCAGGTGGGTCTTTGTGGGCAACAGCTTGGATGCCTGATGGGCAGGGACAGGGCTGGGGAAGGGAGAAAGGGGAGGCGAAAGGGGGTATGGGAATAGGACGGTGTGGGCAGAGACTTGAACCCTCATCCTGACATCACACTGGGGTGTTCTCTCCCACACACAGCGCATCAGTATCCTGAAGCAGCTTTTGCAACAGGAGGTAGATGGGCTGGCAGGGAGCAAGTGTGTCCCTCCTAACGGAGGCTCCTCTCTGGATATGGCTGAACTTCAGTCCCTGCTGGCAGAGATTCCTAGAACTCCGAGTGGCCCAGAGCTGGATTCTGGGGCTTTCCGCCCTCCTGAACTGATACAGCACTCTGGACTGCCAATGCCCTGCCTTCCAGAGGAGGGTGGGGAACCGCAGCTGGGCCCTGGGGCAGAACCTGAGGCAGCTCAGCCCTGCCCTCCGGCAGAGCCAGGCCCCCCAGAGCCCTGCCTCAGGAGGGAGCCTGAGGTACCGGAGCCCACCCCCCAGAAACAGCCTGAGGTACCGGAGCCCACCCCCCAGAAACAGCCTGAGGTACCGGAGCCCACCCCCCAGAAACAGCCTGAGGTACCGGAGCCTTCCGCCCAGAAACAGCCTGAGGTACCGGAGCCTACCGCCCAGAAACAGCCTGAGATCCCGGAGCCCACCCCCCAGAAACAGCCTGAGGTACCGGAGCCCACCCCCCGGAAACAGCCTGAGGTACCGGAGCCCACCCCCCGGAAACAGCCTGAGGTACCGGAGCCCACCCCCCGGAAACAGCCTGAGGTACCGGAGCCCACCCCCCGGAAACAGCCTGAGGTACCGGAGCCCACCCCCCGGAAACAGCCTGAGGTACCGGAGCCTACCGCCCAGAAACAGCCTGAGATCCCGGAGCCCACCCCCCAGAAACAGCCTGAGGTACCGGAGCCCACCCCCCGGAAACAGCCTGAGGTACCGGAGCCCACCCCCCGGAAACAGCCTGAGGTACCGGAGCCCACCCCCCGGAAACAGCCTGAGGCGTCTGAGGCTCGCCCTCCCGTGGAGCCTGGACCCGTGCAGGCCTGCGCCCAGAGGCAGACCGGACTTCCAGAGCCCTCCCCTCGGGCAGAGGCAGAGGCAGAGGCATCAGAGCTCTGCCCTCTGGAGCCTCGGGGCACAGGGTCTAGTCCACAGTCCTGCTGCAGTCAATGGGCTCCAGCTCAGACCACCAGTGTGATCTCCTCTCAACGCCCACTTTGTGCCAGCCCCACTGTCCACTCACTCCAGTCTCTGAGGCCCCCGGCGGGCCAGGCAGGTGAGTGGTTGGTTGGAAGGGGCTGTGAACAAAGGAGGTCCTCATCTCGCTGGGAGCAGGACCTCCGCCCTGCACCAGGTGATCCCGGGCTGGCTTGCTTCCACCTACCTTGCCCAGCCTGGCTCTCCTTCCGGAAGTGGGAGGGGCTGGGCTCCAGTCCTGTGCTCCTAATTGGCTCGCCTCTTGGTGGGGGATGGAGAAAGGGCAATGTAAGGTGAGAGTAAGGAACTCCAGAGCTCACCGTGAACTCTGGCCCATGGACCCCCCCAGGCCCTAGCAATCTGGCTCCTCGAACCCTGGCCCTGAGGCAGCGCCTCAAAGCATGCCTGACCGCCATCCACTGCTTCCATGAGGTGCGCCTGGATGACGAGTGTGCCTTCTACACCAGCCGAGCCCCTCCCGCAGGCCCCTCTCGTGTCTGCACCAACCCTGTGGCCAAGTTACTGGACTGGCAGGATGCCCTGGTGAGCGCCCCCATCCACAGCCAGGCTGTGCCTGCACAGCCGGCCTGTGGGAAGGAGGAGGCAGAGCAAAGGGGCCAACCTTGGCTCCTTGATAAAGATTATTGGGGGAGCATTGGCTCAGTTCAAGGATGGCCGGACTGTTACAATGTCTTTCTCTCTCTCTCTCTCTCTCTCTCTCTCCAGTGTTTTATTCCAATTGGTGCTGCAGCCCCTCCGGACTCTCCCACATGAGGCGACCACTTCCACCCGTTCCTGCCCTAGCTTGACTCTTCCTTTTAGCCCTTATTTATTGTCGGACCACCCTATGGGATTGGGAGTCTGGCAGTGGACACCCTTTTATCCTTCAATAAAGTTTCTAAAGCGATCTGAGTGTCTTTCCCTCTGGCCTGACCGGGGCCAGCACCTGCTGTTGCTCTCCAGTTGCCCACGTGGTGGCAGTGTCCTCCAGCTTAGAGCCAGCTCTGGGCTGCCAGGATCCCCGGCTCCCTCACCTTAGGTCTGTCCTGAAGGGAAGAAATCATCCCACTCTTGTTCACCCCACCCACTCAGCAAGCTCTGTGAGTGTGGGGGCAACACTCATTGTCCCCTTCGGTCACCTGTTTGTCTCCCTGGTTCTTAAGATCAGTGCCACTTCCAGGAGCCACCAGCCACGTCTTCATCCCCTAGAGATCCTCTTAGAACCTTCCCTGCATCAGACAGAACACCGCACACTAGACCCATATCCTTGCCACCTGGCTGGTGTCACTGGTTGGTGTCTCCCTCCAGGGTGAGGCCGGAAGCTCTCCTGAAGCTCCTGCCGCTCCCCTCCCTCTTCCCACCTCACAGCGGAAGCCCTGGGCTACGCCCCTCGCCCCTCCTCCAGAGGCAGGCTGGCGGGGAAGAACTAAGCTTTTGCCTCAGGCAGGGTGGGTGGGTGAGAGGAGAGTGGGTAAGGGTCAGCCCTCTGTCCCCACTCTGTGCACCAGTTAAGAGGCACACACGTTCTCTAATGTCACTTTATTGGAAGAGGCAACAGCAGCCCAGATGGAGGTGACATGGGGACTGTACAGAATGGACTTTAAATGCGAGGAAAGAACTCACTGGTTCCTCCCGTTCACAAAAAGGCTGCCAAGGCAGGAGCCTGGAGCCTGAGAAAGGGGGGATGGCCAGAGAGGTTTCATGACAGAGGACCAGTGCCTACCCAGTCCCAACATCTCCCACCTCGATGAACTTCTATCTCTGTTCCCCCTCCTACAATGCCAGGTCTGGCTATGAGGCTGTTCCCCAGCTCCCAGCGGGAGAGAGGGCCACAGCCTCCGCCCTCCCTCCTCAGACCCGCTTCCGCAGGATGCGGTGGTCCGCTCCCCAGCCACTAAGTCCTGGAAGCACCGAGAGAGACTGCCCAGCAAGGCCTCCTCCGGGAGCAGGCAGGTCCACCCCACAGCCAGGCTCTCAAAGGATGGGTGGCACTGTGGGTGGGGCCAACTGAAGGTGGGCGAGGAGGGAAGAGGAGAAAAGGGCGAGCGAGGGGGTAGAGGAGGGGGCCGGCTCAGTCCGGGTAGATGATGAAGCCAGAGAAAGTGCTGTACTTGTTGGTGTTCCCGCCGTGCACCTTCCCGCCGTCCAGCTTGATGAAGACTTCGTCGCCCACGTCCAGGTGCAGGATGACGCTGTTGCTGGCGTAGTCGTAGTTCTGGTCTGCGTCCTGGGCAATGGCGCTGGCCCGGACCTATGCAGAGAGAGCAGAACAACCCCCTCACTCCCTTTGCGGAGCTGGGGTGGTGAGCGGGCCGGGCGGAGTAAGTGCAGCGGGGCCTGGGAAAGCTGGGGCAGGGGCTGGGGTGGGCAAGGAGAGGCCAGGAGACCGCAGAGCTTCTCAGGCACGAGAGTCTCACTAGCTGTGTGACTCTGGCAGCTCTCATACCTTCTCTGGTCCTCAATTTGAGCGGAAGGTGAAGGTAATAATTGAGCCTACCCCAAATAGTGACTACATGTGAAGTGTATTAGAACAGTGCTTTGCACATAGAAAATGCTATAGGGCCTTGCTATTATTATTATCGTGTAAGAAATAAAATTACTCTGTAATTTCTAGGGTAATTTCTAAGATTCTGAACCCCCTCTGGCCTCCTAAACTTGCATTCCTATCCCCAAGCGTTAGGACAGAGGTGTGTCCTTGCGTATCAAGGGTGCGGGCCTTAAATGGGAAGGTGCAATGATGCATTCATGCCTTGGGGTGCCCCTTCCCCTTTAGTTCCCTCCAGCGCACCCAGAGGGGTCGCCTTCTTCCCCATCAGGTGGCCCCTTCTCCTCGCTGGTCTCCCTGTTGCTGCCGTTCACCTCCAGCTGCCAGCCCGCCACGAACGCCCCTCTTCCTATCCCGCAGGGGCTGGTTATTAACTCATTAATTATTCATCATTATTCTAATCACTATTTACTGTCCTCAGGGCCCGCAGCGCCCGCGCAGTGCAATTCTGAGTGGGAGCCACGCAGCCCTGGCCCCCTCAGAAACCGGCACACTCTGCATACACATTGCCTCTTCCCCCCCCTCACAGACAGCCCCGCCACCACTGCAGAGACAACACACCTACTCAGGGCCACATGCAAATAGACAGGCTCTTTGTTCACACCTTTGCACCAGCCCAAGCACCCAAAGACACACTCAGATCAACACCCACTCACTTGCACACATAATCTGTCTCATACGGACAGAGACACACGTACACTCTCACTCCCTTTCCCTGGGTTCCCAGGCGACCCTGCTGGGAGGAGCCCCCAGGGCAGAGCCTGCGGGCCTCGCAGCAGGAGGGGCTTTCCCACAGCCAGGATGAGCAGGCCTGATGCAGCACGACACCCCCTCTCCCCGCGTGTGGGGGGAGGGAGCATTCAGAGGTCACCGCTAAGTCTCCACCTTACGCCCAGGCACCTACACAAACCCCTACGCCTGAGGCCTCGAGCTAAGCCAAGGCAGCAGTGACTCTGGCTCTGACCACAGGGACAGGGAGCAGCAGGACCCGGAGGCCAGAGGTTGCCAGGGAGGATGTGTGGCCTACTGGGCCAGATCCTCCCTTCTCCGCTTTGCCTCTCCTCCTCCAAACCCGCCCTTTGCCTTTTTCCTTCTCCAAATCCGTTCCTTCACGCTGCCTGGCTAATATACCATTTCTTGCCTCTGACCACTGACTCAGTATTAGCTGAGTGTAATTGGTCCTAGGCCCTGGGACCAGCCATAGAGCTGGTGGTAAATGAGCCAGGATTTTCCTTCCTTTTTACTTTTTCCTTAAAAAAAAAAAAAAAAAAAAAAAATCCAAGCTGAATGCCCCCCATGGGAACACCTGCCTACTGTGCACTGCCCGGGACCTGGCATTCATGGAGAAGGGGCTGGGCTGTGTGCTGAGAGTGCAGGGAGATTTAAGAAAGCTGCTTGGCGAGTCTGAGGTTGGTGGGTGAGGGGGCATCTCACCTGCCCGTTTTTCATCAGGTCTGCCCACATGCTGGTGCCGTCGCCGCCGCGCATGAGCACATGGTACGCGAAGAAGTAGACGCCGGGCATGGGGCAGGTGAACTTGCCGCTGGCCGCCTCGTAAGCATTGCCCACGTTGGTCACCACGTCGTCGAAGCGCAGCACCTCGTAGCCCTCGTGGGGCCGCCGCAGGCCCGCGTAGAAGGCGATGCGAGGCACGTAGCCGGCAGGGAGCGCCACCCCGCCGGGGCCTGGGCCAGGGGGGCCTGGGGGGCCTGGCCTGCCCGGCTCTCCCGGAGGCCCTCTGGGCCCTGGTGGCCCCGGGGGCCCTCGAAGACCCGCCCTCCCCCGCCGGCCCACCTCTCCCTTGGAGCCCGGCGGGAAGGGGGGCGCGGAGACCGGCGCGCCGTCGGGTCCCGGGCCCCGAGCCCCGTGCGGGTCGCACACCATGCGACAGCGACCCAGCATCTCGTAGTGCGCTGGCCCGCGGGAGCTGTGCACCAGCAGCGGGATGGCCACCAGCAGCAGCAGCACCATGGCCACCCCGACGGCCGCGCCCGCCACCCGCTTGCGGCGGCTCAGACGCGACGCCGCCAGGGCCAGCAGGTCCTCCTCGCTCTTGGGCGCAATGGCGTCGGAGAGGCTCGGAGCTCTTGGAGGGCCCCCGAACCGGCCGGTGGCCGGGCTCGCGCCTGGGTCGGGACCCCCTGGCAGCTGCACCCGAAGCCCCCCTCCCGCCCCTGCGGGCTCCCGCCTCCGCGGTGCGGCTCCCCAAACCTTCCGGCGAGGCAGGCGAAGGTCCCGCCTGGGCTGGGGCAGGGGCAGCTCCGGGCGATTCAGCGCCGGGGGTCCTATGTTCACCCCCTGCTCAGCCTATCGCTCCCGGGAGCCTGGCATCTGCTGCTTCTCTGACAGCTGGCTTCTTACAGGTCTAGGATGCTCGCTCGCTGGACAGCTTCTTCCTCAGGGATGGCGGAGCCGAGGTTCCCAGCCACCCGGACGGATCTCTCCCGGCCGGAGAGGGGACTGCTCTCCGCGCTCTGGACGTCCCGGGCTCTGCGCCCGGGGTGGCACCCACCGGACACGATCTCCTCCTAGGTTTGCGCTCTCTCTACCTCTTGGCGAGCACGGATCCACCTTCCTCCCCCAGCTGCGGCCTCAGCCCAGGTGCTGGAGCCCTGGCCCCGCGTGTCCCTCCGGGAACGGGCTCCCTGTCTGCGTCTCTAACCTTCCTCTGCTCCCTCCCGGGGCGGCAGGGACTGTGGTGTGAGCAGCCTGGCGCCGGGAGCCGCTGTGCGCGGCCCGGGGCGGAGCGACCCCTGGCGCCCAGAGCGGGAAACGCGGGGGCGGGGCAGGCAGCGGCCCCCGCCCGCGGACCCCCGCCTCACGGTGGATGCCCCGCTCCCGGCGATTCTGCACGGGGTCACTGTTCCCACCTATCCTCACTTTCACCCTCTACCCCGAGATGGGTATTCCCGGAGCCCAGAGGAAGCCAGAAAATAGCGATGGGATAAAAAAGGGTCGAGATACACAAGATACACGGAGAAAAGACAGATGGATTCCTGAGCTAAAAAGAGCCACCTGCCCCCAAGAAAAAAATAAAGAAAAATTAAAATAAAATATAGCAAGCAAACGAGCAAAAGGGGTGGGGGGAAAGAAATTCACCACCCCATACCCCCCAGTACCCATAACCAAATATCATGTGGTAAAGGGTTCAACGGTACATTTTGTTTTGAACTAGAAAAGGCAAATCTCCTGGCACGGTGCCCTCGACCCCCCAGCACTGGGAGCACAGAGCCGCAAAGAGGGAATGAGAAAACAAAACGGAGGAGCCTGTGGAAGCCAGCAGGAATCTGACAAGAAGGCAGGAGGAGCGACAGAAATCAAAGAGACAGAAAGCCAGATAGAGACGCAGAGACAGAGACAAAGCTTGGAAAAGAGACTAACTGACAGCCCCAGAGGGGGAGAGGGAGAGACAGAGACGGGGAGGGAGAGAGAGAGACAGGAGCCGAGACAGGTTGACAGATCGAGAGAGAAATGTAAATGGTGCGCTGCAGAGAGACACCCAGGTCCGTGTTTGGACTCCAATGTGACATATCAACGGTGGGGAAGACGTGGGGGCAGGGCGGGCCCTCAGCAGAGGGGTAGGCTGCCGGCCTGTGCATTGTGACAGTCGCTGGCAGGTGTGGACGGGGGATGTAGCCACGGGACCCTGGCCTTGTGTGTCCCCGGGTGAGTTGGGGTTGCAGATTGTTTTGTCCTGGTGTGTGTGTTGTGAGGGCTATGTGAAGAGAGGTTTTGTATTTGTCTTCCTCTTAGTCCTTAAATGTGGGACCCTCTGAATGCCATCTCTCCCGTCTCGGAGGAGTGGAGTCCACTGGGGAGAAGGGTCAGCAGGCAGCTCTTGTCCCTTCCCCTGTCCAGCCCAGCCTAGTTCCAGCCCTGCCTAGTCCCCGATTTTTGTCCAGCCCTAGGATCCCCTCCCCCTTCCTTCCCCCTTCCTCACAGGTCTGTGGTTAGATAGAAAGCCAGAGAAGTTGGACCCCACATAATAAATGTTTGGAGGAGGGGTTGGAAGCTGGTTTTACAAATTAACATAACCAAAATGCAGATTAAGTTCTAGACAGCCTCCTGTGAGAGATGACTGTATCTGGCACTCCGGGGGCCCAGAGGGAACGCAGGCTTGGATAGCTCCTCTCTGAGAGGGGTCAGTCCAGGGAAGAGGCTAGTGGCTGCATTCCCCCTTAGGGCCAGGCCCTTCTGGGGGAGATTACTTGCTTACAGAGACCCCAGAGGCATGGAGAAGAAGCTCTAGGACTGGCAAAGTGGGGAATGTTTGAAGACCCTGAAGGTGGACAGCTGCAGAGGACTTCCTAGAGTCTGGGATAGGCCAGGACTGTGATGTATAGGAAAGTGATGTGTAAAATGGAGGGCACAGAGCACACCAGGGCATGCGTATTGGGTGAAGGTGATATCCGCATTTCTTCTTTACCGTACCCCTTTCCTGCCTCCCCCAGCCCAGAATGTATAGGGAAGAAGAGGTTGCTGAGGGTGGGCCTGTGTGGAGAGGGCCCCTACATGCCTGAGAGGGTTGGGAGAGAGAGAATTGGCAGTCAGTGGGGGAGGGGCCTCCTCCTCCAACCATAAATACAAATTTTATTCAAGGTCTTTGTGGCCATTTGTCTTCCTGGGGGTGGGGGCAGGGTAGGGGGTGGCTGAGGGCCATGTTGGGGCTGTGCATGTCTAATTCCAGATCTGCTCCCCCAGGCTGGATGATGGATGGGTCAGAGAGAAGAGAGCAGGTCAGGGCTCACACCAGCCTCTCCGGCCTGATCCTCAAGCCCCATCAACCCCAGGTCCTGCCACTCCTCTCCTTTCTCCTCCCCACTCCCTCCACTCACCTGAGGCAGTCTTTGCTCAGCCCTGCTCCCCTCCCCACTCGACCCACCACGACCCTCTTTTGGAGCCCCTCACCTCAGCCCTCTTCTCCCTGGAGCTCCCCGCCTCCGCCCATCCCCAGCCCAGGCTACGAGCTGCTGCGTGAGCTGCTGCGTTGACCGGCAGGCTGCAGGCTGCAGGCGGTGCGGGTGTGTGTGGCGGGGGGAGCAGGCTTGGCTCACAGGGAGCAGAGGGGCCAGCTCCATGAATTTATTCATGTTCTGTTGCTCTTTCCCCACGCTCCGCTCCGGAATGAAGCTGCCAGCTCACTAGGTCCTTATTTCTTCCCCTGCAGCTGTCACAAGGAGGGATCTGGGGAGGGTCAAGGCCAGTGCTCCTGAGGCCAAAAGCCAAGTGTCTGGGTTCAAGAGGAAATTCTGGGGCCCAGGCTGGGACCTGGGGTTATTTCCCCAGAGCTTTTGGGAAACCAAACTAGAGGCTCCAGGGAGGTGATATGGCTGGGAAGGGGGGTAGGCAGAGAAGGCTGTGCTACAGGACATAGAAGGAGCAGGGGAGGTGGGGACGAGGCTGATGGAGGAGAAGAGGAGAGAGGAAGCCTGAAGGGGTTCCTGGGCTCCCTCTATAAAAGCACAGTCTAGCCTGAATCTTGCCTTAACCTCCACCCTGACTCTGCACTAATCCTGACCCTAGTCCCAAATTACACACTCAACTCCTTTCCAATCCTAATATGAATCCTAACTCCATAACCTCACCCTAAAGGGATCCCCTCCCCACTGGTCCCATCCTGGAACCCAGGAGTCTCTCAAGAATTCCCCCAGGGCTTACAGCCAGGTGTGCCTCAGAGTTCTGAGGACCAGACTTTTGATTAGCATGTGATTAGCATATTATTTGAATGTAATATGTGCCTTCTACTCTGTGGAAGTTTTCATGTTAAAATTTTATGAAGTCTAGCAGAAAGGTCCTGGCTTCTTGAAGGTTCTCTCTTTCTATTCCCTTTCCCACACTCCTAATCACTGATCCCCATGCCCTCCAGGGGGAAAAAGGGGCTGAGGAGATGAGCAATAAAGGGCACATGGGAGGGAAGATTCTGGCAGTGTAATCAGCTCTTGTCATTGCAGTGTAACCTCCCCAAGCCTCAGTTTCCTTATCTGTAAGAGGAGAGGAACCAGCTGGCTGATGTTACAATAAGATCTAAGGAAGCACTCTTTCCTTCCTCACCTTTTAGAGTCATCCATGGTGTGGTTCTCTCTCCCCACCCCATACACACGCTCTGGCTTTCAGCTCCCACATCTAAGATGACACAGGATTGGAAGCGGCTTGGGTTGCCTGGTACTAGACCCTTGACAAGAAGAGAAAGGAACATTGCCTGCCTGTTAGCATCGAAGAGGAAATGACATTATTGAGTGTTTCCTGTGTGTTAGGGCTTTTACAGGCAAGTTCTCATTGCATCCTCGCAGGATGCTGAGAGGTGAATATGTTGTTTCCATTTTTACAGATGAGGAAACTGGGGTCCAGAAAGGAGAAATGGCTTGTCCTAGATAGCCCATAAGTTGCAGCACTGACACGGATTCTCATTTCCTGGCTTCCTTGTCAGTGCCCTGGAGAAGAGAAGAGGCAGGGGAAGGGTGAGAAAAGCAGGCCAGGGAGCGAGATTTGAACTCCTGTGGAAGGGGAGATCTGCATGTGAAGCCCACAGGCCAGGCACTTGGCTCAGCACAGTCCCCATCTCCAACCGCCAGCCCTGTGGAGACTGACTGACACCCAATGGGTGTTCAGTGTCCAGCTAACAGATGTCAGTGTACATTGGCTGCGGGAAAGAGCTGTTCAGAGGGAGAAGAATGTGAAGCCAGCCTGAGGGAAATGGGCTCAAGAGGTGAAAGGGAGAAAGAACCGGCCAAGAGGACTAAGGACCGCTCTCCCACTCCCACCTCCAGTGGGAAAACAGTCACGGCCCCAAGAGCATGCACGCACTTTGCACAGAGGATCCACTCATCTGCCACTGGAGCCCCTCGACCCGCAGCTCTGCGGCGCAGCCTTGGGTTCAAAGAACAGCGCCAGCGCCCGGAGGGCAGGGGAGGACCCCAGCCCCGCAGGGGGCGGATAGTCACTGCCTCTAAGGTGTCTGTCAGGCCGAAGCCGCTGCAGACTCCCTTCTGCAGCCCTTGAGTCCTGACCAGGTGCAGCTCCTCGCCCTAACCTCCCTCGCCACCTCCTTTTTCCATTCCCTCATCCCCAGTCCCCACCGTCCTCCTGCCCAGCCACCCGTTAATGAAATGAGGAGGGAGGCTGCACAGACAGCTGTCAGACCCCTCAATTCTCCGCTGGGATATTGGATCCCGCGCTGGGAGACCGGAGACCGACAGGTGAGCAGAGGAGGGGCTGTGGGGGCCGAAGGAGGGGTGCTTGTTGGTGTGGCGCCAAGTGCAAAGCGACGGCTAAGCGTCGTCGGCCCTGGGATGCTCTTTCTGCCCAGCACCCCTAGCTTTTTCCTCTCCTCCAACAAACAGGAGACTGAAGGAACCCCACACCCACCCGGCCCTGGGTCGACCCGCCGCTCCTGGTCCTGCACCCCAGGCCAGCCTGGCTCTGTGTGGGTGTCGCGCGTAGCGGCTCAGCTTGGGCGGGCGCGGCCCGGTGCTTCCCCCCACCTCCTTCCCTTCCTTCCTTCCTGCTCCCCCTCCTCCCCGCGCTCCCTCCCCGGCGGCCGCGGCCTTTATTAGGGATTCCGTGGCTGTCGGTCCCACCATCCATCCTGTCCGCCGGCAATTAGGCGGCCAGACAAAGAGCAGCTTCGGATGGATGAGGGTCCCGGCGGATCGGAAATGTGAAGGGTCAGCGCTGCCGCCCGCGGCGCACCCCGCTCCCCGCTCTGCATAATCGCCGGCCGCCGTCACTCAGCTGGCCGCCGGGGAGCTCGGGGCCGGGCGGGGCTGGGGCTGCAGCCGGGGCGCCCCGGGCCGGGCGGGAGAGGGCCTGCCCGGGGCGCGTCTTGCGGGGGGAGAAGGGCTGAGGGCGCCTGGAAGCGCCTGGAGGACAGAGGGCAGGACCTGGCCCCGGGGGGTCCCCCCAGGACATGGGCAGGGAGACCGCTGCCTGGGAGCTTCCAGTAAGGAAGCGGGGACTCCAGCTGCAAAGACGAATGGCTGGTGGCCCAGGCACCCCACGGCTGGGAAGCTGGGGGCCCGAAGGTCTAGGGTCGGTCTTCTGTCTGTGTGGATGGGACTGCGCCTAGGACGAGCCCCCTTAGGGAGGCAGGGTCTGGGGCTGGGTGCGCCCCTATCGGAATAGAATGGTACTACACTTCTACTCCCCATTCTCTCTCTCTCTCTCTCTCTCTCTCTCTCTCTCTCTCTCTCTCTCTCTCTCTCTCTTAAATGTTTGACCAAATACAGCAGGCTAAGTATATATATATATATTTTTTTTTTCCACAGAGAGGAAGAGAGAGGGACAGAGATCTAGAAGAGAGAGAATCATGGATCAGCCGCCTCCTGCACACCCCCCACCGGGAATGTGCCTGCAACCAAGATACATGTCTTGTTCGGAATCGAACCCAGGACCCTTCAGTCCGCAGACCGACGCTCTATCCGCTGAGCCAAACCGGTTTCGGCTACCCCCACCCCCACCCCCAATGTCTTAAGTGAAATTCAACCCTTCCACCCGAATAGAACCGAGAGGAAGTTCCAGGAGTCCGCGTCTTCACTGCGGATTCCTTGGCGCTAGCTGCCTCTAGCTGACAAATCAACATTTCAATCTGACAATTAGTGGTGGAGATGGGGGGAGAGGGGCCCTCGCTGCCAGGACCCGTTAACCCTCCCGGCGAGCGGCAGCGCGGTGGGCGGCGCTGGCAGTGATGAACGACTCCGAGGGGGCCCCGGGCCCCGAGCGCGCATTCATTACTGTCCTGACAGGCGGGCGGGGGCCTGGCGGGCCGCGGTGGACGTGCCAGGGAGAGGCCTGTGGCAGGAGGGAGCGTAAGGGAGGCGTTTACCAGCCCCGCCGCCTGGTCAGCTCCCGGCTCTTCGCCTCGACCTTGGTACTTGACTTACTTATGCGTGGCTGGCCTCTCGGCTGTTGTTGGGGCTGGCCCTGGTTGCAGAATTTGGAGAGCAGGGACCGGGACTTAAGCCCTCTTCAGGTTAGGCGATTTCAGATCCCAGATGCCAAGAAAGGGGCAGACAGGCCTGAGGGCTAGAAGCTTTTGTCTGACCTGGGAGGAACTGTGCGTGTCTGTGCACACAGAGGTGGTGTGTGACAGGTATTGATGGGTGTGGATCACGCGTGGCGGGCGGTGATTGTGTGAGTTAGTGTTAGGGAAGTGTCGGCGAATGTCTGAGGAGGAGCTGCAGCGTCTCCTTGCTGTCTGTGCCCCTCCCCACCGCCACTTGCTGTCAGGTCTCTGTCTTCGGTTCCGCAGGAAATGGCAGTGTCCATGGTGACAGCTGAGGTGTGCTGCTGGGGTTGGGAAGATAGATGTTACCTGTGAGAATGCTGGTCTGGACAACTGCTCCCTTCCTCCGCCTCCACCCCAAACACCGTCCTTTTCCCACGCTTCCTGAGAGTAGTGGGTATTTATCCCCTGCAGTCTGGAGACCCAGCTGCTGAGGAAGTGGTGACTGTCAGATATCTATAGTCAACATACAGCCTCCATCACATACACAGTCTCTAATGTAAGCTATGACCTCAGCCCTCTGGCTTCCCCAGGCCTGCGGGGAGCAGAGAGGAGGAGGTGGGTCTCAGGAAGGGAAGAGGCAGACTGTCCGGCCTCCAAGACAGCCTACCTCTTTGGGGCCCGGGCTATTGGCCCCCGGGATTCTTACCTGGATCTCAGGCTCAGTTACTAGTTGACACCTTGGGAGGATAATGCTAATCATATTCTAATTTCCATCCCTAATTTACTGTCATCACCTGACTTTGTCTCCATTCTCCTCCCCACTCTCAAGCACACCAAAGGGTTGATCTTTCTCCCCAGCTCTGAATCTCCCTGGTCTCCAGGACAGAGATTTGGGGTGATTCTGAATCTCCATTTCTTCAGTGTGTCTTTCAGCCACCTTTCCTTATGTCTTGCTCTTCCTTCTTGGACCCTCTATATCTTTGTTCCTGCAACCCTTCTCCTTGTGTCGGCGTGTCTTGACATTATAAAAGATATGTTTTTATTGATATTTAGAGAGAGGAAGGGAGAGGGATAGAGAGATAGAAACACCAGTGAGATGAGAAACATCGTTGTTCAGCCGCCTCCTGCACGCCCTCTCCTGGGGATTGAGCCTGCAATTGTGGCAGGTGCCCTGACCTCTTGGTTCCTGGGTGGAGGCTCAACTGCTGAGCCACACCGGCTGGGCTGCATGTCTCCACATTTAGGGATCTTTTCCAAAAGTCTCTCCCTATGTTTTTCGGTCTCCATGTCCCTCTGGGGCTTCTCCCTCTGGGAATACCCCCAGGACAACGGTGAGGCCTCCTTGGAATGAAGAGAGGGAGGAGGACTTCCTTCCTAGTCCCGTCCAGTGGCTACTGCAACCCCAGGGTGGGCAGGCAGTGTCAGGGCCACGGCCAGGTCGCTTCTCATTCAGGGCACAGGCGCCTGGTCGATGCCCTGCTGTCCGCCCCCCTCCCAACTGCCCTTCTCCAGGCCTGCGTCCCCTCCTCCCTCATGGAAAAGGCAAATTTGACATTTTTAAATCCCGAGCCTTAGAGGGATCGATGCGGCCCGGGGCCCCACCCAGGGTCGATATTCCTGATTGGGAAGCGGCCTCTGCGCGCAGCGGGTGTAAATCACGAGAACTGGGAGCGGGAGCTCCGGCTGCAACCGCGTCCCAGGCACGTGGGGTCAGACAAGGTCCCGGCCTGGGGGGCCGGGGGGAGGGGGTTCCCCATGCTATGGAAGGACAGGTCTTAGAGACCCGGACATAAGCAGCCCTGAGCTCCCCCTCCCCTGCCCGGCTCTGCCAGCTCTGCGGCCGGCTCCGGTCTCGCTTCAGCGGCCGCTCCCCTCCGTTGCCCCCGGAGCCGCCAGGGAGGCCGGAGCCGGAGCCAGCCATGCGGCGGCTCCTCCGTGGCCGCTCCCGCGGGGCCTGGGCTTCGGCGGCGGCTGTCACGAAGCCGACAGGCCGGCCGGGCCGGGAAGGGGTGGGTGGCTGGCGGGGAGAGGTGGTGGAGGTGGTGGGGGCGGGGGAGGGGAAGCTGGCGCGGCCCTGGCTCTCCGTGGGCGCGCAACAGATATCTGTGGATTGAGGGACGGCAACGGGACGTGGGGCGCGGAGTCCGCGGTCAGGGAGTGGGCGTCCAGCCACTCGGAGGGGCTGAGCCGCGAGAGATGGCCCCCCTCTCCGCGACGGGGATAGTGAACAAAAAGGATGGAGTGACAGGGAGGTTGAGGCCCCAACCTACAACTGCTTCCACCGCCACTCCGCCCCCAATCCCCGAGAAGGTCCCAGCTGGGGAAACTGAGGCAGCGCGGTTGAAAACGACCGGGGAGGTTCAAAGCGAGGTCAGCCAGAGCCCTGCGGGGGCCTCTGACCTCACCCACCTGCCCGGGGCCGTTTGGGTAAAAACACCACCGCCCCCCCCTCCCCCCGCGCAGCTCAGACCCTCGCTCCCACTTGAGCTGGTCGGAGCCCCCCACGCCCCACCTCGCGCCAGTTTATAGAACCACAATTTGGGGAAAACAATCCGGGCCGAGTGACGGCCCCGTAATTGTGACAAAGTGAGTGCGGGCGGCTGGAGAGCGCGCGGGGCGGGCCGCGTGCAGGCAGCTGCGCCTCCGCCCGCCCGCCGCCCTCTCGTTCTCATTCCGGTCACCTCCCATCCCTCTCCTTGACTCCGATCCAATTCTTCTTCTCCCGGCCCCCGTCGCCTCCCTTCGCTTGTTCCTCCATCGCTCTTCCGTTTCCTCTCAGTAACAGCTCGGCCCCCACCCACCCCCGCCCGCGGCAGGCCCTCCCCGGGGCGCCTTCCCCTCTCTCGCTTCTCCCTCTCTTCGCCCTCCACTCGTTTCTCCATCTTTCCTTCGCGCTCGGGTCGCCCTGGGGCCCCAGGCTCACACCGCACATCCGCTCCTACCCTCCCCAGCCCCAGCTTCCCGAGCCTCTCTCACAGAGGCCCCGCAGCCGCGTACTCTGGGGTTCTTTGCCTCTGTCCCCCCACCTTCATCCCCATCCCCACCCCCATTTCCCCACCGCTGCCTTCTCCGCCCCTTTCCCTGCGCCCGAAGCCGGTTTGTTTGTGCAGCGGCGGCGGCGATGTTTGCGGAGCTTAGCGCACCGCCGCGCAGCGCGGGCCCAATTAAGTCTCATTCATTATTCAGCGCCCGGTCAGCCCCGACCCCAGCCGGCCGCTCCCCGCCCAGCCCATCCCCAAATCAAGGCTGGGAGGCCTTGGGAAACCAAGCCTTTCCCGTTCAGAGGAGGAACCAGTCTCAGAAGCGGCGTGACTTGGCCAAGGTCACATAGCAGAGCCAGGACGGGGTCCCAGGCTGCTAAAACGAAGGCGTCCTGCATCCCAGCTCAGTCTCAGCATCCAGGCGGGAGGAAGGCCTCACGTTCCCGGTGGGACGTCCCTCATCCCCTATCCCTTTGGGCTCGTGGTTCTCCCTTTCGCCATAGCTGCCAGGATACAGCAGACTTGGGCTCCTCAGGCCTCAGGCTCTGGCCTAGATGTAGTCACCCCTGACTGACAAGCCTGGAACGGGGCAGTGAGGCAAACTCGTATGTGTGTGTGTGTGTGTGTGTGTGTGTGTGTGTGTGTGTGTGTGTGTGGGGGGGGGGGGTGTCCCCTCTCTGCAGCCTGTCTGTGGGTGTTTCTGCTGGAGAGGTGTTGGAAGCGGAGCCATCGGAGGCAGTCTTGAAAGACAAGTAGAGAGAGAGGACAGTCAGCCTGAAGTGAGAGGCAAGTCACCTTCCCATTTGTGGGGTGGAAAGGGGCGACCCAGGACCTATTTGTGCATTTGTAAGGGTCTGTTCTGGGCTGTTTTCCCCTGGGCAACAGCACAGGGTGTCAGGGGACTCGCAGGGCCCTTTTGTTCGCCGCAGCGCCACCTGGCGGCCGCGGTGCTTCGGTGCCGCGGTGCGGGAGCGCCTGGCCTGGACAGGGCGCTGGGGAGGCTGGATTCCACCAGAAAACAAACCTTAAACTGACTTTACCCCAGAGGGCGGGCGAGAGGAGCTCCAGGTGTTCCAGAGGCAGCCGGGGAGGGCCACGGGGAGGAGCCTGGCCCCAGGGACCCGACTTCCGTGACACAGCAATCACAAAAAAGACAAAGTCCATTTAGATGGAAGTGGGAGCGGAATGAGGGGCCATTTTGACTCTGAGGTCCAAGGAAATGACTGGTCAGATCAGATGCGCCTGGCAGCCGGGGTACCCAGGTACGGCAGCTCATGCGGGACCAGCAGGGACTGGCTGGTGGTCATGAGTCCCACTCTAAGAAGAGGGGAGGGCAGAGACCGGCAGGCACACTTCGGCATCTGGTTTTATTATATATTCTGGGGATTCATGGCTGCTTTGGAGACACTTTCCAAGCCGGCTCTGGCAGGAGATGGCTGAATGGTTTCAGGTCAAAATGCAGTTTCCCAGAGCTGTTTAAATGGAGGGAACTGAGGACTTTTTTCAAGTTTGACTTGCGGGGAGATTTCTTTGCCTGGAGAGCTGGAAGGCTGGAGAAGGGCTAAAACCTTGGGTCAGTGTCTGAGGGCAGCCATAGTCAGGGTTGGATTGGGGGACAGGAGCTTTCAAAATGTGTAGGAGCTTTAGAAGGGCCTCCTATTCACTCTTACTGACTCCACTCCCCACTGAGTATCCCCAGGTCAGTGGTCCCAGGGGAGGTCTAAAATGTACGCTTATGATTTTTTTGTACCTGTTCTGAGTTTTCAGTTACTCAGCTGAAAGCATTTACTTTGCTTTTGGTTTGTTTGTTTGTTTGTTTGTTTTCTTAAATATATATGTTTATTGATTTCAGAAAGAGAGGAAGAGGGAGAGAGAGATAGAAACATCAACGATGAGAATCATTGATTGGCTGACTCCTGCACGCCCCCTACTGAGGGTCAAGCCAGCACCCCAGGCATGTGCCCTTGACCTGAATCAAACCTGGGACCCTGTCCTGACTGGCTTGGCTCAGTGGATAGAGCACCTGCCTATGGACTGAAAGGTCCCAGGTTTGATTCCGGTCAGTTGTGGGCACATCCCCTGTAAGGGGTATGCAGGAGGCAGCTGATTGATGTTCTTCTCTCATCACTGTTTCTAACTCTCTATCCCTCTCCCTTTCTCTCTCTGTAAAAAATCGATAAAATATATATTTTTAAAAACACACACAAAAAAAACCTGGGACCCTTCAGTCCATAGGCTGATGCTCTCTCCACTGAGCAAAACCATCTAGGGCTACTGAAAGCATTGAAAACATTTTTCTCTCCTAAATTTGGAGTCTCTGTGGTTGTTAAAATACAGACATGAGGTGCTGGACTCAAGGGCATGGAAGAACCAGCATTTCAGGGACACTCAGGACACTCTGGACTCTATTATTGGAAAAAGAAATGGTAACTGTGTTGGGACATGGATATTGTCTTAAAGCTGCTTCCCCCCCTATCTCCTAGGGTCTAAGGATAACTCTGGCTATGATGGCCGTGCTTCTCACAGAGGACTACAGATTTCTGCACTCTGAGCAAAGCCAGGTGTTCTGAGACACTTTCCCTAAAGGATGGCCAAGGGGCTCCTGGTGACCTATGTCCTCTGGGCTGTAGGGGGCCCTGTTGGGCTGCACCACCTGTATCTGGGCAGGGATAGCCACGCGCTGCTCTGGATGCTGACCCTGGGGGGCGGTGGGGTAGGCTGGCTCTGGGAGTTCTGGAAGCTCCCAGGCTTTGTAGCTCAGGCCAACAGAGCCCAAGGACAGAGGCAGAGTTCAAGAGGCGGGACGCCCCCTGTGAGTCTCATTCGCTTTGCCGCCCAGGTGATCGTGGGCATCTATTTTGGCCTTGTGGCTCTCATTAGCCTTTCCTTCATGGCCAGCTTCTATATTGTGGGCCTCCCACTGGCAGTTGGCTTAGGAGTCTTGCTGGTGGCTGCTGTTGGCAACCAGACCTCAGACGTGAAGAACACGCTAGGGGCGGCATTTCTCACTTCCCCTGTCTTCTATGGCCGCTCCATAGCCATCCTGCCCATCAGCGTAGTGGCCAGCATCACAGCCCAGAAGCATCGCCGCTACAAAGCGTCCGCAGTGTCAGAGACACTCAGTGTGCGGCTCTACCGCCTGAGCTTAGCTTACCTCGCTTTCACAGGCCCGCTGGCATACAGCGCCTTCTGCAACACAGCTGCCACCCTCAGCTATGTGGCAGAGACCCTTGGCTCCCTCTTGAGTTGGTTCAGCTTCTTCCCCCTCCTTGGCCGCCTCATGGAATCTGTCCTCCTCCTGCCTTACCGCATCTGGAGGCTGCTGGTGGGGGATCATGGCTTCAGCAGCGGCTACTTCCAGGAGTGGGAGAAGCTCTATGAGTTTGTTCGCAGTTTTCAGGATGAGAAACGCCAATTGGCTTACCAGGTAAGGTTTTCCGTCCTTTCATTCCTGCCTGGGAGTTAGACTGAGCCTTATTGGAGCTGGTGCCCCTTGTTTTCATGTCTGCTGGGGCAGGCGGGAGGCTGTCCTGGTTTCTTTAGGTTGTGAAGGTGCCGAGGTTCTAACAGTGAGTGAGTGTGTGTGTGGGGGGAAATGTGTATTTTATTTACTTTTCATTGAGGTATAACATATAAAAAGTATACTAATTTTATGTATATACCTATGTAAACATCACTTAGATCAAGGCATGGAATATTCCATCCCTAAGAATGTTCCCTCCTACCCTCTCCCAAGCTATGCTCCTTTTCTTGGAAGTAACCTCTATTCTGATTTCTGTTACCATAGTTTAGTTTTGCCCATTCTTTTTTAAATTTTTATTTATTGATTGATTTCAGAGAGGAAGGGAGAGAGATAGAGAGAGAGAAACATCAATGCTGAGAGAGAATCATTGATTGGCTGCCTCCTGCACACCCCTATTGGGGATTAAACCCACAACCCAGGCATGTGCCTTTGGCTGGTATCGAACTCGGGACCCTTCAGTCCGCAGGCTGACACTCTATCCACTGAGCCAAACTGGCTAGGGCTAGTTTTGCTCATTCTTGAACTTTGTATAAGTGGATCATTCAATATGTACTCTTTTGTGTCTGCTTTCATTCAACATTATGTCTGTGAGATTTATTTATACTGTTGCACACAATTGTGAAATGCTTGTTTTCTTGTTAAATAGTATCCTCTTATATGAACATACCAGAATTTGTGTGTTCACTCTATTGTTAATGAACGTTTGGGTTCCAGGAGGGGACTATTCTGAATAAAGCTGCTATGACCATTCTTGTACATGTCAGCTTGGTGGACATACATGCTTATTTCTCTTGCTAGGAGATCCTGTCAGGGATGTGAAGTTCTAGGTTGGAAAATGGGCAGCTGTGATTAAAAGCAAATTTTGGTTCTTGCCATGAGATCCAGAGCTGGAATGCTAATGTGAGGCTCTAGGCCTTTTCTCATGTCAAGTAAGAGCCAATCCCAGAGCTATCAAAGTCTGATTTAAGAAGGGAGCAGAGAAAGGGCCGGGTACCCTGACAACACATGGGATTCTAATTTGCCAGCTTCTGTTTCCCTAAGGTTTTGGGTCTCTTAGAAGGGGCAACAAATGAAGACATACATCAGCGATATCGGGAGCTAGTGAAGATCTGGCATCCTGACCACAACCCGCACCAGACAGAAGAGGCTCAGAGGCACTTCCTGGAGATCCAGGCTGCATACGAAGCCCTGAGTCCGCCCAGAAAGCTCAGGGGATTCTAGAGGTGAGAAGGACATTTCTCTTTGAGGACGGACTCTTCCTGGCAGAGCTGGGCACTCTGTCCCAGCTTATCTGCCTACAGGGGGCACCCAACAGCATTAAAGAAACTGCTTATAGTTGAGATTGAGAAAACCTGAAATAGGTGAGAAAGCTATTGTGGTGGAAAATGTATTTATGTATTGAATTTATGAGTTCTTGGCTGTTGTATTCCTATTTTTCTTAAAACCATATAGTGAAATGAAAAACATTATAAAATCAATAAAATATATTTTAGAGACTATACCAACCTTATCCCACTCTTGGTAACATTGATGAATGGGGGAGGAAGGTTATTTAACTTTTTTGTTTTTGTTTTGTTTTTGTTTTAATGTACAAAGCACTGGATTAGGAGATTGAAGGAAAAATATGAAGGTTTAGTACTTCACAAGTTATCCTCTGACAAAAAAATATTTGACCAATTCTGTGGACTACTAAGGGGTAAAACTGATGTTAAATTTAAGATTTCAGGAAAATATTTTAGTTCCATTTATAGAACTTTCTAGAAGGAACAAGCTGCTGTGGAGTAGGGGGTATTCCCCCCTTACAGACTCCTCTGCTTAGAGGAGTATTGTGCAGAGCCCTCAAACTTTAGATGGGTGGTTGGACTGGGGTGGTTGGACTGACTGACCTCGAGTCTTGCCCAAACTTGAGGTCTGACTCTGAGTTACAACACCTTGTTACCGGGGAGTTTACAATCTGGTTGAGGATAACACAGGTGCACAGATATCAAAGTTCACCTCATTCAGTGTTTTGAACTAAGTGTCACAAGAGCTGTAAATAGAGTTCATTGGGATATTGGAGAAGGGATAGATGACATTGTTTTACCAGGATTTATGAAAAATTTCATGATTTTACATTTCGTATGATTTTATGGGGACTTTGGGGAAACTCTAGGGAGCCAGCATCTCCAGCATCTCAAAGGAGCATTACCTAATCCCCAAGTTATTAGCCAAGTGTGGAAGAAACAGTCCAGAATGCACAGGACAACTGGAGACCAGGCACAGGATGTGAAAATTATATACTTTTACTCCAGATTTATAGCTCTTTTAAAAAAATTATTTATTTTTTTACAGAAAGAAAGGGAACATCAATGAGAGAGAAATATTGACCAGCTGCCTCCTGCATAACCCCTACTGGGGATGTGCCTGCAACCAATGTACATGCCCTTGACCGGAATCGAACCCAGGACCTTCAGTCTGCAGACCGACACTCTATCCACTGAGCCAAACCGGTTTGGGCATTTCTTGTTCTTTTTTATGTGTGATTATCTTTCACATTCCCCGCCCCCCTTTTTTTTTCCTGGAAGTTAATTCTGAGCAGTATATATATTTAAAAAGTAGTATTATTTTGGCTACTATTTTCTATAAATTAAAAAAACACACAAGTCCAGCCCTAGCTGGTTTGGCTCGGTGGATAGACCACCGGCCAAAGGGTCCTGGGTTCAATTCTAGTCAAGGGCACGTACCTTGGTTGCAGACTTCTCTCTGGCCTGGGCCCCGCTCAGGGCTCCTGCAGGAGGCAGCCAATGGATGTGTTTCTCTCACACTGATGTTTCTCTCTTTCCCTCTCTCTTCCACTGTCCCTAAAAGTCAATAGAAAAATATCCTCAGGTGAGGATTAACAACAATAAAAAAATAATAATAATAATAGCAAGCAAGAAGTCTTCCTTAGTCTCTACCTGGATTGATTTAATGAAATCCAGTAAATTTGTATTCTCCCTTTGCCACAAATAAAAAATTTATAGACTCTTTAAAAAGAGTTGGAAGAGAACTGAAAAGGCCTCTACCTCAATAACCTATCCAATGCATAGTCTCGAGAATAGCTTGCTTCAGAGATGAAAATTTTGGCTTTTCTTGAGTAGGAAATTTCCTTCCTTTCCTACCTTTTGAATATCTGTAATAGTTAAGTTGTTTTTTTTATTTAACTGAAATTAGTTTCCCTGTAATTTATTTCTCTTTTCTTTTAAAAAAAATACTTTTATTTATTTTAGAGAGGAAGGGAGAGCAAGAAAAATCAATGATCAGAGAGAACCATTGATAGGCTGCCTCCTGCATGCCCCCTACTAGGATTGAGGGTACAATATGGGCATGTGCCCTTGACCAGAATTGAACCTTGGACCCTTCAGTCCGCAGGCCAACACTTTATCCACTGAACCAAACCAGGTAGGGTTGTAATTTCTTTCTAGATTAGCCATCTTTTGCTACAAAGAACAAAACCAGCCCGACCAGTGTGACTCAGTGGTTGAACCAGGAGGTCATGGTTCGATTTCTGGTCAGGGCACATGCCCAGATTGTGGGCTCTATCCCCTGTGGGAGGCATGCAGGAGGCAGCTGATCAGTGATTCTCTCTCATCATAGATGTTCCTCTCTCCCTCTCTCTCTCTCTCTCTCTCTCTCTCTCTCTCTCTCTCTCTCTCTCTCTCTCTCTCTAAATCAATAAAATAAAAAGCCCTTTCTTGATCAGAACCTGCCCTTTAGATCATATCCCTCTAAATATTCCCTTTTCCGGATTAAACATCACCTTGTTTAAGGAACACTGTAGTTTGTTGGAAAAAGCATAGATGGAGAAGTGATGAAATGGGGTTCTGCTTTTGCCTCTTGCATGGTTAGTCAGCGACTTTGATGAGTTACCTCATCACTTTAGGCCTCAGTTTTGTTTTTTTTATAGTGTGAGGAAGTTGGACTTAGAAGATTTTTTTTAAAAAAGTAGAATTTCCACTTATTTTCCCCCCAGGGAACTTTTCTTCACTCTTTAAAGATCTAGCTTCTTACATGGGCTTTGGTGGAGGTCGTGGGGCAGCACCCACAGGTTTAAATCGGGGTGGGGTGTTAGGTCCTTCCGGGCTTCCCAAGAAAGGTTCCCGACTCCCTTGCTGTGAATGGCACAGCTCACACAGTCATGCAGCTTCACATACAGCTTGGGAAGCACATAGGGGTCAAAGACACTGGCTTTGGAGATGCTGCGGCCTCTACTGTGTTTCGAATGACAAACTTCTTAATGGTCTTGTCCTTGGGCACATACCGGGTACAGGTGGTGCCGTGAACAGGCTGCACATGGCCTCGGCCTTTTTTGGCACAACCGTCATTCCTTCTTTTCTTGGGCATCTTGGAAACGAGGACCCGAGAGAGTTAGAAGACTTTTAAGATTGTTTTCAACACTGGATTCTGGGGTCTTTTCAGCCCAAACTTATGTTAAATGGTTTGTTTTCATCTGCTCTGTGCCCTCTTGTGGATACTGTTTTGGAAAGAAAATAAAATATCTGCTCATAGAACAATATAATGGTTACCACCACCCCCAATAAAAAATCCACCTCTATCGGGACTGTCCCGCCAAAAGCGGGAGGTCTGGTCACCTTACTCTTAGGGAATATCTACTTTATATCTTAATAATAAAGTATGACTTCCAAAAAAAAAAAATCCACCTCTATCAAACTGTCTGTTTTCATTTATTCATAATCTCTTCCATCCTCATCCATAAATTTACATAAATAAACTTACATTATTGAATCATATTGGGAATATAATTTTATACTGTTTTATCCCCCTCCTAGAATCAGGAGCATTTATGTATATTACTATGAAGACTTCATATATATATTTTATGGAGATATAATTCACATGCCATAAAATTCAGCCTTTTAAACTATACAATTTAGCAGGTGTTAGTATATTCATAAGGTTGTGCAAACACCAACACTATGTAATTCCAGAATGTTTTTACCATCCTAAAAAGAAACTCTATACTCATTAGCAATTACTCTCCATTCTTCCCTGCCAGCTCCTAGCAAGTACTAATCTATTTTCTGTCTCTATAGATTTGCCTGTATTGGACATTTTATACAAATGGAATCATACACTATCTCCTTTTGTGTCTGGCTTCTTTCTTATGTTTTCAAGTCTCATCTTTCCCCCCCCTTCAAATAACAATATTTTAATGCTGTATAACATTCCCTTTATTGGGAGACATTTATGCTATTAATATATATTTTTGTTATAAAGAATGCTGCATCAATATCTTCATGTTTCTAATTCATCTATTCTCTTGAATTATTTCAGAATAAATTCCCATGGGTGGGATTACTGGGTCAAAAGGTATGAACATTTTTATGGCTCTTGTCAATATTCCTTTTAAATTGTGGTGCCCAGAACTAAATGCAATTCTCAGATGTGTACAGACAGGACAGGGTACTGTGGGGTTATTAAGTTCTCAAGGTCTGGACAATATATCATTCTTTAAATCAAGCAGCCTAAGAATTTATTAGCTTTTTCTCATTTCTCATGGAGCTTATAGCCAATAAGTCCCTTAGATATTTTCCTAGGCTATGTTTCAACCTATGTTTGCATCTCCTCGATAACCCAGTGCTTCTGAGGACTCTCTGACATGAATTTTGTTTTTGTTTTTGTTTTTCTTTAGTGGTTGATCCTAACAAGCTGTAAGGTGTGGGTTTATTGCAGTCTTAGCTGAGAACTGCAGATGGCGCCTTGAGGCTGTCACAAGGGTAAAATATGTGCCTTCGCCTCTTTTAGGATCTGATAGTAGCACCTCCATAGCAGCTTTATTACCAGAGTTCATTACCATTTGAGGGGAAAGAGAGGGCAACTGTGAAGTTGGATTTGGGTGTTATTCAGGGAAAGCTCCAATTGAAGCACGTTTTCTAGTTGTCATTTGATCCCCTAGGGGACTCTGGGACAGTGTATTTCATGTTAGAGGTTTTTTTGCTTGAACACACATTTAATGCCACTGCTTTGGCTTTTGAAGTTAACACCCTGAGAAGCTGAGATTTTTGTTTCTTTCTGTTCCTTGCCATCTATTTCTTTTAGTCACTGCAAGAATTGAAACTTGTTCCACTAACTGATTTTATTTATTTTGCTAAGGTGGGTTTTGAACAACAAAAGCAGAAAATTACATGGGGTTTCAGCTAAATGAGATTTCATTTCAGTGGTTTGTTGATCTTCTTATTTTCCTTTTTCATATATATATATATATATATATATATATATATATATATATTTTTTTTTTTTTACAGAGAGGAAGATAGAGGGATAGAGAGTTAGAAACATCGATGAGAGAGAATCATTGATCAGCTGCCTCCTGCACACCTCCCACTGAGGATGTGCCCACAACCAATGTATATGCCCTTGAGCGGAATTGAACTTGGGACCTTTCAGTCCGCAGGCCGACGCTCTATCCACTGAACCAAACTGGTTTTGGCTATTTTCCTTTTTCTTTTCCTCCAAATTCTCTCCTTTCTCCCCACTTCTCACCTATCCTTTTCAAGTCCATCGGCTTACAAATTATTATACATTTAAGCAAGACCTTTTCTGGATTTAAACCTGACAAGTTTCAATAGAACAAAGCAGTGCCTTGTGTGGGAAAATAAGAAGGGACTAATTTTAACTCAGTCTGTGACAGACTTTAGTCTCATTTCTGGGCTGAGAAAGGTTGTAGGGAACAACAACCTAAAAGGACATTTTTTTCCCCTAGCGTTAATAGGTCAGGCACCTTTCAGATTGATTAGTAGCAAGAAAGGAATGAGAGTATGGGGTGGTGGTATTTAAATGTGTTCTATTCATGTTTCCCAGTCACAGATCCGAGGGCCAACGAGGCTCATGTTACTCCCCCACCTTTTCTTCTTACCCATAACCACCAGTTTAGACTTGGCCTCTCTTGTTTCTTTCTCCTTTCCATTCCTGGAGTCCATAGCAGAGAGTGTACATTTACTGCTCTTCTGTATAATTTGGGTTGGAAAGCAATTAACTGCAAGTGGTGCCATATCATTTTATAATAATTGACTGGAAACCCATTGTCTCTTAGGCGTGGACTTTTCTTGCACAGTTAAGAGACTAATCCTTTCAGACTCATCTTCCTTTTAACTCAAATTCTTTTTCCTTGTGTGTTTGTTCTCATGTAATGCCTTTGCTGATGTCACTCTTCTTTCCTGTAATTATCTTTCTTTAAAAAAAAATATTTTATTGATTTTTTACAGAGAGGAAGGGAGAAGGATAGAGAGCTAGAAACATCGATGAGAAAGAAACATTGATCAGCTGCCTCCTGCACCCCTCCCACCAGGGATGTGCCTGCAACCAATATACATGCCCTTGACTGGAACTGAACCTGGGACCTTTCAGTCTGCAGGCTGACCCTCTATCCACTGAGCCAAACCGGTTTTGGCTTTTCCTGTAATTTTCTTGCTGCTAATTGAAATCTTACATTTCTTTTATGATCCAGCTTAAGATTTATCCCTAAACAATATCTTCACTGATTAATTCAATATCTAGTAATCTTTCTTCCTTGAATTCCTTCAACATTCTTGTCAATTTTGTACCATTCTATCTAGCATTTTCTTACATGTTGCCATATAATCATTCCATCTCGTGTTTGTCTTATGCCAAAGCCTCTTAAATGAATGGATCATCTTTTTAAAAATATATATATTTTATTGATTTTTTACAGAGAGGAAGGGAGCGAGATAGAGTTAGAAATATCAATGAGAGTCATTGATCAGCTGCCTCTTGCACACCTCCTACTGGGGATGTGCCTGCAATCAAGGTACATGTCCTTGACCAGAATCGAACCTGGGAACCTTCAGTCCAAAGGCTGATGCTCTATCCACTGTTTTGGCAGGAATGGGTCATCTCTGCCCAATTTAACTAATAGAACATTTACTAAGTGTGTTAACTTGTTATTTAACAATTTAAAGCTTGTTTCCTCATTTATTACATGGGGATAATGATGCCTGCATCACAGGGATGCTGAGACAATAAAATAAGACAATGTCTTGAGAGCAGTTTATAAACCAAAGAAAGTATACAGAAGCATTATCAATTTTTATAAAATGATGACAGACTGTATAAATGAAAGACTATGCTGAAATTTCATGAATGAAATTACTTTTGGCTATTTTCCTCCCAGAATTAGTTATATATATTAGACATAGAAATAAATTCAGCAATGATTAAATTCAAGTTTTTGATGAACCTGCAGGGCACTCTCACTGAATTGCGTGTTTAACATCTGAGTTTTGGTTCTGACATATTGCCACTAATTTTGCCATGTAACAAGTTAACCTTTGATAATTTAAGGCCCTTTCCAGCTCTAAACATCTGATACACAACTGAATTTGGATATCTGACCCAGATCTTTGGACCTCAGTTTTGTTCTCTGTAAAAGGGAAGTGCCAACCTAATCAAAACCCTGTAACAGAGCTTTATAGGTGGATGATCAAAGAAACATTAACCCTGTACAAAAGTCTCCTGGGAGAATTATGTTTCCTTGGGGGAAAGCTGGGAAAGCTGCATACTATAGAGTGCATTCCCTTCAATATTAGCAAATCACATTACCATATCAAATGCTCTGAGAAGTAAAGCAAGCAGTTCAGCTTGATTTTGACTAGTGTTTCCTAAACTCATTTGGACCTGGAACAGTTTTTTCAGATAACATCTATTTAGCATGTTAAAAATTTAGCATGAAACTAATTTTCTTTTTTTTTTTAAATATATTTTATTGATTTTGTACAGAGAGGAAGGGAGAGAGAGAGTTAGAAACATCGATGAGGGAGTCATCGATCAGCTGTCTCTTGCACACCCCCTACTGGGGATGTGCCCGCAACCAAGGTACATGCCTTTGACCGGAATCAAATCCCGGACCTTTCAGTCCCCAAGCCGACGCTCTATCCATTGAGCCAAACCGATCCCGGCATGAAACTAATTTTCTAAGACACACAGTTTGGACTGCCAATATGAATATTCTTAGGTATTAGAAGTAGTCTGAACACCCTTATGAATGTACTAGCTTTGTGCCTGCTGTGGCTTGTAGCCTTATCTTTTAGTCAACAGAGACTCTGAAAAATCATGTTCCTCAGTTAGTCATTGATTATCAAGTCTCCAAAATAATGAGTAAAAATTTTAAGCCTCTCAGATTGTTTAACTTGAGCTTCTTTTTCTTCGTCATAAAAACATGGAATGTGGCGATCAATCATTTCAGATACAAAATACCAACTTAAAATAAAAACACAAGAAAAGTTCTCATCTCCAGGATCTATTTGAAACAAATCAAATCAGGTCAGGTTAATATCTGCAGAATATATCTGCCAAGGTGAAGATTATGTCATAATTTATTCTTAGTTCTAGTTTTACCACTCAGTCATTAGGTAACCTGGGGAAAATGAATTCCCTTTAGGCTGAGCTGAGACATATGGATGTTATTTCAAAATGATCTTCTTTTTTAAGCATTAGCAGTTATCATAATAATTTCTGAAATTTGGTGTTTTTTGGTTTGTTTTCTTCAGAGTAGGTCACAAGAATTATGTGGAATTTACTGTATTACAGCATTTATTTTCCTCACATATAATTTATAGATAGATTGTAAACAATTTGCAATTATTTCAAAGAAGGCAATATTCACTTTGTTTTACTGTGAAGTATAGTATACAAAATGAAAAATGTATAGGTAGTATATAGAACAATGATAAAATGAATCTTTGTAACCAAGTTCCAAAGAGTATTTAAAATATATATATTTTTATTGATTTCAGAGAGGAAGGGAGAGGGAGAGATAGAAACATCGATGTTGAGAATCATTGATTGGCTGACTCTCACACACCCACAACTGAGGATCGAGCTGAAATCAGGCATGTGCCATTAACTGGAATCGAATGCGGGATGTTTCAGTCTGCAGGCCGATGCTCCAGAGTATTTTTGAGACATTTGTTCAGTGTCTTTTTAGAGAAGTAGAGTGCTGCATAGAGAAAGGGCAAAGGTGAACCATGAGTTGCAGTAGGGGTACTTGCAAACCCCAATCAGCAAGACATATGCTCTATGTGATCCATCCTCCTTGGAAGGGCTATTTAAAAAAAAAAATTATATATATTCTTAGGTAAGGGTAAGTTCCTTCCAAGGATTTTACTCAAAAAATAGCCCTCCAGCCTGGTCATTGTGGCTCCATGGTTGAATGTTGACCTATGAATCAGGAGGTCACAGTTCAATTCTCAGTCAGGGCACATGCCCAAGGTTTCAAGTTCAATGGCCAGTAGGACATGCAGATAACATCTATTGTATTTAGCATCCCATAAAACTAATTTTCTAAGACACACAGTTTGGACTGCCAATATAAATATTCTTAGGTACACATACACACACACACACACACACACACACACACACACACACTAGTGGTAGTGGCCTGGTGCATGAAATTTGTGCACGGTGTGTGTATGTGTGTGTGTGTGTGTGTGTGTGTGTGTGTGTTCCTCAGCCAGGCCTGCACCCTCTCCAATAGGGCACCCCTCGAAGAATGTCCTATTACCGGTTTATAGGGATTGAGCCTAAACCGGCATCCCTCTCACAATCTGGGACTGCTCGCTCCAGCTGCTCACCTGCCTGCCTGATTGTCCCTAATCACTCTGCCTGCCAGCTTGCTCACCCCCAACTGCCTCCCTGCTGGCCTGCTTACTCCAAACTGAACCCCCCTCCCCCCCGTCCTGATCATCTCCAACTGACCCTCACTGATGGCCTGCTCACCTCCAACTGGCCCTCTTGCTGGTCTGCTTATCCCCAATCCCCCCCCCCCCCCGCCCCCAGCCAGATCTCCACAACTGCCATCCCATCCTGGCCTGATCACCCCTGGTGACCCAAGCTCCCAGCCTCTTCTTTGTATTTTTTCAGAGCCTCCTTGAGTGGAGGCCAGGGCCTGAGGCAAGCAAGTATCTGGGATTTATTTATCTTCTATAATTGAAACTTTGTAACCTGGAGCAGAGGCCAGGGCTGGCCCAGGGAGTGGGGCGGGAAGCTTGGCTTCCTTCATCACTGGGGCAACCCAAGCCTCCTCACTCCAGCTTCATGGCCACTGCCATCTTGGTTGGGTTAATTTGCATACTCACTCCTGATTGGCTTGTGAGCATAGCTTGAGGGCGTAGCAGAAGTATGGTCGATTTGCATGCTTCTCTTTTATTTGTGTATGTGTGTGTGTGTGTGTGTGTGTGTGTGTGTGTGTGTGTATTGATTTCAGAGAGGGTGAGGGAGAGAGTCAGTGATGGGAGATAACCATTGATTAGCTGCCTTCTGCATGCCCGCTACTGGCCATTGAACCTGAAACCCTGGGCATGTGCCCTGACTGAGAATTGATCTGTGACCTCCTGATGCATAGGTCTACACTCAACCATGGAGCCATAATGAGGTGGCTGGAGGGCTATTTTTTTAGTAAAATCCTTGGAAGGAGCTTATCCTTACCTACTGCCACCCCAGGGATTTAGCAAAATGTTCCTTTCAACCACACTCAATCCTCTCTTGAAGGAGATCTATAAAATATGATATTCCCTCACTTATTTGTTTTATCGGGTCTAGTAATAATTAATGTCGTTTTTAAACATTCGTTTAAAATCTTGCTTGGCGTTGACTTGTATTGACATAACCTTCAAACACGTGGTATCTACAGAACGTGTGAAGTGCAATTAACAAGTTTTGCTTGAAAAAGTTTGGTTTGGTTTTTGTTGCAAAACTAGGGCTAAGAAGATGGCGGATGAAGAGCATATTCAGCACTGCATGCTTTATGAGTTCCAATTAGGAAGAAAAGCAAGTGAGGCTGCAAAAAACATCTGTAGTGCTCTTGGTCAAGATGCAGTTAGCGCCAGAAAATGCCAGCGTTGGTTTGAGAAATTTCGCGAGGGAAATTTTTCGTTAGATGACAAGAGTGGTCGAGGCCGTGTGTCCAATTTTGATCAAGAAGCTCTTCAAGCTCTTTTGGTGCAAAATCCTCAAATTACCCAACAAGAGCTTGCGACAACTTTAAATTGTTCACAAAAAACAATTTCCAATCAATTGCGTGCACTTGGCAAAGTCCAAAGTTTGGAAAATGGGTTCCTCATGAGTTGACCGACAACAACCGTAATCAGAGTCACAATTTGCAGTTCGCTCCTCTCTCGTCAAAACCATTTGCCGTTTTTAGAGCAAATTGTTACCGGAGATGAAAAATGGGTGCTGTCTGTTAATTTGAAAAGGCGGCCTCAATGGTTGGACAAAAATGAGGCTCCGCAGCCCACGCCAAAACCTGACTTGCATGCGAAAAAAGTGATGTTGTGTGTTTGGTGGAATTTTAAAGGAATTCTTCATTATGAACTTTTACCATCTAACCAAACCATTACAAGTGCAGTGTATAGTGCCCAATTGGAAAGTTTAGCCCAAACTTTAAGAGAAAAAAGAACCCGCGCTGTTTAATTGGAAGGGCGTAATTCTTCACCACGATAACGCACGACCGCATACTGCAAGAATCACTGCTGAAAAACTGCGCCAGTTGGAATGGGAAGTTCTCCCTCAACCTGCATATTCTCCTGATATTGCCCCTTCTGATTACCATTTGTTTCGTTCTTTGCAAAACTTTCTTCTTGGAAAAAGTTTAATAATGAAGAATGCCTCAAAAATGCATTGACCGAATTTTTTGCATCAAAATCACAAGAATTTTACAACAGAGGGATTAAAATGCTTCCTGAGCGTTGGGCACAAGTAGTAGAAAACAACGGCAACTATATTGTTGATTAAATTTTGTTGTATTGTTTAAATAAATTTGATTTAAAAAAGTATTAGAAAACGACATTAATTATTACTGGACCTAATATTAATCCTTACCCGAGGATTTTTTCCATTGGATTTTAGAAAGAGTGGAAGGGAAGAAGGGAGGGGTAGAAAGAAACATCAATGTGACAGAGACACATTGATTAGTTGTTGCTTCCTGAACGTGTCCCAACTGGGGCCAGGGATTGAACCCAGGTACATGCTCTTGTTAGGGAATGGAATTTGAGACCCTTTGGTGCTTTGACCAATACTCTAACCACTGAATGACTGGCCAGGGCTAATATGATATTCTTTTTAAAAATATATATTGATTTTTTTACAGAGAGGAAGGGAGAGGGATAGAGAGTTAGAAACATCAATGAGAGAGAAACATTGATCATCTGCCTCCTGCACACCTCCTACTGGGGATGCGTCTGCAACCAAGGTACATGCCCTTAACCAGAATCAAACCTGGAACCTTTCAGTCGGTAGGCTGACGCTCTATCCACTGAGCCAAACTGGTTAGGGCTGATATTCTTTATCTTGTTAAATTTCCAATGTTTGATAGCTTTCCTTCTAAATTGGGCCTAGACATGCTCCTTAACCCACCTCTACCCTTTGAGTGGGGTATCCACATAGAAATAACTCTCCTGTTAATTCAGGGGCTCTCTTATGAGAGGCATAATGTCTTTCCTAAACTAACAATAAGGTTTTCAAGAGTGGAGACTTTATTTTCATCCCAAAGAAACTATATTAGTTTTGCAGCAGCAACATGCCCTGTAATGAAGGCGTTTCCAGAGTGACTTTTGGTAGGTGAAATTAGCCATTATGGAATATGACATTGGGTCCCATTGGTTCAGGTCCCATTCTTTAGTATCAAGTTTCCTATTAACCAGAACTTATCCACCTGTTCCCACTCAATATGGGAGGGAAAGGGAATTGTGAGTTTGTCATTCATTACACTTTGGATTTTTCTTTTAGCACTTACCACATGTTATAGTTAACTAGAGGCCCAGTGCATGAAATTCATGCACAGGTAGGGTCCTTAGGCCTGGCTAGCGATCAGGATGGATCGGAGCCTTCCTTCATTCCATGCCCCCTCCTGGTGGTCAGTGCACATCATAGTGAGCAGTGGAACTCCCAGTCGGTTGAATCCCTTAGAGGAAAATTTTCATATTAACCTTTCATTATATAGGAGTATTTAATATCTTATATCCTCTTTTATTTTTTTAAAAATATATTTTATTGATTTTGTACAGAGAGGAAGGGAGAGAGAGAGTTAGAAACATTGATGAGAGAGTCATCGATCAGCTGCCTCTTGCACACCCCCTACTGGGGATATGCCCGCAACCAAGGTACATGCCCTTGACCGGAATCGAACCCGGGACCTTTCAGTCCCCAAGCCGACGCTCTATCCATTGAGCCAAACCGGTTTCGGCTCTTATATCCTCTTTTAGAACTGGATACTCTCCTTGGTGATATGAAATTGTTTTATTCTTTGTAAGTGACCCAGTGCCTAGAACAATGTCTATCACTTTTTGGGTACTTATGTCAATTTCTATTTGAATCTTTGAAAGACTATCCAATAGGAAACAACACATGGTGTAGTGCACTAACTTGTTGGATGACTTACTCTTCTGTTTCTTTAGATCTGTAAATGATATGGTTGCATTAGATTAGGCATTATTAACCAGGGGTCAGTGGATTCCAGGATATTTTTGACTCTTTATCCCATACAAAGTTTTAAAACCAAAGGCCTGATGACTTCGTAGAGATGCACTATATTACTCCATAACGTGTACTGCAACTGCAATAAATAATATGTGGAAACCAAAACTGCATCGTGCCTGTGGCTATACACATTCACACACACTCAGGTTTGTCTAGAGCCCCTTAGGCTTTGACCTCAAAAGATAAAAACACAAGGACAGAGTCTGATTAATTTTTATTTATTGATTTTAGAGAGAGGAAGGGAGGGAGATGAGAAACATCAATTTGTTGTTCTACTTATTTATGAATTCATTGGTTGCTTCTTGTATATGCCCTGACTGGGGATAGAACCCACAACCTTGGTGAGTCGGGACAATGCTCTAACCCAGTGGTCGATAAATTCATTAGTCAACAGAGTCAAATATCAACAGTACAACGATTAAAATTTTTTTTTGAGAGCCAAATTTTTAAAACTTAACTTCTAACGCCACTTCTTCAAAATAGTCTCGCCCAGGCCTCGGTACTTTGTGGAAGAGCCACACTCAAGGGGCCAAAGAGCCGCATGTGGTTTGCCAGCCTCAGTTTGCCTACCACGGTTCTAACCAACTGAACTACCCTGTCAGTGCCTGATTAATTCTTTAAAATGCCGATTATCTAAATTCCCAGCATATAGCCTCCCCTAAAAGGCGGCTCACCAGTGGGGTGAGCACTTCACCCACGCAGGCCATTGGCCGGGTCGCCCAGACATTAAAAGTGGTTCTGGCCTTGGGGGGGGGGGGGGGTTGGGAATCTGACCACGAAGACGGAGGGCTATTTAACGGAAAGATTCGACGGGCGGTGAGGCTGATCGCCGCCGGCGAGGAGGACGCGGGCAGCTGAGACCACAGAACCGACTCAGCCACGTACTTGGGCGGCGCGTCGAGGCCACGTGGCCGGAGGTAGAGAACCTCCAACTCGGCCGGGCCGTCTGGGCGCTCCAGGCCTGGGCGGCGCCTGCCTGTCCCACCCCCTCCGGCCTCCCAGGAGGCGGAGCGGCCACCAAACCCGGACCTCCGGGTTTCCCGCCCCGGTGGCTCTTCAATGGCCTTTTGTAAAAAAAAAAAAAAAAAAAAATTGGGTCTGGAAGCAGGCGAAGGGGAAAGTGGTGGAAAATTCACGGGACAAAGTCGTGAGAGGCGAAAAAGAGGGCGACTTGAGAGATCAAGTTCGGGCCAGAACCTAGAGAGAAAAACCCCCTCGCTTGGTGCCCCTCGAGGGGCTTGCCTTCGGCTGCCTCCGGGGGAGTTTCGGCTCTTTCCGGCATTTCCCGCTCGGGCGCCCCCACGCCGCCCGCTCGGTCTGGGCTCCGGCGGTTCTGCTTGTGGACGCAAGCTTGCGTTCCAGCCGTCCCCACTTCTAACCTAATAATTTGTTTCCGACCTACTCCTCCGGCCCTTTCCCTTCCCCGTAATCCCAATCCCTTGGCCAGGCCGGGCCCCCTCCACTCAGGCGCGAGGGACCCCGCCACGACAGTAACGGTAACGCGACGGACAGAAGCCCGCCTCGACCCCGCCGCCTTCCCGCTCGCACGCCGGGATCGCGCCGTCGCGAGAACGCGCCCTGCGCGCTGGCCGGCTGGCGCGCACGCGCCCGAGCGGGCTTCCGGGCGGGGCGCGCGGCTCGAGGTGCGGATCCGCAGGCGCGCCGGCCCCTCGCCGCCACTGCGCGTCCCAGCCCGCGGGCCGGCGGAGGGAGGAGCGGCGGGGGGAAAGGGGCGGGCGGGGGCGGGGCGGCGTCCGGCTCCGGGAGAGTTGGGGGAGGAGCGCGGCGGCCACGGCGGCGGCTCCCGAAGAGGCGAAGGAGGCGGCGGAGCTGCTTTCCTCCTCACGGACCCGGAGCGTCCGGGACGCGGAGCCCGGAACTGGGGGGACGCGGCGGCGGCGGCGGGGGTTCGGCGTAGGTGAGGCTGAGCGTGCGGGGTGCGGAGGGAGGGGGGGCGTTGGGGAAGGATGAAGGGAGCGCGGAGGAACTGCGAGCGGGCTGGAGGGAGGAGGGCACGGGGGAAAGAGTAGTTGTTGGGGGCTGGGTACGGAGGAGACGGGGAAGTGAGCCCTGGGGACTCGGAGTGTCCAGATGGTGAAAGGTGTTTGGGGTCCGCAGGGCGGGCCGGAGCACACCGGTCCGAGTTGGGGTGTTTCCAGAGGCATAGGCCAGGGGAAACAATGGGGTGAGTTCTCGGGTGTAACCCTGTGTTGTGGGGTATTGGATTTTAAGAAACAAGGAGAGATGGAAAATAATGAAGAAGAAAAAAGGTTATTTGGGAGTGGAAGTACAAGGAAGTGGGAATGCAGTGGGAATGCGTAAGGTCATCTGCATGAGTGCCGGAGGTCCTTAAGATTTGGGGCAAAAGTGGGATTTGAAAATAAGAGATAGAAGAACATTTTTGCAATTGAATTGGGGGGATAAAAGAGCATTCTTGGAATTGGGAGGGTGGGAGAGAACGGAAAATTATGCGAAGTGGGGCAGAGAAACGAAATGGATGTGGTTTGGGCTTGAATTAAACCAGAGGGTGGGTCTAGTTGGAAAGGGTTATATACGTGGACCAGAGTTCTAATTCACCCGGGATGATTGGGTTATTTTAGAAGGGGGATCTTTCTCAGGCTTGTCCCTCTGCTAAGGAGTACAAGCTGCTCTTTTAGTAATTTGGTTGTCATGTATAGTCCGTTCCATTGATAAAGCATACCTGTGATAATTCTGTCTCCTCTGCTCAGGTTGCAGTACGTATTTTACCTGTGGTTAATGAAGCAGGAGAGGACAGATCGCCAGAAACCGGCACCTATCCATGCTTTTGAGTCAGGTCAGTGATAATGCAGAGTTCACGGTGTTTGAGAGGAAACCAAGAGTTTGTTTTCATTTAGACCAAAAGGTGATGAATAGCCTCGATAAAATCGAGTTATCTGTACTTTGTTAGAATTGCAGTTTCTCACTGAGAAATGTTCATGTACCATCTGCTACTGGTTTTATGTTTGTGAGAGAGCTTGGGTACTGCCTCAAAATCTTGACGCTGATTTCAAATCACCAGGCTGCCTCATGTTTTCCAGTTTGAATGAAGGTGATTTGAAAAATCACCTTATTTGAAAATATTGTGGGGAAGTACTGTATTTCCTTGAGAACTTGGATTTCCAGACTACATTTTGAATGAATGGTATCAGGTATAAGATTTCTTGTTTTTGAAACTAGTTACCTTTCTGTGTTCATAAATAGTCCACGTTAAGCTTTTTATTTGTTGAGTATTAAGTTTTGCTGACTCATCTAAGATTTCTGGGAATTCATCAGTTTATATTTATTTCTCAGCTAGTAGCATTAGGCCATTTTATAAGGGTCCAGAAATAATTATGTGAATTGTCACTTTGTTATGTTATAAAAACTGAACAAAGCAAGGAGTGAGTGCAATGTCCTCATTAATGATAACATGGCTCTTTATTTTTATTTTTATTTTTTTAAATATATTTTATTGATTTTACCCAGAGAGGAATTGAGAGAGATAGTTAGAAACGTCGATGAGAGAGAAACATTGACCAGCTGCCTCTTGCACCCCCCCACTGGGGATGTGCACGCAACCAAGGTATGTGCCCTTGACTGGAATCGAACCCCGGACCTTTCAGTCCGCAGGCCGATGCGGTTTCGGCACATGGCTCTTTATTGACCTTTTCCAGTGGGTTAGGCAAGGTGCTAAGATTATTTTGCATACATTATCTCATTTAATTGAATCCTCACAATTATTTCCTATTTTATAAATTAAGAGTAATTTACTGAGGTCACAGAGCTAGTAAATAAAGCTGAATTCAGACCCAGCTCTTTTGGATGTCTTCTTTAAATCTTCACTGCCTGGCCCTAGCTGGTTTGGCTCAGTGGATAGAGCCTTGGCCTGCGGACTGAAAGGTCCCAGGTTAGATTCTGGGCAAGGGCACATGCCCAGGTTCCAGGCTTGATCCCCGGTGGGGAGCATACAGAAGGCAGCTGATCAGTAATTCTCTCTCATCATTGATGTTTCTCTCTCTTCCTCTCCCTTCCTCTCTGAAATCAATAAAAATATATTAAAATAAATAAATAAATAATTCTTCACTGTCTGGTGGTTCTCCTGCCCTCTCCCTCCTCTAGTTTTGGTTGTAATAAAAGCAGCATGAATTGGTTGCAACTTGAATCTGATACAATATTAGTTATTTAGATGAAGATTGGGTTAGTGGGCTACATCTCTAGAGTTAATTGAGTGTTGACTCCTGTGATTTACCAAATCTGGGGTCCTGATAATAGTGCTAACACATCTTACTAAGAGTTTGTCCTGTGAGCACACTTCATTTTCTGTTTGGTGTATGCTGTGCATACATGCCACTCTTCTGTGTAGAAGTCAAGACAGCAAATTGTGGAATCAAAACACGGGAAAACAATGGAAAACTGCTGAATACTCAAGTGCCCTCAAAGCACCTGTTGAATCCACAGTTGGTACTAGCATTATCTCTAAATATAGATAGAATCCTCTTAGAAACTCCTAGTGAAACAACTAGAACTGAGAGAAACAGCTGGGGCCTAAAGGAAGAGCCATAGGTTACAGGCCAAAACACCAGCATACCACCTGGAGGCTGATCCAGGAGTAGCGAAGGGCTACAGATACTAGTGAATGGCAGGAGAGGGAATTGTTTGTTGAGCATTTCTGTAGTCTAGGCATTGAACTCAGTGTGTTTTATATATATTATAAAGTCTTCATTCAATCCTTAAAAGTTATAAGGATTATCCCCATTTTTCAGATGAGGCTCAGAAAGGTTAAGTAACTTGTGCAGAGTCAGTTAATAATAGCAGTGAAGGATGTTTGTATGTACTATTTATTGTTGTTATTATTTTAAATTGCTGTTTGCAATTTCTCACTATAGAGCCACCTTGTTAAAATTGGGAACTAACAGTTACTCTTTAAGAACCACTGTGCTGCCAAAACCGGTTTGGCTCAGTGGATAGAGCATTGGTCTGCGGACTGAAGGGTCCCAGGTTCGATTCCGGTCAAGGGCATGTACATTGGTTGCAGGCACATCCCCAGTAGGGGGTGTGCAAGAGGCAGCTGGTTGATGTTTCTCTCTCAACGTTTCAGGCTCTCTATCCCTCTCCCTTCCTCTCTCTGGAAAATCAATAAAATATATTAAAAAAAATAAAAATAAAAAATAAAATAAAATGGCTCTGCAAAATGCACAAATAAAACATACATTAAAGATCCACTGTGCTTCTTTGAGAGAAGAAGTAGAACTGATTATTTCAATCTTGCTGCTTCACTGGAGATTGGAAGGAAAAGCTTTTTTTAAAAAAATATATTTTATTGATTTTTGTACAGAGAGGAAAGGAGAGAGATAGAGAGTTAGAAACATCGATGAGAGAGAGTCATTGATCAGCTGCCTCTTGCACACCCCCTACTGGAGATATGCCCGCAACCAAGGTACATGCCCTTGACCGGAATCGAACCTGGGGTCCTTCAGTCCCCAAGCCGACGCTCTATCCATTGAGCCAAACCGGTCCCGGCAAGCTTTTTGTTTTTTATTTTTCTGATTTAATTGTTGGGAAAGGGAGCCCATTCATTTAGTTAACAAATGACTTCTTGTAGACTATAGTTCGGTTTCTTCATTTGCTTGGTATCTATCTATTCTATATATAAAACCCTAATATGCAAATAGACTGAATGGCGGAACAACCAGTCACTATGACACGCGCTGACCACCATGGAACATGGTGGGTGTTGGCAGCAGAGTGCAGAACATGGCAGGCATCAGCCAAGGTAGGATGGTGGAGCAGGTGAGGGGGGGCGCCAGACCAAGGTGGAGGCCGTGTCACTATGATTGGGATGAGCCTTTGGTGGTTATTGAAAATTCTTTGCTCCAGTGCACCCTGGTCCCGTATGGCGCTCGCATTTGCTGCCAGCACTGGCCCTGCTCACACCCAATGCTGGCCCCAATTGCCCCTGAGGGCTTCTCCACCTCCCCCTGCTCCTGAGGGGCAATCGGGCAGCAGCTGCTGTTTGCACCCATTGCTGGCGCCAGCCTCAATCGCTTGTGCCATTATCCGAGTGGAGTCGGCACCATCAATGCGTGGGAGCAGCGGTGGCAGGAGTGTGGCTGCTGGCAGACAGGATTGGGGTGGGGTGTGGGGTGGGATGGGGCCAGATGGGGATGCGGAGGATGGGCTGAGACCTGCCCCTGTGCCCACTGCAGCTTCACGGCCCACAATTCCTTTCAAGGTGCACGAATTTGTGCAATGGACCCATAGTATAACTATATCTGTAGCAACATGAAAATGGTATGTCTATCTCTATTTTGAGAACTTGACTTTCAGGTAAGTCATTCAGGCTCTGCAGGATGACAGTGAAGCATGCCTGTTACAGACTTTTACCGCTTCTCCTGATACATTTTTGCCACAATAGATTAATCATGTTCTTGCTTGCTACTTAAAAAAAAATTGTGGTAAAATATACATAACAAAAGTTACTTTTTAAACCATTTTTAAGTGTACAGTTCAGTGTCATCAAGTACATTCACATTGCTGTGTATTCATCACGACCATCAACCTCTAGAAATTTTTATCTTCTTAAACTGAAACTGTACCTATTAAACAATGATTCCCTAATTCTTCTCTGAGTCCTTGGCAACCATCATTCTACTTTCTGTCTCTGTTAATATAACTACTCTGCACATCTTGTATACTTGAAATTATAGTATTTGTCCATTTGTGTCTGGCTTATTTAGCACAGTGTTTTCAAGGTTCACCAGTTTTTTAGCCTGTGTCAGAATTTCATTTCTTTTTAGGACTGCACAATAGTCCACTGTATGCACATACCACACTTTATTGATCCATTTATCATAAACACTTGGGTTGTTTCCACCTTTTGGCTATTGTGAATAATTCTGCTGTGAATATTGGTGTACAAATATTTGAGTCCTTGCTTTCAATTCTTGTGGGTATATACCTAGAAGTGGAATTTCTGGGTTATATAGTAATCAATGTTTAATTTTTTTTGGAAGCATTGTTACTTGTAAATGGTGATTTTATTATGTGTTCATCTGGAGTAGCAATTGGCTTTATGTTTGCTGGGTGATATTCCTCTACTAACTTTTTCTGTACTGTTTGCAGGACACTTGCACTGGAAATGATTCAAAGGAAATGATTTACCTAGGTTTTTGTTTTTAAAAATATATATTTTATTGATTTTTTTACAGAGAGGAAGAGAGAGGGATAGAGAGAAATATCAATGAAAGAGAATCATCGATTAGCTGCCTCTTGCACACCCCCTACTGGGGACGTGCCCGCAACCAAAGTACATGCCCTTGACCGGAATTGAACCTGGGACCTTTCAGTTGCAGGCCAATGCTCTATCCATTGAGCCAAACCAGTTTCTGCTGATTTACCTAGTTTTGATTGCTTTCTTTTAGCTTCGGCCTACTTATATTTATGTATCATGACATCTGACAAGCACATTAAAACATGTTTCAGCTTAGCAATAAAATTACTCTTAAAATTTTTTTAAACATTTCGGCTGATGAGTAAAATGGGAGTTTCTGTTCTAAAGTGTGAAATGTATCCAGTGTGGAAGGAGTCATTTGTTATGTGTATATCTTTTCAGTCATACCTATAAATGTGGATAATCATCTTGAGAACATTATCTGTATGTGTATGTGAAAAATGTGTCAGTAGTGTAGAGCTTTTTCAGTTTATTTTGTTGCCTTTGATTGAAATTCAAGGTACTTTTTTCATTTTAAAATATTTTTTATATATGAGCTACTGATTACTGCTAATCTTTGGTATACTTTTCTTCATTCATTGAATAAGGTTTTAGTGTCTGCTGCAGGCTTTAAATACTTCAGGCTTTAAATATAGCTGTAATGCCAGAAGTAAAAATGGCTGAAGTTATTTAACTCAGTTTTCTTCCCTCCATATTTGAGAAAGTTGACACACATTATGAAATACAATTGGTTGAAATAGCTGCAGATCGACAGTGAATTGTCTCTTCTGATGAGTCTATCTTTCATTTCATTTTTTCTAAATGTCACAAGGAGGTTAGTTATCCCTGCATCTTGCTTTTTGAGATTAATGGATTATGAAGGAGCTTTATATTTTGAGAACTCAAAGAGACTTAGTGAGCCCATATTACCTTGGAGGTGGTGTGTTGATTCTGAAATATTTCTAAAGTTTGTAAACACCTTTTCTTTAGATTACTGGATATTAAGCATTGGTCAGAGGCCAGCATTTAGTATCCTTGTTAAAATATACCATGGCTGCCTGTATAAGTGTGGGTTCTTGGAATATACATAATCTCCCACACAGATTCTGTGGCAGCCCAGGCCCTTAAAACATTCTGCAGTGTCCGAGGATGTAGCCATTAGCTTACAGGCAATTTCTTCAGTCATTGTTCAGTGACTAATTTGTGGTTAGGAGTTAGCTAGGAATTCTTACTAGTTCAAAACCTAAATAATAACCTTGGATTGCTATTAGGGGAGATTTTTACATTACTTAATTAGCAAAACTACATGATTACTAGTTGTGGAGGATGTGTATGTGTGTTTTCCAGAATTGGCAAAAGGGTCTTGGGACTGAGGAGAAGAAAGAAGTATGTGATGAGGCCATTATGTAATTGTAGATGAATCACCTATATATATCTATATATATAAAAGCCTAAGTGATCAGACAACCAGCAAGTAGCTATGATGCACACTGACCACCAGGGGGAAGACACTCAACACAGGAGCTACCCCCTGGTGATCAGTGCACTCCCACAATGGAGCGTAGCTCAGTTGACAGACAGGCACAAGACACAGAGCTCGTGGCTGGCAAGCGCAGCTGGCAGCGTGAGCCTCGCCTGTGGACACACCCCTGCATGCCTCAAGCGGCGGCTGTGGCAGGCACAGTGGGGCTGGGATGAGCTGGAGTGGCGCAGCACCCAGCTCGGGCTTGGCTCCTCCCCGGGTGCCTGCCCCTTCACAAACGACTTTATGCTGTGCAGGACTGATGCAAACAGCAGGCTGAAACCCAACATGCTGGTGGGTAAGGCTGGACTGTGGCGGCATGGAGGTGCACTGATCCCCACAGGCCAGGCTGAGAGACCCCACCAGGGCACAAATCTGCACTGGGCCTCCATTTGTGGATACATGGAGATGTCTTTTGTATTTGAAGATGCTGCTAATGATATAGTTCCTATTGACCTGCATTGGACTGAAAAGATCATTTTGAAAAACTGGCAGTCCTTCCTTTCTTGGATACATATGATGGGTTCAGTAGTAAATGATTTGCTGTTGTTTCAAGGCTAACACCGTAGTAGAGCAGTACTTTTTTAAAAAAAATTTAATAAATATTTATTGTTCAGATTATTACAATTGTTTCTCTTTTTTCCCCCATAGCTTCCCTCCACCGGGTTCCCAACCCACCCTCTGCCCTTACTCCCCGCCACTGTCCTCATCCATAGGTGTATGATTTTTGCCCAGTCTCTTCCCACATCCCCCACACCCCTTTCCCCCTGAGAATTGTCCACTCCCTTTCTATGCTCCTGATTCTATTATAGTCACCAGTTTATTCTGTTCATCAGATTTTTTTTATTCACTTGATTTTTAGATTCACTTGTTGATATATATGTATTTGTTGATCATAATTTTTATCTTTACCTTTTTCTTCTTCTTCCTCTTCTTAAAGAATACCTTTCAGCATTTCATATAATACTGGTTTGATGGTGATGAACTTCTTTAGCTTTTTCTTATCTGTGAAGCTCTTTATCTGCCCTTCAATTTTGAACGATAGCTTTACTGGGTAGAGTAATCCTGGTTGTTTTTTTCTATTTATCTCTTTGAATATTTCTTGCCACTCCCGTTTGGCCTACTTAGTTTCTGTTAAGAAATCAGCTGATAGTCATACCCTTGTAGGTAACTATTTTTCTCTTCCTGCTTTTAATATTCTCCCTTTGTCTTTGCCCTTGACATTTTAATTATGATGTGTCTTGGTGTGTTCCTCTTTGGATTCCTTTTGTTTGGAGTTCTGTGAGCTTCCTGCACTTGTAAGTCTATTTCTTTCACCAGGTGGGGGAAGTTTTCGGTCATTATTTCTTCAAATAGGTTTTTAGTATCTTGCTTCCTCTCTTCTTTTGGCATCCCCATAATTCTGATGTTGGTATGCTTGAAGTTGTTCAGAGGCTCGTTATGTTATCTTCATATTTTTGGATTCTCTCCAGTTCCATTTATGCTGTTGCAAATTGTAAGAACTCTTTTTTTTTTTTTTTTTTTTTTTACTGCAGCATAGTATTCCACTGTGTAGATGTACCACAGTTTTATTTTTTTTTCAAATATATTTTATTGATTTTTCACAGAGAGGAAGGGAGAGAGATAGAGAGCCAGAAACGTCAATGAGGGAGAAACATCGACCAGCTGCCTCCTGCACACCCCCCACCGGGGATGTGCCCACAACCAACGCACATGCCCCTGACTGGAATCGAACCCAGGACCCCCCAGTCCGCAGACCTACGCTCCACCACAGAGCCAAACCGGTTTCGGCCATGTACCACAGTTTTTTAATCCACTGATATGCTGATGGGCACTTAGGCTGTTTCCAAATCTTAACTATGGTGAATTGTGCTGCTATGAACATAGCGGTGCATATATCCTGTCTAATTGGCATTTCTAGTTTCTTGGGATATATTCCTAGAAGTGGGATCACTGGGTAAAATGAGAGTTTTATTTTTAGTTTTTTGTGGAAACTCCATACTGTTCTTCACAGTGGCTGCACCATTCTGCATCCCCACCAGCAGTGCATGAGGGTTCATTTTTCTCCGCATCTTCGCCAGCACTTGTCATTGGTTGATTAGTTGATGATAGCCATTCTGACAGGTGTGAGATGGTACCGCATTATCGTTTTGATTTGCATCTTTTGGATGATGAGTGACTTTGAGCATATTTTCATATGTCTCTTGGCTTTCTGTCTTCTTTCAAAAAATATTTAGGTCCATTCCCCATTTTTTGATTGGGTTGTTTATCTTCCTTTTGTTAAGTTGTATGAGTTCCCTTATGTCAGTCTTTTATAAGTTCATATTTGACATTTGTCATTGGTCTGCCTGTGCTGTAAGTTATGATGATCCTATAAGTTAGACTATAAGGTATTAATGTGTGATGCTGTGTAATTTGGGAGCAAAGGAATGCAACAATGAGGACTAAATTTGTGCTTAGGCATCTAATTTAATAACGTAGGAAAAGTCCTGGAAAAGGAGGGCTATTTGGTACCTTCATCCTGATTATTTGTTACTTGACATCTTAACATTTAAGTAAGAGTAAGTAGAATTATATTCAGTTTTGACATGATTACATTTTATATATATATCGACTTCAGAGAAGAAGTGAGAGGGAGAGAGAGATAGGAACATCAATAATGAGAGAGACTCATTGATTGGCCTCCTCCTACCCACCCCACACTGGGGATTGAGTCAGCAACCCAGGCATGTGCCCTGACAGGAATTGAACCACGACCTCCTGGTTCATGGGTCGATGCTCAATCACTGGGCTACATGATTACATTAAAAAAAAAAAAAAAAAAAATATATATATATATATATATATATATATATATATATATTTATTTATTTATTTATTATTGATTTTGTACAGAGAGGAAGGGAGAGAGATAGAGAGTTAGAAACATCGATGAGAGTTATTAATCAGCTGCCTCTTGCACACCCCCTACTGGGGATATGCCCGCAACCAAGGTACATGCCCTTGACCGGAATCAAACCCGGGACCCTTCAGTCCCCAAGCCGACGCTCTATCCATTGAGCCAAACCGGTCTCGGCTACATTTTTTTATTAGGCAGTAGAGCTGAGAACACATCATGCTTTCACACTCTATTGGCTAATCATTTCCATTGTGAAATAACCCCAAGTATATTATTAAAGTTCCTGGCAGATGAACCTTTTTTTTTTTTGAAAGAAAGCAAAATTTATTGACTACAGCAAAAATATACGTAAGACAATGAAACAAGGAAGGGCATAAAGAAGTAACAGGAGAGCCTAGGTTGGGCTGATTTGGCTCTCTTGGGAGTTAGAGAAAAGGTGCCTTGGAAACAGTTTCAGGGAATTAGCCCTGGACAAGCTGCTGCTGCCTATTGCGCGCTCCTGGTTGCAAGTCTCATGGGGTCCCTTAGAGGAGCGGTCACCAACTGGTGGTAGTTAGGGGGTACATGCCTGTCGGGGAATGAGAAGGAGAAAGGAATGGCAGGGGCGTGCTCCCTGGAGGGAGAGCCAGGTGGGACTGATGGGGTTGAACTGCTGCTGCTCATTGCTCCTTTGGTTGCAAGCTTCATGGGGTCCCTCAGAGGTTAGGGGGTAAGTGGCTGTGGGGGAAGAAGAGGGAATAGAGAATGGCCAGGCATGCTCCCTGATGGGAGAGCACACCTGAACTTTTTTTTTTTTAATTCCCACCCAAGGATGTGTTTTTATTGATTTTTAGAGAGAAAGGGAGAGAGGGAAAAACATTCATGTGTGAGAAAAACATCCATCGGTTGCCTCCTATATGCACCGTGACCAGGTATCAAATCCTAAACCTAGGTATTTGCCCTGATCAGGAATCAGCTCATAATCTTTTAGTGTACTGGAAGAATCTGCAACCTATCATGCTAGGATGATGCTCCGTCCAACTGAGCTACTTGGCCAGGGCAGAAGCATTTTATTGAGTGCCTACTATCTGTCTGATACACATAGTAAAGTAAGCATAAAAATCCTTGCCTCGCTGAAACCGGTTTGGCTCAGTGGATAGAGCGTCGGTCTGCGGACTGAAAGGTTCTAGGTTCTATTGCTGTCAAGGGCATGTACCTTGGTTGCGGGCACATCCTCAGTAGGGAGTGTGCAAAAAGGCAGCTGCTCGATGTTTCTGACTCTCTATCCCTCTCTCTTCCTCTCTGTAAAAAATCAATAAAAAAAAAAAAAAAATATATATATATATATATATATATATATATATATATATATATATATATATATATATATAAAATTCTTGCCTGAATGCAGCTTCTAGTCTGGTACAGGAAGATGTATAATAAGCAAAGGTATAAAATGTTTGGTATTTTAGTTGGTGATAATTGGTATTGAAAAAACAAAAACAAAATCAGGAAAGGTGATAGAGATAACTCTGTTAGCATGTGACTCATTTGAGAGAGAAGGGGGGGGGAAGAGGGAAGAAGGAAGCGAGAGAGGAAGGAGGTCTTGTTGAGAAAATAATACTTGGGCAAAAACTTAAAAGTCATTTTTGAATCCGTTTTCTTCCTCATACCTCACATTAGATCCATTTCCAATTCTTGTTTATTTTGTCTTCAAAATACATCTCAAACCCACTTAAATAGGTGGATTAAATTGGCAGTAGCAGTTTGAAAAAGTTTTCTTCTGATTGTTTTTATTCTCAGTGAATTAGGAATCAGTGCTCAGCTGAAAGTGAAGGTGGGGAGCAGCAGGTAATGGAGGTTTGTGGAGAAAGAAGGTATGAAATTGTTCAGGAGAGTGGGAGAATGTCTGAAGCAGGGAAATATTGTATGATTGCCAGGTGGCTTTAGGAGCGAGCCCCTTGAGGTTTGTGGTCATGAATTTTAAAAAATATATATATTTTATTGATTTTTTACAGAGAGGAAGGGAGAGAGATAGAGAGCTAGAAACGTTGATGAGAGAGAAACATCGATCAGCTGCCTCCTGCACACTCCCCACCAGGGATGTGCCTGCAACCAATGTACATGCCCTTGACCGGAATCGAACCCGGGACCTGTCAGTCCGCAGACCGACACTCTACCACTGAGCTAAACCGGCTTTGGCTATGGTCATGAATTTAAAGTTAGATGAGTCAGTATGGTTTTTTCCCCTCCAGCCACATTCAGCTGCAGTAGTATGTTTGGAGTAGATTTAACCATAGAGAGGTTTTACCAATATAGTAGAACAAAACACAAGAGGGTCAAGGAATAGAGGTTATGTGCAAGGGAGCAAATATGTATGCTGTGGAATTTAAACTATTATTTCTCAATCTATATATTTGTCTTGAATTAAATTTATTTTAAGGTTTGGCTCATGGCATTGCGGGGGCTGAGAAGTCCCATGATCAGCCATCTGCAAGTCACAGACCCAGGAAAGTTGGTGGTATAAATTCCAGTCCACGTCTGAAGGCCTGAGAACCAAAACCTAAGTTCCAGTGCAAGGGCAGACTGATAGCTCCACAGTCAGCCAAAAGGAGAGGGATGCTCTCTTCCTCTGCCTTCTTGTTCTGTTCCTCACCGGATTGGTTGATACCCACTTACATTGGGGAGGGCCATCTGCTTTATTCAGTCTGCCTATTCAGATGCTAATCTCAGATGAAAACACCCTCTGTGTTTGGTCAAATATATGGGCACTTGTCCTTTAGTTAGGTTGACACATAAAATTAGCCATCACAGCCAGATAATGGGTAATAAAGTTTTCACGTGATATTCAAGTAGAGGTTTTTTAGGGAAGCAGGAGGGAGACTGATTTGGAAACATCATTGAGGAACAAGAAGGACACTTTCCTCACCCCCAGTTCCAGTAGTAGGAGGGGTGGAGAAAGATAATTTTCACCACTTGAAGGCTATGAGGGGTGTTTGGCCTGAAAGGAGAACCTAGTTTCAATTAGAACAAGAAGTTGAAGGGAATATTCAGAGTGGAGGTTGAAAATGTAGGGCACAGTGGAATGGCTTAAAAATTTGGAGAGAGATGTGAGGCAGATGGGGACAGAGCAGAGGGTGTGTAGAACTGTGTGGGGATTAGAATATAGGAGATAAGATTAGGTTAGAATCATCTGGGGATTCTTTTGATGGACAGCATAAACACAGATCAAGAACATGAAAAGATTAGACCTGATAGCAGGCAGATAATGTATAGTCTTCAATATTATCATCAACTCAGGCATCCACTGGGTTCTTGGAACATAAATCCTTCGAATAAGGGGGACTACTATAATATAGAAACACATATATACTCACCACAGTGCTTGTTTAATCTTAATTATGCCATATTGCTCTACATCTTTTCTTAACTGACTTTTATTGTGTATATTTTCAACATTCTATACATGCAGAAAGAATAATATAATGAATTCACTTGTGCCCTCATCTAGCCAGCAATTATCAACAATTTTTCCATTCTTAGTTTAATCTATTCTTGATTATTCTCTTTCAATCAGTTGGTTTGGGTACTGTCAATGTGATCCATCCTTTTTTAAAAATTCTCCATGAGCCTTTCATCAATGGTTTCAGCAGCTATTGATGATTGTTGCCTAGATCCATTCTGTCATTAAGACTTGCAAAAAAATAGCATTTTTCTAATGCTGTTATTCTGTATTTATTAGCTGGATTCTTCTATAGAAATGAATTTTTCTTTATTAACTTAAAAAAATATATTTTATTGATTTTTTTACAGAGAGGAAGGGAGAGGATAGAGAGTTAGAAACATCAGTGAGAGAGAAACACCAATCATCTGCCTCCTGCACACCCTCCACTGGGGATGTGCCCGCAACCAAGGTACATGCTCTTGACCGGAATTGAACCTGGGACCCCAGTCCACAGGCCAAGGCTCTACCCACTGAGCCACACCGGTTTCAGCTCCTTCATTAACTTTTTTATTACTCTGAAATATGGTTTATATAGGAGAGGCAGAATAAATGTTTTGGTTCTTTCTCTTCATAAGTATTTAGAATAATGAAATGAGTTAGTGTCCCACCAACCTCCAAAAAATGTTCACCAATGTATTGGCCCTTAAAGCCTAGAATATTTATATGACCCTTTACAGAAAAAGTTTTCCAATCTTTAGTCTAAACAAAAGCTTAATTTTGTTGTTATTGATTTTTCTTAGAAGTGGCAGGGAGAGAGAAATTAAAACACCACCTACTGGGGATTGAGCCCAGTAACCAGCAACCTTTTGGTGCACAGGGCAATGCCCAACCAATTGAGTCACACAGGCAAGGGCCAAAAGTTCAATCTGGTTTCCCTGCCTTGGATTTGACCTTTGTCCAGGGGTATTTCTTAATTTGAGAAACATTTTGTTATATTGGGGGCTATGGGAATAAGGAAACGGGTGTTGTTTTTTTTGGACCCAATAAGTCCTTTATATTTTCTCTATATTCTGCTTGAAAATTGTATATATTTTTCTTTTATTTCTCTCTACCTGTATTTTATGATACATAGCTCAACAACAATAACAACAATAAAACCAACTGGTTGATACTTTTGACATTCTGGAAATCTTCTTACCCAGATTAATAATTTCATTTGTTGTATTTTCTGTTTTCTACATTACTGCAGGTGACAGCTTTATTAAACTTTATACCATTATCTAGTAAGATTCTTCTTTCCTTCAGCTTCCAATAACACTTTCTTTTAAGGCAAGAATCAGTAACCTTTTTCTGTCAAGGGCGAGATAATTAATATTTAGGTTTTTTGGGCCATATGATTTCTGGCACACCTGCACAATTCTATTGTTAAAGGAGAAAGCAACCGCAGACAATAAGTAAATGGGGATGACTGTGTTCCATTAAAACTTTATTTACAAAAACAGGCAGCAGGTTGAATTTTACCAGTAGATTGTAGTTGGCTGTTTTGAAATCATTATTGACATCTTCCTGAGGTTCTTCCTAACATTGTCTTTAAGAACCTTCAGGCCCAGTGGGCATGGCTCTGGTTGAGCATTGACTTATAAGGCAGGAAGTCACAGTTTGATTCCTAGACAGGGCATATGTGCGGGTTGGAGGCTTGATCACTAGTGTGGGGTGTTCAGGAGACAGCTGATCAGTGATTCTCTCTCATCGTATGTGTTTCTATCTCTCTTTCTCCTTCCCTTCCTCTCAGAAATCAATGAAAATATACTAAAAACAAAACAAAACAAAACCTTTTACTAACACTTTCAAGGCCCTTCTTGCCTTCTCCTGCCATTCAGTCCCAAAGCCAAACAATTTAATTACCAAAATCTGTTTTGGCTATCTATTGCTGCGTAACATAACATGCCAAATTTAGTGATGTAAAATAACACTTCTTTTTAACTTTTATGGTTCTGGTGTTTAGGCTTCGCTAGGTAGTCGTGTCTCAGTGTTTCTTAGGAGAATACAATCAGATTGTAACTGGGGATGGAGTCATTTAAAAGGCTTCCTCACCGAAGTCTCTTAATGCAGTTGGAGTCAGCTGGTAGCTAAGCCTGGAGGTGACTCCTCATTCACATGTCTGATGCTGAGCTGGAAGGACTCAAACAGCTGGCCCTCCTCAGCCATCTCCTAGTAATTTTCTGTGAGGCCTGGTCCAGTCTCTCTAGTACAAGGCCTTCAGGGAATGTAGATATCTTATATGGTGATTCACGCTCCAAAGTTGCCTGTCCTGGGAGAGAACCAGACATGAATTTTCTCAGCTTTTATGACCTAACTTCTGAGGTTGCTCAGTGTCACTTCTGCATCATTCTCTTTATGGGAAGGAGAATTTGATTCTGCCTTTTGATGGGAGTAGGATCAAAGAATTTGCAAATATGTTTTAAAACATGAAATGTCTCCCTGCTCCCCACCTCCAATATAAAAAAGTTCTGGAAGCTGTAATATAGTGGATCTTGCTTTATATAGTGGATCTTGTAATATAGTGGATAGGCTTTCTCTTTCTTGTTGGTGTGGGTGGAGGTAGGAGATGAGTTCCCTTCATTTAATGTTCCAGAATGGATTTGTCAAGATGTCAAGGAAGAAGACTTCCCAGGGCTGGGAGCTTTGGACTTGACATTCTTTTTCCTTTTGTATGAGAGTAGGCATAATGGTGCTTCCATCCCAAAAGAGAAAACAATCGAAACAAAATCTCTGAAACTATTGAAAGTTCTACCATTTAGTCTGCCTGATATGGCCCAGTGCTTGAGCATCAACCTATGTATGAACCAGGAGGTCATGGCGCGATTTCCAGTCAGGGCACACGCCTGGGTTTCGGGCACAATCTCCAGTTAGGGAGCATGCAGGAGGCAGCCAATCAGTGATTCTCGCCCATCATTGATGTTTCTATCTCTCTTCCTTTTCCTTCCTCTCTAAAATGAATAAAAATATATTTAAAGCTGAAACTGGTTTGGCTCAGTGGATAGAGCGTCGGCCTGCAGACTGAAAGGTCCCAGGTTCGATTCTGGTCAAGGGCATGTACCTTGGTTGTGGGCACATCCCCAGTAGGGGGTGTGCAAGAGGCAGCTGATCGATGATTCTCTCTCATCAATGTTCCTAACTCTCTATCCCTCTCTCTTCCTCTCTAAAAAATCAATAAAATATATTAAAAAGTGTATATATATATTTAAAAAATAAAAACCAGCAAAACTTAAATATATCCTATTCTATCTAATAAAAGAGTAATATGCAAATTGCCCATCACTCCAACACACAAAATAGCTGCCCCCATGTGGACACAAGACGGCTGCCACAAGATGGTCAGCAGGGGAGAGCAGTTGGAAGGGACCAGGCCTGCAGTGGAAGACAGGGGCAACCAGGCTGGCAGGGGAGGGCAGGGGAGCAGTTAGGTGTCGATCAGGCTGGCAGGCAAAAGCAGTTAGGGGCAATCAGGCAGAGGCAAGCGAGCAGTTGGGAGCCAGCAGTCCTGAATTGGAGAAGGTGCAGGCTGGGCTGAGGGACACCCCTTCCCCCCTCCCCCCATGAGCTTTGTGCACTGGGCCTCTAGTATGCTAATAATTTGTAGTGGTATGAGAACCTCAAGAAGAGTCAGGAAAGAAAGTTCTGGAATAAGTCGCATCCCCAAGGGAACAATATATCTTAAACTACTGAAAATGGGGAAGACTTTTCACTATAGTTCTTTAATTTCAGTTGCAACTTGGAAGAGGTAACATCTTTTGGGATTAGTATTCTGTACCTTTTCCAGTTATTTATCTGCATTTTCTTTTCTCTTTCCTTCCAGTTGACACACAGTTGGTTTGGAGGCAGTAGAGGTGGGAGGAGGAAGAGTTAATTTTTCATGCTTTACGTCTGCTAATATTATTTAACTGATTTCACCTAAATGAAACTTATTTTTTAGAATATTCAATGCATGGTATGTTGCATGCATTATGTATTCATTTAAAGCACCTTATTCCTGCCAAGGGCCATACAAAATTATTAAGTTAAAAATTAGCTGCTATATTTGGTCAAACATTTAATTAACTCATCCCAATGCTTTGGCAGGGCCAGACCAAATAAATGATTTTATATGGCCCACGGGCCAGATGTTCCCCATTGAAAGAATTATAGTAGCATGAATTTATGAATGACATGGATAGCAGATTATTTCCAGTCTAAAATTGCTCTGTTCATTTTTGGATAAAGTAATTACCTGCTTGAGCAATATTTTTCTGGCATGTTATAAGCCATGAGAATGGTTTGGAAGGATCTGAATGAATGCTGAGTGTAAAGGTTTTTAGTGCACTTGATTTTATCCTTTCTTGCTTAGAGTGTTGGTGGAGTACTTTGATATTGAGAGAGGACAGGGAAAAGGCTGCTTTGTGAAAACAGTAATTCCATAGAGACTGGTGGTATTAGAAATATTTTATTTTTGGGGTTTAGAAATTCAGAAGACCTAAACACATGTTGATGTGCTCTCTGCCCATGTATTAATGAATTTAAAATATGTTGTTGAGCCCTGACTGGTGTGGTTTAGTGGTTAGAAATTAGCCTGTGCACCAAGGGTCATGGGTTTGATTTCCAGTCAAGGGCATGTACCTGGCTTGCAGGTTGGAGTGTGTGCAGGAGGCAACCAATTGATGTTTCTCTCCTTCCTCCCACCCACTCTCCTTAAAAATCAATGGTAAAAATATTCTTCAGTGAAAATTAACAACAAAAATAATAATAAAGTATATGCTGCTGATTTAATGTTGAGTTTGTATATTGACTTCTGGTTTGGGCTTCTTTAAGCTGTATGTATATATTGAATCAAGTTAGTTTGTTAAAAATATTTAATCTATCTTTTCAACTGACATACAATATTTTGAAAATATTATTTTGAAAAGACAGCTATTATTTTGAAAGTAACAGATGTATTTAATATTTTTGTGATTGTACAAATGTTACTGGTAAGAAAGTCTTTGGATCATAAAAAGTGTTTGTCAAATGTATCTTTTTAGTTTGGTCTAAAAATGTACCATCTATATTTTTGGTGAGTATAATTAACAAAAGTAGTTCAGATAAGAGTCTAAATCTGAAATGATGAAGCTTCTGTTCTTAAGACAGTGCTTTATTTATACTAGGCATCAGAAAAAAATAGCTGGAAATATCATTTGAAAGAATTCTTATGTTAGTTATGGGATCTTTCAAGAACTACCAGCTTCAGCCCTAGCTGATTTGGCCCAGTGGATAGAGCGTCAGCCTGCGGACTGAAAGGTCCTGGGTTCTCTTCCAGTCAAGGGCGCATGCCTGCGTTGTGTGCTTGATCCCCAGTAAGGGTGTGCAGGGGGTGGCAGGTCGGTGACTCTCTCTCATAGTTGGTGTTTCTATCTCTCTCTCCCTGTCCCTTCCTCTCAAAAATCATTAAAAATATAGTGTGTGTTTAAAAACAAAAAAACAAAACAAAAAACCTACCAGATTCAGCAATGACTATGCCTTTTAAAGAGTCCTAAAAATTTCAGAGCTGGGAAGAGACAAGACAAAGTTTTGTTTGGTCTTCCTTAAATATATACATGAATGGAAAAGGATATTTTCTTCCCTTCAGCTTTTGCATTAAAATTTTCATTTTCCATGGTATTTACTACATGTTGTATGAAATTCATTGTTAAAGGATTTTTTTATTTTTAAATAGGCAAAATCATGATTTCATACAAACATGAGATGAACACATATAAAAAATATTACTAAGCGGATTAATAAGAGAACCAGTAAGAAGTTAAAAGTAGCCGAAACCGGTTTGGCTTAGTGGATAGAGCATTGGCCTGCGAACTGAAAGGTCCCAGGTTCTATTCATTTTGCCTTGATAGAACACTGGCTGATACCCTATTTCTTTATTGCCAAACTTCTCAGTTGAGTAGTTAAGGGGTTTGGCCTCCACTTTTTCATCACCTGCTTTTACAGTAAACTCCTGCACTCTAATATACTATAACTCGCCCCTGAATCTGAAACAGCAGCACTCTCCCACTCAATCTCCCATAAAGCTTAGAATGTACTAGTAATAGGCATTCAGTGAATATTAGTTGAATAATGAATGAAATAGTAGCTTTAAAAGACTGAGCTCTAGCTGGTTTGACTCAGTAGATAGAGAATCAGCCTATGGACTGAAGGGTTCCAAGTTTGATTCCAGTCAAGGGCATGTACCTTGGTTGCAGGCACATCCCCCGTGGGAGGTGTGCACGAGGCAGCTGACGATATTTCTCTCTTATCGATGTTTCTAACTCTCTAACCCTCTCCCTTTCACTCTGTAAAAAAAAAAAAATCAATAAAATATATGTAAAAAAGAGAAGAAGAGCCCTGCCTGGTTTGGCTCAGTGGTTTTAGATTCCCCCACCCCTGGTAAGGGCAGGTACTGGAGGCAACTGATTGATGTGTCTCTCTCACCTCCATGCCTCCTTCCCTCCCTCCCTCCTTCCCTTTCTCTCTCTCTTCTACTCTCTCTGGAAATCAATGGGAAAAAATGTCCTTGGATAAGGATTTAAAAAGAAAAGAAGAAATCTGATAAGAAACTATTATACCTAAATTCAGTCTAACTGGATGCTTTTGTAAAATGTGAGTTTTAGTGTGTTTTTGTTTTTTGAGAAGCTCATGGTTTGTATCAGATTCTGGAAAGAAATTTAATATATGTGTTTTAGAGAAAGTTTAACGTCTCAAGGAAAATTTTTAGCTAAAGCATCTTTTCTGTTTTTCCTATCAAGAGAACTCAGACCATTCTTCTCCCAGTTCAGTGATACTCAGACCTTGGTTCTTGAAACCCATATAAGCCTTTCAGCAGCTGTCTTCTTCTAAGACCTCCATTGTTTTAACCAGATTATGCCATGATAGGGAAATAACCATGCTGCCTTTGGTTAATGATACTGATATGGCACCAAAGGTATATTCTTTTAAAAATAGCAGTTGCAGCTTTGATCAATTGATTTCTCTTTAGTTATTGTAACAAGTATCCTTGTTTAACAGTTAATATTTTTGCTTTAGCTGTCTAGTAGATAGTATTAATTTGCCAAAAGTTGTTTCAAGTTTTCTTTGATTATAGTAGAAGTCTTTTTTATCTATTGCTATTCTATCTTATATAATTTATTGTTAATTGAAAAGGTTGGTTAAAGCAGGAGATTAAAATGATACATACACACCATAAGCATCTTATTTCAGCTTACAACAAATAAATATACATTTATTCACCAACCTTATGATGTATTAAGTATGCGCCTGCTGATTAGAGTTCTTCATCTTTTTGGCATTAATTACATCCTGTGATGCATTGCTTGAAACTTCCAATTACAGTTTTTCTAAGTGGAGTGAGAGCTCTTAGTTACTTGAAACAATGCGTATAAGCTCCTCCTAGATTTTTTAATTTGCTCCAAGCTTATTTATGTGTTTTACCACACTTCAATATAGAACAGTTTATTTATTTTTAATTGAATATATTGGGGTGAAGTTGGTTAATAAAATTATATAGGACCATGCTCTAACCACTTAACCACTTAACCATACTGGCCAGGACAAGGCTCTCTCTCTCTCTCTTTTTACTTTTAAAGTTTTTTGTATTTTTTTTTTTTTTTTAATCCTCAACTGAGGGTATTTTTCCATTGATTTTTAGAGAGAGTGGGAGAGAGAGGGAAAGATGGAGAGACATCCATAAGAGAGAAACATCGATTGGTTGCCTTCTGTACGTGCTCCCACCAGGGCCCAGGCCTGGGAGGTGCCTGCAACCGAGATATGTGCCCTTGACCGAATCAAACCTGGGACCCTTCAATCCACAGGCTGGCAATCTCTGTCCATTGAGCCAAACTGGCCAGGGCTTTATTTTTGTTAATTCTCAACCAAGGATGTTTTTTCATTGATTTTTAGAGAGTAGAAGAGAGAGGGAGAGACAAAAAGAGAAACATCGATGTGAGAGAGAAACATTGGTTGCCTTCCACATTTGCCCCCCGACCTGGGCCAGGGATCAAGCCTACAACCAAGATACATGCCCTTGACCAGAATCAAACCCAGGACCCTTCAGTCTGAGGGCTGACGCTCTATCCACTGAACCAAATCGGCTAAGGCAAGGCTCTTGCTCTTGATAGATTAAAAAAACAACAACCCGCTCTTGATAGATTGAAAGAAAAAAAAAGTTCCCCAGGCTATCTACTCATCCCTTCATTCTCCTCCCACATTGGAAAGCATTTCATATAAGGCTACTTTTATTTTCTTCTTGGGTTGCATTTTATGAAATGTTTTTTTTTCTGTCAGGTGCCATGTATAAGTTCTATAATCCTTATGCTTTTTTATACCAGAAATCTTAAGCATGTATTTTTGAAATGTTTAGTGATGTGGAAAAAATAGCATTTGTATCTTTATAATTTACTAGAGATCTGATCATGAAATTCATGCAAGAGGCTCAGCCTTTGCAGCTCTGGTGGCTTGCCTTGGCCCTCACAGCCCCGGCTTCATCTGGAAGGTTGTCCGGCTGTCCAGTCTAATTAGCATATTACGCTTTTATTATTATAGATAGACACTTCCTGCAGTATGGATTAGTACAAATTTTGGTGTTTTGGTTTTCCTTAATAAAATTCCTTTGTGACCCTAGCTGGTTTGCTCAGTGGATAGAGCCTGTGGACTAAAGGGTCCTGGGTTTGATTCTGGTCAAGGGCACGTGCCCAGACTTTGGGCTTGATCCCCGGTAGGGAGTGTGCAGAAGGCCGCCAATCAATGATTCTTTCTCATCTCTCTCTATTCCTCTCCCTTCCTCTCTGAAATCAATAATAATATGTTTAAAAAATAAAATAAAATTTCTTTGTGTGCTTCCCATTTACCTCCAGCCCAGGTTTCTTGCAGCTGTATTTGAGCTGGGAAACCTGAGGAGAGGTTAGAAATATGAAATTCTAGAGGAAGAAAAAAGACCTTTGATTTGGACATGAGATAATATTTTAGTTTGTGAAGCAGAGATGGGGATAATATTTTTTAGATAGATACAGAATATAAGATGACCAAGAGAACATGCTTTCTGAAATAAAAAAATGGTTTGATTCTAAGATTAAAGTTTCTAAAAGAGCAAATAGCCATACTAGAGGCCCAGTGCACAGAATTCATACATGGGTAGGGTCCCTGATGGTCAGAGCATATCATAGCAAGCAATGGAACTGGTCGGTTGACCTCCCTAGGGGACACTTTGCATATTAGGCTTTTTTTTTTTTACAGAGAGGAAGGGAGAGGGATAGAGAGTTAGAAACATCGATGAGAAAGCATCATCGATCAGCTGCCTCTTGCATACCCCCTACTGGGGATGTGCCCACAACCAAGGTACATGCCCTTGACCAGAATCGAACCCAGGACCTTTCAGTCCACAGGCCGACGCTCTATCCTGAGCCAAACCAGTTTCAGCTATATTAGGCTTTTATATGTATAGATTTTTTAGAATATTTTTCCTCTAATCACTAGTTTTGTTTAGAAAAAATACAAAACAAAACCTGTGGATATATCTCAGAAATTTTGTACAAATAGCTCTTACTATAACCCTAAATATGTGTATTTTTCCTCCCTCTAGAATCATCCTGGAGAGACATGAATATCTGCAATGATATTTCCTGACAAGAAGATAATAGAAGGAAAGGAGATCACCAGTTAGCAGAATTTCAAATAACCAGGATTTTTTATTTAATACCTCCAACTGCAGACTTCTCTTGCCTACCTTTAAATCAGAGATAACTACAATCAAAACCCAGACAAGGCAAAAGAATACTTTTCTTCTATATCTTTTGAGAGAAAAGAAATTACAATGTCTAGGAAACAAAACCAGAAGGGTAAGAGTATATATAGGCATAAATTGTTAAAAGCATAGTTGTGGAGTAATGTTCACCATTTATATCTGTATTTTCAAAAAAACATTCTCTTAATATGTTGTGAATGGTTATACTTTACCTGTGTACAGTATTACTGTTAGTTATAACTTGTTATCAGGACAGAAATTAATTTTGGAAGAGTACAGAACATTCATAACTTTACCTGTTATCGCATTAAGTGTCTGAAAATTTTATTTTACAGCTTCGTGTACTACTACTTTTGGAATTCATATAACACTTGCTTTTATCTTAGAAACCTAATAAATAGGAGTATACTTGCAGGATAGCCAAATGCCTCATGAAAATGTACTTTTTGGAGAGTGAACATATATTAGGGGGAATGCTAGGAGATAATTTACTGCAGGATATTCTGTATCCTTTGAGTTGATGTTTCATTGGAGATAGGAAATGAAACGAGAAAATGCTTTTAGATTTTGATTCATTCTTTAGCTTTCCTTCTGGGATAATTACTCTAGTTTCTTGTCAAAAGTAAAATATTGAATATAAGGTACAAAGAGTCAAGAAATATCAAGAATAATTATAAGGGAAGTACAACAGGACTATATAAAATCACTTTTTCATTTCCTAGAATTTCTCCAAAAAAGTTAAGGGACAAATTTTATAATAGCACTAGAACTGTTATTCACAACTGGAATATATTTATTAAGGGAATGACCATAGCTATTCTGGCTCCCCTCTCCTCATTTAATTTCCAATTTAATGTTCTTTAATTGAAAATAAAGCTGTAGATACAGATCTCACACATTAAATATGAAAAAAATGCTTTTAAACTTAATTCTGACATTGCAGTTAAAAACCTCATTATAAGAACAATATATCAAAACTCCTTTTGGTCTTGAGAACTGTTGTTTCATTGTATAGTAAATCAATGTCAAGAAAATCTGGGCTCTAAGGAACTGTTTAGATTCCTAAAGAAGCTGAACTGTTCTATGGAATGGGATTCATCAACTGAAAATTTTTTATATCCTTTTTGTTTCTTCTTCAGACTTTAATTTCATCATAATTCAGTTTGCTTTTTCCCCAGTTATGCTTGAAACACTGATATCTGTTTTCCTTCTGCAAATGAGAAACATTATAGTAAAAACAGGATTCCAAACTTTAAAATAAAATAATTTATTCTAAAAGGTTAGCATTTAATTTTTCCTAAAGAGTTAACTTTAGCAGATTGCTTTGACCTCTAAAAACCTAGTCTTTGTTTATTTCATGTCTGTGTTTTGCTCGAGTTATAAAAATGTCTTGATTACTATAGCTTTATAGTATTCTTGAAGTCAGGTAACATCAGTTCTTCAACATCGTTCTCCTTCAACATTATGTTAGCAATTCTGGATCTTTTGTCTTTCCATATTAACTTGAGAACCAGTTTGTCAATATCCACAAAATAAATTACTGGGGATTTTGATTGGGATTGCTTTTAATGTATATTAAATATATTTGAGACCCGATGCATGGATTCGTGCACGGTGGGGTCCCTTGGCTTGGCCTGCAGGGATCGGGCTGAAACCAGCGGGGTCCCGGATTGTGAGAGGGTGGTTCTTGGGTGATGCACACTGGAATCCACACTGGAATCTGGCTCCTTCCTCTCTGGCTCGGTGATGCACCCAAGAACTGCAGCTGCCAAGTCACCGCAGCTTGGCAGCTCCTGTGTCGAGCGTCTTCCCCCTGGTGGTCAGTGCACATCATAGCTTCTTAGTTACTGGTCCTCTGCCCCCGGTTGTCATTGTGCATCATAGCTACTGATCGAACAGTCAGCCGGTCAATTAGACTTTTAAATAGAGTGAATTTGTGTGTGTGTGTGTGTGTGTGTGTGTGTGTGTGTTTGTGTGTAATTTCAGAGTGGAAGGAAGAGAGAAACATCAGTGCTGAGAGAGTATCATTGATCGGCTGTCTCTTGCACACCCCCACTGGGGATCAAGCTCACAACCAGGGCATGTGCCCTGACCAGGAATCAGTAAGCTCCTAATTCATAGGTCAGTGCTCAATCATGAACCACACCAGCTGGGTTTAGGATTGCTTTTAATCTACATAACAAGTTGGCAAGAACTGACATCTTGATAACATTGAGTCTTCCCATTCACAAACATAGAATGTCTATTTATTTAGTTCTTTTCTTCAGAGTTTTGTAGTGTTCCTCATATAGGTCCTATGCATACTTCGTTGGATTTATACCCAAGTATTTTTGGGGTGTTAAATGGTATTGTGTTTTTTATTTTAAATTCCATATATTCATTGCTGTTACAGTGATGGACTTTTGTATATTGATCTTGTATCCTGCAAAGTTGATATAATCATTATTCGTTCCAGAAGTTTTAAATAACATTTATTTTTTGAGTTTATTATTGACATTAAAAATTTTTATTTTTAGAGAGAGGAAGGAAGGGGGGGGAGAGAGAGAAAGAGAGAGAGAGAGAGAAACATCAATCGGCCCTCACGAGGGATCAAGCCTGGGCATGTGCCCTGACTGGGAATCTAACCGGTAACCTCTTGGTGCACAGGATGATGCTCAATCAGTGAGTCATACCAGCTGGGCTATAATTGAAAATTTAAGCTTATCAAAAATAGAAGAGTATGACCCTGATTGGTTTGGCTCAGTAGGTAGATCGTCGGCCTGCAGACTGAAGGCTCCCAGGTTTGATTCTGATCAAGGGCATGTACCTTGGTTGCAGCCACATCCCCAATAGGGGGTTGCAGGAGGCAGCTGATTGATGTTTCTAACTCTATCCCTCTCCCTTCCTTTCTGTAAAAAAAATCAATAAAATATATTTTTTAAAAATAGAATGGTATGATGCACTCACCAATAACCATAATTCAGGTCCGATAATTAACAACACATGGCCAATCATTTTTGTGTATATTTTAACCCACAGTGGATTACTGTTATTATTATTTTTGTTTGTTTGTAAATCCTCACCTGAGGATATCCCTCCATTTATTTTTAGGGAGAGTTGAAGAGAAAGGGGTAGACAGAGAGAAACGTTGATGTGAGAGAAATACATCGATTGGTTGCCTCCTGTATGAGCCCTGATCAGGGCCCAAGCTGGGGAGGAGCCTGCAACCAAGGTGCGTGCCTTTGACTAGAATCAAACAAAGGGCTCTTTGGTCCTCAGGGCGATGCTCTATCCAACTGAGCCCAACTGGCTAGGGCTATTATTATTTTTATGTTCAAGGATCTCTGAACTTTTTTATTGGCCTTCTGCCCCCTCTCCGCCCCCGCCAAGGAATACCCCAGAATTTTGGTGTCATTGACCTTAGATACCACTTTGCTGTCCACAGTCCATGAATTGCATGGAGTTGCTGTTGTCCAGGCCATCACCAAGGTGGAAGTCCTCCTCTTCTAGCAGGCAGTGGTAGGTGGCCATCTCAGCTTCCAGCTTGACCTTGATGTTCAGCAGGGCCTTATGCTCTTGGACCTGGCACTTTCCCTTTGCCCAAGTCTGGGCCAGCTTTGACTCCAGCTGCAGCAGGATCCCATTGAGCTGCTCTATCTGCATGGCATAGGGCATCTCCACCTCACACAGGCTGTTCTCCAAACTGGCCTTCAGATTTTTCATGGAGTCCAAGTTGACCTCCAAGGGTTGGACTATACATCTCAGCCCATGAGTATCATCTCAGGAGCTCCTATCTCAGTAGTCTGTGGCCAATAATTGTCTATCTGGGACCAGTACTTGTCTAGCTCCTCTCCTTTCCTCAGAGTCAGCTCGTTATACTGGGCCCAGATGTCTGCCATGAGGTCCTGAGATTTGGGGGCATCCAACTTCCCGGTCAACACAGAATTGGCAATCTGGTTTGGTGGAACATTTACTTCCTCCTCATGCTGCTGCTTCGTGAAGAGCAGGTCCTCCTTGAAAGCCTTGCTCTCTATCACCAGCTGCAGCCGAGTGATATTGATGTCATCAGTGACCTTATCGAGACCATTGATGCCACTCTTCATGGACTAGCGCACGAGCAGCTCTGTCTCATACTTGACTTTGAAGTCAGCAGCAGCAGGACAGGCATCATCAGTCAGCAGAACAATGTGGGCTTTGTCCACAGAACTTTAAAAAAATCTGAGCCCTCAGGTCCTCAGTGATCTTTGAAATAATGACCCCAGTCTCTGACCTAGGGTCCCTTCTTCTCCAGGTGTTCCTGAATTTGATCTCCAGTCTCCAATTATCAGCCTCCAGGCTTCTCACCTTCTCCGAGTGGGAGGCCAGGCGGTCATTCAGGCATTGCATAGTCTTCTTACTCTGGATGCTCCCTGTGCCCAACAGACCCCCAGCCATCCCTACAGCCAGGCCCCCAGACCTTCAGCTGTCCCGCACACTGGTGCCCCTGCTACCTTCATGCCTGGTAGATGCTGACTGTGCTGCTGATTGCCTGGGCCTGGTCCCTGGGCAACTGCACTGAGAGTCCAGGGCCCAGTAGTTTGTGGGGTCGCTGGAGTGGGTACTGAAGCTCAGGTGGTTCAGGGAGGAAGGCAAGAAGCTGAGACTCTGGTTCAAGCCCTCCAGTGGATTATTTTAAAGCAAGTTTCTGACATCATCTCAGGGAAATACTTTTTTTTTGTTTTTTAAATATGTTTTATTGATTTTTTTACAGAGGAGAAGAGAGAGGGAGGGAGGGAGGGAGGGAGGGAGGGAGGGAGGGAGGGAGAGAGAGAGAGACCCATCAGCTGCCTCTTGCACACTCCCTACTGAGAATGTGCCCGCAATCAAGGTACATGCCCTTGACTGGAATCAAACCTGGGACCCTTCAGTTTGCAGGCCGACGCTTGTCCACTGAGCCAAACCGGCCAGGCAGGAAAGACTTTTTTAAATCCTCACCTGAGGATATGTTTTTACTGATTTTTTTTTTTTAAAGAGAGAGAGAAACATCAATGTTGAAGAGAAACGTCAATCAGTTGCCTCCTGTATGTACCTTGACAGTGGGTTGAACCTGCAACCTTTTGGAGTACGGGATGATGCTTGAGCCACCTGGCCATGGCTCAGGGACTTTTTAAAAAGACATAAAAAGCACTAATCAGAAAGAAAAAGAATGTCACTGCATTATTACATTAAAATTAAGAACTTCTGTTCTTCAAAAGGCACAGTTAAGAGAATGGGGGGAGAAATTTGCATCATAGGGGACTACTATAGACCAGTAAGAAAAAAGTTAATTTTGCCTTCCAACTCTGGGCAATAGTAGGCATGCCAGAAAAAAAGAATATCAAAATGGCTAATAACATGTAAAGGCACTCAGTATTTTTTGTTGTTGTTAATCCTCACCTGAGGATACTTTTTCCATTGATTTTTAGAGTGAAGGGGTGGGGGAAAAGAGAAAAACATGGATGAGAGAGACACATCAATTGATTGCCTCCCACATGTGCTCCCTATTGGCCCGGGGATCAAACCTGCAAGCTAGGAACGCCCTTGATTAGGAATTGAGCCCATGACCCTTTGGGTGTGAGGGCCAACATTCTAACCACTGAGCAACACCAGCCAGGGAGGAACACTCTTTAGAAATGAGTGAAATGCACATTGAAATGATAATGGGATGTGGTTCAGTTGGTTGGAGTATTGTTTGGTGTACCAAAAGGTCGCAGGTTTGATTCCCAGTCTCATGCCTACCTGTGTGTGGGCTCTATCCCTGGCCCTGTCAATCAGAACTATGTGAGGCAATAATACCGAGAGAGTGAGTATGTGGGGCAATGGAAACTTTTAAAAAACTGCTAGTGGAAGTTTAAGTTGGTATTTTGAAAAATTGTTTTGACATTATGTACTAAAGTTGAAGATATACATACCCTTATGACTAGGTTGTATTTCTGGCTATATTCGGTAAAAAGGCATTCCCAAGTATGTGAGGAGATTGTACAAGAGTATTCAAAACAGCATTATTTGTATTGGCCAGAAACTAGAAGCAACCTCAGCATAAACAATGGCATAATCAAACCATGAAATATTATTAAGCAAGAAAAATGAACAAATTATTTACTTTAAGAACATGCATGAATTTTACAAACACAATGCATCAATTGTTGAACAAAAATAAGCAGTGCATCAAAATTAAATACATGTGGAGTTAGTCCTTTTTAGACAAAAGCAAAGCTATACCATAATACTTAGCTATGTGTTTTTAGTTGGTAGCAACTATAAAGAAAGGATGTTTAGTTACCTTTGGTGGAGGAGCTAAAGGACGGGGTACATGAGGAGACTTCTGGGGTATTAGAAATGTTTTCTTCCTTAGCCTGATTAGTAGTATTTGGGTTTTCATTTCGTGCTAAATTATCAAGCTGAGATACTTTATGTGTATATGCACTGTAAATGTTATATTTCACAATAAAATTGTTTAAAGAGAAAATATTTTCTTAGAAAAGAATGGGCTTAAATAAGTGTGTTAAGTGTAGCGAGTTTCCTACCTTCACAGTATAACACTTAAAAGCTAAGGTTCTGCTGAAACCGGTTTGGCTCAGTGGATAGAGTGTCAGCCTGTGTACTGAAAGGTCCCAGGTTCAATTCTGGTCAAGGGCATGTACCTTGGTTGCGGGCACATCCCCAGTAGGGAGTGTGTAGGAGGCAGCTGATCGATGATTCTCTCTTACCGATGTTTCTAACTCTCTTTCCCTCTCTCTTCCTCTCTGAAAAAAAAAAAAAAAATCAATAAAAGCTAAAGTTCGCCTGGCCAGTGTGGCTCAGTTGTTGAGCATTGACCTGTGAACCAGGAGGTCACAGTTTAAGTCCTGGTCAGGGCACATGCCCGGGTTACGGGCTCTTTCCCCAGTGTGGGTCAGACAGCCAGTCAATGATTCTCATCATTGATGTTTCTATTTCTCCCTCTTCTTCTCTGAAATCAAGAAAAATATATTCTTTAAAAAGAGAATAAAGCTAGGGTTCATCCTGTGATAATTATAACAACTATTTGGAAATAGAAATGTTTATAATGAAAATAAATTATTGATCCATAAGTCAATTTAAGAAAGAATCTAATAGATTTAATTCTTATTTGCATGATGTTAATGAGTGAAGGGTAAGATTTTGCAGTGCTGTGGTTTTATGAGAAGGATGTTTTTGTTGGAGACAGAAGCATGTGATTTTTAAAATTGACTCGTTCATTTCTGTACTCCCCCCTCATTATTTAGAGAATACTTTATTAATTTATGTAATGAAACCCATGTGGATTATTAAGACCTTATATATTTAATACTGTGCGCACTGAATTTCTGTACTTTGAAGCAAGGGGATAGGATGGGGTGGAGAGGGACGACATTGACTATTTGACAGGGCTAGAAGGAACATCCAGAGCGAAGTCTTTTACAATGGTAAGGAAATACCTCACATCTATCATTCAGTTTTAAAAAGGTGATTTCCTCTCTCTCCTTCAGATTCTCAAAAATTCTACCATTAGTCTGTACTAGTCTTAGTAATTGAAGATTTATTTGACTTTTTAAACTTTTTTTGGGGGGGTGGTAATAATCCTCACTTGATATTTTTTTCCATTGCTTTTCAGTGAGAATGGAAGTTGCGGGGGTGGGGGGGTTGCGGGGGAGACAGAAAGAGAGAATTATCAATGTAAGAGAGACACATTGATTGGATACCTTCTGCACTCGGATTGAGCCAAACAGTCTAGGGCTGTTTTACTTTTAAATATTATATTATATATATATATATATATATATATATATATATATATATATATATATATGTGTGTGTGTGTGTGTGTGTGTGTGTGTGTGTATTTTTTTTTACTTAGGGAATTGAGTTCTGGAATAGCTGGTAGAATTCTTGAGAATATGAAGTACAGTGAGGAGTAGGAAATAATTTTTTTTAAAAATGTGTTCAATTCACCTAATCCATCTAAGCCCAGAAGTATGCCATAAGTTGCAATAACATCCAAGAATAACAATCTCATAAAATAGAAGATCCCATTAAATAGAGAAATGCAAGTGAAATTTAAAAATGAGGGCTTGACTTGTGAGAGAGATTGAAATAGGCCCTTAGTAGCTGAAACAATGTTTTTCTTCAGACTTAATTGACCAGCTCACATAGAGGCATTTTATAAGATGTGATTTATTTGCATACTGATTATCTAGCTTTTAGATCATTCATGCTTCTTTATTTCTTTCCTCCTCCCTATTTTTTATTGGCTATCCATCTTTTAGCCACATCATAATTTATTTTCACCTTTCCCTAAAGAAAAGGAGAGATTAACAATTAGAAAGATAAAACTCAAATTAGTCCTTCTCATTACTTGGAAATAAATAAATACTTAACTAAATATTTTAATTTTTATTCTATTTTAGTGCCCCTTTCCATAAAGAAAAAAGCCTGAATGTTGGCAGTAAATAGATAGCAAAATAATCCTTATGTGGCTTCATAATTTTCAAAGAAACTTTGAATTCATGTAATCCCTGGGACTACATACAAAGTTTTTTAAATGAAGCTAGCTCAAAGATGATCTAAAACAGCAGAGAATATGTACTAATGCTGCTAATACAAAATTTGAGTTGTGTTTTTTAAAAATAACATTACAGTTCTTACTAATGAAGTTAAATAAATCTTGGGCTTTCTTTAATGTAAAAATAAGAGAATTGTTAAATCATTAAATATTGTTGATGGGAATTAAAAATAACTTTCTCTGTAATGTTAAAAGACACTTAAGCTTTTGTATATATTCATTGGATACAAGATATGAATGTATTTGATTTGTTGGTTTAAGAGACAATATAACTGATGAATAAACAAGTTAAGTTGTTAAACTATTGTTTTCCCTTTTTGGTGAACTCGTGATTGAAAAGATAAATACTCCCTTAATGGTTCTCTTGCCCTCTGGCTTCTGGTTGGGTTTAGCTATTGGGTAACATTGAGGCAAGAAGAGTGAGATAGGGATATTTATTTCCTCAATCTTTCCCTGTGGGTCACTGTGGGCTTCCTGTGACCTTTGACCAAAGGTTATAGCTACTGTCCTATGGCCCTTACCACATCAGATGAAACAGAGGTGAAAAAGCCCTCTGTCTCTGGGTTCCAGTAATTGCTATCTCCTTATGCCTCTTCAAAACTCAGGATAGCAATGCATATTGCTGTTATTAGCCAAGGGATAACTGTACTATTGTACATCTTGTAGTTTCCCTACTCCCTACTAGCACCTTCTAAAATAGTCTTTTTTAACAACTTTCCTCAGTTATCCTGATTTGAGTGTGCCATTTGTTTCATGCTGGGATCCTGACTGAAATATTATTTTTAACCATTATCCTAATTGGTATGCCAGATAAACCCTAATAATACTGTGCTAATTTTGAGGGGATAACAACTGAAAGTGTTTGCAGAACTATTCTTGTTTTCCTTGCAGTTTGTTTCATCTAAAGAAAAAAATAAAGTTTTAGATGATGTATAAGAAGCTAGTAATAGTTCATTTTAAGATAGACACTGAAAAGTTGCTTTACTTTGTGTCTCCTCTTTTTCCTAAAAAAGATTGGTGATTTGAATTCCATGGTATCATCTCACTGCTCATTAATATATCATTTGGCTGACCTACAGCAATTCTGAGAAGATTGCTGGATAGTATTTTGATTATATAGGATTTTCATCATATGTACTGTGTCTCTTCAATTATTAAAGACTAGAGACTGGTGCACAAAATTCGTGCATGGGGGTGGTGGGGGTCCTTCAGCCCGCCCTGCATCCTTTCACAATCCGGATTGCCCCTAACCACTCTGCCTGCCTACCTGATCGCCCCAACTTCTCACCTGCCTGCCTGCCTGATCACCCTGACCCCTCTGCCTGCCTGCCTGATTGCCCCTAATCACTCTGCCTGCATGATCGCCCCTAACTGCTTGCCTGCCTGCCTGCCTGCCTGATCGCCCTAATCCCTCTGCATGCTTGCCTGATTGCCCCTTACTACCTCTGCCTTGGCCCCCACTGCCATGGCTTCGTCTGGAATGACATCTGGAAGGTCGTTCAACTGTCTGGTCTCATTAACATTACACTTTTATTATTATAGATAATTGGGGATTAATCATATTATGTAGTCATCTGAAAAACTAAGGCTTAAAAACTGAGTTTGTGTAAGTGCAGTCTGATTTTTTTATTTGTTAACAGTCTCAAAACTGCTAGTATTACAGAGAGGTTAACTATAAATGAATTCATGGTTCATTAGTAATTAGCAAGCATAGTTTCTCTTAGAATGACATACATTGTATTTATATTCTCTTTTCCACTTTTATTACCAAAATGTGTTATCATTTTAACTTATCAATCTTCCATAGCAACCAGGAAGTATTTGAAAACACAGGATAAAGGCTGAGCTGTAAAAAAGGCTTTAATTGAAATACATCTGTTATAATAGAAAAATAATTTTGAAAATGTACTAGAATATTGCTGTATTTTTTAAAACCCCTGTCCCTTCAGGTTACTATAACAAAGTGGATGGCTTATAAACACCATAAATTAATTTCTCACAGTTCTAAAGGCTGGAAGTCTGAGATCAGAGTGTCAAATGGTTGGGGGAGGGCCCTCTTCCCATTGGCAGACTTCTCCTTGTGTTTTAAAATGGTGGCAGGGGCTAGGGAGCTGCGTGCAGTCAGCTTTATAAGAGCACTAATCCTATTCATGTCGGCTCCAATCATGATTTATTTACCTTGCAGAGGCCCCAATCACTAATACCATCACTTTAGAATCTCAACATATAAATGCGGGAGGGGGTGTACAAACATTCAGACCATAGCAACCCCTTTTTTCAAAACTTTCCCTTTTCCTTGCTTTGTTGAAATTCTAAACCCCAAACTACTCCCAAGTATAGTGCTTGGATAAAAAATGTTGATCCACCAGGGAGTAAAAATCTTAGGCCACAGGCTAGCCTACTAAGTCAGAATCTACATTTTAAGCAAAAATGTCCCAGATAAGTTATACACATCATAATCTGAGAAACAGTCTAACCATTTCCCGGATTGCATCTCATTAGATTAAAACAAAGTTTTTAAGTGCTTAAAGTGGAGGTAATTTATTGATTACATAGTCTCAGGTAAAGAAGTGGATTAAATTTGCAGATAGCCTTTTCTTTAAAAGTATAGGAAAGCCAAACTCTCTTCTGTAATAAATCACATTAAGCTTAAGTTTTCCCGAGTTGTGCTGGTAATGTAAATTCAAGTACATTGCTTCATCAAGCATTAGACTGAGGAATGTATTCATGGACTTCATAGTCTAAAAACATGATGTGTGTGGTACATTCTAGAAAATGGAAATTACCGGTACTTTCATGTGTTGTTATTGTTGTTGTTATTGTTAATGCCACAGGAGCTCTTATCCTCACTTATATTTTTAGATTAGTTAGTGTTAAATTTTACCTTGGGGAGCCATTGACTTGCAACATTTATAGAGGGCCTTTTAAATTAAGATAAAGATAAGGATTACTAGACAGTTTAATAAAGTTGATGTATTTAGTGTTTTTCTTAAGTTGTTACAGTTTCTGTTAAAATAAAACTTTATTTCTATAATTTTAATTCAAATGTAGTTATCAGTTACCTATATAATAGAGTTTGCAAAGTACATAAGTTGTTAACAGTTTAAGGCCCTTCTATTTGGGAGATGATCACGTGTCAGTTTTAGATATTGTTGAATATATTTTTCCTTCTCGTTCTTTCAGATTCATCAGGGTTCATTTTTGATTTGCAGTCCAATACTGTACTGGCCCAGGGAGGAACTTTTGAAAACATGAAAGAAAAGGTATGATTAGTTACTGTATGTGGATGAGGAATTTTCTTTAAAAAAATATTTTTATTGATTTCATCAAAAGAGAGAGAGAGAGAAACATCAATGATAGAGAATCATTGATTGACCTCCTCCTGCAGAGCCTACAACCCGGGCACATGCCCTGACCAAAATCAAACCATGACCTCCTGGTTTATAGATCAACGCTCAACCACTGAGCCACTGGCTGGGCAGATCAGCAATTTTCAACCAGTGTGCTGCAAGAATTTTTAAAACATGCAGTACCTGCCCTAACCAGTTTGGCTCAGTAGATAGAGCGACAGCCTATGGACTCAAGGGTCCTGGGTTCGATTTCGGTCAAGGGTATGTACCTTGGTTGCGGGCACATCCCCAGTGGGGGGTGTGCAGGAGGCAGCTAATCAATGTTTCTCTCTCATCGATGTTTCTGGCTCTCTGTCCCTCTCCCTTCCTCTCTGTAAAAAATCAATAAAATGTTTAAAAACACACACACACAAAAAAAACATGCAGTACCTGACTATTTAGTGACACTGATCTCTTTTTCCTTAGATTATCAAGTAAAAAAAATAACAGCCAACATAGTCGTCCAGTGTGAATTAATCAAAATTATACCAATTTTATTTTTGTCACATTGACAAAAAATATAGTATATTTTTTTGGTGTGCCACAGAATATTAGTAATTGGTTTATGTTTGTCAGGAAATGGAAAGGTTGAAAATCAGTGTGTGGATAGTAAACTTGAATGTCATAATAAAACTTAGTTACTAATATAGTTAGTGGTTACACAAACTCATTAAGGAAAGAGAAACTTTAAGAACAAAACAATACCATTGTCTATCATAGCATAACTACCATGAAGGTTTTGAAGAATCAACCTGTTAAGTGCAAACATTTTTTTGCATATTTCCCTATATATTCATTCTAAATTATTTTGAAGACACCTTAATATTAATTAATATTATAATACTTATATGGCTAAGTGAATCTCATTTGGCAACATTTAAAAAATATTTTTATTGATTTCAGAGAGAAAGGAAGAGGGAGAGACAGAAACATCAACGATGAGAGAGAATCATTGATCGGCTGCCTCCTGCATGCCCCCCTACTTGGGATCGAGCTTGCAACCCGGGCATGTGCCTTGACAGGAATTGAACCTGGGACCCTTCAGTCCGCAGGTTGACGCTCTATCCCCACTGAGCCAAATGGCTAGTGCTGGCAACATTTTTTAAGGAACAAACTGAGTAGGATCTTTCCATTCACTTGAAGAGGATTCTTTTTTTAATTATTTAAAGTATTACTAATAGTAGTACATATGTCTCCTTTTCCCCTCATTCTGAAGTTCAGGAGATTTCAGAGTAAGATGAGAAATAGATCTTCCAAGTAACATTCCTTTGTAAGAAAACTAGGTGTTTTTAGTCATATAACCCTGAATGAGCTATACTGAGAAAAACATAAAACAAAAGCTTTATGTGCTCTCAAAAAAACTTCTCTTATTAAAAAAAAGTTTATTGTTGATTATGGAGTAAGAGATATATATTATTTCAAGAATATACACACTTTCACATTTTAAGTTACCAGAATGTTACCTTTATTGCTGAATTTGTAAATTTTGCCTAAAGTCCATTTTCTAGTAATTAGTGCTAAGAATTTTGTTTATCTCAAAAATGTATAATTATAAATAATCTCTCTTTGGATTATAGATTATATGCCTTTCCACTTATATGGTTTTAAACCTTATCATTAATTAAGCCTGAAACAATAAAAGTATAGAAAGATCTAAAAGCAAATGTACTAAAAAAAATAAATAATAATAAATAAATAAAAGCAAATGTTCTAAAAAAGACTGGTTCTAATATAGACTCTGCTTATTTCTTGGACAAGATACCCCTTCTCATCTATAAAAGGTCTCTCTTTTCAAGCAGTATTGCTGACTAGATAACTTGAAAACATTCATAATAGGAAATACCAAGAAATATAGAATGAAAAATAATATACATAGTTTTAAATGTATAGCTGAATAGAGGTTAGGAAAATCCCTAGGGGCTAAGTGTATAGAGCAATGTTGTTTGCCAGTCTTCATAACAAATGAGTTTCACCACATAGGGCCCTAAAGCTCAAGGTTTGTCCTTGGTTGGGAATTGGAGCTGAGGTCTTATAAAAGATGAGGTCCTAAAAATATTTTACCTTCATGGAAATGGTGAACTAGAACAAATTTTCCTGTGACTTTTGAACACAGTGTTCTTATTGTACATGTCTAGAGGAATATATTTAAAGGACAAAAATAATTGCAAGTAAACCTTAAATTTTATTAAATGTTTTATCATTAGTAGTAATATATCATAGTGTTATTAATAATATTATTTTATGAATATTACAGAATAAAGCAAATTAGTAAATTACTTAACATTTTTAGGAGCTAAAACTTTTAGTTTGGAAGAAAGATATGTTTAAAAGCATGAGAAAATGCCTTTTAATATTATATTTGAATTGAAGATGTCAATAGGAACTCATGCTGTAAACAACAAAACCTTCTAGTTCTATCTAGAAATAAATGATTCCCTAGAACACACCTAGTTCTTAGATCTTGGTTTCTAACTACCACTCCCTACCAAAAAGAACTAGGTCATTTTAAGAAAAAACTAATTTTAAATTGTACAGTAAGACAAGAAATTAAAATTATAAGGATTGAAAAGGAAGAAAAAAACTGCTATTATTTATAGACAACCCAGTTTACATAGAAAAACCAAGAAAGCAACAAATTGTTAGAACTAATAAGAGTTCACCAAGATTGTTGGATAGGAATTATTTATATATAAAACTAAAAACAAGCAATTATTATAAATTATATATTTTTAATCTTTAAAAATAAGATGCCTTGGGAATAAATCTGACAAAATTGACATACCTATTTTAAAGAACAATTTAGCATTATCTAATTTGTACATACTCTACTATTCAGTAATTCTACTACTGGTTATATATAAAAGAGACATTCTCTCACTGTTCACAGAAGACCTGATATTTTTTCTTTTCTTAAAATATGCTAAACATTATTTTAGGCATTGAGGATTCAGCAGCAAATAAGCCTAAGAATTTCAGCAGTTTTCATTATAGCCAAACATTGAAAACAATGTGTCTTTAACCGGAGAATAAATAAATTGATTATATTAATACAATGGAAATTCTGGGTAGCAGTTAAATAAGAGATGCATTTATCAACATGAAAACACACACACACACACACAAAAACTATTATATGAAAAAAGCAAATTGAATATAGACATATGATATGATAATACTTTCATAATGCAAAACAATAGTATGTATTACCTGTGATACATACATGCATTGTAAAAGTGCAAAAACATGTATTGAAATAGTATAAAATTGAAGGTAGTAATTTCTGTGTCGAGGAGGGAAATGGGATTTATGAGGGATTTCATGGGAGCTTCAATTACATTGTTTTATTTTAGTAAACTGACTGTCACACAGTGAGTGCTCATTATTCTTTGTATGCCTGAAATAGTTTATAGTAATTTAAATTATCTTTATAGTGTTTTACAATTAATGAACGAAATAAAATGTTTCAAAAATGCTGTATAAAAACCTAAGTTCTTATTGGTGATGGTTCATTAAACTTGCCACCTTCCTCTACAGTATGCTAAAAATGAGGAAGGGTTGATGCTAAAATTAATACTTGATATCTAAATTAGACCTTCCTTTCTTTGAGCAAAATCTAGCATATACCTTCTATTTCTAGAAATGTTCTGCTTTTCTAAATTTTGAAATTAATTTTTATGTGATGCTATCACTCATCTATTAATCATTCCTAGTGAGATGGTTGTATGTACTCTCACTGACGCTAAAGAGTAATACATATTATTAAGAATGAAATGTCATTCTGTAATAGGTCTCAGTTGCCGACTGACCTACTGATGTTAAAATTTAATGACCCTGTCATCTTTTCCAGATAAATGCAGTGCGTGCAATAGTTCCCAATAAGAGCAACAATGAAATCATCCTGGTTTTGCAGCACTTTGATAATTGTGTGGACAAAACAGTACAAGCATTTATGGAAGGTAATCCTAGTTTAGTTTTTTTAATAAGTTTGTGTTTGTTCAATTAGAAGTTGCTTTAAACTTCTTTAACATCCATTTAAAAACCTGGTATTTCATAGGTGATATAGTAGACTTCATGATAATATAACATATCATGCCATTTAAAAAAGATATCATTGTATAGGTACATCAGATTAGGTCTCCCTGTTTCTGTTTTTCTGCCAGTATAGAATAAACAGGCCGAAATACTATATGGTTTTTTTTCATTGTCATCTGTTTTCTTTATAATGTTAGCATTTAGGTCTAGGGCAGTGGTCGGCAAACTCAATCAACAGACCCAAATATCAACAGTACATTTTTATTAACTTAATTAGGGTACTCCTAAGCTGGCCTTTGCTAAAAATGTCCTCGATCTGACTGAGGCATGTGGCTTGCGAACCGCAGTTTGCCGACCACTGGTCTAGGGTAGTGTACAGCTCTCTAAAAGAACATAGCCAAAGTGGTGTGTCATCATCTGGAGGAGAGGAGATAGTATAATATTCTTGGGCTGAAACCACTCATCTTTGTATTTGGTCTGAGTTATATAAAAGAATTTCAAAATTGTCAGGCTACATTAGTCTCTTCTTGGAAGAACTTACTGAGAAAATTACATGGAGAAAGGGAATCTAAATGGGCGGGTATTGCAAAAGATAAGTATGATATGATTATCTCATTTCATTAGCTCAGAGACTTGAACCTTAACTTTCCCGTTAAAATTTTAGAAATTCTCTAGCATTTACAAAATGCAGAGACACCTATTTCCTCTTGACCATGCATGTGCTAAGAGAGAAAATCTGTGATTGATTTCTCTTACAGGTAGTGCTAATGAAGTACTCAAAGAATGGACAGTAACAGGCAAGAAAAAGGTAAAAATGAATGAAATTTAAAAGCATGATGTTGATATTATAAAAATATTTAGGCTCTGCAAAAATATTTGAAAGAAAATATTTACATAAGCATCTTCAGTTCACCTGTTTTAAAAAAGTCTTCTGTGACATTGAAACACAGCTGTGTACATAGAGTACCATACAATATCCTTCCTCCATGTGATTTAAGACAGGAAACAATGACACTGCTGAGGAGGAGTTGCTGAAGATGTATTAATACTATACAGGAATGAAACGAGAGAGCATGGCAAGGAAAGCAGAGCTCCACTAGAGCAAGTGATCTAGTCCAGTGATTTCAACATTATTCTTAACATAGATCAGTTAAAATAGTTTAGGTTCCTAGGTCAGACAACTATGTTGTAATCTCTGGTATTAATGAGCTTTGACCTTAAGCCCAAAGAGGTTCTTTGCTATATTAGTTATACATCGGGGTCTGGTGTTCCAATTTAGAGAGGAAAAGACACTTAGGCTGTGGAATCGATCAGAACAGGATTTATATCCTGTTCTATTAGATCTAGTAATAATTAATGTCGTTTTCTAATACTTTTTTAAATCGAATTTATTTAAACAATACAACAAAATTTAATCAACAATATAGTTGCCGTTGTTTTCTACTACTTGTGCCCAACGCTCAGGAAGCATTTTAATCCCTCTGTTGTAAAATTCTTGTGATTTTGATGCAAAAAATTCGGTCAATGCATTTTTGAGGCATTCTTCATTATTAAATTTTTTTCCAAGAAGAAAGTTTTGCAAAGAACGAAACAAATGGTAATCGGAAGGGGCAATATCAGGAGAATACGCAGGTTGAGGGAGAACTTCCCATTCCAACTGGCGCAGTTTTTCAGCAGTGATTCTTGCAGTATGCGGTCGTGCGTTATCGTGGTGAAGAATTATGCCCTTCTGATTAATCAGCGCGGGTTCTTTTTCTCTTAAAGCTTGGGCTAACCTTTCCAATTGGGCACTATACACTGCACTTGTAATGGTTTGGTTAGATGGTAAAAGTTCATAATGAAGAATTCCTTTAAAATTCCACCAAACACACAACATCACTTTTTCGCATGCAAGTCAGGTTTTGGCGTGGGCTGCGGAGCCTCATTTTTGTCCAACCATTGAGGCCGCCTTTTCAAATTAACATACAGCACCCATTCTTCATCTCCGGTAACAATTTGCTCTAAAAACGGCAAACGGTTTTGACGAGAGAGGAGTGAACTGCAAATTGTGACTCTTTGATTACGGTTGTTGTCGGTCAACTCATGAGGAACCCATTTTCCAAACTTTTGGACTTTGCCAAGTGCACGCAATTGATTGGAAATTGTCTTTTGTGAACAATTTAAAGTTGTCGCAAGCTCTTGTTGGGTAATTTGAGGATTTTGCACCAAAAGAGCTTGAAGAGCTTCTTGATCAAAATTGGACACACGGCCTCGACCACTCTTGTCATCTAACGAAAAATTTCCCTCGCGAAATTTCTCAAACCAATGCTGGCATTTTCTGGCGCTAACTGCATCTTGACCAAGAGCACTACAGATGTTTTTTGCAGCCTCACTTGCTTTTCTTCCTAATTGGAACTCGTAAAGCATGCAGTGCTGAATATGCTCTTCATCCGCCATCTTCTTAGCCCTAGTTTTGCAACAAAAACCAAACCAAACACAAACTTTTTCAAGCAAAACTTGTTAATTGCACTTCACACGTTCTGTAGATACCACATGTTTGAAGGTTATGTCAATACAAGTCAACGCCAAGCAAGATTTTAAACGAATGTTTAAAAACGACATTAATTATTACTAGACCCATACTTATGGGCTTTACAACTTGGGGAATTGTTTAACCTTATGTGCCTTAGTTTGCTTACCTCTGAAATAGGAAAGTAATAATAATAAATAGTAGTACCTAATTTCTAACATACTAGTTCTCATTTCCTTCACTTTGTCCACTTGAAACCAAAAATGCTTTCCCCAAAGGATACTAGCTGGTCTCAAAATGCTTCCACAGCATTTGCTTCTTTAGGAAATGCTTGAAGTATAGATTTTAATCAGGAAGCTCTATGAAAGCTCTTTGGAAAATTCTTTTCTTAGGTTAGTACTAGAGTTTTGAAATGCTTTCTTGATGACTCTAAGTCACTTCATTAAGACATCTATTAAGTCTTGACCAAACCAGGCTTGAGAGAGGGACCCTTGAGAGTTTTTTCCAAAGAGAACCTAATATTACTGCAGATTCCCCTGAAGCTCTCCATACTTAGAACTTTGAATATTTGCTTAACTTATTGCTTTCACCTAGCATAAATAGCTCTGTATGCTCTGGAAACATCAGTTTATTTATTTATTGATTCAGAATAGTAAGCTATTTAGTGATATAACATATGCTTGCAGCTGGAAAAGTATGTGTTAGAGACACATAAGTTTCTTTAAATTTAGAGAAAGAAAAATGGCTTCAGTTTGGCAGTCCCAGATGCCCAACCCTAGTCCAGTTAACTATTGAGATTGGTTCAATAGGATATTACTGTGAGCAGTTACATGGGACAGTGATATGAAAACTTACCCAGTTCACATGAGAGAAAATTTTTAAAAGGAAAAAAGATGAGAGCTGTGAAGAGGAAAAAGTTATATCTAGAGTTCCAGTAGTGTTCCTGTTAGGGTCATGAGAAGGGTTTGGGGGAAAACTGAATCAGTCGTGTCAGTACAGCCTTAGGAATAGAATTAACTATTGGTAGTAGAGCTGTAATTTGTCAAAATAAAAGGTAAAGGTCTTTTTTTGTTTGTTTTAATTTGACTATTTGCCTAAGTAATATATTCATGTGGCTCCAAATTCAAAGCTACAGAAATTAATACATAAACTGAAACATCTTTATCCTATCCCTGTTCCCCAGCCATTTGGTTCCCCACCCCAGAAATAAACAGCATTATCAATTTCTTGTTTATCTTCCAGGATATTTTATGCATAGATGAACAAATATAAATATATATAATTTCTTTGATTGCTTTTTTTTATTACTTTATTTTGTTAATCCTCACCTGAGGGTATTTTTCCATTGATTTTTAGAGAGAGTAGAAGGGAGTAGGAGAGACAGAGAAACATCAATGTGACAGAAACACATTGATTGGTTGCCTTCTGAGTGTGCCCCCTACTAGGTCTGGTACAAAGTACATGTCCTTAACCCGAGTCTATCCCAGGATCCTTCGGTCCGAGAGGCTGTGGCTCTATCCTGAGCCAAATCAACTAGGACTCTTGCTTTTAATGTAAGCATTTATAACTATAAATTTTCTCTTGGCACCGCTTATGCTGCATCCTAGAAAAACTCTTCATGCCCTAGGACAGTATGTTATACAGACGGACCCCAACTTAGAATGGTTTGACTTAAGAACTTTTGACTTTGCAATGGTGGGAAAGCAGTAGCATTCAGTAGAAACCATACTTTGAACTTTTATCTTTTCCCAGGCTAGCAATATGTAGTGTGACACTTATTCATGCTGCTGGACAGCTGCAGCTCTCAGTCAGCTACCTGATAATGAGTGTAAACAACCAATAGATACTCTACATTGTATTTACTGTTAGATGATTTTGCTCAACTGTAGGCTAATGTAAGTGTTCTGAGCCTGTTTGGGGCAGGCTAGGTGGGGCAACAGATTCCTGATGCTTTCTCCTCTGCCATCTTCCCAGAATCCTCTGCAGTGCAGTTTTAATTTATGTCTCTTATTACTGAGGTTGCAATTTCATTTCACATACTTATATCCTTTACCATTTTTTACTATTCAGTTGTTTTGTTTCTGTTAGAGCTCAAAATATATTTGGCTCTTTGTATATGTTACACATATTTTTTTACATTTTGTAAGTTTTGCTTTTGCTTTTATTATATTTGCTATGCATAAATTTCTTATTTATGTTTCTGAGTTTATTTAAAGTATTTTACATAGTTATTTTCGTTAATAATTTCACATATATAGAAATGTGTTCAGTTTCTGGAAGAGCATATGAGAAATTGGTAACATTGGTTGCCTTTGGGTAGCTAGTTACCTCTCTGTGTGTGTGGGGGGTCTTCTCTTCTCTTTTTTCAAATCTTCAATAATCATTAGAACAAAAAGAAGAAAAGCAAACCAAAACCTGCAGTCGAAGCAAGTAACAGTATCCTAGATTCCAGTAAATTGGGTTCTATTCAAGAGGAGCAGTCCACGGCTTCTCGAGAAAAAGGTGATATTAATGGTTACCATGTTAATGGTGCCATCAATGATTCTGAGTCTGTGGACTCACTCAGTGAAGGTATGGAGACAATTTCAATAGATGCCAGAGAATCAGAGGATCCTGAGTCTTCCATGCCAGATATGCTGGACAGAACAGGTAAGCTTATTAACACATCTTTGAAAAGTTGCATTATTAGCCAGGGGCTTCCTAGTTGAGAAAGCAATCAAATTAAATCTAGTCAGTCTCTTACTTTTTAGTTTTGGTTACTGCTCATGCGAGTCACATTTTGTAATTATCAAAGGCCTAGAAAAATGGAATTATTTTCCATTGTCTCATTTTAATTTCAGTTTAAAGCAGTCGACTACAGAAGATGCCCTTAAGATTTTTTAAATTGTTCACTTATTAAGGAAAATTATTATAATGAATTGATGTTGATATTATTCTAAGATCCAACACAGTGAGAAATATATGATAATAACTGTAAGTCCAGAAGTAGACTGTTGGTTTTTATAGTCTCACGTTTGTTTTTTAATAGAGTTAAGATTAGTGTTAGTTGTAAATTTACATATTATATATGTTTTCCTTTGTTTTATTAACCATTTTGATGAGTGTTGGAAATATCTCTTAAAATAGTTTTTTTAGCTGAAACCGGTTTGGCTCAATGGATAGAGCGTCGGCTTGGGGACTGAAAGGTCCCGGGTTCGATTCCGGTCAAGGGCATGTACCTTGGTTGCGGGCATATCCCCGGTAGGGGGTGTGCAAGAGGCACCTGATCGATGACTCTCTCATCGATGTTTCTAACTCTATCCCTCTCTCTTCTTCTCTGTACAAAATCAATAAAATATATTAAAAGAAATAGTTTTTTTTAATTATTTGTTAGTCCAGTTCTCCTTGCTCAGTATCTCTGGCTTTATAAATGTAATGACAGTTTAAGAATTATGCTGTTCTTTCTTAAGTTATTTTATTGATTAGTTTGCACAAGCACAAAAAGACAAAGAAAAATATAATGCCTAAAGTGACCTCTTACAAACCAGAGATAGTAAGTGGCTCCATTTTTTTTGAACTAGGTCTCTTGTTTTCTAACTCTGCCCTTTCTATTCCCTAAAGATTTTAAACTCTTCATGCCCTAGGACAGTATAAAGTTCTTTTTCCCTCAACATAATTTATAGAAGCTATCAGAAGTTACAAGGAAGCTACAGGTACAAGGAACGAGCTAGTCTGTCTAGTGATGGGTTAGCACAGACTTCTTTTCTTCTTCATTCAGGATATTGCATGGAGCTAAGCCAGAGAGCCTCGTTCAGCTGATTTGGCTTGATTTTGTTCACAGCCATTTAAGAAACATAATTTTTGGGGAGTGAGGTTAAAAGAAATATAGTTTTGCTAAAATATTTTTACCTTTTTTCTTTGTGAACACTTAAGACTGATTGATTGATTTATTCTTAAGTCTTGCCTAAAACACTGTTTCTTTGACAGGATCCATGCTGGAAAATGGTGTCTTTGATTTTGAGTCCAAGTCTTTGACTATACACCCTACTCAGAATTCTCAACAAAACAGGAATGCTATCAAATCTCTCTCAAGACTGGGCATGGAAGATGTTCCACTCTCCTCTGCCAACAAAAAGCTAGGTAAATAGGGGCTTAGCCTACCTTTTAGAGAGAAAAAAAAAAATCTGTGTTTTACCTCCTTGTTCCCATAGATGAGGTCTGAGAAAGTTCTGTAGGTAATCCTTTTCTAGGTGGTGACTATCCAGTTCTTACTTGACTCTGTGTACAGAGTTGGATTCTAATAGTCGCTCAGATGCTATACAGTCTTATTACAATAGTGGGGATTTTTTGTGTGTGAATGAAAATCAAACTATAGCCGAAACCGGTTTGGCTCAGTGGATAGAGCGTCGGTCTGCGGACTGAAGGGTCCCAGGTTCGATTCCGGTCAAGGGCATGTACATTGGTTGCCGGCACATCCCCAATAGGGGTTGTGCAGGAGGCAGCTGGTCAATGTTTCTCTCTCATCGACCTCTCTAGCTCTCTATCTCTCTTCCTTCCTCTCTGTGGAAAATCAATAAAATATAATTTAAAAAAGAAAAAAGAAAAAAAGAAAATTAAACTCTATTGCAAGGATGACTTTTATGCTACCATTAATATATTTCTTTTACTCCAACATTTTTATCTTGTTTTCTTCATTTTTATCTCCTGGTTGACATATTTGAAAAAAGAAATATTTTTATTTCTCTTCACAACTTTATGCTTATATTAAAACCTGCCAGACTCTAGTTTAAACAAGGTAATTTTCTCTTAAATGCTTAACATTGACTAGTGGTAGCTTTTTGCTTTTTTATTTTTTTTATTTATTTTTATTTATTTTATTTATTTTTGCTTTTTGCTTTTTTAAATTATTTATAATAGTCATTTTTTAAATAATCCGTAAAACAGATGGAGATAATAGCCCTTTTGAGTATCATACGTACACACGTGGTGGTCCACTCCACTAAAAAAATGAAATAGAAATGTGAAAGACACTTGTAACCCATAGCTCTTTACTGAATTATTTATTCCAAATGAGCTAAATTTAATCAGGGAAGTTTTCCTTTTTCATCTTTCTAACATAACCATCAGCTAGGTGCAGAAAAGCAAGTCTGAGAATATTCAGTCAAACAAAATAAAGGCACAAGGCTTGAAAACTTTTAGGTAGATTTTAAAAGAAATCAAATTGATAGGAAGAATTAAAATAAAATAAAAATCTATATCTGGATACATAAACTTCTAAGATCTGTGATGTCAACTATCAATTGTATATATAACTTTGACATTGGTGAGTATAGAATGGTTAATAGGACTTTAGAAACTGGCTAAAATTGTGCTGAGTATGTAAAATATTTTATCTTATTTTTCTAAATGTACTTTTTTATTTCAGAGAGAAACATATATATGAGAGAAATATCAATTGGTTGTTTCCAATGTACACATCCCAACCTGGGATTGAAGCCACAGTCTTTTTTGGTGTATGGGACAAGGCTCCAAACAACTGAGCCACCTGGCTTGGGCTTTCTAGTAATTTAAAAAAATATATACCATATTTTTTATTGATTTCAGGGTAGAAGGGAGAGGGAGAAGAAGTGGGAATCATTGATCGATTGCTTCCTGCACACTTTCTTTGGGGATCGAGCCATTAACCTGGGCATGTGCTATGACCTCCTGGTTCATAGATCGAAGCTCAACTATTGAGTCACATCACCTGGGCTAGTAATTGTTTTTGGATGCCAGACATTGCGAATTTTGCTTTGTTATTGCTGGATATTTTTGTATTTTAAAAAATCTTCTTGTGATTTGTTCTGGGATTATTATTTGGAAACAGTTTGAGACTTGCTTTTAAGCTTTGTTAGGTTATATTGGAGCAGCCTTTATTCTAGAGCTAATTTTGCATTATTACTAAGCACTTCCAAGTGCTTTACCTTGTACCTCACTCTGGCTGGTATGAAAATGAACTATTCATGGCCTAGGTGTGCTCTGGGGATTGTACCACCTGCTCCTTTCCAGCAGCTTTTTCCATGTCTTAGTTTCCTCACACTCATGCATTCAGAATCCTGTGTACAATTCTCTCATATTTGTGTAGCTCTCCTCTCCAGTACTCTGCCCTAAGAATTCTAACCTTGACCTCTCTGAATTCTCAACTCTGTCCCCTCAAATCAGGGAGATTTCCAGTTCTGCTCCTTGCATTATAACCTGAAAACTTTTCTTGCACCAATCATAGACCTCACTTTTTTAATTTCTATTTTCTCAAGGAAAAAGTACTGCCTATTGTCCACTGTCTGAAAACCATTGATTCAGATTGTGTGTGTGTGTGTGTGTGTGTGTGTGTGTGTGTGTGTGTTTTGTGTAAGAAAGGTGGGTGAATTTAAATTCCTATTACTTCTTCGTGGTCAGGATACTTATTTTTATTTTTTTATTTTTATATTTTCATTGATTTCAGAGAGGAAGGGAGAGGGGGAGAGAGAGAAAAAAAATCAATGATGAGAGAAAGTCATTGATCGGCTGCCTCCTGCATGTCCCGATTGGGGATCAAGTCCATAGCCTGGGCATGTGCCTGGACTGGAATCAAGCACAGGATCCTTTACTCCACAGGCTGATGCTCTGTCCACTGAGCCAAAACAGCTGGGGCTTATTATTATTTTTTTTAATCTGTGAAAACATTAAATTAGTTTTCTTGTTGAAGAGGGTGGCCTTTGGGAAACTTCCCTAGTCCACACATTTGTTATTTTACATGTTTAGGTGTTCAGATCCATCTTTCAAGTTACGTATCCTTTTAAAGATTAATCTTTGGGAATTTTCCCCCAAGGTTCCAATATTGAAAAATCCGTGAAAGACCTCCAGCGCTGCACAGTGTCTCTTGGACGATATCGAGTTGTAGTTAAAGAAGAGATGGATGCTTCCCTTAAGAAAATGAAACAAGCTTTTGCTGAATTGCAGAGCTGGTAAGTTAACTTATATTTGATATCAGTAGCACAAAAAAGGATTATTTGTAAAGATGGTCAACCATTCATCAAATTATTTAATTTCTGACTCCTAACTACTTTACATAGTGGGAGAGACGTTAAAATCCTATGATAGATTAAGCTTTCTGCTTTGTTCGGTTGCTTTTGATGATAGTGTGGGAATGAGTGGGACAAAGAACTCATAATGCTCTAGATATGGGCCTAAAGTTCATATTGTTTGGAAAGGAGCAAATAATTATAGAGTAGATAATGCATTTGGGGATTTGTAATCAATGACATGATATTTGTGAATAACATTATAAAGAAGAGATCTGTCTTTGTTTTCTTACCTCCTTTCATCCTTTGTAACACATCCCATTCTAATTTTTGCTCTGTTTATGAGTCATTGATTTGTTTTAATTTTGTATTTTTTAAACTGTATCTTAAAGATACTCATTTGTGGGAGTTGAAGACTAAGTGCAGGGAGCACAGGATAAGATACTCATATCTAAAATCCTATCTAATAAAATAGTAATATGCAAATTGACCGTCACTCCAACACACAAGATGACTTCCCCCATGTGGCCACAAGATGGCTGCAGGGGAGGGCAGTTGGGAGAGACCAGAACTGCAGGGAGGGCAGTTGGGGGCAATCAAGACTGCAGGGAAGGCAGTTAGGGGTGACCAGGCTGGCAGAAGAGGAAGTTGGGGGTGACCAGGCCTGCAGGAAAGAACAATTGCAGGGACCCAGGCTTGCAGGAGAGGGCAGTTAGGGTCAATAAGGCTGGCAGGGGGGCAGTTAGGTATGAGGCTGGCAGGGGAGTGGTTAGGGGGTGAGCAGGCTGGCAGGCAGAAGTGATTAGGGGCAATTAGGACGGTAGGCAGGCAAGCAGTTGGGAGCCAGCAGTCCTGGATTGTGAGAAGGATGTCCGACTGTATGTTTAGGCCCAATCTCCCTTGAGGGGTCCCAGATTGGAGAGGGTGCAGGCTGGGCTGAGGGACACGAATTTCATGCACCAGGCCTTTAGAATATTATTATGTACTCTGTAGGGGAAATATAGTTTGGTAGTTAAATAAGTTTGAAAATACTTTTAACAAAAATTTTACTACTGCACTTCTAGTGCCTTTAAAATGTTAATGTGCATTGTGATCTTCAAGAGGGAGGTGTACTATGCTGTTCCTCACATGTATTTGATCATAGGATCTTTTTTGTCTGGGAGAGATATGTTCTAATGTTTTCTAGAATACTAACGCTGTTTTAATTATTTGGTATTTGTGTTTATTGATATTTAAACCATAACTCCTTTTTGGGAAGCATTTGCATTTTATAAGGGACGTTTTTGAAATTAGAAAGGACTTAAAGAACAGATTAAGTAAAATGATGGGAAGAAAGCACCTATTTAGACATTTTGAGATAGAGGACTGTTTGCTCTGCTTATTTGCAAAATTTGCTTGGATTTCTAAAAAATTAGAAGAAGTATTCATGAATAGAGAGAACCTATGCCATTCTTTCTCCCAGCCATCTGTTTTCTCGCCTGTCATGTTCCCTTGGTCATGTTCAGCTGTGTCTCTATTCATAAACGTGGTCTGGCTACGTTATGCCACAGCACCCAGAAATGGAGTGTGGGTAGCCGCAGTCCTCCTGTTCTCTGGATTGAAGAGGAGCGAATTAACAAAGATGTAGAATAAAACCTCCAAAAAGTTCCTGACCCCCGTGTTAACATCTGTAGATTTCAGAATGGTTCATTCAACCATTATAACCAAAAAGTACTTCTAGGATAGGTAATTCATTTACTTGTCTATCCATGCTTTGTTCTAAATCCCAAGTTTCCCCTTTCAGGCTGTATAGCGAGAAACTTAATGTCCTATCTTCTGCTTTTCTTACAAACATATTTGCTCCAGTCTGATTACCTATTGTCTCAAAAACTTAACATTCACACTTCTCCACTTCCCCAACCTAAGATGTAATATGCTCTTCTATATCTTTGTACTTAACTAAGTTCAACTAAGTATCCCAAACTCACCTTAAATTAAGTTCTAAATTCTAGAATTTTTCTAAGTAACTGATTTCTTCTCTTTCTGCACCTCTTCAAGGAAGCATTATGCCCTTTGCCCTGGATTATGATCATATCAGATATTGTTGGCTCATTTTGGAAAAGAAAGTGCTAAGAGTAGGTTATCACAACTTTGCCTTGATAAGCCTCTGGTCTCCATGATTGCTTAACTTATCGGTTACTTAGCCACAGGATCTGATTCTATTCAGAACTAGCCTGAAGCAGGAAACACAGGTCTGGGAGAGAGATTTGTGAGTTCCTGTTGACTTGGAACCCAGCCAAGGGGGAGCCTCCTTCGGTAAATGACAAATGAAATGGTTTCCTGCCTGGGAACTGTGTATTTAGGATTGATTAGCAGACATAGCAGCCAGGTCAATTTACCTTGAGGAAAGAGATTACCTGCCCTTTCCTGCTGATATAAAACCCTTCTCTCTGGCTGATTGCGTTTTTAAACTACCTTATTTCAGTGTCCCTTGTAGTTGTTACTTCAAGACATAATTGGCAGGTGAGCTAACTCCATTTGGCACTGAACCAGAGCTTGGAATTAATGTCACTTAGGAAGCAATTTTTTGTGTTGGTTAAATTGTGAAAGAAAAGCAAAGGATTCTAACAAATTTTCAACGGTACGATTACATTACCCTTGATGGGGCACTAGGGAAAATTATACAGAAAACTGCTTTCACTTTGAGGCCAAATGAAAGCTGAGACATACCTGTGGGAAGGTAAAATCAAAAGCTCTAGCATAACACTTAAAAATCTGGTTGTACTGTTGATTCAGTAATAAACATCTCTGGGCTTGTTTACTTTTCTTATTATTAATAAAATTTGTCTGACATTGTTGGAACTATTAGTTGACTTGAGTTTAAGGCTATTAAGGAGCAGGATATGGAGTGGAACATGAAGCTGGAATATACTAGAACCGTGGTTGGCAAACTGCAGCTCACAAGCCACATGCGGCTCTTTGGCCCCTTGATTTGGTTCTTCCACAAAATACCACGGCCTGGGTGAGTCTATTTTGAAGAAGTGGCGTTAGAAGAAGTTTAAGTTTAAAAAATTTGGCTCTCAAAAGAAATTTCAGTCGTCGTACTATTGATATTGGCTCTGTTGACTAATGAGTTTGCTGACCACTGTACTAGTATAAATTACTTTAGATGGTTGTCATATGTGTTGTTGAAAAATACAAACAGGATACAACACTCAGCTTCCTTTTAAATAAAAAATGCTATTTTATTGACATCAAAAGGTACTTACAAAAGGAGAAAACAGGTAAAAAAAAAAGACTGTCAAGAAGTTTGAGGTTATACATAAAGTCAATGTAAGTCTGTGCTTAAGATTGTGAAAATGTCCTAGCAGATTCCTCATTGACCTTAGAAAAGTTACTTTTATTTGAGCTTCTCCTTTCTTCTTATATTTATTTATTTGTGTGTGTGTGTGTGTGTGTGTATGTATGTGTGTGTGTGTGTGTGTGTGTGTGTGTGTGTGTGTGTATATATATATATATATATATATATATATATATATATATCAATGATCCTCTCTCATCATTGACATTTCTATCTCTCTCTCATTTGCCCTTCCTCTCCGAAATCAATGAAGGGCAAATGAGAGAAAGATACCCTGTTTCCCCGAAAATAAGACAGTGTCTTATATTAATTTTTGCTCCCAAAGATGCGCTAGGTCTTATTTTCAGGGGATGTCTTATTTTTCCATGAAGAAGAATACGGTACACATTTATTATTAAATGAAAATAAAGGAAATTTATTACCTGTATATGGTACGGTAGTATGGTAGTTGTCAACACAAATCAGACAAACTGAATCCTACAGTATCAAGAATTTACTCATTTATTTGATGACAATCATGTCATCATCTTCTGGAACATCATCATAACAATCCAATTCCTGAATTTCCTGGTGAATTTCTTGTGACTCCATTTCTTTCAGAATCAGTGGACGAAATCTCTCATGTTTAGCCTGGAGGGGGGGCTTATTTTCGGGGGGATGGCTTTTATTTCACTCAGAAGGAAACCTGTAAGTAGGTCTTATTTTCGGAGGATGTCTTATTTTCGGGAAACACGGTAGAAATATCAATGATGAGAGAGGATCATTGATATACAATTGATTGGTTGCCCCCTACTTGGGGATCGAGCCTGCAACCCGGACATGTGCTTTTGACCAGAATTGAACCCAGGACCCTTTGGTCCACAGGCCGACACTGTCCACTGAGCCAAACTGGCTAGGGCTCTTTTCTTATATTGAGCTACTAGGAGTATAACCAAAAGCTTTTAGATCCTTAAACTTACAGTTTAGGTGGAGATGCTGGAATCATTTTATGAACCAGATTACTTAAAAATGTCTCAGAAAGCATAGAAATAAAGGAATGGGCAAATGTGTTATTAAAAATGTACATATCATTATATTGTTCTATATTATTTCAGTTTTTGATGTTTAGCACATTGATACCTTATTTCTACTAATACTTAGCTCCATTAGTCTCTGTTCTTTTTTTTTTTTTTTTTTTTTACTTTTTTATATATTTTTATTGATTTCAGAGATGATGAAGGGAGAAGGAGAGAGAGATGGAAACATCAATGATGAGAGAGAATCATTGATCGGCTGCTTCTTGCATGCCCCCTACTGAGGATCTTGCCCACATCCTGGGCATATGCCCTTGACTGGAATTAAACCTGGGACCCTTCAGTCTGCAGGCTGATGTTCTATCCACTAAGTCAAACAAGCTAGGACTCAGTGTTCTTTGATTTGAAAATTTAACTCTTAAAAAAATAAAATAAAAATGTAACTCTAATCATTTCTGAAAATAACTAAAAACATGAAAAATACATTTCACCAAACATGTTTAATCATATTATCAGATATATCTATCCAGATTTTTGTCTTTAGGAAGTAGGAATTTTTTATTTTACTTTACTATTTTTAAGAAGAAATATTTTTTCCATTAACTTTTTAGAGAAAATGGAAGGGAGGGGAAGAGAGAGAGAAAGAGAAACAGGCCAACGCTCTACCCACTGGGCCAAACCAGCTAGGGCTCTACTTTACTATTAAAAGGGATTTGAATTTAAGGTGTTAATGTCAATCAATGCTTCTATCTCATCGTTGATGTTACTACTTCTCACTCTCTCTTCCTCTCTGAAAACAATAAAAATGTATATTTAAAAAATTGTTTTAAAATAAGAGAAGCTCAAATAAAAGTAACTGCTAAGGTCAATGAGGAATCAACTAGGACATTTTCACAATCTTAAACACAGACTCACATTGACTTTATGTATAACCTCAAATTCTTCACAGCTTGGGAAGAAGGCTGGAGATTGTTGTTGCAACAATATCACATATACAGAGAAATCCCATTGTAAGAGAATTTAGGGACTAAGGTATTTAGTCATTAGGGAACAGGGTAGAATGAGGAGGGCCAAGATTTTGTCTGACACTCTCTAAGAATCAATAAGAAAATATTCTTGGGTAAGGATTAACAATAAAAGAAAGAATATTCCATCCAAATATTTTGTATTTCAGAAGACCCTAAATTTCTTTTCTTAAGTCACAACTTGGAGTAAGATATCCTTTTCAGGTCTTAGTTGTGGAAAAGGTATGACAATAAGGGAAAGGTCACTATGGAATGGAGTCAATTAAAAAGGATTTTTTGGAGGAAATGGATCATTATGAAGCTTTGAAAGAAGCATGGAGTTTACATTTGCAGAAAGAATGGGGATAGAACACAGCATTTAAGAAATATGATATAAGCAAAGGGATAGAAGGAGCATGCAAGGACTTTACACAGTGTAGCTCAAGTTAAGGAACAATATCCATACTAGAAACTAGTGAGGGGTGAGAAGACAGAGACCAAGGTAGAATGAGAGCATTTGATGAAGTAATCTTCATTTTGTTTTTCCTTTTTGTAAAGATTTCATTATTTCCTTATTTTCACTATATTTTCCATAATTATAACAATAGTTTTTTAAAAATGGAAATGAAAGTCATGTAATTCCATAACACATAATTTTCTCGGTTGCTATGGGTTCCTTCTCTATCTGCATACATAATCTTAATAGTTGTAATCATAGTGAGACTATAATTTTATCATGCATTCTTTTCACTTAAAGTTACTTTAGATTTACCTCTGAGTCAATCAAGCAACAAAGTTCATTTATTTTTTTTAATTTTTATTTTTCTAAAAATATATTTTATTGATTCTTCACAGAGAGGAGGAGAGAGGGATAGAGAGCTAGAAATGTTGATGAGAGAGAAACATCAACCAGCTGCCTCCTGCACACCCCCTACCAGGGATGTGCCCGCAACCAATGCACATGCCCTTGACCGGAATCGAACCTGGGACCCCTCAGTCCGCAGACTGACGCTCTATCCACTGAACCAAACCGGTTTCAGCAACAAAGTTCATTTAAATGAATGCTTTTTCTCGGGGGGGAAGGGGAGAGTACCATCATAATGTACTAGCTCATAAGTGCCACAAAACAGTCTGATTGTGATAATATAGATTTTTTTTTTTGCTTGCTAAAAGCAAGGTCATGTGACAGTCTTCTTTTTGTTAAATATATTTTTATTTATATAGAACCCAGAATTGAACAGAGACTTTCTGATTCATAGGCTAATACTCAACCACTGAGCCACACCTGCTGGGCACAGTCTTCTTTTGTTTTTTTAAATCTTTATTGTTCAGATTATTACAGGTGTTCCTCTCCCCGCCTCCTTCTGCCCCCATTGCTCCCCTCCACCTGATTCCCACCCCACCCCACCCCATGCCCTTATCCCCCCGCCACTGTCTTCATCCATAGGTGTAAGACTTTTGTCCAATCTCTTCCCACACCCCTCAGACCGCCTTTCCTCTGAGAATTGTCAGTTCACTCCCTTTCTATGTCCCTGATTCCATTATATTCACCAGTCCATTTTATTCTTCAGACTTTATATTCACTTGATTTTTAGATTCACTTGTTGGTAGGTATGTATTTGATGTCTTTTTGTTGTTCATAACTTTTAAAATATATTTTATTGATTTTTTTACAGAGAGGGATAGAGAGTTAGAAACATCGATGAGAGAGAATCATTAATCAGCTGCCTCTTGCACACCCCTACTGGGGATATGCCTGAAACCAAGATACATGCCTTTGACTGGAATTGAACCTGGGACCCTTCAGTCCGCAGGCCAATGCTCTCTCCACTGAGCCAAACTGGTTTTGGCTGTCTTCATAATTTTTATCTTTTCCTTTTTCTTCTTCCACTTCTTAAAGAATACCCTTCAGCATTTTATGTAATCCTGGTTTGGTGGTGCTGAATGCCTTTAGCTTTATCTTATCTGTGAAGTTCTTTATCTCACCTTCAATTCTGAATGATAGCTTTGCTGGGTAGAGTAATCTTGGTTGTACGCTCTTGTTGTCACTTGAAATATTTCTTGCCACTCCCGTCTGGCCTGCATAGTTTCTGTTGAGAAATCAACTGACAGTTGTATAGGTACTCCCTTGTAGGTAACTAACTGTTTTTCTCTTGCTGCTTTTAATATTCTCTCTTTGTCTTTTGCCCTTGGCATTTTAATTATGATGTGTCTTGGTGTGGTCCTCTTTGGATTCCTCTTGTTTGGGGTTCTGTGCGCTCCCTGTAAGTTTTCTTTCACCAGGTGGGGAAAGTTTTCTGTCATTATTTATTCTAATAGCTTTTCAATATTTTGCTTTCTCTCCTCTTCTGGAACCCTTAAAATTCGAATGTTAGTATGCTTAAAGCCGTCTCAGAGGCCCTTACATTATCTTCATATTTTTGGATTCTTTTTTCTTTTTTTTCTGGTTGGGTGTTTTTTGTTTCTTCATATTTCAGATCTTTGGTTTGATTCTTGGGGTATGTTGATCTACAGTTGAGTTTCTGTATATTCTTTATTTCAGACAGTGTATGCCTAATTTCTGACTAGTCCTTTTCTTTCTTTCTTTTTTCTTTTTTCTTTTTTTTGGCATTCTCATTAAGGTCTTTGAAAGTCTCATCAGGTTTCTCAGCAGTTTTTAGAAGATTCTTGAGTAACCTTATAAACGTGATTTTGAACTCTGTGTTGTCCCATAGTTTGCTTTCCTTCATGACATGTTTCTATGTCTCCGCATTTTGGCTGCTTGCATGTGTTGATGGAGTGGCTTTGTGTGGTAGGTGACCTATAGGGGCCAGTAGCTCAGCTTCCCCAATCACCTGAGGTAGACGGTCTTGGTACACCCTTTTGTGGTCTCAGTGCAAAGTCTTGGGTGTATTTAAGCCTTGATTGCTGTTGGTACCCTGGGAGGAATTGTCCTTCAAGACAATTGGCTGTGGGGACCCGCTGTGTTTATAGTGGAAGAACTGCTATGCTAGAGACACACTTATAGTGTAGGCCTTGTTTCAGTGGGGCTTTGGTGCTCATTGAGTCTGCCTCCCGAATGTGTCACTTATGGATGTGAGGAGTTGAAATCTGTGTCTCACACTGACCACTGGGTACACTGGCTTCTTTATCTCCAATGGGGTGCAGGTCAGCTACTGTCTGAAATCACCCTGCAGGAGCTACAGCGAGAACTATATAGTTCTCTCCTCCCTGCTTGGGATTTGTAGATTATGGAGCTGTCTGAACCGGTTTGCAAATTTGCAAGGTTAAGCAGCGATAATGAAGACCATTCATATGCAAAAGCTGCTGCTTGGAGCTTGGGTGAGTTTGTAGGTTGTGCGGGGGCGGGGTCTCAGGGCGTCACTAGGCTAGGGCTTGACAAACAGCGATGGCTGGCAGCCCGCTGTCCTGTGCCTCCACATCTTATGTCCCAGCGCAGCAAACAATTATTCCTCCGCGCAACTCTGCAAGCAAGCCACCCTCACTTTCCAACCCGATGGCAGACAGTCCAGCTTCTCCCATAGGAGTTTGGTTCCCGCGCGTTTCCCCTCCGGGTTGAAGAAAGCAACACCCACCATCCGCCATCGCGAGCGTTTGTGCACTGAATGCTCTTTTCTCTTTCCATCTAGTTGTAGATCTTCCACTTAGCCAGCCCTCCCCTGGCCCTGGGTGATAGACATTTTGTCTTTTATTTGTAGTTTTTATATATATATATATATTTTATTGATTTTTTACAGAGAGGAAGAGAGAGGGATAGAGAGCTAGAAACGTCGATGAGAGAGAAACATCGACCAGCTGCCTCTTGCACACCCCCTACCGGGGATGTGCCCGCAACCAATGTACATGCCTTTGACCGGAATCGAACCCGGGACCTTTCAGTCCGCAGACCGACGCTCTACCACTGAGCCAAACCGGTTTCGGCTTATTTGTAGTTTTTAAATTGTTGTGCACGACCGCAGTTTAGATGTTTGCCGTCATCTTGGCTTCTCCCAGTCTACTTTTCTTTCTTTTTTATTTTTATTTTATTTTATTTTATTCTATTTATTTATTTATTTATTAAAAATATATTTTATTGATTTTTTACGGAGAGGAAAGGAAAGGAATAGATAGTTAGAAACATTGATGAGAGAGAATCATCAATCCGCTGTCTCTTGCATACCTCCTACTGGGAATGTGCCCGCAACCCAGGTACATGCCCTTGACCGGAATCGAACCTGGGACCTTTCAGTCCGCAGGCTGACGCTCTATTCATTGAGCCAAACCAGTTTTGGCTCTTTTTAAAAAAATATATTTTATTGATTATTTATTTATTTATTTTTACAGAGAGGAAGGGAGAAAGATAGAGAGTTAGAAACATAGATGAGTGGGAAACATCAATCAGCTGCCTCTTGCACATTCACTACTGGGGATGTGCCCACAACCAAGGTACATGCCCTTGACTGGAATCAAACCTTTCACTCAGAAGGCTGACGCTCTATCCACTGAGCCAAACAAGTTTCGGCTAGTCTACTTTTTTTAATCAAGATTATTATGAGCCCTAGCCAGTTTGGCTCTGATGATAGTGTTGGCCTGTGAACTGAAGGGTACCCGGTTCAATTCTTAGATTCCGGTCAAGGACACATACCCGGGTTGTGGGCTCAATACCCAGTAGGGGGAGTACAGGAGGCAGCCAATCAATGATTCTCTTTCATCATTGATGTTTCTCCTTCTCCCTCTCTGAAATAAACAAAATAGTGTATTTTTTAAAAAGATTATTATGAATATTATTAACATAACTACATAAACCACAAAAAGCTAACTTGTTTTCTGAAGTCTCTTTTTCCCCCCAATATATTTTTATTGGTTTCAGAGAAAAAGGGAGTGGGAAAGAGAGATAGAAACATTGATGTAAGAGAATCACGGACTGGCTGCCTCCTGCACACCCCCAAATGGAAATCGAGCCTGCAGCTTGGGCATGTGCCCTTGCCTGGAATTGAACCAAGGACCCTTCCGTCCCAGGTTCACACTCTGTCTTCTGAGCCCAACTGGCTAGGGCTGCTTGAAGTCTTTTAATAAATAGTTTACAAGCTTTGTCAGAGATAAATTTGTCATTTGGTGGACATGGTGTCTACATCTTATGGTGATTTAGTGACAGAAGAGAAGTAATGTCACTCTCCAGGCCCAGCAGCTTCTGTATCAGTTGTGCTTTTGTTTTGCTTTTTAGGTATTCCAAATGCTGCTAGAGTTCTTGAAGCAAAATATTACCAAGGTTTGGGAAATGCTTTCTTAACAAAATATTGCTACCGCACAATAGTTATATCTCTTCTCCAGTCTGGTGCTTTTGAATTAATATGCCAACCACATTTGTTCCTTTACAAGTCTATTTATTAACATCATGCATATAATTATCAAACCTGTGTTCTCTGGCACGTCACTATAAAGAATTTTGCTCCTTGAGGAAAAGTCCCTGCCTTACACTTTTTTGTATATTTTATACTGTGGTCTCCTTATTAACTACTTTGTGCTAACATAACTACATGCTGAGCTGTGTGTGTGTGTGTGTGTGTGTGTGTGTGTGAGAGAGAGAGAGAGAGAGAGAGAGAGAGAGAGAGAGAGAGAGAGAGAGAATTGGTTTTACAAGAAACAAGAGTAGAAATTTTGATCCTTTAGTTCCCATTCATAAAGAGAAATCAGAATGATTTCCAAATTTGAATAAAGTTGGAACATTTCATGGTTGTGTAGATATTAAAATTTTTAGTATATTTTCCCACCACTAAGCAAAATGGATATGGTAAATTTTTTGCATCCAGAGGTTGAATACTAGGACAGCCTACTTACTATCTGAACTCTTCTATAAGGACATAGAAAAGCTATACATGCCATTTACATTTGTAATGGAGAAAGTGCTAATTGTCCACTTAATGATCTTTTTCTGTAAAAAGACTACCAAAAAACTTTGATTCCATATTTCCTGGATTACTAGTAAATGTTTACCAAAAATCTGCACCGTGTGACTACATTTCATTCTAAAGTTTAAAGTGCCAGTAGAGACTAGTGCAACTAGTGGCAAAAATGTTGAAGGTACACAAATCCTAATCATGGATAAGTTTACCATGCCTAAGCAGAGATACTGCCTGGTAAATGCATTAGAATCAAAGCTGTTCAACTTCATGGACCAAAATATACAATTAAAATATGTGAGCACATATATGGAAATATGTAATTTCCATAAGGACATTTTGCTTTTAGCACAATTTACCAAGCAATGTTTGATAGCTTTCTACTGCCATCTACTGGTGTGAGGTAATATATAGAAATAAAAGGGAATTATTATAGTTCTGTTGAATACTTAAAATATTCTTTTCTGAGGATAATACAATTTCCTTATAGTTCATACAGTATTTACTTTGTAGTATGCTTTTAGTGAACAGACTCTGTAAATCTTTCTCCACTATTACAATGTGCAATTTTTCTATTTTAAATTTCTGATCAAACCTTTTTTCCCCCTTTGTCATCCCTTCTTAGTTTAATGGATCGAGAAGTGGCTTTACTGGCTGAAATGGACAAAGTGAAAGCTGAAGCAAGTAAGACTGATCTTTAATTAAAGCCTTTACAAGTCCTTCTCAACTCCTATAGCTAAAGCTCAATAAATGTCCAAAAAAAAAGTTTATATATTTAATTAAAAAATCTTGAGCAATTGTATTGCACTAGTGTATGAATTTTTTTCAGGCAAAACAACTTTACAAGAGCCTGTTTTTAAAGTATTTCCAATGTTAATATTTTAGAGTTCAGTGTATAAGAAACTGCATCATGGTGTCTTCCACCACAACATCTATTTAGGAAAATAAAGTCTCCTGCAGGTGCTTGGAGTTTTATTTTATTTTTCTCCTGTGATTTAAGATTTCCTTCGGCACAATCAGAGGGGATGTTCACGTTGCCTACAATTTAGCGTATACATTCATGTCATTAGCTATCTCAGAACTTTTTTTTGTTGTTAAATATATTTATTGATTTTTTGCAGAGAGGAAGGGAGAGAGATAGAGAGCTAGAAACGTCGATGAGAGAGAAACATCAACCAGCTGCCTCTTGCACACCCCCTACTGGGGATGTGCCCGCAGCCAAGGTACATGCCCTTGACCGGAATCGAACCTGGGACCTTTCAGTCCGCAGACCGACGCTCTACCGCTGAGCCAAACCGGTTTTGGCCTCAGAACTTTTTTTTCTCAGTTTATACAATAGTATTTACTCAGTGTCTAATCATTTGGGTAGAGGAAAATCGATGGATTGAGGGTTCAAGATATTTTGACTAGGATTCCTTGAAAGCTTACAAAATAGATTCTGGAGGAATAGAGTCTGACTTGGGTAATTTGTGGGTAATTAATAAAATACCTGTGTTTGGTAATTTCTATAAGCATCAGTTAAAAATAATACAGCTGTATGAAAGTTAACTGCAGCTTATACAGTGGCATTACTTTGGGGCTTTTCAGCAGCAGGTTTTACTTTCATGCATCAAATGCCAAATTTATAATTAAGAAGGTGTTTTCTTGCCCTGGCCAGTTCGCTCAACTCTTAGAGTTTGGCCCACGGACCAAAGGGTTATGAGTTCCATTCCTGGTCAAGGGCATGTATGTACTTCGGTTACAGGCTCCCTAACCCCGGGAGGGGCACATGCAGGAAGCACCAGTCAGTGTGTCTCTCACATTGCCGTTTCTCTCTTTCTGTCTCTCTCCTCCCTTCCTACCACTCTCTCTAGAAAACAATGGAAAAATATCCTCTGGTGAGAATAAAAAGTAAATAAAAGTAATGTTTTTGATGTTTGTTTTTTTCAATATATTTTTATTGATTTCGGAGAGGCTGGGAGAGGGTGTGAGTGTTAGAAACTATCAATAATGAGAGAGAATCATTGATCAGCTGGGGATTGAGCCCAAAACCCAGGCATGTGTCCTGACCAGGAATCAGATGGTGACCTACCTCCTGGTTCATAGGTCGATGCTCAACCACTGAGCCACGCCTGTTGGGCAAAGGATGTTTCTTTTAACCTGCTTTTAAACTGGTAAGAATGGAAATAGTTAAGATAATGACTCACAATTAAATAATTTGTGTCAATGGTCATGGCAGGAGGAGGCAACTTTGAAGCACTGAGCTGAATTTAATTTTTATCCATTTTAACCTGAAAAGTTCAAATATAGCAGAGATGTTACCCACTATTTTTCAGAGGTAAGATTTCATTTAAATTGAGTGATATATCCTGAAATTTCTAAATGTGCCAATTTTAGTCCATTCATAAACCTATGTTCTTTTTTAAGATGACAGTTCAGATAACAAATCTAGTAAGAACACATAGTCCTTAATATTTAAAATAGAGAGGCTGATACAATTAATCCCCACCACCCAGCTTCAACCAGTTATCAATTCATGGCCAATCTTGTTTTATCAAATTCAGAACTATAGTTTTACTGAACTTGATCAATTTTATATCTTTCTCCCTTGCTAAAAATCCTGGTTCTCAGTGACACTAATGTAATTACTCATTTACCAAAACTATCAATAAGGGGCTGCTTTTTTAAAATACACTATATAGTTTTATTAATTTATATGTTCATAGTACTTTACAATTCAGAGGTTTTTTTTACTGATATGCCATCTTCATGTCAACTTTATGAGATAGGGTTTCCTTTTCTTTTTTCCATTTCATAAATGAAAAAAACTAATTATTTGGAAAAAATGTGACTTGTTCAGAGTCATATAATTAGGTTCTCTAAGTTAATCTGATATTTGTAGAAATCTTGACCCAACATGCTTTCTCCATTTTAGAATCCTAGAATGCTGGAGCAAAGCTGCGTTGGTGGTATGGTGGTGAGCATAGCTGCCTTCCAGAATGCTGGAGCTGAGAGAAAGTGAATTTGATACAAATAGCAAGTAGGTTTTATCTTGGGAGCCAGACCAATAGATCATTTGTAGCTCTTCGTCCTTGGTGTTTGTAGGCATGTTTCTCCTTTATGGGGAAAGTATGCCCTTACACATTAACCTGACATGGGTATGGGCAATCTATGGGTGGCAAATATGTGGCAAGCAGGTTAAGAAAACTTGCTAAAGAGGCTCTGCTGGATTGGCTCAGTGGATGGAGCATCGGCCTGCGGACTGAAGGGTCCCAGATTCAATTCTGGTCGGGGGCATGTGCTTTGGTTGCCGGCACATCCCCAGTAGGGAATGTGCAGGAGGTAGCTGATTGATGTTTCTCTCTCATTGATGTTTCTAACTCTATCCTTCTCCCTCCCTGTCTGTAAAATAAATCAATAAAATATATTTTTTTAAAATAAAGTGGTTCAACTTGATGTAATACCTGATGTACCTCTTTGAAAAGTTTATTTCTTCTAAAATAAATTTGGTTAATTATCAATAGATTACAGGATTATGTGTATATCAGTTGGTAATTGAGTTTGATTACATGTTAACAGAGTAGCCTAAATAAATGTGAGTTTATTTTTTTCTTGTGAAATGAAAGGTGATCCAATGCTGAAGGGAATCTCCAAAATGACATGGGAGACCCAGCCTTCTCTATTCTTCTACCCAGACAGCCTTAGAGTGTTTATGGTCAAAGAGGCTCCAGTCAAGAAAGAGCAAAATGTTACATGCTGCCCAAGACTCCTTTAAAGAGCTTTCCTGTGAATCTCGCCCTGTGAGTTCTGCTTAGATCTCAGTGGCCAGACTGTATCATATGACTGTCTTATCTGTAGCAGAGTCAGGAAATACAGAATTTTGCCTAAATAGTTTCATACCCAACAATATTGGACTTCTGGCAGGAAGAACAGGTGAATGAATATGCAGTCATTAACAGTCTTTGCTATCTCTGTTTTTCGCCAAATGAGAATACACTCACCTTGTCAATGGCATCACCTCCAAAGTGTCATCTAGTTAGTATACTCAGCTGAAAGTTAGGACTTCTGGGGAATTTCAGATCTTTTAACAGGTCTGGATATGGCACACTGCTCTGTGGAGCCCCATAAAGTAAAACAAAAATTAAATGCCTCCTCCTCGAATATTATTCTGATAGAGGAATAATTATAGCAAGAATTATAGTAAAAGTTCCCATCTGGAAAAGCAGTCATCAGATCTTACTGGACAGGAATAGCAGTCCCTGGCCTGTTGGAAGAGAAATTTCCTTGGTTTATCCAGCAGCCCTGGTTCTGATTTCTAGGAGGACTTTTTTTGCCCATGCCCTCTATAGTCTCTATTCTCTACTCCGAGAGGTTTTTAGTTTGTTTGTTGTCCTTCTCAGTCATATCTGAGTTACACATCTGGGAGCATGCTAAAGATGTTTCTTAACAGGCTGTAAACAACCTAAATATCCATCATTAGAAAAACTTGATAAATTATTATGGTATATCCATATATTAGACTACTAAGTGGCTATTCAACAGCAAGGGAGAACCAATGTATTAATGGGAATTGAACCTCATGATATGTTAAGTAAAAATAGCTAAGGTAGCCATAGCCGGTTTGGCTCAGTGGATAGAACTGAAGAGTCCCTGATTCAGTTCTAATCAAGGACACATGCCTGGGTTGTGAGCTTGATCCCCCATAGGGGACATGCAGGAGGCAGCCGATCAATTATTCTCTCTTTTCATTGATGTTTTTATCTCTCTCTCCCTCTCCCTTACTTTCTAAAATCAATTTTTTAAAAATATTTTTACAAAGTAGTTTTCCATGAACTATTAAAAAAAAAAAAGTTAAGTTAATGGGAGGACCACATATATGATACACTTGCATCAGTGAGGAGAAGCTAAAAGGGAGAGAGATAAATGTTATATGCATAGACTATATTTGGAAGTATACGTAAGAAATTAACTGGTTTCCTCTGGGTGGGGGGACCACAAAGTCAGAAGTAGGAGAGACACTTTAACTTTTCATTTAATGCTCTTTATTTTAGGTAAGTCTTTTTTACCATGTGTGTATATTCTGTTTTAACTTATATGATTCTTTAAAAAGTTTTTAAAATTGATTTTAGAGAAGAAGGGAGAGGAAGAGAAACGTCAGTGTGAGAACAAAACATCGAAAGGCTGCCTCCTGTTCGACCCCCACTGGGGAGTGAGCCCACAGTCTGGGCATGCTGAGCTATACCAGCCAGGGCGTTAATTTATGTTTCTTGATAAAATTTTAAAAAAATGTATTTTCATGGGAAGAGGAAAAAGAGAAATGACAAATGATTTATGTGTCTTTTTTATTTAATGGAGTCTTTACCTTTTAACGGCCTTTAGAGTCATTCAAGAAGGTGGAAACTGGACCTTTGGCTCTCCAAATACATTCAGCAAGGCCTGTATTTCCAATTCTTTATCCTATTGAGCCAGAACATAAAGTTATACTCCTTTTTCCTCTACAGTGGAAATTTTGCTTAGCCGACAAAAGAAAGCTGAACTTCTAAAGAAGATGACTGATGTGGCTGTTCGAATGTCAGAAGAGCAGTTGGTTGAGCTCAGAGCTGATATCAAGGTAAAACTTCCTTCTCCTTTTTGCCTTTCTTCTTGCCCTCCAGGACTAAAGTAGCAAATCTCCATAATTCATGGCCATATCTAATATAATGAATTCATGATCTTTCCTTTCAAAACTTGGCCCTCATTCAGGTTCCTTTTCTCTGTAAGTGGTACTGTCATCTATCCACTTTTCCAAGCTGGAAACTTTGGGAAATTTCTTCTTTCCAGCATGAAGTCCATCAGCAGACCCTGTCCATTTGAATTCCTACTGAATCTCAGATCTGACCTTTTCTCTTCATCTCCACCACCACTGTCATGAGCAAGTAGCTACTGTAATAGCCTCATAACTGATTCTGTTCACACTCTCCATCCCTCCAAATCTGTTCCTCACACTGCAGTAACCTACTTCAAATTTTCCATTTCTTTTATTATTTGTTTTGAAACATTGATATGAGAGAAACATATCAATTGGTTGCCTCCTATACATGCTCCAACTGGGGCCTAGGATCAAACCTGTAACCCAAATACATGCCCGTGACCAGGAATTGAACCCTGTGACTCTTTAGTGCAAGGGGCAAAGCTCTAACCACTGAACACATGGACCAGGGCTCCATTGCTTTAGGATAAAGACTGTAATCCTTAGCAAAGCCTGTAGGGCTCTGTGGAGTTGGCCCTGCCAGCATCATTCTTTCACACCATGCCCCCTTGTTCTCAGTTCCAGCCATATTAACTTTTCCTTTCTGCAGACACATCCTGCTCCCTCCTGCTGGAGGACTACTACACATGCTATTCATCTGTCCAAAATACTCTTCCCTCCCTGCCACTCCCAGCACACAGTTACTCACAATCTACTCATCCTTCCTGGTTTTCTTCCTATTTTGTGCCTTCATAGCAGTTATATTCCATGTACATTTGATTAATCTGTTATTCTCACTAGCTGGTGAACTTTACAATGGCAAAACTGATGTCTCTTCAGTGCCTAGCATAGTATCTTGGCATATAACAGGTATTCAGTAAATAAGTAAATATTTATTTATGTACTAGTACAGTGGTCGGCAAACTGCAGCTCGCGAGCACATTCGGCTCTTTGATCCCTTGAGTGTGGCTCTTCCAAAATATCTGTGCCATTGAAACGTACAGTGCAATAGAAACTTCATGGCCCATGCGCAGAAGTTGGTTTTTGGCTCTCAAAATAAATTTTAATTGTTGTATTATTGATATTTGGCTCTGTTGACTAGTAATGAGTTTGCCGACCACTATATTAGTATGTGTATATGTATGTATGTTTGTATTTTGTTCATCCTCACCTGAGGATATTTTTCTCATTGCTTTCTCAGAGAGTGTGCAAGAGAGGGAGGCACGGAGGGAGGAAGAGAAGGGGTAAGAGAGAGAAAGAAACATCGATGTGAGAGACTTCTATCAGTTGCCTCCTGCATGCATCCCAACAGGGGGAGGGGTAGGGAGTGAACCTGAGACCCAGGATGTGTCCTTGACTGGAAATCAAACCTGCAACCCTTTGGTGCACAGGCTGATGCTGTAATCACTGAGTACACTGACCAGGGCTATCCTATATAATAAAAATATAATATGCAAATTGACTATTACTCCAACACACAAGATGGTTGCCCTCATGTGGACACAAGATGGCCAGCAGGGGAGGGCAGTTGTGGGTGATCAGGCTAGCAGTGGAGGGCAGTTAGGGGCAATCAGGCCTGCAGGGGAGAGGTTAGGGGTTGATCAGGTTGGCAAGCAGAAGCAGTTAGGGGCAATCAGGCAGGCAGGCAGGCAGGCGAGCATTTGGAAGCCAGCAGTCCTGGATTATGAGAGAGATGTCTGACTGCCCTAGAGGGGTCCCAGATTGGAGAGGATGCAGGCTGGGCTGAGGGACACACACACAACACACACACACACACACACACACACACACACACCCTATGCACAAATTTCGTGCACCAGTCCTCTAGTTTTTAAATATGTTTTATTGATTTTAGAGAGAAAGGAAGGGAGAGGGGGAGAGAGAGAGATAGAAACATTGATGAGAGAGAAACATTAATCAGCTGCCTCCTGCATGGCCCCCACCGAGATCAAGCCCACAATATGTGCAGGTGTCCTGACTGGGACATGAACCTGTGACTTCTTGGTGCATGGATTGATGCTCAACCACTGAGTCACACCATTTGGACAGTGTTTAGTAAATATTTAAATGGTTGGTCCAGCCCTGGCCAGTTTGGCTCAGTGGATAGAGTGTTGGCCTGTGGACTCAAGGATCCCAGATTAGATTCTGATCAAGAACATGTACCTTGGTTACAGATACATCCCCAGTGAGGGGTGTGCAGGAAACAGCTGTTTGATGTTTCTCTCTCATCAATGTTTCTGACTCTCTCTCCCTCTCCCTTCCTCTCTGTAAAAAATAAATAAAATATACTTTTTGGAAATAGTCGATTCTGATTTTATAGAGAAAAATGAGCAATTTGAGATGTTAATTATAATTTGTAAAGATTACTTGTGTTTAACACTCATACTTTTTTTAAAACTTTTAAATTTTATTTTTCAATTACAGTTGACATGCAATATTATTTTATATTAGTTTTAGGTGTATAGCATTGTGGCTGACAATCATATAATTTACAAGATGATTCCCTCCCATTTCAACTACCCACCTGGCATACATAGTTATGACAATATTATTGACTATATTTTCTATGCTGTACTTTACATCACCATGGCTATTTAGTGACTACCAATATGTACTCCTTAATCCCTTCACCTTTTTCATCCATAACCCCAACCCCTCTCTGTCTCTCCCCTCTGTCAACCATCAGCTTGTTCTCTGTATCTATTAGTCTGTTTCTATTTTATTGGTTTATTTTGTTGTTTAGATTCTACATGAAAGTGAAATCAGATGATACTTGTCTTTCTCTGTCTGACTTTTTTCACTTAGCATAAAACCCTCTAGATCCATCCATTTTGTTGCAAATGGCAAGATTTCCTTCTTTTTTATGGTTGAGTAAATTCCATATATGTATATATCAAACTTTTTTTTTTTTTAACACTTATTGGAGGATATTTTTTTCCATTGATTTTTAGAGAAAGTCAAAGTCGGGAAGCAGGGAAAAAAGAGAGAAACATTGACACGTGAGAGGCACATCAATTGGTTGGCTCCCACATGAGTCCAGACGGGGTTTGGGAATCAAACCTGCAACCCTTTGATCTGAGGGCCAATGTCAGGGGTACCACAACTTTTTTTTTTTTTAAATATATTTTATTGATATTTTACAGAGAGGAAAGGAGAGAGATAGAGAGTTAGAAACATTGATGAGAGAGAATCATCGATCAGCTGCCTCTTGCACACCCCCTACTGGGGATGTGCCCACAACCAAGGTACATGCCCTTGACCAGAATCGAACCCGGGACCTTTCAGTCCGCAGGCCAACGCTCTATCCACTGAGCCAAACTGGTTTCGGCTTCTACAACTTTCTTATCCACTCATCTTTTGCAAGGCATTTAGGTTGCTTCCATGTCTTAGCTATTGTAAATAACACTGCAGTGAACATGGGATTGCATAAATCTTTTTGCATTCCTATTTTGGGTTTCTTTGGGTATATACCCAGAAGTGAAACCACTAGGTCATAAGGCAAGTCCATTTTAATTTTTTGAGGAACTTTTACTGTTTTGGTTTTTTTTAATCCTCACTTGAGGATATTTTTCCATTGATTTTTAGAGAGAGTGGAAGGAAGGGAGGAGGAGTGGGGAGAGAGAAAGAAGCATCGATGTGAGAGACATGTCAATTGGTTGCCTCTTGCACGCACCAATGGGGTCCAGGGATTGAGCCTGCAACCAAGGTACATGCCATGCCCTCGATGGGAGTCAAACCTGCGACCCTTTAGCCCAAGGGTTGACACTAACCACTGAGACAAACTGGCTACAGCAGTATGGACATTTTAACGATGTTAATTCTTCCTATTCATAAACACAGTATATGCTTCCATTTTTAAGGGAGCGCAAAAGTAGATTTACAGTTGTGTGTAGGCGAAACAGGATTTATTCTTGTATTATTATTTATTAGTTATTGTGTTTTCCATATTAACAATTATAAACCTACTTTTGCCCCATCCTATATTTGTATCTTTTTCAATTTCTTTCTTTTTGTCTTACAATTTTTCCAAGTATAAGTCTTTTATCTCCTTGGTTAAATTTATTCCTAGGTATTTTAGTTTCCCTTTTTATTAGTTCATTACTGGTGTATTAAAATGCAACTGATTTCTGAAAAATTTTATTTCCTACTACTAGACTGATTTACCAGTTCTAGTAGTTTTTTTGGTGCAATATTCAGAGTTCTTAACACATAAACATTTTAAATTCATAGCTAAAGAACAGTGTTTCTGCCCTAGCCAGTGTTGCTAAGTGGTTAGAGCATCAGCCCACGAATTGAAGAGTCATGGGTTTGATTCCAGTCAAGAGCACATACCTGGATTGCAGGTTGGATCCCCAGCCCGTGTTTTACACAAACCCTAGGTTATGTTATTACTTCCACTTCTTCCCCTTAGACTCTATTGGGGTGAAAGAGCAAAACAATGCAGATTTTTAATTACAATTTTCTGATTAAAACCATATTACTAAATTTTATAGCAAATCGTCTTCATATTGATGCGAGCCAGTCTCATTCAACTATCTGGGAGAAGCCGGAAACCCCTTTGGAATTAAGATGAGAATTCTGGCTCTCACAGGCTTCATCTGTTTTCCTTCCCACGTGGTTGAAAAGCTGCTAGAAATATTTCTGCAGGCTGACTAAGGATCTGTTTCTCTCCACATTTTCAATGTACCGAAGTGGGTGCTATGCAATTTAAATGTCTTATTTCCAGATCATTTTATTTCCGTCATTCGTTATGTCTTTGGCTCAACACACTCTAGAATTTGTTTCAGACTTAATCTCAGACTGATACCACATGTCGAAGGCTTTGTCACAGAACTTTGTGTCCTTTCCTGAGCCACAATATTCTCTGAAGCGTTAGGGCTTCAAAGGCCAGAAGTAAATTTTTTTTTTTAATATATATTTATTTTTTACAGAGAGGAAGAGAGAGGGATAGACAGAAACATTGATGAGAGAGAAACATCGATCAGCTGCCTCCTGCACACCTCCTACTAGGGATGTGCCCAAAACCAAGGTACATGCCCTTGACCAGAATCGAACCTGGGACCGCTCAGTCTGCAGGCTGACACTCTATCCACTGAGCCAAACCAGTCAGGGCCAGAGGTAATTTTTATTTCTCCTTTCCCTTTCACTGCTTCTAGACCACATGTGTCAAACACAAGGCCCGCGGGCCAAATCCGTCCCGCCAGGCCTTGCAATGTGGCCCGCACCGCGCTGTCATCACTACACTCCGCTGCGTTTCCATCACAATGACAGTTTATGACTGTTCAGTAAACCATTCGGCCCACGATTTAGGCTGGATTTTAGATTTTGGCCCCTTCTCTGATTGAGTTCGACATCTCTATTCTAGACGCATCTCAAGGATTCTGTTGCATTCAGTTCTACTACTTGAATATCTGAGGTGGAATTAGAACACTGCCAAGACTGCTCTAATGAGCTTAATTCTTCTAAATTTTATCTAGAAGAATTATAACTTTTCTTTTTTATTTACTTTTCATCTTAAAGTGATTCCAGGCTACGTTAATTGAAATACACCCTCAGAAACACTTTATTCCTAACGTGTATTTAGTCCTTCACTTTCTGTAGTATAGTTAGTTTTTGGCCCAAGAGGTTGATTACTTCTCAGCTCAGTCAGCTTAAAAGAGTTAAATTATATACAGCACAAACTTCTCATTTGTAAAGTTGATTTTTTCAGCCGAAACTGGTTTGGCTCAGCGGTAGAGCGTCGGTCTGCGGACTGAAAGGTCCCAGGTTCAATTCCGGTCAAGGGCATGTACGTTGGTTGCGGGCACATCCCTGGTAGGGGGTGTGCAAGAGGCAGCTGGTCGATGTTTCTCTCTCATCGAAGTTTCTAGCTCTCTTTCTCTCTTCCTTCCTCTCTGTGAAAAATCAATAAAATATATTTTTTTAAAAAGTTGATTTTTTCACATGAATGATTTTTCTTCTCAAGAAATTTTCTATTTCAAGGACTAACAAATCTTACTTTACAAAGAGTTGAAGTGGGTTTCCTAAGGAAGTTTTTACTAAAGAACCAGACCATCTTTTAAACAGGATCATTGTTGTAACTACAGAGCGTTTTTGCTGCTGCCTCTGTTTATAAACTGTGAGCTATATAAAATGTATAAAATGGAACAATGTGGAGAGTCGCCAACAGCGGAAAGTAGCCCTCTCTTATTCGTAAATTCTTTGTCCTTTCTCTGCAGTTTCTGGTGATTATATTTAGTGGGGTTTGACCATCGTGTAGTATTTCATAAAGCTCCTAAATAGACTTCTCTTTGAGCTCTGAAAAAAATGACTGAATTTTGTGTCACCCAGCATTGGTAATATTGTGGCCACTGAGAAAACTTTGAAGCAATAAAATAATTCAATTGAAAATAATTCTGTTTCATTCATATATAGCAGGCAGTCGATTCCATGTGCACTGCGTGTCTCACCTGAGGCTTTTCTTGGCCCTTTCTCCAGCACTTCGTTAGTGAGCGTAAATATGACGAGGATCTGGGGAGAGTAGCCCGGTTCACCTGTGACGTGGAGACGCTAAAGAAGAGCATCGATTCGTTTGGACAAGGTGAGAGAGAGAGATTCTGGGCACTGGAGATGGTGGTGAGAAGACCACACTGTATTAATTAGAGACTGGAGTGCTGATTGGCTTCTCTACTGATTCTTCTTTCGTGCCTCTTGTGTTTCGTTTGTTTTTATGAAAAGTAGCTCTGAGATCTTTAAGAAGTCATTGGATGCAGATGCTTGAAGCACAGGATGAGCTCCCTAAATTTGCAATAAGATTTTTTTCATCCATTCTCTGTTGAGTTGAGGGTGTATGATATGAAGTATAAAGAGCATGGGGCTCTGGAGTCAGACCAAAGTTGCCTCTACTCATTTTCTTCCTCTGGAACCTCATTATACCTACCTTGCTTGGCATACAATAGGTGATAAAACCATAGCTTCAAAGGGGGTGGTGCCTCTAAGGTGAGAGTTTGTGTGCCACCAAGCCTGAACTCAGCTCCTTGGTTCTTTCCATCTCAGCATGAAAGTGAAATGTTGGTTCTAGGGCAATGATTGTGAACTCAGCACTAGTCCAGGCTTAACACCAAGAAAAAAAATCTAGTGGGGACCATTAAACCATTGAATTTTGACAAAATTCGAAATGAAAATGTTAATTTTCCCCCCGCTAAATTGGTATTTTGAGTTTGGGATCATTTTTGCGAAAGAAACTTAGGAAGATACATGTTTGTTACAAAGACTAGTTCTGTTCATATTAATTAATTAGTTCATATTAACTAATTAACTTGATTAGTTATACCGTGCATCGTTCAATTTTTTTTTAAAAAGGTTAGCTCTTTACCTTTGTCTTTCTTTGCAGAGTCTGTACTTTAGTGTTCATCCTTAGGAATTGTATATATGGCTTTTATTATTATTCCTATGTTTAGTTAACTGCCAGAGCCAGGATCTTGGTAGTGGGAAGTGTCAAGAAGTCACTAGTGGGTAGGCGGATAGGTCACTCTGGTCTTAAACTGTTGGCTTGTTACTAAGAGCAGTGGGGATTTGAAGGAAGAAGGCAGAAAAGAGATTTTTCCTTTTGTTACCCTTTTTATAAGTGTTATTTACCTTAAAGTGCTCATTGTGAAATGGGGAAAACCTTACCCTTCATGCACTTTCATCGTATGACTGCATATTTCTTATATTTGTTTCAGTGTCCCATCCAAAGAACAGCTATTCAACCCGATCGCGATGTAGCTCAGTTACCTCTGTATCCCTGAGTAGCTTGTGTGATGCCCCTGCTGCTGCTGCTGCTTCCACCTGTGTCTCTGCTCCCAGCCTTACAAGCGCTCACAAGAAAACCTCGGCACCAGGAGAGACTCCTGCGGGCAGAGCAGACTCCAGTGGCCAGTCCTATCAGCCTCATCGCCAGGTAACCTGGCTTCCACACTGAGCTAGTCAGGAAGAAAGCCACCAGATTATCAGTTTATTTTTTTTTCTTTGTTGTTGTTGTTTTAATATATAGGTTGTCATGGTTTAAGTGCTGACAGTTCAGTACAGTACCTTCCTCTCTTTATTCCCTCCAGCCCGTTAGTTCCAGAGAAAGCTTTTTCTATGTATGTTCCAAACCACCAGCCAATTTAGATTTTCTTGTTGCCAAGACTGCTGACTTTCTGATGTTGGCAGTGATTCTAGCTGTCGTAGGTAGTATCGCCTGGTAATTAGTCACATTGGGAGTCGTGCATCCATCTCAAGGTGGATAAATACCACAGTGGCAGGTTCACCAGAATGAAGCAGCAACTCCCTAGAAGTACAACATAGAATATACTGGAGAGTGTGAACTTGGTTCTCTAAGGAGTGAACACAAGAAAGTTGAAGCATAATCCATAGTTTCTTTTTCTTGGTTTGAAAAATATACACAAGAGCAATTGAAAGCAGTGCTGTCAGTAATTCTTCAGAATTGAAATTGGAAAACAAAAATAAAATCCCATGCCATAAACTTTCTGGGTTATAATGTAAAAATATACTGCATGTCATAGCAGTGTGATTAAATGTATGGTTTATATAGCGAAGCAGATCATAATGATGTTTATTTTATTATAACAAATGTTCATTATCTTAACAAATCATTTATCATCTGCAAAGCTCAGACATGTGATAAGACCCTTGCCCAATTGAGGGCTTGTAACAAACCAAGGAATGTTCTTCCTCTTCTAACATGTGCCCCGCTAAAGAAAAGTAATCTCCTCTTCAGTGGAGAAGGGCCTAGTGGTGTAAGGCAGGGAAAATAGTGAAAGAATGATTATTTCTGATAGCAGGCAGAATTCTGTGAATCTTGAGAGAGAACTGAGTCGCAAGTATGGGCTACCACAGTGATGCTGTCAGAATACTCCACAAACTGAACTGGAACAAATGCAGTAGCACAATGCCAGAGTGCTTTGAACATCATATTCTTTCATCCGTAGGTGTTGCCGAGGAACCGACGAGGAGGACAAGGCTACAGGCCACAAGGCCAAAAGTTCAGTGACCCCACGAACCAAGGACGACACGACAGTACAGGTCGTCACAGAAATAGCTCATGGTTTTCATCTGGTTCCAGGAATCAGAGTTCACAACCCCAGGCACCAGGAAATGCCAGCGGACGGGGCCAGGCGCGCTCTGCAGGGAGCAGTGGGACTGGAGCCGGCACGGAACCCAGCCCACCTAAGCCCTCATTCAGAAAAGGCCCTCTGCCCCCGCGCAAACCCAGGACCTCTCATCCTGCAGCTGTGGGCTCTTGAGGGAAATTCCATTGGCCTCTCTCCTTTATCCCACATAATTCAACCTGGTAACTGAACTTTAGGAAACTTATAGTTACATTTAATAACAAAAAGGAGTTTTCGCATATCAGTTGTTATATAGCATTCTAAATATTTCTTTCCTCATTTTCTCTTTATCATTTTTGGAGGGGAATCTGTTTTTTCCCCCTTGACCTTTCCCAGTGATTTGGATTCATTCTGATTGGTCATTTCTACCAGGAATTATGGGCAATGATGGCCACGTTTCCCAAGAGTAAGCAGTGTCTTCCCAGGGCACCAGGCCTTTCAGTTGCCCACAGAGGCCATCCCCACAACCCCACGGTCAGGCCCTCAGGAGTGGCTGGATCGGAGCTAGTCCTGCTGCCTTTCCAGTCTAAGCCACATGCTTGTCAGGTTCCCTCTTAACAGCAGTTTAACCAGGAGAGGCACTGAGGGGCTTGTGTACTGCTCTGAATTAGTCAGAGAAGGGGAAATTTAATTGGTGAGAAGGAAAAAAGACCAGGAAATATTTGAGAATCTGCCTCTCACAAAGTGCCTGAGATTGACACTCAGATCAGGGTTTCAGTCTCCTGCTTGGCATGATAGCTTAACCTGCAGTTTCTTCAAAATGTCCAAAGCTTTGTTTCCTTAATTTCCTTAGACTGCAAATGTGTCTAGGGAAGTCCATGGGAAAATAGCATTTATTTAAAGTTAAAAGAAGGGGAAAAAGTATTTCTTTGCTTTAATGTTTGAAGATTTTTGTTGTTGTTATTCTCATTCCGAAATTCTATTCTTATCCTGAATCAAATTTATAGCTATGTAATTAGTGTTAATCTAAGTGTTACTCATCAAAAAATTGCCGCAGTCTTTAGAGTTGAGTAAATAAAAGCAACTGCATAAATGTTCCCACATTTGTTTCCCAGCGGCAAGTGACTTCATTTCATTATCTTTTTCTTGGGGCCTCATGCAGTAGAAGCCTCTGAGACAGCTTGTTCGGGACTTAAATGAGGGTGTCTGATGCTTAAGTCATCTGTCCACTGCTTAGCTTCAGAACCAAATTAAAATGTGAAGAGCCAGAATGAGCAAATGCAGCTGTTCCTGTGGGAAAGATTCATAGAATAGGGAATGGTGACTTTCCAAAGGGGAGCTTACCAGTTTAGAAAAACCACAGCTGCCAGCGGCTCTCCCAGGCAACCAAAGGTTATATCAGCACCCCTCCTTCCTGCCTATCCCTTGACAGGAGTAGTGAATGTAACCGTATAATTGAGCTCCCACACGTAGCAGGTGGCATTGGTGCCGGACCCTTGCACCCTATCCCCACCCCAGCATCTATGATTTAATAACAGCAGAGCGATTTATTTCGCCAGTGTTTGTTCTCCCAGGTCTGAAGCCCAAACTGCAAGTGGCAGCGGAGCAGAACCCGGCTGCCTCGGGGCTTCTCCGGGCTCTTTGGCTGAAGCTGAGCTGCCTGGTTCAGGTTGGCTGAACAGATTTAGAGAGAACGAGAGATTGTGTGTGCCTTTCAGTAATGAAAACAGTAGTCAAGGAGTACTGGGAAGCCATTTTCTAAAAGGCTCATCACCTCATTTTGAGGAATTTGTCCAACACCACCATCAGCCTGCTAGGTGCAGGAAAAAAAACACACCTGCTTTTCTGCTTACCTTTATAGGAAATCCAGAGATTAAAACAACCTTGAAGGATTCTGAGGTCTATCTCTGTATCCAAGCAGAACTGTATTTAACCATCCAGACAGATGGGAAGCCACTGTTTATGAAAACAGTCTTTATGTTAAAATTAAAATCTTATAGAAAAGTATTTGAATATATTTTTCTGTGACCATAAAATGTTTGAAAATTATGAAGATTTTTCTACATTTTGTTTTTAATTATAAAAGTAGTATTTAAAATATCAAATAATACAGAAATGTAAAAGAAGAAAGTTAAAGTTTCTATTCCTCAGGGTTAGTAGTGACTATTAATAATTGGATGTAGCCCAGCTGTTGTGGCTCCGTGATCGACCATCAACTCGTGAATCAGGAGGTCACAGTTCGATTCCCAGTCAGGGCACGTGCCTGGGGTGAGAGCTTACTCCCCAGTGTGGGGCATGCGGGAGGCAGCCTGTCAATGATTCCCTGTCATCATCGATGTTTCTATCTCTCCCTCTTCCTTCCTTTCTGAAATCAATTAAAAAAATTTTTTTTAATAATAATAATTTGCTGTATACCCTTATAAATTCTTTAAGGCATATATGTATATATACATGTGAATATATAGGTTTTTTATGTGTATGTGTTATACGGTTTTTTTTAATCATATCTAAACCATAGTTCATTTAGGATCTTCTGTTGTAGATATTCTATCCCTAAATTTGCCAATTTGATTTTCTTCCATAAAGATAAGTTAGGTTTATCTTAAGTTTGAATTGTGCAGCCCATTCCCTGCTCTCCATATAGCTCTGGCTTTCCTAAGGAAGAGAGGCTCTGAACCCTGGGCAGCTCTCACTGGTCAAAGAGATCCTACCTACTCATCATTGTTCCTTCCTTTTCCATTGCCTCTTAGAGATCAATGTCTTGCTTTTCCCCAACTTGGAGATAGGACTTGAAACTTCAGGTTGCTTATCTCTGGCAGTTATACGCCCCTGGAGAGAGAACATTTAAATTAGCATGGCTTCATTATGACCATCATGTATTTCCTAGGCCCCTTATTTATCACAGTTCTTAAACCCTCTCTCCCTCCCTTCCACTCTCTTAAAAAAAATTTTTTAAATCCCTGGAAAAAATATCCTCAGGTGAGGATTAAGAATAAATGGATGGTACAAAAGGATGCATAATGGAAGATAAAAATAAAAAAAAAAGTCTTCCCCTATCTTGTCCCATTGATAAGTTTCATATATATTATATCTTGCTACAAATTTTCTGAATTCAAACATGCAAATATATTTTTCTTTCTTTTAGGAATCAAAATATTCATACTTCCATAGAAGTGCTTTTTTCAATTCTTACTTTTTATAAGTTTTTGTTTTGTTTACAAAAAATCAGTCTATAATAATATGCTAATTAGACTGGACAACTTTCCAGACAAAGCTGGGGCTGAGAGGGAAGTCCAGGTCCCTGGTGCCAGAGGGAAGCCGATGACAGCAGCGAGGGCGTGGGGGGAAGGAAGGCCGACTCTTGCACAAATTTCATGCATCGGGCCTCTAGTATATATTTACAAATGCTAAAAAATAAATGTAAAAAGTTCAAAAGAACATATGATGAAAGATATGCCTCCATCTCACTCTGTACTTTTTGCCCCCTCCCCTGAGGCAACCCCTCTTAAGTACCTTGTGTTCCCTCCAGAGACTTTCTGTACTAGCCCGTGTATATAGTAAGAATGTATCACTTTTTTATTATTATTAAATTTATTGGGGTGACATTGGTCAACATGAATACGTAGGTTTCAGGTGTGGGTTTCTATGTTACTAGATTTGTATATTGTACCATATGCTTACTACTCCAAGTCAAATCTTCATGTCACCATATATTAGGACCACTTCCTCCTCCCACCCCTTCCCTCAGGCAACCACCACACTGCTGTTTGTGTTCACAAATTTCAGTTTTATATCCCACATATGAGTGAAATCATATGTTTCTTAGCTTTTTCTGTGACTTATTTCACTTAGCATAATGTTCTGAAGTCCATCCATGTTGTTGCAAATGGAGCTATTTCATTCTTTCTTATGGTTGAATAGTATTCCATTGTGTATGTACCACATCTTTATCCAGTCCTCTATCATGGACACTTTGGTTGTTTCCATGTCTTGGCCACCATGAGTAATGACGCAATGAACATAGAGGTGCATATAGCTTGTGATTTCAAGTTTTTTGGTATATACCCAGGAGAGAGATTGCTGGGTCGAATGGTAGCTCTATTCCCAATTTTTTGAGGAATCGCCAGACTGCTTTCCATAGTGGTTGTACCAATCTACATTCCCACCAGCAATAGATGAGGTTCCCTTTTTTCCACAACCTCTCCTACACTTGTTATTGCTTGTCTTGTTGATAATGGCCACTCTTAACAGGTGTAAGGGGGTATCTGATTGTAGTTTTGATTGTATTTTCCTAATTACTAGTGAGGTTGAACATCTTTTTATATATCTATTGGTGTTTGTATCTTCTGAGAGGGGAGTATTTTCAGGTCCTCTGCCCACTTTTTGGTTGGGTTGTTTGGTGTTGATTTTTATGAGTTCTTAAAAAAAAAAAAAATAAATAAATAAATAAATAAATATATATATATATATATATATGTATGTATGTATGTATGTATGTGTGTATATATATATATATATATATATATATATATATATATATATATATACTTTTATTGATTTCAGAGAGAAAAGGAGAGGGAGCAATAGAAACATCAATGATGAGAAAGAATTATTGATTGGCTGCCTCTAGTGGGGATTGAGCCCCAGGCATGTGCCCGTGACCAGAATCAAACCTAGAACCCTTTAGTCCACAGGCTGATGCTCTATCCACTGAGCCAAACCAGTTAGGGCTAAGAGTTCTTTATATATTTTTAAAATTAAATCTTTGTTGGAGCTATTGTTTGCAAATATCTCCCATCTGGTTGGCTGCCTCTTTGTTTTGTTGTCAGTTTCTTTTGCTGTGCAGAAGCTTTTTAGTTTGATATAGTCCCATTCATTTATTTTTGCCTTTACTTCCCTTGCTTTTGGGGTCAAATTCATAAAATGTTCTCTATGACTAAGGGCCATAAGTTTGGTACCTATATTCTCGTCTATGTAACTTGTTTCGGGTCTTATTTTTAGGTTTTTGATACATTTTGAATTAATTTTTGTATCTGGGGACAAACTGTAATCCACTTTCATTCATTTGCATATGGCTTTCCAGTTTTCCCAGCACCATTTATTGAAGAGACTTTTTACTCCATTGTGTGTTTCTGGCTCCTTTGTTAAAAATTATCTGTCCATATACATGTGGTTTTATAACTGGGCTCTCTATTCTGTTCCATTTATCGGTGTGCCTGTAAATGCCATGCTGTTCTGATTATCATAGCTCTGTAGTATAATTTAAAGTCAGGTAGTGTGATACCTCCAGCTTCATTTTTTTCTTCTCAAGATTGCCTTGGCTATTCAGGATCTTTTGTGGTTCCATACAAATCTGATGATTTCTCATTGTATTTCTTTAAAAAATAACATTAGGGGTTGCATTAAATCTGTATATTGCTTTGGGTAATAGAAGGTATACCACTTAGACCTCTTTTGTCGGTATTCACAAACATACCTTTTTCTTCCTATGGCTAGATAGTATCTCATTGTATAAGAACTAGTTTATCAAAATTAGTTTATCCAGTCCCTACTAATGGTTTTCAGGTTTTTGCTATGATAAGTATTGATGAAATGAGTATCTCATAATATACATATCATTCCTCATCTGTGAATGTGTATCTTCAGGACAAATTCCTGTGAGTGGAATTGCTGGTAAAGGACTCTTAAAGTGGATTTACACTCTCACCAACAGTGTTTGGGAGTTCTTAGTACAGGTGCTGAGCCCAAAGCTGAGGAAAAACAAAGGTAAACTAAAACGCATCCCTTCAAGGAGTTGATAAGCCTGTTGGGGCAACTGAGACATACAGATAAAATAATACAAGGTAATAGTGTTGCATGAATGAGCCATGGTCTCTTCTGAGTGAAATGGGGGAAGCACCACTTTACGGGTTGGATCCTACACTTAAACTAGAACTGGGCAAGGGGTGATCAGGCGTTTGTTCAGTGGTTTATAGGTAAGGTGGCCTTATTTCAGAATACCAAACCAGGGTACAGACAAAACAGGATAACTACGTTAGGAGATCAGTAGAATAATGACTTGTTGCCACTGGAATTTCTGCCTTAACAACATGAGGCTTTGTCTTGCCTGATTGGGTTCATCCTAACTTCTTGCCCCACCTGGTGAGGGTTACATCCATACAGCAGCACTCTTCATGGAAGAAACAGGTTCCAAAATGATACCTGTGTGCAGGTCACAAGGAGCTCATTTGACACTTTTTTAAAAAAATTACCACTTTTTTTTTTATTTACTTTTTTGCAGAGAGGAAGGGAGAGGGATAGAGAGTTAGAAACCTCGATGAGAGACATCGATCATCTGCCTCCTGAATATTCCCTACTGGGTATGTGCCCGCAACAAAAGTACACGCCCTTGATCAGAATTGAACCTGGGATCCTTGAGTCCGCAGGCCGATGATGCTCTGTCCACTGAGCCAAACCAGTTAGGGCTATTTTGTCACTATTTTAACCATAATGCTGATCTGGTAAAATCAGTCAACTTGACTAAAGCACATTTTTTTCCTTCAAACAGTGAGGTACCTAGTATGTACTAGGCACTATGCTGAATTCTGAGGCTAGCTCTTGCCTCAGCTGCTTTGAAGGAGAAGGGAATAGAGTTCTTAGCTCTTCCTTAAACTCTTAGGAGCTGTGCCTGGTGGCTAGACCGTGTGGTAGAATGGAATGACCCTGGACTTCTGAGACGCGCACTTGGATTTTAATTCTGACTTCACAGCTTGGTAGTCATGTGAGCAGCAAACCTTGGGGAAATCATATCTTTGGACCTTCGTGAACTATAAAGTGGAGACAATGGCAACTACTACATTATTATGCCAGGCTGCTGAGCAATACCCTAGTGTCTAAGTTAACCCGTGACCAATTGAAAGCTCCCTCACCATAATAATGCTTTGCTTTTTGTGTTTCCTGCTCTGTTAAAAAGTGAGAAAAGACTTCCCCTGACTCTAGTCATACAGATCTTACAAAAAAAATAACGTCATCCTATTCCTTTTGTAGCTTTTCTCACCTGAGTGCGTATCTCCCCAGCCTGGTGCCCCTCTTGTCTGTCTGTCATACTTGTCAGAAAAGCACACCCTCACCTCAGTTTCTGAGCTCTGGATGGGGCAGGCCAGTTGCTCACGCACAACAACCAGGACAGCAGCATCCAGGAGTGGAGGAGGGCAGGGCAGTGTTTCCCAGGGGAGAGACGGGATGTTACTTCATACCCGTGTGGAGGGGATTTTATTACCTGCATTGCTGCTCCTCACCAAGGAGGAAACGCCATCTGAAGAAGATTTTCCTGGGTGAGGAAACGCACCCACCACCACAACCAGCACAGCTGTTCCGCAGTCCACCCGCCCCTTCACTGCTGTCAAAACAGCAGGAATGAGTACCACCCACTCCGATGCCTCAGGGAAAAGTCAGGTCTCCCTTCTATGCTCTTCAGCTTAACCCAGTTAGGCTTTCTCTGTAACTTGATTTCCAACAAACCCATTTTCTGGTGCTGCTAGAACATAGAGATTGAGGTTTCTCGGCCTCACTCCCTCGCTGGCTGCAGGCAAGGCAGTGGTAGCCTGCCCTCCAGCAGGCAGGGCGTGGCCGCCAGGGTGCTGTTTTACGGTGGGCATTCACTGCAGGTCACCAACTGACCACCCATCAAAATAACCGCACGGTTGCCTTTTTATAGGCAGTTTACCAAAGGACAGGACCAAGCCCGCAGCAGTGTGGACAGGAGCACAGTGCTATCAACCCAGTCAAACCTTGGTTCAGACATGGTCCCACCACTGCTAGCCATGAGACATAAAACAGGTTCTTGTTAATAAAACCATGGACCTTCCGGGATTTCCTTGTTTGACAGTTCATTGTTATTTTCTCACAGTGGCTAGGATCACCCACTAAAAGAAAAGAAAAATGGCTTTGTAAAGTATAGGATTATCTAACCACTATGCTGCACACCTGAAACTAATACAAAGTACTACTGAATGTAAACTGTAATTGTAAAATAAAGTGTAAACAATAATGGACAATGCTATAGTAAACATCACTGAACATAAAAAAATAAATAAAAGGAATGGTCTATAATGAGACACCCAAGAGATGGCCAAGTACTGAAGGCCTCAAAGTATTCCAAAATGTTTTAATTGTTTTGGTGGGGAAGGGGAACCTTCAGTGAGGCTTTATTCTGAGCTCATTTCAGTGGTCCTGGCACCTAAGGCCAGAGCAAGCGTTCAGGGGAACATTTAACAGCAATTGCTACCACTTTCTAAACCCAACAGTCCTCTGAGAAAAGATCATTACAAATGAAGGGACTGATGCTCTGTGAGATGAACACCCATCCTGCCCAAGGTCACTCACTGAGCTTTTTGTTCAGTGAGAGAAGTAGAACCCATACCACTGTGACTTGAGAGCCTGAGATTTTCCCACCACACCACACGGCCTTAGACGCAGGCCATGGCCACACTGGCCCAGAAACAGAAGGCAGGATCTCCAGAAAGGAGGGGAGGAAGAGTGGAGAAGGGAGGGGCCCTGGGCTCTATTCCTCGACAGCCACCTGTTCTCACCCACACTGCACACTGAGACTAACTCCTACTGCGCCTGGGGGAGGGGGACTTTTTCCATCTTTTGTGTCTTGAATTTTTTACCCCCTTGCTTTGCTCTTCCCTTCTCTCCTTGTTCCTTTTGTAGATAATACTCCCACAGACCTCCCACGGCAGCTCCAAAAGGCAGCCTCCTGAGCTTGTTGACGGTGGCTTTGAGCTGTCTCTGAACAGGGCTCTCCCTCAGCCTTCCTCGCCCTGTGACACCCACCATGGCTGAATGAGTGGCGCCGTGGGGAGGGGAGGAGAAAACAGGTTACAGTGAGGAAGCCAGCGCTCAACCACCTCACAGTGCTCCGTTCAGCTCCCTAATCCCCACTTGACTGTCTCCTTGATGTGGGTCCCTGCCCCTTGTCTGTGTTTGGGGGTTGGGGGAGGTGGAAAGAAAAGGCAGGAAGATCTTAAGGACTTAGGTAACAATATAGAGATAGAGAAGACTTGCTGGAAGTAACCAAGTTGGTAAAAACGATATGCCTCGACCTGTTTCCTCGTTTGTGAAAGGGAGTGCAGCTAGCACTACCATGCCTATTTCACCAGGCTTCCTATAAAATTCAAAATCCGATCAACATTTGCATGATGCACATGTCACACATTGTTCTAGGCCTTTTACTCATTTCATCCTAACAATCCTCCGAAGGGTCATTATCATCCCCATTTCACACAGAAGGAAAATCACACACAGTAAGAGGCAGAGCTATTTTCAGACCTAGTTTTGTTCCCAAGTTGGTGGGTGCTCTCCACCACGGACTGCCTCATCCCGGCTTCAAAGTGAGCTGACCTCTATCTAACCTGCACCCTCTCCTTTGAGAGACTGGACGGCACCCGGAGAAGCACAGAGGAGCGGCGAGGGGAGGGGTTACTTTGCAGCCCAGGACCCTCGTGGGGGTGGGACAGCCAGGACCCTCGCGGGGGTGGGAGTGGAGGTGGGGAGCATGCTCCGCAGACTCCTTGTTAGGCTTTCTTCCTGGGAACAGGAATCAGAGGGCTGGGGGCGGAGGACGCTTCCTCTCTCTCCTCCCCAGGGCACCGGTTCATTTGAATACAGGTGCTGGGGCTTTGGCCCTCGTGGTAGGCGGGGCGGCGGACTCTCCTTCCTGACACTGGTGACACTGGGTGTATCTTCCAGAGGGGTGGGGAGTGCGAAGCCGCCATCGTTCGGGAACAAATTGCTGTGTTGGCCCCGGCGGCTCCTCCGGGCGCGGGCGGTAGCCGTGCTCACTTGCAAACCGTGGGAGGCGGAGCGGCGCTGGCAGCGCGAGGCCGGGACACCGCCGCAGCGGCAGAGCCGAGCAGGAGACTGACTGCTCAGGCCGCCTCCTCCCCAACTCCGCACCCGAGGGGGATGGTCTCCGGGGCCGCCGCACCCCACCTCTGCCAGCTTCCCCTCCAGAGCTAAGCCGAGTCCTCGGGGGTTGAAGGGGGGCGGGGAGCGGAGGCGGGGTCTTCCTGAGTCCGGGCTCGCCGGGACCCACGTGCTCGGTGAGGAAGTTCCTAACCCGCGCCTGGCGTCTACCTGCCGGTCCCCGGGGTTTGCACCCTGACCCTCTAGTGCAGCCTGGGAGCGATAGGTGATGAATAATAGAAACATAGGGGCAAGGCAAAGGGTCTCGCCTCCCCCCATCCGCGCACACACATGCCCTTTCCACCCCGGAGCGCGCACCGGGGGCGTGTGAACCCTCTTCCCAGGGCTGCCCACCCTCCAGTTTCCCAGGGAGCTCCCGGCTGCAGCGGCATCTGCTCTGGATGGAGCGATCCATTTTCCAGGGGTCAAGTAGAGGCTGAGGAAGGCTTGCCTGCCCAGAAGCCGTGTTCAGAACCCACCCACACCCCCAACCGCCTTTAGACTGCCCCTGCACAGCGGGAATCCCTCTAGGAGTGCCAACCTCCGCCGACTACCCGGCCTTCACCTGCTGCGCTCGTGCCCCAGCCCCTTTTCCTATGATCATTTCCTCGGGGAAAGCATCCTCTCCCTTCCCTCCCGCCCCCACCTGCCAGCCCCAGCCGCTCCTCAGTCCCCGCGGCAGAGAGAGACGCCTCTCCCCGCGGCGGAGCAGCCCCTGCCAAACCCGGCGCCCGCCCGTCGTCCTCCGAGGGGCGGTCCGGGCGGCGTGGGGACTGGAGGGCCGCCGCCTCCCCGGCTCCCACCGAGGTCCCCCGGGGAGGGGTTCCCGCGGTGGGAGTCCTGTCCCTTTAAGGAGGCGGCCCTGCCTGGGTGTGCCTGGTCGCCATGGTTACCCCGGTGCAGGCGGCGGGCGCCCCAGGGAGGGAGGCTGCCGCTTCTCCCCGACAGACGGAGGGAGCTGCGGGGACCCGGCGCCCAGCCGAGCCCGGGGCGGGAGCCGCGCTGCAGCCGGAGCCGGAGCCGCGGCCGCCGTTGCGAGCGGAAGGTGCCTGGAGCGCAGCCGGAGCCCGGGGTCCGCGGCGGCCGGGGCGCGAGGGGCCGCGCGCCATGCCCCGGGCCCCGATGGCGGGGACGGCCCCTGGCGCGCGCGCGGCCGGCGGGGCCTGCGAGCCCGGGACGGGCGCCGTCCCCCGGCAGCTGCGGTGAGGGGCGCGGGGCCCGGCGGGGGGCGGCCGAGCGGGGCGCCCTCCTCCCGCCCTGAGTCCCCGCGCCCCGGAGGGATGGGGCGGGCGGCCGCGGCCGCCTAAGATGCCGGCCATGCGGGGGCTCCTGGCGCCGCAGAACACCTTCCTGGACACCATCGCCACGCGCTTCGACGGCACGCGTGAGTCTCCCTGAGTCCCCCTCCCCGCTGGCTCCTGAGCGGCCGCCCCGCCCGGGGTTCCGCGGGTCCTAGCCCCGCACCTCCCGGTGCCGCCTCCCGTCTCCCCCCTCCCCCCGCTCCGCCCCCACCGGCTCCGGCTCTCACCGAGCCCTCCGCTCCTTCCGGACGCCCGTCCTCCCCGCCGCCCCCAGGTTTAGAATCAGCACCGACCCGGGCTGGGGAAAGGGCTGGAGGTCTCCGGGATTGGGGCCGGGATGTCGTCTGTTGGCTGAGGCGCGACCCCAACCCAGCCAGCCTCACCCGTCCGGTCACTGAACCCCACCACCAACACCTCTACCTCCATCCGGCCGGGTAGCGGGCGAGGCGGGCCCGGTGCTCAGGGACAGCTGCAGGGTGGGGGTTGGGGGCTCAAAAAACAAGATTTAGACAAGAGGTTCGCAAACGGAGACAGAGTAGGTGGGACCTGACCGCCTGAACCCACCGAGCCCACTAGCCCCAAAAAGGGAGATTTGGAGACTACCAGCAAGACTGGGGAAGTTTGGGGAAGGCGACCAGAGCTTCTAGATTGTGGGTTCCTGAGGTCTGAGCACAGGGAAAATCTTGAAAGCCCCCTTCCCACTCCTCCTCCCTCATGCTCTCTCCCCCCACCCCCCGTGGGGCTCCCCATCTCCCTGCCTAGCGCCCTCCATGGTCTCCTCTCCCTGATAGAAAGCCGGTGGGAGCCCTTCTTCAAGCCCGCCCCCCCCCCCCCCTTCTCCATCTGCTTTGTTGTGTGCTTGGCTCCTGCAGCCTGCTGATTCCGCACCCCCACTTCCCAATGCATTTCTGGCTCCAGACTCCATAGTCAGCTCCCATTCTTACACGCTCATCCTGGATCACATTCATTCATTCCTGAGCCAGGGCACCCAGCTGGGGCTCAAACACAGGGCCGCCTGGACTGCCTCTCGGTACAGGTGGGGCCCAGCGGGAGGAGCCACGTAGCCAAATCGGGTGCCAGGCGGGTGAGTGAGCCTGGCAGAGGTAGGGTGGGGCTGAGGCTGGCCCTCCTGTGAGCCTCCCCAAACCCACCCCTTGCCCCAAGCTGCTCAGGACACACTCCAGAGGGCACAGTGCCCACCCCGGGCTGCATTCACCAACCTCAGTGTTCATATGTGCTGATTCTCAAATGCACTCATACACACACTGCAGAGAGTGGGGCACTGACACAGGTGACACACTCATTCCTATTCACAAACGGTTCCTGCCTAACCCGGTCCACACCCCAACACACACACACCCCAGCACACACACACACGATTCCTGGGTTTTAGAAAGCCCTCCTTTACTGGAAAGGAGGGGGGGTGGACCCTGAGCCTCTATCCCGTGCTTCCTCTGAGAGGCGCTCTCTTGCAGACAGTAACTTCGTGCTGGGCAATGCCCAGGTGGCGGGGCTCTTCCCTGTGGTCTACTGCTCTGATGGCTTCTGTGACCTCACGGGCTTCTCCCGGGCTGAAGTCATGCAGCGGGGCTGTGCCTGCTCCTTCCTCTATGGGCCGGACACCAGTGAGCTCGTCCGCCAGCAGATCCGCAAGGCCCTGGACGAGCACAAGGAGTTCAAGGCCGAGCTGATCCTTTACCGGAAGAGTGGTGAGGGGCCACCTGGCGCCTCTTCGGTTTTCCCCAGACGGGCACCCCCATCCTTCATCCCTCCTTCCCATTCTCATCTTCCCCGTCTCTCCATCTCATTCTAACTTCCCACATACCCACCTCCTCTTCCTCCACCACCCCATCCTGGCCCTCCTCTCTTCCATCCTCACCCCATCCCTAGCCTCCATCCAGTTTCCCATCTTGGGTTCCCCACCCCGGCAGGAAAACGTCCCAGTGTCAGTAGGACAGACCTGTGAACACACATGTCTGACAGTCACCCCTGCTCTCCCTTGCTTTCTCCCACCCTGTTCCATCACAACGGTCCGAAGTGGAGCAGCTGCTGCTGCCCTCCCGGGCCCCGCCGTGTCTCCCGTGGGTGTCGGCGGAGCCTCTGTCGCCGTGGGCAGCGTGGAGCAGGGAGCGGGGCTGAGTCTGTCTTTGTGCCCAGGGCTCCCGTTCTGGTGTCTGCTGGATGTGATACCCATCAAGAATGAGAAGGGGGAGGTGGCCCTCTTCCTGGTCTCTCACAAGGACATCAGCGACATCAAGAACCGAGGGGGCCCTGACAAATGGAAGGAGACAGGTAGGTGCCTGTGGGGCCATTGATGTAACTTCGGTGGCTGGTGGGTGGTCACCTCAGGCCTGGGCTGGTGGGTGTCCCCACCCACTTCCACTCTGCTGGCGCCCACTCTGCTGGCTGAGAGGCCTGTGCTGTCTCCTCTTCACATGGCCCGGGATGAAAGCCTGTTTCCAAATAGACTGGTGGCCATACAGTTGGAGGGTTTTTTTAGTTTTGTTATTAATCCTCACCTGAGGATATTTTTTCCATTGATTTTTTTTCTTTTTTTAGAGAGAGAATAGGAGGGAGGGGAAAGAGAGAGAGACAGAAGGGCAGAGAGATGGAGAGAAACATGGATGTGAGAGACATACATTGATTGGTGTGCCCTTGACTGGGAGTTGAATCCGAGACCTTTAGGTGCGTGGGCAGTGAGTGCTCTACCAACTCAGCAACACCAGCAAAGGTGTACAGTTGGAGTTTTGAAGTCAAACTCAATAAGAAATTGAAAGCAAACTCCTTTAGTGCCTGTGAAGTTCCATTCTCTGACCAGTTAGTGAGGCTGAGCACAACCCCCAGCCCCGGGCCTTTCCTCACATGCCCGCCTGGGGAGCCCTGGCCAAAGCCCTCCTCTGATTCCTTGGCGTCTTGCCCCCTTGTGTCCTCCCAGGCTGGGGAAGGCCCTTAGACAGCTCACCAGGCTGTCATGCCAACCTGCTCCAAGGCCTCTGCCTCAGGGGTGTTGGGTGGTCTCCATTCCTCATTTCCCCCCTCCCCCAGCCCTTAGTCAGCCTCTCACAAGGTAAGTCCTCGGTGGTCCCTGCACCTGCACCCTGGAGCCCTTCTCTGAGCTTCTGCGTCTCTGCCTAATGGCCTTCTGCTTGCTCTGCACTCCCCCAGCCCCAGGGACCACTCTCCCCTCTGTCCCCTGGCCTTTCCCTGGGGAGAGCCTCAGGCCTGGGTGTCTGTCAGCACCCGTAGGATTGCCCTTTGCCGGGGGTGCAAGTGATCCCAGGAAGTGAGGAATGCCAGAGCCTCCAGCTCTAAACACACTAGTCAGTGAGCCAGACCTGCCCACGGACCAGCAGCTCGTATCTTACACCCAAGACCATCCGCCGTCGTCCCCATGGGCCCCTCTTCTTTTGCAGGTCGCCGGCGCCGATACGGCCGGGCAGGAGCCAAAGGCTTCAATGCCAACCGGCGGCGGAGCCGGGCTGTGCTCTACCACCTGTCCGGGCACCTGCAGAAGCAACCCAAGGGCAAGCACAAGCTCAATAAGGTGGGTTGAGCACCGGGGTGTGCGTCTGGGGGTTGGGCCAGGGTAGAGACAGGCTGAGGAGGCGGAGGGGGGGACTGAGAATGTCCAGGGGACCACATAGGCCCCACCAGTGCTTTGGGATTGTGACTGAGGGGGAGACTGTTATATGCATGATCCCCCAAAAATACAGAGGAGCGTCTTGGCCCTGGGATCAGAGGGGCTTTTGGCTCAATCCTGGCTCCGCTCCTAAACAGCTGAGGGACCTTAGCTAAGCCACCTGACCTCCCTAATCCTCAGTCTTCTGCTCTGCAATGTGGGGACTCACATGCCTCTGTCAGAGGTTACTTTGAGAACACAGGGAGGGAAAGAAGATGGAAGCCTGTCCTGGAACCTATCCAAACTCAGTCTGTACCCATTTCCTGCCACCCTGCCCGGACCTGCCCTGCCTCACTCAGAAGGTGTTTGGGGAGAAGCCAAACTTGCCTGAATACAAAGTAGCCGCCATCCGGAAGTCCCCTTTCATCCTGCTGCACTGCGGGGCGCTGAGGGCCACTTGGGACGGCTTCATCCTGCTCGCCACCCTCTACGTGGCTGTCACGGTGCCCTACAGCGTGTGCGTGAGCACAGCCCGGGAGCCCAGCGCCGCCCGCGGCCCCCCCAGCGTCTGCGACCTGGCGGTGGAGGTCCTCTTCATTCTCGGTAGGTGCCCTCCGTGCCTCCCGCCCAACCCATGCCAGCTGCCCCTCGGGCTCCATGGGGACAGTCCGCCCGCATGGCCCTCCTCCTGTGTGTGACTTGTGGGCTTTGAACTCAGACCCGGGTTCCAAGTGTGTCTCTACCACTCACGGGCTGTGGGACCCTGAGCCAGTCATGGCCTCTCCGAGCCTCAGTGTCTTTCTCCATCAAATGGGCCTAGCAGTGTTCACCTGTTGGAGTTACCACAGGTCATGGGCCCAGGAGAGTGTCCGATAACAAGCTGGTGCCCCGCCAAGGTGGCTCCTCCCCACCCTGACACGAGCCCCCCGGGCCTTCCGCAGACATCGTGCTGAACTTCCGGACCACTTTCGTGTCCAAGTCCGGCCAGGTGGTGTTCGCTCCCAAGTCCATTTGCCTCCACTACGTGACCACCTGGTTCCTGCTCGACGTCATCGCGGCCCTGCCCTTTGACCTGCTGCATGCCTTCAAGGTCAACGTGGTCAGTGTGGCCGGGCAGGGTGGGCTTTGGGCTGGGCCAGTGGGGGCTGGCCCCGGAGTGACCTCTCCCCCACCCCCGCCTCAGTACTTCGGGGCCCACCTGCTGAAGACGGTGCGGCTGCTGCGCCTGCTGCGCCTGCTCCCGCGGCTGGACCGCTACTCGCAGTACAGCGCCGTGGTGCTGACCCTGCTCATGGCCGTGTTCGCCCTGCTCGCCCACTGGGTGGCCTGCGTCTGGTTCTATATCGGCCAGCAGGAGATCGAGAGCAGCGCGTCTGAGCTGCCCGAGATAGGTACTGGGGTGGCGAGGCTGGGCTGGGGAGGGGGCTTTCGAGTGTGCGTACGTATGTGCCCAGGAGTGTGTCTACTCGAGGGTATGTGTGTCAGGGAAGTGTGAATGCATGTGTCTCTGTCAGGGCGTGTTTGTGAGCTGGTCAGAGATGAGTAAAAGTGTGCGTGTGTGTGTGCTTGTATGTGTGTGTCACAGCAACATGGATGCAAGTAGACCTGTGTTTGTGAGAAAAATGTGGGGGTGGTATGTGTCTGAGTGTGCCAGCCATCCCCTCCTAATAGGCCTGTTCTCCAGCAGCTGGGCCTTGTGGAGAAAGCCTGGTGGGCTGCCTGGAGGAGTCTAATTCACCCATAATGGCCTCCTTGTGGCCAAACTTTAATCACATTCTTCAAGCCCCTGCCCAGTTGGAGAAGGCTGTGCAGGAAGCCAGTGCCCTCCAGGGTTCCCCGATGCCTGGCACTTTCCTGGTACCTTCTCTGAAGCTCATCCCCAACATCTTGGCTCCTAAGCCTCCTTCCCCGCTCTTGTCACCTCCAGGCTGCATCTCTCTCGCTGCTTCTCAGCCCTCCTCCAGCCTAAAACTCGGTCTTTTTCCACATCCCACCAGTGTCTTCACTCTCCTTCATTTCACCTCCACTTTCACAACTCCTCCCTCTGCTTACCTCCCACTCACATCTGAACTCCTGCTGGGAGAGCTCCCAGCTCTAGTCTCATCCCAAGACGTCACCCAAAATGTCATCCCACAGGTCACGGCGACCTTCTGGGGCCAGACCCTCGTCCCCTTGAAGTCCCTGTCGCACCTGACCCTGCCAAACACGCTCTTTCGAAATGTCCCCTCTGCCCTGGGCTGGGCCTCCTCCTGCTCCCGCCCCTCAGCTCCGAGCTTTCCTCAGATCGCTCCTGTCCTCTCACCTTGTTCTCCCTGGCAGTCCCCCTGGCATCGCTACGTGGACATCTTCCTTTTTTTCCTCTCTGACGCCAAACCGTTCTGTCCCAGCCATTTCTAACTCTCCACACTTGCAGCTCCAAAATGTAACACCCCGGTCTTCCTCCCGGCCCTCCAGCCCTCCAGTGCTGGCTGTTCGCACTAGTTCCCAGTCAGCGGTAAGGGATCAGCTGCTCAGACAGCCTGTCATGACTGCCCACTCCTTGGTGGGACCCAGGTTGGCCTTCGAAGCCTCCTCTGGTCCGTTCCCAGGGGTGAGGAGGCTCCTGTGAGTGCTCTCTCCTCAGCCCGGAGAGCCGGTGCAGTCAGAGGGCCCCCCGGACGTTCCCCAGGCGCTGTAGTCACCGAGCACACAGGCGCTCCAGGCAGGCTCAGCTCCTGGGCGCCTGCCCTCCCCAGAGGGGCTGTGTGGAGGCTGCTCTGGGTTCAGACGGCCAGTCAGCGGACATACAGCCAAGAGATGGATAACGGGGACAGGAAGGCTGACCCCAAAGTGGGCTGAGACCCCAAATTCCTGGCCCGCCCCTCCGTCCCCAAAGGGGACCCAGGCGCCCTGGGTCTTGGTCCATGTGGCTCTCCTGTCCTGGCTACTTCACAGGGGCTGAGGAGCCGACATTGCTAACTCTTTTGGCTCCCAGAGGGCTCTGCGTCCAACAGGGAGGGCCTGGTGATGTGAGGGCTGGCGGATTATTGTAGATGTACCTGGCCATTCTTGTACCCTTGAACCTTAAGTTCCAGAGTACTTTTGTTCTATTTGGGGCTGGCACTGGGTCTCATCTGGGTTGTCTCCAAGTTCTTCGGGTCATCACCTCCACCTTCTTCGTCCAGGGAAACTACCAACCTGGGGTGGAGCCACAGCCAGACTCCCAAAGCCCAGCCCTGCTGGCCCCGCTGTCTGCAGGAGTCACCTTCCTGTGGCTTCCCTGCCTTGGGCGCCTGGTCCACTGCCCGTGGTGCGGACACAGGCTCCTGCCCCAGGTTCCATGAGCCCAGTGGAGATGGGCTGGGTTTCCAGAGGGCTGTGCTCAGTCCTGAGGGGCTCACTCAGGCCAGTTCACAGTGTGAAGGTCTCCAGCCTCCAGAACAGACTCTGCTGGCCTGACCCCCGTCTGGGGGCCCCGCCATGATGAGGAGAGGCTCCTCTGCCACCCCACCCTGTGCTCCTGCTTCTCCCCCACCCCCGACCCTCCTCGCCTGGCCACTGGCTTCACCCAACTAATGACGAAGAGTTTTGCGTGCTCCCCTGCATTCTCACAGAGCACCTAAGTGACAGGAGGGGGCGTCTCACCTTGGCTCAGGCCTTCTCCCAGCCCCCCAAATTCCTTGGTCTGGAATTTGATGCCCCTGTGTGTTTCCATCTTGAGATTTTGCTCATGCCTTTCCCTAGATCAGGAATGGCCTCCCCACCTCAGTTTCTTTGTATCAAAACTCTGTCCATCCTCTAAGACCAAGGTCAGATGTCTCCTCTCCCAGGAAGCCCTCTAGCCGTGGCCCATAGACGGTGGTTTGCGCCCCGTCGTGTGGCTCTCTGAGGCGCAGCTCCTGCCCTGCAGGAAGCTCCGGTGGGACCCGCAGCTCCTGGCCCTGCAGAGGGCTGCCGAATGAATGAATGGGTGGGTGGGTGAGAGGAGGAGAGTTGGGATCGTGGGGGGGGGGGGGCAACATGTGTAAGATGTGTGGGAGAGTGTGGAGCAGGGGGACTAGGGTGTTGAGGTGGGAGGGGCAGGTGCCTGTGGAGAGGTAGGTCCCTCTGCTCCCCCCTCCTGCCAAGGGGAGCCCGGAGAGTGTGGGGTTGATGGGAGATGGGGATGATCTTGGCCTCCGCCCCGCCCACCAGGCTGCTCTGTGTCTGCCTGTGTGCTGAGGGCCTCTGGTGTGCACAGGTGCCTGCCTGCCGGTGGCCTTTGAGTGTCCTCACCTTGTGCTTGTATCCGTGCGAGTGTGTCCCCTCCCCAACCTGGGCACCAGTGTGCAAGCACCTGTGCAGCCTGTGAGTGGCGTGGCGGTGCCTCTGTGGACGTGCTCACATGTGTGTCCTTGCCCCCCTGACTGGGAGCACGTGGATAGCCTCAGTGGTGGTTATGTGCATACCCATGTTGCTGTGCTTGAGAACGTGTGTGAAGTTGAGTGGTGTGTGTGGTTGTGGGCAAGGATGAAGCAAGTTCAAAGATGAGTGGACAGGGCAGAGGAAGTGGCCTCACCCATCCAGCCCTGGGACAGTGGTCTGAGGTTAGTGCCAGCTGTGGGGAGAGGGGACAGTGCCCCTTACTCCATCCTCGGCACCAAGAGATGCCAGCAGGGGAGATGGCAGCCTCGGCCTCAGCCTCGTGTGCTTGTCTTGCTGAGGGCCGAGGGGCTGGAGAGGAGAGCACTGGGCGGGCAGAGGAGGATGGTGGAGGGAAATCATGTGGTAGATCTCCCCGGGGCTACCAGCTGGCGTACACGCACGCACAGCGTGGCATGCTGTCCTGCTGACCCAGGCCCCCTGCCCCCTTCCCAGGCTGGCTGCAGGAGCTGGCCCGCCGCCTGGAGACCCCCTACTACCTGGTGGGCCGGAGCCCGGGCGGAGCGAACAGTTCCGGCCAGAGTGACAACTGCAGCAGCGAGGCCAACAGCACGGGGCTGGAGCTCCTGGGCGGCCCGTCACTGCGCAGTGCCTACATCACCTCCCTCTACTTCGCGCTCAGCAGCCTCACCAGCGTGGGCTTCGGCAACGTGTCTGCCAACACGGACACGGAGAAGATCTTCTCCATCTGCACCATGCTCATCGGGGGTGAGGCCTGCCTTCTCTGGGACCCCTCCCAGACTTCTGGCCCAGGGGGCCCCGCCCTCTCCACCTCTCCCAGGTCCCCAAGGGTCTTCCCAGAGGTCCTTCCATTTTAGGGGCCCAAGGAGCTTGAGGCCAAGGCCAGGAGAGCCCACTGGCTGCAGGCCTCCCTGCCACACAGCGCAGCCCTGTGCCTTTCCCAGGAGCCTGTGCAGGATGGGGGAGGGGGGTGGACAGATGTGTGCAGTGTGGTGTCAGGCTGGGCCAGGCCGGTGACCCCCTCTCGCCACCCTCCCCAGCCCTGATGCACGCAGTGGTGTTTGGGAACGTGACGGCCATCATCCAGCGCATGTACGCCCGCCGCTTTCTGTACCACAGCCGCACCCGCGACCTGCGCGACTACATCCGCATCCACCGCATCCCCAAGCCCCTCAAGCAGCGCATGCTCGAGTACTTCCAGGCGACCTGGGCCGTGAACAACGGCATCGACACCACAGAGGTGCGCAGGCCTCCGGCTGGCCCTTCCAGCTTCGCTCCTCCGGGGTGTGCAGCTGGTCTAAGGCTCTCGGGAGCCGGCTGGGAGGCAGGGAACGCAGAATTCTGGCCTCCCTGCCTTCGCGCGCTCCTGGGGAGGGGAGAGGGACAGCGGCAAGGGGCAGAGGGCAGCCAGGAAGGCTTGGAGGCCCCTCTCCACTCTCGTTAGGTCTGGAGGAGGAAAGCTGGGCTCTCATGGAGGGGCCGGAGGGGCTGAGAGGGAGGCAGAGAGCCCCTCAATGGCCAGTTCCTGTGGGGCAGGTTGGACTGCCTCCCTTTCTGCCACCCTAGCCCTTTCCTCTGCTCCCCACCGGCAGCTGCTGCAGAGCCTTCCTGATGAGCTTCGGGCAGACATCGCCATGCACCTGCACAAGGAGGTCCTGCAGCTGCCGCTGTTCGAGGCGGCAAGCCGGGGCTGCCTGCGGGCGCTGTCCCTGGCCCTTCGGCCCGCCTTCTGCACGCCGGGCGAGTACCTCATCCACCAGGGCGACGCTCTCCAGGCCCTCTACTTCGTCTGCTCCGGCTCCATGGAGGTGCTCAAGGGGGGCACCGTGCTCGCCATCCTAGGTTCGTGAGGGCGGGGGAGGGCGTGTGGGAGGCAGGTGGCCCGTGTGCAGAAAATCCAGAGAGGGGGCCCAGGAAGGCCGCCTGGAGAGAGAGCCAGGATGGAGCCGGGAGCAGCCACGGAGCGGCCATGCAGCCCCGGGAAGAGCTCACCATGGGCCTGGTGACCATACGGTGGCAACAGAAGGAGGTGGAACCGATTTAGAGGTGTCAGAGGCCAGAGTGAGTGGAGGACCAGTCAGTCTTTCGCATATGATGGGAGACGGGTGAGCAGCACTTTCTGACAAGGAGGAAATTCAATGCTGAGGATGTAAGCCCTGGAGAGTGTTCGGGAAGGGCTGGGGGAGTTATCTCTGTGGGCCTCCCACCACCATCGGGCGGGGCGAGAGATGCCACTCCCCCAGGGCAGATGACAGCAAGCCCAGGGCCCGGAGGGAGGACGGCGGAGCTCAGACGCAGCGTGTGTGCTCCTTTCTTGGAAAAGGACAGAGGTGAAGAGGAAGGATCCACTCCTAGACAAGGAGGAAGAAGCTGCAGCTATGGAATCAGCATCATAATAGTGCTGACGCGGGGTCTCACAGCCAGGCCAGCTTGCACCTTCCTCTCAAGCAAATGTCAAAACCTAGGGGGAGGAAGTGTTGTCATTTCTATTTTACACAGAAGGAGACAGAGGTTAATGAGCTGACAGGCTGGCTTAGCGCTCGTCTGCCCAGCTGTAACCTCAGGCTCCGCACTCTGCGCTGCCCGGCGCTCTGCTCTGCGGAGACTGCACTGAGGAAAGGGCTTTGCTTCAGGAGGCCCTGACGTGTAGCACATCCGAGCATCCGGGAAACACGGCTGCATGGCAGCGGGGCTGTGAGAGGCTGCCTGCAGTGACCCCAGAGGGCCTTCCTTGCACGCGGGAAGGGACTGGACGGAAAGGAGGGGGCACCCTAACCACAGCCGAATCCTCAAGCAGCCAAGCACTTGTAGGCTCTCTGTGGGGACAGTGATGCCTGGAGCAGCTGCGCTGTGTATCATCTGGAGAACCAGGATGACCAGATGCCGGCAGCTACTGTGTGTCCATCCTCTCCCTCTCGAGGGGCACAGGTCTTGGAACTGAGAGAGGGAGAGGCTTCTTCACCCTTTACCTGTGTCATTCCTGAGTTTGGCTTCGGGGCCAGATGCAGTTCCTGCCAGGACTCTGAGCAGGCAGAGTTAATGGCTGCTCACATGTGTCTGTCAGTCCTTGAGAACCTGTGGGGAACTGGAGAGCTGAGAAGGGTGAAAAGACAGATTTTGATCATTGCAGACTGGTCACCCCAAAGCAAGATTGTCAAGTGGATTATTAAACAGATGGCTTCAGCTCGCAGCGAGGAAGCAGTGTGGCTGGGAGCTGGCACCGGTCCTGCAAGAACACGTCTTCATGATGCCAGGCACCAGGTCTCAGAACAGCCACGTTCAGAATTGAGACGGAACCTCAAGAATGACCACCGCCTTCACCCCGGGCCTTTGCCTCCAGAATGTCCCCAGCACCGGGACTTATTTCACCTTTGACCTGTCCTGCCCCTGCCCATATGTTCCGAATGACCTGTTTCCTCTGTTGACTTGGCCACTGTGGGTGCCCAGAGAATGCCTGGTTCCCCGCGGCCTGGTTCGCTGCTTTGCCTTCCTCCAACCTCCCACCTGCTTCCTTAGTTGAACATCCAGTGCCTCCTGCCTGCTCCTGGCAGCTAAGGCCCACCGTTCATCTCGCAGTGTCAACTCCGGCCCCTCCCTGTGTGTGTGAACCAACAGCTAAGCATGTGCAAGCTCCGCTGCGGGGGAGGAAGAAGGCAAGCCAAAGAGGTGGGCTGGACTGTGGTGTCAGGAGGATCTTGATGAGCTTGAGCGGGAGGCTCTGCTGAGCTGCCAGCCTGGAGGGTGGTCGCTGGTCCCTGAGACCAGTGGCACCAAACTCTGTCTTTGCTCCTGACCAGTTTCTCATTTTTATTTCACCTCCTGGATGAAGACAAGAAATATACACTCATTCTATTTCCAGATGACACACATGAGGAGAGAGAGCTCATTCATCAGATGATCCAAACACTGAGGTCCAAACAGCTCTCAGAAGGAGCCAGAAGGATGGCCTGATACCAAGAGAATAAGATTTATCAGTGATGCATTCTAGTCTTAAGTTTGAGCAAAAGTCCATGAACATTTCGGGCTCTGCCGGCAGCATGAGGCAGCCCACGGCGCGGGTGGCAGCGATCCACCTTCCCGCGGGATGAGAAAACGCTTCCTGATCGTGTGAACGGACCGGCTGTGGCTGAGCTGGCTGTGAGGGCAGCGAGTGCCCGTCCAATCCCGGATGGCGCACCGTCCCCGTTGGAAGGATCTACAGGGGACTCTTGTGGGCAGGGGAGGAAAGGAAATGAGTTTTGATTGATGGTCCATATGTCAGGCACTTCATCTCCACTAACTGATTTAATCTTCACCACATCCTTGTTCAGAGACACCGCATTTCATTGATTCCAAGACATACATTTCCCCCCACCGTTTAACATTCCTGAGATTAGGATACGGATTCACAATCCCTGTCAGCCAGGTGGCAGTCAGCAGGTGGTGGGAAACTCTTCATTGACACCTGCTGGTAAGATCAAGAAAGCACCACAGCCTCAGTTCAGTGCAGGATCTATTGTAGAGACTAGGCGTCAGGGCTCCCCGTACATGACTGCCTGGCATTTTCATGGCCACATGGGCTGCTAACCTGCTGGTTCCACACTGTTCCCGGAGAAGCTACACCTGAATCAACTGTGAGGCTGGAAAACATCGGATGGTGGGTCTCCCGTGGATACTCTGGTTCTGTAGATAGGAATGAGGCCTGGGAGTCTGTTTTAACTTTCCCAGAGCATGCCGATCCTGGGGCATGCCTGGAGCCCCTGGAATTGGTGACTGCTCACTGGTCTCGGGGAAACTTTGGGTGTGTGTCAGCACAGGGGCTCTGATCCCGTGTGCTAGAGCGCCTGGGCCACAGTGTTCAATAACAGTACCTTCAGTTAGTTGTTAGGTGTGAAATATAGCCGTCAGCTACCAGAGAAGGCTTTCTTTCCCCAGAATCTCTTACAGAGAAGGGATCAACAAACTGTCTATAATGGCCCCTCTGTGCCTCTCTGTCCTGGCCCCACAGGGGGGGGGGGGCTGGCTGGAAAGCCCCAGCCCGTGAAGGAAGCTCAGCAGCCTCCATTTGACTTCCCTCCATCGAGGCCGAGGGGCAGGCTCACTGCCTCTGCCTCCTCTCCCCAGGGAAGGGCGATCTGATCGGCTGTGAGCTGCCCCGGCGTGAGCAGGTGGTCAAGGCCAATGCGGACGTGAAAGGGCTGACGTACTGCGTCCTGCAGTGTCTGCAGCTGGCTGGGCTGCACGAAAGCCTGGCACTGTACCCCGAGTTTGCCCCTCGCTTCAGCCAGGGCCTCCGAGGGGAGCTCAGCTACAACCTGGGTGCCGGCGGAGGCCCCACGGAGGTGAGGGTGCTGGGTACGTGCATGGAAGAGGCGGGGTGCCAGGGAGCCTGGGGAGGTGAGCAGAGGCTGGGGTTGGGGAGATGCTGTGTTAGTGCCTGGATGAACACCCCCACACATGGTAGGGGTCTACACTCTCCCTGCCCCTTCACACCCACACTGTCCTTTAGCGCCGCTCCGTTTTCCCTGGCCCACCTCAGGCAGCCGGGCTCCCAGAGCGAGGTCTTAGGGAAGCCACCGAGCCCACTGTTCCCAGAAGAGGAGCCCGTAGGCCTAAGAGGAGGGATGGCGCCACAGGGCAGGGCGGTGGCCACACACGGAAGCCTGCATATGTCCCGCTTCTTCACAGTGAAATAAAGCTGCTCAGAGGGGCTTTTGAACTTTCCTGACTTAGGTCACAAATTCCAAACCAGTTTTTAGTAACTTGTTCTCAGATAGCTCAGTTAGCCTAAGGCACCAGGACACATGTGGCCAGAATTTTGAGGGGCTGGGTGGCTTGTGCCAGCAGGAAAGCAGCCCTCCCCTCCCCCAACTGAGCTTCTTCCCCAGCAGGGTGAGGTCAGGGTGGGGGTGAATGGAGCATAAGAGAAGCCCAGTCCTCTGTCCCCCACTGTTCCCAGGCGGACACCAGCTCCCTGAGTGGCGACAACACCCTCATGTCCACGCTGGAGGAGAAGGAGACAGATGGGGAGCAGGGCCCCGCGGCCTCGCCGGCCCCCGCTGACGAACCCTCCAGCCCCCTGCTGTCCCCAGGCTGCACCTCCTCATCCTCAGCCGCCAAGCTGCTGTCCCCGCGCCGAACTGCACCCCGGTCCCGTCTAGGTGGCAGAGGGCGGCCAGGTAGGGCGGGGGCGGAAGCTGGCCCCTCTGCACACCCTCGGAGCTTAGAGGGGCTGCAGCTGCCCCCTGCGCCGTGGAATGTGCCCCCGGACCTGAGCCCCAGGTGAGCAGGCGCGGGGCCGCTACGCTTGGGCAGCGATAGTGCTGATAGGACAGGGCCCCGGCCACACACCCCTGTCCTGGGTGCCCATCCCTGCCTCCTCATCCTCCCAGCCTCCTCCAGGAAGCTTTCCCTGACTCCCCCATTTCCCTGCTGCCTCTCCTCTCCCCCATTCATACAACTGCACACTCTGACCAACTGTACCTCCGGAGTTCCCGTACCCCCCATTCAGAACTCGGCTCAGAACTCTCCTGCTGTTGAATGTCTCTCAATCTTGGATCCCCAGTGAAACTGCAATCTCCTAAGAGAAGGGACCTCTCATATTACCTTTCTCTTGGGGTCCCAAGCCCCTGTCCCGGCTCCTGGGTCCTGTAACTTCTTTATGAGGACACTGGGATATCTTGTCCCAAGAAACACCGCAGTGGCTACCTGTCGGTTTACTGTCCTGGTGCCTGTGTCCACAGGGTAGTAGACGGCATTGAGGATGGCTGTGGCTCCGACCAACCCAAATTCTCCTTCCGCATGGGGCAGTCTGCCCCGGAATGTAGCAGCTCCTCCTCCCCTGGACCAGGTACTGGGACCCGGTGCTTGGGGGGAGGTTGGCAGGGCCCTCCCTTTGCTCTGTGAACCTCAGAAACCAACCGGACACAGAGGCTGCTAGAAGCCCTCCCCTCACCCTCTGCATGGTACGGGCAGGGAGTTTGGTGGTTAAGGACTTGGTGGTGGAGGGTGGCTGGGAACAGGGTTTGGATCTCTGCTATCAACGCTCTGGCAGTGTGACCTTGGCTCTCGCCTCAGCTTCTGGTTTGTAAAATGGTTGTGTGCCTGTTAAGATAATGTTGCTAAGGCCCCTAGCTCATTTTTTGGCTCACTGGCAGGGCAGAGGGCTGAGGCAGAGTTAAAAATGGCCCCAGCCAAGCCATGAGCCCTGGGTGTGGTCCAGGTAATGAGCTCCCAGGAGTGTCCATGTCCCTGAGGACAGAACAAGAGCAGGCACAGAAAGCAGCTTGCTGAGAAAGCACGGGGCAGGGAGTCTGAGGCTCCCTGGCAGTTTGGGCAGAACTCATTAACTTGGGCCCTTTCTGTACTAACTGGGGCAGAGGCCTGGACCCTGGCTAGTAACCTCATCCTGCGGTCCACAGAGAACAGCCTGCTTACCCTCCCCCTCGGACCCAGTGAGGCGAGTAACACAGACATGCTGGACAAGCTTCGGCAGGCTGTGAGTGAGGGGGGAGTGGAGGGAGGGCAGGGAGACGGCTGTTGTGTTGTAGGTCCTGACTCCACTCTGACCTTCCCTCTTCCCTCGTGAAGGTGACGGAGCTGTCTGAGCAGGTGCTGCAGATGCGGGAGGGACTGCAGTCCCTGCGCCAGGCAGTGCAGCTCCTCCTGGCGCCCCACCCTCAGGCACCAGGAGAGGGGCCACGCCCAGCCAGCACCTCTGGACTCCTGCAGCCTCTGTGTGTGGACACGGGGGTGTCTTCCTACTGTCTGCAGCCCCCAGCTGGTTCTGTCTTGAGTGGGACTTTGCCCCACCCTCGTCCGGAGGCCCCTCCCCTCATGGCACCCTGGCCTTGGGGTCCCCCAGCATCTCAGAGCTCCCCCTGGCCTCAAACAACAGCTTTTTGGACCTCCACCTCTGACTCAGAGCCACCAGGCTCAGGAGAACTCCGCCTGGAGCCTAGCACCCCCGGCTCGCCGCCTCCTGAGGAAGAGGCGAGGACTGAGCCCCTGGATCCTGGGAGCCAGGCCGAGGCTGCCAGCACTGGAGAGCCCCCGCCAGGGTCAGGGGGCCTGGCCTTGTCCTGGGAACCCCACAGCCTAGAGATGGTGCTTATTGGCTGCCACGGCCCTGGCACGGTCCAGTGGACCCAGGAAGAAGGCACAGGGGTCTGACTGCCAGCACCAGAACTCATTGTTGCCAGATATGCTGCCATCTGCTGCTTTGCCCAGCCTCGGGGTACAGGAAGGGTGGCAGCCAGCCCCAGGGACTCCGAGCTGCCTGCTGGCTCAGGGCAGGAGCCTGCGAGCCAAGAGGCCTGGCCCTGGGCTCTCGTGGAGGGGGGCTGGAGCCTCAGGGACAGGCCCCAGCTAGTAATGCTCTGGCCCCTTCTTGTGGGTCCCCTCAGCCTGCTCCTCCGACCTCCTTGTCTCCCTCTGCAGCCGGGAGACAGAGGCCTGAGGCCAAGAAGGGAGGTTCTGCCATCCCTGCATGTGCCCTGACTCCCCTGTCCCACATTTTTATATAAAAAGTAATAATGAAAGAAACTACTTTGGAACTCAGTGCTTTTTATTTACAAAAGGAAAGTAATACAGTAAAAGTCTGTAGCTAGTCAGCTTGGAGACACGGCTTAGGAATCTGGGGTGAAGGAAGGTAGTCTGCTGAGAGGGGCGCTGGATCTGCGGGAGCTGCAGAGTCCCAGCCTCTAGGGGTTCCTGAGGGCCAGCCCCAAACCCTCTCCCCTGCCTCACCCAGCAAAGGCTCAGATCAGTGGGCTGTCAGTGGGGTCTCTCGCTACCCACTCTGGTTTTCCCAGGAGCCCAAGTTCCCAGCTCTAGGTAGGGAGCTGGAATGGCAGGGGAAACAGGCCAGAGGGCCCTGCCACCACACCTCACTGTGGAGTGATCTTGGCAGCCTCAGCCCGGATAAGGGCAATGAGGTCCTGGTTGATGAGGAAGACGAATCGCAGGCTGGCAATCTGTAAGCAGGAGAGAAGGGTGGCTGAGGACAGAGGTGGGACTGGAAGCCAGGCCCACATAATGGCTCACCACACCCCAGGCAGGTCCCACTGTGGCCTCTCCCGCCCCGCGCACCTCCACCACAGAGTTATTGCTGAGGCGCCACTTGGAGCCGCACAGCACCGGCCGGCCGTCGATGTAGATGGGCCGCCGGCCTTCGTTGGCAATGAAGAAATCACCGTTGTTTTTCAGTTTGATGACACCTATGAAACAGAAGAAAAAGAGGATGGTGTGGGGAAGACCAGAAAAGAGCGCAAAGCCCCCGGTGCCCTTTCTGGTTCCTGGGGGGGGGGGGGGGGGCTGGAAGGCACCCAGGACTCCAGATTAGAGATCCTGAAACGCCAGCTCATCCATGACAGTTTCCGAAGAGACCATGCCCCAAGGCTGCAGAGGGCAGCGAGAAACCAGGAGAGAAAGCCTCACTGCTTCCTGTTGGTACCTTGCTTCCGGGAGATCTTCCAAGCTGGACCCTCCAGAGACAGGTCCACGTCAATCTGGTTATCCTTGGTTGCCCTCCCCAAGGTGATCTGGGGAAATACAGCAGGTGAGGGCTGGCAGTGAGGGTTGGGGATGGGCCCACACAGGCCAGGAGAAGATGAGAAATCAGGGACCAGACACAGAAAGGGAATGATGGGAAGACTGATGGAGAAGAGAAACGAGAATGGATGGAGCTGGGCCTGCCTTACCTCCCTCGAGCGCATCAGATACCGCACCATGCGGCCACGCAGCACTGCCAGCGTCTGGTTGTCGAAGTCCGGAGAGCTCATGCCTGGGGAAGGAGCAGCTTGTGTGGGGGAGAGCCACCCTTTAGGGCTACAGGGCAGAAGGCAGGGAGCCAGGGCAAGGTCTACTGAGGGAAAGGGAGATACACCTAGCCAGGCAATCAGGCGCCCAGGGTGGGGTGAAGAGAGAAGGGCCCCTCCTGGTCCCCTGGCCTCCTCACCTGTGATGCTATCCACGAGCACCTGCCACTTATGCAATTCCTGTTCCAGCTGACGAATCTCTCGCTTCTGGCGCCGGTCAGCCACTGTCAGCTCTGGGGTGAGTTGGGGTAGTAAGGAGGGACACACCAAAGTCACCAGCACCTAGTACTGGTCCTCTCTGTCCGGGCAGAAGCTCCCACCCCCTTGCTGTCCCCACCAGGGCACACTCACCATGTTCCAGGACCTCATCTCGCATGTCCCTGAGAGGGGAAAAGAGAAGAATGAATGAGGTTCCACGCCCAGCTCACTTGCTATCACCATCAGGTATTCCCGGCTCATTAGGACCTCCCTCAGCCAGTTAGCCCAGCGGTCCCAGAGGCTGCTCTCTGGTCTCCACCCAGCCTTCTTCCTGGGGGCCTGGGGGGTAAGATGCTGTGGGAGGTGAGGGATGAGCAGAAAGACCAGGTGCCAATCACTACAGCTAGAGGCTGACACTGGGCTGGCTCGTTCTCTGCAGCAGGAGCGGTAACCTGAGCACTCTGCCCCAGGGGGAACATGGTTCTCTGCATCCCGCCTGTGGCCCCAGCCACTCACTTGAGCTTACTGTCATCAATCAGGTCCTCTGCATCGGAGAAGTTGAGCACCTGGTCCCCCTTGGGCAGCGGCTGCACTGAACAAAGGACAGAGGGAGGGTCAGCACCGATGCTACTACCAACCTCCAGCTGCTGAGCAGACTCTGAATGTGGGGACACACTGTACAGACTGAGCCTGTGGGATCAGCTCATGCTGAAATGAACAAAAGTTAATCCAATACAGGTACTGGAGTGCATGTCAGATCAGGCTGCCTGCTAATTTGGCACAAAGCATGCCTGAGGTTGCTTCTGCAAAGGGAAGGGAATTAAGTTTGACCTTTCATGTGGGCTTTTCTGGTGTGTGAAGGGCTCTCACACAGCCTTGAACTATTATAAACAGAGAAGGCATTTTCTGCCGCCCTCAGCGAGGTGCTGAGGCACTAGCCCATTTAGAAAAGATGTGCTAAAAGGAGTTACCTTACCCTAACCAGTGTTTTTCAACTGTGAGTTGTACCGTGTTAATGAATTGTGAAATTAGTTTCATTTTTTTCCAAAAATGAGATGGACATAGGATAATATCAGAGCCCATTAGGTATGTTCAGGATAAATATTGTTTCATGAAAATTTCTCAGTTTTTTTTTCCTAGTCAAAATGTGAAAGGGACCTGGCCTCCAAAATCTGAGAACTTCTGCCTTAAGGCTGGCTGTTCCCACAATTGCGAGTGTCTGTTCAGTAGCAGCTCCCACTAGCTAGAGGCTGTGAAACTGTCGGTTGAGGAGTTTGACAACACTGGGTGTCCTCACCGCCTGCCCAACGTTCCTTCCACCAGCACACCGGCCTCCTTAGGTCAGACTGTGTGGGGAGATGGGGTGGGTGGTCACTGCCACCAAGTTCCTCCCTGACCACAGCTGCCTGAAATTCCACCACCCTACTATTCAACTGACTTAACAACTAAGCAGTGTGCATTCCCTGTTCCTAGGGACTCCTAGTTCTAAATAGCAAAGAGAAATCAAATACCCACGTAAGAACTCTTGGAGAGAAAAATTAAACCTTTATGTTAGCAAATAAGTTTACACAAAATAACTTTCAAAATAGTGACAAAGGAGCTAGCTATAATAGCAAAAATAAATTTATCCAGGATCCATTCTCTGTGGGAATTCCGTGATATTTGGGCCGGAGGAGTGGGCTGCCTGTTGGGCACGAAATTCAGAGATCCTTAGGGAAGAACGATGGGCCTCCTCCTGACAAGATTTCCTAAAATCCTCTTGTAGGAATGTCTTTAAATAGCCAGAGCTGCAGGACCCAGATGGTAACGTGAAGGGCATGACCAAAGTTTCCTTTTCACAACGTGAACAACAATGTAGAAGGCAACGGCAATAACCTTTAGGAAGAAAGAGCAGCGTGCGCTGCATTATGCAAGTCTGACCCTGAATCCAAATCCACTGAAGCGTTCCCTGCAGTTTAATCAGACTGCTTTCCTGATCTGTCACTAGGAGTGAGTTTTACTGCTGAGGGAAGAGATGGAGTGGGAGCATTCTGGTCTTTGGGGAAGAAGGACAAAAGGATGGGTGTGAAGTCCCAGTGGGGGTTCTGAATGGCAGCACTGACTGTTGGTGGGAGGAAAGGCAGTGAGTGAAAGGTGAAGAGAGGGAAGGGTATCATTTCTTGGGTGAGAAATGGGAAAGGATGAGCATTGTGGGGGATGTTCACATTTTGCTCATACTTGAATGTTATTTATGAGGATTATATTAACATATTACTTATCCTATATAATAAAGAGGTGATATGCAAAATCGACCCTCACGCCCCCACGTCCTGAGATGGCTGCCCCCACAAGATGGCCACCCCCATGTCATCACAAAATGGCTGGCAAGAGAGGGCAGTTGGGGGTGACCAGGCCTCCAGGGGAGAGCAGTTGGGGTGATCGCGCTGGCAGGAGAGGACAGTTGGGGACAACCAGGCCTGCAAGGGAGGGCAATTGGGGGTAATTAGGCCAGCAGGGGAGGGCAGTTAGGTGTCAATCATGCTGGCAGGGTAGCAGTTTAGTGGCAATCAGGCTCGCAGGGGAGCAGTTAGGGGGCTATCAGGCTGGCAGGCAGAGTGGTTAGGGGCAATCGGGTAGCCAGGCAGGCAGACGAGTGGTTAGGAGACAGCAGTCCCAGATTGTGAGAGGGATGTCTGACTATCAGTTTAGGCCCGATCTTGCAATCGGACATCCCTAGAGGGGTCTCAGATTGAAGAGGGTACAGGCTGGGCTGAGGGACACTCCCAGTGCACAAATTTTGTGCACTAGGGCTCTAGTGTAATTATAAAATGCCAAAAACCAAACAAAACAACCAGAAATGATAGACATTTTGCCCAGGATTCCAAGCAATTTTGGCTGAAATTACCCTTGCCACGAAACTGAAGACCATTCCAGCTACTGTCCCACCCTCTAGAAGGATCTGGTTCTTGCTGCAAAGAGAGGTGAACCAGACACTGGGAGCCACTGAGGAACTTATTACAGGGCACATGAAGGCAACTATGCCCAGAATACTCACACATGCATACCCACTCTGCCAGTTCATGGGGCCAGTTACCTGTCTGGTCCTCCAGCAGGTAATACTGCTTCATGAGCTGCCAGTGTGCCTGCAGAGCCTTGGCAGTACGGGCCAAGTAGAAGGCATCAGGGTGTCTGTGCAGCAGGTCCTGGAAGGTCTCTAAGGTGGGCTGGCTGGTCTGGAAGGCAAGAGGCATGCGCTCTCTAGGCACCTAGGTTTTCTCACTCCTGCCTTTCCACCCCACCCTTGCCCACCCCCAAGCCCATTCCCACCGGGAGCCGGAAAAGCTATGGCTGTCCGGGGAGCCAGGCTCGCCTCTTCCCGAGTACCCGTCCACAGGTTGTGTGGATCTGCAGGAGCATGTCTCCAGGCAGCAGGGCCTCCCCACATCAGTTTTCCAGTTCAGCGGCCTCCAGCCGGTGGTCCATGAGGTCCAAAAGGTTGGCGACCGCTGTTCTACTTAGTCCAGCTCCCACCCTGCCCAGCCCCTTCATCAGCCTTACTAGGCCCCATTCTTACTGATCCCACTTTGCTGAGCAGCTGTTCCTCAGCCTTGCTGAACAGGGCCTTGCTCTGGATGGCAGCTATGGCCTCTGGGTGTAGCTGCCTCATTGCCTGGCAGGCCAGCCTAGGTAGGCAGGAAGGAGACAGGTCAGGGCAGTGTTGAAGGGAGGGTGTTAAGCAATCTAAGGTTCCTATTTCCCCCAAACCCTGAGATGCAGGAGGAGAGGCCAAGGCTTAGCATGGTCTCATGGGTTTGTCCAAAGTATGAACAGGCAACTCAAGAAACAAGTCCCTGTGTTCCACCCAGTGAAGGCACAGCCCCCGTGGGGCCAGTCCTGAGGAAGATCCTAAATCCAGCTGAGGCTCTCTCGCCAAGACCTTTGTCCTTCTGGGCCAAAGCTGCCACCCTTTAGCCACTGCCCATCATTTCCTCTTTCTCACACTGAGCCCTGTTTGTTTCCTGGTATATCAGGGCCATGGCTAAAGCTTAAGCAGTGCCAGCGGCTATGGAGTAGAAAACAGGTGTTAAGCATCACACAAATTTGGATGACATTAAATGAAGTAACTGAGGAGGAAGAGTGTGTGGTGCATGTGTGCACAGGTTTATTTGGAACTGGGGGTGCTAAAATGAGAAGGCATTGTGGGTGATCTGTGTGGAAAGGTTGGGAAGTGACCTGCCTCAAACCACAATGCGCAGTGGTAGAACAGAGCTCCCCTCACTCATTTGGGTGTTTTCTCCTTTACTACTTCCTTGACTTTAGATCCCCTTGCTCCTGATACCAAGCCAGAACTAGCAGGGTTGGCAGCAGGAAGAAGCTTCCCTCTAAAGCCCGAGGATGCCAGGGCCCAGGAGCCCTAACTCCCAGACCCCCTCTTTGGCCCCCTCCCCAACAACCGCTCTGGGCCCTTATGCAATTCTCTTTGTTCCGGGGGCCGAATTCTGGTTTCCCCAGTAACTCTCCACTGCCGGAGCCAGCCCCACTCACTTGGAGATGACAGGATCGTAGAGCAGGGCGTACCAGCGCTCCTGGACTTCCCGAAGGGTGAAGCGGCAGCTGAACTTCACACCCAGGTGGACCGATGTCAGGTCATTGGTCTGCAAGGCCCCAGAGGGTTTGCTTCAGCCTTACTGCTGGAAAGAAACCCTTCCCTTGCCACCCACGGGGCACACCTGGGCTAGCTGGGGGACACTGGAGGCTGAAGGAGAAAGTGACAGGAAAACGGTGGTGGGAAGCACTACCTGCAACACAGCATTGATGAGCAGGAGGTCATCAGCAGGCTTCCAGCGGCCCAGATCCTTGGTCACCTGAAGTGGCTGTTTGCTCTTTTTTACCCGCTTGGTGATTCCAGGAGTGGGGGCTGGACTGGGTGGCACAGGAGTGCTGGGGGCCTTGGACACCTGGGCAGAGGACACGAACACAGTGAGCTCAAAGCCAGCATCAGGGCAGCTGGTCTCCAAGTGACAGCCCCAGCCCCACTCAACAATAAGCAGCATAGGCAGGGAGCTAGTTTTCTAATACCTGTCCCCACCAGAGCACTTCTCCACAGTCCTTGACCATATGGGGTCTTCTCTTTACTGGTAGCACCCCCAACCCCAGAGTAGAGGGTGGATGAGAGAATACCAGGAAAACACTCTTACTGGTACAGTGCTGGGGCCAGAGCAATGCCACCTGGGGATTATTTTTACACCCAGCAATGCTGGGAACAGGCTGTCTGCTCCTAGAATAGATGCATGCTCCATGCCTCCCACACAGAATGTGATACAGGATGCATTGAAGGAGGGGAAGGGGGGAAGGGATAGAGAACAAGAAAGAGGGAGTAGGAGGAGACAGGTTCCCGGGAGGGAGGCATCTGAGGTAGTTTGGTCCTCTCCTAGCATCCTCTGAAGAACTCTTGCCACTGACAGGTTAGAGGGAAACTCATGCCAGCTGACAAATTGGGGTCCTGGACCCCATCTTTCCCCTCCCACCTCCTTGCCACATCTCCCAATTACTCACCTTCTTCTTCTCACTAGAGGAGGGTTCACTCCCAGAACAGCGCCCTGGTTCCACCCCACTGGCCCCCTTTGCCCGGGTAGAGGACTTGGCCAGGCTGCTCTCCACCAGCTCGTCATCAAACTTCTTCCTCTTGATAAACCTGTGGAGAATCCTACCCAGTGAGTAATCCTGCCCCCTCCCCAACAACCACACACACCAGACACAGCAGGTTCCCAGCCCAGCGGATGGAGCATGGCATGTTATGCCCCACCCCTCTGAGACAAAGGAGTGCTGTACACAAAGGTTTCATGTCAAAGACCTGGGATCGCCCCCCCCCTTGCCCTCTGTCAGGGATTTAAGAGGGACAGGAAAAGCACAAGGCTCTGCCTATGAGGCCTCTAAGGGCCTCAGGTAGTCAACAGGGATGAAGGCATGAAGTGCCTAATGCCCCCGTTCAGTCCCTGGCCATCCGAATCCTTACTACCTGGAGGAGCTTCTTCGTTTAGGGATGGTGCCCAAGGCCTGTGAGGAGGCTCGCTTCTGCCCTGCCAGTGACTCTTCATCCTCTGAGCGGCTCGCAGTGCCTGATGCCATCAGGGAGGAATCTAGTAGCCCCTGAGAATCTAGAAAAAGAGAAATAGTGAACTCAGACCTCCTTAGTGCCTAGCAGAGCCCTGAGCCTCTATTCATAGGTCTTCTCAGCCCTCCCCTTCCTCTGCCAGCCCTCTCAGTCCCTCCCCTGCTTCCTTGACACTTGAGGTTTTAAGGTGGGAATTCCTTGGCCATCCAGATCCCACCTGGGCTCAGACCTGGCCCAGACCTTCCACGCTGGGCAGTTCTCCCGGTGCCACATGTCATGTCGTGCAGCACATGGTGCTCAGGTCAGACTGGTGATGACGACACACCGGGCTCTGGGCATAACTGCTCTCTCTGCCATCAAAATGCAGCCATGCCGAAGAGCAGCAGCTCAACAGCAAGTCAGTCAACTGTGGCCTCTGCCGAGAGGTATGTGGGTGGTGCTGGCCCAGGGGGAGGTGGCAATGCCCAGCCAGGATGGAAAGACACATGTGCCAGGCCCCGGGTGGAATCAGCAGGTGCTTGGTGCCCAAACGTTTGGGGAGCTGGCCCGGCCTCATACTACCTTTGTCCATCCTCTTACAGTCCCAAAGCCACCGGTTCCAAACCACAGGGCTAGGAGGAAGGGTCCCACAGGCTCATCCAAGGATTCTGACCAGGTGAGCTTAGAGGCTGGGAGGAGATTCTGCAAAGGAGAAATGAGGCTCCATGAGGCTCAGGATTCCAACTGACCAGCCTCACCTCCTTATACTGCAACAGGTCCCCCAGGGTCCCATAAGCTAGGGAAGACAACAAGGAGAAGAAAGACAGAAGTCTCTATTTTGCCAATATGACCCTGATAAATCAGTAGCCTTTGGGAGGTCACTGACATCTTTGAGAATATGATAAAAGCTATGATCCCATAAAAATGTACAAACACATACTATTTAAAGGGTTCACGGACCTCACTAATTCTACTCATAGCCCCTAGGTTAATGGCTTTTATATAAACTACTGTAGCAGGAAACAAGGGATTCTTCGCTCACTGTCAACAGCTGGCCACTCAGCTCAACAGCACTACCCCTTTCCCTCCCAGCGAAAGGGAAAAGGATAGAATTCCAACCAGTCCATCTCTTTTCTCCCCCCATTTGCATCTTTATTTTTTTTTTTTTTTTTTTTTTTGTTTGTTTTTTTATTTATTTATTTATTTATTTATTTATTTATTTATTTTATTTTTAATAAGTTTTTATTGTTCATATTATTACAAATGTTCCTTTCCCCCCACCCACCATTGCTCTCCTCCACCAGGTTCCCATCCCACCCTCTGCCCTTTCCCCTCTCCCCATTGTCCTCATCCATAGGTGCACAGTTTATGTTCAGTCTCTTCCCACGCCCCCCTCTCCCCTTTACCCCAAGAATCGTCAGTTCACTCCCCTTCCATACCTCTGATTCTATTATATTCAACAGTTAATATTGTTCATCAGATTTTTTTAATTTCCTTGGTTTTTAGATTCACTTGTTGATAGTTATGTATTTGTTGTTCATAATTTTTATCTTTGTTTACTTTCTCTTCTGAAAGAACCCCCTTCAGCAATTCATATAATTCTGGTTTGGTGGTGATGAACTCCTTTAGCTTTTTTTATTAGTGAAGCTCTTTATCTGGCCTTCGATTCTGAGTGATAGCTTTGCTGGATAGATTATTTTTGGCTGTAGGTTCTTGCTATTCATCACCTTGAATATTTCTTGCCATTCCCTTCTGGCCTGCATGGTTTCTGTTGAGAAGTCAGCTGACAATCGTATAGGTGCTCCTTTGTAGGTTACTACCTTCTTTGCTCTTGCTTCTTTTAATATTCTCTCTTTGTCTTTTGCTCTTGGAATTTTAATAATGATGTGTCTCGGTGTGGTCCTCTTTGGATTCCTTTTGTTTGGAGTTCTGTGCGCTTCCTGGACTTGTAAGTCTAATTCTTTCACCAGGTAGGGGAAGTTTTCTGTCACTATTTCTTTCAGTATGTTTTCCATATCTTGCTCTCTCTCATCTTCTGGGACCCCCATAATTCTGATGTTGGTTCGCTTGAAGTTGTCCCAGAGGTTTCTTACATTATCTTCAATTTTCTGGATTCTCTTGCCTTCTAGCTTCTGTGGAGGAGTGTCTTCTAGCTCTTTATGTTCCAAATCTTTGACTTGATTCTTGCGATCTTCCCTTCTGTTTTTAGGACTCAGTAAAATATTTTTTATTTCAGACAATGTATTCTTTATTTCTTGTTGATCCCTTATCATTTCTTGTTGACTCCTTATTAATTCTAGTTGATCTCTTTTCATATCCTCGTAGCCCTTATCCATCTTTTCTAAGAAATTCTTGAAAAAACTTATAAGCGTAGATTTGAACTCTATATCCAGACGCTTTTTGTCCTCCATTTCTTTCGTTTGTGATCTATTTTGTTGTCGCATTTCGCAGTTACAGATGGGACGGGGTTTCAGGGTGGAGCCTGCAGCTTTGGCTTCTGTCAGCCCCGCCCTATGCGGGTCCTTCAGTGCTCGCTGCTGCCAGCGCCTCTGAGAGAGAGGTGCCCTCGATTTTCGCCTGCTGCCACACAGTCTATGCTCTCCCCCAATGAGCCCGGTATTGGGGTTCAGTTCAGTTGGAAATGGAGTTGGAGGTGGCGTTCAGAGCAGTCTGGAGCCCAGGTCTCCTTCCCGTCAGGGCAATCCCGCGGCACAGCCGACCGTCCCTTCTCTGCGCGCAATGTGCGCGCCTCCGGGACCTCCTTTCGCCTCTCCCCGGGGTTCCGCCTTACAGCCCGGCTCCCTATGGCTGAGCCTGAGTCCCCGGGGTCTGGCCCAGAACCGGGGTTCAGAGCAGTTGGGGGCCCAGCACAGTCGGAGCTTTTCTCTCCTTTCCGCTCAGGAACGCCCGCCAGGCACTCGGCCTCCCTCCTCTCCGGCTCCGTCCTCTCCGCACGCCGCGTCTCCGTACCTTGGGCTTTTCCAGCTCCTCCGCGCCTCCTTCTGGTTTTCTCCTTGCTTCTCGCTGTAGAATTTCCAGTCAGTCAACCTTCCTGTAGTTCTGGGCAATGTCCGTTTTATATTTTAGTTGTATTTTATTGAAATTGTTGTGTGCAGCTGCGGCTAGGTGTTCACCTGGGCGCAGCCATCTTGGATCCCATTTGCATCTTTAGTTGAATATTTGGTGGGCGGTATCTCAGGGAAACTAACAAATACAATTTGGAAACTCGAATATCAACCGTCATGGTGGGGGGGGGGGGCAGGAGGACTTAGGGGGGCGGGACTATGCGGCTCCTAAACTCGGCAAAACTCCGGTCCTGAGACTCGAGGGGGCGCGCCGCTCGCGGGTCCCGCTCCTGCCCAGGCTATTCTCCCGGCCCTGTCCCCAGGTGTGCCCGTCGCACGCCCCACAGAATACGGCTGGAAAACTTGCCCCTGGGGAGGGGGCGAAGGGCCCCAATCCCACGCCTGACGGAGGCAGGATCTGCGCCTCCTTCCCTCCCTCGGTTCTTTCTCCCTCGAGTGCACACCAAGGTGGGGGTTAGTCCAGGTCAGTTTCAGGAGCTCAGGATAACAGTGGTGGTGAAACTCAAACGCAAACACCGAGAGAATCCCGGTGCTGTCGCATTCTTGGTTTAAGCCTCACGGACCGGTGGCGGGAGTGGGGGGCAAACACCGGGCCAATTCTCACCCCACCTTCAGCAAGCCACCTTTACGCATGCGTAACGCCTCGGACCGGACTCTGGCCCGGCCCACGCATGCGCAGATTACCAGGGCGCTACCGGGGCGGGGCCCTAAGCCGGGGACGGGGGAGGGGAGGTCGCCCCTGGAGGCACATTGGGAGATTCTATCGGACCCCCCCCCAAATCCGCTCATAACCCCTAGAGGAGAACCGCGAGGTCTCACCATTCCTAGGCTGCCAATTCCAACAATTTCTCCGCCGCGACGGCAGCAGCCGCAGGGCCAAAGCCAGTTTCCGTGAGGTACGTCTACTTCCGGGTCTACGAAGTAGGAACTTTCCAATCTCTTCCGGTTCGCCCAGAGCACGGGCGTGGAGGGGGCGTGGCCATGGCTGCGAAGGTCACAATTTTGCCAACAGGTGATATTAAAGGCTTTCCCAATAGGGAAACATCAGGGATTATAGGCACCGGAGAGGTTACCCGGTGGCGGGGAGCGATTAAAGGGAGAGGCGAGACGTGGGGCGGGATAGGCTGGGGGGCAAGACCGGGCGGGACGGGGCGGGGCGAGGTGGGGATGCTGGGCGGGGCGGCCCGACCGCGGGGTGGGCCGCGCGCGGACTAGGTTTTCGAATTCGCTCAAAGAATTGGAATCTTTGATAGTTTCCCAGGATCAGTATGCACTGTTTGATTCAACCGTATGTTTTAGAGAGGACAGTCTGTGTCAGGCCCTGTGCCAGTCACGTGACGTGGAGGAGCTCGCCAGAGAGGTGGGAGTCCGAAAGGGGCAGGGAGGTTGGTGTCTGTGCTGTGGATCGGGTGAGCCGCTGGGAGAGGCGCTGAGAGAAGGAACGGTGCTTAGTTGGTCTTCAGCCCAATGGCACCTGGACTGCTAGAGGCATGGTGGGTCCCCAGAGGTAAGAGAGAGAAACCAAAGGAAGCACCCTCAGAGGGGAATGCCCTGGAGGGAATCTTGGGATGAGAGAACAAGCCTATAGGAAAAGTTGGGAGGTGTGAGGGCTGCCCTAGGAAACCAGAAAAACTGTCCTCTGAAAGAGGATTTTTTTCTTTGGTTTATGTTTCCTTGGAGTGCACAAAAGTGTAGTAGCGCACTCACCTGGACATTGCCGGGGGATTAAATATCAGATAGAGGAGGGCTGGCCCTTCTAGCCCCGACAGTGTATGATAGCCCCTGCATCAAAAACCCCCACTTCATTTACTGTCCTGTGATTTTGCTTAATGAATATTAACCTATTTAATCTCCCCTGAAATGTTGTGTTTCCTGATATAAGGTCTGGCGGACCATCTAGATATAGTATCTATATTCTATGAGAGTTATCAGGGAGGTCTCTAAGCAGGTGACAGCTGAGCTGTGATTTAATAGTTGATAAGGAACTAGTAATGCGACTAGCTGGTATAAGATGACATAGTCAGAGGGTCAAGCATAGCTCCAAAGCAGAAAAGAGTTGTGAATTTGAGGAACAGGTGATGGGGAAAATGAGATATTTTGGGGGGCTAGCAATCTGAATCTAGCCACTGCCCCCTTAATTGTCTGGTCCTGCAAGACCTGTTTATAAACCTTCCCCAAATGAAGTTATCAGTGCTGGTCAGGAGGTCTCAAAGTCCCAGTGCACAGACCATATATATATATTATTGATTTTTTACAGAGAGGAAGGGAGAGAGACAGAGAGCCAGAAACGTCAATGAGAGAGAAACATCGACCAGCTGCCTCCTGCACACCCCCCACCGGGGATGAGCCCGCAACCAACGTACATGCCCCCGACTGGAATCGAACCTGGGACCCTCTAGTCCGCAGACTGAGGCTCTACCACTGAGCCAAACCGGCTTCGGCATGCATAGAGCTCTTTAAGAACTTGCAAAGGGGACCGGAAAAACCCTAATTTGGGAGACAAAGAACTGGAAAAAGTATAAATAAAGAAAGCTTCCTCCATATTTTTGCCCAGAATTTGAAAATATGTTTTTCTCTGGGACCTCGAGTAATGATAATAAAGAGGAACTCCAATCTCTCTAAGTGTTGCTTGGTTTTCTCTGGTCTTCTGCAACACAGGAAGGAGTTCAGTGTGGCTAGAGCAGGATGATGAAGAAAAAGAAGAGAACAAAGAGGTCACCAGGAGAAGGTCAAATTACCCTTGTAGTTTATGGAGTGAACTTTGGCCTTTATGCTTAATGCATTGAACACAGACAATAGATGGTGAAGGCCTGGGATGCGAGGCATGGAAAGTTAGAAGAGGTCAATGGGGTAAAGGGGGACATATATAATACTTTCAACACTAATAAAGATTTAAGAAGAATATAAAAGAAAGAGACCTAGATTTTTGGCCTAAGAAGCAGTGATGCTAGCACCTTCCCTTTAGAATATGTTCGGAAACTGGGCATCAACTTCTCATATCCTGATCCAAGTCTGCTAGATCCATCATCTCTCAGCTGGACTACTGCAAAAGCTTCCTAACTAGTCTTTCAGCTTTCATCTTTACTGCCAGTCTTTCAATTTCTTCACAGCAGGTAGGCTATTCCTATTAAAATGTAAATCTACTCATTCAAGCTTTTTCAGAATCCTCCATCTTCTGCCCTGTAGCTAGTTGGCGGAATGTGGTCTGTGCACCAAGAGGTCACCAGTTTGATTTCGATTTCGAGTCAGGTTGTGGGCTTGATCCCCCATAGGGGGCATGCAGGAGGCAGTCAATGTTTTTCTCCCCATCTCTCTAAAATCAATAAAAACATTTTAAAAAGAAAAAAAAATTCTCCATCTTCCTTGGAATAAAAATGTATGGTCTATCTAGTCCCTGTTCCCTCAATGACCTCATCCACTCCTCTTCTCAGTTGCCCTTTTTAAAATTTTAGTCTGTATCCCCTGCACTGTTTACCCTTTCCATGCTTTGTTTTTCTCCTCTAATGTATGATGTATTTTACTTATTTTATTATTTTTTTCTCTTATTGTATGTCCCTCAGCAGTAGAATATAAGCTCTATGAGGGCAGGGATTTTTGTCTTTTTTTTCAGCATTGTTATAAATATTATTGCTTAATAAATATTGTTTTTAAATTTCATTTATTTGAGAGTGAGAAAGGGGGAGAGAGAAATATCAGTTTGTTGATCTACTTGTTTATGCATTCATTAATAGCTTTCTTTGTTGTTGTTTTGTTTGTAAACCTCACCTGAGGATATTTTTTCCATTGAATTTTTAGAGGGAGTGGAAATGAGGGGGCAGAGAGAGAAACATCTATGTGAGAGAGATATATCCATTGATTGTCTCCTAAATACTCCTGGACCCTGGCCAGGGATCAACTGCAACCCAGGTACATGCCCTCTTACCACTGAGCAAAAGCACTTAGGGACATTGATTGCTTCTTGTATTTGCTCTGACTGAAGATCAAACCTGCAACCTTGACGTATTGGGACAATGCTCCAATCCAGTGGTCGGCAAACTCATTAGTCAGCAAAGCCAAATATCAACAGTACAACAATTGAAATTTCTTTTGAGAGCCAAATTTCTTAAACTTAAACTTCTTCTAGTGCCACTTCTTGAAAATAGACTCACCCAGGCTGTGGTATTTTGTGGAAGAGCCACACTCAAGGGACCAAAGAGCCGCATGTGGCTTGCGAGCTGCAGTTTGCTGACCATGGCTCTAATCAACTAAGCTACTCCACCATGGCTTTAAATATTTGCTGAGTAAGTATCTCTATATATAAAAGCCTAAGCGACCAGCCGACTGTCCCACCATCTGGCTGGTAGCTATGACATGCATTAACCACTAAGGGGCAGATGCTCAACCAAGGAGCTGCCAGGCTGCAGTGACTTGGCAGCTGTGGTTCTCAGGTGACACGTCAGGAACCAGAGAGGAGGAAGCCCGATTTCAAAGTGTATCACTCAAGAACTGCCCTCTCACAATCCAGGACACCTCAGGATGTTAGCTAATTTTGGCCCATTCCCCACAGCCAGGCCAAGGGACCCCACCAGTGCACAAATCTGTGCACCGGGCCTCTAGCTCATTGGCTCCCCATTTCGGGTCTGGCTCCCCACCGGGCCACTAGCCCATTTCAGAAGTCATGGGTCTGGCCCTTACAGGAACTTTTTTACTTGATTAGCTAAATGATGAGACATGCAGAACCTACCGGCTGCGGCCCCAGTGTCTGGCCTTGGGCTGGCCCATCAGCTTAATATCCAGTGCAGGTAGCGAATTTTCCCGCTACCACTATCTGGGCTGGGAAATCAGCCTCAGCCTTCCTCCTTCCCTGTGGACAGTAGCGCCAGTGGGCAACCTTCCAGCGGGAAGGAGGCAAAGGAGCAGCTCAGGTGGGAAGAAGGAGGTTCCCACCGCTACAGGACTCCGCCTCGGTCAGTGGTCGGCAAACTCATTAGTCAACACAGAACAATGATTGAAATTTCTTTTGAGAGCCAAAAACCGACTTCTGCGCATAGGCCACGAAGTTTCAATCGCACTTTACGTGCGCGCCCACACTGGTATTTTGTGGAAGAGCCACACTCAAGGGGCCAAAGAGCCGCATGTTTGCCAACCACTGGCCTAGGTGGAAGGGCCTGGGCGGGAGCCTGACATTGAGCAGGGTCCTGCCTTAGGCCGACTAGATTCCAAGATAAGTAAATCTTGTTTGTTAAATAATTGCATTTTGCAGCTAAATGCCCACAAGTCTTCAGTTACCGCCAAACTTAGGGTAAAGTGAAATGAAAGAAGCGAGACAGATACAGAGAGAAAGTGACATAATGTTGGGAGAAGAGAGCAGGGAGGCTGATTCCAGGGTGTGTCACCCGAGAACTGCCCTCTTGCAATCCAGGATCCCTCGGGGGATGTCAGAGAGCCAGTTTCAGCCTGATCCCCACAGGCCAGACCAAGGGGACCCCATCAGTGCACAGCACCGGGCCTCTAGTGTTAAATAAACCTACTGGAAAGAAGTCTGTGGGCCCTAATGGGTTTGGCTCAGTGGATAGAGTGCCGGCCTGCGGACTCAAGGGTCCCGGTTCGATTCTGGTCAAAGCCATGTACATTGGTTGCGAGCACATACCCAGTAGGGAGTGTGCAGGAGATAGCTGATCGATATTTCTAAATATCCCTCTCCCTCTCTGTGAAAAACAAACAAAAACAACCCCCCAAAAACCCTAATGAAATATATTTTTAAAAAGAAGATTAATTAAAAAAAAAAAGTGTGGGAAGAGCATATCTGTATGGGGGCAGAAACCGAGAATTCTGTTTAGATATGTTAGTTTGGAGATGCCTGTAAGGTATCTCGGTGGAGGTTTTGAGTAGAGGGATGTACCCTAGTCTTGAAAGGGAAGAGGCCTGGACTGGAGATAAATTTTAGGGAATCATTATCATGAAGCTCTAAATGCCTTTGTCTAGGGAAAAAGTGTAAATAGAGAATAAAGGTCCAAGACTAATAATGCCTGGGGCACTCGAATGTTTAAGATAAGGTAGAGGAAGAACCAACAAATAGAAAAATGTGGATTTTTAAAAATATATATATTTTATTGATTTTTTTTTACAGAGAGGAAGAGAGAGGGATAGAGAGTTAGAAACATCGATGAGGGAGCTGCCTCTTGCACACCTCCTACCAGAATCAGCTGCCTCTTGCACAACCCCTCTTGCACATGCCCTTGACCGGAATCGAACCCGGGACCCTTCAGTCCACAGACCGATGCTCTATCCACTGAGCCAAACCGGTTTCGGCAAGAATGTGGATTTAAAAAAAAAAAAAAAATCTAGCAATGGCACCAGTCATCCAGCTTCCACTTAACCATCACTGGTTCCAGAGTAAGCAGACTTTTGTAGTCTATCACTGCTTGCCTGAGATAAGATGTGGCTTACAATGGAGGTCCCATTCATGTTTTTTTCTGGATTTTTGTGCATCTCCTCAAAATTTTTGTGCATCTTCCCCAGGCTCCTCCTGGAGAATTAGAACATGGGGGTTAAAAGACATGCTCTGCCCCAGCCAGTGTAGCTCAGTGGTTAAGCATTGACACAGGAACCATGAGATCACCAGTTTGATTCCCAGTCAGGGCAAATGCCCGAGTTGCTGACTCAATCTCCAGTATGGGGCATGTGGGAATCAGCCAATCAATGTTTCTCTCTCATCATTGATGTTTCTATCTCTCCCTCTCTCTTCCTCTATGAAATCAATTTAAAAATTTTTTTTTTTTAAAAAGAAGAAGACAGGTTCTGGAGTCAAATTGGCTGATTTTCAACCTCAGCAATATCACCTACCAGCTTGTGACCTTGTGTAAGTTACCATTCAGTTTCATCTTCTGTGGAAATAATAGTACCCACTTGATAGATGGTTCTAAGGAGTAAATCACTACTTAGACTAGTGGGTAGAATAAAGCAAGTTTTCAAACACTATTAGCTGTTGGTACCGATCTTAGGGCTTGGGTCTCAACGTCTGCCGGGTGGTCAGAGTTAAGGATCCGGACTTTGAGTCTAGGTTTTCCCCACTCCTGTCTCCTAGAGCAGGACCAATTCCCCTCCTGCCTTCTGGGCACAGGATCTATCTGCTGTTGGCTCAACTATAGGAAGTCAAGTTTATTAGAACTGTTGACCAGTACAAAGTTATCTTTGGGTTCATAATGCATTTTAAATCAACATAATACTCAATATCTGTACACTTTTTTTTCTCTCTAAGGAAGGAGAAACCATCTGCAAAGGGAGAGTTTCATGCACACATTGAAACCCTCTGAAATATCAATCCCTAGGTTAGAGAATCACACAGACTTTATGAATATCCAGCTTCGTTAACATGATAAAATGTACACATCTCACCTTGGCTGGGTCGCTCAGTTGGTTGGAGCATCATTCTCTATACCAAAAGGTTGCAGATTCAATTCCAGGTCAGGGCACATGCCTAGGTTGCAGGTTTGCTCCCTTGTTGGGACATGTATGGGAGGCAACTGATTGATGTTTCTCTCGCTTCGATGTTTCTCCCTCAAATCAATAAAATAAAAATAAAAAAACATGTCTCGGTTCAAAAGTCAGAATGACAATGAGGAAACCTAAAATATTCCCATTAAAGTTAGGTATTCCATAAGGATGGCTCCTGTGACAATTTTTTCCCCCTCACATTGCTTTGGAAGTACTAGCCTACTTAATTACAAAGAAGAAGGGATGAGATATGAAGAGTGGAAAAGAAGTAAAATTATTTTATATAAGAGCCTACCTGAAAAATCCAAGGACATCAACTGAAAAAATAATACAAATAAGACTCTAGCAAAGTGGGCACAAATTAATATACAAAAAGCCAATGAACAACAGCCAATTAGAAAGTATAGGGGAATCCTATATAATAAAAAGGTAATATGCAAATGAACCCTCATGCCCTCACGACCAGGCTGATGGGGAGTTAGTGAGGGACAACTAAACAACTGAACAGCAGGCTGCATGGGGCAACCAGGCTGGCAGGGGGGCCATGAGGGGTGACCAGGCCTGCAGGGGGGACAGTTGGAGGTGACCAGGCCAGCAGGGGGGGCAGTTGGGAGCAACCCAAGGCAGTGAGGGGCAATCAGGCCAGTGGGGGAGGGGGCACTGTTAAGGGCAACCAGGCAGGCAGGCAGGTGAGCAATTAGGAGCCAGTGGTCCAGGATTGTGAGAAGGATGTTCAGTTGCTGATTTAGGCACAATAAACCAGCAGTCTGACATTTCCCCAAGGGGTCCTGGATTGGAGAGGGTGCAGGTTGGGCTGAGGGGACCACACCCCGTGCACAAATTTCATGCACTGGTCCTCTAATAAATTTATAATTTACAATAGTAACAACAAAGTAAACTAATAATAATCTTAATAAGTATGCTAGATCTAGGTGCCCCAAACTATAATGCTGTATATCAAGGACACAAAAGGAAGCTTCAATGAATGGAAAGGAATACTCTATTTTGGAGTAGAAAGATTTGCTATCATAAAAATGTCAGCTCTCCATAAATCTATAAATGTAATACAATCATAAAAATACACTACATAACCAGAATATAAAGTTCATATGGAAATTTTTACATCAGGAATAGCCATGAACATTGTGAAAAAGATTAATGAGGATGGGGTGGGCTAGAAGAGGTCAATGGGGGAAAAAGAGGGATTTATGTAATATTTTCAACAGTAAAGATTTTAAATAATAAGATCAAATAAAAATGATTTATCTATAAAAAAGATTAATGAAGAGAATAGCTCTGCCAGATATTAAACCATTAAAAACTACAATAACAGCCGAAACAGTTTTTGGCTCAGTGGATAGAGCATCAGCCAGCGGACTGAAAGGTCCTGGGTTCAATTCCGGTCAAGGGCATGTACCTTGGTTGCAGGCACATCCCCAGTAGAGGGTATGCAGGAGGCAGCTGATCGATGATTCTCTCATGGATGTTTCTAACTCTCTATCCCTCTCCCTTCCCCTCTGTAAAAAATCAATAAAATATATTTTTAAAAAACCAATAACAGTATAATTGAGGGGACACTAGAGCATGCATAGGCACCTTTGTCAAAAGAACAAAAGAATCCAGAAATAGACCCAAGACATTTAAAATGTTAGTATATGATAAAGATGCCATTGTCTACCAGTATGGATGAATTATACAGCAAATGATATTGAGACAATTGTGTAGCCACCTGGAAAAAAAAGAGTGGCCCTTATGTAAATTCATATAATTCAATTGTGTTTAAATAAATTTAAGAGTAAAAACAAATTTATAATGTTGTAGTGGGAATAGTAATTTTTAGGATAGCGTAAAATTTCCCAAAGCCTAAGAAAGATGTTTTGTCAACATAAAAATCTGTAATTTCTGTAGAGCAAAAAACACCATAAACAAAGACAAATGGCAAACTGGGGGAAATATTTGCAATTCATATCATAGACAAAGGGACTAATTTGCTTCATATATACAAAATCCCTTCAAATTAATATGAAAAAGAACAAAAATCCAATCAGAAAATGGGATGGTTAACAAAAGAAAAGGCAAACTCACAAGAAAGTTAAAACTACATTTAGATACCATTTTTCACCTACAGATGGGCAAAAATTCCAAATGTTTGACAATAGACTCCTGCATGGTTGTCTAAGAAAGGGATATAGACCCTCTTAGATATTCCCGATAGAACTGTCAATGCCTGTCAAAATTACAAATGCATGTAATTTCTGATCCAATATATTGATACTTGAACCCATGCATAATAAACTATACAGAAAGTCATCAACTTTAGAAGCAAAAGTTTACAAACAATTCAAATATCTATTATTAAAGACTAGTTAAATAAATTACAGTCTCTCCATACAATGGAATATACAGCCATGCCAAAAGAGCTGTCACAAAAATCTTAATAGTCTGTGATTAAACTCATGAAGAAATCATTAAAGAGTTTTTAAGCAGGGTGTGTTATGAGATCAGGATTTTAGAAAGATCTCGTTGGAATGTATGGAGGATAGATTGAAAGAGTAAATCTAGAGGCAAGGTGATCAGTCAGGGTAGCCAACAAGGAGAAGACACATATTATCTAATAAGATGGAATATGCAAGTTGACTGTAACTCCTTGACAAAGATGGAGGCACCCACAGCCAATAAGGAGAGAATATGCAAATTGGATTCCACAAGGCGAGAGTTGGAAGGTGGCCCTGGGCCAGAGCAAAAGCAGAAAGGCAGCTTCAGGCTGGAGCGAAGGCAGTGCTGGCAGCCAGGAGAAGGAAGGTCTATTCTTGCACAAATCTTCCTGCATCAGGCCTCTAGTAAAATATAAACTGGGTAGGGCTTGGTGATAGATTAGATGTAGGGATTAAGAAATGAGGCACTGATGATACCCCGGTTTCCAGCTTTGGCAGTAGAAGTAGAGTGATGGTTAGTGCATTGAGATAGGAAGCACAAGTGAAGAGGCCAGTTTTGGGTGAGAAGGTAAGATAGGTCTTATTTGGATGAATTGAGTTGGAGGTGCCAGTGGGCAACAGGTTGAGATGTCAGTTGGGTGTTTGAATATACAAGGCAGTGACTTGAGGGAGAGATTGGAATTAGGGAATCACCATATAGCTTATGTTCAAGCAGTAAGGAGATAAGTCACCTTAGGATAGTCTGTGGCAGGAATAGAGAATCCAGGCACTAGAGCAACCCTAGAGTACACAGGCAGAGCAGTACATAGGGGACATAGGAGGGAAGCCAACTATCACAGAAGTCAAGGGAAGAATGTGGTAGCATTTTATTTTTATTTTTTAAAATATATTTTATTGATTTTTTACAGAGAGGAAGAGAGAGGGATAGAGAGTTAGAAACATGGATGAGAGAGAATCATCAACCAGCTGCCTCTTGCACAACCCCTGCTGGGGATGTGCCCACAGCCAAGGTACATGCCCTTAACTGGTATCGAGCCCGGGACTATTTAGTCCGCAGGCCGATGCTCTATCCACTGAGCCAAACCGGTTTCGGCTGTGGTAGCATTTTAGTGGTCTGTGTCTCTCCCTTGATTATAAAATCCTTGTGGACATAAGCTGGGTTTTATTTTTCTTTGTCATCTGCTCCATCCCCACCTTCAATCAGCACAAAGTTTTGCACATAGTAGATGTCTATGAATAAATAAGGGCACGAATCCCATCATAGCTGGCTCTTTACACTACTTTAGTACACACCTTCATTATTGCTCCTCTAATTGGTCTCTAGTGTCTCCACACTGCCAAAGCTGCCTCTAAAGCACAGATCTGGTACTACCACTCCCTTCCTTAAAAATCATCAGTAGCTTTCCACTGCCTCCAGAGGAAAATCCTCAGCTTGGCCTTCAAGCTCATCCAAACCCGATCCCAGCCCAGTTTAGCTCCTGCAACACCTGGCTTTTACCCATTGAACTACAGCCACACTGACCACTTTCTGGTCTCCAAACATGATCTGTGCTTGAAGTGCTCTATGCCCTTTCATTCCCCCAGACCCTCTTTCCCTGACATCTGTGGTAGTTCTTCAACATTCAACATTTGAAATCCCACTTAGCCTTGAAGGTTTTACCAGACCCACACTGCCACGAACATCTTCCCTGTTCCCCATTTTACTTTGCACCTCTATGACATCACTGGCCCTGGATTGTTTGTTACATATGCCAGCTTCTCACTATTTATTGTATTACCTATCTCCATACCGGAGTGTGAAAAGGGATTGTAACTCAATGTCACCTTTATACATACAGTACTTAGTAAAGTGCTAAATGAGTGATAAGTCCTGAGAATACTAATGTCTAGTTCTCCCAATATGCTTTGCATATGGTTCTGTATCCTGTGTTGGCAATACTACTAGTAAGCTCCTTGGAAGTTTGTTTTATTAACTTTTATACCCTCATTGCCTAGTACAGAGCATAGCAGCACAGTAGGTGCTCAATAAATGTGTAAGTACTTAATAATTACTCATTTAAGTTGCTCTCAGAAGCCTCTAGAGAGGCCAATAGCTCTGGCAAACAGCGTTTTGTATGTGCTTCCTGCTAGCTCTGACAGGCTGCCTCTGTAGGCCAATGACAAGCTAGATTGTGTAAACATGGATCTTCCGAGGGACTGTGAAGTGTGGCTAACAGAATGAGTTAGGGCTGTCATGGTGGGTAAGTGTTTAACTCAAAGAGATGTGGCTCTCCAGGCAGAAACACAGCCCAGAAGAAACCTCAAAGGCAAGAGCAAATCAAATCAGCTAAGGAGGAATGGGATCCCTTATTCCTTAGGGAACGTCTGACTTGGTTTCTACTTTGTGCACGGCCCTCTGTGCTGGGGCAGCTACAGCTGGGCAAATAATTGGAAAATAACTAGGCCTCTGCTCTTAAAGAGTTTGCAGTCTGGTGGGGCTGAGGACAGGCCATCAGTAATCCCAGAACAAAGGCAAGATTGGCCAGTGCTAAAAGAAAGGCATGAACAAAGGATGAGGAGAGCAGCCAGGAGAATCGGGGCCTTAGGGGGATTAGGAGAGGCTTCATGGGGGGGGGGGGGGGGGGTAGCATTTGAGCTTATTTACGAAGCTCTGCTGAATGGGAGGGAATTGTAATAGTTTCCAACTGTCTTCTGCTTCCTTCTTCCAGCTTTTAGTCTGTTTCCATCACTATAGCCAGAGTGGTGCTCTTGAAGTGTAGGTCAGAGTATGTCACATCTCTGCTCAAAATTCTGCAATGGCTCCCATTTCATTCAGAGTAAAAATGGCTCTTGTTCATTCGGGGTGGAGGGAAGAAGTCTTTACAGGGTCAATAAGGCCTTGTATGATCTGTCCCCAGTCACTTCTGCATCATTCCTTCTCTTCTGCTTCTCCCTCACCTCACAACAGCCACACCGAGACTTCGCTATTCCTTGAATGTGCAGGCATGCCCCCACCTCAGGCCATTCTCTGCCTAGAATGCTCTTCCCCACGGTTTGCTTCCTCACCTCCTTCAAGTGTTCATTCAGATGTCACCTCACTAAAACCTGATTTAATTGTAACCCCTACATTCTGGTACCCTACCCCTCTTTTGGAATTTCTGTTCCTCCATGGCATCTTTTACCATCTGACATACTGTGTATTGTACTCTGTGTGTGTGTGTGTGTGGGGGGAGGGCGGGGGGTTGTTTGTTTATTGTCTGTTTCTCCCCAATAAAATATAAATAACTTCCATAAAAACACTTAAAAAAACAAATATTTTCATCAAATCTGTATTCCTAACATCTAGAACAGTGGCTAGTATTAGGTGCCCAATAGATATTTGTTGAATGAATGAATGAATGAATGAATGAATGAATGAACGAATGAATGAGGACATTATACATGCTTGAGAAAGTCCTAAAAAACAGTTGCCTGAAGAATCATTTGTAAGGACTTCTCTCTGATCTGTAGAGCTGAGGATCCTGCTGAGGGTGGGTGGTCAAGTGAGGAGGAAGTGGCCTTAAGCTGAAGGAGGGAAGACTCCAGCCACTAAGAACTGTCTGTAGGCCCTCAGTGGATAGAGCATCCGCCTGCGGACTGAAGGGTCCCAGATTTGATTCCAGTCAAGGGCACATGCCCAGGTTGTGGGCTTGATCCCCAGTGGGGGGCATGCAAGAGACAGCCGATCAATGATTCTCTCTCATAATTGATGTTTCTATCTCTCTCTCTTCCTCTACTTTCTTCTCTGAAATTAAAAAAACAAAAAAACACCTGTCTGCAGGATCCAGATGTCCAAAGGATGGGTCAGGAATCCCTGTTTCTTTCCCCTCCAGTTGTCATACATGCCCTTCATGCTCAGTCAAGCGCCTTCTCAGATGAACTCCACCCAGCATCAGTTGTGTCCATCTCTCAGCAATTCCCATACTTTTAATTCAGCCCCCTCCTCATCCAGGCCATCTCAAGGCCTGAATCAAACACTTTGCTGCCCCCTTGTGGCTCCCGCAATAAAGGAACTCCCCCCCAGAAAGTCTGAGGCGACAAGAGACCTACATAAGGACCCTTAGGATAGGGGTGTGGGAGAGGAAATTTGAATCAACTTGACACCATGGCGTTTCTGAATTATTGATAGCTGCCTTCCCTCACAAGCATTGCAACCAATAACAATTACCATCTCTCAACCGAACCCTGATAAGTATGCCTGCTGGACTCGGGCTTTGGTGGTTCCAGCTGGTGACCTGTGGGGGGGAAATTTGGGGCAACAGATCATAGGGCATTTAGGCCAGTTGACTAGCATATTCAGCCTCCATCTACTCATAGCCAGTAAATAGTCTTTGAGGATGACGTAGTCACCAACCAGCTCAGGGCTAGGTATGTATAAAGTGATGAGGAGTTAGGTATAACACAAGAAGAGGGCTAGACACTGTGGGGAAATGGCAAGTTATGTCCTGTGAGAAACTGCTCAGTTCTAGGCAGTTGTTTTTGCAGCTAATAGAAAAGCTAATATCAGTCCCAAACAGGAGAGTGTCCTGGAATGCTCCTGGGTTACATTGAGCACTTATAAGGCAGGGATACAGATGGGCCTCAGTAACCATCTGGCTGGCAGTTTTCAATTAAGAGACTGTTTTGTTAATTGTTTCTATGTAATATTTTTTTCTTTCTGGCTACTTTCAAGGAATTTTTTAATCTTTGATTTTAGTACTTTGATTATGATATGCTTAGGTGTGTTTTGTGTGTGTGTTTATCCTGTTCGGTGTTCTCTGAGCTTCATGGATCGGTGGTTTGTTTTCTTTCATTAATTTGGGAAATTCTCAGTGATTATCTCTAGATATTTCTTCTGCTCCATTTTCTCTCCCTTCTCCTTTTGGGACTTCAATTACACACGTGTTAGATCATTTATCATTGTCAGATACATTTTGCTTAGTTTTGGATTTGCCTGATTGTTTGCTTACTCTTTGTGTTATAATTTAATTTCTATTGATCTAACTTAAAGCCATGAATTTTTTTTCACTGTTTTTGTCCAGTTTGCTGATAAAACTGTTCAAGGAATTCATCTCTATATTTAGATTTTCACTTCTAGCTCTCTATTTTTCCATTTCATTTTTATAGTTTCCTATTCCCTGTTCAAACATCTTGTCCACCTTTTCCACTAGTCTAGATCCTTTAATATATTAAATATAGCTATTTCAAAGTCCCCAATTGATAATTATATCTAAGTCATGCTCTTATTCTCTTTTTGAGATGACTCCTCCATTCATGAAGTCATGCTCATCCTTTATCTAATTTTTTCCAAGTTGGCCTCCCCAGTACATGGGACATACCAGATTTCACATGGCTCTCCTCCCCCAGTCTCTCTGGCTGGATTGTTTACAAAAGGTTTTGGTTCCTTCCACTTCATCCAGACCTCCTTTGAAGATCACAGCAAGGGCTAAAGTAGACCTGTCCCTCATGTACCCTTCCACATTAATGTTAGTTTCTCATCTTGGGACTTTCCAAGACAAGCAGAGCTATGGCCAACCCCAAATCTGGCTTGAAGAACTATGCCAAAAAAATACTCCTTTCTATGCCTTGGGTTTCCTGTGCTTTTTTAAGGGTGGAGGCATACTAAATATATAAACTTTGCTCTGAAAAAAAGAGACACATATATAAAATCCAGAACCTCATTGCTAGAAAAGCACTATATATATCTATATATCTCCTTGGTTTTCAACCCTCTTGGCTTCACAGCTTAACCCATCCAGGCCTTCTTTGCCTTTAAGATGAATCGTTGGCAAATCAGGAGAAAAACCTATTAGATACTGTGCCTGTTTGACAGAGAGCTTGCTAGAGGACATGCAGAAAGTCAAAGTCCATCATCACCAGAGCAAGTTTAGCCACGAGGCTACTTAAACACAGTTCCAAGAGCATATGAAACATGTGAAAATGTCACTGTGTTGTTGTTTTTTTAAATTACTAGTTTCAAAATACAAAAAATATTTTAAATATGTATATATTGTATAATTGTTTATAAAATATAGAATTGCCAATTTAATTACACTGTCAAATTTAATATTCAAAATATTCTCATTACATTTATAATACGTGTTAGATTTTATATCTATGCATTTGAAGTATGGTAGCAATCATCTCAGGTAGAAACTGCAGTTTTAACTTTAACCCTGCTGTTTTGGGTTCTGTACTTATTTGCTTACTAAGACATTAGAAAAGTTATTTTGATTTTTCTGAACTTATGTATGCTATCTTGATTAATTGAATACTCCATGGTTGGTGGTTTGAATATCCCATTGTGGTTTTATTGGTTATCGAAGCACATTCTTCTGTACCTGAGAACAGCACAATTATCAGGCGTCTTCAAACTACGGCCCGCGGGCCACATGCGGCCCGCAGAGGAGTCTGATCCGGCCCGCCAGGTTTTTTGGGCAGTGAGCGCAGCCGAGGTGTTACAGTAGGAATTAGTAGTTCATATAGTCAGGCCCTCCAGCTCTCTGAGGGACCGTGATCTGGCCCGCACTTTAAAAAGTTTGAGGACCCCTGCCTCAGTTGCTACAGATAATGCGTTTCAGTTGACTCAGAATCACTGGATTACAGGTTCTCTAAGGATAAAGTCACTTCCCAGTTAAGGTTTTATTATGCCTGGTCCCTGGGCTGGGTCTGGCTGGGTGAGTTGAGAAGGAGGGAGAGTAGAGGCCCAGTGAGATGAGACAGATGGCTGTGTGCTAGGAACAGGGAGGGTGGGACAGGGCTCTTTAGCTGAATGAACTAAGGAAAGGAGTGTCTTAACTGAACTGACAGACAATTGTCAGAGATGGCCTCCTTAGCCCACACCATCTTTATTTGGCACCTCCCTATCTCCATTTCTGCCACTTTTGCCATCAGTCTTGAGACTCACCTTTGCCTCCCACACAGTGACACTTGGCTCTGACTTGCATGAGGTATTTTCTTTTGTTTTTATCCTCTGTGCTTTCATGCTAATCATCACTATTTCAGTTCTTTATTTGCCCATGTCATTGATTCATTCAAGATTCCTCACCCCTACTGCATACCAGGCACTAATCATGGCCATCTCGGCCTCCTGATTCCAGAAAGACAGAGACAACACTTGGGGAGTCTTCTCTGATTGGTGTTCAGGTCAGTGGCCAGGTGGTCAGGGACCTGGTTCCTAAAATTAATTGGGAAGATGTAGGTTTCAGCAATGAGACAGAAAAATTAAAAAATAAACATACCTCTATTTTATTAAATTATACAATTCGGGGAGTGGAGGAGGAAAGTAGAATTTCTCAAAGTTCTACGACTACTTAGCAACATCCCGGGTGTTTATTGAAAAAAATACCAGCTGGGAACAGAATTTGGAACAAGTTGCCATGTGATTTTAGTCACCCTAAAGTTTGAGGATCACTGACTAAGGGAAGGATTGGGGACTGTGATTGTCTCTATCCTTCTGGCTTCTCAGGGCTCCAGGGAGCGACTCACTTGACTTTTTATGAACAAGTTCAGCAGACACATTTGAGGGCTCCTGGTGTTCCTTTCTTTGGGTTGCTGAGACACTGAAAGAGTTAATACAGTTACAGGTTAGGGAGCAGCAGACAAGGCCCAAGAGCTTCCCAGGTCTTCTCTGGGAGACCAGTGCAGAGCTGGGCCCAGATGTGACCTGCACATGGAACTGCTTAACACCCATTTCTGACACATTCCAGGGCTCTGCTTCTCTTCTTGTGAGTCTGCCTCTTGTCTCACTTTTCTCCCCTTACACTTCCCTGCTTCTTCCTACTCATCTCCATCGCCATCTAATCTCCTTCCCAGGAACCAAGTTATCAGCCCTCTCTCTGCAGCATGTTGTTCATCTGTGTGAGTTTGCACTTGCTGCATCTGGATGCACACATGTGAACACTGTGAACTTTAGCTGTGCAGGAATGGGCCCTGAGCAAGGGAAGGCAGCGAGAGCAAAGGTTAAGGTTCTTCTCCATCTGCAGGCAGCATGTGGTGTGTACGGACATGTTACTATCTTACCTGTCAGAGAGCCCAGAGGAGATGCTTGTGAGGCAAAGCAGGAAATGATCTTAAAGGAGGGGATCTAGTGTTTTTTGAGGGACATGGTCTTCCTAGTGTCCCAAATCACAGAGGGAAAATGAAGAGCCCTTTCCCACAGACTGAGAGGACATCTTAGAGGTCCTGAGATGGGGCAGGCTGTCAATGCCAGGCAGATTAGGAAAATGGGGCAGTCAACATGAGGTCAGTGGTCCTGGTTCTGAAACTAGACAGTGCTGTGGACCCGACAGCACAGCCAGGGGAGCTGGTGAGGTCAGTAGGACCACCAAGACGTGAATGACCTGGAACCACAGCAAGCAGACTTGAGTGAGGATTCATGGTAGGCCAGGAGCACATGGCCAAAGAGCAGGTGCACTTTTGGGAGTGGAAGCAGTGTGTGTCCCCAGAGGATCACACACAGCATACTCACAAAGAAAGCAGCATGACATCTCCCTCCGCCCCCTGAGGCAGAGGTAGCCTGGGCAGCAGCATAGAACTTTTGTTGAAGAGTGGCAGGTCCTCATAGTGCAATAACAGGTCCCAAGACAACGGAGGGAGCCCCACGCTGAAAGGCTGAGGACCAGCCTGACACTTAGGTAGGTGGTGCCAACCGGGGATGTGGATAAAAAGACCAAAGAAGCAGGGCGTTGCCTCTGTGCCTGGTAGTGAGATAAAGTGAATAAACTTGTATAGACTTGGGAAAGGGGGAAGAAAATTGTATTCACCTAAATTCCCCTAGAAAGGGGAAGCTGTCTTTGCTGGGAACAATATTTTGATAAGTGCTTAAGCCTGAAACTGAGATCCCAGGGGAGGCCTGGGTGTGGGTGGGAACAGCTTTGCATGAGACAGCAACGAGTTTTTGAATTCTGCAGATTATACCGAAGAGAGAGGGGCAGAAAAGAGGCTGCTGTTTGGTGTTGTTCACTGTGAAATCCTTTCCACATCACTCTCTGAATTTTCCCAAAAGTTACTAACATCATTAAACGCTGAGGTCAAATAGAATATGCACTCTTGATATTTATGGGCACGCCAAAAATATATACACACGTTGAGTAATTATAAAGGCAATGTTTATTAAACTACATTTCATTTTCAAAATTGAGCTATCAGCTGTTAAAGTGTGTATACATTTTTGTGTGTGACACCTTGCGTTTATGTATGGCAACAACAAAAGGATTGGGAGCCTCCGATTCAAACAGATGCCAAATAGAGCCCAGACACTGGCAGGGATGTAGAGGGAAAAGAGAAAGAACTCAGGAGAGACAACACCATGGGGCCATCTTGGGCAAATTCAGCCAAATCTCAGGGGGCGGGGCCTCATTTGACTTACGCGATACTTCCGTTCTGCCACAGTGTTGTTTTCGTTGTTCTCAATTGTGTGTGCTACAGCCAAATTAACTCACAATAACAATAACACACACACACACACACACACACACACACACACACACACTCACACACACCTTGGAAACTCTCCAGAAATTATATCCATGTACTAGGTGGGTTATAATGCTAATGTCCAGTTGAGACTCTCAGGCCCACTTCAGAGTGGAAGCCTAGCTAAGGATTAGCCTTCTTTGATGCTGCCATGCTGCCCTGTCTTACCTAAATCCCATCTGGAAGATGGCAGCAGCACCAGCATGTTACAGCTTTTATCTGGTTATGTCTAGACTGGCAGACATCAGTGCCCTATCCCTGTCAAAGATCTTTTATTTTGTGTTTGCTTTTTTAATCTTCACCCGGGGATATGTTTATTGATTTTTAGAGAGAGAGGAAGGGAGAGAAGAGAGAGAGAAACATCACTGTGAAAGAGAAACATTGATTGGTTGCCTCCCGTATACACCCTGCCCGGGATCAAACCCATAACCTTTTCTGGTTGGGGGATGATGTTCCAACCAATTGAGACACTTGGCCAGGGCCCTGTCAAAGATCTTTAATTGGGGCGGGGCCAGGAAGCAGCTAGGATTGGTCATCTATTTTTTTAAATTAATTAATTAATTTATTTATTGGGGGTGGGGTGGGGGATTGGTCATCTAGAAAGGCTACTTGAGCCCTGGCCAGGTAGCTCAGTTGGTTAGAGTGCCATCCCTATTTGCCAAGGTTGTGGGTTCCATCCCTGGTCAGGGCACATAAGAAGATTCAACCAATGAATGCATAAATAAATTGATCTCTCTCTTTCCCTGTCTTCCTTCCTCTCTCTAAAATCAATCAATCAATTAAAAAAAGAGAGAGAGAAAGGCTGCTTCAATAGTGAAATCTTCAAGCCACGAGAGGCAAAGGAGAGTTGGTCCTTCCTAATCAGAAAAGCTGATTGTAGGCCTACTAAGTCCTGCCTTCCTCCCCTCAGCTGCTCTTCCCAGGAACAGTTCTTGAAGGCCTTCCGGAAATGACAATGCCAAAGACAGGCCCAGGCCCAAGTCTCAGGTTTATCATGTCATTCTTCGTCTCCCTCATCTATCCGTTCTGCACCTGACTCTCTTTGAAAACAGCCTCCAGTCCTAGGGTGAGATACCAGCCACTTAAGCAATTTGTGGGCAGCCCAGGAAACAAGTAGAAGGAAAGATTTCTGTAGTGATTTTTCGATACTCCATGGAAAGTCCCTTGAAAAAAACTAGATTGGTGTTGGCGTGGGGACCCAAGCTGATGGCTGATGAGGCAGGCAAGCATGGCTCTGTCTGATGTGGCATGATAAATATGATAAATTAGGTCATGATTAATGTTTGGAAAGAAACATCTTGTGTCAATGGACAGAGGCAGTATGTACTCTTGCCCCCACCCTTGATGTACAAATCTTCCTGAATCCAGATTAACCCCCCAGCCTTGCCCCGTACCGGGCCTTGAGGGACGTCAAGCTTTTATGGAAGGAGGAATGCACATCCAGTGCCAATAGCTGGGGAACATCTGGGCACTTCTCTATTGGGTGGCTAGAGGAGGCCACATCAGTCTTCCAAACAGTCTCCATCTGGTTCCTCTGTGGGCTGGGGTGGAAAGTGTAAAAAAGAGACAAAGTGTTAGACATACAGAAAGATTGAAAAGCAACAAGCTCTCCAGGGCCACAGGCTCAGGATACGTCTTCCTTTCCCAAATAGCTGTCACTGCCCTCCTTATTACCCTCTTCCCCTAAGCCTAAGTCTCAGTTCCCTGGGGCTTCTTTGGCTGAGGAGTGGCTGGAGGAGCCCCATCCCTGCTCCACACACATGTCCTGGAGCTGAAGCCCTGCCCTGGCCATACTATGGTGGGTGTGGATGTGGGTCTTGTTGGCTTCCCAGACTCACAGCATCTCTTTTTGAGCTCAGGGGCTGGGGGAGAGGGGCGGGGTGGGGTGTCACAAGGTGGGGATGATCAGGCTTGTTTATATGGATAAACCAATGGCAGGTGCTGGGCCAATGCTCAGGGTAGAAATGGTTGTAAGTTCTCAGCTGTGGGTCCTCGGAATCCTTCTGTTGCATAGTTTGAATCACATTTGATTAGGCTGGCCCCTGAAACCCACACTCCACTCCCCACCCCCACCCGTTCCCCTGTCTGAGCCAAAAACCTGAGCTGAGCAGGGCAGCTGAGAAGACAGGTGCCTTGCAGCTCATGGGGTGAGCTTTGCCTGTCTGTGCTCTCTAAAGGAGCTGCCAGCCTCCCCAGTCTGGCCACGCCTGCTCCCTGCCCATCCAGCTGGCTGTGCCCTTGGCTTCCCTGCACCTACCGGGCCGTCTGCAGAGGCACACGTTTCTGGTGCTTGGATGGAAGATGCTCTGGGGGCTGCTTCCTGAGGGGGCTGCTAGAGTGGACACGCCGGAGTAAGGAGGGGGGTGGCTTGCTTTTCCTTGACTTTGGGGAGGTGACCACAGGGGTGTGCAGATGAATGTTCCACTCCTGCTTGATCTAGAGGAACCAGCAGAGAGGCATCAGGAGACAGGAATTCGTCCCCTCTCTAAGACAGGAGCGGCATCGCCTAACTCAGGGCTGAGCAGAGAGGGCGGAGACCCAGGGAATGCCTCTAACGAGAAGCCCCTGGAACCCAAAGTATCCATTTTCCTAGAAATTACTTGAATTCTTATTTGCTAGACTAGTTCCTGTTATCTCCTTTGCTGTGGAGAAACTGGACAATGGGTAAAACAGTGAGAAAACACACACACAAAACAACAGCAAAGGAAGCCAGAGTGCTGGAACTCCTGAGGCGCTTGCAGCGTTATGACATGGGACCAGTTGTGCCTGGATGCTCCGGGGATCTTTTCATCCAGCCCCTACCCAGGCACTGGGTAAGGAGCTGGGGGATTCCTCACAATCACCAAAAGAAGGCAGATGGTCCCTTTCCTCTCGACTTTAAAACCAATTTAGCAAGTTAAGACACTTACAGGAAGTGATGGGGACTGGTATGAGATGATAGGAAACAGAATTGGGAGATAACCCAAAGCTCTTCCAGCTGCCTGGTGCTGGCACTTACACACAGTCCCTCAGACCCTGCCTCTCCCAGACTGCGTCCGCTGCTGCTCCAGACTCAGGGGCTTACCTCCCGGCCCAGCCCTGGGGAGATCCCAGCAGGTTTTGAGTCACTGCTATGGGATTCCTCAGTCCCTCCAAGCCCTGGTCTAGCCCCTTGGGGACCATGTCAGCTGCCCCAGTAAGAGGAAAGGAGTAAAAGAAGCTCAAGTCAGCCTTCAGAGAGTAAAGGTGGGTCAAACCCAACGGATTGTGACTCAAAATACCTGGACTCTCAATAGCAACGCCAAAACCTAAAAGGCAATAAGCAGTGTCTTCAAAATCATGAGGGAAAATGAATTCTAACCTAGTCTTCCATATTAAGGCAAACTCAATTCAGAATGAGGGTAGAGCCTGGCTGGTGTGGCTCAGTAGTTGAGCATTGACCTATGAACCAGGAAGGCATGGTTTCATTCCGGTCAGGGCATATGCCCAGGTTGCAGGTTCCATCCCTAGAGTGGGGCATGCAAGAGGCAGCCGGTCAATGATTCTCTGTCATCATTGATGTTTCTGTCTCTCCCTCTTCCTCTCTGAAATAAATAAAAATGTTTGTTTGTTTTTTAAAGAATGAGGGTAGGTATTAAGTAAAGATGTTTTCAGACAACCCGGGACTCAGTGATGGGGAAGACCGCTGTGACCAGTCTGGAGAACTTATAGGATCAGGGCAGAGAGACCCACAGGGAGGGAGAAATTCGGTGCAGAGTTGGGACTTCGGGGTCCAGCTACCTCCCCCCTCCAGAAGAGTCTTTCTTCTATAGTTGTCTTTGAAAGTCCCATTCTGTGCCCCTCCCCATATATGGAGATTGGAATGTGGTTCAGAGGCTTTAACCTGTTCTCGTATTTATCATCTGTCCTTCTTGCCTCCAGTCAGCCCCACATTCCTACTGGCTCATTTCCTGGCCCCATCCCTACTGTCTGTGCTGACCCCAGGCAGGAGACCCACCTTGGGGAACATGGTTGCCATGCTGCTCAGGCAGTCTCGGCGCTTCTCCTCCAGGTCCTTCTGCTTGTCCGTCCAGACCTTCAGGCGCAGGTCCTGCAGCTGGTCGATGTTCTCCAGGAAGACGTAGAGACTCTGGGCCTTGTAGGTAGCCTTGGTTTCCCGCATGGTTTGTATGTGGTTGATCACTTCTTGTCTGGAGAGAAAGGGAAATCATTTAGTGGGTTAAGGGGCCTACTTTCCCCCTAATTCTGTTCATCAGAGATGACTCCACATTTGTAACTCCCGGGAGCAAGAAGAGAAGCAGAAGTTGGGAAGGCAGGGAGTAGAGAAGTGGGAGGCATTGTCAGGTGAGGAGCCTTGGGGCTCAGCTGGAAATAAGAAGAAAGTAAAGCAAATGAGGGAGCATATTAAGTGTGTTGTGGATAGCAGTGTGGGGTAGGAAGAAAGAAATAAGGAAGCGGGCTTAGAGGAAAAAGCCCACTAGAGGGAGAATAATGTGTTAAATACCCTACCTCCCACTCCTTCAGGGCTGCTAAGGCTTCAGGGGGCCTTTTTCCAGGCCTGGGTTTCCCACCTTTCCCCATGTTCCTCCTTACCCCTGGATTTTAGTTGTGCCCACACACCACAGTGGGTGGGGGTAGGTGCTGGGTAGGAGCCAGGGAGAACCTACCGGAGGCTCTGGAAGCATCTGTAGATGATGTATTTATGGCACAGGCTCTGCAGCCTAAGTTTGGTCAGTTCCATGCTGGTAGTGGTAAGATTCAGTGCCTCGCTGTGCAGGTAGTTGGGCAGCCCCTGCTTAGCATTCTCACGCAGGACCTGCAGGTTTTTCCTCTGGGCCTCCATATCCATGTGGTATTCCTTCTTGTTTAGAGTTACGGAGGATATATGCAAAGAGGACTGGGTCGCCTTTCGGACAGATGCCCCTGTGCTAGGAACAGAAGCTGATTTCTTGGTCTTCGCGGGAACCCGTTGGGTCCATGGTTTCAGAGTAAACTCGGGTGAACTCTTGATCCTTTGATTTCCTAGGGCAGTCTTCTGGGTATTAGGGGTCCTGGGCAAGTGTGGCCTCCTACGTTGGCCAGCAGATTGGGTTCGGCTTGGGGGAGGGGATGGTGATGCCTTTTCCAAGTCCCTCCATCGATTGGTGGGCACGAAGATCATCTCCTCGTCCTTGCCTGGCTGCTCCAGCTCTCTCCGAGGGCCCCCTCCCTCCTTTTTCTGCTGGACCAATCTCTCCTGCTGTTCCTTTGCCGCTTCCTGCACCGCCCACTGCCTCAGCTTCTCCTCATGCTCCTGCTCCAGCAGGGCCCACTTCTGCTGCCGCTGCAGCCATAGTTCCTCCTGCTCCAGCCACTGCTGCCTCCGCCTCTCCCAGCTGAGTTCCTCTTCCCAGTGCTCCCCTTTGCTCTCCAACGCCACCGTCCTGGAGCTCTCTGGAGACAGCTGCTCCCTAACCTGGGACTTAATTTGGAGTTCTTCTTTCTCCTGGGCTGCTTCCTGGATGAAGTCCTTCTGGTCTCTGACTTTATGGCCTGGGCTCTTTGCAAACATTACTTCCCATTTGTTAGGAAACTTGTGATCCACTGAGGATGGCAACACAAGCTGAAGACTTTCATTGTCTCTGCTGCTGTGTACATCTGTGACCCTTGAATGCGCAGTCATGGTGGAATCTGGGGAAAGTGGTGAAAACAATTGCTCCTCCTTCTTGGCTTCACGTTGGCTTTCCTCCATGGCCGATTCTTTCTCTGGGAGAGCCTCTTTTTCAAGTGGGCCCAGAGTGTCAGCTTCACCTCTAGCAGACTGAGGCTTCTTCAGCTGAAGCTCTAAGGCATGCTTTATCAGGAGAAGGTCATGGTTCTTTTCCCCTAGGGCTTCTACCTGTCTTGTTAGGGCATCCCTCTTTTTCTCAAGGGCTTGGAGGGAGTGCTGGAAGTACACCCTCTGGCTACTGAGTTCTTTGGTCAGATCTATTTTCAGTTGCCGCTGTTTGGTTTGCAGGCTCCTGTTCTCATTGTGCTGGAGGATCAAGGCCTTGTTGAGGTTCTCCACCACAGCAGACATGTACCTGATGGCCCTGACTTCTTCCTGGTTGAACATGGTGGAGTCCAGAAGTTCCTGCAGCATGAACCGCACCTCAGAAACCCTCGCACAGGTAGCATTCTTGTCCTGGAGCATCTGTTCTGGGCTCAGTGGCTGAGGGCAGGATGTCGATTTTTGTAGGTTTTGTTCTCGCCAGCTTTGCCACAATGTGTGTTTGGACACTAGAAGAAGTAGAGAGAACAAAGGCAACAAGCTCCCATGGGTCTCAAGGACTGTACTGCTTCTCCAGATGCTGCCTGGCCCAATTCCCACCTAGCCCTCCTCGAGCTTTGGCAGGAAAGGAGCTGGGGTTATGTGTAAGGCCAGGGGAGATATTGTTAGGAAAGATCTCTGCTGGGCTCAGAACTTGCCAAAGGCTAACCTGTCAGGACCTGCCTACTCCATAGCACCTGCAGGGCTCAGAGGGGCCTGGAACTATTCAGTCCAGTTCAAGTCAATTCAAAGTACTCCTGATCCTCCATATTTCCCTGGAGTAAAGTTATTTATCCTTCATTCTTTCTTTTTTTAATCCTCACCCAAGGATATTTTCCCATTGATTTTTAGAGAGAACATCTATGTGAAAGAGACATAGCGATTGGTTACCTCCCGCACGCACCACAACCAGGATCGAGTCTTCAACCAAGGTACATACCCTTGACCGGAATCGAACCTGGGACCCTTCAATCCATGGGCTGATGCTCTATCCACTGAGTTAAACTGGCCAGGGCTATTTTTATAATCATGTTACTTCCAGCCTCAATACCTATATTTGCCAACTATCCAAACTCTGGAAGCCTTCTTAGCTCTTGGACTCCAGATCACCTGAGAATCTTTATTCCCCTTTCTTATTAACCCTGAACTGTGTTTGTAGAAAATGTATCACATGATCCTAAAATGTTCACTTGTTTGTTTGTTTTAATGACTAGTGTCTTTTTCCACTGGGGGTTACAAACTCCTTTGATAAAAGCAGAAGACCTCCTCCCCAGGAATATATACATAAACACAGATTGTGTACTCTGTGTTTAAACCCATTCATAGACCTCAGCTTCTCACCACTGCCCATCCATCTCAGATAAAGCTTTTGTTTATATGAAGAAAAAAATAAAATAAAGCACACACACACCCTTGGGCCCTGGTATGTGACTTCTCTCCTGAGATGGCATCCATCCCAATCAGCCCCCCTCCCAGGTACTCTTGGAACCTACTTTGTGCCCTTTTCTTTTGTCCTTCAATGAGAGTGGAGCAAAGGGAAATGAGAGACTCGATGCCTCCTTTGGTGCTGATGAGGGAAAGAGGTAACAATTTTTCCATCACCTCAATCCATTCGTCCAGGCCTTCCTCTTCCTTCTCACTGTGCCTGTTGTTGATCTCATAGGTCAGACTGTCACCTGGAGAGGAAGCGGAATATTTGGGCTAACCATAATCTGTCTTCTAGGGAGCTCCAAGCAGCCCTATCGCACAGGGGTGACAACAGCATCTTTGAGATGAAATTGGTTTCACCTTTTACTAGCTATGTGATGTTTGGCATATCGCTTAGTCCCATGAGCCTCAGTATTCTTGCCTGTAAAAAGGCTGGGTGGAGACTAAATAAGACAATACATGTGAAATGATCCATGTGAGGTCTGTCATGTAGAAAATATGTAATAGGCATTAAACAGCATTGTTGTACCATAAGGCCAGTGATGTGTCTGCCTTGTTATTGCTCTGTCCCCATATTGCCTAGCCCAGGATCTGGACGATTAACTGAATTAACTGAGTCAACTCTTTTAGTTCTTAGGGCGGCAGAAGAACACATGGCAGGTTGTGGGCTCGATCCCGGTGTGGGGCATGCAAGAGGCAGCTGATCCATGATTCTCTTTCCTCATTGATGTTTCTCTTTCTCTCCCTCTCTGAAATCAATAAAAACACATTTTTTAAAAATAGTTTTAATAAATAGGAGGGGCACAGAGGATTTTTAGGAAAGTAAAACTTTTCTATATGATACTCTAATGGTGGACACAAGTCATTTTCTTGTCCAAACCAAAAAAAATAAAAAAAAAAAAAAAAGGACACCAAGAGTAAACCATAATGAACTACGGGCTTTAGTTGATAATGATGTATCAGTGTAGCTTCATCTACTGTAAAAAATGTATGCTCTGATGAGGAATGTTAAAAATAGGGATTGAGGAAGAACAAGAGGTATTTTGGAAATCTCTGTACCTTCCCTTCAATTTTGCTATGAACTTAAATTGCTCTAAAAAATAAATCTTATTTTTTTTAAATCTCAAAAACATTTTCAATACAGTTGAAAAATATACAATCAACAAAGATCAGTTGCATTTTTACATACTAACAATGAACTATCTGAAAAAGAAAACAATCCCACTTACAGTAGCATAAAAAACAAATACTTAGGAATAAATTTAACCAAGGAGATGAAGGATCTCTATACTGAAAACTATAAGACACTAATGAAAGAAATTGAAGAAGACATATATAAATGGAAAGATACCCCATGTTCATGAATTGGAAAAATTAATATTATTAAAATGTCCACACTACTCCAAACCATCTACAGATTCAATGCAATATAAATGGCATTTTTTATAGAAGTAGAAAAAACAATTCTAAAATTTATATAGAACCACAAAAGCCCCCAAGTAGCCAAAGATATCCTGAGAAAGAAACACAAAACATCAGCCCTGGCTAGTGTGGCTCAGTTGATTGGATGTTGTCCCATGCACCAGAGGGTTGCTAGTTTGATTCCCTGTCAGGACACATTCTGGGTTGTGGGGTTGCTCCCCATTGAGGGGCATACAGGAGGCAGCTGATCGATGTTACGCTCTCACATTGATGTTTCTCTCTCTCCCTCTCCCTTCCTCTCTCTCTAAAAATCAATAAAAATATTTTTTAAAAAGAAAAACAAAACGTCACACTACCTGATTCCAAACTACATTACAAAGTTATAGTAATCAAAACAGTATGATATTGGCATAAAGACAGACACACAGACCAATGGAATAAGAACTAAGAGCCCATAAATAAACCTATGCATATATGATCAACTAACATTGACAAGGGAGCCAAGAATACACACTGGTAGAGGACAGTCTCTTCAATAAGTGGTATTGGTAAACCTAGACATTCACATACAAAAGAATGAAAATGGACTCCTATCATACCACTCACAAAAATTAACTTGAAATGGATTAAAGACTTAAATGTAAAACCTGAAACCATAAAGGAAACCATAGAGGAAAACAAGCTTCTTGATATTGGTATTGGCAATGATATATTGAATATGATACCATAAGCAAAGGTAACAAACAAAAATAAACAAGTAGGTCTACATCAAACTAAAAAGTTTCTGCAGTAAAATAAATGATCAACAAAATGAAAAGGCAACCTACAGGATGGAAGAAAATACTTGCAAACCATATGTTTGATACGAGATTAACACCTCAAATATATAAGGAATTCATACAACTCAATAACAAAAAAATAATCCAATTTATAAATGGGCAAAGGAGCCCGGCTGGCATGGCTTCATGGTTGACCATTGACCTATGAACCAGGAGGTCATGGTTTCATTCCCGGGAAGGGCACATGTCCGGTTGCCAGCTCGATTCCCAGTGTAGGATGTATAGGAGGCAGCTGATCAGTGATTTTTTTCTCATCATTCATGTTTCTATCTCTCCCTTTCCCTTCCTCTCTGAAATCAATAAAAATGTCCTAGCTGTTTTGGCTCAGTGGATAGAGTATTGGCCTGTGGACTGAAGGGTCCCAGGTTCAATTCCAATCAAAGGCACATGCCTAGGTTTTGGGCTTCAGGCAGCTGAACCATGATTCTTTCTCATTGTTGATGTTTCTATTTCTCTCTCCCTCTCCATTCTCTCTGAAATCAATAAAGATATATAAGTTAAATAAATAAGTAAAAATATGCAGGACTGGTTTAGCTCAATGGATAGAGCGTCGGCCTGTAGACTGAAAGATCCCAGGTTTGATTCCGGTCAAGGGCATGTACCTTGGTTGCAGGTACATCTCCAGTGGGGGCTGTGCAGGAGGCAGCTTGTCGATATTTCTCTCTCATCAATGTTTCTAGCTCTCTATCCCTCTCCTCTCCTCTCTGTAAAAAATCAATAAAATATATTTATAAATAAATAAATAAGTAAGTAAGTAAAAATATGTTTTTAAAAATGGGCAAAGGATCTGAATAGACACTTTTCTCCAGTCCAAGTACTAACCAGGCCCGACCCTGCTTAGCTTCTGAGATCAGACGAGATCAGGCGCGTTCAGGGTGGTATGGCCGTAGACTGAATAGACACTTTTCTAAAGACCTACAAACAACAACTAAAAAGAAGACATACAAATGGCCAAAAGTACATGAAAAAAAATGTTCAATATTACTAATCAGAGAAATGCAAATCAAAACCACAGTGAATTATCGCATACCTATTAGAATGGCTATTATGAAAAAAATAAAAAAGAAAGAAGTGTTGGTGAGGATGTGGAGGAAAGGGAACCCTTATGCATTGTTGGTGAGAATGTAAATTGGCACAACTATTTTGGAAAACAGTCTAGTTTCCTCAAAGAAAGTAAAAACAGAATTACCATATGATCCAGGAATTCCTCTTCTAGATATATATCTAAAAAAATAAAATCACTGCCCTAGCTGGCTTGGTTCAATAGATAAAGTGTTGGCCTGTGGACTGAAGGATCCCGGATTCAATTCCAGTCAAGGGCACATGCCCGGGTTGTGGCCTCAGTCCCCAGTATAGGGTGTGCAGGAGGCAACTAATCAATGATTTGCTCTCATCATTGATGTTTCTATCTCTCCCTCTCCCTTCCTCTCTGAAATCAATAAAAATATATTTAAAAAATTAAAATTAAATAAATAAATAGAAAATAAAATCACTATCTCCAAGGGATATCTGTATGTCCATGTTCACTGAAGCATTATTTACAAGATCCAAGACATGGAAACAACTTAATTGTCAATGAATGAATGAATGGGTAGAGAAAATGTGGTATAATGGAATATTACTCAACCATAAAGAAGAATGAAATCTTACCATTTGCAGCTACATGGATGGAACTAGAGGGTGTTATGCTACTAGTAAGTGAAATAAGATAAATACTATATGATTTCACTTATATGTGGAATCTAAAAATAACAAAATAAAACAGAAATTCATGGGTACAGAGTACAAACTGATGGTTGTCAGATGCAAGAGGGGTTAGAGGGCTGGGCCCAAAAGGTGAAGGGATTAAGAAGTACAAATTGTAAGTTACAAAATAGTCATGGGGATGTAAAGTACAGCATCAGGAATAGAGTCAAGAATATTGTAACTATGTATAGTGTCATGTGGGTGCTACACTTAGAAGAATCATTTTAAAACTTTAAAACTAAATATTTTTAATTGATTTCAGAGAAGAAGGGAGAGGAGAGAGAGGTAGAAAACATCAGTAATGAGAGAGAATCATTGATCGGGTGCCTCCTGCACATCCCCTATTGGGGATCAAGCCTAAAACCCAGGCATGTGCCCTGACCGGGAATTGAACCATGACATCTTGGTTCATATGTCAATGCTCAACTGCTGAGCCACACTGGCTGGGCAGGGGAATCATTTTGTGAGCTATGTAAATGTCTAACCACTGTGCTATACAGCTGAAACTAATATAATGTTGAATGTCAGCTATAATTGGAAAAAAACAATTTCAATGTGGTATATACAATGTAATATTATTCAGTCACTAGAGGCCTGGTGCATGAAATTAGTGCACTCGGGAGAGTCCCTCAGCCCAGCCTGTACCCTCTTGCAGTCTGGGACACCACAGGGGATGTCCATCTGCCTAAATCGGCAGTCAGACATTCCTCTCCCAGGGTTCTCCCAGTCTGGGACCCCTTGCTCCTTACTGCTCGCCTGCAGCGGAAGTGGGAGAGGTTCCTGCCACCACCACTGCAATCACCAGCCATGAGCCCAGCTTCTGGCTGAGCGGTGCTCCCCCTATGGGAGTGCACTGACCACCAGGGGGCAGGTCTTATGTTGAGCATCTGCCCCCTGGTGGTCAGTGTGTGTCATAGTGACTGGTCATTCTGCAGTTTGGTCAATTTGCATATTTGGGTTTTATTATCCTATATAATAAAAGGGTGATATGCAAATTGACCCTAACAGCCGAACGATCAAAATGACCATTCAACCAGTCACTATGAGGTGTACTGATCACCTCTTGGTTCCTCCCCCACCCCGGCCAGCAGGCTCTGATGGCCCGATGGCCAATGGGGAGCCAGGGGTGGGAGGTGCCGGGGGACGGGCTGGCAGAAAGCAGCCGGGGAAGATGGCTCTGATCGCAGGCCAGGCCTAGGGACTGTACCCATACACACATTTTGTGTGTCAGGCCTCTAGTATAGGATAAGGGAATCCTACCATTTGCAACAACATGGATGGACCTTGAGGGTATTAAGCTAAGTAAAATAAGTCAGACAAAGAAAGGCATTGCTGTATGATCTCACTTACGTGTGGAATCTAAAAACTTGAACTCATAGAAATATAGTAAATTGGTGGTTACCAGGGACTGAGAAGTTGGTGTAAATGGGAAGAAGTTGGTCAAAGGGGTACAAACTTTCAATCATAAGATAAATAAGTTCTGCTGATCTACTGTACATGTAGTGACTATGGTAAACAATACTGTATTGTATAATTGAAATTTGCCAAGAAAGTACATCTTAGCCCAGCCGGTGTAGCTCAATGGCTGAGTATTGACCTATGAACTAGGATGTCACAGTTCAATTTCCAGTCAGGGCATGTGCCTGTTTGTGGGCACAATCTTCAAGGGGCGGGGTGGGGGGACATGCAGGAGGCAGCTGGTCAATGGTTCTCTCATCATTGATGTTTCTATCTTTCTCCCTCTCCCTTCTGCACTGAAATAAAGATGTATTTTTTTAAAAATAAAGTAGATCTTAAATTCTTAAATCTCTAACTATGTGAGATGATGAATGTGTTAAGTAACTACTGTCATTTCACAATATAGACATATATCACTGTACACTTTAAATTTACACAATGTTACTTGTCAATTAAATCTCAATAAAGATGGAAAATTTTTATTTATTTATTTATTTATTTATTTATTTATTATATATTTTATTGATTTGTTACAGAGAGGAAGGGAGAGAGATAGAGAGCTAGAAATGTCAATGAGAGAGAAACATCGACCAGCTGCCTCTTGCACACCCCCTTCTGGGGATGTGCCCGCAACCAACGTACATGCCCCTGACCAGAATCGAACCTGGGACATTTTAGTCCGCAGATCGATGCTCTACCACTGAGCCAAACCAGTTTCAGCAAGATGGAAAATTTTTAAATAAAAGTTATGATGAGTAAGAATTTAGTTTCCATCTTGCTAAAAAGTGAGATAACATAATGGACCTGTTACTTAGGCTTCATCACATATGGCAGCTGATGTTACATTTTTGACAATTACATGTTTGCCACTTTGAGGAATGAAGGGATGTGTTGTGACATGAGTGGGAAAATGTTTCACTGGAAAGACACCAGGATACATCTTTGGCTCCCTCTGTACCGCCACCCCGCAATCCCCTCCCAGGGAATGTGAACCGACGGTGGCAAAAGAAAAAGACTCAGCCAGCTGGAAGGCACTAGCCTGCAAACTCACCCCAGTCACCCAGCCAGTGGAGAATTTCGTATAAGTGCTTCTCTTTAGTCTTAGCATCTTTGGAGAAGGAGGCAATTTTCTCCAGCAAGATGAATCTCGTCTTGCCCTTTTGCTCCATCTGGTGAGATCTTGCTTTTTCTTTTAAGTCATATCCCAATTCTTCCTGGAAGCGGTTGATGACACAATTGACATTGTCCAAGATGTCAGTGAGCTGGGAAGAAATATCCTATATGGAAGACAGAAGGTTATAGTGTTCAGAGTTGTGAGCTCTGGGGCCAGATGCCATGTTCTAGCACTGTGCTCTTAGGCAAGTCATTTAACCTCTTGGAAACTGTGTGTGTGTGTGTGTGTGTGTGTGTGTGTGTGTGTGTGTGTTGTTTTGTTTTTTTGTAAAGTGGAGATCATTATAATACCTATGTCACAGGGTTTTTGTAAATATTAAATGAATTTGTAAAGCCCTTAGGACAGTGTCTGGCGCATAAAATAAGTAGCTCTTGCTCTCGCTGGTTTGGCTCAGTGGATAGGGCACATGCTCGGGTTGTGGGCTCGATCCCCAGTGGGGGGCATGCAGGAGGCAGCCAATCAATGATTCTCTCTCATCATTGGTGTTTCTCTCCCCCCCTTTCTCTCTCTCTCCTTCCCTCCCTCCCTCTTTGCCTCCCTTCCTTCCTTCCTCTCTGAAATAAACATATATTTTTTAAAAAATAAGTAGCTCTTGCTGAAACTGGTTTGGCTCAGTGGATAAAGCCTGTGGACTGAAAAGTCCCAGGTTCGATTCTGGTCAAGGGCATGTACCTAGGTTGCGGGCACATCCCCGGTGAGGGGTGTGTAGGAGGCAGCTGATCGATGTTTCTCTCTCATCGATGTTTCTAGCTCTCTATCCCTCTCTCTTCCTCTCTGTAAAAAATCAATAAAAATATATTTTTAAAAATTTGGGAGATTTGGAAATTGAGTTTTGTGGTATTTAAAAAACAATAATAAATAGCTCTTACTAACTGTGATTTAAAAAAATATATTTTATTGATTTTTTACAGAGAGGAGGAGAGGGATAGAGAGCTAGAAACGTCGATGAGAGAGAAACATCGACCAGCTACCTCTTGCATACCCCACACTGGGGATGTGCCCACAACCAATGTACATGCCCTAGACCGGAATCGAACCTGGGACCTTTCAGTCCGCAGACCGATGCTCTAGGCACTGAGCCAAACCGGTTTCAGCTTTCTACTGTGATTTTAATTATTAAGACCAGGTCAGGGAGAGAATACTAAAAATCCACAGCAAAAATTTCTTCTGAATTTCAGAATTTGCTGGGGAAGCCTGGGCATCTCTCCTCACAAGACCCAGAGGTAACAGGGTGGAGAAGTTAGGTCCCAAGAAACTCAGGATCACAGGCTCCCAGAAAAAATGCACTAGCGGCTCATGAGACTGGTGATTCTAGCCTATGGCCATTTGACTATGAGCCTCCAGGACTCAGCCTGGGGGATTCTGACAGGTTGTCAAGAACAGACCCAATTATGAACCCTGGGCCCCCCTCTTGTTAGGATCTGTCCTGGGGTTTCCATGGGCTACTATCTTCCTGGGCCCTGCCCTGCCTCGAGGGGATGGTTTGACTCAGGCTGCCCTGCAGAGGCCAGGTCTAGAAGGTGAATATTTGGCATTTATCTGTCTGCAAAGCCAGCTTGTCAAAGATCCCAGGATTCCCTTGGGCCCAATATTTTATTAATTTTTTACAGAGAGAGGAAGGGAAAGGGATAGAGGGGATAGACTTGGAATCTTGTCAAATCTGAGATCAGTCCGCAACTGCCACATCAGACCACAATAGAAGGATTACTCCCTCATCTCCGCAGTTACCTCCTGAGCCCGAGTTAGCTGGGCGGCCTCAATCCTCGAGATGATGGCTTTCACTGATGCAGGAGTCACCAGCTGTGGGGGCTTGTCCATCTCCATTTGGACCACTTCGTCAGTAACAAAGATGTCCTACGTCTCCAGTACCCGAGCTTGGACACGTGATGTTGGCTGCTTTAGAGTGAAGGGCAGCTCCTGAGTGCCTATGCTTAGCAACAGCTTCTGGTAACTGCCGGACATCAGGTTCCAACTGACCTTCTTTTCTCCAGTGACATCATCAGTCTGATTGGAAGAATGACTCCCTGTCATCTGTCTTCCAGTTTTATCTAATATATATTACTTCACCTATTGTTTTATATATTTTTATTGATTTCAGAGAGGAAAGGAGAGTGAGAGATAGAAACATCAATGATGAGAGAGAATCATTGATTGGCTACATGCCCCACCCTGGGGATGAAGCCTGCAATCAGGCATGTGCCCTGACCAGGAATCGAACCATGACCTCCTGGTTCATATATTGATGCTCAACCACTGAGCCACGCTGGCCAGGCCACCTGTTGCTTAAAAAAAAAAAAATCTTTAAATGTTTTGCTCCCAAACTAATGGCTAAAAATAGGAAAAAGCAATGAGAAAAAGTTCTTTTCCCAAAGAGAACTTTTAAATATATTTTATTGACTTTTTACAGAGAGGAAGGGAGAGGGATAGAGAGTTAGAAACATCAATGAGAGAGAAACATTGATCACTGCCTCTTGCACACCCTCTACTGGGGATGTGCCCACAACCAATGCACATACCCTTGACCGGAATCGAACCTGAGACCCTTTAGTCCGCAAGCTGACACTCTATCCACTGAGCCAAACCAGTTAGGGCCCAAAGAGAACTTTTTAAAAATTACAGCCAATCAATAACTAATGGGTTAAGATTCTTTTTCTTGCCCTAACTGGTTTGGCTGAGAGGACAGAGCATCAGCCTGCAGACTGAAGGGTTCCGGGTTCAATTCTGGTCAGGGGTACATGCTCAGGTTGCAGGCTTGCACACTGATTGATGATTCGCTCTTATCATTGATGTTTCTATCTTTATCTTCCTCTTCTTTCCTCTCTGAAATCAATAAAAATATTTAAAAATATATATATAGATTGTATTGATTTTTTACAGAGAGGAAGAGAGAAGGATAGAGAGTTAGACACATCAATGAGTGAGAATCATCAATCAGCTGCCTCTTGCACACCCCTACTGGGGATGTGCCCGCAACCAAGGGACATGCCCTTGACCGGAATCGAACCCGGGACCTTTCAGTCCACAGGCTGACGCTTTATCCACTGAGCCAAACCGGTTTCGGCAATAAAAATATTTTTAAAAGATTGTTTTTCTTGAAATATTAATGTTTATTGCATATAACATTATTATATTTAAAATCGTTTTTCTTGAAATAAAACAAAATAACTAATGGGAATGTTTATATTTGCACCAGGGATCAGTGCTCAGTTAGCACTTTTTATTTTTTAATACTTTTTAATTGATTTTTTACAGAGAGGAAGAGAGAGGGATAAAGAGTTAAAAACATCGATGAGAAAGAATCATCGATCAGCTGCCTCTTGCACACACCCTGCTGGGGATGTGCCCGCAACCAAGGTACATGCCCTTGACCGGAATCGAACCCGGGACCTTTCAGTCCACAGACCGACGCTCTATCCACTGAGCCAAAATGGTTTCGGCTCAGTTAGCACTTTCACTTACTGAAGGTGATCATTATTGTAAGAGGCCTTTTTAAAACAAATGGTTAAGCTCTGGCTGGTGTGGCTCAGTTGGGTGAGCATTGTCCCACGCACCAAAAGGTCACCTGTTCAATTCTTGGCCAGGACATATGCCCAGGTTGCGGTTTTGGTTCCGTTTCTCTCCCTCTCCCTTATCTTTCTCTAAAATAAATTTAAAAATTGAATGTTATTTAAAAACAACAATTAAAGGAAAGTTAAAAAACAACAACAACAAATGGTTAAAATGGACATTGTAGTATGCCCAGGACCTAGAACTGTGCCTGGCACATAGTAGGCACTTAATATACACTTGCTGAACTAATGATCATATAAATACATATACATGCAAGTTATTCTTCCATGCTACTAAAGTATTCCCATTTAAGAAATAAGTAATTAAAGTAAATTTAGTTCTTAGCAGTGTCCTTAGCAATGCCATAGCCACTTAAAGCTTGTCATTCGACAGTCACCTATCTTTTACACACTATCATTCATTCATTTACTCAGTTCTTCCTTCTTTCCTTCCTTCCTTCCTTCCTTCCTTCCTTCCTTCCTTCCTTCCTTCCTTTTCCTGTTTTTTAAAATAGTTTTACTAGAGGCCTGGTGCATAAAAATCTGTGCATTCAGGGTGACGGGGTCCCTCAGCCTGGCCTGTGCCCTCTTACAGTCCAGGACCCCTTGAGGGATGTCCACCTGCCAGCTTAGGCCAGCTCCCCAGGGGATCAGGCCTAAGCTGGCAGCCAGACATCCCTCTGGCAGCCCAGGAGCTCTCCTAAGCCATTAGTCGGACATCCTTAGAGCTGCTGCGGAGGCGGGAGAGGCTCCTGCCACCACCACTGTGCTGGCCAGCCATGAGCCGGCTTCTGGCTGATTAGTGCTCCCCCTGTGGAAGTGCACTGACCACCGGGGGGGGGGGGGGGGGAAGGCAGCTCCTGTGTTGAGCGTCTGCCCCCCGATGGTCAGTGTGCATCATAGCGACCAGTCAGCCATTACTGTTAATTTGCATATTACCCTTTTATTATATAGGATTATTTTCTGAGAGGAAGGGAGAGGGAGAGAAACATAGTTACTTATTTGTTATTTATTTATTTAAATAGATTTTATTGATTTTTTACAGAGAGAGGGAGAGGGATAGAGAGTTAGAAACATCACTGAGAGAGAAACATCCACCAGCTGCCTCCTGCACACCCCCTACTGGGGATGTGCCTGCATTCAAGGTACATGCCCTTGGCCGGAATTGCACCTGGGACCTTTCAGTCTGCAGGCTGACACTCTATCCACTGAGCCAAGTCGGTCCGGGCTGTTTTTAATTTTTTAATGTATTTTCTATTGTTGATAGTATTACCATTTCCTATCCTTCCCCCCCTCCTTCTAGCCCCTACCCACCTTCCCAAAGTTACTTCTTTCATTGACTCATTCACTCAACACTTACTGGTATCACTCTATGTGCCAGGCATAGGACTAGGTGCTGGAAATGTAGAAACAAATGAGACCTGTCTTTGAGCTACTCATACCCTGGTTTATGATACCTGTCTATATGTCTGTCACAGGATAATTCTTTAATCCTTTACAATTTCAGAGCATATTGTAGTTTATAAATAACTTATTCATCCTTACAAACATATGCTAGGCAACTATAGCTCAGAGGAGTAAGGAGATTTACCTAAAGTTGGGAGGTACAGTCAGGATTTCAACCTGGTTTCCTGACTCTCCCCCCCCCACCCCCCTTTCCCACTCCCTTCCTTTCTTCTTCTTTTTAAACCCAACATAATGATAATTAAATTACATATAAATGACCAAACATCCAATTAAAAAATAAATATTGTAAGATTCAATTAAAACCCAAGACTCAACTATCTGCTGTCTGTAAGAAACATACTTTAAATAAAAAGATGCCTATGGCCCCGCTGATGTGGCTCAGCAGCTGAGCATCAGCCTGTAAACCAGGAGGTCATGGTTGGGCACATGGCCTGGTTGTGGGCTCTATCTCCAGCAGAGGGCAGGAGACAGCCAATCAATGATTCTCTCTCATCTAGATGTTTCTATCTCTCTCTCCCTCTTCCTTCTTCTCTGAAATTAAAAGTATATTTAAAAAAAATCAATGTAAAAAACATTCAAACCTATAGAGAATTTTTGTGAGTTTATTTGAGACAAACTCAAATTGCCCAGAAGCAATTTGACAATTGCCCAGAAGCAAAATCTCAACCCGTTGAGATAATGCTTCAGAGAATGTCAGGTTTGTACCTTATTTTATACATTACAATTAGAAGACACAAGTAAGTTACATGAAATTCATTGTTGATAGGTTAGAGGGAGGTAGAAAAAAGCAAAGCTGGGAAACCTCTGGGGTTGGATGAAAAGTAAAATGATAGACAGATCTTTTACCTACATATAGTTAACAGTCAACAATTAACATGATAACAAAACAAGATTTATAGTCTCTGGAGTGGTATGTTGGTTGTACCCTGAGGGGCGAGACAGCCCCGATCAGTCCTGATTATTGGCCAGGCCTAGGGACCGCACCCATGCACAAATTTGTGCACTGGGTTTCTAGTGAATAGATACAGATATAACTCGCCATTCTCCAGAGCATTATCTCAATTGGTTGAGTTTCTGCTTCCTAACAATTGTCAATAGCTTGGCTCAAATAAACTCACAAAAATTCTTTACAGGTTTGATGCCGAGACCGGTTTGGCTCAATGGATAGAGCGTCGGCTTGGGGACTGAAGGGTCCCAGGTTCGATTCCGGTCAAGGGCATGTACCTTGGTTGCGGGCATATCCCCAGTACGGGGTGTGCAAGAGGCAGCTGATCGATGACTCTCTCTCATCGATGTTTCTAACTCTCTATCTCTCTCCCTTCCTCTCTGTAAAAAAAAAAAAAAAATCAATAAATAAAAATATATTAAAAAAAAATTCTTTACAGGTTTGAATGTTTTTATGTTAACAACATTTATAGAACATCCAACAACAGCAGGACATATATTATTTCCAAATACATGTGAGAGGAATTAGCTTGACACATAGGCAGATAGCGCAGGGGTCCAGTGGGAAACAAAAGGCAGGTGGAACATGGACGGGGCAGACATGGCAGTTTAGCAAGCCTGATAACAGAAACCAATCATGCTGAAAAACATGAAATGTTTTTGGATACAGAGCAGGAGGCATGGGAAACCAAGGAGGGGCCTGCAGTAATCAAGGTGTATGCACACAGAGAAACAGAGAAAGTTCAGGTCCGTTGCTGGGCAAAAGCAATGAGGGAATCAATCAGGTGGTGACAGAGACAGATATGGAGCAGGCTTGTAGCACATATACGAGGTGTACTGGTTAATAATGCGGGATTTTTTCAATAGATGGAGTTACACATTTGTTGATATACATGCGATTTGATATATTAATATATGCTATTTTGTTGTATTGACAACAAGCTTTAAAACTTCTTATGTCAAATTTGCTGAAGGTGTTAATATCATAGATATTTTTACACTTAAAAATGTCTAATTTTGTGCCCCCCCAAAAAAGCATTTGCAGGAAGTTTTAATTCATTATTTTGAAAAAAGTGCTACTGAAAGTTATTGTATACTTTGGGAAGCTAATGGTGAACATGCTCCATCTCTAGATACTTGTGAATGCTAGTTTAAATGGTTTAAAAATGATGATTTTGATGTGAAAGACAAAGAATGTCCAGGTCAACCAAAAAAGTTTGAAGGCCAATAATTACAAGCATTATTGAATTAAGATGCATGTTGAACTCAAAAGCAACGTGAAAAAAGATTAAACGTTGCTCAGAAAACACTTTTAATAATTTACAAGCAATGGGAAAGATTTTAAAGGAAGGAAAATGGGTGCCACATCAACTGAAAGAAAGACAAGTGGAAAACCAAAAAGTGATCAGTAAAATGTTGCTTCAACAGCATGAAAGAAAGTCTTCTTTGCATCGAATTGTAACTGGTGATGAAAAGTGGATTTATTATGAGAATCCCAAATGCACAAAATCATGGGTTGATCCAGGTCAACCATCAACATTGACTGCAAGGCCAAATCGCTTTGGAAAAAAGACAATGCTCTGCATTTGGTGGGATCAGGAAGGTGTGGTGTGTGATGAGCTTCTAAAACCAGGTGAAAACATTAATACTGACTGCTACTGACAACAAATAATCAATTTGAACCACGCTTTGATCGTAAAATGACCTGGATCAGAAGACATGGCAAAGTAATTTTGCTTCGTGATAACGTGCCATCACACACTTCAAAACCAGTTAAAGACACGTTAAAAGATCTTGCCTGGGAAGCATTAACGCACCCGCTGTATTCACCAGAACTTACTCCTTCAGATGCCCACTTGTTCTGATCGATGGCACATGCACTTTCTGAGCAGCACTTTAAAAGGTGTGAAGATGTGGAAAACTGGGTCTCTGATCCGGAAAGGGGCGTGTCTGTGACGGTGTTACCATCCTAGGGCGAACCCACAAGGTGCAACGAGGCACTGGGAAGATGCTCGAGGTCCTGGTGCTGAAGATTAAAGATCCAGGGTGCTTCTGGGTTATAAAAAGGGTATAGTCCCTTTTTAGATCATGAAGTTGACTACCAAAAACTAAATAGTGCCATGAATGACTTCTATAATAGTATGCGTCAAGACATCAAAATAAAACCATTAATGTTGGAAGAAGGGCAGATATGTATGTAAATGTGCTTTAAGCACCATCTCTTGAAATACTACTCAAAATATAGAATATTTTGGCAACTAAAAAAATAAAATAAAATTGGGTCTCTGAATGGTCTGCCTCAAAACAAGAAAAGTTCTATTGGGATGGTATCCACAAATTACCTGAAAGATGGGGGAAATGTGTACCTAGCAATGGACATTGAATAAAGCACTTTTGATATTTTTCTTGAAATTATCGTGTTATCTTTGGATTACAAAATCCAGATTATTAACTAGTTAATAGTTAATTCTCACTATTAACCAGTTAATTGTTAATCTGCATTATTAACCAGTTAGTGGTTAATCCACATTTAAAAAAAATATATTTCTTTATTGATTTCAGAGAGGAAGGGAGAGGAAGAGAGAGATAGAAACATCAATGATGAGAGAGAACCATCGACTGCATGCCCCCCACTGGGGATTGAGCACACAACCCGGGTATGTGCCCTTGGCCAGAATCGAATCTAGAATCCCTCAGTCCAATGCTCTATCCACTGAGCCAAACCGGCCAGGGCAGTTAATCCACATTTTTAGCTGGTTAATTTAATCCACATTATTAACCAGTTAATGGCTAATCTGCACTATTAGCTGGTTAATAATTATTTTGTATCATTAACCGGTTAATGGTTAATCCACATTATTGATTAATAGTTAATCTGTATTATTAATCATAATAATGGGATTTTGTAATAAAAGAAAATGTGACAATTTCAAGAAAAACATCAAAAGTGCTTATTCAAAGTAATGTCCATTGCTAGCTACACATTTCCCTCATCTTTCAGGTAATTGTGGATACCATTCCAAAAGAACTTTTCTTGTTTTGAGGCAAACTATTCAGAGACCTGATTTTCCACTTCTTCGTATGTTTTGAAGTGCTGCTAAAAAAGTGCGTGTGCCATCGATCAGAACAAATGGTAACTGGAAGGAGCAATACATCAAAATAGCATACATATCAAATCACATATATATCAACATATCTGTAACTCCACCTATTGAAAAAATCCACATTATTATTAACCAGTACACCTAGTATACACCTAGAATGACTTGCTTTGCAGGCAACCCATTCTTGGGGACCCCTTTTTTGGTGGAGAGTCTGTATCTGCTTGTAATAAATTTTCCACACGTTTGCTTAAATCTTCTAGTCCACGGAGCACATTCTTCGGTTTTGAGAGACACAACCCTGAGAAAACACCTCAGCTCACCGTTCCAGTTATCAATAGTCTGGGCCGTAAAACAAATATCAATAAACTTAGAATCATACAAAGTATGTTTTCTGACCACAATGGAATTAAACTATAAATTAATAATTGAGCTGAAACTGGTTTGGCTCAGTAGATAGAGCTTCGGCCTGCGGACTGAAGGGTCCCGGGTTCGATTCCCGTCAAGGGCATGTACCTTGGCTGCCCTATCTGCCTACATTCCCGGTAGGTCGATGTTTCTCTCTCATCGACGTTTCTAGTTCTCTATCCGTCTTCCTTTCTCTCTGTAAAAATCAATAAAATATATTTTTTAAAAATTCTTTAAAAAAATTAATAATTGAGAGCTATCTAGAAAATTCCCAAGGATTTGTAAATTAAACATGTCTATATAACCCATGAGTCAAAGAAGAAATAATAAAGATTATGAAATAATTTGAACTGAGTGAAAATGAAAACAAAATTTGTGAGATGCTGCTAAATCATTGCTTAGAGAGAGAAACCAGAAAAGAACAGAGAAACTCAAAGTGAGCAGAAGGAAATAATAAGGTGAAGGGTAGAAAGCAATAAAAAAAAAAAAAATAGAGAAAATCAATGCAACCAAAAAACTGGTTCCTTGAAAAAAAAAATTGATAAACTCTAGCTATATTTTACCAGGAAAAAAAGAAGACACAAATTATCAATATCAGTAATGAAAGAAGGGACATCACTATAGACTCTACAGTGGTAATAATATGAGAGTATTATAAAAAAACAACAACCAAAAACCTTTAAATCCAACATCCCTCACAAACATATTAATAGATATAAAAGGAAAATAAATTATTTGCAAAACATATGTTTGATCAAGGACTTGTATTCAGAATATATATAGAATCATTACAACTCAATGACAAGAAGGAAAATAATCCAATTTTCTAAACGGGTAGATTTGAATAGATACATCACTAAAGAGGATATACAGCCCAGCCCGGGTGGTGTGGCTCAATGGTTTCAAGTTGACCTAGGAACCAGGTGATCATGGTTCGATTCCCGGTCAGGGCACATGCCTGGTTTATAGGCTTGACCCCCAGTAGGAGGCGAGCAAGAGATAGCCGATCAATGATTCTTTCTCATCATTAATGTTTCTATCTCTCCCTCTCCCTTCTTCTCTGAAATCAATATATATATATTTTTTAAAAATACGTATATATAAACGGTAAATAAGCCACCTGAAAATATTCTCAACATCATTAGTTATTAGGAAAATACAAGTTAAAACCATAAGGAGATGCCAAGTCTGACAAGGATGAGTCAATTAAAAATGTGACAATACCAAGTGTTGAGGAGGATGTTGGTAAAGTGAAACCCTCATATGTTACTAGTGAGAATGCAAAGTGGCACAGGCACTTTGCAAAGCAGTTTTTCAGTTTTTTAAAGTTAAATATACATTTCTGTACAACCCAGTAATCCCACTCCTAAGTAATGAAAACATATATCCACACAAAGACCTATCCAGAAACATTCATAAGCAGCTTTATTATAGCACAAGCCAGCAAACAACCTAAGTCAATCATGTCAAACTCAAAGGCTAACCTGGGCCAAATAAACAAGGTTTAAGTTTCTATGGGCTGCAAAAAAAACAAAAGCTTCAATTTTCACAGAAATGTAGGTTTATTTCGATAGAGACATGCTGAACATAAAGGGCTGAAATAAATAAGTAATCATTAACATAATAGAACATTTTTAATAAAAATTAATATTCTTTCTTGAACATAACCTACCAGACACTGAATAACTGCACAAATTAATAAGCATAAAGCAAATAAACGTATTTTTCTTGTCCTCCAAAAGCGAAAAATTTCCGGTTGTGCACACCAAACAAGTCAGTCCAAGACTAATGGCATGACAATAGGCTGTTAAAATATTTGCTGCTGGCATTGGTGGAGAGAAATGGTGCGCCTTAGAGTAAGGCGCATAAGGGAAATGAATGCAACACGATTATAGTAATCAGTTATTATCGAACATTGTAGTTCGTTATTAATAATTATGTGTAACAGGTTAATGTAAAAGTTAAGTTACAACATTTTTTATTGGACTGTTTCTTACAAACCACAAAAAAATTTGTTGTGGGCCGCAAGTTTGACATGCTACAATTTGTTTGAATGGATAAACAAATTCTAGTATGTCCACGAAATATACTACTTTACATTAAAAAGGAATGAACTACTGATATTAACATAAGAAACATTCAAACTTATAAAGAATATTTGTGAGTTTATTTGAGCCAAACTGTCAACAAGTGCCTGGAAGCAGAATCTCAACTTATTGGTTTAATTAATGCTTTGGTGAATGGCAGTTTTTCATCTTGTTTTATACATTACAATCAAAGGAGGAGACATAAGTGGGTTACATGAAATCCATTGGTGATAGATTAGGGAGGTGGGAGAAAGGGGGGAAACTCTGGGGTTGGATAAGAAGTAAAATGATAGACACTTCTTTTACCTAGTGGGTACCAGATAGTTAACAGTGAACAAAAACAAGGTAACAATATCAATGAAGGAATTTGTTGTGCCCTGAGGGGTCTGAAAAAAGGGAAGTTACAAGTTACCCTGACATTCTATTGATATCTTATCTTAGATACAAAAAGACAGTAGGTTCAATAAAGATTGCAAATTGATCTCTGTTTTGGAAGATACTGGCCTAGGACATGACTACTCACGATAAACTGCTTTTGAATTAAAAGGTTTTAATTTCAGACCATCCTTTGTGGTTACTTTTTTTATTTTTTAAGAATGTAAAGGTTATAATTATTTTTTTAATTAAAAAAATTTATTGATTTCAGAGAGAAATGGAGAGAGAGAGAGAAACATCCATGATGAGATAAATCATTGATTGGTTGCTACCCTGCTGGGGATTGAGCCTGATGTGCCCTTGGCTGGAATCAAACCTGGGACCCATACAGTCCAAAGGCTGATGGTCTATCTACTGAACCAAACTGGGTAGGACCTTTGTGTTACTTTAGGTCTATGAGTTTGCAAGGCTGCCACACAGGCTTTCCCTGAGTTAGTCAGGTTAGCATGTGGCCCCTTTTCTTCCACACATGCAACATCATGGATAATCTCCAAAGCACTATGTTAAGTGAAAGAAGCCAGACACAAACTACTACAAACTATGACTTCACTTATCTGAAAAGGCAAAATTATGACAGAAAGCAGACCAGTAAATACCGGGAATCAGAAGAGGAGAAAGACACTGACCACAGGACAAAAGGAAGTTTCTGAGTGAAGGAAATGTTTATGTCATGATTATGGCAGTGGTTACATGACTGTAAATATTTGTGAAAATGCACTGTACACTTAAAATTGGTGAATGTTATTATATGTAAATTATACCTCAATAAAACTGATTTTTAAAAATGTAATAATGTTTAAAAAATAAAAATTTAATGTTTATAACACCTAAGACTGTGATGGGATTGTGGGCAGACAGTGCAAGGGGCTGGAAGTTAATTAGGAGGGTACTGGAGAATACAAGGAAACAGCCCTTCCTCTTTTCATCTTTTTGGTGGAAAGTCTTCTCTACTTTATTTTTATTTTTATTTTATTTTTTAAAATATATTTTATTGATTTTTTACAGAGAGGAAGGGAGAGAAATAGAAAGCTAGAAACATGGATGAGAGAGAAACATCGACCAGCTGCCTCCTGCACACCCCCTACTGGGGATGTGCCCGCAACCAATGTACATGCCCTTGACCTGAATTGAACCTGGGACCTTTCAGTGCGCAGACCGACGCTCTATCCATTGAGCCAAACCGGTTCCGGTTTCAGCTCTATTTTATTTTTTAAATATATTTTTATTGATTTAGAGAGAGAGGGGAAGGGATGGGGCTAGAGAGATAGAAACATCGATGGAGAGGAAGTCATCAATTGGTTGCCTCCTGCATGGATTGAGCCTATGACCAGGTATTGAACCGGTGACCTCTTAGTTCCTGAGTCACACCAGCAGTTGAAAATATTCTCTACTTTTATTCCTTTTATTATACTTTGGGGCTGGGATGCTTCCTTTCCCAAGCTCCTTTCCCATTCAGCTTTGTGGCCAATAACACCTTCACCACAGTTCAAGGGCCATAATTAGGTGATCACTAGCCCAGGAGAGATGTTTGTAAAAGTTTTTTAAAAAAACACAGCCTAGCCCTAACTGGTTTGCTCAGTGGATAGAGCGTCAGCCTGCGGACTAAAGGGTACATGGTCTAGGGCATGTACCTTGGTGGCTGGCACATCTCCAGTAGGGGATGTGCAGGAGGCAGCTGATCAATGTTTCTAACTCTCTATTCTTCTCCCTTCCTCTCTGTAAAAAAATCAATAAAACATTAAAAAAAATTAAGAAAACAACTCGGCCAAAACAAAAACAAAAACACAGCCAAAACAATAAGAAACACAGCCAACCCCCTATCCAAGAAAAACCATTTGTAGAACATTTTTATCTAAAAGAGGTAAAAGCAATATATTATTAGAATTCATTTATGTAAGATCAACTTCATGATATCTCTGTGTTATAAAATCATTCAACGTTGCCCGGCTGGTGTTGCTCAGTGGTGGCACATGGATCCTGAACCAGGAGATCATGGTTCAATTCCTGGCTTCTGTAAGACTAAAACTCTATCCAGAAACATAATTAGATAGAGTTTTAAAAATCTTTTTATTTAAAATTTCTGGGTAAAAATGATAGATTGAACACATGTATCTAATTTTGATCCACTAATAATACACTAACACTAGAGCAAAGGGATTTTTTAAGGACAGTGAAATGGAAGAGGAGATAAGAGCCAAAACCTTTAAGAAGCTGGATAGCATGTGGATGAGTGGTTACTGACTTAGACTAGAGAAAGATGGATGCTAAGGCAGCAGTGGGGTAACCATATGGCAAAGCAGAATTGATTGTGCCAGATGGCTAACCACCTGAAGAAGGAAGTCCTAAAGATGTGGACCACAGAGGTTCCCTGCAGCGAAGCTGTGGCCATCATCTACCGGAACCCGCAGAGCACAAACGCTTCCAATAGGCTTTTTAGTAACCACCCTTCCCTGTGAACAGAAGGATTATAAAACCTTCAAGAAAGGAATCTACCATGAAAAAGACCAAACACAGAAATAGAAGTTTATACAAAACAGAGATTATGCAGAAAGAAAACTTAAATAAAATTATAATAGCTTCAGAGATATAAGATACGCTATTGCAACTCTGAAACAAATGAGATGCTATAAATGAATATTCAGAGAATAAAAAAACAGGTGAGAGTAGTGAACATCTTTAAAGTAGTGAGACTCAGCCGAAACCGGTTTGGCTCAATGGATAGAGCGTTAGCTTGGGGACTGAAGGGACCCTGGTTCGATTCCGGTCAAGGGCATGTACCTTGGTTGCGGGCATATCCCCAGTGGGGGGTGTGCAAGAGGCAGCTGATCGATGACTCTCTCTCATCGATGTTCCTAGCTCTCTCTCTTCCTTCCTCTCTGTACAAAATCAGTAAAGTATATTAAAAAAAATTCTTTAAAGTAGTGAGACTCAGAATATTTCTCAGTAGATAAAACTGAGATGGGAAGAAAAAATTTGAGGAAATATCCAAGAAAACACAGTAAAAAGAGGGAAAAATTAAAAAACTAGAAGAACAAGTCCAACAGAACCACCTGAATTATAGGCGTTTCAAAAAAGAAACAACAGCCCTAGCCAGTTTGGCTCAGTGGATAGTGTTGGCCTGAGGACTGAAAGGTCCTGGGTTTGATTCTGGTCAAGGGCACATGCCCGTGTTGCAGGCTCCATCCCCAGTGGAGTGTGTGCAAGAGGCAATTGGTCAGTGACTCTCTCTCATCATTGATGTTTCTATCTTTCATTTCCTTTCCCTTCCTCTCTCTGAAATCAATAGAAATAAAAATGAATAAATATATATTTGGAAAAAGAAAAAAAAAAAGAAACAACAGAGAAATGGAAGGGACGAAATCACCAATGGGATGGTTCAAGATTATTTCCCAGAAGTGAGGGGCCCTGAGTGTCCAGCACAACAAACAGCCTCTCACCAAAACATATCCTTGCCATTTCAGAACACTGGAGACAAGATGTTCAGAGAGGGCGAGAAAGTCACTTACAAAGGATAAGGATTAAAAGGCTTCATCTCAAGAGCAATGATGAAAACTAGAAGGTAATGCCCCAATGCCTTCACAATTCCCAAGAAAGTCTATTCCTAGCTAAACAATCAATCTAGTGTCTGAGTAGAACAATGGTCGTGTCAAACATGCAAAGTTTCCAAACAATACATAACCCCCTGTCTCAGGAAGCTTCTGGAAGATAGTCTTTCTCAAAAGAGAAAATAAATCAAGAAAGAGAAAGACACTGAATATGGAAAATGAAAGATCCAACAAAGGAGAGAGGCAGAGAAAATAGCCAGGAGGATGAGAGAGGAGATGCTAGGTTGCCAGATGTTCAGCAAGGATAGAGGATAAACCCTCAGAATGGAGCAAGTCAGAGGCTCCAGCAGAGATGTTTTCCAGAAGGTGAAGTTGATAGAATATGTGCTGTATCTAGATATTCTGAGGAAATATTTAGACAGTTTGGAGAAGATTCTAAGGCAGATTTTGTGATAAATACATAGACAACTAAGTAAGACAAGATAATTATTCATTCCAAGGGGGGGGGGGGATGTGCAGGAAAGGAAGAGTAACCAAAGTGTTCTACATGGCTCAATCCTGAATGGAATATATAGTCACAGTTTTGTAAGAACTAAAAATTGAACTAGGAAAAATTATCAAGTTAAATTTGGCAGGAGGGAGATGGGAATGAGGTATAAGTGTGGGGAGAGAGTAAGAGGGGAAAATCTTCAAATCTGCCCCTATTGCTATGGCAAAACTACAATAGAGATTCACATACTAAATATTTTAATGTTATAAATTAAGCTAACAAATCTATCTCTATATATAAAAGCCTAAGCAACTGAATGACCGGTTGCTGTGACATGCATTGACCACCAGGGGGAAGCTGCTCATCGCAGGAGCTGCCCCTTGGTGGTCAGTGCGCTCCCAGAGTGGGAGTGCCACCCAGCCGACCAATTCATCCTTGTGGCCCACCAGCTCGGCAGCAGCCAGTCACTCCCTCAGTAACCCTGCAGGTCCAATCTCTGGAGAATGGGCCAGGCACCTATGCACCGGCACTACCAGCACCACCAGCACGACCCTGACAGCGCTGCTGGCCTCCTGAAAGTTGGCCTCAGGCACTGTCACTGCTTCGTTCCCCTCCCTAGATGCTCCACAAGAAAGAAACTATATAAAAGCACCACCAGGTGGCTCCTGACAACCAGTGCAGATGTCAGCAGGATGGATCGGGATCTTGGGCCGGCAAGGGCATCCCACCACCTGCCCAGAGGGCCAATCGCATCCTGGTCACCCCCCATCCCCCTTGGGAAGGGTGTCAGATGCTGGGCTCATGGGTGGTGAGCCTCTCCCAATCAGGACTGACTCAGTGTGAGCCCACAGCAGGTGCAGTGGGGCCAGGATAAAGCGGGAGCAGCAGGCAGGAGCAGCAGGTGGCGTTGGACTGCAGGGTTTGGCCCAATCCCTGAAGGCCATGCAGAGGGACCCCACCTGTGCACAAATTTGTGCACCAGGCCTCTAGTACTTTCATAAGGACTTATAAGGCCAGGTTCTAAATTGGAATTTTTGGAATCCTTAGAAAATAGCAGCCCGAGCCCCTGGCTCTTGCCTGACCCTCCTTCCCTTCTGATTTTGCCTCTGTTCTGCATCGAGAGAGCCTGAGACAGGGTCCTCTGGATACCCTAACTTGTTCTAAACCTCTTGCTGTAAAGAGCTGTCCTTGACTACCCTTCAGGCCTAGAGATGCCCACACCATCAGCAAGGTCTCGCTGGAGAGAAGAGATCCAAGGAAGAAGCTGGTTCAAGCCCACAAAGCAAGTTGGGCAGGGAATTCCAGGGTCCCAGGTATTCGAGATATGGCATAAAGGAGGGAGAGGATAAGTGGTCTATGGATGGGCATATATCCTTGAACTCACCCTGTGAGGAAGGACTCAGCTAGAGATATGAAGGTAAATGTCAAAAAAGAAAGTTTAAATAGCTGAACATGGAGAGAGGGCTCTGCTTTTAACAAATGTTATACAATTATTTGGCTTTCTAAAATAGGTGTCTATGTATTCTAAGAAATACTTCATAGAAGAAAAGCTTTATAAAAATAAAATCTGATTAACAAAAGTTTGTGGAACCTCTGAACCTTCTGCTATGCCTAGAGGTCTCAAGAATAAAGTTTGAAAACCACAGGACCACTCCCTCATGTGAGGCCATCTAGGTATTGTGGTGAAAAGCACAATGACGTTTCCTCTACAATGGCCCCCAGGATGAATCCCTCTTTCTTTCCTCCCATCTGTCACCTTTAATTTAGGACACCTACTTTGTGTTGGTTGTTTTCCTACTTCTCCCTCGTTAGACTCTGAGCTCCTTGCGAGCAGAGACCCAGCTGAGGTCTTTACCTCTCCAGCACCTAGCACAACGCCAAACAGAGAATACAGGCTCAGCTAAGAGATGATGGAAAAAGGAAAAAGGAAGCATCTTTTCCAGGGCTTTGGAGGGAAGGTGTTTGCCTTTCTGCACGTGTATGCCCGGAGCCCTGTCAGTTACCAGCCCTGACACCTTCAGCATATTCATTCAATAGCTATGGATTATAATTCCCTTAACAACACAGCATTTATCTCACACCTTTAATACCATTAGAGCACATGTGTCAAACACAAGGCCTGCGGGCCAAATCCGTCCCGCCAGGCCTTGCAACGTGGCCCGCACCGCGCTGTCATCACTGCACTCCGCTGCGTTTCCATCACAATGACAGTTTATGACTGTTCAGTAAACCATTCGGCCCGCGATTTAGGCTGGATTTTAGATTTTGGCCCCTTCTCTGATTGAGTTCGACACCCCTACATTAGAGAATTGGGTCCTGCTCTAAATCTCAAAAGTAACTTCGGGATCACGTGAGAAGCACGTGTCTGCCCCGTGACCGCAGGGATTTTGTGGGGACAGAGGATCTGTTTTGTTTTTTCAATTTCTGTTTGCTCAGTGCCGGGAACTGTGCCTGACACATATCAGGCTCAATAAGTAGTTGTTGGGTGAATAAACTAAAAAGTATTAACAATAACTACGCATGGTATAAAAACATGCTTTGATACACCTATACTAAGGTGACCAGACGTCCCGATTAAAAAAAATATTTTACTGATTTTTCACAGAGAGGAAGGGAGAGAGATAGAGAGCTAGAAATGTCGACGAGAGAGAAACATCAACCAGCTGCCTCCTGCACACCCCCTACCGGGGATGTGCCTGCAACCAATGCACACGCCCTTGACCAGAATCGAGCCCGGGACCTTTCAGCCCGCAGACCGACGCGCTATCCACTGAGCCAAACCAGTTTCGGCCAGGCGGCCCGATTTTTAACAATTTGTTCTGCGTCCCGCAACAACTCGGGACAAATTGTTAAAAATCGGTACTGTCCCGCCAAAAGCGGGACGTCTGGTCGCCTTAACTATACTCGGAATAAATACTTCGGTTCAGGCCCTGGTCCTGGGAGCGAGCGCAAGGAATGCCGCCGCTCCGAGCGCCTAGTGCGGCGAAGCTGGGCAGCGGCCGGCCGAGGTCGGGCGGCGGCCGGGGCGGGGGCGGAGGGCGGGGAGGACGGAGCTGCTGCCCGGTGCGGTCGGGCGTCGGCGCAGGCGGTCAGTCGGAGCCGGAGCAGGTGCCGCCGCCTCCAGGGGGCGGGGCCGGACCCGCGCGGGGCGGGGCAGCTCTCCGCGCCGGGGGGCGGGGGCGGGGCCGGGCCGGGAGCTCGGGGCCGGTGCGGGCCCGGCTGGTGGACGCGAGCGCCGGGAGCCCCGGCCACCAAGGGGTGCGACCCCCTCCTGGTCCCGCCTTCCCGGCGGCTGCCTGGCCAATCAGAGAGGCTCTTACTAGCGGGTGGGCGCAGCCGGCTCCGCTGCTCCGAGGCCCCGGCATGGTAACGTTCTCGTGCGGGGGTGGCGGGGCCCGGGCGGTTCCACGGCGCCCCCCCGCGCCCCGGGCCGGGGCCAGGGGGGCGGGGAGGCCGCCGGGGGTACGCGGGACCCCGAGGGAGGGCTAGGGACTTGAGGGATAAGGGCGAGGAGCCCGGGAGGGGGCAGGGGGTCCGGGATTTGGGGAGAAGGGGTGGGAAAGGCCATGATGGAGAATGGCGGGAGGGGGCCGGGAGGGGAATGGGAATTGCGTGACTGGGTGAGGAGAGAAGGAAGGAGTGAAGGGGGGGCTTGGGGAGAATGGCCGGGAAAGGAGGTAGGGGACAGGAGATGTGGGAACTGCGGGGCAAGCGGGGAGCCGGGAGCCCCCGTTTCTCCTGGGATATCTGGCGTGCGACACGCTCCTCCCCAGACTCGGTGCGTGTTCCTTCCCGAGACCCTCTCAGCCTCGCCTCGTCTGCTGAGGGGAGGAGGGGGCACTGCCCCCCGGGGCTGGAGAGCCCCAGAAATAGGAGCGCAGGGCCCTGGTCCCTGTCCTGGCTCTGCCCTCAGCTAACTCACAACTCTGTGTGACCTTGGGCAAGTCACTACTTCGCTCTGGGCCTCAGATTTCCTATCGTAGAAAAAAAAAGGGGGGGGGGTGGTTGAGAAGGATAGCCCACATCCCTTCCAGCTACACACTGGAGTGGCTCTTGAGGAGAGATTTTGTGTTCTAAGACGGGAAACAAAAGATGAAGATGGAGGCCGGCCTTCAGCTGGGGCTGCAGAGAATCCCCCGGGAGGTGGGGGAGGGGAGGCCGGAGCCTGCGGTCTGCATCCTGCTGGAGGGATGGGAGACCTCTCTCAGGAGGAGGAGGAGGCTGAGGCCTAACCCAGAAAGATGGAGGCCAGGAGTAGCATTTTGTTTTTCAGAGGGAGAATAAAATGGCAGGTTAGACGGCAGCAGTGGAAGATATATTGTAGTAAAACAGTATCTTTGCAAGCAGGAAGCATACCGCTGGCTCAGGAGAGGGGGGACTAGGATGGTCTTGAAAGGAGAGAGGGAAGGCTCATGCTGTGGAGGCCGGTGAGGAAGGGCAGCGTGTGGATAGACCACATGCCAGGTCGTCAGCTGGTCTCAGCCTCCATGATACTTTTCTTCATGGTGATGACTCCCTCTTTCTGAGAGATGTGCCTTTCAGTCTTCCTTTACCAACACAAAGCTCTTCAAGGACTGAGTCAGACCTGAGCAACCTCGGGATCATCTAGCTGTGTGAGGATTTCAGAATTGTGTGAGGCTTGGGGAAGAAAACAGAACGATATCTGAAACCTATATAATTTCATTAACCAATGTCACCCCAATAAATTCAGTTAAAAAAATAAAAAGAAGTGAACATGAAAAACAAACCAGTGAATCTGAATGAAAGAAATACCTGTGGCACCATCGTTCTTGCTAGACGGGAGTGTTTTGAAGTACTTGAAAGCACTGACTTTGGGGTCACCTGCCATTTAATTTCTTTGAACCTCAGTTTCTTTATAAAATGGGGATAATAACGTCTAAGATGGTTGTGAGGATTAAATGTTTGTCATGGTATTTGGCTCATAATAAGCACTCAATAAATATTAGCTATTAGCTGCTACCATTTCCTTCTTTTTTAAAATTCTCACCTGAGAATATTTTTCCAGTCTTTTTTTATGAGACTGACGTGCTGCCTACTACGCTAAGAGGGCAGCTGCCATCCAGTCATTTTTTTTTAGAGAGAGTAGAAGGGAGAGAGAAAGAAACATCAATCACATCAATTGGTTGCCTCCCGAATGCAACCCAACCAGCACCCATGCTCTGACCAGGGTCCAAACCAACCATGGTACATGATATATATATATACAGAGAACTGGAATAATCAATGCAGGAGAGTTTGGAGATACACTTTATTCACCGTGGTGGGCTTAGAGAAAATGAATTCAAATTCTAAGCAAAGCTACAAGCAGAACTTCCCTTTTTATTAAGGAGCCAGCCCTCTGTGCTATTAGTGGTTATCTCGTTGCTGTCTTTGAAAACAAACACAGTTCTAAAAATTATGGGCATACCTAGTCTGACCTACAAGGTCAGACAGTTAAGTTTATTGTCCTCATTATTCAAGCAAGCTAAAGCAGGCTAGAAAGCAAAGTTATTTTTTAGAATAAGAGGCCGTCTAAGAAAAACAGCAGAGAATTCCAGACAGCAGTTTTTACAAAATAGGGGTATGCCTTCTCATATATAAATATATACATTTGTGTGTGTGTGTATTTCAGAGAGGAAGGGAGAAAGAGATAGAAACATCAGTGATGAGAGAGAATCATTGATTGGCTGCCTTCTGCATGCCCCTTGCTGGGGATTGAGCTGGCAATTTGGCCCTAATGGGGAATGGAACCCTCTGACACGCTAACCACTGAGAAAACCAGTCAGGGCAATCGTTTCCTCTTTCCATTCTTTCTCTTTCTCTGCTCTTGTCCTTTTTTCTTCTTGAATCTTCAATTCTGAGATGTCCCTTAGAAGTAGAGGATGAGAATTGATTGCATCTTCGAGGGGTATCTTTCCACTGGTCCAGGTGAACACATGATCAGATGATCAGTTGTCTTTATCCTCTCTCCCCAGCCCACAAATGTGTTTTTGTTCCAAGGAGGACACAGGGTCTGCTTCTCTTTCAGCCCCCTTTCTTATATCTCTTTCTCACATGAGTTACTTCAGATTCTCACCCAGAAGTGTAATAAGATCCAAAGTTGTACCTGCACTGCAGCAAAATAGATAGGGGAATGGATGTTTCAGGAAGGAAAGAAAGAAAGCATACACATCGCACAGGGAGGCTTAGCAAAGGGAGGGCTTTGGAAGTTTCATAGAAATTCATGTTCATGTTATTGCTCTATCCAGAAACAGGCCAGTGTCTGGAACCTTGCCAGGGATCTCCATTCCAAGTTAAAGATGGTCATATACACTTAGTTTTTCATTATTTAGGTTTTTCCAAGCCAGTATTTAACTCCAGTTCCCTTTCCACAGCCACACAGATCTCTGCCAAGCTGCTTCTCTGTCTCATCACAGTCAGCCTTTACCCAGAGAATTTATATAAAGGTACCTGGGCACATGCACACACATCTTCCCCTCACTCCCTCTAGCCACACACACACAAACACTTGCCTATTAGAATATTCCAGTATGCAAAAATCGAATAAGGTTAAGGATGAGTCTGCATTTTGTCACAGCACTTTGTGAGCAGGGCCCTGACTAGACACTCAGAGGAGGCTTAAAAAAGAAAACGCAATCTCTGAATGTAGGAAAATCTCCACCCAAGTAGGGCGACAGGCAGTCCCAGGATCCTGAGGCAGTTTGAGGTGGGAAAGTGTGGTGTAAAGAAACATCTACAGAGTAGCTTGTTGCTGGGTGCAAAGTAGTGCAGCATTTTCCCCGAGAGGACATAAGTAGACAGGAGTGTGTGTGTGTGTGTGTGTGTGTGTGTGTGAAAAACAGTCATAGAGGTAACCCAAAAGAGGTGAATTTTGGATCATCTTGAACAAGGTGAGAGACAAAGTGGAATAAAAGAAACACATGGAGTAATTTGTGTGTAAAAGGGAGAAGGGAAGCCATTGAATCAGGAAGAGTCAAGAAGAGTTACGGCATGGGCCTTATTGAAAGACTGAATGCTAAATGAGAGAATCTGTAGGGTGGGCAGTAGAGACCCACCACTGATTATCAAGGAAGGAAATGTTGGATCCTTGCTGATTTAACTACATGGGTTTCTGGGGAAATGTTGGAGTGAAAAAACAGACCTGTTTCCTGTGGCAAGGACTGTGCTTTTAAGGGAGTAGGGTTGGAAGACAGATTAGATCTAGTCTTGGCTCTGTCCCTAACCAGCTGTAGGAATTATTATTCCCCCTCGTTTTTTTATCTGAAAAAAGGGGGCTACCTTGGGTGGTTGCCAGAGTCCCCTCTCCATCTCTGGGATCCTGTGTTCGCTGGATGCTAGGGATACTAGGCCTTGCCACTGACTTTGTCTTGTGGGACTTGTCAAGACCATCCAGCCATTAAGGCAATAATATTTGTTAGCACCTACTGTGTGTCAATAGCAGGGAGTGAGGGAAATCAATGAGGGTAGGACATTGGGATGAGCAAAAGCAGATTAAAGTCTGCCCCTTAGAGTTTCCAGCCTAGTGAGGCAGAAAGCAGATATTTCATTGATTCCAAGACTCAGAATCTAACATTTCTGAAGGCAAGAAGCATCTAAAAATCAATGGAGTAGCATGATTTAATTGGCAGGCATTTGTTTTTTGTTAATGCCAATAATAGTAAATCAGAATTGTACAAAAAACTAAAATTCCAATGGATAATTGCTGATGGGGAAGGTATATGGTGTCCAAGCATGTGAAGGAGGTACTGACTGGTCTGGGCTGAGGAAGACTTTTTGAGGAAATGATGGCCAATAGGTGTGAAGGATAAATAGTTGAGATGGGTGGGGTTGGTGGGAAGATTACCCCACGAGAAGGTGAATGCTGAGGCGGAGAACTGAGAGAAGGTGAGTGTGGTGGAGCACGGACCCAGGAGCTAAGCATGGGGGAGTCTGACAAGGCAGTGGGAGCAAATCTATTACAGCCTCCCAGGTCCTAGGCAGAGGCTTTGTCTTTACACGAAGAACAGTGGGAAGCCATTGAAGAGTTTTAAGCAGGAAAGTAACATGGTCTGAGATTCATTTTTAAAAATATATTTTTATTGATTTCGGAGAGGGAGAGAGATAGAAACATCAATGATGAGAGATTCATGGGGATTGAGCCCACAACATGGGCACGTGCCCTTGATCTGAATCAAACCTGGAACCCTTTAATCCTGCAGGCCAATGCTCTATCCACTGAGCCAAACTGGTAGGGCCTGAGGTGCGTTTTGATGAGCTCATTATAGCTGCAGGTTTGAGTGAGATTCCCGCTGAAAGGGTTGGTAGGTGAGGAGAAGGAAATGGAGGGGAGGATATGAATTCTATAAATCTTCAGGAGGTAAAGTTAATAGGACTCAGTGATGTATTGAGAAGGAAGAGGGAGGTGTGGAGAGTGACACTCATATTTCTAATCTTGGACAACTGGGAGCACCAGTCTCTGACATGGGCAACAAACCCCTGATGCTTGGTAGGACCATAAAGATAGTTACATAGCATTTGGGAAGGTAGGATGATCCTCAGGCAGCTTGAGGTGGGGAGTGTGGCACAAAGAATTGATTTCTTCTTATATGATTAGTTTCTGACTCCTCATGCTGAGGAAAGTATTGAGGGAGGAGCAGGTCTGATACAAGACTAGAGCAGTTGAACTCTGAGAAAAGGTGATTCCAGTTGGAGCAGTTTGGCTTACCCCTTCTTTCCTTAGGACAAGGAAGAGAGGAGGCACACTTATCGGTAAAGGTAGAAATTAGAAAGTATTTTTAAAAGCTGAGATTTCTTAGGCAGATTGCTTGATGTGCCTTGGAAGTAAAGAAAGGCAGAGTCCCAGCCTGGGTGGCTCAGTGGTTGAGCACCGACCTTCAAACCAGATGGTGGTTTGATTCCTGGTGAGAGAACATGCCCAGGTTACGGGCTTGATACCCAGTATGGGAGGTGCGGGCTACAGCTGATCAATCATTCTCTTTCATCATTGTTGTTTCTATCTCTCCCTTTCCGTTCCTCTCTGAAATCAATTAAGAAAACCCATGCTATTAAATCTTTTTTTAAAAATGAGAAAGATATGTTAAAAATAAATAAGTAAATAAAAAGAAAAGAAAAGGAGAGGCCAGAGGCCAGAGGGACAGTGAGCACTACGCAGGACTCTGGTGCCTGCCTTTAAAGGAAAAAGAGCTGAGACTTCTCAACATAGGAACCATTGGGAGCAGTGAGGCGGCTCTTGGGTCATCTTTCCCTGGGTCTCTTCCCTACCACCCCTTCCTTCCAAGCAAAGAGGAGGAGTGGCAGGGCCTTTTGGCTGCATCTCCACACCTCAGTTTACTTAAAATTTTTCGAATGGGTGACATAGTCATATGAGTGCAAAAGTTACAGAAGGGCAGAGTGATAAATCTCCTTCCCACCTCAGTACCCCTCCCACCAATTTGTCATCTTTTGTGTCCGATTTTTATACAAGTGATGAAACTTCACAACACTTCGTTTCTCCCCCCATTTGTTAATATATCTTAGAGGTGGTTTCATATAGACAATGAGCTTCATTCTTTTTTATGACTGCATAGTATTCCATTTTATGTTTGTAATTTTGTTCCGTATCGGTGGATATTTAGGCTGATTCTAATCTTTCGTTTTTACAAATAATGCTGAACTGGAAATCTTGTATAGACATCATTTTGGCCATATGGGGCTTTATCTGTAGGACGAATATTTAGAGCTGAAAGGTTCTATATAGAGAGTGTTTTTGTTCTCTCACTTGTCATTCATCCATCCACTATTTATTGAGTGCCCATTATGTGCCAGATATTCTTGTAGGTTCCAGGAATCCAACTTTTAACAAATCAGATATGATCCCTGCCCTGTGGAATGATATTACCCTCTATTAAAGGGAAACAAAAAAGGAGACCAGACAGAATAAATTGGGAGGATCTGCTTTAGAGTCAGGAAGACTTCTTAGAGTAAGTGATATTTAAGCTGAGAACTAAAGGCTGGGACGTGGCTAGCCATTCGGTATGCGATGGGGAAACCTAGGCTATCCAAAGCCTCACCCACAGGGAGGGGAGGTCAGGATCTGGAGGGGAGGAGGAGTACATCTAAAGAGATGAAGGAGGTGATTGCGAGTGGAAGGTATCAAAGAGTGATTGACTAAAGATTGAGGCCAGATAGCGGAGGGAGAGGAGAGTTAGGGAGACTAGTACTTATGAAGGACTAGTTATTAGTTGTGTTTAGAGGGCTCTGTACCTGGCTGAATTTAGGTGGGGAAACAGGAAAAGAGACCGCTGCCTGGATATTTTATGAATGAGAGGCCGCATTTAACTGGTCTGAGGGAGGCACAGCTTTGCCTACAGACAGGAGAGTGGATGAAATGCCTGTAGTACAGCCTCCAACTTTTCTGAGGCTTTGGCAAAATGGAAACTTCTAAATTAAAGATGACATTGAAGGGCTCAGCCAGCTGGCTCTGAGCTGGTGGAAGAGAGAGCAGACCTCTCCCGGGCTCAGAGCTGGGAGTCGGCAGAAGTTGGTCTTGGGGACTCTTTCTCTGAAATATATGCTCCTTTTTTATCCTCACCCTTCTGCTTCCCTTTTGCAAACTCTCATCTCTTTGCCCATCCTGGATCCTATGACTTTTCTCTCCCTCAACAGTCGGTTCCCGATTCTGGTCCCCGGCCCCCAGCAGCGCCTGCCCCCTTCCCACCGGGGCCCCCCATGATGCCACCACCCTTCGTAAGTTTCATGACTTTCCCTGGGCTTGGCTTTTTCAGCCTGCACCCTTAACTCCCCAGGCCCCCGCACTACTGCACGGTTTTCGTGTAAAAAACCTTTTCTGCTACCCTTGGAAGAGGGATGGTTTTGCTGGGTATTGGGGTAGGAGACCTGCTGTTCAGCTCTCCGTTCATAACATTGACAGTTCGTCCTTCGTGTTTTGTCCTGGGGACGTACTGGGGCCAGCGGGGAAGTGGAAAGACCCCGGTAGTGTGAGGGCAGGGAGGGCTGTCTGTCTCTTTTACTCCTTCTCTGTATTTTAAAAATATGCCACATCAGTCAAGCTGGACTAGCAACTGATAGTCATTGAGGTGGAGAAGAAGGGGTGGGAGGCAGGGAACTGGACACATGCCTTTTGGCCCTGCATCTGAGAAGCCTCTGAGGAGAGCTGCAAAAGACATGGAGCCTTCCAGCTGCAGGCTGGTGTTGGTTATACTTTTCTTTTCCTTCTCCCTTCCCTACCTCAGGAAGCTGTGTGCTTGCCTGTTAGACCCAGAGGACCCCCCAGTTGCCAGTCTTTCTTAGTGGTGAGGAGGGTGGCAGTTTCATACTCTGGGCTTAGCAAGCTAGACTTTGAACTTGTCTCAGAGCCAGGGTGGAAGGTTCAGGTGAGAGACAAGTGGATGTTTTCTGCCAGAAGCAAGGCGGTATCTTCTCTGCTCAGCATCTCTTATTTTCCTCCTTTCCATTCCAGATGCCCCCTCCAGGAATCCCTCCGCCCTTCCCTCCGATGGGGCTACCACCCATGAGTCAGAGACCACCAGCCATCCCCCCCATGCCACCTGGCATCATGCCCCCGATGCTACCACCAATGGGGTCACCACCACCACTCACACAGGTGATCCTCTTCTCTGCACCAGGATCTCAGGAAAACTCAGTTTATCTGCGGATGGAGATGAGAGCTGGGGGTCTGGACTTCAGGAACTGGGTAGGGAGCTTTGGGTCAGGCCCATGTGGATTTGTCTGCTGAATGACTGGAGAAAACTCTCAGGCTAGGCCAGAAGCCCTTAATCCCTCAGGGCATTGCCTGAGGAGGTGCCCATGTGAAGATCCTGAACACAGCTGAATCGTCCTGCCAAGCCTGTGCCTGCCTCCGCCTCAGTAGCTGGTTTTTGTCTTTATATCCGTAGATACCAGGAATGGTACCTCCCATGATGCCAGGAATGCTGATGCCTGCAGTGCCTGTCACCGCAGCGGTAAGCACTGGGGCCAGCAGGAAGCAGCTCTGTTTTACAGCACTGTGGGGTCTGATTTGGAGTTCAGGAATATGGCCTCCATTCTTTCTCTCTTCTCATCGGATCCATCGTGGTCCCTGTCAGCATTCCCCACACTGGAGACCTCTCCAGCCGTGTACTTAGCTCTTCTTGTTTCTCCCTCTCCCCCAAAGGCATGTACATTTTCTGTTGTTATTCGCCGTTGTGTCCATCTCCCTTAAGGAACACACTCATGCCAGATTGCTTGACTCACAGAGCCAGGGCTGTGGACTTAAATAGAGTCCCTCTTCATGTCTCTTTAGGAGAAAACAACAGCACTTGGGGATCTCGCTGTACCTTCTTGTGCTGTTGCTCAGTGCAGTAGTCTGGGTAGGATGTATTGTAGAATTTGGCATCCACTGTGGAAGGGATGGGTCTCAAGAAAATACTCTCACTGAGGAAAACGAAGGAGTTGCTGTGTGATTCCCCCCGGGGATCCGAGAGCCACCACCCAGGAAGTGGGGGAAGCGTGTTAGGTAGCAGGACACATGGATCTTGGCCTGGCCTGCTTCTCTGTCCCCCATGGCCTGGGTCCTGGGGGCCACTGGGCTTGGCCCCAACCCTTCCCCCTCCTCTTTCTTCGGCAGACGGCTCCAGGTGTGGACACCGCCAGCTGTGAGTCTTCTGGGGGCCTGCTCCCCCCAGGCTCGGAGGTCGGGGGGTACAGGGGAGAGGGGACTAGAGTCCACCCTGGATCATGCCTGTTGGGATGCCAGGGAACCTGGGATGTCGATGGGACCAGGGGTTTATATTGGGGATGGAGTAAGGGAGGACTAGATGGGGATAAGATGCAGGTTGGAGCAAGGACTCAGTATCTTTCCTTTGGCTTCTTTTCTAGCTGCTGTGACTGGGACAGGCCCTCTGGTGAGTTCTTCCAGCTCAGGGATCTCTGGGTAGAAAGGCTGAAAGTGGGGGGCTAATGGTTCAGTCTTTGGGGTGAGGAGAAGCTTTGGGAAAGGGGCCTTGACCACCATTCTGTGCACCCCCCTCCCCCCAGAGGGCCCTATGGAGTGAGCATGTAGCCCCTGATGGGCGCATCTACTACTACAATGCTGACGACAAGCAGTCCGTGTGGGAGAAGCCCAGCGTGCTCAAGTCCAAGGCGGAGGTCCTGAGCTAGGCTTTCTGGCCCTTCCTTTCAGCTGCCCTGACCCTTCTGAATGCTTGATCTCCCCTGAGTTTATAAACCATACACATTACAGTTCCTCTGATCCCAAGATCCCCGACAGCCCTAACCTCCTAGGATCTCAGGAAGTCCACCTTGCCCCATGCTGAGCCAGGCCAGATGGTGGCTAAAACTCCTGGGTCCCTATACTCACAGCGTCACCTTAGCTCCATCAGCCCACTGATGTCTGCCCCGTCTTACAGCTGCTGCTGTCCCAGAGTCCCTGGAGAGAGTACAAGTCGGACACGGGCAAACCTTACTACTATAACAACCAGAGTAAGGAGTCCCGCTGGACCCGGCCGAAGGACCTGGATGACCTCGAGGGTGAGGATGGGGGGCCTGGAGAGGGGGCTGTGGAAGGTGCCCTTGCCGCCTGGTGACCATGTATCTTTTCCCATTGCAGCTCTAGTCAAACAAGAGGCTGTAGGGTGAGTAACTTGCTCATCTTGCCCACCTATCCCTCCATACTTGGGACCACCTGAGGGTGGAAGTGGACTCTCTCCCCATGATCCCTCTCTGGAAGGAAGAGCGAGCTCTGTCTCCTTGAGAAGTGGGCCACTCTGTCCCCAGCTCTTCTCAGGCTAGAGTCCTGCCAGCCCCTGACCATCTCTCCCTGCTCCATTCTGGATTCTGCCCTTCTGGCTCGCCTGCAGGAAACAGCAGCAGCAGCCCCAGACACTGCAGCCGCAGCCTCCTCAGCCACAGCCTGACCCCCCACCTGCGCCTCCTGGCCCCACCCCGCTGCCGGTGGGCCTTCTAGAACCTGAGCCAGGTGGGAGTGAAGACTGCGCTGCGTCAAATGCTGTCCAGCCCCTGGAGCAGGGCTTCCTGCAGCAGCCAGAGGAGGGCCCCAGCAGGTGAGGCTGTCCCCACAGCATTCTGGATGCTGGCCTCGGCTGCCAGCCTGGTTCAGCCCTTTACCTCTGCTCGGCCTCTTGGAAAGGGTGTGGGATCTGGGCATGACCTCTGAAAGGCAGAAAAAGTCTGCTTAGGGAGCAAGAAACAGGCGGCTTGCGGTGATCAGCCATGACCCTGAAACCTACCGGGGCTGGGGATGTGGTGGCTGAACCTCCTTTGCTTCCCCAGTTCTGCTGGACAGCATCAGCCCCAACAAGAGGAAGAGGAGTCAAAGCCAGAACCGGAGCGGTCTGGCCTCAGCTGGAGTAACCGTGAGAAGGCCAAGCAGGCCTTTAAGGACTTGCTGAGGGACAAGGTACGGGAGTCAGGGTTCCCAGGGTGGGCCTGGAGGGGCCACAGGGGGCCAGGCTCTGTGACACCCACTGCTCCATTCCAGGCTGTCCCCTCCAATGCCTCATGGGAACAGGCCATGAAGATGGTAGTCACCGACCCCCGTTACAGGTAGGCCTGGGCAGAGGGAGCCAGGCCTCCAGACCCTGTTCATGAGAGAAGCTGGTCAGGGACTCCCTGAGAAGCCCCAGCTCGATACTTGGGCTCCGAGGGGCCAGGGTGAGGAGAGTGGTAGATGAGTGAAGGTTCAAGGGGAAGAGAAGCTATGGAAGACCTCCCGGAGGGAAAGGTATCTGATATGAGACATTCAATAAATGCTTGTTGAATTGATTTGAATTAATTGGGGGAAGGTTAGGGCATATCCCTGACTATAATTTGAGCACCCCAAAGCATAAGGTATTATCAGTGTCCTGGAACCCATCCGTTCCTTTCACTGCCTCTCACCCTTTCCCAGAGGTTTTTCTTGCCTCCCTGTACCCAGGCCCCTGCAGCCTGCTGTGCCCACGGGTAGACCCCTCACTCGAGTTGGTGGAGACCTGTTCCCAGAGTGCCATGCATGAACCACAGGGTGGCTCAGGCTGACTCCTCTTCCCACCCAGTGCCTTGCCCAAACTGAGTGAGAAAAAGCAGGCATTTAATGCCTACAAGGCGCAGCGGGAGAAGGAGGAGAAGGAAGAGGCGCGGCTGAGGGCCAAGGAGGCCAAGCAGACCTTGCAGCACTTCCTGGAGCAGCACGAGCGCATGACCTCCACCACCCGCTACCGGTCAGGGGCCCGGGCTGGGGCGGGGCTGTGGGACCCTGAGACCACATGTGCCCAGGGCCTCTGGTCTCTGCCTGCCTACCCACAGCTCATGTGCTCCACAGGCGGGCAGAACAGACCTTTGGGGAGCTGGAGGTCTGGGCTGTGGTCCCCGAGAGGGATCGAAAAGAGGTTTATGATGATGTCCTCTTCTTCCTGGCCAAGAAGGAGAAGGTAATAGTCATGGGCTGCATCCATCAGCCCCAGTCTCATCTTAGAGTCTTCATTTCTTTGCTCCTTATGGACCAGGGTCATTAATTTCTCCGATGCCCCAGGGTCCTAGCTCCTTACTCTGAAGCTGGTGTGGCACTTGCACATTCCTTCATTTCTGTTCTGGGCCTATAACCCGGGGCATTGGAGGGCGGGAAGGACTCGCTGAGGGATTGGTCTGTAACCTGTGCTCCTTCCCCTTTCTGGGTACATGAAAGCCTTGCATCTGGCCCTCCTAGGGTTCCCTAGCTACCTTCCTTTCCCCAAATCCTCCTCTGCCCAGCACCACTTAAGTACTTCGGCCTGCCCTGCCTCTCCAGGAACAGGCCAAGCAGCTACGGCGCCGCAATATCCAGGCCCTGAAGAGCATCCTGGATGGGATGAGTAGCGTCAACTTCCAAACCACATGGTCCCAGGCCCAGCAGTACCTCATGGATAACCCCAGCTTTGCTCAGGACCATCAGCTTCAGAGTAAGCCAGGCCTGCACTCCCACCTGCCCTTTCCCTTTTCATCACTGACCTGGGTCCCCAGAGCCTAATTCACACATGTCACCTGTACCTCCTGTTCTCCCGGACATCTAGGGGTCCCCAGCACTCAGTCCCTGTGCTCTCTGGATTCTGGAGATGCCAGAATGTTCAGATTACCCTCTCCCTCTGGGTCCACTGTTGATCTAAGAAGTGTGTCCTTGGAAGAAGAACTTGGGATAGGAATCAGAAGACCTGGAGATGAGGGCTGTTATAGCTAATGTGAATTCTTAAACTGTCATGGCACAGTGGGCAATAACTGGTCACACGTGTTACAATAAACTGCTGTTGGCCTGTAATGTAATCACTGGCAATATTAGAAATACACTTTCTAAAACTGGACCACAGCCTGATTGATTCCCAGTTCCATAAACTGAAACCTTAGGTCCTAAGAGAACTGATTTCATAAACATGACGACTTTGGTAACCAAATTTACAAGAGCCGAATTCTTGCTGATTTTTTCCTTATGCAATTAATGATCTCTCCTCAAGAACAACCGTTCCAGTACTCCCTCCCACAGAGCCCTCTTTTCACATTGCCCACATTCTGGCTGTCCCCAGCACCTACAGGGCAGCATCCTGGAAGCGGGGAGGGGAGGGGGCGCTGCGGGGTACCGAGAGGGTATCCCACTGGTGCAATGTCTGCTGAGCCTCCTCTCTGTGGTTAGACATGGACAAGGAAGATGCGCTGATCTGCTTTGAGGAGCACATCCGAGCTTTGGAGAGGGAGGAGGAGGAGGAGCGGGAGCGGGCCCGGCTTAGGGAGCGGCGCCAGCAACGCAAGAACCGGGAGGCCTTCCAGGTATCTTTGCCGCCCCCTGAAAGAGCTCGGCTCTGCCCCGGACCATAGCAGGCCCACTGTTCTGTCTGTGCTCAGTTCTGTCTGTCTCCACAAGACCGCCTTCTGCTATAGGTTCCCATGCTGTGTCCCCTCAACTTGGCTTTGCTCCTGTAGGGAGATGGGATGTATGCACCTAGAAACCCAGCAGAGAGTACCCTAAAGGCAGCTTGGCAGCGAGGCTGCTTATCTGCCTTTGGTGGGGAGCCAGACAGGCAAAGCTTATCCTCCAGGTTTGAGGTGGCAAATGTGGTGGTAGTGGCGGTAACACAAAGCGAAGTTGAAGCCAAGTCATAGGAAGGTTGTGCTACAGGCAAGTTTTGTGTCTGCCTCCCAGCCTGGCTCACCCCATGTTTTAGTCTGTCCCTCTCTGTATTTACATTCTTTCCTTTTCCACTGCTCTCTGCCTCCCCATCTGTGTCTCTTCATCGCTGGCTCCCTGGCCTGCATTTCCTCAATCTGGATTGTCCCCGCCTCTCCTGCCATCTCCTCTCTTCCTCCTTTGGCTCTGCCTTCCTCCCTGTCTCACTCTCCCTCTAACCGGCCTTTCCCTGCACAGACCTTCCTAGATGAGCTGCATGAGACAGGGCAGCTGCACTCTATGTCCACCTGGATGGAGCTGTACCCAGCGGTCAGCACTGACGTCCGCTTTGCCAACATGCTGGGCCAGCCGGGTAAGACAGCTGGGCTCCCCTTCTCTGGCCTGGCTTCCTGCCCGGCCAGCCTCTCTGCATCCCTGCTCCTGGGTCCTGACCCGACCCTCAGGCCTCGGGAAGCTGCCACCGCCAGGCCCCCCTCCCTACCTCCTCCCGCAGGCTCCACCCCTCTGGACTTGTTCAAGTTCTATGTGGAGGACTTAAAGGCACGGTTCCATGATGAGAAGAAGATCATTAAGGACATCCTTAAGGTGAGGGAGGCCTGTCGTTGAGGAGGGATGCAGGCTGGGTTCAGGGCATGTTCCAGACAGGACTCCCTGAGAAGTCCTGCTTTGCAGGAGCATCGCAGCTCAGTTCAGTAGCAGCTACTGTGATCCTTTATGTGGCCTGGGGACAAAGATGAGTAAGATACCATTTCTGCCCAGAAGGAGCTCACAGCCTAATAGGAAGATAGATGTGACACCATTATACAGAGGCACAAGCATTATTACAGAGACAAGAATCAGAAGAATTAACATTTAAAATGCACTTTTAAGAGTAACTAGCTGGAGGAGGGTGGAGGTCCTGGGCGTAAGGAACTACAGGTGCAAGAAGCATCATTAATCAAAGGCCAGAGATAGTTCCTTCTGGTCTGCACAGTGCTTTAGAAAAGTTTGGAATTTTTGCTAACATTTTAAGATCAACAGTTGCACATCTTCAGCTTCTTTTGGAAATTTGGATTGTTTAGTAGCACTGGACTGGTTTTGCAAGGCATTCAGTGGACTCCAGCTGAGATGCCACTGTCTCTTGGAAGGGGTATGGCATCCTTAGTGTCACTCCCTGTCATGGCAGAGAGTTCAGTGAACGTTTACCATCACACATACACTTTACTATTCTTACACTGGAGAAATAATTCTGGATATCTATGTCTATCAAAGGTGGAAAAGTGATGATGGACTATGAGAGCCTTGTGTTTCTGATGAAGAAAACAGAGAAAGCATACTTCTTAGTGGAAGTGAAGAACATTATAATGCATGTGAGGAGGCAGTAGGCATAGTTGTTAGGAGCATGAAGGCAGACTACTTGGGGTAAAAATCCAGTTTAACCACTTACTAGTTGTGTGACTAAGGGCAGATTACTTAACCTTTCTGAGCCTCGGCTTTCTCATCTGACAAATGGGTGTTTTCCACCAAGGTATAGCTAATTACTAAGGGCAGTAACTTGGTACATGAGGTGAGAAAGATCTGAGAATAAAGCTAAAAATGTCCCACTGCACACTCAGCATTCCATGTGTTTTGCCTTATAAATTTATGCAGGTATTACATTTTGATACCGTGTTGCTTCTCTAATTAATATAAACTTAATATTTTAAAATTACTGACCTTAAGTTAGACATACCATGTTGTCCTATCGCTTCCTCTGTTTCTTTGGAACCACATGTCCCAGTTTGAAAGTAGAGCCCTCTGTGTAAATTCCTTGAATGTTAAAATTTGGATTTTTATCTGGGAGCTGGGGAATGATCTGCTCAGATAATGACCTCTCAGACTGTGTTTGTATCCTTAGGAATAGGCTAGTACCTGAAGCCTCAGGATACTAAAAATGATAGTGGCAAGAAATTAAAATGAAATTTGAGCTTGAGTCATCCTCTCCTAAACACCCCCCCCCCCCCAAGACCACTGCTCTGCTGGGGCCATGAGATAGAAAAGTGTGAGCAGCCCTGGATTCTCAAGGCTGGGTCAGGTGTGGGCTGAGCAGGGAGAGCAGTCGGGAGGCTACTATAGTGGTCTGGGTGGGGAGTGAGCTCAGGCAGGACATGGGTTGGCAGGTGAGAGCGCGGAGGTGGCCCAGCTCTGAGACTCCCTAGGTTTCCTCAGAGGCGCCTTGGGACAAGCATGGGGGTGAGGGAGGACAGATTGAATGGTACGCTCTTTCCTGCTTACATGCACAGTAGCTTCTCTTATATATCAAGGTTCTGCATAAGGTTTTATTTTCGGGGGGGGGGGGGGTGGGTTCTGCTGTTAAAAAAAAATGGAAGTTTAAAATAGTAGGATAATCACCCAGAAGTAAAATTGGCAGATCTGTGTGTGTGAGTGGAATTGAGGGTAAGGAAGGAGTGAGGCTAGAGGGATGATGGCACCATTGGTAAGGATTAAGAAGGAAGAACTAGAACTGGGCTGGAGAAAATAAGAATTCCATTTGGGAATTTATTCTTAAAAACAACCTGGGGGCCAGAAGGAATAAACTAAGCACTACATATTAAATAGAATCTTTTATAATAAAAAAAAGTATAATATGCTAATCAGACCAGATGTCCTTCTGGACAAAGCAGGGGCTGCGAGGGAAGCCCGGGCCCTGGGTGTTTGCCTGCTGGCGGCCTGAGGAAAGCCCGAGTCTCAGGCGCCAGAGGGAAGCTGGTGCCAGCAGCCAGCAGAAGCAAGGCTTACTCTTGCACAAATTTTGTGCATCAGGCCTCTAGTAATCGTATAAAGTAGAAATCTAGTCCCAGGAGAGCTAAATTTAATTGGATGCTTAACTTTTAGTACAAGTGCTCTGGTACTACTGACAGGCCTGCAGAGGCCTATCACTGAGTTCCATCTCTCCACACCTCTGGAGAAAGAATCTGCTTTAGGCACATCCTCTTCCCCTTTTGGGATTCTGCCAAAGGAGGCTTGACAAGCCCAGGAGGCCCTGTGGCCATCCACCAGATGAACAGACTGTGGTGCGTCATCCCAGAGGATAATGCAGAGAGCCCCAAACTTGGAGCAGCTGGGAGATATGGGGGAGGAGCGGAGAGGTGCTCATGAGAAATGAATTTTCTTAGGACCTGAATTTGAAGTGCCTATGAAATACCCAATTTGGTATGGGTCTGAAAATGAGAGAGGTGGAGAATGAGATTGCTAGGGACATTGTCGATTAAAAAGACAATTGCTGTTCTCAGGTGCAAAAGTGCATGCAAGAGATACAGTAAAGGGGGTCAGAGAGACAGGAGGGGACCTTGGAGGGGAGCACTGAAGTGAACGGAGAGGTGCTGGACAGAGAAGGCCCTCCTAGGACGTGAACCACCTTTGGGACAGCAGTGTCCACGAAGGGGGTAGAGTGCGTGCAGCACAAGCTTTAAGAGTTCAGTAACTCCTGGCTGTTCATTGGTTGAAACCTCTGCAAGTTATACGGCTCTGAACCTGTGTCCTTGTCTGCAAAATGGGGATAGTTTTATGTGCACAGTGTGAGACTTGTCATGTCTTGCTTAGGGTAGGCTCAATAATGTTTATTCATTTTCCTTTGTGCTACATTTAAATATTTTAAAACAAAGGAAAAGAAGCAGATTATTAAGCCTGCGGAAGGGTGGAGAGAGGTTCCAGGCTAAGTGAGGTGTGCGAGTGATGGCGTCAGGGAAGAGGTGAGATTGAAGCGCTCGGCTTCCTAAGAGAGATGGATGTTTGAGGACTGGAGAGTGTGAGTTGAGGAAGTCCTCTTGGAAGAAGCAAGAAGAGTATGCCTTTGCCATCGGCAGGAAGGCTGGAGCACGTTAGAGCCGTGTGGAGGGAGAGGGAGGGAAGTTGGGCCTGTGCCCCAGCTGCAGAGCCAGACTTCAGACCCAGTTGTCTTGGGCCAAGTGCGATGACGTTCCTAAGCCTCTGTGTTGTGAATCGTAGATGAGATTCACAGCCTGCCCCGTGGTGCTTTGAGGATGTGAGGTGTTTTTAATATTGTTTAGAAGTTGCACACTCAGTGGCCTGTTTCTCCTGTGGATCAAGTGATCTATGTGGGTGCAGTGCCCCCAAGCACGGGCTTTGGTGTTAGAAAGACCGGAGGTAGAGCTTGCACTCAGCCATATGCTTACTCGCTATTTGACTTTGGGCAAATGCTCTGGTTTCTCCTTCTGCATAAAATTAGGAGACTAGGATTCGGTGTATACATTTAGATAGGAGAGGATTAAATAAGACATGTATGAAGCATTCAGCACGTTAGCTAGCACTCAATACATACAGCCAAAGAGTGGGACCAGCAGAGGTTGACTGAGAATGCAAGGAACTTACTGAGCCCTTGGAGGGCCCAAGCTTTAAGCCAAAGGAACAGAGAACTAATTGTGAGTCTACCGTCTCATCTGATACTGGAAGCTAAGCAGGGTCGAGCCTGGTTAGTGCTTGAATGGGAAGCCACCTGGGAATGCCAGGTCTATAGGATTTTTAAAAAGAACTAATTATGAGAAACTCAGGCATTAGTGAGTAGGCATGGTACACACACACCCTGCTTCCCGCCAACCTTCCCCCTGTGATCCAACCCGCCAGTGCCCTGTGACCACCTCACAAGGCTAGGCATGGTGCTGTCATCAGGCGGCGAGGGTTTGGACAGCTTGGTTTCTGGATGCAGCCTCGTCCTGTGGAACTCTGGGGTGGGGGACTTCTTGAGCATCCTATAGTTGGACCCTCTGCCTGCCCTGGAGGTGCCCTGGCTTCATGCGCTGCTGTGCCCACAGGACCGGGGCTTCTGTGTGGAGGTGAACACAGCCTTTGAGGACTTCGCCCACGTCATAAGCTTTGACAAGAGGGCTGCTGCGCTGGACGCAGGCAACATCAAGCTGACCTTCAATAGTGTGAGGGGTTGGGCAGGGCGGGGCTGTAGCCAAGGCATCTGCTGAAACTCATCCCTGTGTATTACGTCATTCCTTCTCTCACTGCCCCAATGTAACTATATCCCGTTCAGGGGATGACGTTAGCAGCCCAGACCCCAACTTCCCACCCCCTGAGGTATGCCTGAAGGGGCCCAGGCCCCCGCCCCGCAGGGTGACCCTGTGCCGTGTGCTCTTTGCCCTCAGCTGCTGGAGAAAGCAGAGGCGCGGGAGAGAGAGCGGGAGAAGGAGGCGGCGCGAAGGCTGCGGCGCAGGGAGGCCGCCTTTCGAAGCATGCTGAGGCAGGCCGTGCCTGCCCTGGAGCTGGGCACGGCTTGGGAAGAGGTCAGGACTGCAGCCTGGCACCACACGCCACCCCCTCGGTCCTGAGGGCAGCAGTGCTTCTCCACCAGTGGGGGCGCGCCCCACTCATAGCACAGCTGGGGCCAGCTCCGGCTCCCTTCCTTCCTCCGCCCCAGCCCAGCCCATGCCTGCCGGGGCTGGTCTGATCAGCAGTGCTCTCCCGTTCAAGGTCCGTGAGCGCTTTGTGTGCGACTCAGCCTTTGAGCAGATAACCCTGGAGTCGGAGCGGATCCGGCTCTTCCGGGAGTTCCTGCAGGTACTGGAGGTGAGGCAGAGCTTCTGGTCCTCCGCAGTGTCTCCGGTGCTGGAACACCGAGGGCAGCTCCAGAGCGCCCCCCCCCCCCCCTTTTCCTTGGACATTAGGGAGGGGAGGTCTTAGGTAACCCGGACAGTCCTGAGGCTAACACCGTCCTCCCTAACCCTGCCTCTGCCTCTGCCAGACTGAATGCCAGCACCTCCACATGAAAGGCCGGAAGCATGGCAGAAGGGGCAGGAAGCACCATTGCAAACGTTCCCATTCGCCCTCAGTAAGTGGTGGGTAGAAGGGTCTGGGTCAGACTGGACTGTCTTGGGGAAACTCTTATTTTCCTCCATGTCATCTCCCTGGGAGGGAGGTTTGGGGATTCCTTTGGCCTTGGATCCTCCTCTTTGCCCCCAATTCCCAGCTAGAGGGCCTCTGGGATGTCGGCCTGACATGTACCTGCCGCTTTGCCCAGGGCTCCGAGTCGGAAGAGGAGGAGCTGCCCCCACCGTCTCTCCGGCCCCCCAAGAGGAGGCGGCAGAACCCCTCCGAATCTGGCTCTGAGCCCTCTTCCTCACTTGATTCATTTGAAAGTGGGGGTGCTGCCCTTGGAGGACGGGGCTCCCCATCCTCCCGCCTCCTCCTTGGATCAGGTAAGCAGTTGAGCTGGAGAAGGTAGCCCAGACTGAGCGAAGGCCCCGGGAGCCACAGCGCAGGAGGGCAGAGGGTTGGGAGGGCTGCACCTGTCGGAGAGGAAGCACCTCCCGTCCCTGGGAGGGGGGAAACCGGACTTGGCAGGTCCCTGTCTGCGGAGGAGCGGAGGGGTGGACTGGCAGAGGAAAGGTGGTCCCTCCCTTCTCCCAGGAACTTAGTGGGGGGTTTCTGTCTTCAGATCATGGCCTCCGGAGAGCCAAGAAGCCAAAAAAGAAAGCTAAAAAGAGAAGACACAAGTCGGTGCGTAGAGAAGGAACTTCAGCCCAAGGCCCTGCTCTTGTGTGAGATCTCTGCCACCCGCCTCCAGCTGTCCTTCACGGGAACTGAGGGGGCGGCTCTGGGCTCTTACAGAACAGTCCTGAGAGTGTGACAGACCCGGAGGAGAAAGCTGGCAAGGAGAGTGATGAGAAAGAACCAGAACAGGACAAGGACAGGGAGCTCCGGCTGGCAGAGCTCCCTAATCGCTCCCCCGGTTTCGGAGTCAAGAAGGAGAAGGTGAGAGGCAGGTGCCTGGTCCCAGCCCAGGCAGTGCTCTGCCAGGCCTCTGGCCTTCCGGGGAGGCTGTGGGTGAGCTGTGCCTTTGCTCCCCCAGACGGGCTGGGACACGTCAGAAAGTGAGCTGAGTGAGGGTGAGCTGGAAAGGCGGCGGCGCACACTCCTCCAGCAGCTGGATGACCACCAGTGAACTGACCACCAGCGGCTCTGCCTTGGGTCTGTGGCTACTAGGTCACCCTCACCGCCTGCCCCAGACTTCCTCCTTAGTCTGGTCTGTGTCCGTTTTTCCTCAAGTAACCCCACTCCCAACACCATTGCCAGCACCTGCCGAGGTTGCTCGTGGTGTCCAACAGTCCCCTACTTCCCGGACAACTAGTGCAGTCCTTGCCCTCAGCCCCACAGACTGGTGGCGTATGCCACGTGGGGTGGGTGGTGCCAGTAGATAGAATGTGAGAAGGGGCCTCCAGGGAAGTGACAGGCTGGTGGACACAGCCTGAGTGGCAGAGGGCGGGGTCCTTCCCCTTTAGCATCAGTGCCTGCTCCTGCCTGCACGGGGCCCTGGGGCTCCACCACTCCTTCCTCCAGCCCTGGGACCCTGTGTATGTGTGTTTTGTTTTATAAATAACAATATTTATAACATGGTCAGTGGCTCTTTTGTCTTCATATACTACTGGGAAGGGAGATGTTGGACAGCGGCACCCATGGCCAGCAGGGGGTGCTAGCGCCTAACGGTAGTGCCTCCCTTTGTGTGCTTGGAGCTCACCAGCCTGAGTCCCCTCCCCAGGTTTCTGTGCTCACCTCCAAGCGGATGGCAGCTCTGCCCAGCCTCCTTTCTATCTGCAGGGCTAAGATCAAACTAAACGGCCACCCTAACCCTCCACACTCAGAAAGAGGAGTCAGAGTCAGGCCTGTGCTTCAAGCCTTTGTTGAGAGAAAGAAGGGCCAGGGTTTATGTACAAGAGAGAAGGGAGATGATACATGTACAAAAAGGAGTGAACCCCTATGTTCCCTAATAGGGGCTAAGAAACTGGCAGGGGACTGAGAATATAACCAGCTAAGACCACCGTGTCCCCTGTCCCCTCAAAAAACACCTCGCTGAAGAAAGGAGATGAAGACATTGTTGGCATACCCTTTCTCTAGCTGTTTTGGGGCTAGGGCCAGGGCCAGTAAGTGTAGCATCTTTCCTCACCCTTATCACTAGGCCACAGCTGAGCGGGGCCCAGGCTTAGGAAGGCCCTGCTCCCGGTTAAGGATGATCTGAGATTGGCAGGGCCCCAGGGCTCCCCAAGCCAGACACTCTTGTCCCTCTGGCTCCACTGACAGTGGCCTAGGTGTCCCTCTGCAGGCTAAAGCCGGAAATGGTTTTTTCCAGCTGGCCCTTGGTGACCTTGGAGGCCAAGTGCAGTCCAGGAGGCACGAGCACCAGGCGAGTGCAGTGCGGCAGGGAGATGCAGGCTTTGAGAGCCCAGTGACACTGGGTCAGGAGCAGCATGGCCTTCCTCGGGGCCCTGGGCCGATTCCGGGCTCCAGGTCCGCGGTGGACTTGCAGGATCCGGAGTTGAAGTGCTTCTGCCTCTCAGGGTCTCAGTGGGGGCCTGGTGCCCGAGGTGGGCCACTGGGTGGGGCCGCGCTCCTGGCTTGGTGGCGAACGACAATGGGCTGGTGGAGCCCTGTGGGGGAATCAGAAGCCGGTAAACAGGCAGGGCAGCCGGGCCAAGCCCAGCCTCTGTAGGAACAGCCCCTCAGGAGCAGCCCGCAGGCAGGGCCAGAGAAGAGCCGGCGGTGAGTCAGACACTGGAGGGCAGGGTCAGGGAGATGGCAGGGCTCCGTATTTTCAGAGGCCCAGAGGCCACAGGGCAGAGCAAGGACAAAGGACCTACAAGCCCGGTAACAGCCACCAGAGGCATCGGCCTGGTGTCCCCCCCCCTCCCCCGGTCTTAGTAGAAGCTAGGACAGCATTAGTGGGAGATACCACTTCCCTGAGGGCACATGCAGGGCATAAGCCATGCTTCTCAGAGCATGGGGCATGCAGGGAGGGAAATAAGTATGTGTCCCCATCACCATGCGGCAGCCCGAGGATGGTGCCAGGTCATGCAGAGGAGGTGCCTGAGGACCCCAGCACGAGTCTTGGGTGATGGGCATGCAGAGGGGCAGCTGTGGTGCCCAGTACCTGTCAAGGGCCCCAGCCTCGGGGGCTAACAGTTTGACTCATCATGGTGGGCTGCATCACAGAAGAAGCGTGAGCCCCTCTTGGCAGTACGGGCCGTGAAAGGGACGCTCTTCAGCACTGCGGCCCAGGAGAGAGACCGCGGTCAGGCCCCGTGGCGCACGTGAGGTGGGAGGGCCCAGGGAATGTGACTGGGTTTGGGGAGCTGGGCCCAGCTCTCGGGCCCCTGGGAGGAAAGGGCCCCACCTGTGATGATGTCCTCAATGGTACCATCTTTCCCCTCGTACACAGGCCTGTGCTCCTTGGCCTGGCGCCGCCTCAACTCGGCAATTAGCTCCTGCTGTTGCCACTTGTTCCGCTGGGATGGGGTCTAGGGCCGAGCATTTGAAGGGAAGGGAGTCGTTATTAACCTACCACAGGGACGATTCCTGACCCAAGATGTCCTGGATTGGGTATGACGGCCCCGCCCCCTCCTGGCCTGGGAATCCCCTCCCACAGCCCCTCTCCCCATCCCTTGGGACGCCAGCTCCGGGCCCTCTGGGTGGACTGTGGGCTCCAGCTCTCCATCTACCCCGTTTGCTCCACCCTGTCCTAATCCTTTGCCCAGTTTCCTCCAGGCCTCTGCTCTTGGTCCCACCCACCTTGGCATCCAGTTTCTTGGCTTCCTGAGCCAGCTGCTTCTCCCGCATTACCTCCTCCTGCTTCTTGCGGGCCTCGTTCTCTTGTTCTGCTTCCTAAGAACCGTAGTGGGGGTGGGGGGCGGTTGTGAGACTCACACAGGCTAAGGGGAGGGGCTGACTGAGGGTGGAGAGTGGCAGTGGGACCAGCAACCCCAGGTGGCCACCCTCTGGAGGGGCACTTCCTGCCCTAAACAATGACAGGAAGGGCCTGGGCCCCCACCCTGCCCACCAGTTCACAGCTAAGGCCTGTGGCCAGCTTCCATCGCTCCCTCCCAGGACCCAGAGGAAGAGACGGAAAAGGCCAGATTTGAAGCCCAACCCTCTCTCCCCCGATCAGTTTTCTCTCAGCCTTTTTTCTTTAAAAGCTTTCCTGCTCACCTTGTAAGAACGAATGAATCGGACAAATACTGGGAAGAACACAGAAGGAGGTGTGGTCTTGGGACTCTCCCCGAAGTAGCGCACAACTGCATTGTAGGCCTCCTGGGGAAGGGAGGCCGGAGCGGTCAGCTGGCGGAGGGAAGCCGCTCCCACCGGGGGCAGTGGGCCCACAGGAGGCAGCACCCAGCCCCCGAGGCTGGAAAGGGCCCGGCTCCCAGAGCTTCCTAGAGTGCAGTCACCAGAGGCAGCTGCCTGCCATCCCCAATCACCCTCCCCCGCCACGGTAAGCCAGCACTTTATAAAAGTATTTGGTCCAAAAAGGAAAACCTAAGAGGGGCACAGTGCCTTAAACCTGGCTGCTGCCAGCCTCTGCTCACCTCCGCCGTCTTGGCATCGCGCTGCAGCTTGTCCAGTTTGCCTTCGTTGGTGCTGAGGAAGCTCCGGAGGACGCTGTGGTCATGCATACTACACTCGCGCCGGATCAGCTCCATGCCTCGGCCCAGCTCCTTCACATCCAGCAGCACGTTCTCCAGGGACACTGTGGTCACAGAGCCCAGGCTGAGCCCAGGCTGAGCCCAGGCTGGACATGCCCACCTCCCCTCAGCAAGGGCTCCCTCGGGTTCTCATGCTCCTGCTGCTTGAGCACTCCCCTCCCCCTGGGTGGACACAGAGAAGGGAACTCAGGACCCCAAAGAGCAAAGTAACAAAGGAAGGCAAGCCACAGAGACTTCCGGTCTTCCAAATGGAGCTGCCTCAGGCCTGCACCAGTTTTCAGGAGTGGGGCAGAAATAATAGCTACCCTGAGGGGCTTTATGGTGTTTCTAAGGTCTTCCCACACGTCAGGCCAGCCTGAGGAGCTGGAGTGAAGAGCCACTGTGTCGTCCCCTGCGGCTCCCCGCCATCCAGGTGAACAGGGCCACTGGGGGTGGGGGTGGGGGGCGCCTGCAGGAAGGCTCCCGCTGGGGTGGCCCTGCCCCTGGCCCCAGCAGTGAGCTTTGAAGTGTCAGAAAGACAACAAGAGCCAGAAACAAAAGGACCCAAGTGTTCCCACTCCTGGTAACTTCCCGGGATTGTCCTGAGCTGAACGCAAGGGCAGGCTCCCCTCACCTGCTGCAGCCTTTTCCACAAAGTGCAGCTCGTGCCAGAAGTTGGCCAGGTCTGGGTATTTCTCCTTCACCGTCAAGGCGATGAAATGCAGCAACGTCATCTTCCTGTCAGTGGACTTGGTGTCCAGCAGCTGGGAGATGGGGACAAGGAGTAATGCAAACGGATTGAACATCCTGGCTCCACAGCTGCCTTCCCTCGGGCTTCCTGGCCCCATGCGGCCCCCACCGTCTTACCAGGTCCAGGCTCTGGAGCTTGAAGCCATACACAGCACCCCGCTTGCTGCTGTTCATGTAGTTCCCCAGCGCGAGTATGATCTGTCCAAAGACAAGTGGGAGGAGGTCACGCCAAGCCCTGAGGGCTCCTCCCTTGGCTCCATAGCCCCAGGTCCCCACCGGCACCCCCACATACAGCCTCTCCCACCTCCAACATCTGCTTCAGCTTCTGTGAGGACTTGACAGAGGCGGAGGCTGCAATGATGGCATTGAGTTGCTGGAAGGCAAGAGGAAGAGCTGAGTAACCCCAGGCCGGCAGGGGGCTGGGGGGGTCGGCAGGGCCAGGGAAGTGACCGGCAGGTGGATGGCAGAGGGGGGCCAGCAGATGAGGGTGGCGGGTGGGGCCTACCGGGGTGAGCATCTGCAGGTTGTCCTGGAAGTTGCCCAGGAAGGCCATGCCCGCCATTCGCTGGGTCAGCCGCTCCACCTTGCTGAAGAGCAGCATGAAGCGGTCCTCAGCCGCCAGCTCCTCCAGGGGCTGCCGCTCCCGCTCGTACTGCCGCAGCAGCTTCACTTCGGCCTCTGTGGGCAGGAAGCGCATCAGGCACTCCACGAAGTCCACAGGCAGTGTCTGCAGGTCGTACCTATGTAGGAGGGAGGGACCCCTCAGGTCTCGCATTTGCCCTTATCACGCATCATCCCTTTATTCTCCAGCTCCTAGGACTGAGGGTGAGGTTTGTGAGCAGGACACAGCCAGAAGCAGGGGACCATCCTAGGAAACATGGGTACCCTGCCAAAAACCCTTCAATATCCTCCCTTTGCTCCTAGAGAGAAGTCTCAATACCTGAGCATTGCTTAGGAGGCCCAATCTGCAAGGCTTTTGCCCGCCTTTCTATCCTATCTCTCCTACTCCCCCCCTTACACCAAGGCCACAGCCAATTTTCAGTACCAAGGACACCAAGCTTCTCTCACCAGGGCCTACCTGTACTGGATTTCATATACTGGGACTTCCTTCAGGTTGCAGGTAAGACACCACCTCCTCTGATTACCCAGTTCAGCTACCCGGCTCTCCCTGTTCTCCCGATGCTGCCTGTACCTCCACCACCTTGGTGCTTATTACCCAGCATCTCTGGACTATTCCAACTAGACTGGGAGTTCCTTGGGTGCAGGTCTGGACTGAATTTCCAGCATCTCATCCCATGCCTGGCACACGGCATGGACACAGTGAAGTCTGGCCAGGCCAGAGGGTGACTGAGGGTGTGAGACTATTCTGCCAAAGCCTTGGAATCCAAGGTGGAGACCTGGGTTCCAACCGGCTGGGGCCCAGGGCAGGTCAGCGGGAGCCTCACGTGTGGATGGCCCTGCAGATCTCCTCGGCGGAGCGGCCGGCCTTGCGTAGGGTGATGGCCAGGTTCTTGGCACGATTGGCTTCCAACAGGGTCACCTTGCTGGCAGCCTTTTGTGCTGTCTTGTTCTTAGAGCAGATGAGGTCAAGGGCAGGGCCCTGAGCTTTCGTCTTGAACAGTTCTTCAAACTTGTCCAGGTCCAGGTCCTGGCCGAGGCAGATGAGAGGGAAAACGCTGTGGCCTCTGCTACAGAGGAGCCCTAGCAGCTCAGCTCCGATCACGGAAGGCTGAGTCTGAGGGCTTTCCCAAGGCCAGATCTGGCTAAAAGGGCAACCTGGTCCCAGCCCCCATCTTCCCCCTCAGGGCCCCCGGCCCTGCTACCTCCAAGATCTTCTCGTCATCAAGTTCGCTGAAGACAGTGCCACTGATCTGGTTGGGTTTCAGAGCCGTCCAGTTAAAGACAGGCAGCCGGAACTTGGTCTTGATAGGCTTCTTGATGCGAATGGCTAATGTGAAAGGAGGATCAGTGAGGCAGGGGCCAAGGAGGGTGTCCCACTAGCCCTGTGGTCCCATTAGCTCCGGCCAGAGCCCTGGGACACTCACCTGACAGACCTACTGTCAGCACCACGGAGGGAGCAGCGCCAGGGAGAGGCGGGGCGGGAGGACACTTGTCTGGGGGAAGAAGAACGGTACCGTGACTCTTCAGAGGTCCCCCCCTCTCATCCCACTCGCCCTTAAAGACTCTCAGGGTCCCTGGCCGGGTGGCTCAGTTGGTGGGAGCATCGTCTCTTGCACCAAAGGTTATGGGTTCAATTCCCAGACAGGGCACACACCTAGGTTGTGGGTTTGATCCCTGGTCAGGGTGCATATGGAAGGCAACAGATCCATGTTTTTCTTTCTCTGTCCTTTTCCCTCTCCATCTCTCTAAACATATTCTCAGGTGAATATTAAAAAACAAAAACAAAACAAAACCCAGGGATGGAGGCTGCATGAACTCCTGGCGGAAGTGGCTGGGGCAGGCCTTGGTCGTCTCTGGCCCACACTCTTGCTTTGATCAGAGCCTCCTTGACTGTGTTCAGAGGAATCGGGAGCAGCAGCTTTATGATCCTTAAAACAGATCCACCCCTAGACTTCCCTTCCCTAGTAATTTGAGCTCCCTCAGATTCTAGACCACCCCCTCGGCCCTCTCCCACCTGCCACACCCTTCCAGCCAGGTCCCCAGCTTCTCCCTGAGGAAGGCACTGGTGACTGGGGTTTGGGTCTGGCCCCACAATGAGGCTGCCACTCCTAACTCCCAGGGTCCTCCTTACCTGGAAGAGGGGGAGGTGGAGGGGGCAAGGGAGGAGCAGGTGGAGGAGGCAAAGGGAGGGCCTCCTCAGGGGGTGGGGCTGGCGCCAGGAGGTCCAGGTCAGAGGATGGCATGCCCACGCTCAGCTCTGCAGGGCCCACCCGGGCCAGGGCCTCGCTGCCCACCGACTCCAAGTCCCGGGCGTTGGGCTCCAAGTGGCATCGGCGCTGGAAGGCCTCCTCCTTCTCTTTGATGATTCGCCGCAGGGTGTGCACTTGGTGGCTCGTGTTCTCGTACGTCTCCTGTTGGGCAGACGCGCCATCAGAAAAGAAAGGGCTGAAGGCACGGCAGTCACTGCCCAGGAGTGAGACTTCCTGTCTCCCAGCTAGGATGGCTGCTCCTGCTAGAATCCTGGGTGGGGACCAGGGGCAGGCGGAACGAGGAGCACAGTCCTGCTGTGTCCTTCCTTTCCGCTCCCGCCTTAGTCTCGTGGTCCCTTCCAGGCCCAGGTGGAAGGTGCCCCTGGGCAACTCTTCCTGACCCACTGCCATCCTGCTCTGCGGCCCTCAGCTCTCTGAGCGCCACTGCTCCCATTTCAGTGACCTTGTGTACTCGCTCCATTGGGAGCCCCTACAGACAAGACCCTGCCTTGGCCACCGGAAACCCTCCTACTCCTGATGCAGAGCTTCAGGCTCCGAGAAGGGGTGAAGCAGACACACCAGCATACTGAGCTCGACAGAGCCAGTCTGGCTGTATTCCTTCGGAAGAAGAGATCGGTTAAGGTGTGATTTTATAACTAACAAAAAGTTAGCTCAGGGAAGAGAGAAGACGCTGAAATATGAGGAGCCCCTGCTGGCGTGTCTCCTAATAGCTGCTCTGAGCCTGCTCAGGATGCAGGGCGGGGGAGCCGGGAGGTGCAGAAGGACGGCTTGTAGGAGGAGGGCTGGACCCCTGAGGTGCCCATGGGTGCCCCATACACTCCCGCCTTCTTGTGTGCATGTCTGGCCCACTCTGGCTTCAGCTTGTCTCTCCAACCAAAATATGGGTGAAATCATCAGCCCACTTGCATCGCGTGCCTCAAGGTCATGAATCAAGAGCTGGATTCTCAAAGACTGGACATGACTCAGGAGAGAGAAACCGCCCTCAGGCCCTGGCCCAGCGGCAGTCGGCCTCCCCCCGGCTGCTGGCACCTTGATGCTCTCAAGTTCCTTCTCCCGCTGCAGCAGCTGCTTCTCCAGCTCCGCCACCCGCATCATGTTCTCGTTCTCCAGGTCCAGAAGCTTCTCTGTGAGCTGCAGGACGGGAAGGGCAGGTTTGGGGCTAAAACCTGGGCACTCAGCATGGCTTGAACCCATCAGGACCCGGGCCTTGCTGCTCCCGTGGGCCCAGGGTCTGAGACCACATGAAGCAGTAAAGGCAAATGGCCATATCAGAGCCTCTTGAGATAGGGACCACCATGCGGAGGTCAGTGTGTGTTTCAATCTCTGGGTGGTCTGAGGCATGCTTTAAAGAGCCCGCTGGTGCCCAATCTAGAGGCAGGTGGGTCAGCTCTGGATTTCCCCCCAACAGTGGTTCTGGAAGAGAGGAGGACCCACCACCTACGTGCGACACATGCTCCTCCAGCTCCTCCACCTTCTCCAGGGCCACGTTCTTGGTCTCGGCATCCTCCAGCAGCCCCCCCACGTCAAACACGTTCTCCAGGTACGCCTGGATCTGCACCTGCAGCTTCTCGCTCTCCGTGTGCCTCGACTTCTAGGGAGAGCAGGGGCGTCATGGTTGGAGGAGCCTCCGGAGAAAGACTTAGTCCTCACCACCCTCCTCAGCTGCTTCCTAAAGCTCAAGACCCGGGGAATTCTTGCTGCGGATATGCCAGATTCTCCCCAGGGAGCTGTCTGATTGGGACGCCCTCTGAGGGCAGGTCTGAGTCCCATGCCACGGAAGACAGGCAGGGTACCAGGAGCATCCATGACTAGGATCTTGTAAAAATACACCCCAAAACCCTTTGTGATATGGCTCAGCTGGTCCTTTGCCCCAAAGCTCCTCCCCCTATGAGGATGCAGCCAGGCTCACCTGCAGGAACTCCTCCAGCCCCAGCTTAGTAAACTCATACTGCAGGTGGACCCGGAAGTTCATATCCTCCACCGAGTGCACCACAATGTTGATAAACTGCATGCAGGCCACCTGGGAAGAAGCGGCCCCAATGGGCAGAGACAGGGAAGAGACCAACGGGGAGAGACCAAGAGAAAGGGAGGGTGGGTGGCTGTTAGAACCAGCATCGGCAGGTGGATCATCAAAGGCAGTGAATAAAAAAGTTACATCTTTCTGGGAACAAAAGAGCATTTTAACTTAAAAAAGTCAAACCTAGCATTCAGAGTGTTAAGGTAAATAAATCACACGAGAAACAGATGTCACTAAAGCACCGCTCTGATTTCCTCTGCACATCAGCAGGTGCTCCTTGAGGTGTCCCTGCTTAGCTGAAAATCCTACACAAGAGCAGAGAAGCTGGGAGAAGAGGCAGGGAAAGGGAAAGCAGCTCAAAGAGGGTCCCAAGCAGGGATGATAAGATAAGGCCACTGAAAGGGGAAAGAAGGCAGACCCAGGATGCCCAAATGACACTGTCTTAGTTTCTAAAAGCTCTCTGGGGTGGGCCAGTGGACAAGGAGCATTTACTGGGTAAAGAGAATCCTAGGTTTTACACAGACCAAAATCCACAGTCCGCCTGGCCCCTGGTCTCAGGAGCACGCCGCCCTGCTGGGCCCGGGGCCCAGTTTCTCACCATGAAGTCGATGTTGCTGTCCTCATTCCGGAAGTACTCCATCAGCTTCTCAAAGCGGTGCAGCTCCTTGCATACCTGAACAATTGAACTCAGTGAAAGGACTCGCCCCAGGCAGGGCCCACACCCCTGAGCCCTGGCTCCCAGCTTCACCACGGCCAGGGGACTGATTCAGACCAAGTTTAAGCACAATTCTCTCTCTGCAATGAGCCATTCGGGACGTGACAGAAGAAAGCCTGGGAGCTGGCGTCTGTCCTGGTTCCCTCCTGGAGTTCAAGAAAGCCTGTGACTTAGTGTGAGTTTTAGGAGCCTCTGGGAGGCCTACGAGAAACGGGTTTGCTGTGGCCAAGTTACTGAGGGAAGAAGGGAGCAAGGATGAAGGCTGGAGGCCCCGGCTGAGGCAGGGGCTGAGGTCCTAGTGGGGATGCAGAAGAGAGACCAGGAGGCAGGAAAGCCCCTGTGCTGAGAGGGTCCTGAGACTCCGCTGAGCTCTGGCTTCAAGGAGGAAGAGCCATTTCCTGGCTGAACAATGGATGCTAGGGAAGCAGTACGGAGAGGGGAGGGGTAGGCCAGCAGCTGCAGCTGGATGGTGAGGAATCCTATGTTCAAGCAGATAGGGGTTTTGAGCCAGGCCCGGAGCTGGGGAAATTCTAAGAAGAAGCCTCCTACCCTCTCCCTCACCAATATCAGCCACCAACCCAGGAGGGTCCTGGCCTGCCTTCTCCTCTCATTGCACAGAGAGCTGCCGTGGGCTCTGTCAGTAGGTCCGCTGCCTCAGAACACCTGGGGAGCCTGCTACAGCACAGGTCCCCAGGCCTCTCAGTCTGTTTGCGTAACAAGCTCTCCGGGAATTCTTCTTTTTTTTTTTTTAATATATTTTTTATTGATTTTATACAGAGAGGAAGGGAGAGAGATAGAGAGTTAGAAACATCGATGAGAGTTATCGATCAGCTGCCTCTTGCACACCCCCTACTGGGGATATGCCCGCAACCAAGGTACATGCCCTTGACTGGAATTGAACCTGGGACCCTTCAGTCCCCAAGCTGACACTCTATCCATTGAGCCAAACCGGTCCCGGCACTCTCCGGGCATTCTGATGCATGGCCAGGCCAGGCCCACTGGACTAGAGACCTCAGCTCTCTGAGGGCATCCTTAGCTGGCCGGTTCATAACTTCCCTGACACAACCTGATAAAACTGAAATTCTGGATTTAGAGGGGTGAGGGGAAGAGGTTGACAGGCTACCTAGGTAAGCACTGGGATGCTAAAATGATGGAATCATTGGGATGTGTAAGATTGCAGGAAAGGCAGCTGACCTACCTTACTCCCATCTCCTCCTGTCAAACACACACACACACACACACACACACACACACACACACACACAAAGACTGACTGACCTCTTTGGGTTTTTTTTGTTTTGTTTGTCCTCACCTGAGGATATTTTTCCATTGATTTTTAGAGAGAGTGGAAGGAAGGGGGAAGAGACAGAGAGAAACATTGATGTGCGAGACATATACATCAGTTGCCTCCTGCACATGCCCTGACCAGGGCCAGGGATCAAGTCTGCAACCTAGGTACATGCCCTTGACTGGAATCAAACCCGGAACCCCTCAGTCCATGGGCCAACACTCTATCCACTGAGCCAAACCGGCTAGGGCAGAAGACTGACCTCTTTGAAGTTGTCAAAAGCAGCAAGAATGATTTCATGTCCTCCCCGCACCAAACACACGGCTGCTAGGAGCTCCAAGACAAGGGCTTTGGTCCTGAAGGGCAGGGAAGGAAGATTAACACCTTAGATCCCCACTATGGCCACCTCACAGCTCAACCGCACAACTGGGAGTCCTTTCCGAGAGCGGAGCCAGCCTCACTGGTGAGGGGAGAGGCGGGTACGAGCAGGAGGCAGAAGGCAGGCTGCTCCGGCACTAAGCTGTGCAAACCACAGGGAAGCCAGGGACACTGCCAGCGAGGCCACAGGACCCCACGGCCAGCGACAGGTGGAGCCCAGAACTCCAGTCCTGTGCAGAGCGAGGAGGAAAGGGAAGAGCTCACCTTGGATTCTTGTTGTTGAGACTGAGCGCAATCTCGTTGACAGCATGGGGGTGGGACATGACCAGGTTGAATCCGTACTGTAGCGAAGGGAGAAAGCAGAAGGAGAGGCCTTGATGGTGGGGAAGGCAGATCCTGCAGGCCCACCAGCAAACTTCTTTTAAAGCTGGCGCCCTCCTAGCTCTCCTGGCTTGGGAGGCGAGCAGAAGAGGCCGAGCCCTGTGGCTGGTACTGCCCCCTCACCTGATAGTTCATGATGGCTCTGAGACAAAGGATGCAGACGTGGACATCATCCTTCTGGCTCACCAGGCGGGAGTTCTTCAGGGCCCTGCGCCCGGGGAGAGTGCTGTACCTGGGGGGGAGGCGGCTGTTGGCGAAAGGCCTAGGAGTGCTCACCAGCATCCAGACAGCAGGCTGTCCCTCAGCAGCAGCAGAAGAGGGGGAAAGAGGACCCTGCACCGCCAGCCCAGAGAGAGGGTGCAGGGGCAGGCGCTGGAGCAGGCCTTCATCGGGAACTATCCAGGACCTGCTGTATAATTAGTGCCCAGACCTCCTAAGCCCAGAGGTCCTTCAAATACAACAGCAGGTGTGTATGCCTTCCTAGACCTCGAGGGGTCCAGGGAGATGTCCATTTGAGCCTTTCCTCCTCCTCCTCCAGTTGCTGCATCTGCCACCATTCCCTGGGACAGGAGCACTTGGCTCCCATCCCACTTCTGTGACCCAGAAAAGGCAGCACAGACCCCAAAGGCTTTCGGAGTACCTGGGGCTACATCTGACTTTGCATCCTCCCCTCCCCCCAATGATGTCTCATGAAGAAAGAGGAAGCACAAATGGTATCTGCTCATGCAGGACTGGAGTGATGAGCAGTGTCAGAGTGCAAAACCCGGAGGAGACAGGAGAAGAGAGTATGGCATGAGAGAGAGATCACGGAAAGGGCCACAGGAAAACCTCCCTAGGTGGTCACCAGGTCCCGCCACCTGCCTCCAGGCAGGACAGCTCTTACGATGCTGCAGACAGATGAATACCTGGGAGCCATGGAGAGAACAGGCCTAAAGGAAGACGTGAAGGGAGGGTGAGCAGGAGGCAGGGTGGATGGAAGCTGGTCTCTGAGCAGCTGATGGAGCAGAGAGCAGAGCCAGAGGGAAACAGACAGGAGGGCGGGAGCTGGAGCCCCCGTGAAGGTGAGGGAGCTGGGTGAGCACAGCCCTGCCTGAGAGACTGGGAGGAATGGCAGAGCGAGAATGAGGAATGGAGGAGCCCCCAGAGAAGGGGCGAGGAGGAACCCCAGATGGGGTGGGCATAGCTGAGGGCAATATACTTACCCAGGACAGATCGCTGGGCAGAGTCAAGGAGACAAAGAGGACAGACCAGAGACAGACTGGCAGGCAGAGGCAAGAGAGCTGAGCCTGGAAGCAAGAGTGGAAGGAGGCGCATGAGCACTCACCGCTGTTACCGGGACCTGGCCTGGGGCTGGGGGAGGCAGGCGGGCAGAGCAAGAGCACACATACCGGAGCACAGACTGGCGCGCAGAGCGAGCGAGGCTGTTGGTGAAGGGGGCTGACAGGGCGCTGGGAGGCTGCAGGTCCTCAATGGACCTGCTCCAGGACCGGAGCTTGTCAAATGCACCGTCGTCACCACTCTCCAGACCCTCAAAGTCAAACCTGGAGCAGGGAAGGACACATGCGCACATACAAAAGAAATTCAGTGCCAAGAACCCTGGCAAGCCCACCCCTGCCCTGTACACTTCTAGGGCAACAATAAGCAAGAGCATCAGAGGAGAAAGTGGAGTTGGGCAACAGAGACCCAATTCTGGTTGGGAGAGCCAACAACATAGGACAAAGGGCAGAGCGGGCACAGGAAGCAACCAGGAGGGGTCTGGGGGGACAGGAATGCTGACGGAGGCCAGCGCTGCGCCCACTGGCCAGGCGACTCACGGAGTGACCCTCCCACGGGCCCAAAGGGAGGGGGGAGTGGGTGCCTGCTGCACTCTCCGCCTCAGAGGGGACATCTCAGAGAAGGGGGGCTCCCCACAGAGAACCTGCCAACTGCAGGAACACACCACCTGCAGGTCTTGTTCGTGGGCAAATGGCAGCGGCCAAAGGAGCCCGAGTGCCCTGAGGGAGCCCCACTGTTTCTGGGTTGAGACTGAGGGTGGGTCAGAATGGAAGAAAACGGGGGTCCCAGGGAACTCCGAGAGGGACAGCCTTGTGTCAGGAGGAGATCATGGTCCCATACTGTCACTGGATTCGAATGACTGGCTCTCTGCAGTTCCACATGAGGCTTTTCGGCTTTTCTGGGATAGAGGCTCGTTGGGCCTCAGCTTCCCTGGGGAAAGGAATCACACAAGTCCAGGGAGTGGCCTGGCATCCGTAGTTCATCCCTTACAGGATTGGGATGGTTTCTCTGTTTGTTACTTCATGCTTCCGGGACCAGATGTTTCAGCAGCTGGGGTGTGTGGCCAGGGCAAGGAGGACAATTTGAGGTCACTCAGCCATTGAGCCTTCTCCCTTGCATATCCCCACATCTGGGTCAATGCCCTCTGAGAAGCTAGCTCGCACCTCTTTCCTGTCCTGTCCCCCTGTAGGTCACTGAGGACTCAGCCAGCATCTCCTACAGGCTCTTCCCCACGGAGCCTTCTGCTCAGACATGCATAGCCTGGGGGTCAAAGGCACAGGGGCCGAGGGTTTGTGAAGTAGGAAGTGACATGTGCAGATACTTGAATGTTCCAAAGAAAGCAAGAGTGGCCTCAGAGTCCTTGCCGATAGGAGATGTTTAATGGGGCACAAGTAGAGGAGTCTCATTAACAGGGAACAGATGCCCGTGGCTTCTCTCCATTACTAACTAGTAGTATTTCCCACACTGGTATGTACTGTTTACAAAAAATGCCTTCACGCAAACTCTATTTGGCTTTACCCTTTCCTCTCAACCCTTCCCCCACACACACATTCTCTCCTCCATCCCACACCCACGCCTGCCCCAAGTCTTTCTTTCAAATACAGAGTCAGAGGCAGTGCTGTGCACCATACAGTTCTGAGGTCCCAATGTATTTTGGTTTAGCTGGGATTTGTTTGCTTTTCAAACAAGACAGGCTTATTTGGAATTATGACCTACATCTTTTTACTTTTAAAGTTTTGAATTTTTAAAAAATCACTTCAGCAAATGTTTTTCATTTCTTTCTATAAAAAGAGTGGTTTTTAAAGGGAGAGGAGGCACTTCTGCAAGGATGGGAATAGGGAGTGGGCCGCTCTGGGCTCTAACAGAGATGACCTCGAAAAGACAACAGAGGCCAAACCTGGGAAAGACATTCGTTTGAAACCCTAAGGAGATGAGAGAAGACCTGCTGGACAAAGAACAGCCAGGGGGTGAGGACAGTAGCCAGAAACATGAAAGTGGAGGCTAGGGCTGAGTCCTGGGACTGAGGAATTCCCCAGGATGTGGGACTTTCAGGATTAAAACTGGGGAAAGTCATAGGCAAACCAGGCCAATTGGTCACCCGAGAGCTGACTTAAGTAGAGAGTATAAATTTGCGTGTATTTGTCCTCTGGTAAATGATCACCATAATCCCTCTTTCCATATATTCAATTAACAATAAAGTGGCGGCACACTATAGACTTATGCTTCAAATACTGCAAAGTGCTTTACCCACATTATCATCTAGGCCTAGAACCCCAGAAGGTGGATCCCCTCTGATATAAGAGGACACACACTTGCCTGAGATCAGACAATGGGAAACAGAGATCCGTCCCTTCTCTGTCTTCCCTGAGAGCCCCTCACTCCTTCCACTGCCTTCTCATCTGTGTTAATTCGCTTCTGGCTGCCTCCAAGCTCCCAACCTGCTTGCAAAAGGCCCCTGAATGTCTCACTGTCAGTCTGGGTCAAAAGTCATGCTCACTGCTCCTGGAGTGACTTAGAGTAACCCTGTCACAACTGGAGACCCAAGGGAGCTTCTTGAAGACTTGCTTTCCAAAATCACGTGAACAACAGGACATCCCCTCGGACTGCTCCTAGCCTGGAGTCTGGATCCTCCAGGTTCCAATTCTGAGCTCCCTTCCCACGTCTCTCTTCTCCTGCCCCCCAAATGCACCTTCTCCTCCAGCTACCTGGCATTCTTCACTTGGCTGCCCGTCCCCTCACCCACTCTCTCTCCCTTCTGGCCTGGGATCCCTATTCCCATCTTCACTTTTGCAATCTCACCTTCCTCTTTCAATCAGAATGGGACTGTGTTCTCTGTCCTCCCTCACTAGTCCCAGCCCCAGTCCCAGGGTGGTACTCACATGACAGAACATTGAGCAAAGGACAGGTAATCCACCAGCACATCCAGGCCTTTGTTTTCATCATTCAAAAACTCCCGTACCCACCTACAGATAAAGAAAACAGAATGGGGTGAGGGGGAGGAAAAAGAGGGACCTCTGATCCAACAACACCCTCTAGGATCCCCCAAAACTTACCACTAGGCTGGGAAAATTTTGAAGATGAAAACCCATGGCAGACCCACCCATGGCCACGTCACCTGCCAGGACCTCTCTTGGGCCAGGAAGCCAGGGATGGGTAAGGTAAAAGCTTTCTGACACCACAGCAGCCAAATAAGGTTTCAGGCGGTCCTTCAAAGGCCTAGGCCCGGCTCATTCACTTTCTGTGACTCTGGTGTCTAGCTCAAGGCTGAGCATGCTGTCTTTGCATGATGTTTGTTGGAAGAATTGGGGGATTATCAAGAGCATTTACTGTAGCCCTTGCACAGAGCCGTGCCTGACAGAGACCAGCAGATCCCCACCTTGACTAGTTTCAGTCAAAAGACCAGCAAGAAGCGTCAAAGGGAGCTATGGAACAGAGGCACAGAGAGCCTCGGGGCTCTTGGGCACCAAGTTCAAGGAAAGGCATTTTAGGAAGTAGTGAGCAAAGAGGGGTAGGTGGGAGTTGTATGTTTGGCAGAACGGGAAAAGGATGGGGAAACAGTCAGGAACTCAAGTAACTACAGAATGGCTGTGACCACTCAGAGACAGACTGAGGAGCTGGGCCCACCAGCCAGGGAGGCAGGAGGGGAGACAAGGCTCCCTAAAGACAACGGCAGACCAGGCAGGTCTCCCCACCCCCCAGGCCTGTGGGGCTGAGATAGCCCTGAAATGAAGAGTACAGCGTGCCCTAGGGAGACTGTTACGGGTTCGCTGAGAGCAGAGGACATAGAGCTCAGGATGAAACCGTGACTGCCCTCCGTGCTCTGTTCCCTCGGAGTGTCCTGGGGTCTTTAAAGGCCAGCCCAGCAGCCTGCAGGGACACTCCCCCCCGCTGGAAGCCAGCGCCATGCTTGCCAGCCCCACTCGGAGCTCCAGAGAGGCTGGGCCGGAGCACCAAGCCCAGCTGAGATCTGGCAGCAGGCTCCGGCTGGGGCTGACTGACACCGGAGCTGCCTGAAGTTAGCTTCCTCTCTGGGGGCCAACAGGCCTCCCGTTTCCTGTCTGTCTGCTCTCCAGCTCCCCACCCCCTTCTCATTTCCTGTCTGAGTCTACACTGCTATTTTCGGGATCTTGACACTTTGAGGAGAGGTTAAAGGGCACGTAGGCAAGGCTGAGAACCAATACAAAGTAGGGAGAGGAGGAGCTGCGGAGGCTCTGGAATCCCACTTCCCAGCTCCCTGCTCCAAGGTCTGGGTTCCCACCCAGCTTCCACAGGACAAAGCAGGATCCTCCTCTCCCTACCGTTCCCCAGGCTCCAGCCACCCAGCAGCACCCACCCGCAGCGGGACAGCCGCACAGTCTGCCTCCCAGAAATCTCGGAAGGACCCTGGCCCTCCGTATGACTCTACCAGAAGAAGCCGGTTCAGATGACAGGAGCTCCTAAAATGCCAGACACCAAGCTGTTCCCTGGGAACCAAAGACCAGGTCCAGACCTCTAAGCTGTGTGCCAGCTGCCAAGAGGCCCCGGCCTGGGAACCATGCTGCTCTGGCCCCACTTCCTGGCCAGTGGCCAGAGGGGCAGGCGCCAGGTAGGAGCGGAGGGCAGAAGGGGCTGTCACACACTCTCTGTGACCCTCTGGAGAAAAGCAGACCCCCAGCATCATGCAGCAAGACTTGATACAAAAGACCGAAGGGCGTGAGAAAGAGGGAAGGGAGAAGGGAGGGAAGGCCCTTGGAGTGCAGAGTGGAAGGTAGTGTTCTGGGCTGCCATCTGCTTTTCTCTTGCCCTCACATGCAGGACAGCTGAGGAGGCTCTGCCAGTCTTTCCTCCTCTGAGGAGTCACCAAATAAAGGTGGAGGTTTCATCACATGTTTCATGTGGTTCAGCTTTCAATGTCTGGTTCACAGATGAAGTATGGAAGCCAACTTTGGCCCTTGAGCCTAGCTACCGAGGCCAGGAACTGTCCCCTTCCTGTTCTCTCCGGGGCCATTTCCTCTGTGACTGTTGCAGCAGCTGCTACGGGCAGGTATAGCCTCTACCAGGGCCCTGGTCGGGCTCAGCCTGGGGCAGACAAGTAGGCAGCTGCCTCGGGCAGGAGGGAAAGCAGATGATGTCATTTGGCTTTTCTCTCAGGAAGCCTAGGACCCTGAGGCTGGCACCTGTCCAGTGACCTCCACCCCTACCCCCAGCGAGATTTCTCACTCATGTAAGTTCTCAACACTCATGCAGGCCCTTGGTCAGGACTGCAGCCCTGCCTACTGTTGTCTATCAGGCGTTCTCTCTCTCTCTCTCTCTCCACCTCCCTCCCTCTCACTCACTTTCACTATACACACTCTGGCTAGTTAGCGTTTTATAAAACTGACACATGGCCATCTTTCCCTGTTCTTCACACATTAGCCCTCTGCCTGCTCAGCAAGTCCTGGTTCCCCATCAGAGACGGAAGAAAAAGACTCACACAGCTCCTAGGGTCTGTTTATACAGAAGACATTCCACTCCTGTCTCCCACTGCCTTATATCTTCTTTCCTGATACTTCAAGAAAGTTCTGCTCATTTTAAGATTGTCTTAAAATCAAGCAAATAATCTTCTGGGTACAGAATAGTCCAGGAACTAGGTCTCAGCTACCCAAGGCAAAGTGTTCCCCAGCCCCAGCCTCCTCTGGACCTTACTTGGCCCAGCCCCAGGCCACAGGCAGACTCCAGTCTCAGCTGCTACGGGAATGTTTTCCACTCAAAGCTACAGGCTGAGGACCCCAGGAAGGGCCCCCAGCTTGCCAGCAGCATCCAGACAGCAGCTGGCAGAGATGAGGGGAAGAAAAGCCAGGAAGGAACCGTCTGAAGCTCTGGGGGAACCAAAGCCATTCAAGGGGCAACTCTGCCCCTGGCAGGGGGATAAACAGGCAAACTCTCCTCAGAAGGACCAGACCCTGAGCGACCAGGTGAAGAGGCTCGGGCGGCCAAATCCGACTCACCCAATGTGGTTGGTACGAAGCGAGATCTCCAGCTCCCTCAGTACTTTGGTGGACTCCTGCACTCTCCTCCTAAACTTCTGTAAACATGCAATTTTCAGTCATTGATCAACCCAACTCCATAGTACAAATAAAAGGGGGAGAGAAAAAGGGAGGGAATACAAGAGGGCAGTTAAAGGCCTTCCCTCTATCATTTGCCAGCCATTCCAGACTCATGGCCTCAGAACCCGGAAACCCACTCCCATTGCTCAGAAGCACATGACCCAAGTCAAAGGTCTATAGAGGGCAGCAAGATGGGCCCTCCCTGCCTTGTACTTCACCTTCCTCGTTACGCTGGGGTCCAAGAAGCTCTGGAGTTTCTGGATATAAGTATGTGGGGGGTTCTTCACCTGGAATCGTTCCTGTAAGGGCAGAGCGAGAGAGAAATGGTCCTTTGGATTATTCCCTGCAGGGATAGTCCTCGCCCTGGGGGAAGGCAGAAACAGGTTCTGCTGGGATACTACCAAACTCCTCCACTGCCCACCCCACACCCCAATCCTACACTAACCTCCTTCTGGCTATGTGCATTGGGAAGAAATCAAGATAGCTCTTTGTGGGAGCCTCTATCCTACTGGAAAAGGAAGTGAGCAAGGACTGAGGCTGAGACCAGGCCAGGCCAGGCTTCCTCAAGGGACTCCAGGGCTGCAGTCATGCTTTTGGTCCTGCCACCTTGTTCTGCCTAAAACATAACCCCTACCTCCAAGCCCTGGCCCAAACCCCATACCTGGTCACAGATCAGATCCCACTTCTTCTCATTGTCGTACTGCCGCAGGAGCCGGGCCTTGTCAGGGGGCAGGTTCATGGAGCTCTGAGGAGAGAAGCCAAGTCAATTGGGTTGAACGCTCCCTCTACCCAGAGGAGAGAAAAGCTAGACTATGCATGCCTTTCCCTGATATTGATTTCTAACAAGGAAAGCTCAGAGAGGCAGGACAGATCTCCTGCCTCCCCTTCATATTTAGCCCCTTGATTGAACAATGTTTCCCAAACCATAGGCCATGGAATCAATTTAGTGTGTCAAGAGTATTTTAGAGAAACCAATATGGTGGCATAGGTAAACACCTAAAATTGCTGCCTCATACAACCACTTCAAAGCTACAACTAAAAGACAAAACGGACATCATCCAGAACCACAGGAAGGCTGGCTGAGTGGTAATTCTACAACTAGAAGGAAAGAGAAAAGCACTCTGAGACTCAGAAGAGGTTTGGAAGTAAAGTGCAGAGGTACAGAGGCGTGAGCATGAAAAGGGCTGGCAACTGAGGATGCAGTTGTCTTTTTCAATCAAGAGGAAGATAAAAGCTCCCAACTGCTCTGAACTCAAGTTCTGAGTGAGACTCTGGGACCCAAACTCATATGGGGAGAAACTGGACTGTCTGGGTTTAGGCGGAACTTGAGGGCGGCTTTCTCTAAGAGGTGCTTGCAGAGATTACAGAGGGACACTGAGACCCAGGGGCCTCTTAGGGCAGGGCCAAGGATCAGCCATAGCTGTTTGCTACGCCCTGTAGATTCCCTGAGACCCCCACCCCACTCAAGCTGTGCACAGAGGCTTTTGCAATCTAAAATTACCTAGCAAACTGCAGCTGGGTCAGAGCCCCAGAGCCACCAAAAGAAAGCCCAAGGCCCCATAGCGGCTTGCATTGCTTCATAGCTGGGCCTCATCTGGGCACCTCCAAACCCCAAACAAAGAAGAGGAATCTGCAGGTCTCTCTGTAGCTCCTGCTGGGTGGCCTCAGACAGAGGCTAAATTTGCACCTCCTTGGATTTCCCAGTGGTCAGAGTGGGACCATTCCAGATTACAACTACTTAGAACTATAAGGGATACTCTCAGGGGGCAGACTCAGTGAGCACCAAAGCCTCACTGAAGCAAGTCTTGCCCCATAAGGGTGTCTATAGCACAGAAGTTCTCCCATCGTAGACACAGCTGATTCTCATAGCCAATTGGCCTGGAGGTCAATTCATCCCAGTAATACCAAAAACAATCAAGGTTTAACTACAACAAGACTGTACACAGCCCACAAAGGGGTGTATCAAGAGTGTCCACCTCAGTTAATTGAGGAGGCTGAGCCCCTGGGCCCTATAGGACACCTAGCACACAAAGCCACTCTATCAACACAGGGAAGCAGACAAAATGTGGAGACACAGAAACAGGTCACAAATGACAGAAATGGAGAAAAGCAAACTACTGGATATAGAGTTCAAAACCACAGTTATAAGGTTTTTCAAGAATTTTCTAGAAACTGCCGATAAATTTAGCCAGACCCTCAAGGATATGAAAAAGGACCAACTAGGAATTAAGTGTACATTGACTAAAAAAAAAAATAATAATATACAGAGGTCCAAATAATAATATACAGAGATCCAACAGTAAACTAGAGGATAACAAGAATCAAGTCAAAGATTTGAAATATGAAGAAGCAAAACACACCCAACAGGAAAAGAAAAAAGAATAAAAAAAAAACACCAAAAATATGAAGATGTGTAAGGAGCCTCTGGGACAACTTTAAGTGTACCAACATCAGAAGAAGAGAGAGAGCAAGATATTGAAAATCTACTTGAAGAAATAATGACAGAAAACTTCCCTCACCTGGTGAAAGAAATAGACTTACAAGTCCAGGAAGTGCACAGAACCCGAAACAAGAGGAATCCAAAGAGGACCACACCAAGACACATCATAATTAAAATGCCAAGAGCAAAAGACAAAGAGACAATATTAAAAGCAGCAAGAGAAAAACAGTTAGTTACCTACAATGGAGCACCCATACTACTGTCAGCTGATTTCTCCACAGAAACTATGCAGGCCAGAAGGGAGTGGCAAGAAATATTTAAAGTGATGAATAGCAAGAACCTACAACCAAGATTACTCTACCCAGCAAAGCTATCATTCAGAATTGAAGGTCAGATAAAGAGCTTCACAGATAAGAAAACACTAAAGGAGTTCATCACCACCAAACCAGTATTATATGAAATGCTGAAGGGTATTCTTTAAGAAGAGGAAGAAGAAGAAAAAGGTAAAGATAAAAAATTATGAACAGCAAATACATATCTATCAACAAGTGAATCTAAAAATCAAGTGAATAAAAAAACTCTGATGAGCAGAATAAACTGGTGACTATAATAGAATCAGGGGCATAGAAAGGGAGTGGACTGACAATTCTTGGGGGCAAGTGGGAATGGGAGGTGCGGGAAGAGACTGGACAAAAATCGTACACCAATGGATGAGAACAATGTGGGGTGGGGGGAAGACGGGCTAAGGGCAGAGGGTGGGGTGGCAACCGGGTGGAGGGGAGCTTTGGGGCAGAAAAAAGGAACAACTATTAATCTGAACAATAAACATTTATTTTTTTAAAAAGAGTATTTTTATTTTAAGTGAAAATGAACAGTTTAAAATAGAATAGGATGTTCTTCCCCAGCACACCACAGGCCACTGGAGGGCCTTCCTCTCATCTTCCTCTCCTTTACTAACTGCTCCAAGTTCAGCTCTAACGCCCTGCAAGCAGGAAGTATAAATAATGAAACTTACATAAAGCTTTTGTTTCTTTTATAGTTTATATACACCATATATAGGTCATGCTGTAAAATATGTTTCTTCATATGAATGAAAGCTACCAATTTAAAGTAGAAACTTTCTTTTTTTTTTTTTAATAAATATATATTTTATTGATTTTTTTTCGGAGAGGAAGGGAGAGGAATAGAGAGCTAGAAACGTCGATGAGAGAGAAACATCAAGCAGCTGCCTCTTGCACAACCCCTACTGGGGATGTGCCCGCAACCAATGTACATGCCCTTGACCGGAATCGAACCTGGGACCTTTCAGTCCGCAGACCGACGCTCTACCACTGAGCCAAACCGGCTTCGGCTAAAGTAGAAACTTTCGATCTGCTTTCCCCCCAGGGTCTGGGAGACGGGTGCCCTCCTGCACCATGCACACCCAGGGGCCAGTCCTGAGCCACCCACAGCCCATGTAGATGCTACCACTCCACCCTTTGCCCCACATCAGGATGCAAGAAAGACATTAGCATAAAGATAACTGCTCAGAATATTTTTAGGAAATAACTTACAAAACTTTAGTACTTTAAATATAGTAGCAAATTACTTATGACATAACACGCCTCTCAATTAATTAAGACACAGGAAAGTGTCCTGACCCTGTGCTGAGACACTCTAATCTAGAATATAGAAGACAGAGACCAGGCATCATTTTATTTTGTTCACTACTGTTTGCTGAGTGAATAAATGAGTGAGTAAAGCCCAAGGTATCCATGCATGACCTGACCACAGCTTGTATCCCCATCCAGCCAGGCCTCTCTACTAACCAATCTGGCTGCCTTTGTTTTAGGTACAGCCCTTGCCTCTAAAAGCAGATCACTGCACCTGCCCACCCCCCATATTCTTGAATCAAATACGATCTCCTATCTGAAGTATCATAGCTGCCTGATAACCCGCATGACTTCCCACAAATCCAGCCTCTTCCCCAGCACACTGCAGGCCACCTGGAGGGCCTTCCTCTCATCTTTCTCTCCTTTGCTGACTGCTCCGAGTTCAGCTCTAACTCCCTGGCAACCCAAGCATGACCGCTTGGTTTACCTCTGCCCACGCCTTGTCTCCTCATCCCTAGAGACAGGAACTGTGTGCATCGAGTAGTCACACGGGCCCTGGGTTACTCTAGAAGCAGCAGGAGTATTTTGAAAGTACGCCCTTCATTTCCTAGGAAACTGAAAGGAAATCCTAAACCTTTATTTCTATCACACATATCTGATCTATTATGCATTTATCTATGCACATACTATTAAATCAGCTGTCCTCATCTACCCCCAAAGGACTGTCTATTCATATGGCCCAAAACCCCAATAATATCTAATACGGTGACAGGCACCTAGTGGAGAGTAACTTGATAGTAAATCTATGGTTAAGACATCCCAGCTCGAACTATGGACCCCGATCCTGGCTGGAAACGGGTTCACTATGGCTCAAAAAAGGAAGTAGGGTTGTGGGATCTCTGGTCAGCATTTAGAAATGGTAGAATTTAGAAAAATACTGTATAAGTGGAGAAAGTTCAGCAACCCCCAAGGTGGTTGAACCTCCCCAGGAGAGAAGTGCCAACAAAATCCCCCACTGCTGGTTGTAAGGATTGCTGGTGTGGGGGTGGGGGCGCAAATACAACTCTGAATGTTCTCTCCAGAACTACTTTGCTAAGGGCCAGTCTCAGCACAGAGACCACAACAAGGACCCAAAGGCCAAAGGTGGGCCCAGAGCAAGGTCTCCTGTCTAACCAGGGTCAGGATGCTGCCAGCTGAACTCAAGTGAGATCGGAGCAGACTGTCCTCAGGCCTGGTTCTGGCTCTGTGCACACCCTAAGCACATCACTGTCACCTGCCCATTGAGCCCAAGTGTGTGTTATGAATAGTTTTTGATCGTCTCCCTTAGAAGAAAGCCACTGGGGAGGGAGTGGGGGAGCCTGGCACTACTCTGGCAGACATCATATCCTGTCTACACCAACTTCCTCTCAGCCACCACTGCCAGCTGCTGTGGCCTTGCACTTCCCTACCAGATGAACTGATGAGGAAACGTTTCAAATACAGGGCAAAGTCACCCCCTTGGGAACCTTAGCCTGAGAGCAGGTGACAGAAGCACGAATCACCAGCTCTGCCCACAAGCCACATCCTCCAGTCTAGAGCTTTTTTAAAAAAATATATTTTATTGATTTTTTACAGAGAGGAAGGGAGAAGGATAGAGAGCTAGACACATCAATGAGAGAGAAACATCAACCAGCTGCCTCTTGCATACCCCCCACTGGGGATGTGTCCGCAACCAAGGCACATGCCCCTGACCGGAATCGAACCCAGGACCCTTCAGTCTGCAGGCTGACGCTCTATCCACTGAGCCAAACCGGTCTTGGCGAGTGTAGAGCTTTGATGCCAGCCTTCTCTGCTTCTTCAGCTGAAGTGTGATGGGGAAGAAAGGAGGTAAGGGGAAGTCCCTCAGCCTCCAGCACTCTCACAAGAAAACGGTCACTGGCTGTGAGCTGGCAGCCACCCGCCACGGGAAGGGCAGGACCAGGGCCTGGCCAGGGCAGTTCTCTCTCTGCCAGACAAGGGCATTGGGGCTTCTGCAGCCACTTGATAACGTGTGCAAGTCTAGCAGGGCTCCAATGTCCTGAGGAAGTTACTCTTCCCTGAGGAAGGACAACTTCCTGAGATCTGGGGACAGCCAGGGAGCAAACCTGATGAGGTTCCGGTTTCAGTCAAAGGTTTGTTTCCTTGACATTCAGCGGTTCCACGGGGACTGTGGGCTCTCGGAAGGCAGAGGCCGGGCTTAAGTCCTTGCTACCTTTTCACGAGACCCTTGCTGAACAGGAAGGAGGTACACTGTCTCAGAGAGGAGGCACTGGATGTGGAGTCAGCGCAAAGCAACTATCGGCTCTTCAGAGCTATTGAACCTCAGTGAGCTCATCCATGAAACGGAGATAATCCCCCTACTTCCCACGGTTTTATGAGGATTAAGTGATAAACATTTTATGTCTGTATTTGTCTGGAACACTGTGGGTGTTCACAGTGCCCTTACCCTTCCTTCTGGGAACAGCCTGTGTGATGTGGTGACATCCCAAGGACCCACCCTCTTGCTTCAGGGCTCTCGCGCGCGTTCTCTCTCTCTCTCTCTCTCTCTCTCTCTCTCTCTCTCTCTCTCTCTCTCTCTCTCTCCCTCCCTCCCTCCCTCCCTCCCTCCCTCCCTCCCTCCCTCCCTCCTTCAGCAACTGCTTCTCAACACTGAGGACAGAGCAATCCTTTACCTCTCTTTGATTCTTGGGGATGGAGGCGAAGACCCCAGGGAGTAGGGAAAGGGGGAGATGAACTCAAACTGAAAGCAATTCTGGAGCTGAGTCCTAAAGCAGAGGGACCAGCAAGAAGTCTAATAATAAAAACCTATAACAGGAAGCAGCAGAAAGGGGTGGGTCTGATGCTTTTCCAGCAAGGCCACTCTGGTTTACTGCCAGTTTGAGGCCAGGCAGCGTGCCCTGTGTAGTGGCCAACCCCCTCCTGAGTTCTGTGGAAGCAAGGCTTCTACTCCCCATCTGACCTGTGTCCCCCTCCCCCCCCCATCCCCCTCCTCCCCTCAGAGGCTGAGGAGGGAGGCGGCTCGGTGGCAGAGGTTCCCTTCCCTTTCCTGCTCTGCACCCCCAGCCGGTTAGCCCCTCCTTGTTTCCTTCCCACTGCGGGGAGGGAAATGCCGGTGGGGTTGGGGTTTCCTTAAGCTTCGGGTCCTCTGGGACTCACCCCTGACTAGTCAGGCTCCTTAGGCCAGGCCTGGGGAAAACCCAGCACAGAAATAGGAACCATAAAAAATTCCCAGCCGTTTCTATCGGCCCTAGTCAATCATGATAAATCTTAGGAACAGACAAAAATGGCACGGCTCCTCTGAGAGGCAGGGGAGAGGTGGTCGAAACTTTCCTGCGAAGGGGATTCTGGAGGCTTCAGGGAAAGCAGGCAGGGGGTTTTTATTTTGAGCAAATACAGAATGTGAGCTGGTGGTTTTTTTAAAGTTCCCTCTCAGAACCACCTTTCACCAGATCCCTTGTGGCTGGACACTTCTCCCAAATGTGGTAGCCCCAGCCCATATGCCCAGCCACAGTGGTGGGGCACACTGGGAGCTGAATCTACAACTTCCCCAGAGATAGCACTGTCCTGGGTACCGCATGCTGCTGAGCCCTGGGCCACAGCTGCCTCCAAGTCTTCTCGTGCATCCACTGATCGGCCCACTGCACAGATGGGCAGGGGTGAATGTGGTGAGTTTGTGCACATAGTTTGGGAGTCCAAGGCAACGCTGGGCACAAAGGCCCCTCCCTGGCTGCCAGAAGGACAGGGCTGTAGGAGCAGCCCAGCCTGCCCTCCACGTGTCTCTCCTGGTGGGCAGTAGGCACAGCTGTGGCCAGCTGGGCACTACTCCCAAAGGGCAAGAGCCCAGGAGGTGGGAGGTACCAGCTCCTGCTGCCTCGGCCCCCTTGGCGGCCACAGCCAGCACCGCGGCAGTAGCAGCTCTCAGACAATGAGAGTTATTTTCAGCCAGCGCTTTAACACAAGCCAGCTGGCCAGTGTGCGGGGCGGGAGTCCTCCACCCAGCCCGCCCAGATGGCAGGCAGGCCCGGCCCATCGCCTACGCCGCTGCCGGCTGCGTCACTGTTTGTTTATCTCGTTGTTTTAGCACAACTCCTCCTAACTGCCCCCCAAAACAACAATACTTTCAAAAGGATATAAAAGAATCAGAGAATCTGATCAAAGGTCCAAAAGATAAAATTAAAAGGTCCAGACATGGGAAGCACAGCAGCCCCTCCAAACACCCACTCTTTTCCCCAGCTCCGTGACTGGCGGGCGCAGCGCAGGGGAGGAAGTGGAATGAATTAGTGGCCAGATCTCACTGCAGCCTCCATGGATCAAGGCCGAGCCTGGCTTTGCTGCCAAACCAGAGGACAAAGCTCAAGACTGCTCTCCCCGCCAGCCATGCTCCCATCCTTCTTTTCAGAGCTCAGGTTTGGAGAAGACAACTTGAGACAAACAGTCTAGAATGAGCCTGATTCAACGATGAAAGATTCTGAGAGAAGAACCATATTCTGTGGCTGAAAGGGAATCACAGGAACAGTTCATGACACTTGGCTGGAGGGAGAGGTACCCCACCCCATGATGAGTGGGGTGGACACTTCAGCCAGCCCCATATACGTTGGAGAGTTCGAGAATAGAAAGGGGTGGACAGTAGCAATCATGTCCCTGGACACTAGGCCCCAAGCTCCCCCTCCTCTGCTTCTCATCTCTCTCCATACACCACCCTCTGCACAGGAACTCCTGGATGCAGCGCAGCTCCAGCCACACACACATTTTGCTCTAGGCCTGAGCTGCCCTATTAGACTTACGGGGGATTTGCTGGGGTACCTCATGACAAAAGACATAAAAAGTGGTGCTCCATGACTTAAGTGTTTGTAGTGGCTTACACTGTCTTTCTGTCTTTGTTTAATTGAAGCTATCACTCTGGGGACAAGCTGCCAGGGTAGAGCCAGCTTCCACAGGCTCGGAGCCCTGCCTGGAGAACGTGCTTCTGTGGTCATTGATGACTCTATAACCAGAAGTGACATGCTGAGCAGTTCTGAGCCAAGTCCCTGAGCAGCCCGGAGGAAAAGAAAGATGGATTCACCAGATGTCTCAAGCTGAGCTCTGCAACGCACACCAGGGAAGTTAGATGGAGAAGAGGTCCTAGAAGGCCAGCATCAATCAAACACAGAGGTGGCTTTTTCCAAATACAACTGTGCCCTTCCGGCCCCTTCTTCACCCCAGAGGACTCCTCCATTGTAGTCTCAGGAGGCATAGGAAGCTGGAGAGTCTCAATGCCAGCACAATTCCCAGTTCTACCCTCTGCCACAGTACCAGCCTCACACCTGACATCAGGTAACCTCTGCAAGTAGCTGCCCCCTCCCAACCCCGGCTGAGGACACCCTCTTCTGGCCTATTTAGTCAAGAAGCACACTATCTCAGGAGGACTCCTGTTAACTCTTCCCAACTGAGACCCCAGGGCCCCGCTAAAAAGCCACCGCCACAGCAACCTGATCTGTCTGTTGGCTCCCCAGCCCCTCCTCGCGGTTAGCCAGACCCACACTCTCCCCTGTTACGCAGGATGGAAACTATTCTGCTGGGGGCAGCCGGCTTTGCAAAGCCAAGGAGTCTTCGGGCAGAGCCTCACATTCTCCCTGCAGCCAACCAAGGTCCTCCCTTTTCATGATATTCTGCCCTCCGGCCTAGGGAACCCTAACAGGCAGCACTACCTCTCAGATGACACATTTCTGGGGTTACATCCCACAAAAGGCATTTTCCTCTCTCTCCCCGATACTCAGAGACCCAGTACATCTCCCTCCCAGAGTCTCTCATCCATACCTTCTCTTCATCCCCACTGTCACCACCAAATGGGCCCGTACTAGTCACTCTTGACCTCTGGGGTCCTTCTAGCTGGCATTCCTACTTCTAGCACCTCTACCCCACCCAACCTGCACCTGGATGAATTTCTAAACTTCCCAGCACATCAGATAAATTATGTCTCTTCTCAGTTCAAAAATCTTCTCTGGCCCAGCTGGCATGGCCCACTGGTTGAGCAGACCTAGGAACCATGAGGTCACAGTTCAATTCCCAGTCAGGGCACATGCCCAGGTTGCAGGCTCGATTCCCAGTGGGGGAACGTGCGGGAGGCAGCCAATCAATGATTCTCTCATCATTGATGTTTCTATCTCTCTCTCCCTCTCCCTTCCTCTCTCAAATCAATAAAAAATAAAAAAATAAAAATTTTAAATCTTCTCTGACTCTTAACATTTATACAAGAAAACCTAAATGCCTCTGCCTGCTGTTCTTAGCATCTTAAAATGAGAAAGAGCTTCAGAGGCGAGATTCTCCTCAGACCAGCCTTATCCTCTCGTGGACTCTCTTTTCTGGAATAGCCACTCTTGTTACAGGATTTGCTTGTAATCTTCTGAATCCCTACCTAATACCTGACTCAAAATCCAACAGCTCTGTGACTACCAACCTCAACTAATCAGCCCCTCTTCTGAGCTTCAAAACATTGTCATATACAGAGAATATGGCAGAGACCTATTTGCTATCCCCCAACACCTTCTCATCTTCCTTACTAATGAGTCTCCAATATTCAGATGGGCACATGACAGCCCAGAATGAATATATTTCTCATCTTCCCTGACATGTAGGATGCAAGCAGAAGCTGTATGTATTATACAAGTTCTCAGAAATGTCATTAAAGGGGGGGGGGGCAGGGGGAGAAATTAAAGGGAGGGAGTATATACCCTTCTTTTATCCCTTCTGCTTCCAGCTGGTTGGAATGCAGAGGTAATGGTCGGAACTTCAGCAGCTATTCTAGACTATGAGGTAACGCTGAGAATGGAATTCCAGATGGCTGAAGCTACAAGAAAATCACTGCTCACTGATACCATGTACCTTAGCACAAATTGAATGTGTTCCATACAGTGTCTTTTCATGTGTGTGTTTCCTCTATTTACAATTAGAGCATGGACTCCTTGAAGATAGAAGTCATGTCTTACCTTCTTTGAGTCATGTGCAAGTGCTTACTGAAGAGCTGATTAATCCCTCTACTACCGTTCCCACCACCAAGTCCTTTGTTCAGCCCCTGGTTATTTTTAGAGGGCTTTATCCCACTTCTCATCATTGCCCTCTATTTCTGGGCTCTCTCCCCTTAAACCTACCTTATGTCCTACAGCCCAAATCATTTTCCCTAAATGCTGCTTCTCCCTCAGCAAACTCCCAGCCTTCTCATTCTGAGTTTCAACTATGACCTTCAGTTCATGCCATAAATCTAAGCCACTCACCTGTCCCACTCTTTAACCAAATTTATCTTCTTTTTTTAATTGGTTTCAGAGAGGAAGGAAGAGGGAGAGAGAAAGATAAAAACATCAAAGATGAGAGAGAATCATTGATCCTGCACGTCCCCTCTTGGGGATCGAATCCACAACTGGGCATGTGCCCTTGATCTAAATGGGACCCAAGGACCCTTTAGTCACAGGCTGATGCTCTATCCACTGAGCCAAACCAGCTAAGGCCCAAATTCATTTTCTTATAGCCTGCTAGACTACATGCTCCTGGGAACAGAGATCACTACCAGCTTGTTTACCACTGTAGTAGGTGTTCAATAAAGACAGGGCAAGTTGGATTTCCTTATAATACATTCCTCCTCCTCCTGTCCCTAAGTTTTCTACTAAATCACATCCCAGAGAAATTAGCTCCCTCCCAATTGCCAGACATGCTCCTCCTTCAATTCAAAACAGGTGAAATCCCACCTTCTCTAACAAATCTTTCGTAAGTTAAGAGTGGTAGGATCTACCTCCATATAGAGTCTTTTCATGTGTATTTCTCCCAAACCAGTGTTTTCACACATTGACTAATGTTTTTAAAATGTTCATGGAGTTGTGATTTATGCCTAATGTCTCTATCTTTTTTGGACGTTCAAATAAATATCCTACCACAAATCTCACAGTGTGGTTAAAGGTCTAAATGAGGAGCCACATTACCCTGGTATGAATGTGTGGCATATGGAGAGTTATTTAATCTCTATGAGTCTCAGTTTCCTCACTTATAAAATGGAGGTAGGAATGGTACCGATTTCATAGGGTTGCTATGATAATTAAGTTAACATATGTAAAGCATTTAAATCAGAACCTAGGTAGTAAATGCTATACATAATGCTAGCTAATTTTTTTTTTTTTAATCCTCACCCGAGGATATGTTTTCATTGATTTCTAAAAAGAGAGGAAGGAAGAGAAAAAAACGTGGATGTGAGGAACATTGCCTGGCTGCCTCCCATACATGCCCAGACCAGGGATTGAACTTGCAACTTCTGGGTGTACAGGATGACACTCTAACCAACAGAACAAACCTCACCAGAGCCATATGTTTTTGTTGTGCTTTTTTAAACTCAACATTTAGCTGGAAAACAATTATATGCCAAGCATTAAGTAGGAGCTGGGGATATAAAAATATATAGGGCAGGATCTTTACATTCAGGAAGTTTCTATCCAGAGGGCAAGGTAGACAAGCAAACTGAGTCTGAGTGCAGACAGCACTTCTGTGAGATCCCACATGGCACTGTGGGATCTTGGGGAGGCAACATCTAACTGGACAAGGAATCAATTAAGGCTTCCTGGAAATGCTACAGAATTTAATGTTAAACATCAGCAGAAGGGAGTCAGGCAAAGGCAGAGAAGGAAAGGAATATGGTGATATTCTATGTAAGGAGACAGCACTTGTAAATACACCATAAAAAAGGCACAAAACACCATAAAAAGTCCAGGAGTCCCTATGTGATTCATGATAATAGAATGAAAAAGTATATGGAGAAATTACAGGCAGGGAACAGTCAGGTGACAAAGGGTCTTAGGAGCTAGGTAAGTAGGCGGGCATGGGTAGGGCAATAATGATGCTACTATCAAAACAAAAATAGTAATACTGATTTATTGACAGAACTGTGATAAGAGTTCTATATGAATTATTAGGTCATTCAGTTCTCACAGCAACCTACGAAGTTGGGACCATGATCATTCCCATTTTACAGGTGAGAAACCAAATGCTCAGAAAGGCCAGGAAATTTATCCAGGGTCACATAGCCAGTATGGGGTGGAGCTGGGATTTGAAACCAGGTCTGACCCCAAAGCCTGAGCTTATATCCCCACACAATGATTCCTCTGAGACAATCCTATATAATAAAGGTAATATGCAGATTGACCATCACTCCAACACAAAGATGGCTGCCCCCCCTGTGGTCAAAGATGGCCACTCCCAGGTGGACACAAGATGGCCACCACAAGATGACCAGCAGAGGAGGGCATTTGGGTGTGACCAGGCCTGCAGGGGAGAGCAGTTGGAGGGGACCCAAGTCTGCAGGGGAGGGCAGTTGGAGGGAACCAGGTCTGCAGGGGAGGGCAATTGGGGGTGACAGACAGCAGGGGAGAGCAGTTAGGGGCAATCAGGCCTGCAGGAGAGGGCAGTTGTGGGTGACCAGGCTGGCAGGGGAGGGCAGTTAGGGGTGACCAGGTTGGCAAGAAAGGGCAGTTAGGGGTCGACCAGGCCAAAAGGCCGACAGGGGAGCAGTTAGGCATTGATCAGGCTGGCAGGCAGAAGCAGTTAGGGGCAATCAGGCAGGCAGGCAGGCAGGCAGGCAGGCAGGTGAGCGGTTGGGAGCCAGTAGTTCTGGATTGTGAGAGGGATGTCCAATTGCCCTCTAGGGGTCCCAGATTGGAGAGTATGCAGGCTGGGCTGAGGGATTTCGTGCACTGGGCCCTATTATCCCTCCTCTGCACTTTTTCAAATTGTACACATCCTTCAGGACCAATACAATCAACCTTCCTCATGAACCCTCCCCCGAACAACCCTGACTTCACACACTCCTTTCTCTCAACTTCAGAGAGATTTACAATCATTTCTCCAACACTAGTGTCTTTGATGTATCACACACTGTGCCACCTGGGAAACTTGTTTTGCCTTGCAGTAAACTATATAGTAGTATTTATATAGAAAAGGGAAACTATGCCAAAACCGGTTTGGCTCAGTGGCTAGAGCGTCGGTCTGCAGACTGAAAGGTCCCAGGTTCGATTCTGGTCAAGGGCATGTACCTTGGTTGCAGGCACATCCCCAGTAGGGGGTGTGCAAGAGGCAGCTGATCGATGTTCTCTCATTGATGTTTCTAACTTTCTATCTTTCTCTCTTCCTCTCTGTAAAAAATCAATAAAATATATTAAAAAAAAAAAAAAAAGAAAAGGGAAACTACACCTTACACACATCTACTCTGGATCAGACACTGTACTGGATGGATCCTTTAAGTACAAGATTGCATGGAAGATTCATCCTCTCTCATATTCTTACTAGAGGTCTGGTGCACAAATTCCTGCAAGGGTGGGTTGGGCCGGCCAGCCCTGAATGGGGTGATCAGCCAGGCTGGCCAGGGGGAGTGGCCAAGAGTGGTTGGCCAGCCAGCCCCGCCCCCTGGTCGAACTCCCAGTCGAGGGAACAATTTACATATTAGCCTTTTATTATATAGGATTCGTCTTTCATATTCTATATTATTCCCCAAACTAGACTATAAACTCTATGAGGGCATGCACTTTGCCTTGAACACACTTGTGCCTAGACAAGGATTACTGGCACTTTTCTAACATACTGTGGTTGTTCAGGAGACAACAGAGGCCAGCTGGGGGCAGCACTCCATCTCACCCAGTGCACCAGCTACAGACCCAGTCTGGTGCTCCAGGAGTCTCATTATAAGTCCAGGATCTTATTATCGAACCATGAAATTTAATTACTCCCTTCCTACTTCCAGATTACATGTGGGAGAGGCATGACTCCTGCTTTATGGAAGGGTAAACTGAGGCCCAGCATGGGCACACACACATCGGTCACAATTCCTGTCAGCTGGGGAGAGGCACTACAAGTCCTCTGTCTCTCTTTGCCTTTTCAACTGCTCTCAAATGGAGTCCATCCCCAGCCTCAGTGGTCCTGTCCTCTCTGAGGAGGAATCATGTGACCCCAGGCTGCTCTTGATCCATGAGCCATCCTCCTAACAGTCCTTCCCTGCTCCTGTCTTTAAAGCCAGAGCTTGACAACAGAGATCCTATCTGCCCACACCCCAATTCCATCTTTGAGTATCCGAGCTTTTTTACATCTCCTCTGATTTCCAGCTAGCAAAAAACACTTCTTTGGAGTCAGACTTCTGAGAATTCACATCTTGACCCAAAGACACCCTGAATCTTCTCTGCTTGTCACAATGTCTGGAGCCCAATGTGCCATGTTCACTCAGGGTCATGGAGGAGAGGAAAAACATTTGCTGGCACTTTTCTCAAATGATCTCACTTACTGCTCTCAATAACCACTGGCGGTAAATGTTATTATTCCTGTTTAACTGAGGACAGAATTAAGACACTTAGACCAACTGGCTCAAGGTCACACAGAAAGAGGCAGAACCCAGATTCAAACCCAGATATGTGGCCTACAACATACTTTTTGTCAGGACACGGCTTTTTCTACCATGTCCTGGCATCTCCTTATAAAGAAAACAAATCTCCATTTCTAACTTGGGAAGGCCCACCTGCATTTGTCTGGCTGGCCTTGGCTGATCATTAAACAGCACTTCCCTGTCCAGCCCAACTAGGCTGGAACCAGCTTAGCAAAGTATGTGGGCCGGACACCTGAAGTTTAAGGCTTTTGTCTCAGAGTAAGAGGGTGATCATGCACAGCAAAGGGGCAAGGGAACTGCCCTCTTGGACACCACATGGTGACAATGCCCTCAGATCTGAATGGCATTGCAGACATTCAAACTGCTACAGATAAAAGCATGGGCTTTGTTTGGAATCAGGGATGATCTATATTTGAATCCTGGTACTTTTCATGAGATAGTGAGGAAGTTATTAAACTTCTCTGAACATGTTTCTACATCAATAAAATGTGGTGAAGTATAAGACCTAACTCTTATAAGACTCCAGGAAAGGGATGAATGACTGGAAGGACTGCACGGTGCCTGGCACAGTGCTCTATAAATGGCAACTGGAAGGAGCTGTTCCCGGAGTTGCAGCCGACTAGAGTTAGCTTCTAAGCACATAAGCAAAATGTAATTTCACAGTTCTTTAAAATACACAATAGAGTGTATAGGTATAGCTAAGCAGTATAGGTTAAATATATTTACATGTTTATTTCTCTAGGTTACAGCAATTGCACACAAAGACCTTTAAAAGAAGAGACTGGGATACCAACAGTCACCCAGGGAATTCACAAAAAAACTGAGACCAAAATTCAGAAAGAATTGAATCACTAACTAAGGTGCCCTGCTGAGTGATCTGGGACAATTCCTCTGAATTTTGCTAAGTTGTCATTCATGTTCTGCTGTCAAATCCCTCTCATTGCCTCCTGACATCCTGTGATCTGCAAACCTGAGGTCTGATTCTGCCACAAATCTGTTTTTGGCTCCCTAAACTAACTCCTCTTTTCAACAACTCTGCTTCTCTCCTTGTGACACTGCTTAAGTCCTCTAAGCTGTCCCTCCCAGTCACTTGAAGGATTGTGCTATCTGTGGGAATATAGAGAAAAGCATGAGAATGTTTCAGCCCTAGATTTTAATTGACCAGTAGACATTGATGATTCTCAAATACGTGTTTCTATTTCAGAGAAACATCAATGATGAGGATCATTGATTGGCTGCCTCCTGCATGCCTCCCACTGGAGATCGAACCAGCAACCCAGGCATGTGCCCGTGACTGGAATCAAACCCAGGACCCTTCAGTCTGCAGGCTGACGCTCTATCCACTGAGCCAAACTGGCTAGGGCTCTCTCCCTCTCTCTCTTTTTTGTACTCATCCAAGGATATTTTCTTATTTATTTCAGAAAGAAAAGCAGGGAGAAGGAGAAAAAAAAAATCCATGTGTGAGAGAAACATTGACTGGTTTGCCTTTCATACCCACCCCTACCAGGGATTGAACCCACAACCTGGGTATATATCCTGACTGGGAATTAAATTCATGACTGTTTGGTGTATGGAACAATGCTCCAACCAACTGAGCCACACTGGCCAGGGCTCTCCTGTATTCTCTCTTTTTAAAAAATATATTTTATTGATTTTTTTTACAGAGAAGAAGGGAGAGGGATAGAGAATTAGAAACATTGATGAGAGAAACATCAATCAGCTGCCTCCTGCATACCCCCTACTGGGGATGTACCCGCAACCAAGATACATGCCCTTGACCGGAATCGAACCTGGAACCCTTCAGTCCGCAGGCTGATGCTCTGTCCACTGAGCCAAACCGGTTAGGGCTCTCCTGTATTCTCTTAATCAATGGCAACTCCATCTAACTAATCTAACAAGCTAGAAATTTGGATGTTACCCATAATCCCTCCCTTTTCGCTCATCTCTACCTTCTGAATGTCAAAAGTCATCAAGGTCTCAAAATGTAATCTTTGAAAGTATTTATTGCCTCTGTTCCTTTATCTCCACCATGCAAACCAGCCTTGGTTTTGGCTCCTTCATTGTCACCACACCACCAGGCCTCCCATTCGGCCGCCCGGCTCCAATTCTGATTCTCTCCCACGGCTACTTACCAATCTGCCCACAATTCGAAATCTGGCCATACCATTCTCCTACAGAAAGCCTGAGTTCCTTCCACATGGCATTCAGAGCCCTCCTTATCACTTCAGCCTCCACTCCCTCCACTCTCTGCCTCATACCTCACACTCCAACAGCCCCGAGCAGCTGCATGAGGATTCTCTGAATACATCATGCTGTCCTCCCTGCCCATGCTGGCCCCTCTACCTGAAATGCTTTCTTGCCCACATTATTCCTAATTATCCCTGCAGCCAGTAGGGGTTTCCTCCTTACAGGCAGTGTTCCTCTGGCTCCACCTCCCCACTGTGTTCCCTGATGCTCCTGCATAGACGTACCAGTGCCCTTCCCAAGTCGTATACTGCAATTACATGTTTAATGTGCTTGTCTCCCCTTCCAGACTCAACTCCTTGGAAAGACATTGTCTTGGTCATCTTTACTTCTCTGGCATTTAACCCAATTCTCCAAGTGTCCAATAAATGCTTGTTGAGTGAATGAGCACTAGGCTGCACTTGGTGAGTCTCTGAGGGCTGGTATCATGTCCCTTTCCATCTCCAGGCAGGAAGATGACACCTTAACCATTCTCAGTTTGCCACCATGGAGACCCTGCACACTACCAGGCTACTGATGTGAATCTTCACCTGTCCTACCATAGAATAAGACTGAGGTGAGCTCCCTGCCATCTTGCCTCTAAGACCATCAGAGGCGGCTAGCACTGCTTTTACAATGTTATCATACCATCTTGACATTTTCTTGGGCATTTATAGGCAACAAGTACTAAAGTAGTTTCTTTATAGTTTTTGGAGGCATCAACTGAGAAGCCAGATGCCATCAGACTCTCTCTAGCTGACTACCCCTCAAACCCTGAGTTTATGCACATAACTTTTAACAAGGATGTTCTGGGGAAATGACAGATAAATGCTTTGGGAGCTCAGGGGGGATCTGTTGCCCCATAAATGCACAAGGTTCTTAATTCCTTAGTCACTCACGATGCCAGCAGTAATTAACCCAGCCCTAAGGGAGCAACTAAAGCTGCTATTGGGCCACCAATCTGGAATTCATGCCAGATGCATCAGAAATAATGTGCAGACGTGAGCACTTTACAAGGGATTCACCAAGTGCCAGAGCCTGAGGATAATGAGTGCTTGTGTGATGCTGATTCTGCTGAGAAGCAAGTAAAAACAGAATGCCACAACCACAAACAAGAAGTCTGTCCAAAGGAAAGGGCCCAAGCATACTCTGGACACAGAAGGTTCCTATAAAGATGCTCCTTCCCAGTTAGCTATCTCTCATCAATCGTTTGAGAATGTTGTCTGGACCTCACTCTAAGGCTGGCAATGAGGGGGGAGGGGGGAGTGTGTGATCTTCAATCTGCAAATGAGCCCACATAACAGAGGCCCACACCATGAGTTCAATAAAGTCCCAGGAGCACAGCACTCAGCCTCAGCAGGCCTGTGCTGGCTGTGTTGGCCTTGGTAAATACCCCAGTGCCGAAGGCTCTTGAAGTCCAATCCCTCCATGGCTGTACTAGAGAAGAAATGGTTAAAGGACAGGCCAAGGGCAACCCAGGTTCCTGGAAGCCCTCAGGCCTGTGGAGAGGTCATGACAAAGCCAACATCAGTGACTAGGATGACAAGGTGACTAATGTGTGGTGTGCATCTTAGTGATTTCACAACTCTGAGGTACACAAAACCAGTCCCTACCCATCAACAATAACTCATATTTCTTGGGTATTCTCATTGAATCCCTTAATACCAGATTTCTGACTTCAAGAGGTTAGTGGTCTTAGAATATTTCTACTTAAAATTTACTGAGCACCCACTCTGCCATTCACTGCCCTGGATCCTTTAATGTTATTTAATCCTCACAGAATTCCTGGAAGCTAAGTAGTATTATCCTGATTATACAAATAAAGAAATTAAGGCTCAAGAAAGTTAAGGCACTGGCCACGGTCACAGTGCTAATAAATGGGAGAACCAGGATACCAATCCAAATTCATTGAACCACAAAGCTCTTACAAGAAACCTGGCTAAGCACCTGGTCACAGGCAGAAGGAATCCCTGATCTCCTTGCAGTTTCCCAGGCCAGACTTATTCCTCCTCTAGCCAGGAACACACAGAGTGACTTCAGGAAATCTTGAGAGAATCAGGCTTGAGGAGCCCTGGAAAAATAAGTATCTATTTACAGTTAATCAGTACCCTGCCCAGCCCTGCAGACAGTTCTGACAAGTGGAGCAGGAAAGAGGCAACCACAGGCTCTGACGGGGCCCACCTGGGGCTAGGACCCAGCTGGCCCCACACGAGCAATGCTCTGAGCCCTGCCCAGGCTGGCTGCACTGCCATGGGGAGCCCTTCTTAGGAGAAACACTCAGAAGCCAGGATCTAGAGTCTACAGATAGCTACCCTTCACTATTTTGCCCAAAATTTGCCTTGTCACCTCATCTAAAATATTGCCTCATTACTTTCTATCCCCTTAACTTCTTTCTCTTTATGGCACTCACTGCTACTTAACATTTATTACATATCTGTATATTTGTTTATTGTTCTCCCCAACAACAATCTGAACATTACGGGACAGGTCTCTTTTGTTCACTATGGTACCCCTTATGTTTAAAAATCAGAGTAAATACTCAATAAATTATGTTGAATGAATGAGTGATCGCACAATCAAACATTTAAAAACTCTACTTCCATCCTAGTGGGCTACATAAGAAGCAGGACACCCGAAACCGGTTTGGCTCAATGAATAGAGCGTCGGCCTGTGGACTGAAAGGTCCCGGGTTCGATTCTGGTCAAGGGCATGTACCTGAGTTGCGGGCACATCCGTAGTAGGGAGTGTGCAAAAGGCAGCTGATCGATGATTCTCTCTCATCGATGTTTCTCTCTATCCCTCTCTCTTCCTCTCTGTAAAAAATCAATAAAATATATTAAAAAATTTAAAAAAGGACAAATAATGCTGACTTCCCAGGAAGTCCCATCAAACCTGTCCTTGCACCCTAATGTTCTTCCCAAATATCTCCCTTAAGTCCCCCACAGATTACCCCCTGGTCCACAAGACTTAACACACTCCAGAGCAGGCACTCAAGGGAGAAAATGGAGCAGAGCTCGGGAGGAGACACATTTCTCCTCCAGTTAAATACAGCCCAGGACCTTGGCAAATTAAAAGCTCCCTCTTTACTGAATCCACTGAGCTTTAGTTATAGGTCGTACTTTTTATTTTTGTAACCAGCCAATCCACCAAATTATAGGCTCAGGCACGGGAGACACGCCAAACACTGGGGCCAGCCTAGCAGAGGCACTGCCCTTTCTGGCCTGAGTGGGGGTATAGGGCTGAGGTCTGAGCACCAGTCAAACCTGAAAGGGCAGAGGGCATGGTAGCTTTGCTGGGCAGAGCTGAGTGAGCAGCCCAGTCTCGCTCAGGCCACCGTGCTGCCCAGAGGGGAGCCAGATTCCAGGGCTTTCCACACAGCAGTCACAGTGAACTCTTAAACTATAAAGCAGATCAGGTCACTCCCCTGCAATTAATATTTGAACTCCAAGGCCACAAAGGTCCCTATGACCTGGCCCTGCTCACTTCTTTTCTGCCTTCTCGAACATCTTTTCAGCATCCTTTCAACTAAATCTGGCATTCCTTCGGTTGCTTGAATGTGCAAAGTTCAGGGCTTGCGTAGGTTTGCTCTCTCTTCCTAGAAAACGCTTCCCCCCAGGTCTTCATGTAGAGCTATAACAATGGATCAGGGTGGTGGGTCTGCAAGATTGGAGTAGAGAGACCACTAAAGTGTCTATTACAACAGACTAGACCAGTGTTTTTCAACCTTTTTTGGGCAAAGGCACACTTGTTTCATGAAAAAAATCACGAGGCACACCACCATTAGAAAATGTTAAAAAATTTAACTCTGTGCCTATATTGACTATAAAGTAATTCTCTTGAATAGGAATCAAATAAACACAAAGAAAGTATTTTATAATTACTTTATTATGAAATATTAAGTAAACAAAATAGTGAAAAATTATAAAATTCTTGTCTTGTCTGCACCTACGGCACACCAGGCAACATCTCGCGGCACACTAGTGTGCCGCGGAACAGCGGTTGAAAAACGCTGGACTAGACAAGTGATAAGGGCCAACTAAAGCAGTGGCAGTACACATGGAGAAGGGAGAGGAGAAGCTTAGACTGACTTCCAAACGTGTGGCCTAGATGATAGCTTGGAGAGGGTGCCATTCCCCTACACTCTACCCTAATGCAGTGTTCATGAAAACACTAGCAGGTAGAAAGTGGCTCACAAACATTGGATACTAATACTATGCAATGAGATGTACTGAACAGCTACCATGAACAAGGTGTTGTGGATCATATACAAATTAATTAGTACAAGACAACATTTTACTCTAAAGGAAGGTAAGGTAGACTTGGCAAAGGAAAGAATTAGCCCCAAGCTTGGCAACTAGAAATGAAAGCTTCTATATTTTTGGACTTCTGCAGTTCACAGGTAACATGTGGGATTATCTCCTATCCAGCTTTACTTGAAGCAAATTATTCTGATTCTCTAATATGTAAGGATTAAGCATTTATTTCTCATAAACTGCAATGATTCAACTAAACAAACCAACCCATGAATATCAGAAACCACATACCATCTAATCTCTACTTCTCACTGAAAGGTCTCCACGGCCTTTTCTAACGACCAGAGGCTCTTTAGACAAAACTCTGTGAACTAACCACCGGTCTGATCCAAGCTCATCTGTTTGTAATGGGACTCCTCTCTCCTAGCAGACAGGGCTCCAGGCTGCCCCCTCATACAGCTGGCTCATCCTTCCTCTTTAATCTCCTCCCATATGCTCTGGCTTACAACAGCCTCCTCTCTCCTGATCCACACCTGTCACCTTTAAGAGCTGACTTAAAGTCAATGCCCTCCTTAGAACGCTGCCTGACTAGCAATCCTATGCTGACCCTTCGCTGACTCTCCAACCCTTCTGTGCCTGTAGCTGTGTGACACCCATACCTTACGATCTCATTTGGTCTTCAAAATACACACGATTGGGCCCCAGCCGGTGCTCAATGGTTAGTGTCAGCGCACAGACTGAAGGGTCACAGCTTCTATTCTGGTCAAAGGCATGTATCTCAGTTGCTGGCTCAATCCCCATCCCCAGTCAGAGAATGTGCAGGAGGCAACCAATCGATGTGTCTCTCTCTGTCTCCCTACCCCAACTTGCTTCCACTCTCTGAAAAAAATCAATAGAAAAAAATATATATATATCCTCGGCTGAGAATTAACAACAACAAAATACATATGACTGAGCAAAAAATAGTATCCCCAAATTATGGATAAAGTAACTGTGCACATAGAGACCCTCATAGACAACTGGTTTTAATTCTCTAGTTTTTCAAAGTACAGTTCAAAATAAATACTCTGGGGGGGGGAAATTCTGTCTCTCCATCTTAGTGAGCATTGTCTTCTATTCCTTTGGTATTGTCCTTAGCACTCAGAAAAGTGCTATATATACAGCAGGCATCTAAGACACATTTCCTTAATAAATCAAGAAAGGAAGGAAGCCGAAATTGGTTTGGCTCAGTGGATAGAACGTCAGTCTGCGGACTAAAAGGTCCCAGATTCCAGTCAAGGGCATGTACCTTGGTTGCGGGCACATCCCCAGTAGGGGGTGTGCAGGAGGCAGCTGATCGATGTTTCTCTCTCATCGATATTTCTAGCTCTCTATCCCTCTCCCTTCTTCTCTGTAAAAAAAATAAAAAAAAATAAATAAATAATAAGAAAGGAAGGAAAATGAAATGAAAACAGAAAGTTTCTCATAGACTTCCAAGGCTCTCTGTCTCTGGCCTTCAATTAGAGAGGAGCCTTGGTTATGCTTTCTCCTAATAATCTCTTCTTTGCCTCCCAGGGAAATATAATTTATAACTAAATATTTATTTGTTTAATGTCTTTCCCCATGAAGGCAAAGGTGATAATTTGTTTTTTTCACCACTGTATTCCCCGTGGTATCAATGGCACAAAGAAAATAAAAAATACAAAAAACAAACAACAAAAACTTGTTGAATAATTAGTGTTCTGGTGGGAGAGCTGAGATTCAAATCCAAGCATGGCTTACCCCCAAACGCAAACCTTTCCACCACACCTCTAAGCAAAGGAAGACTTGTTCTGGAACTTCTCCTATATTCTGCCACACAATCACCTCCAAAGCAGCACTGAGTGCAGAGAGCCGATACTAGAAAGAGGAGTAAACTGTGGTTAAGGATATGAGCTTTGGAGTCAGATTGCTGGATTTAAATCCAGACTTCAACACGTAACTGTAAGATCTAAATGAGCTATGTAACCTCTGTGGACCTCAGTGTCCTCACCTATAAAATGGAGATAATAATAAATACTTCATAGAGTTGTGATGGTTAAATGAGATAATGTATGCAAAGAGCTTTGCATGGTGCCTGGCATGAGATTAGCACTCAGTAAATGTTAGCTATTAAAATTATGAGCTATCCATATTCCTGGGAGACAAGAATCTAGAGAATGTGGCTTCCATGGGTGTCAGGGCTGCTGAGCTTGATCTGACTTTAGGAAGCTCAGCTGCAGTGATCTGACTTTGGGAAGTTCAGCTCCAGAGCTTATGTGATTTCCCTTTGCTGACTTCATCTGTTACAGTTCTGCTAAGGCTGAAGGTGCAGCTCTCACTGGCCTGGAAATGAAAGAGGCTAAAAATATCCAGACTGGTTGTGTCTGGGGACCAAGACCATGCCTGCTTTTTAAGAACTTAAAATACAGCTTCAGGGCAGAAGAGCAGCTCTTAGGATTCTTTCTGCTCTGAAAACTAGCACCACGCTCAGCACAGGGCAGGGAAAGGGCTTGGCCAGTTGCTGACCCACTGGTGGCCTGTCTCCTTTTTCTTCTCTTCTCTTGGCTCAGTGCAGAGAATAAGAGAAAGGAGTTTTCTTTTTTTGCAATAAAAGTTGAGTCTTCCTCCCCTATTTTTATTCTTCCTTTTTCCTTAAAGGAATGAGTACATTAAAAAAAAATCAATCAACTCAAAAGCTTATAGAATAAAAAAACGTGTCACTGTGCAGCTCCAATCGTATCTACCTCCCTCCTTAGGTCATCATAGTTAACAACTTGTGGTGATTCCTCTGAGCCTTTTTTCTATATATTAAGAGACAAACATGTGGCATTATAAAACATTATAATCTTCTTTCAATTGCCTTTTTAGATTATTATATTCACACACGTACACGTACATATCTTGAAGATTCCCATCAGCCACAACTGTTTATTGAGTGCTTACCTGGCTGTATAGTGATAAGCATACATAAAGTTTCCACCTTCATGGAGTCAACAGTCTGAAGAGACAGATCCTATATAATAAAAGCCTAATATGCTAAGTGTTCAGTCATCCAGTTGTCTGTTCAACCAATCAAAGCATATTATGCTAATGATATGATAAGGTTGCTCAGCGATGGGGACTGAGTGAGACGGGCTGGACATGTCCGGGAGCTCTCCCTCGGTCCTTCCCTAGCTTGCCAACCTCCTGCACCCCTCACTGGCTGATCATACACCAGTGGGGTCCCTCAGCCTGGCCTTCACCCTCTTGTAATCCGGGACCCCTCTGGGGATGTCAGAGAGCCAGTTTTGGTCCAATCCCACAGGTCGGACCTCTAGTAATAAATAATCAAGCAAATTAATTTCTAAATGGAAAATAATACCAAAAAAATGAATAGGACCCTAAGACAGAAAATAATAAGGGAGAAAGGTCTCTCTGAGAGAAGACATTTAAAAAACTGAGACCTGACATATAAGCTGGATCAAGCCATTTGAAGAGCCAGGGAAAGGGCATTCTAGGAGAGGAAACATCTTGTGCAAAGGACCTGAGACAGAAAGGAATTTGTCCTGAACTGAAAGAAGACTAATGTGAAGCTTAGTAAACAGGAAGGCAAGTAAGGTTAAAGAGGTCAGCAGGAGCCAAATTATACCGTCCCTCAGGGCCAAGGCCAGGACTTTTGTTTTGTTTTTTGTTTTGTTTTGTTTTTTTTGTATTAAGCAGGGGAATAATGCTAGTTGATTTACAGTTTAAATTTGGCTGTGTCCCTGGCCAAGTGACTCAGTTGGTTGGAGTGTCATCCTGATACACCAAGGTTGCAGGTTTAATCGCTGGTCAGGGCACATGTAAGAAGCAACCAATGAACGCATAAATAAGTGGAACAACAAATCTATGTTTCTCTTTCTCTCTCCCTCCCCTCCCCCCCCTCAAATCAATAAATTTTTAAAATGTGGCTGTTTTGTAGAGGACGGATAAGAGGATGGAGAAAGGGTCAGTAGTTGAATGTAATACAAAAAAGAGCCGATATTGGCTTCGACAGAGGCAGGTAGCAGTAGAGATAGAGAGAATGGGTAAACCTGAGATATACTTTTGAAAAAAAACTTGACAAGGCTTGGTGGTAGATTGGAAAGGATGAAGGGAGAAGGAAATATTAAAGATAACTCCCAGTATTTGCCTTGAGTAACTAGAAAATGGAAGAGAAATAGGTTTGGGCAGGAAATGTACAACCAAGTTGTTTCCAGTTTTTTTTTTTTTTACTGTTAAACAATACAGCTCCGAGGACCCTTTCCAGGTACCTTTGTCCACATGTTTAAACAGTTCTGTAGGGCAGTTTCCTGGAAGTGAGGTGGCTGAGTTAAAGGGTATGCATATTTGAAATTGATAAGCCCTATGAAATGCCTTCTAAAATGTCTGCACCAAATTACTCTACCATTAATAGTGTATTAATGTATCATAATGACAACCACAGACATTGTCAATCTTTAAAATTTCACCCTGATAATTAGTATTAAAAGTATATCATTTAAATGTTCACTTCCTTGATTTATAGTGAGGTAAAAAAAAAAACCAAAAAACTTTCTTTAACTTTTAATTATATAACTAACACTTAAGCACATTCTTCTTGCAAAAAAATGTAAGCAGGATAAAGCTAAATTTTGACCTTGTTTCTCCCATATAGTTCCCTCCCTGCAGCCTAGAAGTAACTATTGTCATGTTTTATTTGTGTCCTTTCAGAAGTTTTTCTATGCATTTTTAAACACACACACACACACATATATATATATATATATATATATATATATATATATATATATATAAAATCAAGAGTTAAGCATCTTTTAGAAGTTGCATTTCTAGCAGTCATTTTAACATGAACAAAATATCTTACCAAAATTTTTTTGCTGTAAGTAAGTACATTTATTGGTAGCTGAGACTTTCTCTAAACCCCTCTGAGCCCTGGTTTCATCGCCTGTAAAATAGAAGTAACTGTCTCACAGAGTTGTTAAATTAAATGGAAAAGCATGCAGCATCTACCCAACAAATGTTAATTCTCTTTCCTTAATATACACAAGTTAAATCCAGGCATTTGGTGGAGACAAGCAGCTAAGCCATTCCTAAAAGAATGAGATGGAAGACTCCACACAGAAAAAAAAAAAAAAATGCTCTTACATTGTCCTGAAAAAACAAAAAAACAACTTTTACTCATATAAGTAAGGATCCTCAAAAGATCTGAATTTTTCTTCAAAAAAATTTACTATGAAATATTCTGAGCAGTAGAAAAGAGGGTAGGGATTTTTTTGGTTTTGTTTTTCGTTTGGCTTTTGTAAGGTAGAAAGCAAGAGGAGACTGGATGCTCGCAGTCCCCTCTCACGCACGGCCTAGGAAGCCAGGTGTCTGGATAGTCCCGGAGACTTAGGCCTGCAGGAGGAAATTGCATCTTTAGGCAAGCAATACCTCCAAACCCAGGATATAATCTAACCTTGGGACTTACTGCAAGAACAACGCTGGTTTCCCTGGCTTGTAACAGTTCATCCCGCCATCCCTGGATGTTCCTAAGCAGCGGTCACCATCCTTTCGGACCTCAAGGACCACCGGTTGGTGACCACTGCTCCTGAGGGTCTAGCTCAAAGGGGCAGACCCTACCACAAAGCTTCCTTAATCAAAGTTTAAATCAAAATTTCCAGGTGTCAGACTCTCTCTCTCTGAATGGGAGTCAGCCAAGTTTCAACAAGCTCTTTTTGGAACCACCAACAGCATTTTATCTGAACAGATAACCAGGCTCTTCTCCTTACAAAATATCAGGAGTACTGTTTGTATCCAGTACCGCAGGGGCTTCTCCTCACCCAACACCACCTTCCCCTTCCTCTAGACTCTAGGCCAGGGAGGATTTCCTAGCAGATCCAAGAATGGACTATCACCCCTCCCCCACCAAATAGTGTGTGTGTGTGTGTGTGTGTGTGTGTGTGTGTGTGTATGCACATGTGCATGGGAGAGGGAGGAGGAGAATTAGGGGTCACAGGTTTAATCAGATTTTTAAAAAGGGTCCCTAGCTATAGCCGGGTGGCTCAGTGGATAGAGTGTCGGACTGTGGACTGAAGGGTCCTAGTTTCAATTCCGGTCAAGGGGACATGTCCAGGTTATGGGCTCAATCCCCAATAGGAGGCATGCAGGAGGCAGCCAATCAATGATTCTCATTACTGATGTTTCTATCTCTTTCTTCCTCTCCAATCCTCTTTAAAATCAATAAAAATATATTATAAAAAAATAAGTAAAAAAGGTCCGTTACCCAAAAGATTCAGAAGTTGAAAGACCCCTCAAATATATTCCCAAACTAGAAGAACTTTCACCTTGGTTTGACGAACTAACCAGAGGGTAGACAAAGGTCAGCAGTGAAGTATGTATACCCCAAGCTGCTTCTCTCTCTCTTTTTTTTTTCCTTTAGAGAAAGAGGGAGGGAGAGGAAGTGAAAAATATTGAGGTGAGAAAGAAACATCTATCAGTTGCCTCCCACATGTGCCCCAACTGGGGATGGAACACACAACCTGGGCATGTGCCCTGACTGGAAATTGAATCTGAGACTCGTCAGTGCATGGGACAACACGCCAACTAACTGAGCTACACTGGCTCATACCAGCTTCTGCTTCTTCTTTTATATATATATTTATTATTGATTTCAGAGGGAGAGATAGAAACATCAATAATGAGAATCATTGATAAGATACCTCCTGCATGCTTCACACTGGGAATCCAAGCCAGAGCCCACAACCTGGGCAAATGCCCTGACTGGGAATCGAACCATGACCTCCTGGTTCTTAGGTCTATGTTCAATTATTGGGCCACGCTGACCCAAAGGCCGGGCCCAACTGCTTCGTGATAAGTTTCAGAGTAGAACCCACAGAACAGAGGGAATCAAGCACTAAACCTACAGGCAGAGGTAATAAAAAAGATCTGCCTCTAGTAATAGGAAATGGGAAAAACAAAGAAAGCACCAACAACTATAGCTCTGCCTTCACTTTTACTGCCCTTGTAGCTCCATCTCTAACTGAAACACAGGCCAATGGAGGTAAAGATGAGTAGAAGAGGATTCTCAGCAGGGGTGTTTGTCAGCATTGTTCATTTGATCATTCTTTTTTCTTTTTCTTTTTTAAAAAGTACATTTTTATTGATTTCAGAGAGGAAGAGAGAGGGAGAGGGAGATAAAACCATCAATGCTGAGAGAGAATCATTGATTGGCTACTTCCTGCATGCCCCACACTGGGGATGGAGCCCACAACCCAGACATGTGCCCTTGACTGGAATCGAACCCCCTTAAGTCTGCAGGCTGACGCTCTATCCACTGAGCCAAACCGGCTAGGGCAATAGGATCATTCTTTATTGTGTGAGGATAACCCCTTAGGGTGTTTAATACCCACCCTCCCTCAATGTGAGAAACAAATCCTCACTTGTTTCCCCATTTGAGTACCACTGTAACTTAAAGGAACAGAGGTGCTATACTGGGTACGGTATAGGGAGCAAACATTTATTTGTATAACCTTTATAAATTACAAAGTATTTTCACTATGTTTTTTTCTACTTTAAGCTTCCTCCAGACACTGTAAGGTAGGTGTTATCATCACTCATTTCATAAAGGACGAAACTGGCTCAGACAAGTTCTGGTTTGGCCCGGTGGGGAGAGGGGGGAGCGGGAAAGGGGAAGGCTATAAAGCTGGATCAGAACCCAAGTCTTCTAACTCCAAACTTTCAAACCATCCTGAATCCGCAAGAGTCTCACACCAACTACTTCCGAGAATGGATTAATTAATTAATTAATTAATTAATGTATTTATTTATTTATTTTCATGGGAAACTCTGGGAAGATCTAGGGATTGGCTTCTCTCCCCCGCCCTCCCCTACATGGAAGCTGGGAAAAACTAACAGAAATTAACTCTACTCTATATTGTAGGTAGTTCTTGAAACAGGATATCAGGATAAAGTACCCAAATAAGCTTACTTAGAGAGAGTTGAGCAACTAAAGGAGAGCTATGACATTCTCTAGTCCAGATCTGAGTAGAAATGAGCAAGCAAGAGAAGAGAATACATACATGCCTTCCCTGTTAATACTTTTAGACACCCAGAGGCAAGACTACCAACCCATCTCCAGCCCTGATGGTAATGCTAAGTTAAATGGTGGTAAAAGATGGGAGGGGACAAGGGGAAGAGATGAGGACAAGGACTGAACCATCATGGGTATACAATAGTCTAAACCGTTCTCTTCTGGCAAAATTTGTCACATAAATAATTCCGTTAGCTCCTTGCGGTTCTGAACATTATTTAGAACACCTTTCAAGAAACTCAAAGTACTTTATAAACTGAAAAGAATATGCATATTAGTAAAACTGTGAGGTGATGGAAGACAGAAAGGTTAAGAAAACCTGAAAAGCATATTCTGAAAGATGAAAAGAGAAGTAGAACGGAGGGTGGGAAGCAAAGACAACCAGAGTATCTCAAGGACAGAGAGGCAACCGAAGAGCTCCATATCCTTCTTGGGGGCTCATTGCCTCCCACCCCTCGGGAAAGGAAAACAAAACACCAAGATGTGGCTCTGCTGAGGGAGGCAAAGAGAAACTAGAAACGGGAACTCAGGAATTCTAGCTGCCCAATTCACCTCTTTTCTGGAATCCACTTTTCTTCATCATGGATGACAATCTTAAAATCCCCAAGTTCCCATCTGGGGCTTTTCTACGAGGCATCCCTAGAGTATCCAGAGAGAAGCGAGGGGGGAAGTTGTGTAGAGACAGCACCCTATCTTATCTTCAGAGAAAAAGGTCCTTCCTCTTCTCTAAAGTGCACTTCCGAAATGGAATGAGCCCTCCCGGCCTTTCCCTGGCACTGCTTCAGTTCAGCTCAGACTGGGTAGAATGTCTCCCCAGAATGGAGGTGCCCAGCCTGGCTGACCAGATAACACATGAACTGCAGGCAGCAGCACTGCAGTCCTCTCGGCCACTACAGTCCGTTCTAGGGAGGATACTTTGGCCTTGACCACAGAACAGGGCCCTGGCTCCAGCTAGCCTTCCCAGGCCACCGCAGGGGCAGGGAAGGATCTGTGGTCTCATTTCCTCTCCGCCTTGGCTTCTTTTTTCACTTCAATGAAGATTAGCTCTATTTCCACCACCACCAGTTCCTGTTCTCACCAGCTGCAGCAGTTGTTTCCCCACAGATGGAGCTATGAAGCGCTGGTGTGGCTGCCACCTGGACTGTCCTAGCTACCGGAACAGACCCAACAAATCCTGAGTTAAAAGAGCTTTTTCATCCCAGAGAAGACAGCAGGAGAAGAAATTTTAAGGGACAGGAAGCAATTTCAAGAGCACACAGTGAATACACTGGTGGTCATTTTATTATTATTTTTAATCTTACATAATAGTTTAGGTGAGAATCATTTTATAATGGAAATGTGTGAAAATATATACATTTATTACAAAAAAATATGTATATATAATAAAATCCTAATAGAGAGCAAAGGACACAAACAAAAAGTGGCCAAAACACCTATGATGAAATGTTGATAAAAATGCAAAGTAAAACAAGATATCATTTCTCATTAATGAAATTGGCAAAGATTTTTAAAAATTAAATCATCTGGTAATTGTTAGTTTGTAGAGAAAGGAAGACACTGACACGATGAATGGAAAAGCCAACAACTTTTTTAGAAGGCATATTTCTTAAAAGCTTTAAAAAAAAAAAAAATACAGCTAAAACCGGTTTGGCTCAGTAGTAGAGCATCGGTCTGTGGACTGAAAGGTCCCGGGTTCGATTCCGGTCAAGGGCATGTTGTACTTTGGTTGCGGGCATATCCCCAGTAGGGGGTGTGCAAGAGGCAGCTGATAGATGACTCTCTCTCATCGATGTTTCTAACTCTCTCCCTCTCTCTTCCTCTCTGTAAAAAATCAATAAAATATATATTTTTTAAATTGAACCCACAATATTAAAAAAATATATACATTTTTTATTGGTTTTTACAGAGAGGAAGGGAGAGGGATAGAGAGTCAGAAACATCGATGAGAGAGAAAGATCAATCAGCTGCCCCCTGCACACCTCCCACTAGGGATGGCCCGCTACCAAGGTACATGCCCCTGACTAGAATCAAACCCGGAACCCTTCAGTCCACAGCCTGATGCTCTATCCTCTGAGCTAAACCAGTTAGGGCTTAATTCTCTTCTTTATACTCTTCTATATACTTTGTACTTTTTTATATTTTTAACTTCCAAATTTGCTTAATAAACCTGTATTATTTTCATAATCAGGAGAAAAGAAGCTACTCTCAATCCTGCTCCCTCTCTTTGAGGATGCCTACATGCATTATTCTCTTTTTAGAAAACCATTTAGAAATATGTATTTAGGTATTTAAAAACATATCCTACAAACTGGCATGTTCAATTTTGGGTTTCTATCCTAAGGAAAGCTCTAAATACTGAAAAGTCTTTGTAAACCAAGATGTTCATCACAACTTGTTTATGATAACAAATAACCTGAATGTCCAACAGGAGGGGGATACTTAAGTAAACAATGGTCCATTCATTTGATGGGTCACTCTACAAGCATTTTAAAATGTTTACAGTGATTAGCCTGGGAAAGCTAATAAGATAACAACAAAAACACCCCAAACTGTGTGTGTGTGTGTGTGTGTGTGTGTGTGTGTGTGTGTATATATATCCACATTATATAAAACCCTATGCAGAGACAAAAATAAAACATATTGGCTCCATTTGGTAAAGGAACTAAAAAAAATATGCATTTTTTTTCTTCAACTCAAATCTTCAATCTTTTCTTCTAATTGCCCATACTTTTTTTTTTTTAGAATATTACTTTAAGAGAAATAGGAAACAAATCTGAATCCCCTTCTGAACAATAGAAACTTTCCCAAATGACAAGGAATCCATTCCACCAGACCAGGGGTCTTCAAACTACGGCCCGCGGGCCACATGCGGCCCGCAGAGGAGTCTGATCCGGCCCGCCAGGTTTTTTGGGCAGTGAGCGCAGCCGAGGTGTTACAGTAGGAATTAGTAGTTCATATAGTCCGGCCCTCCAGCTCTCTGAGGGACCGTGATCTGGCCCCCACTTTAAAAAGTTTGAGGAGCCCTGCACCAGACCATCTCCACACATACATACACACCCCTCCCTTAGTCTGAGGCTGGGTCACACGGGAAGGTCAAGCTCCACTCTGTGGCCTAGAGTCTTCTCACTGAAGCCTCCATACAAGAGGGGCTCCCTTCACCCACTGCTGCTGTCAAAGGTGCACACACACACACACACACACACCCGCAAAGTTCTATTCCAGCCAGAACTAATTCACCAAAATCTCCAGGGCTAGGGGGAAAATTTCCACCATGGCAACTGGAACTTGATATTCAGTCCCAACTTTTCCCCAGTCCCTTTCAGTTTCAAAGAAGGTCCCTTCAAGGCCTCTTAGACAACTAGCACCCAGACCAGCTTAGCCTCCACATCAACACTACACTCACTGCAAAACCCCATCATCAGTCATCACCAGGGAAGTGTGAGAAGAGGAGCCTCAGCAGGAGCCGCCTGTCACACAACCCACCCACCCCTGCTCCTGATGCCGAGAACCTCCTCCTGAGGGATATTTTGGGCTTTTTCTGGTGTCAGAATCTTCAGACTCTGTTTCAAGTCTAAGTCAGTCGGCAAAGAGAAAAACTGTTATCCTTTCAATACCCTTACTGTCCTCTACCACCTCTTTCTATCTAAGGAAAGGCTGGTACTGGCCAAAATGCTAACTTCTGAGTAATCAAGGGTGGACTGTAATCTAGTTGGTACCAAACACAGACTGATGCTTTATCAAACCAGAGATCAGCTCTCATCCCAGTTTTAACAAAGAGGAGTGCCAATAACAACCCATCCCTAGACCTCTCAATACTCAACAGAATGGGAGTTGCTGTTCAGATGGAGGTGGGGGGGGGCGGGGAAGAGATGAGGGGGGCGTGCGGAAAGGAGGGGGTGGGTGTAAGAAAGAATCCCAAAGAAGCAGCATAACAGCAGCCTTACATCGAGGCACCTAGGAAACAATACTGTTTGTAGCGTACACAGGGTATGGTGGAAGCCAGATGGGACCGATAAGGGGCCTCAGCTATACCCAGGGATGAAGGGGAAGTGGGGTCGGTAGGGAAGTCCTGGGCTGGGTTAGGATTCTTGGGATCAATGTCCTGAACAAATCACCTCATGACCTCAGACTTTGAGCTCTCCAACCTCGGCTGACAGGCTATAGGTCAGATCATGTGTCTGCATCAGAAAGCTGGGAGTCTGTGGTCTTGACTCAGCAATGATACAACTTCCTCCACCAGGGTGCTTTTCAGGGGGGTTTCCATAGTTACACTGGGACTGGGGAAGCCCTCCATCTAACAGCAGCAGACATATCATGAGATTGGCTTCATCAGATTTCCAAACTTAAAATCCCAATTTGGGAATATAAGTGATCTCAGATCTAAATCATGGCTAAGAACTACAGATGTAAAATTACTACTTACTGAGCATGTAGTAGATGCAGACTTTGCTAAGTACTTCACTTCCAGTTTCATTAAAACCACATAATAATCTCATGTGGCAAATACTATTATTACCCTTATTTATAAGAGGAAATTGGGACTCAAAGAGATTAAATATTATAACTTGCTTGAGGTCAAACACTTTTCTAACTAGAGACTAGAAAGCCAGTATTTGAGTCCACTTTGACTTGAAAATCCAGATGCTTAACCAGAACACCAGTATGTCACCTCAACAAATCCCCCAAATACTATTTGGCTTTTTCTGAAAGCAAATCGATTATAAGTAAAACTGACAATCTTGGAAAGAAAAAGATGAAAAAGGAGCAGTTTGTCTAACCCTTGTCTTGATTGTCTGACACACAAGCAAGAAAAGCCGCTGCCTGGCCAGTGTGGCTCAGTTGGGGGAGCATCACCCTGTGAGTTGGATTCCCAGTCAGGGCACATGCTGAGTTGCGGGCTTGATCTCCAGTAGAGGTTAGGCAGGAGGTAGCCAATGTCTCTCTCTCCCTCTCTCTCTAAAATCAATTAAAAATATTTTAAAATGTTTAAAAACAAGAAAGCAGCTAATCTATATTGAGTATCTACTGGATGCCAAGCTCCTTACATACAGCTCACCTTACCCCCCCCCCCCACAATACCACAGTATGGGTATTATTAGCTCCAAATTATAGATAAGTAAATCTATAAAATTTATAGATGAGGCTCAGACTGGTTAAGACAATTGCTAAGCCAGAGCCCTGTTATTTCCTACTACGCTCTGTCTCTCCTGACTTCAAGAAATATACCTGAGACTATTCCAGGGTCAAACAGCCAGCAGCTGGTAGTGTTCCTGAAGGATAGTAATATAGGGCAGGTTTCAGTAGCAGAGGAAAAGAGATATTTAACAGCCTCTAGAGAACTCAAGTCCACGAGAAAGCACAATTTCCATGTGCTGGAATAGTGAGTTAAAATCCCCTTCTCTCTTAAGACGGCTAACTAGCCCTGGCCTGCCCTGTATCAACCCCCATCAGCAGCAGCTCGGGCACACAGAACAGGACCAAAACAAAAGCCACAAGGAAACAAATCAAAACTTTATACCAAAAGGAAGGCTTGCAAGTGGGTGGTCCAATCCCCTGATTAACCTGGGCGCTCTGGCTAGTAATCACATGCATTTTGTGGATATTAAGCCATCAATTTGCCAACTAAACACATGTATCCACCAAGCTCCAAGGAGGACAAGGTTGATTCTGGTTCTGAGCTCTCACAACAAATGGCCTGGCAGCCCCTACCTGAGGCAGCCCCCTACCCAGGCCACCTCTTTCTCTACTATTTCAGAGGCTACATCACGCCAGCTCACTGGGGGTTTTCACACCCCCACTGGAGTGCATGCTCCCTCCCACTGCTTTTCCCAACAGTTGAGCTCTTGTTCTCGAGGGCACCAAGTCCCAGAGATGGCCACAGCACATTAGTAATCACTGACTCACCCCACCCCCCTTAGGAGGCAATGGGGAAACGCAGAGGGCCGCAGGATGTATGGCCCAGATCCCTTTGGCCCTCTGCAAAGCTGTGGGCAGTGAGGTGCCAGTAACACTGCTTCCCCGTACGACCCCATGGATGCCCTCTGATCGGGCTGTGGTGCCAGTGGGCTGATGTCGGGCTCTGCACCCTCAGAGAGACCAGGATCTCCAGACAGCTTCGCTGAAGCCAACAGATCTAATCTCACGATTCCAAGGCAGATGAAATCCAATAAGGCTGCTAAGTCCACAACTTATCCCTTCTCACGGGCAAAGGCAAAGTCAGCCCTTCGGGTCATACCAACGATAACAGCCACATTAACCCTGCTGCTTAGAGAGTTCTTTCAGGAACTGAGAACTGTTTCCCCCAAGTCATTTATTTTACCTCTGCTAGGAAATATCCCATCACCAAGTTCACCTTCTTTCTCCAAAACTTGATTTTCAGCTCCAACGTATCTCTGGCTCCATCCCAATGATCCCAGCTTCGATCCTCTCTAACCCACCCAGCCACCGGAATCCATGTCCAATTCCCATAGCAAAGGAGAATCCCAAAGTCAGCTCTAAAACCTCATCTGTACGGATCCTTTGGGAACCTTTCAGAAAGACTAAAAAGAAACAGGCAGACGAAACCGGTTTGGCTCAGCGGTAGAGCGTCGGTCTGCGGACTGAAAGGTCTCAGGTTCGATTCCGGTCAAAGGCATGTAGTACGTTGGTTGCGGGCACATCCCTGGTAGGGGGTGTGCAAGAGGCAGCTGGTCAATGTTTCTCTCTCATCGACGTTTCTAGCTCTCTATCTCTCTCCCTTCCTCTCTGTGAAAAATCAATAAAATATATTTTTAAAAAAAAAGAAAAAAAAGAAAAAGAAAAAGAAACAGGCAAAGAACACAAATCAGCCTACTAGGGCTTAACATAAAAAGCAGGGGGTGGGGAGGGGAGGCAGGAAGGTTTGTGTATTGTTTCAATTGGAAAAATACACTAGCGAAATGGCTTATCCACATGTTCAGCCCTTTCAGGCAAATCCACTGTAACTTCGCAGGATGCCTGCAGGCCGTGCTGAAAGTGAGTCGAATGGCATCGCTCTTTATTCCACCTCCTTCCAGATCTGCCAGTCCCCTCCCCATTCCCCCCGTAACCTCCCCCAAACATCTGGTCCGGGCTGGGAGTGGGACCCACTCCCTGGAAAGCCTCCATATTAACACGAGAGGCGGTCTCCCCAGTCAGAGCCCGGACTTAGGCTCAGAGTGGCCCGGCCCAAGCTCCTGAGTTGAATGTCCCCGCACCGGCCAGAGGCGCAGGAAGGAGGATCGAGGGGCCTGGGAAGAACGTCGGGGCGGTGGGGAGAAGTGCGGAGGGCAGAGAAGGGGGGGCGGGGAGACGTCTGGAGCCCCGGGCTGGGGACCCCTCCTCCGAAGCGGCCGGTGGTGGAGACCTCGTCGTCCCCGACGGGGCTGTCGGGCTGGCCGGCCGGCCGGCCGGCGGCCGCTCGGAGGCTTCCAGAGAGAAAGGCGCTGGAGGACGGGGTCTGTCGGAAGCCCTGACTGAAGGGGTGGGCCGGAGGGGGAGCCACGGCCAAATCCCACCCCGGGCGCTGCGACCTGGGGGGCGGTCGGAGGGGGAAGGGACGGGGCTCCGCTCTCACCAGCACCAGGGCGAACCTCTCCTCCAGCTCAACGGGCTCGGGCATCGGCATCTTGCCGGGCGGCGGCAGCAGCGAGACGGAGGGCGGTTCGCCCGGACCCCCATCGGCGCTCTCCAGGTTGCCCATCGCGGCGGGGCCCCCTCGGGGGCCTCAGCCCCCCACCTCCACTCCCGGGGGGGCTTGGGCTTGGCCGCTCGGTCCGGCTAGCTTCTCTCAGCGCCGATTCCCCGTCCTCACTCCTCGGCCCGGTCGGGGACGCCGGGGGCTTCTCGGGGGTCCGCAGGCGGCCGCCCGCAGCGAGGGCGGAGGCCGCGCAGCGGACAGCGGCTCCGAAGCTACCGGCGCGGGGGCCACGGCTCCGGCTCACACCCGCGCCTCGCCTCTCCCGGCGCACCAGCCCGGCGCGGCCCCTCCCCGCCCCCCGCGCTCTTTCCCTTCCTCCCCCGCGCACCCTCCCCCCTCGCTTCCTCCCACCCACTCGCAGCCGGGGCTCTGGCTTCCCCCCGCGAGCGCCGACTGCAGCCCGCTCGCCGCGCGCCCCATTCATGCAGGCCCCTCCCCCCGCCCCGCTCCCGCCCGCGCCTGATTGACGGCCGCTCCTGCCAATCACAGCGCCTCCCGCCCCCGGCGGCCTCGCGCCTGGCGCCTAGCGCACCCTGGCGGCCCCGGCGCGCATTTAATCGCTGCAGCGGCGGAGGTAGGAGGTGTCCGTGTGGACAGCTGGGAAATGGACCCTTTTCCACGAGGAGCTCACATGTATACGAATCCGTAAAATACAGGGCCAAGTATGCAAAGGTAACTACAGGAGAAGCAGAAATAACTAGGGAGAGAGTAAAGATGTCAGGAGCCATCATAAAGGAGATCCTGTTTGAACCTGACACTGAAGGATGAGGAAGACGCCGACCACAGAAACAGGTGAAAAGGCATTGAGGATAGACCCTTACCACCGTTCGGAGGTCGATCTGGCTGGATGTGAAGCCGGAGGGGCAAGAGAAGAATGCTGTTCTGGGCTAAGTCTAATGGTGGGTCACTACTGATGATGCGATGGACATCTGTTTTCCCTGCCAGCCAAGCCTCCATCTCTCTTCCTCAAGTGATAGCACTCCATTTCCTTTCAGGGAACCACCTCTTCCCCATTCCCAGTCCATGTAGAACTGACTCCACCCTGATTCCAGGGGACCCCATGACTCAGGGCCTGACCAGGCAGTCATGGGATTTACTTCCTCTACCTTAGGCGATTGTTTTAGGAATTGACACTTGACCCAAACCCAGAATATGACTCATTTCTAAGGCTTTCTCCGGAGCAATCAGGAAAGAGGCACTCTCTTTCCAATGGGGTTGCTGAATTTTTAGAATGTAAACCTGGAGCTGCCGGTGGCCATCATGCCATCATCCATCACACCTCAAGCATGCCTGAGAATGAAGCCAATGCAGTGGAAAGCAAAACCAGAACGTAAAGACAAAGTCCTAGTCACATGCTGAGACTCTACATCGAACCATGCCTGCAGTTAACACCTTGCTTTTTTATTCATTTATTCAACAAATACTGAAAAGCAAATTATATGGCAAATACTGTTCTAGGCATTGAAAATACATTTGTGAACAAAAAAGGCATACATCTTGCACTCTTGGAATTTACATTCTGGGTAGGAGAGAGGTGGACAATAAATAACTAATAAAATGTACAGATGTTAGTGAGAGGGATTGAAATTTTAAATAGGACAATCAGAGAAAGCCTCACTAATAAGATAACATTTGCATAAAAATCTAAAGTGAAGGAGTAAGCCATGTGGCTACCTGGGGAAGAATGTTCCAGACAAAGGGAATGGCTGAGTGCACACTGCGCCTGGTGTATTAGAGGAGCAACAAGGAGGCCACTGTGGCTGGAGTGTAATGAGCAAGGAAAAGAGTAGAAACAGATGAAGTTAGAAAGGTAACCAGAAGCCATATAGTGCAGGGCACTGTAGGATATTTTAAGGACCTTGGCTTTTCTCTAAGGTTAGGTAGCCATTGGAGGGTTTTAAGCAGAGAAGTGACATGCTCTAACTTATATTTTAAACAATCGTTATGGCTCTTATATTGAAAACAATCTGAAGAGAGGCATGGGCAGGGATGCCAGTTAGAAGGCTATTAAAATAATCCAGGTGAAAGATGATGGTGGTTTGGAGCTGCATAGTAACTGTACAGGCAGAGAGAAATGCTCAGATTCTTTTTTTTTAACCTCTAAATACTTCCGTATTTCTTAAACTCAAGAACATTCTCTACATAACCACAATGCAAATGTGTCTAAATGAGGAAACAACATTGATAAAAACACTATTATCCAACCCACAGACTTCATTCAGATTTCACCCACTGTCCTACTTGTCTTCTGTAGTAAGGATTTTTCAGGTCTGGGATCACCTGTTGCATTTCAGTGCTCATGTCTCTCCAGCCTTCCTTCATCTGTATCAGCCTTTATTTTTACTTAAAAAAAAACACACACACAACACTAATCTTTTTATTTTGGTATAAACTGAGATTTATAGAAAAGATGCAAAGATAGAGAGTCCCAGTATAACCTTCACCTGGCTTCTTTTAATAGTTACATCATACATTCTATATTTGTCAAAACTAATAAATGAATATTGGTGTACAAGTCTTAGTACTTCTTTCTTTGTTCTTCTCAACTTTGAAGAGAAAGAGCCAATTATTCTGTAGCATGTCCCTCAATTTGTATTCATCTGATACTTCATTAGATTCAGGTTATGGATAGGTAGCAGGAATACCCCAGAAATTAGGCTATTTCTTCTCATTGATCCTATCAGGTGACAGGCAATTGTCACTTGTTCCCATATTGATGATGTTAACTTTGATAACCAAAAATCCTGGACATGTCTTCCAAATTTCTTTACTTAGTTACTATGTAATTAATGACAAACCTGTGGGGAGATTATCTGAAGCTATGTGAATATCCTGTTCCTTATAGTATGTTGATGGCTTCTACCTGAATCAAATTATTATGATTGTCAAATAGTGGTGTGTTTTTCTTTAAAGAAGATCTCAGAGAGAGGAAGGGGGTAGGGGTAGGGAAAGAGAGAGGAGAAAGCAACATCCATTGGTTGCCTCCTAAATATAACATGACTGAGGATCAAACCTGCAACCTAGGTATGACCCCTGACTGGGAATTGAATTACCACCTTCTAACCAATTGAGCCACACTGGTATCATTCCTTCTGCATTTATTAGTTAACACTTTACCATAGGGTCTTCCCTTCTCCCTTGTCTATTTATTTATTTCTGTCAAAATGGATCCATGATTCTGATTTTATTCAAAGGACTATAATCCATTACTATCATTACTCTTTTGATGCTCATATTGTCCTAGATTTGGTCAGTGGGAGCTCCTTCAAGCCGGCTTCTGTGCCTGCCATTCTTTGAGCACATTCTCACTTCTGGCTCAACATGGTGTAGGCTTACTCTCCCAGCCCTAGGCCTGACACAGTCATTTTACTAAGGACCCCTGTTAATGGGGTGTGATAATAGAACTCAAGAACTGGAAACTAGCTGTGTTCATTGGCTCTAAAGTGTCATTGCTTATGTCCTGTCAGAGGACAGAGTGAGAAAAATAGCCATTTTATATCATTCTTGCCTTTCGCCATTTTATATTTATAGCTCCCTTCTCTCACCATGAGAAGCCTGGCTCCTCAAAAAGATAAGTATATATATTTCTTTGCTCAATTCTACAGTGCACATAAATTTGCTTCAAAATTGCTGTTAACAATAAACCTATTGCCCTAGCTGGTTTGGCTCAGTGGATAGAGCATCAGCCTATGAACTGAAGGGTCCCAGATTCAATTCCCGTCAAGGGCACGTGCCTGGGTTGTGGGCTCAATCCCCAGTAGCAGACATGCAGGAGGCAGCTGATCAATGATTCTCTCTCATCATTGATGTTTCTTTCTTGCTCCCTCTCTAAAATCAATAAAAATATACTTAAAAAACAACAACAACTAGCCTATGAAGTCAAACTTAAGTTTTCTTTTGTCCTTTTATTTTCAGACTGAGGATAATGAAAGTACTATAGCTAAAATAACTTTTAGCTTCTGCTGCCAGCCTGATCACCCCCTAACCATTCCCATGCCAGCCTGATTGATGTCTAACTGCTCCCCTGCCAGCCTGTTTGCCCCCAACTTCCCTCCTCTGCCAGCCTGGCCACCCCTAACTGCCCTTCCCTACACAGTTGATCACCTCCAACTGTCCTCCCTTGCAGACCTGGTCCATCCCAACTGCCCTCCCCTGCTGGCCATCTTGTGTGGCCATCTTGTGTCCACACAAGGGCAGGATCTTTGACCACATGGGGGCAGCCAGCTTTTGTGTTGAAGTGATGGTCAATCTGCATATTACTCTTTTATTAGATAGGATAGAGGCCTGGTGCATGGGTGGGGGCCAACTGGTTTGCCCTGAAGGGTGTCTGGATCAGGGTGGGGTTGCCTTGGGGTGTGGGGCGGCCTGGGGGAGGGGGCTTTGGTGGTTTATAGGGTGGCCACGTCCCCCAGCTACCCAAGTGGAGGCCCTGGTATCTGGAATTTATTTACCTTCTACAATTGAAACTTTGTAGCCTGGAGCAGAGCCAAGGCCCCTGCTCACTTCATGGCTATCTGTCCCCATTTCTGTTAAGGACTTATGTACCTTCTATAATTGAAACTTTGTATCCTTGAGTGGAGGCCTAGGCCAGCCAGGGTGTGTGGAAAGCTTGGCTTCCATTGCCAGGGAAACCCAAGCCTCTCTCAACTGCTCTCTGTGGCTGCAGCCATCTTGGCTGGGGTTAATTTGCATACTCGCTCTGATTGGCTGGTAGGCGTGTCTTTGAGTGAGTGATGGTTAATTCGCATATTACTTTTTTATAAGGTAGGATGCTCAAGGAGCATCTAGCAGAGAGGAGAACTTTGATAAGACCATAAACAGCAGTGTATTCACCCTTGTGTGGTTTCCTGGTCTCTATTCCTTTTGTTTTTCATTTTGTTTGATCATCAGATTTACATACTCTATTGTCTTCTGGAGTCTGCTAGATTATTGCTTTCATTGTTAACTCTCTACTCACCCATCTTCAAAGCTTTCTTACTTTATATAGGATAACACCAAAACTTGACCTGGTATTCAATGATCTATATCAGTGGTCGGAAAACCACGGCTCGCAAGCCACATGTGGCTCTTTAGCCCCTTGAGTGTTCTAAGGCCACTTCTTCAAAACAGACTCGCCCAGGCGGAAAACCAACTTCTGCGCGTGGGCCACTGTATGTGCGCGCCTGCACGTGGTATTTTATGGAAGAGTCACACTCGAGGGGCCAAAGAGCCACATGTGGCTTGCGAGCCACAGTTTGCCGACCACTGATCTATATCATCTCTAAACTTCAGTACCTTTTTAATATATATATATATTTTATTGATTTTTTACAGAGAGGAAGAGAGAGGGATAGAGAACCAGAAATCTTGATGAGAGAGAAACATCAATCAGCTGCCTCCTGCACACCCCCCACTGGGGATGTGCCCACAACCAAGGTACATGCCCTGGACCGGAATTGAACCCGGGACTCATCAGACCGCAGACCAACACTTTATCCACTGAGCCAAACCAGTTTCAGCTCAATGCCTCTTTAATCTACTTTTTCTCTTATCTGGCTCTAATATTTCATGAATATTTTGCTTCAGCTGTAAAATTCCATCTTTAAATATTAGTTGTGCATTCTTATATTTTCAGCTTTGCTCTTAGGGATAGACAGCATGAATAATGTCTTTCCAAAATGCCCTTGTCTTAATCACCAGAACCTGTGAATATGTTATTTTACATGGCAAAAGGAACTTTGCAGAAGTGATTGGAAGATCATCCTGGGTCAACCAAGAGGTTCAATATAATCACAAGGGTTCTTTTAGGAGGGAGGCTGAAGGGTCAGAATGAGAGAAGGAGATGTGACTACAGATGTAGAGGTCAGAGTAATGCAGGACCACAAGCCAAGGATGCAGCTTCCTCTAGAAACTGAAAAAGGCAAGGAAACGAATTCTCCGCTAGAGCTTCTAGAAGGAACACAGCCCTACTGACCTGTAAGATCTATTTTGAGGCCTCTAACCTATAGAACTATAAAATAATAAATCTGTGTTGTTTTAAACGACCAAGTTTGTGGTAATTTATTACAGCAGCAATAGAAAATGAAGACACTTCTGCTGTGTCCCTGATCTGGATTTCTGTTTTCGTTGACACAGCCTATTCAAATCCCATTCAAGCTCAGTATAATCTAGTTTGTTCTTTTATTTATTTTATTTTTTAAAATATATTTTATTGATTTTTTACAGAGAGGAAGGGAGGAGGATAGAGAGAGTTGGAAACCTCAATGAGAGAGAAACATCAATCAGCTGCCTCCTGCACACCCCCTACTGGGGATGTGTCTGCAACCAAGGTACATGCCCTTGACCAGAATCGAACCTGGGACCCATCAGTCTGCAGGCCAATGCTCTAGCCACTGAACCAAACCAATTAGAGCTAGGTTGTTTAAAATATATATATTGATTTCAGAGAGGAAAGGAGAGGGAGATAGAAACATCAATGATGACAGTGAACCATTGACCAGCTGCCTTCTGCATGCTCCCTACTGGGGATCAAGCCTGCAACTGGCACGTGCCCTTGGCCAGAATCAAACCTGGGAACCATCAGTCTACAGGCTGATACTCTATCCACTGAGCCAAACCAGGTAGGGTACTATAATCTAGTTTTTAGCAAAATGGAACAAACACCTATTAGATGCCTATCATGTGCAAAGCATCTGGCTAGATAACAGTAGATAAGGAATCCTGTATAATAAATGTGTAGTATGCAAATTGTCCCTCAACCAGGAGTTCATCTGAGAGTTCAACCAGGGGACAGGGCTAGCTGGGGGAAGGGAGGGAGTACCGGCTGGCCGGCAGCCTCTAGGGATCCTACCAAAGCATGAATTTTGTGCGAGATATAAAGATGAATAAGAGATCCCATAATTTTAAAAGAGCTTACCATTTGGAGCCAGGAGTAAGGTAGGAAAATAGAGGAGGAGTATGGACCAAGTTTGAAGGCACCAGATTGGATCATCTCTCTATATAAAACCCTAATATGCAAATAGACGGAATGGTGGAACAACCAAACAACCAACCAGTCGCTATGATGTGTGCACAGAACATGGCGGGCATTGGCTGTAGCGGGATGGTGGGATGGTGGAGCAGGTGAGTGGGGGCACCAGACCAAGGTGGGACACCGGTTGCTGTCATCAGGGTGAGCCTCTGATGCTTACTGAAAAGTGTTTGCTCCCCTATGCCGTGGTCCCACCCTGCACTCACACCTGCATGCCCGGCGCTGGCTCTGTTCACTCAGCACCATCAGCAGGTGTGAGTGCGCGGCTGCCAATCACCCCTGAGGGCTTCTCCACCTCCCTCTGCTCCTGAGGGGCGATTAGGGCAGGAGCCGCCACCGCTTGCATCTGATGATGGTGCCAGCCCCGCTGGCACTCACTGCTGGAGCCGGCCCCAATCACTCTGCACCCTCAGCGGGTAAAAGCAGGGCCAGCACCGTCAGCACATGGGACCTGCTGTGGCAGGAGCAGGGCTGCAGGCAGACAGCGGACCAGAGACCTCAGCAGGAGGGCCTGGGTTGGGGCACGTAGGATGGGCCGAGACCTGCCCCTGTGCCCACCACAGCCTCTCAGCCCACAGTTCCTTTCAAGGTGCATGAATATGTGCACTGGGCCCCTCGTTGTGTTGTATTTGTGGGTACCAGCTTTTAAACCCTATCCTGGTATTCTCCCAGATTCAAATGATTATGACTCATTTATTTATTTATTTTTCATTTAGTACTCAATTCAACAACATTTACTGAGTCTATTACATGCAAGACACTGAGCCAGGTGCCATGGAGAATACCCAGATACATAACTTGTGGTTTCTCTGCTGCCTTTTATTGTTTAATTATTTTTGTGTATGTCTCGTCTGGACTGTGGGATTTTTGTTTGTTTGCTTAAGACATATGTATCCAGTACCTCCTTTATTTCAGGTACAAAGGAAGATTCAAGAGGAATAGGTGTCTTACTTTTCAGGTGCTCACAGTTTAGTAGGAAAGACTGAAAATAATGTTTACAAAACAGTGTGGTAAGTGTTGTAACAGAGGGGTATACTGAGTGCTGCTGAGAGAACTGAGGATGGAGCTGAAAGCGAAGGCTTCGGGAGGTTAGACAACCCCTGGGCCAAGGCTGAAAGAGGAATAGATGTGCCAGAGAAACATGTGAGGCAGGGAGATAAGAGGGTGGTAGAAGGAGGGGTGATCAGGAAGGGGGAGAGGCATTTTAGGCAGGAGGAACAGCACTGTGAAAGAGCACAGAACGCCTGAGCAGCGGTAAGAATTTCAGTAAGGCTAAAGCATAGAATGGCAGTGGGAGAACAGGGAACAATGCTGGAAAAGCAGGTCAAATCAAGTTCAAGAGGAGCCTTGTGCTCAGCTGAGAAATTTGCCTTTTATGCAGAATATAGTTCTGTGTCCTACACAGTTTTTAACTAAACTCTTTGGAAAGATTCCTTTAGCAGCACTTGAGAATACAGAGAGGTCTGTAGAGATGACATGGAGAAGATAAGGGCCTGAACCAAATCAGGGCATGGAGGATAAAAAGAAGTAACATTTGGGGAGAATGCCCTGACCAGTGTTCTCAGTGGTCAGAGCATTGGCCCATGCACCAAAGGATTGTGGGTTCGATTCCTGGTCAAGAGCACATTCCTGGGTTGTAACTAATCAATGTGTCTTGCTCACATCGATGTCTCTCTCCCTTTCTCTTCTCTCTCCCTCCCTCAGTCCCAGTTTCCCTAAAAAGTAATGGGGAAAAATTTCCTCTAGTAAGGATTACAAGAAGAAGAAGAAGAAGGAGAAGGAGAAAGAGAAGGAGAAGGAGAAGGAGGAGAAGGGGAGCAGGAGAAGAAGAAGGGGAGGAAGAGGAGGAGGAGGAGGAGGATTATGAAAGGAATGTCCAAGATTGGAGAGGGTGCAGGCTGGGCTGAGGGACACACCCCCCATGCACGAATTTCATGCGTCAGGCCTCTAGTCTATACTAATAAAAGCCTAGGTGGCATTTCACCCTCATGTCCTTACAAGATGGCCACCCCATGTCATCACAAGATGGCTACCACAAGATGGCCAGCAGGGGAGGGCAGTTGGGGGTGATCGGGCTGGCAGGGGAGAGGTTAGGGGGTGATCAGGCAGGCAGGCAGGCAGGTGAGCAGTTAGGAGCCAGTAGTCCTGGATTGTGAGAGGTATGTCTGACTGTGGGATTGGGCCTAAGCCTGAAGTCAGACAACCCCCAAGGGTGCCCAGATTGGAGACGGTGCAAGCTGGGCTGAGGGACACCCTCCCCCAGTGCATGAATTTCATGCTCTGGGCCTCTAGTGTATCTATATAATAGAGGAGGTGCTATTATTAATATATAGTGTATCTTATATATTATATTATATAGTGTATCTATATAATATCTATATAATATGCAAAATAACCAGGATTCCATAACATCACAACCAAACAGCAGGGACCTGAGGTTGCATGACACTTGGCTGGGACAAGGGACCTCAGACTGTGCCCCTCACCTGGCAGGGCTTGACGGGGGACCTCAGGCGACAGCCCCTGCCTGGCTAGGCAGCTCCTTCTGCCCTGGTGCCAGGCTGGGGCACCTGAGGCTGCACCCTCCACCTGGCAGGGATTGATGGGGGTGGGGCCAGCCGGGTCTGGTCTCCTGTGTTTTCGAAGCGCATGCAGGTGGTGGGCAGATACTTGACTCTAGGTCCCATGGCACGCCCCAGAGTCTGATAGGAGGGAGATTTTCATATACCTATTACTAATTTTCTTTCATCTCTGACACTTCTATTTTAGAAAAAGGGCAAATAGCTACATTAAAATATTTCCTCTAATTAATTCCCTTTTAATGTGCACAAATTTTGTGCAATGGGCCACTAGTTCAGTCTATAACAGAACTATACACCTGAGATAGAATTAACAAGACCTATTAGATAAAAGTGACTAATATTCTTGTAGTACTTTATAATTTACAACTTTTTTTAACACCCACGATCTGATTTGACCTTTATGCTATAGGAGTATTATCTTTATCCTCATTATATAAATGAGTAAACAGACTAAAAGAAGTTAAATAATATGTCCAAGTCATATGCTAGTAAGTGGTAACTTTGACTCTAAACTTGGCCTTGGCCTCATAATCCCATGCCATTCTGACTCTCTTATGATAGGTGAGGGCATGAAGACTGAAAAGCTGAGGCCAGCTTGAGGTCTTACCTTTAGTCTCTAGGGAAGCCCAGGATCTCTCTTGGCTCAACTGCTGCCACCTCCTTATTCAAAACACGTTTAAACTTCTGCCTCACTTTCCCCCTGGAAGCTCCTACTTTATCCTTAGCCCCACTCCTCTAATGTCTTTGGAAACACACACCTGCTCCTTCCTTCACTTTCCTGAGAAGGTGTGGGGGAGAAATGGGAACACAGATATTTAAAAGCTTTGCTTAACAGATTACAGATGGAATGATCATCTCCTTTCTAATTGCTGACTAATTTCTACTCACCCATTGAAAAAACAAACAAAAAACAAAACAGCTCACAGGTCATCTCTTTCATGACTTCTCCAAATTTGATCGAGATCTTGTCTGTGGGCACACAGCGTCCCAACACATCATGATATCATCAGATTGTGTAAGCTCCTGCAGGGCAAGTTGATATTCCAAGTATCTAACAATAGGATCCACTTCATGTCTGTTATATGCTCATTAAACAAATAGATTATTTCATACATTGTCACAACCTTCCCACATGGTGGGAGACCTTTTATTCTTTATCATTCTTCCCAGATACAATCTCCTATCACTCAGGGCTCAGGGCAGGAAACAAAAACCCCTCCAAGAAGCTTAAGGATACAAGGACATAGAGTCTTACAAAGTAAACTGGAAAGTCTAGAGGGGCCCTCTGGGCTGAAATTCCAGAAATGACCTCCAGAACACACGAGGAGTGCGCTGCCAGGAGAGCTGCACCTCTGCCACAGTCAGGAGGGTGGGGCAGCAGGAAGTTTCCACTGAGGACTGGGCTGAAGAGCAAGTAGCTACAACGCTGATCCAGGGAGCTTGAAACTGTGATCAGGACATTGCCGTGGCTACACTCTGATGCAACCACCTCTCAATATTTGCAAAGCTAGAGACATCGTTGGATCGCTGCTGTAAACACATGTCACATGTCCATGACCTTGCTTGCCAGGAGGAACAGCTAACGTAGTATTTAATGGTCTTTGTCTCACTTCTGCCATCTAAATCTCATCCGAGTATATCTGACTGGTTGCAAGGTGTTCTGAGAAATATAATCCTTAGCTTTCCAGCCTCTGCAGTACAGGAAAGCGCACTAGAAGGAGGTGAGAATATGCGCTGAATGCTAATTAACCATATCTGCGGCTCTGCGTGTCTGAAATCCACCCGATGTCTTATCATCTGGAACTGGGTGTCTTCCTCCTTCCCCACCCTCTTGCTCAGTGCCCTGGTGGCTAGTTTAGTCTTTGGCCTTGTTCTCATTAGTCTAATTCTTCAGACTACAGTTTGCCCTCTTCTGTTTCGTGGGTGAGGCAAATTCTCACCTATAATTCCACATTCTTTAGAAAACAAACAAACTGATGTATAGGATTTCATCAAAATTAAAAGTTAATGCTCTTTGAAAGGCATTGTTAAGAGAACTGAAAACAAGCCACCAACTAGAAGAAAATATTGTAAATCATATATCTGACAAAGGACTTGTATCTATACATGTAATAACTTTCAAATCAATAATAAGAAAATAAGCAACCCAAAAAGAAATGGGTAAAATATTTGAACAGAGTGTTCACAAATAAAGATAAAAGTATGACAATAAACACATGAAAAGATATGCAATGTCATTAGTCATTAGGGAATTGCAAATTAAGACCACAGTGAGATAGCATTATACACTTAACAAAAAAAAAAAGTCTGGTCTGGGTGCTAGTAAGGATGTGGAGAAATGACCTCTCATATACTCTGGGTAGTAGTGTAAACCTACAATCACTTTGGAAAAGAGTTTGGCAGTTTATTTAAAAGCTAAACATATACTTACCATATGACTCAGTTATTCTACTCCTAGATATTTACTCCAAAGAAAAGGAAACATACGGGCATACAAAGACCTGTACACTAACCCAATCATGTGCCTAGTTTTTCCATGAAATCTCCTTGTCATTTAGTTCCCTTTTACTCCAATTGTTAGCATTCTAATGTGCTCAAGTGGTGAACTCTTAACCTTTGCCACATTATCAGCTAGAATCAAGAGGAAAATGAGTAGGAATATACATATATATATATATATATATATATATATATATATATGCCTAAGCGACTGGCAGACTGGCCAACCAGCCAACCAGCAGGTAGCTATGATGTGCATGACCACCAGGGAGCAGATACTAAATGCACAGGCATGAATACATGGAACAGACTGATGAATCTCAGACTGAAGGGGGAGGGGGAGGGCAGGAAGAGATTAACCAAAGATCTTATATGCGTACTAGAGGCCCGGTGCACAGATTTGTGCACCGGAGAAGTCCCTTGGCCTGGCCTGTGGGGATTGGGCTGAAACTGGCTCTCCAATATACCCTGAGGGGTGCTGTCAGGTCGAGGGACCCCACTGGTGCATGAATCCATGCACCGGGTCTCTAGTTATATATTTCTGCTTCACGTATCACCCCCAAATTTTGAGGCTTGAAAAGGCAACAATAACATTATCTTATAGTTTCTAAGGGTTAAGAGTCTGGGAGAGGCTTAGCTGGGTGCTTCTGCTCAGGGTCTCTTATGAGGTTGCAATAAAGCTATTGGCTGGGGTTCCAGTCATCTGAAAGCTTGAGTGCTTAGAAGGCTGAGCACTCTCCAGGCCTGGTCAGTGTGAGCCCCCAAAACTGGGCTGCCAGGGACCAGGGACCTCGGTCACACACTCGGAGCCCCACACACCAGCCAGGAACAGGTCGTTGCTTTGCACCCAGGACTTTTAAGACACGATGGATGTGGGGCTGAGAAATGGGAGCTAAGGGGACATGACACTTACAGACGAGGAAACGTGTGCCCTGCCCAGCCCTCCCCACAGAATATGGGCACACAGCACTGCCCACAACCCCACCCAAAGGAGAGAGGTCTCCGTGTCAGGGAGGCAGGCTGCTTATGCCACCAGCTGTCAGTGGCAAGAGGGAGAGCTTTCTCCCAGACAGTCTGCGCTCCCAGAGGATCCAGCACCACCTCCTCCGGGTCAAGTCCCCAGGTCTCCAGTCACAAATGTGGTTTCAGAAACCTGAGGACAAGTGACAGCCTGCACCCGGAGGCTCACAGACAAAGGAACAGATAACCACAGAAGCTGACGCCTCAGCACGGCCGAGACCCTAATCCACCCCTCACCCCTCCGCCCAAGGAAAATAAAACCAAAGTAAGAACACACACACACACACACACACACACAACACACACACACACGGAGGAGCACGGACCCTGTGAGATCAGACACAGAGGACCAGGTGGCTGGGAACGAAGCATGTGCTGTCTTCACATGAGAGATGGGAGCAGAAGCTTCCAGTCTGTCCTGGGCTCAGGGACCTTCCCACCCGACGTGGTACCCCAGGTGGACTACCAGCCCCCCAAAGCAGGCCTGGGAAAGTCTACTGAGCTGCACCCAAGGCTGCCGAGGGTGCTGGGATTAAACCTCCCACTTCTGAAATGCATTTAAGTGACCGCTGTACAGATTAAGCAAAATAATAAGGAAAGAGGAAAAGTGAAAGTGAAAACCACGCACTTGAAAAAAGTCAGATGTGGGCGCTCCGCCAACAGGGCCTCACTGCTCACTGCTGCTTGCACTCAGAGGGCTGGCTGGGCTCCTTCTTGAGGCTCACGTGGGCATCATCCTCTTCATCTCCCTCCTCTTCTCCTTCCTCACCTTCTTCAAAGTTGTGGTCATCCTCTATGGTCTCCCCCGTGAAGTACAGCATGGCCCTCGGGACTAGCCGCTCTCGGAAGAAGTGTCCAATCTCATAGGCAGAGGCTAACGTGAACTCGGAATCTTCATCAAGTGACTCTCCACCCCCAGATGCTTTCAGTGGCCTGGAGAAGTTAGAAAGGGAACCACTGGGGACTTGCTTGGTGATGGTTCTGACAGATCCTGGACTCTTGTGTTTCATTTTTTTCTTGATTGTTTTGACTAACGTTTTTTCCTTTCTTCCAGTCGATAGTGCACCCGGCAGAGTCAACCAACTATTTCAGGGCCTTCGCAGGAGAAGGGGTGGGCCTTATCCAGCTCGGACTTCATCTTGTTCGTTTGGTCAGGACTGAATTGATGAAGTAGTTGCTGGGCTCAAAGTGGAACCCTAAACACAAAGGACATAGGCTTCCCTGGGCCTGAAAACTTCACTTTCACATCTTGAAGATGTTTCAAGATTGGCTCATCATATTCCTGGACTAACTCGCTTGGCATATCCACGTTTCTGAAGACGGTGAACCGGAACTCTGAATCCCTCTGGAGCTGGCTCCTCTGCTGCCTCGGCTTCTTTTTCTGCGATGACTGTGTTACTTTCATGTCTCTGGCCACTTTGCCCCCCTCTTCATTCTCGCTGTGCCACTCGCATTCTCCATCTGTCGACTCAGCCTCACCAGTGACAAACTCCCGTCCTTTGTCAGAGAGGCTGGTCCAGCACCATGTATGTCCTCTCCATGACATGGGCCTCTTCGTAGAGTGTGGCTTCTATTCAGCATCCTCCACCTGAAGTTGTTTCAATGTGTTGATTTTTTTTCTTTTTTTCTTTTTTTTTACTGCTGTAGGTAAAGTCTCTCTGTAGCTGGAAGGAGTGTGGGAGACACTGTCAAGCCACTCCTGCAAGGCTGCCAGAACTTGAGGGGTCTGGCATCACCGGATTGGTGAGCTTCTCTGTAGCACTCGCATCTTTAGCAGCTTCCAAGGAATCTGAAGGAGCCCCATCTGAAAAGCTGTTATCTGCCATCTGAATGTTTTTATCGAGCCCTAGGCCTGGTTACTTCCATGTTAGCTGCACATCAGCTGGACTCCTAGTGTAAATGCTTTCCATCTATAAGCAAATCCAGATTAGCAGTCTGCCTCTAGCTCACTTCTTTCCAGGAGATGTCAAACCCTCCAGAATTTAATGACTTCTTTTACAACTATACCCCAACTATAACTCAAGCCTACTGCTGGCCCATGGGGATATAAAGTAGAACCCTCCTACTTCAGAAACAGGAGAGAAGAGCAAATGAAAGGTCATGTTTTTTATATTTAGCTGGATTCAGATATCAGGTTTCACCTCCCTTAGCAGATTTTTAGGTGACATCCTAACCACTAGCTTTCCTCTATGATTTAGTAAAAATAATGGAGAAATCAGAAGAGGGAGATAATTAGTTAGTCCTTCCTCCACATTGATGTGTGTTTGAATCCAAATAGCAATGACTTTTTCCAAAAGCATAAGTGATATCCTTGGAGCTGCTAACAGATATTCTGTGTTTGTTCTACAACAGTAAGAAAAAAAAGTGGCATTCTTTAGAGGTTGAAGGGTGTTGTGTGTGTGTTTTTGTATCAAAATAAAGAATGAATCTTTGGAACAAAACCAACCAACCAAACAAACAAAAAATGTGCACACAGCCAACCATTATGGTTCAGTGATTGAGCTTCAACCTAAGAACCAGGAGGTCACCTTTTGATTCACACACACACACACACACATACACACACACATTTATATATATATATATATATATATATATATATATATATATATATATACAGTATATACACACATGCACACACACTAGAGGCCCGGTGCAGGAAATTTCATGCACTGGGGGGCGTCCCTCAGCCTGATCTGTGCCTTCATCTAAAATGTAGTAATTGTTCCTGCCTCCCAAGGTAATTGCAAAAATTAAATTAATTAATACAAATAAAGCATCTTAAACATTGAGCATATGAAAAGCAGTACATGATACATGTTAATTAGAATTATTATAAAAAGCAAAGTAAAAAGAAAATTAAAATAGTCTATAATCACAAGGGCTTTTCTTTTGCTCACTAATAAGAAACAAAGGATAGCAAATTACAAATATGTTTTTATTTATTTTATAGAGAGAGGGAGCGGGAGAGAGAAACATAGATGTGAGAGGGCAACATTGATCAGCTGCCTCCTGCACACCCCCTACTGGGGATGGAGCCCGCAACCCGATCATGTGACCTGACCATGAACTCTGACCTCGATGCTTGGGATGACGCTCAACCAACCGAGCGACACTGGCCGAGACGAGAGTGCTTTTGTTTTCTAAATCTCTCTCCCTTTTTAACATTCCATATACAAGCCTAAAACCCCAGGACCCCGGAACTTTACAGAGCTATCCCATCACGCGTCACGGGGGGCTCTATTATTTGCTAGGTCTGGGTCTTGGGTGGGGCCTGCCTTTCTTCACTTTCTCCACTAGAGGGGGCTCTGCACAGCAATCCTTCCTCGCTACAGGGGAAGAGGGAGGAGACCTTTTCTACCACGTCGGTTGGTGGCCTGGGACTTGATTGACAAGGGCATCAGCGAATGGCTCTGAAGTAAGCGGCCGAAAAAATGGCAGAAGGGCAGGCCCCGGCCAATGAGGACTGGTCTTAGAAGGAGCTTGGGGCGGGACTTCGCCGGAGGGGCGGACTCAGGGTAAAGAGTCCGAAGCGGAGCCGGGGAGAGCCAGAACCATTTCCGGTGTTAACAGAGCTTTGTGGGCTCCGGAGAGGCGGCTGAGAAGGTAGGTCCGGAAGCAGGATGGCGCAAGCCGGGGATGAAGGAGGGGCTCGCAGTTATTGTCTTAACGGCCCAGGGAGGGGTCTCCACTTTCGGGGGGACTACACCCCGTGGGAAAAGGCCCCTGCTCTGCGACTGAACCCCGGAAGGCTGGGGGGGGGGGGGCGGGGAGCGTGGAACGGGTACGGCGCTTGCGTTACTACGCGGGAGCGGGGGAGGGGCCCGTCAGACCGGTTTTGGGGGCGTCCAGGCTCCCCTTTGAGCTTCTCTTTCTCCCTTCAGCCTTCGTCCCCTCCCCTTGCTCCGCTGAAGAGTAGTAGACGCAGGGCCCTCGGCCCTGGCCCGTGTGGAATTTAGGGCACGTCCCCCCACCCCTTCCTTCCGAGGGGAGTGAAAGCGAAACCGCACGGGTGTGTGATCGCCCTCGCCCTGCCCGACGGGTCCCCGCTCCGCCCCGGGCCCGCGGCACCTGTGGCCGGGCGCCCCCGGGTGAGCGGCGGGGCCCGGCCGGGCCGGCCGCCCTGTCACGGCGGGGCGGGTGATGTCACACTCGGGTGACACGCGAGGCCCCTTAGTTACGTGCGAGCCAACAGCACCCGCGGGAGGTGTGGGGAGAGCGGGCTGGGCTTGGCTTCCCGCCCGCCGGGCAGCCCCGCGCCGGTCCGGTTGGCTCCCTCCGGACAGGTGAGCGGGGCGGCTGCGCGGGGCCGGAGCCGTGGGCGGCCCTCCCTCCCAGAGTCCTCTCAGGAGAGGCGGCGCCGGGCCGTGGTGTTTTTCTGGGACCTGCTCGCCGGGGCTGGGGTAATAAGGGGCTGTGGCGATTTTTGTCTGTTTATTAGGGGGGATGGGTGGGTGGGATAATACTCACTACCCTGTGCCAGCCCGGGCTGCATTGCCCACCCCGGAGGACAAAAACCTCTTTGAACTTGAGACTCTGTTCTAGCAATGGTTAACTTGTGAATGTGTAACCGGGTAGAAGCGCTGACTGTGTCCGAAGCACAAACATTTTAAGGTTAAAGGTTAGCGGAGAATGGGCTTTTCTAGTTACTTATTGATATTTACTTCTATTTTATCTTTAGAACAGTTCAGGACAGATTTCCCCCCCCCCCCCAAGTTTCTTGTGGCTTCTGTGAACACACCCATTTCTGTAATTGTTAGATTTGCTGTTTGATGTTTTGTTTTGTTTTTATTCCTCTCTGTGGAGTATTTTTTGTCCTGGCTTAAGTACTTTGTTGACATTTGGATTCTCTGCCATTTTCCTTCAGTGGGGACAGAGTGAATTGTTGAGAAATGCAATCTGTAATTTAGATTCAGAGTTTCCCTTCTTAAATTATTCATCTTGTTGTGGAAACATCGCTCGGTACCCACTTTCTTCCCTTCTCTACTATTGATCTGACTGAAGTCTTACTCTCCTAAACAATAGGGAGGATAAAATTAACCAGTATAACCAGCATTTGTATATGTATTTGTTGCTATGGATATAGTTCATGCTTATTGTGGAAATGCTAAATAATACAGAAAAATGTCATAGCAATCAGCATATGTTAATTTTGGAGAAAAAAAAAACTTCTCTTGATCTATGCCTGGAACTGCCTTCATAAACATTTGCTTTTCTATTGTAGGGTGTAGTAGTGTAAAGAGCACCAGCCTTTAGAGGTCTGATGTTGGTCAAGTCAATACTACTGTCTGTTTAGTACTTTATAATTATTTCACACAGATTTGCTTCTCAGCATTCAATAAGCTTGGTAGAGTAAGTGTTAATTATCCTTATCTTACAGATGAGAAAGCCTAGAGGACCATAGGTAAAATGATTTTCCCAAAGTTATTTGGTAGAAAATGGCAGGGCTCATGACTCCAAATCCAATGCTTGTGTCTTTTTGAATTTTCTTTTTAATCTTTAAAGTGGGACTAATTATTCTTTCCCTTCACTCATGCATTCGTGCGAAGATCAAAGGGGATAATGTATATAAAAGCACTTCAAAAGTCATATAATTTTATATACGTGTATTCAGTGGTATTATTATAGAAGGCACTACTGCTGACTTGAAGAGTTTCACTTTATTTCATAAACTATCCCAAGAGTATTAATCTCCTCTGGGAAAACACTGAATATTCTCTTGATGCTCAATCTTCTCAATTATCCTTGCTGCTTTAATTTGGCTGTAGAAGCCTAGTAGAGGTGTCTTCCACTCAAATGTTTCGTTACCCCAGAATTTCTAATAAAATTTCATGGAGTAGCTTTAATGCACATTTTTGTTTCCCAAAGACGGTGTGTAAGGAGAGAAAGACAGTAGAGGTTGGCTTTTAGGACAACAGGAGTGACCATTCAAAGTAGGTCTCCCTCTGTGCCAGCTGGGGAATGTCGATTTGAGGTTATAACATTCATGATCAGATAATGGGCTCTAGGTTTGCTCTGGAGTCTCCTGGTTGTGCTTACGTGTGGGGCTAGCTAGCAAGCTGATTCTTATGCAAGCTCTGCTCTGAAGGTGCTTAAAACCAAATGTATGAGAGAAGTTTTGGTACAATTAATGGAATACAAAATACTTGGGGGAAAAAAGCTTCAAGATTGAGGATAGAGTGGATGCGCTATTTGTCCTGATTTATGCCTGCTTTCATTTGGATAAATACGGTGTAAACTGGGGAGGGATTGCGGGTTTATACAGGGAGTTTATATGTACGACAGGGTTTGGGAAACATGGCCTGAGGGCTGTTTAAGGCCTGAGAAATCATTTGGTCTGGCCCTACCAAGGCAACAGGGTGAGTTAATTAAATGTTTGACCAATTACAGCAGGATAACAAAATATATATATATGTACAATTCTTTGTAAAAAATTATTATATATTAATATAATTATATATATATATATTTAATTGACTTTTTACAAAGAGGGATAGAGAGTTAGAATCATCGATGAGAGAGAAACATCGATCAGCTGCCTCCTGCACGTTCCCTTGACTGGAATCGAACCTGGCACCCTTCAGTTCGCAGGCCCATGCTCTACCTTACTGAGCCAAACAGGTTAGGGCTCAGGATAATTTTTAAGTGAATCATTTTATATAAGTATGCAAATGACCCTTGACAGAAAAAGTTTCCTATCCCTGATTAGGACATTGGGGCCTTATGATTTAGTGTCTGTCAAACAGTTCTGATTATAGAGCGTGGTTCAGTAGTGGCAAATTTTGCTACAAAAAATAATTTTTTGAAGGCAATGGACATTCCATCTCTAGGTATTGGTTTGGTTTTGAGGCAGTCCCCTAGAAAGATATTGTAGTATTCAGTGCTGGCTAATCCAGAGATTTGGGCCCAAATTAAAGGGAGGTAGTGGCTGAGACATTTAGGTTACAATTATCAAGCTAATGACCATTTACTTCATCAAAATCTCTACACATCAGATTATCATTTAGTGGTTGTTAGGGTCTCAATGCCTGTGACTCCATAGGACAGGAGGTACAGTGTAAATGACCAGAAGGGCATGGCATTTATTATTTTCTAATCCTCACCTGAGGATATTTTTTTCCATTGCTTTTCAGAGAGGGTAGAAGGGAGGGGGAGAAAGAGAAAAACATCGATGTGAGACACACATCGACTGGTTGTCTCCCACATGAGCCCCGACCTGGAGTGGGGAGCAAAAAAAATCCAGATGCCCTTGACCAGGAATTGAACCCGAGGCCCTTTGGTGGGAGGGCCGGTGCTCTGACCACTGAACACACCTGCCATGGCATTTAAAGAAATGCAATTTTAATCAGTGATAAGATTTGTCTAGCTTCTTTAAACTCCAGTTTGTAATTTTCTTAAACACCCACCCCTCAATTAAATTTCTCATTTGGGTAAATAGTAAGCCTTAAGGATATAGCTAGCTGTGAGTTAATAGTTGAATAATACTTTTTAGAAGTAATTAACAGGGCATATGTAAATTAGGCCTGTGATAAATGTCTTCTAAAACTAGATTTTTACAAGGGATAAGCATACACTGAGGACTTAAAAGTAATGATTATTTACACTAGTAACAATAATTGTTAATATACTGAGCCAATCTTATGTATGAAACACTATTCTAAGCACTTCGTATTGTCTCATTTAATCTTCAACTCTATGAAGTAGGTAATATATATATTACTTTTTTTTAAAAAACATACATATTTTAAATATATTTTATTGATTTTTTACGGAGAGGAGGAGAGAGGGATAGAGAGCTAGAAACATCGATGAGAGAGAAACGTCGACCAGCTGCCTCTTGCACCTCCCCCACTGGGGATGTGCCCGCAACCAATGTACATGCCCTTGACCGGAATCAAACCTGGGACCTTTCAGTCCGCAGACCGACGCTCTACCACTGAGCCAAACCGGTTTCGGCTATATATATTACTTTTTTACTAGTGAGAAAACAAGCACGAGGTTAAGCCCCAGAAATTTGTCGCATGTCATACAGCTAATGTAAGAATAGCCAGAATTCCAGTGTAGCAGGTTATACTTTTAACCACTATGTTAAGGACATGGTTACACAGATTCTGAAAACTATTCAATAGAAAGAATTACTGAAAAATTACAAACAGCCGAAACCGGTTTGGCTCAGTGGATAGAGCGTCGGTCTGCGGACTGAAAGGTCCTAGGTTCGATTCCCATCAAGGGCATGTACATTGGTTGTGGGCACATCCCCAGTAGGGGGTGTGCAAGATGTTTCTGGCTCTATCCCTCTTCCTTCTTTTCTGTAAAAAATCAATAAAATATATTAAAAGAAAAATTACTAACAGTTCTGTCTCCTTTTAAAAAAAATTTTACCACATGGGATTTTTTAAATTTTTTATCTTAAGTACCAATTTGGTCCCTTCTGAATGTATAGGAACAGAATGAAGAACCATAATTCAGTCTACATTTTTAATTAAATCTGTAAACAATGTCTCTCTGAGTTGCTGGTTTAATGTTAAATTGTAGACACTGGGGCAGCTGCTAGCTGCTGTTCTGGCTTCAGCAGTAAGCAAACTTATTTTTCGAAGGCAAGGATTTTTTTTTAATGCATATTAAATGCATGATTCTGTTTTGCATAGCTTTTGGTCATGGTTTATTCATATGCACTGTACTTAATAGATGTTGGAATAGATTTCAGAGAATTTTCTTTTAATTTTTTATTTATTGGTTGGAGTGTGAGCCAGAGGGAAACAGAGGAGGAGAGAGCGGGAGGGAAGGGAACTTGTTGTTATACTTATTTATGCACTCATTGGTTGATTCTAGTCTGTATCCTGACTGGGGATCAAACCCAAAACCTGGGTGTATAGGGACGTTGCTCTAACCAACTGAGTTACCTGGCCAGGGCAAGGAATTTTTTAAATTTAATCCCTGGCACTTAATAGTCTTTTCATTTTAGTACAAGGGTAAGGAAAAGAAGATACCTAGAACAAAACAATGGATTTAACAAGACACTAGACACAGATGTTCATTGATAAAAATGTCTGTCTCCTCATAGTTGTTAAAGCCAAGAATTTCAGTAGGGTAGAATTTTTAATTAAAGACCTATCTTTCATGTCTGAAGAACATCCTTCCTTCAGGGTTTAATAGACCAAGTTATATGGGTTGGTGAGTATACACTTTTGCTACCTGTATATATTTCTTGCATTTGTGTTTCATTTCTTGGTTAAAGCTGTGTTAAATAGGAGGGATTTTGAAGGGAGAAGCCCTTCGTTTTCCTTGCTTTGTTTTAATAAGCAATATATTCTTTGCTTGGGGCAGAGGGGAGGGGGAATAATAATGTCTCCTCCTGCCTGCCCCTGCTGCTCTTCCCTCCCCAAGCAAAAACAGATCACAGAATACCTAACTCAAACCAATGTTTTTACTTGTTTTTCTTCATGGTAAAGCTATGCACTGAGTTTTTTGTTTTGCTTTTTGGGTCCCTCTGGTAGAGGAGGCACTGAATGATTGACCCTTCCAACATAACACTTTTTGACAGATTCTGACAATTTGGGGATTCCTGCTCTTTAAGGATGAAGGCTTAAAATGAGGCTCTGAACCGTATTAAAGGGTTTGGTTGTGATTAACACCTGAATATTTACTTGGCGAACAAATGTAAAACAAGCAAATTTCCTGAGTCCAGGAAACACTGTCCTCATTGTATTCTGTGTAAATAACCCTACTTCCTTGTTTCATAATTCGATGGATATAAAAGTGGATAGTGGAAGAAAGGATCTAATTTCTAGATTTCTATACAAGTTGGGATTGGCTAAGGCAGACCAGTGCTGGTGTCAGTTTTGTAATGGGCTTAGATGTCTGTTGAGATTGCTGTATTAAAGAATTTTTGAGCAATATACAAAGTACTTTATTTATTGAGGTAAAATATACATAACAAAATTTACCTTTTTTATATAAATTTTTTTAAACAAAGGTTTTCCTTTAACTCTGGAGGCCCCTCTGGATGTTAGCTGAGTTACTTGGTTAATGGTTTTGAATACTCAAGCTCTCTTTTGGTATGGGAGCTGTTACTTTTGAGTTATGAACGCAATTTAATCCTGTTTAGCTGAGTTTATTGACCTTTAAAATAGAGATATCTTTTCTGTACAGCTTCTGAACACAACTAGTTGAGGCTAAGATAGAAACCTGATAAGTTTGTCTCTCTGGAAAAACTTGTAAGAACAGTTTTCTAGCTCATTACTTATCTGCACCTTAGTTCTTGTTTGTTTAGTATAGACATAGAACAAATTATCATATTTCCTTGATACTAAGACTAACTTTTCCTCCTAATATTTTAACATTTCAGAAAATATGTAATATGTACATCATGTAATTGTTGTTTTTCCCACTGCAAATCCTCACTCGAAGACACATTTTATTGTTTCAGAGAAAGGATGGGAGAGAAACATCGATTGGTTGCCTCTGTATCTACGCACCCCAACTGGGGACTGAACCCACAACCTACGTTGGCATGTGCCCTGATTGGGAGTTGAACCCGAAACCTCTTGATGTACAGGATGTCCCTCCACCAGCTGTGAGCCATACTGGCCAGAGCATATCATGACATCTTAAATTTCTGTACTATATTGCATTTCTTTCCCCCCACAGTTATTATTAAAGTTGTTGTGTCTCATTATGTCTGGAAAGTTTGGTAGTTACATTTTCTCTTTAAATGTTAGAAAGCTGGTTTTATTTTTCATATTTTTAAACCAGAAGCCACCACTAAGTTATGGAGAAATTCCTATTTGACACCTCCATCCTTACCCTCACAATCTTTGATGATTTTGGTTTTTCCATCAGCAGTTGTAAGAGAGCTCTGAAAAGAGGCAGCCAGTGCCCCCTGGGAAATGTCATTGTGAACTGGGACAGATGATTTTCTGCCATTCTCTCCCAAGTTTCCACTCAGTAGGGTCTCGTTTCAGAGTGTTGCCCCTTTCTGGCTAACGATCCCCTGGGTATTTGAGTATTTACCCTCACCTCCTCCTTTTTTAACTCGAAATTGGAAGCAAGAGATGCTTTATCATTGTGAATGCTATTGAGAAACTTAGCTTGGAAGGTTGCTTCAGTGCTGTTGCAGGTTCTGTCTAGGGATGTCATTAGGGGTGTTAATGGAAGCTTTAAACAAAGACACTTTCCAGGTGCTGGATTCTGCCATCCTGTAAGCGTGCTCTCTAGAGACTGTATTATTCATCATGGTTATGGAAGGCTGTGGCTGGCAGTGCAACAGCCTGCAATAGTTGCACCATCTAGATCAAGAAGCTGGAGCCCTGAGACTTAGGGATGAGATCAACAGCTTTAGTAGGTTCTGCAGCTTCTCACTGCACCCATCCTTAAGAACAGAACAAAAGAATTGAGGTGAGTAGGGATGATGAGAAAAGAAAGAGGAAATTAGAAAGCAAGCCAGCCATTTTAATGGTTCCCTTTGTGAGAGAGCCTCAGGAAACAAGTGGTAATGATGCTTTTGAACTCTTAAGAATGGCATCTTTCCACTGGCCCAGGATTCCTCAGGAAATTCATTTGTGGAATTTTATTGCGTGGATGAATTTTGCTGAGTATTGGGTTAAGTGCTGATTAGAATGGGTGTGAGTAGTTGGCCTGTCTTTCAAACAATTTACCTTTTCAGTTTTAGTTGCCCCCCCCCTTTTTATTTTTATTTTTGTAAATTTGAAAGGGATAGTTATGGGTCTGATAAGAATTTGGAAGATTTATATTAGGAGAGATGAAAGCTGTTGATGAGATTTTTAGTTCTGTAGATGGGCATGTTTATTTAGGATTGCATGTGAGATAGAGGAGGGAACAAAGCTTAAGAGCCTGACTTTCATGGTATTGATATATAATGTGATCTGGGGATAGTTTAGTTTGGGCGGGTGGGGGTGGGGGAGGGGGAAGGAATGCTCTTTGGACTCTGGCCAGTGTGGCGCAGTTGGTTAGAGCGTAGTCCCGTCTGCCAAAGTTTTGGGTTTGATCTCTGGTCAGGATACATACAAGAAGCAACCAATGAATACATAAACAACAAATTGATCTCTCTCCTTCCCCTTCTTCCCCTTTTCTCTCCCTTCTCTCTCTAAAATCAATCAATCAATCAGTCAGTCAGTCAATAAAAATGCCCTCGGGACAGTTGGCAAGATCTGAATAAGGTCTGTAGATAAGATAATAGAATTGCTTCAGTGTTAATTTTCTGATTTTGATCATCACTTTTAGGATGTACACACTGAAGTATGTCAAGATAAAGGGGCATTGTGTCTGCATGGCAAAAATATATATATTTTAGAGGGAGAGATAGAAACAGATCAGCTGCTTCTTGCATACACCCCCTCCTCCCCCCATTACCCCCCATCAGGGACCAGCCTGCAATGGGGCATGTGCCTTGACCAGGAATTGAGCCACTAACCTCTTTGATGAATGGGACGATGCTCAATTCACTGAGCCAGGCTATCTCTCTCTCTCTTCTCTCTCTTCTCTCTCTTCTCTCTCTCTCTCTCTCTCTCTCTCTCTCTCTCTCTCTCTATATATATATATATATATATATATATATATATATGAATGAAGAGAGAGTCAATATCTAGACTATATAGTCAATATCTAGACCACATGTGTCAAACACAAGGCCCGCGGGCCAAATCCGTCCCGCCAGGCCTTGCAATGTGGCCCGCACCGCACTGTCATCACTGCACTCTGCTGCGTTTCCATCACAATGACAGTTTATGACTGTTCAGTAAACCATTCGGCCCGTGATTTAGGCTGGATTTTAGATTTTGGCCCCTTCTCTGATTGAGTTCGACACCCCTAATCTAGACTATATAGATAGATAGATAGATAGGTAGATATTGCTAAATGTAGAGAGACAAGCAAATATGGTGAAATAGTAACATTTAGTCTGGGTGAAGGGTATGTTAAAAATCTTTTTTGCACAAATTTCCTTTTCATGGAGATAAGAACTTTCCTTTTTTTAAAATGGGTGCATACATTCTTTCTGATTGGCTTTTTGGTTTTCTTAATACCTAATGCATTTTAGAACTGAACTAAAAAGTTATTCACAACACAAAATTGTTCTAAAATGCATTAGGTATTAAGAAAACCAAAAAGCCAATCAGAAAGAATGTATGCACCCATGTGTTCATAGCAGCACTATTTACAAAAGATAAGATCTGAAAACAGCCCAAGTGCCCATTAGTAGTTGAGTGGATAAAAAATGTAGTGGTACATTTACACCATGGAATACTATGCAGCAGTAAAAAAGGATCTCTTACCCTTTGAGACAGCATGGAGGGACCTGGAGAGTATCATGCTAAGTGAAATAAGTCAATCGGAGAAAGACAAGTATCACATGATCTCACTCATATGTGGAATCTAAGTAACAAAACAAACTGATGAACAGAGTGGATCCAGAGACATGGAAGCATGGAACAGAGTGCAGACTCTTGGAGGGAAGGCGGGGGTGGATGGGTGGGTGGGAAATAGTCAACCGAGAACCTTGTATGCATATATGCAGGGCCCATGGCCACAGACGGTGGAGTGATGAGGGCCTGGGGTGGGGATGGGGGTCAGTTGGAGGGGGTCAATGGAGGGGAAGGGGAGACATATAATACTTTCAACAATAAAGAATTATTAAAATAAAAATTAAAAATAAAATACACTAGGTAGAAAGCTTCTACATGTATATTTTTAAAATGTAAGTCCTAGTGCAGACCTTTATAGTTTGTTTTTTTTTTGTTTTTTTTTTAATCTGAGATTCTATACCTTTGTTGAGGGAATTCTGTAGCATCTTGAAACAGTGACATAAAATTGCTTTATGTTCCAGTGACTAGATTGCTAATTGAGAACCTCTCAAAGAAACAATCTTTTAAATCTAAAAGAATAGAAATAAAATTTTAATAATAAATACTTTGGGGAGAGGAAGATAGGTTTGTTTCCTGTATTATTGGAAATGGTTGATTATGAGGGGGATAAATAGTGAAGGGAAAAAATTTTAATTAATAACTAAAATTGTTTATTATGATTGTAAACGTATTCTAGAAGGAAATATATACAAATTAAGATGGTTGTGTTAGAACTGGGATTTTAAATAGCTTTCATTTTTCCACACTTGTATATTGCTTTTTAAAAAATATATTTTTTTATTGATTTCAGGGAAGAAGGCAGGGGGATAGAGAAAGAGAAATATCAATGATGACATAGAATCATTGATCAGCTGCCTCCTGCACACCCCACATTGGGAATCGAGCCTGCATCCTGGGCATGTGCTTTGACTGGGAATCCATCCGTGACCTACTGGTTCATAGGTCAACACTCAATCACTGAGCCACGCGCCAACTGGGCATATGTTGCTCTTTTAAATAAGAAAGTTGTTATTTTGTCTGTTCTGGTACCTTTAAAATAACCTACCTTCCTTTATTCTACAGAGTGGAGGCTGTGTCCCACAGACTCGACATCATGAACATATTTGATCGGAAGATCAACTTTGATGCGCTCTTAAAATTTTCTCATATGTAAGTATTTTGTCCTCAACTACAGTTTCTTTTCCTTTCATATCTACCCCCCCCCCCCCCTAGTTTATTAACTTCTGTATATTTACTAGAATCCTGAGGATAAGCACCCGGTTTCTAAGGACTGCTGTGAAAAAACTAGAAAGCCATTTAGTTATTCTATTTTCAGCTCTGATTGTTCATAATTTTGGGTTTGGGGCTCTTCCCCAGCATTTTAATATTCTCTATTAACCTGTTTTCAGAAATTCTTTTTTTAATTGTAATATAACTTGCACGTATTCCCTGAAAGGAGAAGAGAGGCAGTGATTCTTAGCTTAGAGCTGAGCTTGGATTGATCCCAGAGTGATGGCTGTATTAACATTCTTTCCCAGATCCCCCTCCACACAGCAGCACCTGAAGAAGGTCTATGCCAGCTTTGCGCTCTGCATGTTTGTGGCGGCTGCGGGGGCCTATGTCCATGTGGTCACTCATTTCGTTCAGGTAAGAGCAACAAAATATAATTGGAAGAAACTAGCTCAGCAGAGTGGTCCAAAGCCTGTGTTCCTCCTTAATCCTTTTCAGTAGTTTGGCATCTGAACTCGGCCAGAGTCGGCCTATAAAGCAGGATATATGCAGAGCCATTTGAATTTTCTGGCAACTCTGCCCTCCAGATAGTGAAGTGGTTAGCTTTACAACGTCTGAACCCTGACACCGTCTGAACCCTGACACCGTCTGAACACTGACACCGAGTGATGTGTTGCTGATATACAAGATCCCTACCCACTGAGGAGAGGCAGGATGTGCATGCTGGGATTCTTCCCCACAGTAGCCTTTTTATCTTTAGCCTGAATGACTGGAGTATTTAGATACAAAACACTGATTGTATGATTAATTATCAGGAGGGGCAGGGTTAAGACCTTTAAGGATTTGACCCATTTTACTCTCTGATACACTTATCTGCACATTTGAGTGAAAAATGCTTCAATAACTCATTTTCCTGTGTTGAGGGAAAGTTTGGGTTTGATCAGCAGGAATAGAAGGGGGACAATTGAGGAATAAATAAGTTTAAAGTTCTCACTAGCCACAACTTATTGCTTTTAGTGCTTCCTTTTTAGTATAAGTACAAGGATGCGCCTGTGTTGGCATTGGCTCTGCTGAGAACTATTTCACACTCAGGTATTTCCTTGCAGGGGCGGTGTGAAAAATTATTCTAGATACTCAAAGGCTAGGAATTTGATCCCTTGAATTTAGACTAAAACATGATCTACCTCTTAGGCAAGAGTGTCCCCCCACCGCCTTTCCCCCCCCCAATATATTTTATTGATTTTTTACAGAGAGGAAGGGAGAGATATAGAGAGCTAGAAACGTCGTTGAGAGAGAAACATCGACCAGCTGCCTCCTGCACACCCCCCACTGGGGATGTGCCTGCAACTCAGGTACATGCCCTTGACCAGAAATGAACTTGGGACCCTTCAGGCCACAGACCAATGCTCTATCACTGAGCCAAACCGGTTTCGGCAAGAGTGTCCCTTTTAAGTAATGTAAAATAAAATCATCCTCATTATCCATGGATTTCATATTTGCAAATATACCTACTCACTAAAATGTATTTGTAACCCTAAAATCAGTATGTTTGCAGACATTTGCAATCATACCCAGAGCAGCAAAACCATCACATCTGTATGTTCCAGCCGAGGTTGAACCAGGTAACACACGACCTTATTTCAAGCTCTCAAGCTGTAAACAATAGTCCTCTTCATGGTCTAATTAGTACAACATTTCTTTGTTCATTTTTGTGTTTTTTGTTGATAATTTTGCTATTTAAAATGGCTCCAAACATGTTGCTTAAGTGCTCTTACTGTTCCTAATTGCAAGAAGACTACTATGTGCCTTAGGGAGAAAATGTCTGTTAGATAAGCTTTGTTCAGGCATGAGTTACAGTGCTGTGACTGTGAGTTCAATATTAATGAACCAACAATAAACATCAAACTGCCTTCAAACAGAAAACACACATAAAACAAGGTTATGTATTGATCAATTATGAAAATGTAACTGGTAGCTCCCAAGGACCTAACCTTTTATTTTCCACAGGAGCCAGTTGTTCAGTATTCACTAATTCATTGTTCATAGAGAGTTTACAGAACATACCTACTGTGGAGAACAACTTATACTTTTAAAGGAAAAAAGGACCTTCATGCCTACATACATCCCTAATGATTTCTCTCTTATATGCCAGTAGGTTTTTCCTATTTGCTTATAAAAAAAAGAATTATTTTCTTACAAACTAAGGCATGTTTGTCATAAAGAATTTGGATAACAGACTAATGATAAGCAAATGTAAAACTATAATCCTATCACTCAGAAATAACTACATGTTCTTAATGTTTTGATACTTTTCGTAGTTATTAATCCTCACTGAAGGACATTTTAATTTTAATTTTATTCATTTTTTTTCCTTTTTTTTTTTTTTTTTTTAATTGTTTGAAGCATTACAAATAGTAGTACATTTGTACTACTTTCCCTCCTCTTGACCTCCCCCCAGTGGAGGACATTTTTAGAGAGAATAGAAGGGAGAGGGGAGGGAGGGAGGAAGAGAGACAGACAGGGGGACATAAAGACATCAGGGTGAAAGAGACACATCTATTGGCGCCTCCCAAACTCGCCCAACAGGGGCCAGGGATAGAACTTGCAACCCAGGTACCTGCCCTTGTGCCCTTGATCGGAATCAAGCCTGTGACCCTTCCATGCTCAGGTGGATGCACTAACCATGGAGCCAGGGCAGTTTGGGTACTTTTTGGATACTTAACCTTTGTCCTAGTCCTTTTAGTTTGCTATAGCAGAATACTGTAGACTGAATGGCTTAAACAGCAAACAGTTCTTTTAGTTTTTGAAGCTGGAAAGTCTGAGACAAAGCTCCAGCAGTTGTATTGTGTGGTAAGGACCTTCTTCCTGACTCCTAATCGGCCATCTTCTCGCTGTGTCCCCACCTGGCGGAAGGGTTAAGGGAGCTCTCAGGGTTCCCTTTTATAATGGCCTTAATCCCCCTCATGAAGGCTCCACCCATATGGCCTAATCATCATTTAAAGACCCTGTTTCTAAATACCATCATATTGGGGGTTAGAATTTAAACATGAATTTAAAGTGGGAGATGCGTTCCGTTTATAGCACCTCTCTCAGTCTCTTTTCTCTGGATGTGTACATGTATTTGTATGTGTGTTAAAGTGATCAAAAAGGGGTCATTTCTACTTGTTCTACAGATTGGAATGTGCTTCTAGCACTTGTCACTTTGGTTCATTTTTTCCTCTTTCTTGGGTAAGACTCATGGTTGGACTAGGATAGTTGGGGCCAGAAGAGCCTCCAGCATCCACCGTGGTCCTTTAAGTCTCCTTTTTAGCCCCCATGCCTTTCCCACTGCCTCTAGGTTAGAAGCAAATATTAGAATGTTCAGATGAATAACAACCTAATAAAGTCTCTTGCAAAATAAATTCGATACTTTCAAGTATTCAGTTATGACTCTGGTTCTGACAGGCTGGCCTGCTCTCTGCCCTGGGCTCCTTGGGGTTGATGATTTGGCTGATGACAACACCTCATAGCCATGAAACCGAGCAAAAAAGACTGGGACTTCTTGCTGGATTTGCTTTCCTTACAGGTATGTATGTTACAGGATTGGTCTCATTTAGGGGGTTGGGGGTGGAGACTGTATATTTTAGTATTCTTTAGATCAGGGTCCGAGACATGTATTTATTCTGATTCATCCCAACTGGTACACTTACAATCCAGCCTTACAGTTGAATGTATTTTGCCTTGTGCTGCTTTCTTATTTGCCTTGTAAGCTATTTGTGACTAGTGGCTGATTTGTGTGCTTGAATGAATGAGGTTTAAGAGCGTAGGTAGCATAACTTGTTAATGATAGACATTTGATTAAACAAGGTCCAAAAATTTTAGTTGGACTCATACTGGCAACTATCATAGAAGCATCCATCTATTCTGAACCTACATACAATTAATTAAAGCCATACATTGAGAACTATTACAAAGAGCCCTTTGCTGATCTCATGAAAAAAATTAAAAGCACAGCACTTCTAGAATTATCATTAAGAGAAACCGGACTAAAGCTTCACAGTAAGAATATTTGCAAAGCAGCATTGGAGTTGGTACAACTGGTTCTGAGTGAGTCTAATGTATACCATGTTGAATAAATTGTAGAAAGGCAGGAATTTAGAGATTATGATTTTTAGATGAGGAAAGCTAGTTTTTGAAGACATTAAGGAGTGGAATCAGAAGGGGAGTGGCCAAAGTAGAGGTAATGTTGGAGCCAGAACAGAACAGGCTGCTGCTGTGTCCTCCTGTTGGCACATGTCCACCTGCAGAACTGGTCTGGCCTTTCTTGCTACAAAGAGAGTCAGTCCTGGATGACTACAAGGTTGCTGGCTACAAGGCTCTGCTTTACTCTTAATCCTTTTTTTTCTAATCTAATTCTTGATCTGGCCCACATTACAGGCCCACATCACTCCTCTTCAGAGTTTTGCAGCCTTTATGATGTAGCTCAAAAATGTTTGACATGCCGAGGGTTAGAGAGCAACCAAAGGACTTGTACACATACATATTAGCATAACCAATGGACACAGACACTGGGGCAGTGGGGGCTTGCCTGGGTGGGAATGGTCAAATGGGGAAAAAGGAGACTTACGTAAAACTTTAGACAAAAAAAAAAAAGGTTTCACATGCTTATTTCATTTTTCCTAATCTCTGTTCCTCCTGGGAGTCGTCAGTGATTTTCAGCTAAGAGGACATTTTGCAGTTCTATAAATAAATAACTTTGTCAAGTTTAAGTTCCCTTGAAAACAAAGAAAATGGAGAGGTTTAATTACTTTAGTCCACATGTTTTGTCTATCTTTTTAGGAGCATGAGCATGCTTGTGCTATTTAATGATGAGCTTTTGGGTGAGGGTCCTCTTCAAGAATTGATGGTAGTGCCCTAGCTGGTTTGGCTCAGTGGATAGAGCTGAAGGGTCCCATGTTTGATTCCGGTCAAGGGCACATGCCTGGGTTTCGGGCTTGGTCAGACATGCAGGAGGCAGCCAATCAATTAATCCCTCTCATCATTGATGTTTCTGTCTCTTCCTCTCTGAAATCAATAAAAATATTAAAAAATAAAGAAAAGGAAAAGCAAGAAAGAATTGATGGTAGTAATGTGTTCTGGGGCTTTTTGTTTTCTAGGGGTTGGCCTGGGCCCTGCTCTGGAGTTTTGTATTGCCATCAACCCCAGGTAACTATTTTGGAAGTGTCTTATTCTTTCTACTTTTGTGAATGTACCTTCTAAATATAAACTATTTCTATACCCTCAATCTCATGGTCTTTTCCTTAACAGCATCATTCCCACTGCCTTCATGGGCACCGCAATGATATTCACCTGCTTCACCCTGAGTGCCCTCTACGCCAGGCGCCGTAGTTACCTCTTTTTGGGAGGTAAGTATGGATTGGAAACACAGAGAGGGTCTCCACTCTAGGATTCTTGCTAGATCTATTTCCTTACCCTCGCCCCCCAACTTCTTGTGATTATCGGGGTGAAGTAGGAAGCCTTTATTTGGGGAGAAATGTAAGGAATGGCTTTAACTGGATTGCTTTACTTTGGCTCCTCTCAGGATGGCTTTTTGTCATCTCTTACAGGTATACTGATGTCAGCCATGAGCCTGATGCTCTTGTCTTCCCTGGGGAACCTTTTCTTTGGATCCATTTGGCTTTTCCAGGTGAGACTTTGCATATAACTTTCCAGTGGCTCTTTGCCTCACACTTTTTTCTTGTTTAACCTTAAAGCAAGATAGACCAAGAACCCTCCAGAGTGCTCACTTTGTTGGGCAGGGCCCTGAAGCCTTCCCTCTAACTTCCTAGGATGGAGCCTTCTGTGGGTAAAAGTTCAGATTAAGCAGGGGTTGCACATTGCTAAGAAGACGACAGTTTGCTCAGAGATCATTTCTCTAAGGTCTGTCCAGCCAGCAGCTCATTGTTAAAATGATTGAATCTCTTCCAGTGACCAAAACAATTAGTGCAGTATTGTGCTGACAGAAGTAACGAGGTCTTCGCTATAGGCTGCGGCTCCCGTGCATGTCAGTGTCAGTGGATTAGCATTCGATGTACTTTCAGGTGGCCAAGAGCCAGAAAGAAGTACGGCTTTTTCCTCAGTGGTCTCTACAGATGGTAACCTCATCTCATTCTTTTGCTAGGCAAACTTGTATTTGGGGCTGATGGTCATGTGTGGCTTTGTCCTTTTTGATACTCAACTCATCATTGAAAAGGCTGAAAATGGAGATAAGGATTATATCTGGTAAGTGTGAAAACTGGTCTTTAACAAAAATGAAGGGTGAGGCATACTGCTCTGTTCTGCAGCTCTTTTCTGAATCCTAGGGACAGACGTTTGCCTGACCCACCTTTCTAGTGATGAGTAGACCAGATGGCATTGGCCTACCTTTGGGGTGTGTATGTGGGAGGATACCCATGGTTTTGGAACAATGTTCCAGATAGCATAGTTTCTTTAAATTCCTGAAAAATGTCAGATTTTTTATTTTTTTATTTTTTGTTAATCCTCACTAGGAGATATTTTTTCCATTGATCTTTAGGGAGAGTGGAAGGGAGGGGGAGAGAGACAACGTCAATTGGTTGCCTCCTGTACACACCCAACCAGGGCCCAGGCTGTGGTGGAGCCTGCAACTGGGATAAGTGCCCTTCACCGGAATCGAACCCAGGATCCTCCAGTCCGCAGACTGACGCTCTACCCACTGAGCAAAACCGGCTAGAGCTCCATACTTTTAATAGTGGTTACCTCCATACTTTTAATAGAGGAGAAGAAAAGGGACCCTTTACCTTTTATTCTTTATACTTTTGTATCCTTTAAATCTTTTTAATAATGAGAATATATACACATAAATTTAAAATATATGTATTTTTTCATGTTGAAATTCTCAAAGTTAGTAGTGCAGGGTTAAGAGTTAGGCATGAATTTCTCTTTTTTTCTGTTACGTGGCTTCACTGAATTGAAAAGATTTCTAACAGTTTTACTTCCTTCGTTGGTGGAAGTACTCGTGGGTGGGGGTTGTGTTCTGTGTCTTTGTGGAAAGGAAGGTGGAATGCAGTTTGTGATCCGGCGCTCTTTCAGGCACTGTGTGGACCTCTTCTTAGACTTCGTCACTCTCTTCAGAAAACTCATGATGATCCTGGCCATGAACGAGAAGGTCAGTCAGCCCCCTACCCGAAGATGAGCAAATAGCTCCTGAGTTCAGTATCTGTGTGTGCTTCGAATTTAAAACTTAACTTACATACTGTGTAGGCCCAGGGTTATATAATGCAGGCCACTGAGTAAGAAGTAAACCTGAAGTCTTCAGCTAGTGGAGCCAAAGGAACAAGTAAAAACAGTCCTTAAAAAAAGAAAAAAAGCACAAACTTAATTCTAGTATCCAAGGGAAAAGAGCTTCAGTGGTAGCAGCTATACGAAGAATATAAAGGCTGTAAAGATGGTTATGACTCAGAAAAGAATATTCTAGAGGATTTTTATAATATTGGCAACCAGCTTTTGTAAATGTATTTCAGAAGTAGACCAATTTATCCATTTGTTGGACTTGATTTTTTTCCAGGGAAGCATTCTGGGTCTGGTTAGTCTGCTCCAGCAGCAGGGAACAATGAGACAGCTTCTCTTACAGTTCTTACTGTGACAGGACACAGTGCGGTGGTGGAAGCAGGTGACTAGATGGGTGTGCTGCTGCTTTGGTCTGTGCCACAGTTGGACTGAGCACCCAACACGTGTCCCAGTTTCAGTCAAAGCAGCTCATCTTTCATTAGTTTAAGACACTGAGCTTCCACCTAAGATCTACTGAAGAGTTCCCTAGACTAGAATATTTCTGAATGTTAGCTTATACCCAGGATTTATGCTTCCTTCTCAGGCCTAATGGAAATCGGTGGTCTCAGCCTGGGTCTTGAGCTCTCCAGTTCTTCTAGGGTAGACTGCCTGGCTGCAGCCTTCCCTGACGGGTCTGAGCGTGGGGTTGTGAGAGGCCGAGAGTGGTCACGTGGCCCACAAGTACTCTTGTGGTGGGAGTGGGAACGGTTGCTTGAAGTTTAGTCTTATCAGAAGTGTGTCAGCAACTTGGGGGTCCACCAGTGGACTAAAGAAGCATTTCTCGTTCCTTTTTATTGTCCTGCGCCCTTCCAGTCCCTAACTAAACGCAGCCAGTATTGGCTCAAAGAGTTTAGTTTGAATGTCTGATGTCAAAAATTAATTGGGTAATTTTTTTCATTTCCAGGACAAGAAGAAAGAAAAGAAGTGAAATGACCATCCAGCCTTTCCCATTTTGGCTTCCACTCCCTCCGCCCCCTCATTTTCTCTTTGCACACATTACAGGTGGCGTGTTCTGTGATAATGAAAAGCATCAGAAAAGCTTTTGTACTTTGTGGTTTTCTCTATTTTGAAATTTTTGATCAAAAAACTGATTAGCAGAATATAGTTTGGAGTTTGGCTTCATATTCCTGGAGTTCTTCCCCACTCTGTTTTCTGTCATCCCCATCCCTGGCTTCTTCCCCCGCTTAGGCAGCCAGTCCACCGTGGTGAGAGTGGAACCCGCAGAGGGAGCCAACTCCAGGACCCGCTTCCGGCTGAGCTGTACCAGGTGGATGAGAACTGTTTGGTAGAGCCGCCTCGGCCCTTCCTTCCTCAGCGCTGTGCGTGGCCGGTGCCCGGTTTCTGTGGGACTGGGCAGCGTGCTTTCCTTTGGAAGGAAGTTTGCTGGTCCTGTTGTCACTCTGGCTCATTATAGCTGAGCTTCCGTCAGCCCCTACAAAGAACAGGAAGAGCCTCTGGTGGATGCTTTGCCTCTTCTGAGCTGCCCAAGGCACTGCTGGTCTGGCCGCACACACCTTTCCGCCTTGCCATCACAGAAGGAATGTGGATCTCTGTGTTCTCTGTCCTGCCCTAGTCTGGCCCTCAGGGAATCCGCCTGCTTTCCATCCCAGGTGGGCAGGCTTCAGCCCAAAGGAAGACTGTGCATGTCAGGCACTGAGAAAAGGCTGGTTGGCAAGGTAGAACCTAGAATTCCCACATTTCCCCGGCCTTTATTTTATTTTATCACCTTAGTTACTGAGTGGCCTCTACCAGATGGCTGTGATGAAAGATCCCAGGAGAGGAGGGACAGGGGAGGGTAATGGCTGAGCCTCTACTAATCTTGAGAGAGAAACCTAGATAAGGGCTTGTTTGGGACAAAATCTCTGCTGAGTGGTTTTTTGTTAGATCTACAGAATGGGGCTGTGATGACTTGGGAGGCAGCATTCACAAGGGTTCTTCAGTGCATTTTTGTTTTCTCCCATCTGGTAATGTCCTACCGAATAATAGAAGGTGTCTACGCATGCATTTTAGTTTTTGGCTGTACACATGTTTCCGTAAATCCTGTCTTCCTGGCAGGGCCCAGATGACTGGGCCTGCAAGACACCTGATTGCCTGCAGCTTTATGGTTGCAAGTGGAGAGGGAGCAGTGCTAATAGGATACCAGCCCTACCCTGTGGGCTGTACAGTCAGCTGACAAATGGACAGGCCTTGGGAGCAGTTGTGGCTCTGGCTACTCAGGGCTTCAGTGTAAGGGGACTGAGCCATTGAAAGCTTAATGCCAATAGACACCATTTTTGGCTCTGCCTGTTCACACCCCGCACAGTTTGGCCTCCTGATTTTCAGTGCAGCCTATCCCTGAGCCGCCCCACGAAAAGATTAATTCCCACAATGTGTATATTCGCGGGGTGGTGTGCCACCCAGAATGGCTCACTTCCACGGAGGAGGCTGCCCTCTGATTTAGCTGCTGCCTCCAGCCTCTGGCTTGAGAACTTACTAAAGGGACTTCCTTCCCATTAAACCCCAGTAGCAACTCCAGACATTTGTTGATTCTCTGTTAGTTCCGAGAATGAGTTAACATCTCTTGAAGCCAAACTCCACCTCTTGTGCTTTTTTGCTTTGGATAAAGGAGTTTTTCTTTAGAAACAGTGCCAAGAATGACAAGATATTTAAAAAAATAACACAAAAAACTACTTTTAAATAAAATGTCTAACAGGTTTTTAAACCAGTAATCACTGTAATTACCGCTTTCTTTTCTAGTTCATTGGTTTTCAGCTCAGGCTGCATTCTCTAACTCATACTGTGAAAACAAAGGTGTTTTTGATCAGAAATATATAAAATCTACATAGTCTTAATTTGTAAAAAAAAAAATAATAAAGAAAATTCCTTAACCTTTCCTGGTGTTAATGTGTTTTAAATTCAAGACTACAGCTGAACATGGGGCTTAGGATTTACGGGGGGGGGGAGTTCATGGGATAAGATTTGTTCTAGGTGTGAATAGAAAGAAAGAAGGACCCCCACTTCGGCACCCATTATGTAGCCTCAGCTTGCCACAAAGGTGGGGAATTTTCTCTGTCCAGTATATATCCCGGGCCTTTTTCTGCCCTCCCCTTCCCAGCCTTTATTGTCGGCGATGTGTGGTGGCAGCACGGGTGGTTGGCTCCCGTGCACAGCCTGTCGGCCAGGCTCTATTCCAGGGGCGAGGAATCTTCCGTGGAAACATCCCTCTCCTCGTTCATGTGTGAGATTATAAACAAGTTCGTGTTACAATCCGGTTATTCCGTTTTGGCAGTTTCCCTCTGGTTGTCATGCTCATTGTAGCCACAGAGCTTCCTGATAGGATTTGAGTGTTAACTGACTGGTTTGTCCAGGTTCCTCCCTGTTGACCTTGGACTCCACATACCCCCATCCCAGCTGAGGATCGCCAGCCCTCTCCCCAACTTAGAAGGAGTACCTAAAGCATTTTTTTTTCTCTTCTCTTGCTGACTGTAAAAATGTCAGTTTCAGATCATTTTTAGTTTATTGCTCTTTTGGAGAGAGGAACATCTGTTTGTTGTTCCACTTATTTACGCTTCCATTGGTTGCTCCTTGTATGTATGCTGACCAGGGATTGAACCCGAAACCTTGGTGTATTGAGATGACTCTAACAGTGACCTTGTCAGGGCCAGTCTCATTTAAAAAATATATATAGTTATATACATAACATACATATATTAATAATACAGTATATATATATATATTAACACATGTCCTCCCCCACACACACAATCCTCTCCAGCCTGTCCTTCCACCCCTCAGATTCTTTAAAACCCAATTTTATCTTTGTGCTGCCTTCTATTTTGAGTGGGGGGTGGGGATAAGTTACCAGGCACAACATAGTGCTGACATTTTTTTCATAGTGCTGACATATCAGGCACTGTGCACAATGCTTGACAGGTTTTAATGTTCCCAATCTATGTATATATAAACGCCTAAGCAACTGATGGACTGGTAGCTATGACATGCACTGACCACCACAGGCATGGAAACATGAAACAGCCTGATGAATCTCAGAGAGAAGGGGAAAGGGTGGGAAGAGATTAAACAAAGATTTTATATGCATATTAGAGGCCCAGTGCATGGATTTGTGTACTGGTGGGGTCCCTTAGCCTGATCTGCGTTCTCTCACAATCTGGGACCCCCTCAGGGAATGTTGGGGGGAGGGTTTCGGCCCCATCCCCACAAGTGAGGCTGAGGGACCCCACCGCTACAAGAAACCAGGCCTCTGGTAACCTAATAAGGTGGTATATTTACTATATTTGATTAGTAGCTTCTGAAGTCATGCCTGTAGGCAGCTACAGATCTATGTCTATAAAGAGCCAAGGAGGTCGGTCTCCGGAGCCCCAGCTTTTCACTGTGCCCTGTGAAGGCAACACTGAAGTTAGTGCACCTTGGGCCAGTGCCATCCTGACTTTCATCCTGGTTACAGCTCCAACCCGGGTGGAGAGGGAAATGTGAGGTGGTTCGAGCAAAATCTCCCCAACCCCAATCTTTATAACCTCTTAGTCTTCTTCAATGAGCTCAGTTGCAAATTAAACAGAAGTGGTTAACACAGCTCATTCCATCCTAGCAGACCTGCTGGCCTGAACTAGAGTGAGAAAGTCACTGGTGCAGAAGTGGAAGGACCTTGTATGTTGGGTGAAGGGACAGTCTGTCCTGCCTGAGCAGATTAGCAGATGGGGGCACCTCCACGATGGGGTTAAAGACAGCCGAGTGGCCCTAGCTGGTTTGGCTCAGTGGATAGAGCGTCAGCCTGCAGGCTGAGGGGTCCTGGCTTCGTTTCTAGTCAGGGGCACATGCCCTAGTTGTGGGCTCGATCCCCAGTAGGAGGCATGCAGAGGGCAGCTGAACAATGATTCTCATCATTGATGTTTCTATTTCTCCCTCTGAAATCAATAAAAAAAATTTGGGGTAAAAAAGACAACCGAATGCAGCAGAACTACAGCAGGCAGTATGTGCTTCCATGGGTAAGCATGGTGGGCCCTGGGAACAGTGGAAGCAGGGAAGGGTTTTAGAAATGATGCCTGAGCTCAAAGGCTGAGTCAAAGTGAAACCCAATGATGGGAATGGATATTTCCAGGTCAAAGGATTAATATGAGAAAAGGCGCAGGAGCATGATTCAGCATGGGGAGTGCTGGGTGTGGTCAAAAGTTTGATTTTGCTAGGTTGTGAAGTTTGAGAAGTCCTAGTACAGGCATACCTAGGAGTTATTACAGGGTTTTTCCAGACCACCACAATAAAGCAAATATCACAATAAAGTGAGTTGTAATTTTTTTGATGATGGAGGTTCTTGCCTTCAAATTGTAATAGCAACAGCAACAAAAGGCAACTTCTGTAAACTCAATAAAACAAGGTGAGCCTGAATTCCATGCTAAGGAGTTGGCTCTGTCCTGAGGGTGACAGAAAGCACTGGAAGGCCACCAGGTGACTGAAAAATAACCTGGGAGAAGGGCCATTGGAAGGCAATTACACTCTTAATGCCCAAATTGTGGTCTCATTACCCTATAAAAAAAAAAGGAACCAGAGCTCCTGGGATAAATGGTGCTGAAGGTCCGCACAGGAAATGTACAAGATCAACCTGGAATCTTGTTACTCCAGAAAGCAAAGAAGCTATCAAAGCTGACTACTACAATTCACAGGAAACCAGAGGCCAAACTAAAGAGGCTCCTACTGGCTACAGATGGGATTGTTTCCTCACTGATAAGAATTATAAGTGCAATGGATTGAAATAAAATATTTTTAAATTCATGATATTTTAAAAATATCTTACTGGCCACCTTTGGAGGAAGCTAGAAACCAGTCACCTCTGAATACTTGTTAATAAAGGGAAAGAAACAAGCATTTATCCTTCCTGTTCTGTACTAACTCTACTTCAGGGTAATAGAAAGGCAGTGTAAGTGAAAGTTTCTTTCTATAGAAATAGTCCAACTGTTAGACAAAGGAATTACAGGATTTACTAGTACCACTATTTTGTAAACCTCTGTCTGATTAAATAATAAAGGTAGGCAATGATAATCAATAGCCACCAACATCAGCTTGAGCACCGTGGCTCAGTGGTTGATCATTGAACTATGAACCAAAAAGTTACCGTTGGATTCTCGGTCAGGACACAGGCCCAGGTTGCAGACACGATCCCCAGTGGGGGGCTGCAAAGAGGCAGCAGATCAATGATTCTCTCTCCTCATTGGTGTTTCTATATCTCTCTACCTCTTCCTTCCTCTCCGAAATATCGATAATAATAAAAGCATAATATGCTAATTAGACCGAAGCCAAACGACCTTCCAGACGTTTTTCTGGACAACCCTTTGAACGAAGCCAGGGCTTCGAGGGTGAGGGTTGCGAGGGCTGGCCCAGGCAGGCGGGGCTGTGAGGATTGAGCCTTTAGTATATATATACAATAATATATACTACCAGTAGTAGCCATGGGCAACTAGCTCGCTGCCGCTTGCCTCAGCTGGTGGCCCAGCCCACCACTGCTCTTAGCTCTCCGCTGCAAGTTGCTCGCTGCCCCTCCCTCCTGCTGTTGGTCGTTACGTGTCATGGCATAATGACCACTTGCACATTACCTCTTTATTATATAGGATAACCCAAACAAACAAACAACAATACGCAATGATGTAGATCTTGTTTGGACCCTAATTCAAATCAATGAACAGGAAAGAGAGATGCGAGACAATTTGAATCTGTAGTAACCATTATCCAGGATGGGCCCCCAGGATCTGGCCTCCTGGTATTCACACCCTTTCACAGTGAAGCAGGCTGGCTAGTCTGACCCAGGAAATACCATGTGTGTGTGTGTGTGTGTGTGTGTGTGTGTGTGTGTGTGACTTTAAGAAGCTGGCTCGGTCATAAAGAGAGCATTGTGGCTCCTTCCTCGCTCCTCGGTTCCCTTGCTCTGGGAGAAACCAGGCACAGGTTCTGAAGCCCTTCAAGCTGCCCTGGGGAGACCCCTTACAGAGAGGACCTGAGCCTGCTCCCCCAAAAGCCAGCACCGACTTGCCAGCCAGTGTGAAATGAGCCACCTGGAAGGTAGATCAAGCTTTCTGATGACTGTGATCATGAGACACCAAGCCAGGTCTGCCTAGCTAAAATGCTCCTGAGTTCTGACCCACAGAAACCCTGAGCTACAATAAGTGTTTGCTGTTGTGCTAAACCACTAAGTTACCCAGCAATAGATGCCTAATACAAACACTGGCTAGGTGGTTGATTTAAAGTAAGATAGCTAATGCACAATGCTAATAATGTTCTGGTTGTGTTTTTAAAAGTTATCATTTAGCCCTACTGGTATGGGTTAGTGGTTGAGCGTCAACCTATGCATGAGGAGGTCAGGGCTCAGTCCCCCTTAGGAGGCAGCCAATCAATGTTGATGTTTCTCTCTGATGGATGTTTCTATCTCTCCCTCTTCTTTCCTCTCTCATTAAAAATCAATAAAAACATATATTTTTAAAAAAGATGCCTTCTGCCCTAGATGGTTTGGTTCAGTGGACAGCGCATCAGCCTGCTGATTGAAGGGTCCCGGTTCCGATTCTCATTAAGGGCATATTCCTGGGTTGTGGGCTTAATCCACCAGTAGGGGGCATGCAGGAAGGAGGCAGCTGGTCAATGATTCTCTCTCATCATTGATGTTTCTCTCTCTCTCCTTCCCTTTCCCTTCCTCTCTGAAATCAATAAAAATCTTTTTTTATTTAATGATGCCTTCTGCTCTTGCTAAAAGTTATCTTTTACAGATGCATACTGAAATTATTTACTGGTGCATTAATATGCTGAAATCTGCTTCAAAATAGTGCAGTTTGGTGGCTGGGCGGAGTGGAGGATACAGATGAAGTGAATGGTCATGAATTTATATTGGTTGTAACACAATCATTGTACTATTCTCTCTACTTTTGTGTATGATTGAGATTTTCTTGCTTCTAGTCAAGATGGTGGCATAATTAAAAGTGGTTCTTGCATCCTCCCACAACCACATTACAAATACAACGAAAGCCCTGGCCAGGTGGCTCGGTGGATTAGAGCATTGTCCTGAACTCCAAAAAGGCTGTGGATCCAGTCCCCTGTCAGGGCACATATCTAGGTTGCAGGTTCAACGTCTGGTTGGTGTGCATAGGGAGGTAACTTATTGATGTCTCTCTCTCACATCGATGTTTCTGGCTCTCTTTCCATCTCTCTCTCTCTCTCAAAATCAATTTTCAGGTGGGTATTTAAAAACAATAATAACGCCGAAACCGGTGTGGCTCAGTGGTAGAGCGTCGGTCTGCGGACTGAAAGGTCCCGGGTTCGATTCCGGTCAAGGGCATGTACATTGGTTGCGGGCACATCCCCAGTAGGGGGTGTGCAAGAGGCAGCTGATCGATGTTTCTCTCTCATCGACGTTTCTAGCTCTCTATCTCTCTCCCTTCCTCTCTGTAAAAATTCAATAAAATATATTTTAAAAATAAAAATAAAAACAATAAAAACAATAATAACAACTAAAATACAGAACTATTATTCAGAACTGCCTAACATCTAGCTGAGTGGATGTCTCATACCTAAGGATATAAAGAAGAAGCCACTCGAGACTGGTAGGGGTGAAGATGTAAAACAGGCCCATAGCACATGGCGGATACAAATTGAGAGGGGTGTCTTGGCTATGGTGGTCCCCCCTGAGGAGCAAGGGGCTCCAGCCCCACACTAGGCCCCACTGGCCAGGATTCTAGTGCTGGGAAGAGAAGTCCCCATAACGTGCGGCTGTAAAAACCAGAGGGGATTGTGGCTGAGTGAGATGGAGGCTGCTGGAGTTGCAGGCAGTACTGCTTAAAGCGCCAGTGCACAGACTTACTTGGACTCATTCACTCTGAGTTCCACCACTGGGTAGCAGCTTGAAAGGCACCAGGAATACACGGGGAGGAGATGAAGTAGTTGGCATCGGGGTGAGAGCTGCCAGACTGAAGTGTTGGCAGAGGCCATTGTTCCTTTTCTGAGCTTTCCCCCCAAAGAGCCAGCAGGCAGGTGCCCTGAGTCTCCATCAATCTGGCTCACTCTGTTCAGCTTGCCCCACCAACCTGCAGGCCCATCCAAGCTGTTTCCAGTCACTTTTCCATGCAAATGGCCTGTCTTGGCTCCGGCTTCAGACTTTCCTAAAATCTCTCAAACAAGCAGCATCTGGCCTTGGTGTGCCCTGTACCGCTCACTACGTGGCTCCAGGACCGGCACTAGCAGCAGCCAGCGTTGGTTTGCAGGTTGGCCTCTCCTGTGCGTCTCTAAGCCCAGCACAAGTAGAAGCCATCTGCAGATCATTCTGTAGCTCATGTCAGGTGGCCCTGGGCAGAACACAGGCAGTGGCTGATAGGGGGAAACGGATACGAACAGGGAAGAGTTTATGTCCATCCAAGTCCACATACTCATATTTTCTGTACTTTGTGCAACACAAGCGGGTGTGGAGAGATGTTAGCCCAGGAATGTGTGGGTTCGTTTCACACGGGGAAGGGCGGCCACCTGTATTTCCTCTTCTCACCGCAGGGTGGCAGGTCAAGCCTGCAAACCTCTGCATGGGTGCTGCCACTATTTCGCCACCAGGTGGCAATATAGTTTCCAAGTGTTCTGTAGAATTTTTTTTTTTTAATTTTTATTATAAAGAATCGTACACAAAGAACATATGTGGCAAACTTAAATCTGTGACTTTTAAATAACTCCTTGGAGTGCTCCTGCCTTAGAGAAGCCCCCCCAGCGCTCCCCTGCTGGCTTCTACAGGCGTCAGCAACAGAAACCCGCTGTCTCGGGGGCTCCTGCTGCCCTCTGCCCAAACTTGGCCCTGCCTCCGTGCCCGCATCACTTCGGGACACTTCAGCGATCCTGTGGATGAACACTCTCACCACCACCCCACCACACCCCACCCTCTATCTTCACCCTTCCAGTGACCTTCACCTCTGCCTCATTTCAGCCAGCTGCATCCGATATGAAAGTCTAGACTTCTACTCTCAGACCGCAACCCACATCCTCCCAGCTCTCACATCCTCTCTCCCCTTCTCACCTCCACTTTGGGTGCATTGAACGCCACCTCTTTCCCCCCAACATACACTTTATCCTGTTCCTTTCCATACCCTCCTAGCATCACCTGCACAGAATCTGGAGCTGTACTGCCCGGGTGAATCACAGCGCTTCCTCAAAAAGCTTGAATATACGCCAGCTTACTTAAGCTCTCTGAGCCTCACACTCTCCCATTAAAATGAGGATAACAATGCTTAGCTATAAAGATTAACTGAGTTAATATACGTAAGCACTTAGAACAGAGCACACTGTAAATGCTGTATGTGTTTGGTCTTATTGTTATCACTAGGTGCTCAGTGCATGAATTTGTGCACCTTGAAAGGAACTGTGGGCCCTGAGGCTGCAGTGGGCACAGGGACAGGTCTGGGCTCAGTATCCTGTCTGCCGGCAGCCCTGCTCCCGCCACTGCCGAGCGATTGGAGCCGGTGCCAGCAGCAGCTGCTGTCCTGATTGCCTGTCAGGAGCAGGGGGAGGTGGAGAAGCCCTCTGGAGAAATCAGGACTGACAGCCACAGCTCGCACCTGCTGTTGGCACTGAGCGATTGGGACCAGTGCTGGGTGCCGGCTGTGGGTGCAACTGGGGCTGGCGCTGGCAGTGGGTGTGAGAGGTGGCTGCTGGTCCCCATCTCCCCTCAGGAGCAGGGGGAGGTGGAGAGCCCTGTAACCACCAGAAGCTTGCAGCAATGGCAGCAACCAGCACCCTGCATTGGTCTGGCACCCCTACTCACCGGCTCCACCATCCCATTGCAGCTGACACCCACCATGTTCTGCGCATGCACACACAGACACACACACACACACCTGGTGGTCAACGCAAATCATAGCGACCGGTTGTTCAGTTGTTCTGTTGTTTGGTCTATTTGCATATTAGCCTTTTGTTATATAAGATTGTTATTTAAAAAATATATATTTTATTGATTTTTTACAGAGAGGAAGGGAGAGGGATAGAGAGTTAGAAACATCAATGAGAGAGAAACATCAATCAGCTGCCTCCTGCACACCTTCTGCTGGGGATGTGCCCACAACTAAGGTACATGCTCTTGACTGGAATTGAACTTGGAACCCTTGAGTCTACAGGCTGATGCCTTATCCACTGAGCCATACCGGTTAGGGCTATAAGATTATTATTATTGCTCAAGCTGGAGCCTATGGCGGATAACCTCACCAGCCACCTCAAATTCCTCATTAGCACTGATCCCACAATCCTCCTTCTCTCGTTCTAGAATCAGGCCTCTACACCATCCTAAGAGAAGACACAAACAGAAACAGCAAAAATCCCACTTTCCTGCAGACTGGTGCCACACACCAGACTGCCTGCTCTTCAGCCCCACTGGCAACTCTCCAATAGCAATGCATATACCTTGCCTCCAGATACTGTTTTCTAAATATCATTTTCTGCTAAAAAAACAAAAAACAAAAACCAGAGGCCTTTGGAAAAATGGCTGATTTTCAGGCTGGGGAAAAGTCCAAGAAGAATCTCGAGCATGTTATTTCAGAAAAAATGTCCTCAAAGAATGATAGTGATTTGAAGCCCCTACCACTAAAAGTTGAAAGAGGTTCCCCTAATTGAGGACTTCACCCCATGATTAAAGCAACTTCTGCTTAAAAAAAAAAAAATCAGAAGCCACCTTGAAGGGGCCAAATCATGGGCAATAGATTATAATTCATTGAATAAAATAGAAAATCATGAGTTCATACTGATAGAAATAAATGAACAAATTGAAAGTTTTGCTAAAACTGGTTTGGCTCAGTGGTAGAGCGTTGGTCTGCGGACTGAAAGGTCCCAGGTTCGATTCTGGTCAAGGGCATGTACATTGGTTGCCGGCACATCCCCAGTAGGGGGTGTACAAGAGGTCGATGTTTCTCTTTCATTGATGTTTCTAGCTCTCTGTCCCTCTCTCCTCCTCTCTGTAAAAAATCAATAAAATAAATTTAAAAGAAGAAGAAGAAGAAGAGGAAGAAGAAGAAGAAGGAGAAAGTTTTGTGATTGGCAATTAGGTAGACATGAGCAGAGCAAGGACGATGGGTCAGGCACAGGAAGTCACCGGGGTGGAAAGCCCAGACAGCTAGCGAAGGATAACTGTAGGTGGGGCCTTGGCCCCAGGGTGACCGGCCTTCCCCCAGCATATCACTAGACATGTCATTTACGATATGACCTTTCCTTCCTAGAGATAACATCCAGGCCTGAGCTGTATTTCAGCTTCAGACCCAGAAAAGCTGCAAAACCAGACAAACAACTGCTCAGCTGACCTCAGGACCAGCGGCGTTGGATAATGCTCCTGCCCTAGTGCCGACCTAGACCCTGAAAGGACACACCTGGAAAAGTGCTGAACAGTCTATTCGTAGGGGTGTCGAACTCAATCAAAGAAGGGGCCAAAATCTAAAATCCAGCCTAAATCGCGGGCCGAATGGTTTACTGAACAGTCATAAACTGTCATTGTGATGGAAACGCAGCGGAGTGCAGTGATGACAGCGGGGTGCGGGCCACATTGCAAGGCCTGGCAGGACGGATTTGGCCCGCGGGCCTTGTGTTTGACACATGTATTGAGATCTTCCGCTGGGACCTCCCCTGAAATCTCCACTCTTAAAACCCTTGGGACAGACAACCCAGTCCGCTCTCACTCCCGGAGTACAGCCTGCTTTCCCCTTCCCCCTCCCTCTCCCCATCTTCCACTTCTTTCTTCACTTCTAAGCTCCAAGGCCCCTTTGTCTGCCTCTATAACTTGTTTGCTAAGCCCATTTCTTCTATGAATTACTTCTTCTACCTCTTGATTTTATAAATAAATGTTCTCTTATGGTTTGAGTCTTGGCTCTGAATTCTTTCCTAGCCAGAACTCAAGTACCAAGGTTGCTGAACCCAGGTTTGCGATGATTCTTCAGGTCTAACGTGTAGTGCCATTCCTGCTGTCTGCAACAGTTTGATAAAAATAAAATATTCAGGGGGGAGCAGCAGCATGGTTCAATGTGGGTCAATATTTTTGTAAATCTGGTCAGCTGGTTAGTGATATACTTGAATAGTCCCAAATAAAATGCCAGTGTGCTTTAAAAAGTGTTAAATAAATAAATAAATAAATAAATAAAATATTCATATAGTTTCAAATGCTCTTATCCTATATAATAGAGGTAATATGCAAATTGGCCATCACGCCATCACAAGATGGTGGTACCCACAAGCAGGGATGGAGCTGGCTGCTCTATGCTCCTGCTGCCTGAGTCCCCTCAGCCCCTCAGGGGGCCTCAGGTCCTCCAGCACCCCCCACTGACTGAGGCTCAGGCAAGCAGGGCAGGTGGAGTCACAGGCAAGCCTCGGATGCCAGCAGTGGCAGCAGCAGAGGTGTGATGAGGGCATTGCCTTCCCCTGATCACTGGGTCACCTCCCACTTCTGAGGGCTCCCAGTCTGTGAGAGGGGGCAGGCTGGGCTGAAGGATCCCCCTTCCAATGCATAATTTTCATGCACTGGGCCTCTAGTTGATTATAAGAATATAATGTAGAAGCCTCACAAACATCAATTTAAGTAATGAAAATGAACATCCTTAGTAATGAGACAAATAGAAATCATGGCTTCTAAAGTTCAAGTGTCAAGGTCATAAAATTCAGGACAGATGGAATAATTGTACCAGACTCAAAGAGACTAAAGAAATATGACAACTAGATGCAATGTGTGACTTTGGACTGGCTAATAAAAGGACATTATTTGGACAACTGGTGAAAACCTGAATGCAGCCTGAGGATTAGGTTGTAGTTATATATTAATTCCTGATTTTGATGATGGTATTGGGGATACTTAAGAGAATGCCCTTGTTTGTAGAAAATGAACACTGAAGTGTTGGGGCGATGGATTATCAAGTTTGCAACTTACTTTCAAATAGTTAAGGAGGGGAAAGAAGTTATTGGTATTGTACTTGAAACATTTATGTAAAATGGAGATATTTTTCAAAAACAAGACTTAAAAAATATTAAAAACCTGCTCTCTCCTCCTTAGAAGAGTTGTCTATACTCCAATTCTTTTTTTCTCATTTTCTCTTGAACAACTCCAATTAGCTTCCATTCCCATTAATGATCTTGCTCAGGTCACCAATGATCTCTATGCTACTAAATCCAAGAATAATTTTCAATCCTCACCTTGCCAGACACATCAGCAGAATGTAAGTCTGACTAATCTTTTTTGACTCATTTTCTTTGCTTATATTCCAGGACCTCACACTTTTCCAGCCTCCTGTGCTGTTACCTTCTCCCTGGGCCTGACCTCTAAGAAATGGGGTGCTCCAGAGTGAAGACTCAGCCCTTTACTTTTCCTTCTCCTTTTGTGACCTCATCCAGCCTCCTGGCTTGAGGTAACACACGTGCTGGTGGCTGACTATAATTTAGCTCTCCAGCCCACGTTCCTTTTCTAAACTCTGGACTTCCATAACCACTGCTTACTCCATATTTTCCGCTGGATGTTGTCCAATAGATATCTCAAGTTTAACATGTTCAACATCTCCCCACATCAATTAATGGCAACTTCTTCCTACCGGTCAGTCCAAACAGCTTAACTCTTATCCTTTCCTCATGCCCATGACATTAGCAAGTCTCATTTAGTGTCTCTAGCCTAGAAGTCACTACCATTTCTTATTGAAGTTACCCAAGAGGCCTCCTTACTGGTTTGCTTCCATACTTGCTCTCTACTGGTTCCCAGATTAACTCTGGCTAAAAGCAAAGTCCCTACATAGGGCTACAAACCACACAATCACTTACTCCAACCAAATTGGCTAAAAATAAAAACTTTGATAATACTTGGTGTGGCTCAGTGCTTGGGCATGACCCATGCACCAAGAGGTCACCAGTTTGATTCCCTTTCAGGGCATACAGGAGGCAGCCAATCAATGATTTTCTTATCACTGACGTTTCTCTCTCTCTCTCTGAAATCAATAAAAATATTTTAAAAAATCAATTAATATATATATATATATATATATATATATATATATATATATATTTTTTTTATTTTTTTTTATTTTTTTTTAAGAAAACAAAACATGTTGTAGGAAATCTAGAAGGGGGTAAAGAAGAAAATAAAAACCACTGGCAACCCAGATGAAGCCTCAATTAACATTCTGGGACATTCCTATAAAAGGCAGGGTTCAGTGAGGCAGAACCTGAAATGTTTGCAGTGCTTTGCTGGTGCCTTGGTGTCATCCGGGGAATGGGAGTAAGGGGGTCTGGCAGTTTGGCTCCCCTGTTTGGGAAATCCAGAAGAAAGGGTCACCCTGAATGATGAAGCAAATATTCACCATTGTTCGTGGAGAGGGCAGTGAGGTCACCTTCACGCTGCAAGCATACTTTGCAAACGGAGATATGAAGTGCCCTGCCAGAGTGAGGATCGAGTGGTCTTTTAGCCTCGAAGTACAAGAGAAATCAGTTTCCCAGGAGTGTCTTTAACTCGCCTGTGTGCTCCCCTCCACAGAATTACTTCAGGTGGAGTATTTGTCTGTGTGGCGGGCACACAGTATGAGGGCCGCAGGATGGCTCACTTGGGTGTAGCACCCTTTGTAGCTGGAGGACTTAGGACCAGGAGCTGCCCGCCTTGGAACAGTGGGTGAGGAGGAGCTGGCTCCAGATATGGCTGATGCCACCCTGCTTTGGTGACGGACAGTCATTTTCCCAGCCAGCCCACACTGCCCAGGGACAAGGTGACAGCTTGCATTTACAAGCACGGGACAACAGAGCCTGGTAGCAGACTGACCAGACCCTGGTGACTCAAACATGGATGCAGCCATTGTTGTCAGCTTTTAAGAGCTGGAATCCAAAATCAAACCCATCATGCCAAGCTTCTTTCCAGAAAGGAAATAGGATAAATATGCTGCAGGCCAACAATTCTGTTCTAACAAGGCAATGGTGTAACCCATCAGGTTCAAACAGAGAAAAGATGAAAAACCAAGAAAGAGTAAGTTAGGAGAAGGAGGATGTAGACTTCTTTGAGCCCACCTGACAAGAAGCAGAAATGTGCAGTTTGGTGATATCGTACTTAAGCCCATACATGCAGAAGGCATAGTGGGATAGGAACCTGAAAGTAGAAGATGGAAGAAAATGGGATATATATATATATATATATATACACACACACACACACACACACACACACACACACATATATATATATATATATATACATACATACATACATACATACATACAGTTAATCCTCACCCGAGGATATTTTTTCATTACTTTTAGAGAGAGTGGAAGAGGAGAGAAAAACATGATGTGAAAGAGACACATAGTTTGGTTGCCTCCTGCACGTGCCCTGATTTTTTTTTTTTTGGGGGGTGGTGGGCGGGGGTGGGGAGACAACGGCAGGGATGGAGCCTGCAACCAAGGTCCATGCCCTTGATCGGAATTGAACCCTAGACTCTTCAGCCTGCAAGCTGACACTAACCACTGAGACAAACTGGCTAGAGCTTTAGTTTTCTTTAAATATCAGAATCCTGCCTTTTTAGTGTAGCTCAGTTGGTTGGAGCAAAATCCCAAAGACCAGAAGGGTACATACTTGGGTTGCGGGTTTGATCCTCAGTCAGGTGCATGTGGGTAAGGATTAAAAATATATATGGCCAAGATCAGTTTAGCTCAATGGATAGAGCTGGATAAACAAACAAACAAACAAACAAAATATATACATATTGATTTTTACAGAGAGGGATAGAGAGCTAGATGAGAGAGAATCATCAATCAGCTGTCCCTTGCACACCCCCCACTGAAGATGTGCCCGCAACCAAGGTACATGCCATTGGCCAGAATCAAACCTTTCAGTCCACAGGCCAAAACTCTATCCATTGAGCCAAACCGGTCTCGGCCATATACATACCCTTCTGGTCTATGGGATTTTGCTCCAACCAACTGAGCTACACTAGCAAGTGCAGGATTCTGATATTTAAAGAAAACCAAGACATTTGAATTGACCTTTTTCTAAGTCTTACTAATTTCTTCAACGATGACATAAACTAAGGGAAATAGAAAAGAGGCCAGACTGAGGGAGAGGGTAGGAAGAGCAGAGCTAATGGGACCAGCTGGTCTGGCTCAATCTCCTAATCCTCTTCAGGTAAGGAAAACCAAGGCCTGGAGAAGGAATGCCATGCTCCCCATAAAACCAGACACAGTGGCTAAAAAATCCCTGGACTAAAAACAAAGAAACAAACAAAAAAACAAACCCTGGACTTCCAGCCCATTGCCCACAACCCCAGCACATCAGGAGGGACCCACAGGCCAGAAAAGGAAGAGGAGAGTAAAGTCAATAAGAAAGCAAAGCTACACGCCCAAAAAGGAACCACTCTCTTACGGCTCCATCACTTCTCAGCCTTGGGCAACCAGGGAACGTTTCTGAGCCGGAAGTCTTCATCTGTGAAATGAGGACGGTGGTGCTTCCCCCAGCCGGGCTGTGGTGGGGGTTAGGGACCAGAGGACTAGCAATGTGGCAGGTGTTTATTTTAATGGGGAATTCTTTGTACCACTCTCTCTGGAGCATTAGCCTGGAGACACTGCTGGAAGGAGCTAGTGTAAAAGGAGGTGCTTGACACTCTCCACACTCCCCATCTTCCCTGGGCTCGTCAGAGTGTCACTGAGCTGTGAATGTGCCCAGCACCACTCCCTGACCTTGGCTCAACTGTGGTGTCTACAGGCCCCCATGCCCACGATGAAGTGTCTAGAGTCCCAGCCTCAAGGCCAGGAGCACCGAGCATGCACACTGCCCAGGCGGCCTCCAGCCTATATGTCAGGTAGGCACGCTGAGGAATCACCCTGCACCTCGCAACCAGGTGGGCAGGAGCTGACAACGTGAGATGAGCCGTCATGGCCCAGCTCCATGCCCAACAGGAAATCCAAGAGCTGGAGGGCGGCAACCAGCCTCTGTCCTTCTCGTGCCACGGGGAGTGAAATAACTCCTGGAAGTCCGCCCTGCACAGCCCCGTCCTGGCCGCCCCTTCCGGGAGTGAGACTTTGAGACCATGGGAACTCCTGGTTGGAATGAGGTAGGAGAGGGGAAAGCCCAAGCTCTGAGGAAACATTAGAAGGTGGCAACAGTTTGGGATCCAGCTGCCTCCCTTCATGGTAACAGGAGACGAGAGACACTTAACTTGGCTTATCCTCCAGCCCCTGAAGCTCAGATGTGGAGGGCCTCCCTCACTGGATGTGTTCAGGGTTTAAGTGCATGCCCACGGCTACCCTGCCCAAGCCCTGGACCAGGGCAATCTCCCCAAGCCAGGCCTAAGCAGACCCAACCCCTCAACTCCAGGTGACCCAGCCAGACCCCCCTGGAAGGTGGGCTGCTTCATAAGGCGCCTAAGACAGAGCCTCACCCACACCCCCTCACCCTCTCACCCCCTCACCCGGGTGCCCACACAGTCTCCACCCACTTGTCCACCTCTGAGTCCTCCCACAGAACACGCCGAGCCGGGGGCACAGAGGGGCCTTCATGTTTTATTGGGGAAACTGCAGAAGCAGAGGCTGGAAGCAGAGCAGCCGCGTCTATAACGACAGATAAATTAACCGCAGTGCGGGATGAGGGTGGGGAGTGGGGATTGGGCCGGGTGCTTTAATATATAAAAAAAACAACAACAAAAAGACTGACAAGTGACCCCAAAGACATGGGACAGGGGAGGGCAGCACCATCCAGACAGCAAGGAGGACCAGGGCAGATGAGAGAGAAGGCAACGTGACCCCTCACCCCCAAACTCCACGGGCGCGGGGCCTCCGGCTCTCCCCGGGGGGCGGGGGCGGGGCCTCCAGCTCCCCCCGGAGGGGCGGGGCCTCCGGCTCCCCCGGAGGGGCGGGGGCGGGGCCTCCGGCTCCCCCCGGAGGGGCGGGGCGGGAGCAGCCGGGTTGCCGGAGATGGCACAGCTGGCGGGCAGAAGCCCAGCACCACAAGACGGCTCAGCCTGAAGTAGGAGCTGGGGCTGGGCAGCGGCCTGGAGCCCAGTCCCTCAGAGGAAGAGCCTTACGCTGGGTGAGACGAGGGACCGAAGGCGGGGTCTCTCCCTGAGCTGAGAGTGGTCTTCTCCTCCACGGCCGCGGAGGGCAGTGGGGTGCCGGGCGCCCCCTTCACCGTCTGATCCATCTGCCTCTTTGGTCCCTGCGGGAGGAGCCCCATGCCCCGAGGGGGCAGGGCCCGAGGAGAGCCGGTCCAGTCTGTCTGCGAGGGGCCGAGGCCAGCTCCTCAGCCCTGGCTCCCACAGGAGGAGAGCGAGTCGTAGAGCGAGTCGCTGAGAGACTCTGAGGTCTCCAGGCCTGGGGGGCCCCCGCTGGCCACTCTGCCTTCCTCACCCACGTCCGAGGTGCTGGGGGTGCGGCTGCCCCCGAACGCCGGGCCCTGGGGCGGCGTGGTGGCGGGGCGGCTGCGCTCCAGGCTCCGCTTTCGGTCCACGGGCAGGGCCTGGGAAAGGAAGGGAAGCTCAGGAGGAAACTCCCACCTCCCGGCCCTGCCCGAGGCCTGGGCCTGCCCTGGGGTGGGGGCCCTGCAGATGGGCCCACGATGGAGGGAGGGGGCGGGGGGAGGGGGCGATGCACTCAGGGGAAGCTGGCTGGAGGCATGAGTGAGCACAGTCCTACCACGGTTCTGTGGGAGGAGAGAAACCCTTTCCAGAGAGGTGTAAGAAGGGAGACGGGCCGGGACCGGTTTGGCTCAATGGATAGAGCGTCGGCTTGGGGACTGAAGGGTCCCGGGTTCGATTCCGGTCAAGGGCATGTACCTTGGTTGCGGGCATATCCCCAGTAGGGGGTGTGCAAGAGGCAGCTGATCGATGACTCTCTCTCATCGATGTTTCTAACTCTCTATCTCTCTCCCTTCCTCTCTGTATAAAATCAATAAAATATATTAAAAAAAAAAAAAAAGGGGGGAGTCGGGGCCTGGCCAGTGTGGCTCAGTGGTTGAGTGTCGATCCATAAACCGGGAGGTCACAGTTCAATTCCCGGTCAAGGCACAGGCCCGGGTTGCGGGCTTGATCCTGTGCAGGGGGCAGGAGGCAGCTGATCAATGGTTCTTTCATCATTGATGTCTGTCTCTCTCCCTTTCTCTTCCTCAATAAAAACATTAAAAAAAAAAAAAAAGATTGGAATGAGGGGTTGAGGGCAAGCATGTGATACTTTGATCAATAAATTAAAAAAATAGTAATAAAATAGGAAAAAAAAGGGAGGTGGGTGGGTTGCTCAAAGGGGCATCCAAGGGGCTCTCCACTCAGTCCTCCTCCAGGAAGGGCTGCGCTCCCAGGAAACACCGGTCTCTCCCTTATCCCCCTGCCGCCCTCTTACGTCCTCCCCCTCCCCCACGCTCACCATGGGGGTCCTGGGCAGCCCCTCCAGCTGCCGGGGTGGGCACAGGAAAGGGTCCGTGGAGCCGCCGGCTGCCCTGGCGTTGGGGAAGGTCCAGTTTTTGGCCAGCTGGACGGGAGGGGGCGGTCCTGGGTCTTCGCAGGGATCTGTGTGGGGACAGGGGGAGGCGGTGGTGGCGGGTGGAGCACGGGGACGCCCCCCCCCCCCGCCCCGTGCAGACACTCACCGTCAGGGCAGGGCTGGTGGCCGCGGTGGCCGGGAGCCGCGGGGAGCAGTGCGGGGAAGGCGGGCATGCTGGGGTGCCGCCCGCTCACCAGCAGCTCCTCTATTCCGGGCACCTCGCGCTCCAGCGTGTGGGCGCGGCGGGGGACTTTGGTGAGGGGTGGCGGCCGAGCTGGGGGACCCCCGGGTGGGGGCTCCAGCCGCAGTGGCTTGGTCTTGGGAGGATTCTTGCTGGGGGTCCCACTGCTGCCATGGTCTGGGGGCGGGAAGGTCCCAATGCCACTGTCCAGGGTTCGAGTCAAGGAGCCACAGGCTGGGGAAGGGGAGGGCGAGTCATGAATGTGAGGCTGCAGATGGCTCCTCCACTCTGCCTTCTTCCAGTTTCCTGCCCCAACCTCGGCGCCACCCCTGGTCCAGGCCCCTCCAGGTTCAACAGGCTAGGCTGTCCCTGCCTTCCCCCAGGTTTGGGGAGGCGTGGCAGGTATCCCAAGCATAAGAGGTGATATATTTCTATGCAGTCCCAGGGCCCGCCTGGTGATTGGTGCCAATATGGCATTCAGGGCCTGCCATCCGCTGCAGTGACAGGAAGGGGTCAAGCTGATCTACAGACCTGTGAAGTGGGAGGTGGGCACTGGCTCGGCCAGGCTGACCTCTGAAGGCATCTCTTCCCGCCTTCCTGGCTCGCTGCTCGGCTGTGGGAAACAGGAGATCTCTGAGCACATTCGTCCCCTCCCCCAAACCCCAAACCCCTCTCCTAGCCTCAGCACTAGAACCCCTGAAGCATGGATCTGAGTGCCCAACGCCTTCTGGCTTCCAGGAAGTCCTCTCCCCTTCCCAGCACCCTCCCATCCCCCACCAGAAATGCATCCAGCAGCTCCCAGGCCTCAGGGAGGGGAGCCCTCCAGGGTTAGGAGATCGGACAAGACCAAGAGACCAGCCCTCCACACAGCCCTTGTCCCAAGACCTTACCTTCCCAGGTTTCCCGCAGCTCGGCAGAGGGCCCACCAGGCCATTCCGGGGTCCACAGGCTGGCCAGGGGTTCTTGGGGTCAGAGGACACTGGCTGGAAGTCACCATACTCGGGTTTGGGCTCCCTCCAGCTCTTGGGTGGCAGCTCCTTGCCATCCACCCTAGGGGCAACAGTGCAGGAGATGAGGGAGGCCTTGTTCCCAGCCATGGGGAGGGTCTAGTGGGACCCTCCCCACCCCGTCCCTGGGGAAGGCGACATATCGTTGGTGATTGCCCACAACAACCCTTCTGACAAGGGGACTGGCGGAGACCCTAGACTCTAGGAACCCCAGAGGGATAGCCGGAGCTGGGAAGGTGGGAGAACTCTCCCAAAGCGACCAGGGTCAACCTTAGAGACCACCCAACCGTGTTGGCAGACAGACGGCAAACCTGGTCACACACAGCACGCCCTGCCTGGCCCAGCTGAATCGGAGTGCTCTTGCTGTCCAAATCACACTTACCCGGGGCCCAGTTCCTGCAGACATTCTGCCTTCACCTGGCCCAGACAGGGCGACCCCAAGGTGGGAGGCCACGTCTATAAACCACAGCTCCCACTGCTGGGTCTGCGGCAGATGCCAAAGAGCGAGATGGGAAGGAGACCCGGCCCCTCTTTGTTCTAGAGCAGGAGTGGGTACCTTTTTTTTCTGCCAAGAGCCATTTGGACATTTATAGCATTATTCACTGGCCACACAAAATTATCAACTGAAAAATTTATCCTGTTGACCTAGCCAGTTAGGCTCAGTGGGTAGAGCGTTGGCCTGCAGACTGGAGACCCGGTTCAATTCTGGTCAAGGGCACGTGCCTTGGTTGAAGTTTGATCCCCAGCCCTGGATGAGACACGAATTGATGTCTCTCTCACATCGATATTTCTCTCTCTGCCTCTTCCCCTCCCTTCCATTCTCTCTAAATATCAACGCAAAAATACCCCTGGGTAAAGATTAACAACAATAAAAAATTATCCTGCTATAGTTGGTCAAACATTTAATTAGCTCACCCTTAATGCCTCGGCAGAGCCAGACCAAATGATTTTGTGGGCCTTATACGGCTCTTGGGCTAGATGTTCCCCATCCCTGTTCTATAGAATGGGAAACCCCAGAGTGAGACTTCATCAGGCACGCTCAGGAACTAGCACCTCTTTGACTGCTGTGTGCAGGCATGTAGGTGGGCTGCCTCATCCGACACCGGAGATGATCCAGGAAAAGTGTGGACAGTTCCCTCTTCCCAAATGAGAAACTGGGTCTCAGCAAGTCTGGTAACAGCCAGAGAGGCAGGGAGCTGGGGAACAAACACCCCCATCTTTCCTCTTGGTCAGACCACTAACACCCACCCCCCGCCCCCAATATTTTGGTAGCATTTTGCTTGACCTCTGACCTCTGTGAAGCCTAAGCTCCCAGGCCAAGCATTCCCAGCCAGTCTCTGGTCACCCACGGGGAGACAAGTGCCCTCAGTCACCAAGCACCTGCGACCGGTCCCGGGCCCTCACCTGTTGAGCAGCTGCTGCATGAAGGTGTCTGCGCCCTGGTACATGCCAGCCAGCTGGCCCTGGACCTGCCCCAGCCCCGCGCTGGGCCCCGGCGCTGGGCCCCCGGGCCGCGGCCGGGCCCTGCTGCTCAGGTAGGCCTTCTCCTCCTCCAGCGCCCGGCGCAGGTCCTCCGCCTTCGCCATCAGCTTGGAGATGTTGAGGCTCTCTGCCTCCAGCTTCCGGGACTCCCCCTTTCCCTCCTTCCGGAGCGGGGAGCCTCCGCCGGCCCCTTCCTTGCTCTTGGCGGCCTCGGGGCGGCGGTTGAGTGCCGGCAGCTTGCTCTTCTTCAGGCCAAACCAGCTGGCGATGCTGCTCGTGTTGCGGTGCTTGGCCTCGGTGCCCGGCGCCCGCTCCTGGCCCTGGAGCCGCAGGACATTCTCCTCGATGCCCTTCATCACCTTCTCCTCGATGGCCGAGTGGAGGGCCCGCCCCTCTGGGCCCTGGCTCGGGTCGGCAGGGCCAGGTGCCGAGGGTGCGGGCGGAGCCGTGGTGCCCCCACAGTCTGCCCACGGTGGGCCCTTCCCCTTGTCAGGCTTCGGGGGCTCCTTGGTGGCTGGCAGGGCCGCGGGCCGGGGCACCACCTTGGTGGGTGACTTGGAGGGCAGTTTTGTCGGGCTGCCGTGGGGGCTCTTGCTCGGCTTGCCCAGGCTGGGGGCTGAGGTTGGTGTTTTGGCAGGGGTGCGGGGTGCCTGGGGACACAGGGCCCCTGCCAGCCGGCTCTTGGCCAGCTCCACTTTGGTGAGGCAGCTCCTCGGTGAGACGGGCTCCAGGTCCACCCGGGCCCCCATGGAGTGGGAGGAGTAGACGCGGGCCCCAGGGTCCCCCAGGAGCCCGGGCTCCTGCTGCTTCAGGCTGCTCGTGCCCAAGGCCACTGCCCCCCGCAGGGCCCCCTTGGCGTCTGGCTGCTCAGGGGGCCTGGGGATGGAGAGCGCCAGGTCCCCAGCACCCTCCCCGGACCTCCCTGCTCCCCGCACCTTCTCCGCGCCAAGCCTGGCTGGCGCCCCGTTCTTCTCTGGGCCCGGGGACCCCTCGGGGCCGGCCTTCAGCTTCCCCAGGGCTGCCAGTCTGTCCCGCAGGGGTGTGTGGCCGGGGTCTCCGGGTCGCCGTCCTGACCCCTGGCCGGGCTTCTTGGCGGAGCTGCCTGGGGTCCGGCGGCCAGGATGGGGAGACTCCAAGCCCGCCTTGTCCAAATTCTTCTCCTGGGGGCTCCCGTAGGGGCAGGATTCTGGGAGGCAGGGGCTGAGGGGGGCTCCGGGGCTTCTGAGGACCTCGGGGGCCTGCTGCACCTCCAGAGTTAGTTGTGGGTAGGTGGGCACCTGCAGCGGGGATGGGGGTGGCTCTGGAGAAGGCCCCCTGAAGGCGCTCCGGGAGAGGTCCAGGATGTTCTCGTAGCAGGGCGACACCGCGGCCCCGGGGGACCGCGCGGCGGAGAAGGCTGGCGGGGGCGGCCGGAGCTGTGCGGAGTCCGGGGCTGCGGAGCAGGGCGAAGGGCTGGTGGGCAGGCCCTGCACCCCTTCTGGGGACAGTTCTCCAGCCAGGCCCTTTCGGGCCAGCAGCGGGGAGGGGCTGCCATCCGAGCCACTGTTCCTGCAGGGGATTCGGGAGTTGCGGGGGAGCTGAGGGCTGAGCTGGGGGCCTCCGGGGCTGGGGACCTTCTCTGAGGCCGGAGGCAACTTTAGAAACTTGAGCCCTTTGGCTGGAGAGGGCAGGAGGGGTCCCGGGGCTTCCCCAGGAGAGGGGGAGCCAATTTGGAGCTTGCTTTTCACCTGAGATGAGGGGTGGGGGTGGCCGGGCCGCGAGCCCAGGGGGGCGCCGCCCGCGCTGACGAACATGCTGAGGAAGGGGAGGGGCTCCGGGCCCTCACCGCCCGGCCTGTGAGCCTCTGGAGAGCCTCCGCCCCACGTGGACCTGGGGAAGCCTTTGGACTTGGATAGCTGTGGGCCCTGGTCTGGGGAGGACGGCTGCCCGGAGCCTGGGTGGTCCCCGTGGAGTGGGCCGGCGGCCCCGGCCAGGAAGGCCTGCAGGTAAGACTCCGTGTCCTCCAGGAGCTGACCCAGGTTCAGCTGCTTGTGGGCCAGGGCCCCAAGCAGGGTGTCGGGGCTGGGCGCCTCATTGGGGTCGCCGGCCTCATCAGAGGAGGAGGAGGAGCTGCTGCCCGGCGCACAGGGTGGGCCGGAGACGGCACCCTGGGCCTGCAGGGGGCCCCGACTGGGGCCCCAGGGCCGCCCAGCACCCTCTTCCTCCCCCTGGCTCCCCAGGAGGCGCTCCCAGTGCAGCAGGCCGCCCAGGCTGCCGGGGCCCAGGAGCAGGTAGGGGGGCCAGGGTGAGGGCTCAGGCTGGGGCGGGCCACACAGCTCGCCATTGATGGGCTCCGGGGAGCCAGGACCCTCACTTGGAGGCCGCCAGGGGGTGGCAGGGGAGCAGAGAAGCAAGGGGTCAGTCTCTTCCAGGGCTCTCAGCACCTCCAGGATCTGGGCTTTCTTTCGAAGAAACGGGGACAGGGCGTCCAGCGCTGGGGGTGGGGTGGCCGGGGGTCCTGGGCCTCCTGGCCGCAGCTGCTGCTCCCAGCACACCTTGGGGGAGAAACAGCATAAGGAGACCACGGACCTGAGCTGCGCCCAGGGCCCAGGACCTGAGCTGCGCCTCACTGTGTGTGGCAGGAACACAGCCGGCCTGGTGCTGCCTCTGCCCCCAAAGGAACTGACAGCTCCTGGGATCAGATGGCTCATCCCCCCTAAGGATCACTGAGCCCCGGTTAGTCCGGCTCTTTCCCGGCATGACTGGTTGGGTGGGGACCCCATTTCCCTTCCTGGTTATCCCCGCCTTGCTTTCCCACCGCTTCCCAATGCAGTGATCACCTACATCACTGGCAGCTACACTTGTCCCGGGCAGGGAGGCCTGTTCGTTTTTCAGGCTCAGAAAGAACATGGACTCAAGAAGGGGATGTGATTCGGCCAATTCCTAAGCCGCTGCAGCAAGCCCTGGTGCTCACAGGTCAGACAGCGGCCTGCTGGCCTGGCCTCCGTGGAGGAGGATTGGGAATGGCTCTCCTGCAGGCCCATCCCGGCTTCTCCCGGCCCCTTCTTGTGCCCAGTCCCGTCTGTGGAGCCAGACTGTGCAGCTTCAAGTACCAGATCTACTACTAACGAGTTACATGGCCTGAATCTTCAAGCTTCATAGAATCACCTGTAAAATGGACGCTAGTTATGTTTAACCTCAGAAGGCAGGTGAGACCAGGGGCTCAGCACAGTGGCGGGCACACAGGAAATGGTGACTCTTACTGCAGAACTAACACAGCTGCTTGCAAGGCCAGTGGTTGGGGTGGGATCTGTTTCCTGGCAGGAGGTGGCACAGCCTGGCCGAGAACCTGTGCGCGGGGCACGGCCTCCCCTGGGATCATCAGGACACAGTGATGGGGGCGGCGGACAAGCCCCCGGCGCCCGGCCCTCCTACCTCTCTCTGCCCAGCACAGCGCCCCAGAGGCAGCGAGGTGGCCAGTCCCTCGGCGGAGCTCAGGGAGGGGGAGGCTGGCGGCTCTGATGGAGGCTGGAGGGGGGTAAGTGGGACCTGCAGGGAGAGGCAGAGTTAGCGCCAGTGCTCTGTCCCAGGTCCTACTTCTCCATGACCCAGGCCTTCCCCTCCCAGGGCGGGAAAAAGCGGCCCCTTCAGGGACATCTCCTGACCCAACGTACGCTTTCACCACCGTCCCCATCACCTGGCCAAGGAGCCTTGGGAGACCGAGGCACGGGCAGACTGAAGAGGTGCACGCCCAGGTGGCAGGAAGGCGAGCGGCCCAGGGGCTCTGGGGGAGGAGACGCGGCTCCTGGCCCTCAGGTGCCACTGCTGGTCCAGGAGCGCTCTGCTTTTCCTCAGGGCCCTCCCCGGTTACAGCGCGCAGCGAGGCCCTCCTGCTGACCGCCTCTGAGCCCTCCCCGATTACAGCGCGCACAGCGAGGCCCTCCTGCTGACCGCCTCTGAGCCCTCCCCGGTTACAGCGCACAGCGAGGCCCTCCTGCTGACCGCCTCTGAGCCCTCCCCGGTTACAGCGCGCACAGCGAGGCCCCTCCTGCTGACCGCCTCTGAGCCCTCCCCGGTTACAGCGCGCACAGCGAGGCCCTCCGGCTCTGACCGCCTCTGAGCCCAGCACCGCAGGCGGAGACCAAGGGGAGGGCACTTATTACTGGGTTCCAGAAGACGGTGGTGCCAGTTATCACTTCTGTCTCCCTCCCTTAACTAGTCTCGTGTTAAACTTGTACTTTGAGGGTGACAAAAGTAGCACTGAGTCATGGGTCACTTCTCTCTCAGTCCCTGAGGGTGTCGCTTCCTTCGCATTGGCATTTCAACTAGATCGTGGTCAACGTTCAGTGCCTCTGTCTCTCTCTCTGTCTCTCTCTCTGTCTGGAGCTTTTATTTATTTATTTATTTTAAATATATTTTATTAATTTTCCACAGAGAGGAAGGGAGAGGGACAGAGAGCTAGAAACGTCGAGAGAGAAACATCAACCAGCTGCCTCCTGTACACCCCCCACTGGGGATGTGTCCGCAACCAATGTACATGCCCTTGACCGGAATCGAACCTGGCCTCAGACCCCAGACCGATGCTCTATCCACTGAGCCAAACCGGTTTCGGCTCTCTCTGGAGCTTTTAGATCCTGTCTTGGCAGCGTCTCTGCCTCCCCCCGGCCACCTGCAGCCGCCCCGTCAGCCCAGGTCCTCACACCTCCTGCTGGATGCTGCTCAGCATCTCAGTCTCTCTGACTTGGGTGGCCTTTCCACCTCCGATGTACAAGGCAGCCTGAAGCATCTTTTTCTTTTTCTTCTTCTTTTTTCTAAAGCATCTTTGTGCTCAAAGCCTCCTATGCCTGCCCACTGAAGACAAGTCTGAACTCCTCTGCCCGCATTCCAGCCCAGCTTGCCTGGTCTTCCCGGCTGCAGCTCTGTCTCTCACGGCTCCTCACACTCCCTTTGTTCCAGCCCCGTGAACAGCTTGCCGCGACCTAGGCTTCCTGCTCTGTGCCTTCCACAGGGAATCGCGTTTCTCTGCCCCCATGGCACTCTCTTTAAGTCTCTCATCCATCAGGGCCCAGATCCAATGCGCCTCGTTAAGGGAGCCCTCCCCGCTGGCTCCGGCAGTGCTGCCACGCTCTGCTTTGTGCTGCCGCCGCCTGCGACCTGCCTTCGCTCTGCAGTCCCGGCCTTCAGGGGTTACATTTGCTCTGCCCGGGCGGGCGACGGCCCTGTCCGGTCCCATATGTGCTGGCAAAGGCACTACTCACAACAAGGGCTTAATTAGCATCTCAATGGGGCTTTCCTCCTAGAAGAGCACGATTTGGGAATAACATGAATAATGATAAATAGCCGCCGCCGGATATTGACCTTCTACTACGGGCCAAGCGCTATTTATTATCTTACTTAATCCTCGTGACAACCTGCAATATAGGGGTTCCCATAAGGAAAAAACGGTGGCTTGTAAGATTATATAATCTGTCCAAGGTCACATAGCTAAGAATTAGCTAAGTTAAAGGAGTTTATCTGAGGTGCATGCTCTTTCCATTATGTCATCAATTACCTCTATGACCCCCAAACCCCAAAATTCATCTAAAAAGCCAAAATTCAAATCCCAGAATTAATTTAAGAAAGAAAGAAAAAAAAAAAGACTTAAGGATGATCTGTACCTCTTTCATCACCAGTTACTGAGAAGGAATGGACGGGGTGAGATCGGCCAGTGTGGTTAGGCCTCTCGAATTCCAGGGTGAACGCTGTAGCTGGGCAGGACCAGGGCAGGGGGGCTGCAGTCCCTGGCGCTGATTCACTCAGCTCTGTGCCTGCCTGGTGACCGGGATCTACACAGGCAGGTCAGGCCTCGCAGGGAGCTGAGGGCGTCCTGCCCAGGGTCTGGGCGCCAAGAGCTGCCCAGTTTGTATCAGACGCGCACACACACAGAAGGTGCTTCTTTTCTTGTCAAGGTCAGAGGTGGGGCGGGTGCGCCGGCTGACTTCAGAGTCGGAGCTGCTCCTGCTCCTCCTGCCCCCATGTCTCACCCTGTCCTTGAGGCTTTCTGACAGCGTGACCCCAAAGGAACACAGGATTCACCCGAGTAACCCCTGCTTCTCCCGGGGAAGGCAGGTGTCAGGGCTAGAAGCAGGGACCAACCAGGGCCTACGGCCACGCCTGAGTCAGTGGGTGAGCATAGGGGATGGGACAAAAGTAGGTTTACAGTTGTTTGTATGGAAAATAAGACAAGAATAAATAATAATACAAGAATAAACTCTGGCCGAAACCAGATTGGCTCGGTGGTAGAGTGTCGGCCTGCGGACTGAAAGGTCCCAGGTTCGATTCTGGTCAAGGGCATGTACATTGGTTGCGGGCACATCCCTGGTAGGGGGTGTGCAAGAGGCAGCTGGTCGATGTTTCTCTCTCATCGACGTTTCTATCTCTTTCCCTTCCTCTCTGTAAAATATCAATAAGATATATTAAAAAAAAGAATAAACTCTGTGTTTTGTAAACCTCATTTTGCCGCACCCCGTATGCAATGGGCTCACAGACAGAGTTACCCGGGCAAGTGCCTTGCTGACCTCTCCGTGACACCGCGCTGGGTGCCTTCCACCCGCCCCGCCCCTGCCCCTGGCCAAGAAGAGGCCGTGCAGTGGCCAAAGGGGCCCCTGGGGAGCGTGCAATGATTACGATTTCAGCTTCCACCCATCTCCCCACACGAGGAGGGTAAGCAGGAGCCTTCTCTGTCAATAAGAAGGAATCCCATCCATCTGGGAGGGAAGCCTGCAAGGTGGGGGGTAGCTCGGCTTGAGGGGATCCAGGGAGTTTTCACCCCGTCTAAGGCACAGACCTATTGGGCCAGGCGGGCCTTCCCTGGGCGGACTGCCTCCGGAATGGAGGGAGCACTGGACAGTCTCTTCTGCAGATGTTTTGGGGGAAAGTGGGTGGAGATAACGATGGGGCTGGGGGAGGCAGGAAACTGAGGTGTGAGGAGGGGAGGAGACTGGCTTATGCCCACCTGAGGGAGGGAGCCTGCCGTGAGCTGGAGCTTCTGCTGGAACAGGGAGCTCAGCATCTGGTTCTGTCGTTCGAGGTCAAACACTCTTTTCTTCAGCTTGATGCACTCCTCCCGCAGGTCCTGCACGGCCAGGCGGAGGAGGAGGAGGAAGAGAAGGAGACGATATGGAGGAGGGCGGGTGAGCATACAGTTCCCTTCATCAGAGCAGCGGGCAGCTCCTCTGGGAGGGAGGCTGAGCTATCCTCAGGGGGTGGCGAACTCTCTAATGTTAATCGCCCGTGGAGGGAGGTAACTCCCATTCCCATCGGCCCCTTCCCCAATCCTGGGGCCAGCCCGGCGCCTCTGAGAAACCACACATTAAAGAAGGGGCCACACAAGGCAGATCTAGGGGTCGGATGGACCAGGTGTCAAGAAGTTACACACAGCACTTGAGTAAATATTTAGATGCCTCCTTATGCTCCCAACATCAGCACTGCTTTCAGGTCCATTACCACCTGGGGCCAGGATACGAGGAGGATTCAGGCCCAAACCAAAGGCGCCATAACTCAGAGATCTGGCCTCGCCTCTGCCACCCCCGCCTCCAGGTCAAGCAGCACAGGCCTGTCTGAAGTGAGGAAGCGAGGGGTGGGGGAGGGTGGGGGCATCCGTGGGCCAACAGGACATTTCCACCAAGCTCCCTCCTCTAGACCCCCCAAAGGCTTAGCTGAGAGGGCTCAGGGTCCCCCGTGGGGGGGGGGGGGCTGGACTTGGGGGTGAGAAGCTCTCCCATGGCCGCTTACCTTTTGGTTCAGGAGTGCCTGTACCACGTGGTTGGCAACCTGGGGACAGAAAGGCCCGAGGCGGAGATGTCAGCCCACAGCCTTCTTATCTGGAGAAGAGGAACCAGCTCTGTTCCCAACCCTCCCCGCAGCAGCCCCTCCGCACACCCCACACACCTCGTCCAGGCAGCGCTCATAGGTCTCCCGCTGGCTTTCGTTGGCCTGGGCGAGCACCGAGTTCTCCGCCTGTGGGCGCGGGGAGAGGGCACAAAGGAGGCTGTGGGGCCTTCTTCCCTCAGGGCACCCTGCTTCCGGGGGAAAGGGGAGCCAAGGAGTCTGCCAGCGACAGCCCTGCCCCGGTCCCGGCTCCGGATGGGCTCTGCCACGGGAGGCCTATAGGGACGGGCCGCGGGCATCAGAAGGCCCAGCTCAGGGGTCTGGTTTTCTGTAGCCTCACCCTCCGCCAGTGACAGGAGGACCCCAGGTGGGAGGTGCCAAGAGTAATGCTTATTTCCCGGGGGAGAGGGCAGAGGAGACTGGCAGGACCTTAAGAATGTGGATGTGGGCCGAAACCGGTTTGGCTCAGTGGAGACAGCGTCGGCCTGTGGACTGAAAGGTCCCAGGTTCGATTCCGGTCAAGGGCACGTACCTTGGTTGCGGTAGGGGGTGTGCAAGAGGCAGTTGACCAATGATTCTCTCTCATCGATGTTTCTAACTCTCTATCCCTCTCCCTTCCTCTCTGTGAAAAATCAATTATATATATATATATAAAGAATGTGATGCAGGGCCTTAGTTTAAGGATCCATGTCCTTGTCCCTCAAATCCTCTAAACCCTCTTCCTCTGTGACCACCCTTTCCTCAAAGAGCATGAATGTGCGGGAGGCGTGGGGTCAGGCAGTGAGACACTGAGGGGTTAGGACAGCCCCGCCCCGTCCATGCCTGTGTCCCTGAGCTGGCACCTGGCCTGGAGAGCTGAGAGCAGGGCGAGGGCTTCTCAGAGGAGCTCCCCTAAGCAATGTTCGTCTCCGCTGCAGCCTGGCAAAGGGGGCCGGGAGGAAGGGCCACCGCACCCAAAAACACGCTCGGAGCAAAGGGCAGCCCTAAGGCCCACTCGCCCCGTGCCCACCTCCAGCTCCCGCAGCCGCTGCAGCAGCTCCTGGCAGGTGCCCGGCTCCATGCCGCCGTCGCCACCCGCTCCCGGCCTCGGTGCTTCAGGGCTCCCAGCCGGCTGGTCCATGGCCTCTGACAGCAGGTCCCGGGCAGGCTACTCCAGGGCCCGGGAGGTGCGCGGGGGATGGGGACAAAGATGAAACTTGTTAGTATTTTTGGAGTTTAGCTCAGTGGCACAGACAGTGTAACAACTCCATCTAAGTCTCTCTGGTCCCGGGAAAAAGACCCTCTTTCTTTCTAAAGAACAAAAGCCATTGGTTTGCAAACTCCTGTAACTCACTCACCCTATCACAGGTCACCCTGACCCTGGCCAGGAGCTGAGAAACCTGAATTCTCCGCCGAGACTGGCCTCCGCCTGGCACACTGTGTCCTCCTGGTGACCCTGGGAGGGGCCTGCCTGCCTCCAAGGACCCCTGGTCCTCTGCAGGGGCTCCACCCTCCACCCGCCTTCCCATCTGGCCGGCTCCTCCCTATGATCCCTCAGGGCTCCCAGGCCAAGTCCCCTCAGGTCTGTCACGGTCTCCCCCGGACTCCTGAGTCCCTGAGGGCATGTTCATTCCATGAGGGCATGTCACTGCCCAGGCTGACCCCTCCTGGTGTGACACCTGGTGTGCAGGAGACGGACGGAGCACTCCCTGCAGAGACCGGCCTGTGTGCAGTGCACACAGCGAGCCAGGCTTCTCCCCTGAGCTGTGCGTGTGATTGCCCCCCCCCCCCCCCCCCGCCCGCCCCACTGCTGCCATGGTTACTGCCTGGACGGACGAGGCTTCATCTTCCACTGGAGTTTCCATTTCTCTGCCAGAGGAAAGCGCTCATTTCCTCCTTCTGCACAAATATTATGGAAGTTTCCAGCCGATGGGAAGCCCTTCCTAACGCCAAAGGGTGGAGGCTCCGGTTTACAGCCCACTACTTGCCTCCCTGCCCCGAGGCCCCCACAGAGGAGCTCAGCACCACCGGACCCAGGAAGAGAGGAGCGCTGCAGCTCGTCCCCCAGGCATCTGGACGCTCTCTTCCGTCCTCCACGGCGGGGCACGGGGGCCTGTCCCTCCTCTCCCCCCCAGCCCTCCTCCTCCAGTCCCCACCGACAGCGCGCACAGGCCCGAGCCCCTCACCTGTCTGCGCCCTCGGCCAGGCGGGCGCACTCAAACCCCCAGCATGGTCACCTTGCCTGTGGAGAAACAGGGAGAGCATGTCAGCCGTGCCTGCCACACGCATTTATTTGGCTTCTGCTGTGTGCCAGACGCTGGGCCACAGGGGAGAAGCAGCCAGCGAAAGCCCTGCCTTTAGGAAGCTTCTATTCTACCGGGGGAGGCCGGTAAAACACGATAAACCAAGGGGCAGATGCTGGGTCCTGGTAAGACACTGAGAGGCGACCGCTAAGCAGAGACTGACTGAAGTCCAGATAAAATCCTGGGACGGAAAAAGCGTTCTGGGTAGAGGAAGAGCCAGCCCAAAGGTGCCAGCTCTCAGTCAGAAATCACTCCGACGCCAGGCGGAAATGAACAGTGACACACGGTGCTTTATGGCCCTTCCACAACCTATGTCTTCTTTCATCCTCATCACCACCTAAACCGACTTAAAAGCCATTATCAGCACCTGTATTTGAGATGAGAGATGAGAAACCAAGGAATAAGAGGTTACCCTTGCAGACACGGAATGCATCCTGTGTGCTGCCACTTTCTCATGCATCATTCCATTTGATGCTCCTGCCAGACCTGCAAGGGGAGCGCCAGCCTGGGGAGGAAGCGGGCTCCGGAGGCAGAAGACGCAGCCCAAGTCGCATGGCTGGTTCACAAAGCACACGGACGGGCCTGGACTCCGCCAGCCCCGGGGCCTCTCTGTGCACAAGTTGCACTGTGAGCTCTGCATAGTCAGTGAGCTCTGCACCGTCCCAGGCCCCGGGACAATGCCATTAACAGACCTGGGTTAGAATCCTGACTCTGCAAGATCGGTTCCTCACCTCTCCTCCGGGGATAAGAATACTGTGCAGAAAGGAAGACGAAATGAGATGATGGACGGAGAGTGTTGTGGGTGGACTCAGTAAACGGAAGCTTTTCATATCATCGCATCCGACCCAGGCACCGTGCGAAGTCCGGCCTATTCACAGGGAGGCAGACCCCGAGTTACCTTGGCCAGGGGTGCCGACGTATGGGCACCGGAAGCTCTGAGAGGGCTGCCCACACCGCCCTGCCTTCAAGGAGCCCCTTCTCCAGCCCTTTTCCCGCAGCTCTCCACCCCAGAGCCAGGCAGCCCGCCCTCTTCTGCGCCTGGCACCTAGGAAGAGGGGTGACAGCAAACAGGAGACCACCCCTTCCTGAGTGAGAATGTGTGCATGACAACGGGACAAACGGAAGACTAAAAGAAAAGAGAAAATGGTGTAATGTTTATTTTTAACACTACCACAACCTAAAGTTCTTTGTTGTTATTATTTTTTAAAATATATTTTATTGATTTTTTTTATTTTTTTAATTTTTTTTTTACCGAGAGGAAGGGAGAGGGATAGAGAGTTAGAAACATCAATGAGAGAAACATTGATCAGCTGCCTCCTGCACACCCCCTACTAGGGATGTGCCTGCAACCAAGGTACATGCCCTTGACCAGAATCGAACCTGGGACCTTTCAGTCCACAGGCCGACTCTCTATCCACTGAGCCAAACTGGTCAAGGCCGTTGTTATTATTTTTAAATGTTTTTATTGATTTTAGAGAGAGAGGATGGGAGAGAGAGAAACATCGATGTGAGAGAGAAATATCGATCGGTTGCCTCCTGCATGCACCCTGACCGTAGACTGAACCCATAACCTGGGGGCAACCCTTTGGTGCACAGATCAGTCACTACTCAACCGACTGAGCCATACTGGCCAGGGCAGTCCTTTGTTATTTTAATATCGTAAAAATGTCCCTAGCTGCCTGGTGGCATGGCTCAGTGGTTGAGTGTAGACCGAGGTCATGGTTTGATGCCCGGTCAGGGCATATGCCTGGGTTATGGCTCGGTTCCTAGTAAGGGGTATACAGGAAGCAGCCAATCAATGATTCTCTCTTAACATTGATGTTTCTATCTCTCTCCCTTCCTCTCTGAAATTAATAAAAATATAGTAAAAAATATACACCTAGTATAACTTCATTTGCTATAACATTTTCATATTTGATATGTTTAGAAATGGACAGGCCTTGAAAAAAAAATTCCAAGTAATATCCTCCTTCCCACATACACAAATAGGGGTTAAAACCACAAAAGGGCCTTGGGTTACCTCCACCACTGGGCCAGTCCACCCCACCCACCACTCATCTCTGGGCCGACGCCACTGGCTCCGGTCGGAGGGTCTCTGCTCAAGGAGAGGCCTGCCCCCAGGGGCCACTAGCTTTCCCTCAGCCCCCTTCCCATTGGTTTCCCCAGTGGGCTGGGGTGGGTGCAGACGTGCTGGGGAGTGTGAGGAACGAAGTTGGGAGGATGAAGGACAGGCGTGGGGTGAACAGGCAATGTCCAGGGGCCAGGAAAGAATAAAGCCAATGGCCTACCTCCATGGTCGGTAAACCGTGGCTCTCGGGCCACATGCAGCTCTTTGGCCCCTTGAGTGTGGCTCTTCCACAAAATACCATGGACTGGGTGAGTCTATTTTGAAGAAGTGGCGTTAGAAGAAGTTTAAGTTTAAAAAATTTGTCTCTCAAAAGAAATTTCAATCGTTGTACTGTTGATATTTGGCTCTGTTGACTAATGAGTTTGCCAACCACTGGCTAGCTGGTTTGATGCATAGAGAGCCAGCCTGCAGACTGAAAGGTCATGGGTTCGACTCCGGTCAAGGGTGCATGCCCGGGTTGCGGGCTCGATCCCCAGTAGGGAGTATGCAGGAGGCAGCCGATCAATGATTCTCTCTCATCACTGATGCTTTTAATCCCTCTTTCCCTCTCCTTTCCTCTCAGAAATCAATTTTAAAAAATAATAAAAAAACAGCTAAAACTGCAGAAGGCCCAAGTTTTGTGTTCCCCACACAACAAAAATCAAAGTAAGGGTGGTTTATGTTTTCCTAAACATAAATTTTTTCCTAAAAAAATAAAAACAGGGTTTGGCCCCAAGCTCTGAGCGGCCCCTGCTATGAGCAGCGGCAATATTAGGGGGAGACACAGGAGGCCCTGAGCGTACTTTCCCCAATCAGAGGGAGGAACCAGAGCCAGGCCAGGTCCTGCAGGGTTGGAGCCTAGCTGGCTACCCCTGTCAGCTCCTCCTGCCTGAACCAGATCCTGACGCAGAGCAGGGGGAGCTGGCACCGGGTGTGTGTGTGTGTGTGTGTGTGTGTGTGTGTGTGTGCAGCTGTGGAAATCCAGGGTTGGATCCAGGACTTGGGCTTCATTGGCCAGACCCACCATTAGAGAGCGGAGAGGGAGCTCCGCACTGAGCACCCATGGACACAAAGCAGGTAGAGCTGTGAAAAGGACGACGGCTGGTAAGCCCGCCTGCTCCAGGGGTTCCCGCCCGGCTCGGGGGGCTCTCCAAGCCCGCGGGCATCCCGGACAGGAAGTGGTCACCAGAGAGCTGCCTTATCTCCCTGCATTCCCGGCTGAACCAGCACAGGACTGAACACATGCCGGCTGTGATGTTCATCTCCTTCCTCCACATCAAGACGAGTCAAGCTCCTCAGGACCCACGTTAGTCAGTTCTGTGCTGACAGTATGGAACATCGGCCCACGCCCAGCCCACCTCAGCATCTCCACTCCGGAGAATAAGGCCCCCTATGCACGCAGCCAATGAACAAACACACAAATGGATGAAAGCACCCAGGTCAGACTCAAGGTCCCGAATGGGAGGACTGGCTATGGGTGACGCACACCCCACAGAGCCAACCATGCCACCCTCCAATCCGAACCCCACTGTGATTTGGGGGTACCCTCCCAGTGATAAGCCACCCAAGAGCAACAGCTCTGCCACGCGTGTCTCTGTGTCCCCGGCTGGGCCAGGAGAGACTCCGGAAACGTCGGCTGCAGCGGGCTATGACTCAGCCTCGCTTTGGGGGAGACACTTGCTGCCCTCGGGCGGCCGAGGGGGTCTGGCCAGCTCAGGATAAGGGGTCTGCAGGGCCACAGGCAGAGGGCAGGGAGCTTTTGGCCAGGGTTAGGAGTCACCGGCGAGAGGCCAGCATTTGACCTTGATGGTGGGGAGGGGCACATGCTATGAGTCAGACCAGATTTTGAGTTCAAGATTTCTATGGTGTTAGGAAAACTTCCGGCATCTCTGCGCTCCTCTGGGGAATGTTAAGATCCAGAGGGATACTACCACCTCCGGCTCCCAATCAGCCTCATTAGGCCCTTCAGAGTCTGGGTTTTCGGCTTAAGTCTCATGAGGAAAAAAAAAAAATCAGCCCGGGTCAATTCCCCAGTGGGGTCCCTCCCGGGTGTCACTGGGGGCCCCTTGCCCCAGGGGCCGAGCACTCTCCTCCTTCCCCCAGGCCCACAACTACTCACAGCTCCTGTGTTCAGCCTGACGGGCCCGGAAAACCCCCAGCCTGGGTCTGTCAGGGTGGCCCTGGTTTCACAGTCCCCTGGTGGTCCCACAGCACGCACATCCTGGGTGCTGGAGGTTGGGTGGAGGTCAGCCAGGGCTGCGCAGGGATGGAGCTGCAGGGTGTGGAAGCTCTAACTTGAACTGTGGGCTTCTCCCGCCACAACTGCCAACCAACAGGCAGCCCCGCCTCCCACAAAGGCCTGATTCAGCCGGAGGGCGGGCGGGTGGCGGGTGGCGGTGACCTCAGTGCGGGAGAGGAGGGAGAGAAGAGAGGAAGAGCAAAGCCTGTCTGGCCTTGTGGGGAGAGCACAGTCTCAAGCAGCCAGGGACAGAAAAGGGGGAACAGCTGCCTGGGGGTGGGGTGGGGGTGGGGGTGGGGGCAGTTCCTGGCCTGGGGACGTGGCTGGTTCAGCCCAATCGCAGAGTGAATCTGGGTGACCACTATTTCTCCAGCCTAGTGACTAGGCCCTAGTCTGTCATCAGCCTCGTACCCACTGGCCCTGTAAAGCCAGGAAGGGACAGGGGCTTCCAGGGCCCCAGAAGAGATCTCTCCTGGCCTTGCTGGCAGCCAGAGCAAAGGAGTCAGGTCTGCAGGTCCCATTCCCTCCCCTGCCAGGGCTCAGGCAGAACTCGAGTCCAGGCCTGGGCGGAAGGGGCCTGAGAGGTGGCAGCAAGCCTGTCCCCCATGCTCCCTAAGCTGGGCCCTTCGCCAAGGCCTTGGGGCCCTGATGAGCCCCTCACACACCAGCTGTTCCCCCAGAGTCCTCTAGGGAGAGAAGCCAGGGACCGGGACGGGGGGAGGGCTGGGCAGCTGCAGGAAGGCTGCGATGGAGAAGCTCCCTCTAACAACAGAATCATCCGTAACACCAACGGCTTCCCCTCCGCTCCTCCCACCCCCCATTCCCCAGCTGCTTTCTGGAATCCCTGTCACACCCAAGAGTCCATGGTAAACAGCAACTTCTGCGCCCAGCAAACACTCCCTCCGGGCTGCCTTGGGGTGTATGGAGGCATATAGGGCACCCCTGGCCTGAACGTGGCCACCTTAATCCTTGCCCCAAAGCATCTTTTAGCCCCAAGAATTCCCACAGGCCTCTTCCCTCCTCAGGGAAAGAGGGAAGACTGGAATTTCCCTCCCTCCTCCTGACAACTGGCCACAGAGAGGCATGTGTCCCTGGCTCTCCCCTCCCACTTCCTCCTCACGGCCACTCCGAGAACCTCCGAACTGTGATGTGGGCTCTCTGAACCGATAGCAGGATCAACCACCTGCCCTTCCAGGCAGTGCAGAAGGGCAGGCATGTTAGGAGCCCAAAGGCTTATCTCTCCTCCCTGGGATCCTCGTGTTCCCGTCCATAACAGAAGCCAACAACAAAAACGCAGCTGCCAGGGTGGGAGGTGGGCGGGGGTGGAGGTGGGCGGGGGAGGCAGGGAGGCGAGGGGACTCTGACACAGACACAATGGGTTTATTTATAGGGCCACATGCCAGGGGCTCTGCAGCTAAGACGAGGCCCCACTCCCAAAAGCCCAGTGGGGCCAGCCCAGGCCAGCCAAAGGCACTGGAAAAAGCCTCAGACCAAGGGAGCAGATTTAGTCTAGTCTCAACACTGCAATTTACTTGCTGTGTGACTTTAGGCAAATTACAGTCTCACAGGGACAAGTTCCTTCATGCCAAGTGGAGGTTTTTCCAGAAGAACAGTGGTTCTCAAAGTGTGGTCCAGGGACCCCAAAGCCCTTTCAAGGAGTCCACAGGTTCAAAACTATTTTCCTAATACTATTAAGACATTGTCTCTTTTACTTTCTTCCTCTGATAATTATAGAGTAGCATTTTTCAGAGATCATGTGATAGATGATATCACAAAAGATTGAATACAGAAGCAGATACTGAGAATCCAGCTGCCTTTTATTAAGTCAGACACAACAGATTTGCAAAAATGAAGAACAATGACATTCTATTTACTATTTATTTTTGTTTTGGAAAAATATATAATTATTTTTATTAAATACATTGATTTTTAAGAGTGTAGAGCAGCAATTTTCAACCAATGTGCTGCAAGAATTTTTAAAAACATTCAATATCTGACTATTATTTAGTCAGGGCCACTGACCTCTTTTCCCTCAAACTGTCAAATAAAAAAATGACAACAGCCAACAGAACAATACTCGTTTGGTGTGAATGAGCCAAAATTACACCTAATATTTTTGTTAGATCAGCAAAAATATTTTTGTCGTACTGCAGAATTTTAGTAATTAGTTTATGTGTGGCATGAGATTAAAAAAAAGGTTGAAAATGGCTGGTGTAGAGGGCTCCTCAGGCCAAATAGTGTGAGAATCACTTTTCTAGGAGTGTTGTCCAGTTTGTGATAATGAAAATATTTATTCTGCTGAAACCAGTTTGGCTCAGTGGATAGAGCATCAGCCTGCAGACTCAAGGGTCCCAGGTTCGATTCTGGTCAAGGGCATGTACCTTGGTTGCGAGCACATCCTCAGTGGGAGGTGTGCAGGAGGCAGGTGATCGATGTTTCTCTCTTATCGATGTTTCTAACTTTTTATCCCTCTCCCTTCCTCTCTGGAAAAAATCAATAAAATATATTTTAAAAAAGAAAAGAAAATGTTTATTCTGTGCTGTATAATATGGCAGCCCCTAATCACACATGGCTAGTCCAAAAGAGGAACTGAATTTTATTTATCTATTTAAAAAAATTTTTATTGGTTTTTAGAGAGAGAGGAGAAGAGAGAGAAACATTGATTGGCTGCCTTCCACACCCCAACGAAGAATCGAACCCACAACCTAGGTATAAGCCCTGACCTGGAATCAAACCCACCACCTTCTGGTGTATGGGATGATGCTCCAACCAACTAAGCCACAGCAGCCAGGGCTGTACTGAATTTTCTATGTTGACAGCCAGATGCAGTCAGTGGCTGCTGTGTACTGCTGTGCTCAACAGTGCAGTTCTATAAGACCCCTGGAATCTAGAAGATTCCTTGACTTTAGCATTGTAGGTCAATGCTTCTTTCCACAGACTATAGAGGCTGGTGGTAGGAAGAAACAGAAACTGGCATGTACTCCTGTCCCCAGACTTCTACTCACACTATTTCTCACTTTCAGTCACCAAAGGAAAGCCATCTCAGCCACATGGTCAGTCCTGCCTGACACTCCTACCAAGGCTTACTGTTAGAGAGGCTCTCTCATTCTGACACGACTCCTTCACACCCTCTCCTCAAACTCCTGGCCCCTCACCTCTTGTTTCCCCGAAGGATGAAAAGCCAGCAGAGGGAAAACCCCTCAAATCTCTTGCCACCACCCTCAATCTCCACACTGCCTCCTGTTACAGCAGAGAAGCTGCCCTCTCCCCAGGCAAAGCAGTCCTTCCTGCCCAGCCCCTTCAGTATCTACCTCCTGAAGGGATCTTTCCCACCCACCTTTAACACCTACCAGGTGTCTCCCTCCCTCCCTCCCTCCCTCCCTCCCTCCCTCCCTCCCTTCCTCCCTCCCTCCCTTCTTTTTTATAATAGCATACTTTATTTAACATTATCTTAAAGATCATTTCACATTAACACATATATCTCATCTTAAAAGTAATGTTCCTCTGAGGGATTCCAAAATGGCAGCAGAGTAAGTAGAGCTACACTGACATTCTCCCAGGACCAAACCAGAAATACAACTAAAATACAGAAGAATCGCCCTGAACAATCAACTGAAGACTAGCTGGAGAGAACCCTGATAACCAAGGATGGAAAGTGGAGACTGCATAAAGACTGGTAGGCAGTGCGGAGACGTGAAAGGGTTGTCCGGCTCCCACAGACAGCAGCTGAAGTCTCGGATATCTCAGCTGTGGGGGGTTCCCACTGAGAATGCTGGGGTCTAAACCCCAAGCTGGGCTCCCCAGAGCACCAGAACTGAGAAAGGTGCCCACATAACATCTGTCTGCCAATCAGAGATGTCTGGAAAGGCAGGCACCCTCTTAAAGGGCCAACACAAAAAATTTCGTGTGCAGCCACTCACCTTGGGCTCCAATAGAGGCAGAGCAGAGAGGACTGGAGCTGTGTGAGGAGAGCAGGTTGGGGGCTGTGGGCTGGTGCTCCGAGGGCAGCCACCTCAGTTTCCTGTGCTGAGTCATTTCCTCACACTGCGAGGAGACCCTCCTCCACAGACCTCAGCTATCCAGGCTTTTTGCCTGGGGAGAAGGCAGTTGCCCCATCCTCTCACCCCACCTGAGGCTAATCAGGGCAGATAACAATGAGACTGAAGGCAGAGGAAGATTAATGGAGGCTTTGAGTTTTTGCCTGATCTCCTCCTGGGCTTGGGGCTAGGAAAAGCAGACCCTGGTGCACATGTTGGTCCTTTCCAAAGGCACTCAGCCCCAGCAGAGGAGCCACAAGCTGTGGATTACTGATAGCTCCAAACCGTACTCAGGACCAGTCACAAACAGCATCTGACATTGTCCTGCACTAGAGATTGGAAGTCGTAGCAGCTCTACTTAGTACACAGACACAAACCCAAACAGGCCACCAAAATGGGAAGACAAAAAAAAGAAGAAGAAAAAAAAAAAAAAAAAGAAAAGAAAAGAAAAGAAAGAAAGAAAACAAGCCTGAAATGAAAGAACAAGAGAATTCTTCAGAAGAGCTAAATGAAATTAAGATAAAAAAAATTTATCAGACATAGAGTTCAGAATAATGATGGCAAAGGTGTTCAACAGTAGGAGAAAAGATATAGTAACTATGATGAATGACACAGAACTAATAAAGAACACAGAGAACCAAAAAGAAAAAAACAAGCAAAAAGCAGGAGGCTAGCTTAAGGGAGTGTGGGACAACACTAAACATAACAATATTCACATAATAGAAATACCAGGAGGGGAAGAAAGTGAGCAAGGGATAGAAATGAATTTGAAGAAATAATGGCAGAAAACTTCCCTAACCTGATAAAGGAAAAAGTCACACAAATTCAGGAGGCACAGAGAGTCCCAAGCAAGAAGAACCCAAATAGGCCCATGCCCAGACACATCATTATTAAAATGTCAAAAAATAAATATAGAATCTTAAAAGCAACAGAGAAAAGTGATTTGTTACCTACAAAAGAGCTCCTAAAAGGCTCTCAGCTGATTTCTCATCAAAAACACCAGAGGCCAGGTGGGAATGGCATGAAATATTCAAGGTAATGAAAAGCAAGAATCTGAAACCAAGATTACTATATCCAGCAAGACTATCATTCAAAAGAGATGGTGAAATAAATAACTTCCCAGAGAAAAGAGGCTAAAGGAGTTTATCACCACCAAACGAGCACTGCAAAAAATGCTAAAAGAGGAGAAGTATATATATATAGAGAAACATGGGCATAAAGAATAAAAATGGCAATAAATAAGTACCTATCAATAATAACCTTAAATATAAATGGATTAAACATTCTGATCAAAAGACATGGGGTAGCTGAATGGATAAAAATAAATATGACCCAATTATATAATGTCTACAAGAAAACCACCTCAGAACAAAAGACTCACACAGGATGAAAGCAAAAGGATGGAAAAATATTTTCCATGCAAATAGATAATAATAATAATAATAAGAAGAAAAGCTGGAGTAGCAATACTCATATCTGACAAAATAGACTTCAAAATGAAGGCCATGACAAGAGACAATAAAGGTCACTATAAAATACTAAAGGAATCAATCCAACAAGAGGATATAATCTTGGTAAACATATATGCACCCAATATAGGGACACCTAAATATATATAAAAAACTTCTTGTTGGTGACCACTGCTCCAAAGGTTCCCTTAAACCAGCAGTTGCCTACCTTTCAGACCTCATGGACCACCAATGGAGGTTTTGAAGACTTTTTTCTTTTTTTTTTTAAAAGAGACAAATCTTTTTTCTTTTTATATGATTTTTTACAGAGAGGAAGGGAGAGGGATAGAGAATTAGGAACACTGAAGGGAGAGAACACATTGATCATCTGCCTCTTGCACACCCCTTACTGGGGAAATGCCCTTGACTGGAATTGAACCCAGGACCCTTCAGTCTGCAGGCCAGCACCCTTCCACTGAGCCAAACCGGTCAGGGCTCTAGAAAACTTCAATGGGACACAGCAAAAGCAGTCCTTGAAGGAAGTTCATAGCACTATAGGCCTACCTCAAAAAACAAGAAAAGTTAATAATGAACTATTTAACCCTACAACTTAAAAAATTAGAAAGAGAACAACAAGAAAAGGCCAGAGTAAGTAGAAGGAAGGAAATAATAAAGGCTAGAGCAGAAATATTGTAAATGACATAGAAGCTTAAAAAACAAAAATCAATGAACTCAAGAGCTGATTCTTTGAAAAAATAAACAAGATTGATGAACTGTTAGACAGATTAACCAAGAAACAAAGGGAGAGGATCCAAATAAATAAAATCAGAAATAAAAGAGGTGAAGTAACAACTGATACACAGAAATACAAAGGATTATAAGAAAATACTATGAACAACTATTTGCCAACAAACTGGATACAGTAATGTGGAGGAAATGGACAAATCCTTAAAAACAGGAAATCTTCCAAAATTGAATCAGGAAGAATTAATTAGAAAGCCAAAATAGGCCAATAACAACTGATGAAATAGAAGCAGTAATCAAAAAACTCCCAGCAAACCAACACCCTGGTAAGCTTCACAGGTGAGTTTTACCAAACCTTCAAAGAAGAACTAACACCTATCGTCCTCAAACTACTCCAAAAAATCCAAAAGGAAGGAACACTTTCGAGCTCTTTTTATGAGGCCAGCATTATCCTAATTTCAAAACCAGATAAAGACACTACAAATAAAGAGGACTACAGGCCACTATTCCTCATGAACATAGATGCTAAAATCCTCAACAAAATATTAACAAAAGTCACATGACACATTAATAGACACAGAAAAAGCACTCAACAAAATCCAATACCCATTTTTGATTAAAACTCTCAGAAAAGTGGGAATAGAAGGATCATATCTCAACATAATAAAGGCCATGTATGACAAACCTATTGAGAAAACATCATACTCAATAGACAAAACTAAAACTATTTTCCCTAAGAACAGGAATAAGATAGGAATATCCACTTTTATCACTCTTGTTCTACATAGTTCTGGAAGTCCTAGCCACAGCGATCAGATAAGAAGTGGAAATAAAAGGCACCCAAATTGAAAAGGAGGAAATAAAACTCTCATTATTTACAGATGACATGGTACTGTACACTGAAAATCTAGATTCCACCAAAAAACTACTAGAGTTAATTAAGGAGCTCAGTAATGCAGTGGGATACAAAATTAACATCCACAAATTGATGGCTTTTTTATACACCAATAAAGAATTCTCAGAAAGAGAAACTAAACAATCGCATTTACCTCTGCAACAACAACAAAAAAAATTAAGATACTTAGGAATAAACTTAACCAAGGAGATAAAAGAATTGTACTTGGAAAACTATAGGATATTGAAAACAGAGATAGAGGAAGATATAACAAGTAGAAGAATATATCGTGTTCATGGATAGGTAGAATTAACATTATTAAAGTGTCCATACTACCCAAAGCAATCTACAGATTCATTGCAATCCCTATAAAATACCAATGGCATATTTCACAGACTTACAACAAATACTCCAAAAATTTACATGGAACCAAAAAAGACCCCAAATAGCTGCAGCAATCTTGAGAAAGAAGAACAAAGTTGGAGGAATCACAACACCTGATGTCAGGTTATACTACAAAGCTACTGTAATCAAAACAGCCTGGTTTTGGCATAAGAACAGGCATGTAGATCAGTGAAACAGAACAGAGACCCCCAGAAATCAATGCAAGATATTATGCTCAATTTATATTTGAGGCAAGAAAGAGCATACAGTGGATTCAAGACAGTCTCTTCAACAAGTGGTGCTAGGAAAATTGGACAGATACATAAGAAAGAAAGAAAGAAAGAAAGAAAGAAAGAAGAAAGAAAGAAAGAAAGGAAGGAAGGGAGGGAGGGAGGGAGGGAGGGAGGGAGGGAGGGAGGGAGGGAGGGAGGGAGGGAGGGAGGGAGGGAAGGAAGGAAGGAAGGAAGGAAGGAAGGAAGGAAGGAAGGAAGGAAGGAAGGAAGGAAGGAAGGAAGGAAGGAAGGAAGGAAGGAAGGAAGGAAGGAAGGAAGAAGAAAGAAAGAAAGGAAGGAAGGAAGGAAGGAAGGAAGGAAGGAAGGAAGGAAGGAAGGAAGGAAGGAAGGAAGGAAGGAACTAGACCACCAACTTACATCATACAGAAGAATAAACTCAAAATGGGTCAAGGACTTAAATGTAAGTTGTGAAACCATAAAAATCCTGGAAGAAAACATAGGCAGCAAAACCTCAGACATCTCTTGTAGCAATATGTTTACGGATACATCTCCTTGGGCAGTGTTCGGTAAACTCATTAGTCAACAGAACCAAATATCAACAGTACAACGATTGAAATTTCTTTTGAGAGCAGAAAATCAACTTCTGTGCATGGACTGCAAAGTTTCAATCGCACTGTACGTGCGCGCCCGCATGTGGTGTTTTGTGGAAGAGCCACACTCTAGGGGCCAAAGAGCCGCATGTGGCTCATGAGCCACAGTTTGCCAACCACTGTCCTAGGGCAAAGGAAACACAGGAAAAGATAAACAAATGGGACTACATCAAAATAAAAAGTTTCTGCACAGCAAAAGAAACCAACAAGCCGAAACTGGTTTGGCTCAGTGGATAGAGCATCAGTCTGTGGACTGAAAGGTCCCAGGTTCGATTCCGGTCAAGGGCATGTACCTTGGTTGTGGGCACATCCCCAGTGGGGGGTGTGCAAGAGGCAGCTGGTCGATGATTCTCTATCACTGATATTTCTAACTCTCTGTCCCTCTCTCTTCCTCTCTGTAAAAAATCAATAAAATATATATAAAAAAATAAAAAATAAAAAATAAACCAACAAGGGAGCCCACTGGATTGGAAGATATATTTGGCAATGATACATCTGATAAAGGGTTAATGTCCAAAATATATAAGGAACTCATACAACTTAGACTGGCCGGCATGGCTCAGTGGTTGAGCATCAACCTATGAACTAAGAGGCCATGGTTCCATCCTGGTCAGAGCACACGCACTGGTTGTGGGCTCGATCCCCAGTGGAGGGGTGTGCAGGAGGCAGCTGATCGATGATTCTCTCTCCTCACTGATGTTTCTATCTTCCTCTCCCTTCCTCTCTGAAATCGATAAAAATATATTTAAAAAAAATAGCACAACAATGAGGTATCACCTCACACCATCAACAAATGACAAGTGCTGGCAAGGATGTGGAGAAAAAGGAACCTTAGCGTACTGCTGTTGGGAATGCAGACTGGTGCAACCATTATGGAAAAACAATATGGAGAGCTTCCTCAAAAAATTAAATAGGAACTGCCATTACATGCAGTAATCCATTTCTAGGAATATTTCCTAAGAGACCCCCCAACAATAAACAATCAGAAAGAACATATGCACCCCTACGTTCATAGCAGCACAATTTACAATAGCTAAGATCTGAAAATAGCCCAAGTGCCATGAGGAGAAGAGTGGATAAAAAAGTAATTGTGGTACATTTACACCATGGAATACAATGCACCCTTTGCGACAGCATGGAGGGACCTGGAGAGTATTATGCTAAGCGAAATAAGCCAGTCAGAGAAAGACAAGTATCACATGATCTCACTCACTTATGGAATATAATGAACAAAATAAACTGATGAACAAAACAGATCCAGAGAAAAGAAGCATGGTACAGACTGTGGCATCTCAGAGGGGAGGTGGGGGCGGGTGAGAAAAGATCTCCTTCTTCAAAGGGAACAGGCTGTGGCTGGCTAAGCACTGCTGTGTCTGGGAAGCTCCAGGGTTGACTTAGTGGGCACCATCTGGCCAGGGCCCAGAGGTGACCTCCTAAGCTGCTAGTCTGCTCTGGGAGGAGAAAGCAGCTCTAGTTCACCCACAAGCCTACACTGGCTCTGCTCTTGTGTGTGCCCACAAATGGGCACAGGCTTCCAGGATCCCAGGTCTGGCTTGGTCATACTGCATGACCCCACATGAAGCCTAGACAGAAACCCTCGAGGACTCAGTTTTCCTGTCTGTAAAATGGGGTGATCTCTGACTCCTCTCTCCTTACAGGGCATGGAAGAAAAGGATGAGGTCATGTCTGGAAAGGAACTGTAGCTGAAAAGATGGGTTTCCTTGTGAGGGGCTGGGGGCTGGGAGTGAGGAACTCAGCAGGGCCTTAGAAAGAGCCATTGGCTTTGATGTCGCCTTCCTCCGACAGGGCCTACAGGCTTCCCAGGAAAGCAGGGGGTGGGGCTGTGGAGAGGAAGGGACAGCAAAGCCAAGAGCTTTAGCCTTCTTCTAGCGCCAGGGACAGGAAGTGAGGTGCTGTCTACAGAGGAAGTAAGAAGCAAACACCCCCCAACTTCCCCTCGGCCTGCAGTGGAAAGGAAGGCTCCCGCTTCAGGAGCCGAAGTCCCAGGGCTGGGGAAAGAGAAAGCAGCAGTGGGGGTGGGGAGAGGCATTGTCCACACCATCTGGCGGAGAAGAGGGTTTCGTGTCTTGGACACAATAAAACTCCAGGGGCACGGACTCCGGGAGGAGAGAGAGGAGAAGCCACTGAAGTGAAGTTGAGAAACGCAGCTTTCCAGGCCCATGGTCTCACATCTGCATCCTGGCCCGACTCCAGCCCCGCTCCACAACCCCCACCCCCAAGATGGCCAGGTCTGATCACTCACTCTTACAGTCTACGTCCTTTCTTTGCAGCCTTTATCACAGGTGTAATTCTATGACTGTTTAATTAGTTGATTAATGTGGGCTTTTTGATGACTACTGGATCCCCCGAGTCTGGTCATCACATAGCCAAGTGCTGGCTGAGTGACTGTGCTGACCACTGCTTGAGAAGTCCTCAGAGGCTGGTTTTAGCCTAACCCTGGCATCTGAATCAGATTCAGTAAACGAAGATGAATGAGCTCTACTCATGGCCTGGGTTCGACTGGGAGACACTTGGGCAAGTGGTAAAGGTCAGAAACCGACACAGGTGCCAGGAGAAATCTATGCACACCTAGATGTTGCCAACAGGTAAGGCAACAGAAGAAGATGTATCTTTTGGGTGGGGGTGGGGGAGAAGAATACATATTTGTTTTTGTGTAAAGAAACTCTTGAGGGATATGTAAGAAACTAATAAGTGATTCTCTATGGAGGGAGAAGGGAGTGGAGATGGGAGCAAGATCTCTCAATGCATGGCTTTTTTTCAATTTGATTTTTAGACTGGGTTAAAAAATATCTAGTGAGCCCTAGTTCCTTTGGCTCAGTAAGTAGAGTGCCGGACTGCGGTTCGATTCTGGTCAAAGGCACATGCCTGGGTTGCAGGCTCAATTCCCCAGTAGGGGGCGTAAAGGAGACAGCCGATCAATGATTCTCTCTCAATCACTGATGTTTCTATCTCTCTCTATTCTCCCTTTCTCTCTGAAATCAAGAAAAAAATATATTTAGTGAAAAATAAAGTATAAAAACTTTTTTAAAAAATATATATTTTATTGATTTTGTACGGAGAGAAAGGGAGAGAGAGAGAGCTAGAAACGTCAATGAGAGAGAAACATCAACCAGCTGCCTCTTGCACACCCCCTACTGGGGATGTGCCCGCAACCAATGTACACGCCCTTGACCGGAATTGAACCTGGGACCTTTCAGTTCGCAGACCGACGCTCTACCACTGAGCCAAACCGGTTTCGGCAAAACTTTTAAAAAATGTAAGAAGGGCCCTGGCCAGTGTGGCTCAGTTGGCTGAGCATCATCCCATGCACGGAGAGGCTGCTGGTTCAGTCCCCAGTCAGGGCACATACCTGGATTTCAGGCTCCATCCCCAGTAGGGGGCATGTAGGAGGCAGCCAATGGATGGTTCTTTCTCATCAACCATTGATGTTTCTCTCTCCCTCTGCCTTCCTCCATCCCTCTAAAATCAATAAAAGCATACTAAAAAAAAAAAAAAGTTTACAAAATGTTAGAAGGAATAACCACGTGACCAGGTGATTTCTAAAGCCCCTCCCAGCTGTGGCCATCTACTCTCTCATCCCCTGTTAGAAAGTAGGAACCAAGCCAGGGCGGGGTGGGGAGGTCTGGCCAAATGAGTAGGGGATTCTGGCCAAGGGAGGCCAGTGTTTCCACTCCCTTTCTTCCCAGAAACTTCTCCTTGGGCTGGAGAGGGCCCTCCCACCCCCAGACTGTGGTGTGGTGTGGTTGCACCAAACTATTCACAAGCTGATCAGGGCCACTGGATAAGAGTTCGTTGCAGATTCCTGGGAAGGGAGCCAACAGGGTCTGGCCAAGGGCAGAGGCAGAGGTGGGAGGTTGGGCAAGGTGAGAGTTTGGGGCAGGTAGGAATAGAGTGGGGTGACTCCTGGACAGGCATGGGGCTGCTGCGGGCAGGTTCTGAGGGTGTCTCAACAGATCCTCACACAAAAGGGCCAATTACAGCCCCCACATCAAGCTAGCTGGGGGGTGAAGTAATCAGCCTCTGGGAACTACGGCTGCTGAGAACCCCAGAGCCACACCCCGGGAGTTCCAGGGACCCTCACAATCCTGTCCAGGAAAAGCCTCACTATTCCTCTATCCTCTATCCAGAGGCTCTTCTGGGAGGGACAGTTTGAGAACTGCAGACCAGTGCCCTAAGCAGCACCCAACACCCAAACCCTGCAGGCACAGCCTGAGCAGCAGAATGGTGTCTCTCCTTTAGAATTAGGTACACTTAAAAAAAAAAAAAAATTACTGAGGACTGAAGAATTCTCAGAGCTCAAGGACCAGCATAAGGTTCAGGGAGCTGTGCCTGACTGGGCTCTTCTCAGTGGCTGCTGGATTTTCAGAAATCAGTAATAACAGCAACGATAATTCACCTTAATAACAGCCTGGCCTCCTCAGGGCTCTTTCATCTTGTAACTCCCAGAGGTGGGAAAGCGGTAATTATCGAGCAGGTGCCACACCCCAATGATGATGTGTTATTAATCCATCAGCACAGGCTGGGAAACTGAGGCCCAGGGAGAAGGATTTCCCCTCAAACAGAGCTAAGGATGCAAGTGCCAAGGCCACTGGGCAGTGAAGAAATGAAGGTGCCAGCTCCATATCTGTTGGGTTTTGAGATGATACTGAAGACAAGGGCACTCCCTCCAGAGTCAGCCAGATCTGGGTTTAAGGAGGTGAGGAAAGACCCCAGGTATGTGTCCCAAGCCCCCTCCCCAGGCTGAAGCAGGGCTTGGTGGTAACCCTGTCTGGGGATGCACACACCTACCACTCTCCCCAAGTTCTGCAAAGCAGCCTGACAGCTGCTTTGAGCATCTCCTCCACAGGGTAAGTGGGGGCTTAGCGCTCCAAATAGCCGCATGCTGCAGGTTCAGTCTATAAAGTGGGAGCGGGGCATCCTGAAGCTGGGTAGGTGGGTCAGATCAAGAACCCATCAGAAACGGGGAGACTGCGTCTTGGGAACCAAAGCCCATATCCTCAGCCCCCTTCCGTTTCGGCACTGATATTACAATAATGAGATCCTACAGCACGGCCTGTTTGGGCTGATCATGCTGCAGAAAAACTGCAGAGGAGGCTCAGCTGGCCTGTGCCCTCCAAGAGAGCAGGGAAGAGTGGGCAAAAAGTCAAAGAACACCAAAGACCTTTTCCCAGGGTGGCCACGGAGAAAAGGAGCAGAGACTCAAATGAGATTGTAAGGATAAAGACAATGCCTGTGAAGGTCTATCCACAGTCTGCATGTGCCTGGTCCTGCGAGAGGTGCTAGGGAGAGAGGCAACTCAGCTCAGGAGAAACCATAAGGGTCAAGCCAGGGAGCAACCAATGACCTTGTCCTCTAAGCTTCCAGGGCAGAGCCTGGGGGAAAGTATTAAGCATGATGCTAGAAACAATTTAAAGTTGTTTACTTCCACATATTAGACAGCTGACCAGAGCCCTTGGAAGTTTCCTGAAATAATACTCTGCCCCTCCTAGCTGCCCTCCCCACCTCCACCCCCTTCCCCGCTCTCTTTATCATCTTCAAGAACTACCCTCTCTGCTGTAAATTCAGCCAGGCCTCCTCCTGCATGAGAAACTAAGGCAGAATGCTGCTACGGAAAACACTTGACCAGAGTCAGGAGCCCTGCCTGACACTCATCACTGTATGAATCACTTTCCCTCTGGACTTCAGTTTCCCCATTTTTAAAAAAATATATTTTTATTGATTTTTTACAGAGAGGAAGGGAGAGAGAGAGAGAGCTAGAAACGTCGATGAGAGAGAAACACCAACCAGCTGCCTCTTGCACACCCCCTCCCGGGGATGTGCCCGCAACCAATGTACATGCCCTTGACTGGAATCAAATCTGGGATCTTTCAGTCCGCAGACAGACGCTCTACCACTGAGCCAAACTGGTTTCGGCCAGTTTCCGCATTTTTAACACGAGGGCATTAACACTGTCTCTAGGATTCCTCTCAGTCTATGATCCTATGTTGCTTTGATGTAGTGGCAAATTTCAGGTTACTTTACATAAATTTGCATGTCCAATCAGAAATCCCAAACTGTGAGTGTAGAAAACCCATCAGTCCTTTAGTGCAGCCAGGCCGGGGCTGGGGGAGCCTGCCAGGTCCGGGTGAGGACTGTTAGAGCAGAGAGCGGTGGCGGACTGGGGAGGAGCCAGGGGGAACGGCCAGGGAGCGGCCCTTTTTCTGAGAGTCGCAGTCCTGGTGACCCATGGCTGATGGGGCCCAGGACCCTTCAGTTACTAACTGAAGGTCCTTTCTCTTCCTGCTTCTGAAGAGGTCTCTTGGCTTGCCAGCGTCAGCCACACCCCAAAAGGGAACAGCAGCCTCTGCCTAGCAACAGCTGCATCCTTGCCTCTGACAGGGACTCCACCTTCACCCGCCGTCTGGGAAACTGACCTCCCCGGGAGCTTCAGTTCTCCCTTTCAGGGGCTCCTAGCAGCGAGAAAGGTTTCCTTGGGCGTCTAACTACCTCCTGCTGCAGTTTCACTCCCCTGGGAAGCAGGGCCCACGGGAGCTAGCAGAGGGAAGAACAATATTGGCAGGAGAATGTGCCCGGCATCCAACTAATCCCATGGCCTCTGTGAGTCTCCGACATCCCACTCAGCACCTGGGAGAGCAAGGATGAACACAAACAAGGGAAACGCGAAGGCCTTCGGCTCTTGGGCTGCAGAGCAAGTCCCAACCTGGGGAGCCTGACTCCTGAGAAAGCCCTGGCCCCAGAGGCTGGGAAAGGCGGGCTGGCATGGCAGGGCCTGGGAGGCCGGCTGGGCTGGGCTGGGCTGGGGGCGGGCAGCAGGGGAGAGTCCTTAGCCCCTTGCCTGGGAGTGGGGCTGTGAGTGCAGAGGTGAGGGGAGTAGGGCAGGAAGTGGAATGGGCAACAACCCTGGGCCCTCCTTGTCTTCTTCCCATAAGAAGGCGGATGAGTGTGCTGTGCTCTCTGGCCCGGATCCTAAAACAAGTCCCAACAACTGAGATGCAAACTGTCTCCTGGGAATCTGCTTACTTTGTTGGCCTTTGGCTAAGTCCTCCTTTCTCAACCTCTCCCCAAAGGCCCAGCTCCGAGGCTGGCCCGCCAGGATGTCTCACCAGAGGCCTTGATGGGTGGCCAAACCCCGGCAGCAGGAGTTCATGGCCCAAGACACCAGGGGGGAGAAGGACGAGGACTGCTCCTGGGTAGGATAAGGTAGTCTGCTCCTCTCCTCCCAAGGTTCTAACCCCGAGTAACCATGAGATTTAAAACCACATCACCTAACACCTACTTCTCCACCCTCCCAGAGGACCTTTCTCCCCTCCGGAATCACTCATCGGTGGAACCACACAGGACCCAAAGTGGAAGGGAATGATAGCGCTTTCCAGTCCAACTGCTGAATTATAGAAACTGTCTTGGCCAAGGTCGTACTGCAAGCTAAGACGTGCAGGGACCAAGATGTCTGGCCCAGTCCACGGGGACCACAGCGTGGGCCTTGTGCACATTGGTTTCCCCCGCCTACTGCGGAGGAGCCTTGTTCCCTGAAGCTCAGGCCACGGAACACGATGGAGGGCCCATGCCACCTCATGCAGGAGGGCAGATGCCACCCAAGACACAGACCGTAGACTTTGAAAACAAAGTTGAACTTTGTGGGAATCTCCCCAGAGAGGAATGCGTGTGTCCCTCTGAGGTAGGAAGCACAGTAACCCAGGTTGTTCTTAGAGTAAGGTGACCAGACATCCCGATTTTTAACAATTTGTCCCGTGTCCCGCGGTGTTTTAAAAAGTCCCGATTTTTGGAATCTTAGAGAGACAAGGGGCCAACATGAAAGTGAATTTTGTGTCGCTCTTTTTGCCAGACAAGGGGTCTCAGAGCCAGCTGACAAGTCTTGCAAGAGGGTCTACAACAGGCAACCGGGATCCATTATCCCCAAAAGTGCTGACCACAGAATGGCTGGACATGGACCCCCTCTTTAGTGTCCCTCAGTACTCTCTCTGCCCCAGGCATATGTTTCCCACCATGACCTCTGGCAGACAATTGTGCTAAGGCAGGAAGACCTCCGGGAGACAGAACGGGAAGAAGAGCAATGGCCTTTACCGCCTGGGAGGGAATTCATCAGCCCAAGACCCCTGGTTCCTTAGAAAGGCGGCCATCAAAAAGTAGCTGCTGGGCAGGCTGGGTGGACAGCGCTGACACCCCTGGGAAACTAGGCCTGAGGGAGGTGCGGGCTCTCTGTGCCCTTGGGACCGTGCCTGGGCTGAATCCTTATCCTGGGCCCACCTGGGATGAGGATGAGGCGATTCCTTAAGGGGGGGCCGAGGTTCGGACAATCGCTCTCCTGGTCGGGCTAGGCCAGGGGAGTGTCGGGCATTCTCGGCATTCTTCTGACACCGCAGCAACGACCCAGAGTCTTTTCTGCAGGCGCTGCCCTGGCCCTATTCCCTGCCCAGCCCTTCTCCCTCACTCGGCCTCTCTTTAGTGCTCAGCCCATGGCGCTGCCCTCCTCCGATCTGCATCCCCTCAAAGCCAGGAAGGGTCGAGGCCCTGGTCTCTCGGCCTCTCCCACTGCCCCAGCCCCGCCGCCCCAGGCCACGGGAACTGCTAAGTGTACAGACAGCCCGCGGCCGCCCCGCGCCTGCGCTCTGGGAAGAGCCGCCCCCACCGCAGCCACCGGGCACCGCTAAGCGGCACCGGACGGTGGGATGCGGGTGGGTTGGGGTGGGGTGCGCAGCTGGGGCAAGGTCAGCGCTTTCAAAGAGGGAGGGAGGGAGGCCGCCCCCGGAACATCCCCCTCTCCCGAAAGTTTCCCTTCCGGGGCCACGGAGTGTGCGCGGGGATGGCGCGGGGGGCTGAAGGGGGTGGGGTGGGGGGTGGGCAGAGTCCCAACCCGACCCCAGGGGGGAGTGCGGCGCGAAGGGGAGGCAGACGGCGAGCTGCGGGCTGGAAGCCGCGCTGCGAGCTCTGAACCCAGGCGCCAGGAGAGCCTCACCCTTCAAACCTCCCACCCCCAGCCCGTGCCGCACAGACCCCACCGCTCGCCGCCCTTTAAGTCCCAAGGAGGCCAGGACTCACCGAGATCAGGTGTCGTGCTGGACCAGGGCAGGCCGGGGAGGCCGGGTCCATGACCAAGGATCGGGGGCGAGGGGCTGAGAAGGGGGGTTGCAGGGTCCGCCTCTTGATGTCAAGGCTTTAAAGGGGCCAGGGGACTCCGCCCCTCTCCCAGGTCCCGCCCCCCGCCTCCCGCGCAGCCAATCCGAGATCACCCTGGATGCACGCCCCGCCCAGCTCCTCCAGATGTTCCCAGGACGAGAGCTAAGTCTGCCCGCCGGCGCGCGCCGCTTCCGCCCGGGAGGGAAGGACTGCCCCTTCCCCCCCTTCTCCCCTCCCCCACTCCTCCCTGCAGAAACACTGTCCCCGGGCTGGGCCGTGTGGGCCTGGCAGAACCTCCTCAGGGCCGGGATACAGGACGCCAGGCTGGGTCGAACTGGGGTGAAATAGGAGCGCATCTATAGCACAGAAGACTAGGTGGGTGCGCATGGACCCACAGACAGGCGCGTCTGCTTCTGTGGGGCTGGGCGTGCACGTGTATATGTGGTTGTGAGCGCTGGGGTTTGTAATTTGCCTTCCTGCATACGTGTTAGAGGAGTAAATCTAAGGGCAGAGGCTTCAATGCCTCCTTGGCCTTAAATACTCCCGCCTCTCTCTTCTTCCTCCGGGATGGGGTCCTCCCAGTAATAAGGAAAACTGGGCGCCGGGAACAGATTCCACTCCTCTCAGAGCTTTGCTGGCCCGTTTCCTCACTGGTTTAGAAGGGAAGGCTGAGCAGAAAAAGCATAAAGCCTTGTGCTCAGCCACTTGCTGTCTCACTGGGGATGAGTCCCTTTCCTATTGAACTAACAAACCTCGAGCTTAAAAAAGGAAAAGCAAACAGCCCACTTAGGCTCTTAAGGACCCCAGAGCTCCCTTTGATCCCATTCTCATTGGTCCTTAGATAAACTTTGCCCTCATCTGGATCCCATATAATCTTCATAATCTGCATTGTCGTGGACTGGCCCGGAAATGCAGGTTCTGAACTGGATCCTGCAAGGAAATAAAAAGGGATCCCTAGCCACAGTCTCTGTCCATTTTATTTAAATTGCTTCGGTTGCGGATGCATTAAAGCATCATGTTAGTAGTCAAAGGAACATAAAAGCCAAGGGAACATATGGTCTTCAGACTGACTAGGATTAATCTAGAGTTCCTCTGAGAAGCAGGCTTTGTAATTTAAAATGGGATTTGGCCCTAGCCAGTTTGGTTCAGTGTATATAGTGTCAGACTGCAGACTGAATGGACCCTGGTTCTATTCTGGTCAAGGGCATGTACATAGGTTGCAGGCTCAATCACTGACAGCAGTCTGGGTGTGTGCGGGAGGCAACCAATCACTTTTCTGTCTCTTCCTCTTTCTCTAAAAATCAATGGGGAAAATATCTTTGGGTGAGCATTAAAACACAGAGAGAGAGAGAGAGAGAGAGAGAGAGAGAGAGAGAGAGAGAGAGAGAGAGAGAGAGAGAGAGAGAGAGAGAGAGAGAGAGAGAGAGAGAGAGAAAGAGAGAGAAAGAAAGAAAAAGGGACTTAAAGGGTAGAGAAAAATTTTGTGTAAGATCCAGTCAGGGTAAGGACATAAAGGAGACTCAGATAGGAAAGAGCAAATTATCTATGTGGGATAGTGAGCAATCACATTGGTAGGGTGTGAAGTGGGAGAAGTGCATGGAGGTTTTGTATGGAGATCAGAACCAGGATATAGATTTGACGGCACAGGTGATAAGTCATGGTGGGTTCTTGAGCATTGGAGGTAGCTTGACTTTTTCAAATGCCTGAGGACAGTTATTATTGGAGCCTAAAAGATGCCATGATGGTTATCTATACCAGCTCTTTCACCTTTGCTTTAAAATTATTTCATTGATTTATTCTTAACATATAATTAAGTATACAGATCTTAGATGCTCCATTTTGTGAATTTCAACAGTAACATATGCCTATGTAACTCCTCAAATAAGATACTGGAGCACTACTCCAGAAAGTTCCCACACGTGCCTTTATAGTTCACTAGAGGCCTGGCGCATGGATTTGTGCACGGGAAGGTCCCACCAGCCCACCCTGATAGAGGCCAATTGGGCTGGGTCAACCGGGGAGGGGATACTGTTTGGCTGGCCAACCCCACCCCTGATCAGGATGGGGGGCATTGGGGGGTGGAGCTGGCTGAGGGAGGGGACTGCAGGTGGTTGGCTGGCCAGCTCTGCCCCCTGGTCGAACTCCCAGTTGAACTCCTGGTAGGTGGAGGGGACAATTTGCATATTAGCCTTTTATTATTTAGGATTACTCTGCACCTAACAACACTCACCCTTGCAACCCCTGAATTCTATCACTTTAGTGTTTTTTTAAAAAAATATATTTTATTGATTCTTACACAGAGAGGAATTGAGAGGGATAGAGAGAAATATCGATCAGCTGCCTCTTGCACACTCCCCACTGGGGATGTGCCCACAACCAAGGTACATGCCCTTGACTGGAATCAAACCCGGGACCTTTCAGTCCACAGGCCGACTTGCTCTATCCACTGAGCCAAACCGGTTTTGGTTCTATCACTTTAGTTTTATCTGTTCTTGGATTTTTTTTTTTTTTATAAGTGGAATCATATAGTATGTACTTTCTTTTTTCTTTTCTTTTTTTCTTTTTTTTTTTTTTAAGGTATCTTGTTTTTTATTTGTTATCTTATAGCTCCCCACCATAGCCACCCTCTACCCTCCCTTCACTGACCACTTTTGTAGGGCATAGGGGACCAGGGAACAAAGCTGGGGCCTGGCACCCCCACTAAGCTGCCAGCCCTGCCCAAGAGAACAAGTCACAAATACAAATTATCACGACAATTAGCGCCTGAACTTGGGAGATGGGCAAAGTGAGGAGGCCCAGCCCTCACTGTCAGCTGGTCTATTTGCCGGTGATCTTGCTCTGGAGGCGATGATATTCCTTCAGCCTCGGAGTTGATGTTGATAAAAACTGGTGGCATCAATGGGCTCGTCATCGCCCTGCAGGTTCATGTTCACAGCTCCTCCTTATAGAGGGACAGTGAGGACTTCAGATACAGGAGTACCCGAAACAACCTGGGATCCCATCCTGGTCACCCCTGAAGAGCTCATGGAGCATGGACAAGAACCTCATGCACATCAGCTACGAGGCTGGAATCCTGGAGAACCCCAAGAATCAAGCCCCTCCAGGCCTCTACATAAAGACCCAGAACCCGGCCAAAGGGCCTATCATCCCTGATGTTCTTGAGATTGAGTTCAGGAGAGACACCAGGACTTTCCCTTCCACGCGTTCTTGGGACTTGGCGATGCAATGGTGGATGAATTCACACTCAGGGCTGTGCCAGAAGCTGGTGTACACCAGCTCGGGGAACTTCAAGCCCAGGCCTTGCTTGATTTTGAGCACTTCCCGATCCATGGTGAAGCCCTCAGTGTCTCAATGAACGTGGTAAAGGACTGTCCCCGCTGGGTTCTCTTAGATACCTCTGGACTTCATCCCGATGAAGTGGTTCTCCACGATGTCGATGCGGCCCACACCATGCTTGCCCGCGATTTCATTCATGAAGGTACATGAAGAGCTCCAAGGACGTGCGATGGGCAGTGCTGTCCTTGATGTTGGCCACCTTCACGGGGACCCCTTTCTTGAACTCAACCTCAAGAACATCAGGGGTGTTGGGCCCTTTGGCCGGGTCCTGGGTCTTTGTGTAGAGACCTGGAGGGGCTTGATTGTTGGGGTTCTCCAGGATTCCGGTCTCGTAGCTGATGTGCGTGAGGTTCTTGTCCATGCTCCATGAGCTCTTCGGGGGTGACCAGGATGGGGATCCCAGGTTGTTTCACATACTCCATCAGGTCACTGTGGCGGTTGTAGAACTCTGGCATCCTCCAGGGGACGATGACCTTAATCTGGGGGCCAGTGAGTAGCAGAAGAGCTGTGGGACACATACTTGGCTCCCTCTCGCTGAGCTACCTGCACTTGTTTGCGGGAGATGCAGGTCTGGCCAGAGAGGTGCCCAGGAGGTAGCGGTCCTCATGCAGTGCACTACACTGGTCAGCAGGCCAGATGAACTCCTCCACAAACGCCTTGCTGATGTCCTCCATGAACACCTTTTTGGCCCTGAGCTTCAGCGCCTTCTTCCTGGCTTCCATAAAGCCTTCCTTCTGGCCGATGTTGGCCAGTTAAGCCATGACATCATAGCCTTGTTCCTTCAGCCTCACGAAAATGCAGGTGTCCAGGCTACTACTGTAGGCCAGAACCACAGAGCCTTTGCCGGACATCTCTGGATAATGGTGTGGGTTCCTGGCTTCTGTTGGCAAACCACTAGGGTCCGGCAATGGTGGTGGCAGAGCAGGGTGTTATGTACTTTTTAAAATATGTTTTTATTAATTTCAGAGACAGGGGAAGGGAAAGGGGGAGAGAGAAAAAGAGAGCGGGAGAGAGAAACATTGATGTGATAGAGAAACATCCATCAGTTGCCTCTTGTATGTGCTCACCTGCACCCTGGGTATGTGCCCTGACTGGGAATCAACCTGGTGACCTTTTGGTGCATGGTATGATGCTCAACCAACTGAACCACACCAGCCAGAACTGCAACTATATTACTTAGCATAGTAATGTTTTCTTGATTCATCTCTTTATAGTGTATTCCTTTTTATTGCTGAGTAATAGTCTACTGTATGAATTACAACACAATTTCTTTATTCATTCTCCAGCTGGATGGATATTTGTGTATTTCCAGTTTGGGCCTATTATGAATAAGGCTGCTAAAACATTCTTTTTCAAATATTTTTATGAGCATGTTTTCATTCTCACCTCTTTAAAACAATTTTTAAATATGTTTTTTTAAACATATTTTATTGAGTTTTTACAGAGAGGAAGAGAAAGCTAGAAACATCAATCAGCTGCCTCTTGCACACCCCCCACTGGGGATGTGCCCACAACCAAGGTACATGACCTTGACCGGAATCAAACCTAGGACCTTTCAGTCCGCAGGCCAATGCTCTATCAACTGAGCCAAACCAGTTTTGGCTAAATATGTTTTTATTTTTATTTTTTTAGAGAGTGAGGAAGAATAGAGAGGAAATCAATATGGAAGAGAAATATCGATAGGTTGCCTCTTGCATGCTCCTCACCAGGGATAGAGCCAGCAGCCTAGGCTCACCTTATTTCTCGATGATAGATAGCAGCACCTTGGGAATCCAGAAGCATTAATTAATTCTTATTTATTCAATCATCCAGAATTTATTGAATAGGGATCTGTGGGAGAGTCCTTGGTTTACAACAAAAATTAGACATGATTCTTTCCTCAAAAGGTTTAAATATCCCATAAAACTCCATTTATCTTTTGCATTCCAAAGTCAGGGGGTAGATAAACCTTATCTATCAGGTATTTCTAAATACTTTTGGATGTTTCCAAATAATTAAATTTTGGAAAGCAAACAGACCATCTAAATAATGTTTTACTTTTCATTCAGATGTTTACCTTTGTTTAATAAACACAGCTAGAACATCTACACTTGTCAGAGCAAGTAAGTACCTGCCTTACTTGAAAGGCTCTTGCACACTTGCAAGTTTAAGCATTCAGATTTTGGTGGATTCTCTATGCTTCAGAAACCTTCATCCTCATTGACAGGAGGTGAAAGAATGATATCTAACATTGCTCCATAGTTTTCTGTATTTGATGAGGCTTAAAACACTTTCATTCACAATGGTATTATTCACTTAAATTATTTTAAAATATATATAAGTTCCAAAGTTAGTTTTGAACTATTATATACCATACTAGTGGCCTGGTGCATGAAATTCATGCACAGAGGGGGGTTGGTCCCTCAGCCTGGCCTGCACCTTCTTCAGTCTGGGATCCCTCTCACAATCCAGAACCACTGGCTCCTAAGTGCTCACTTGCCTGCCTGATGGCGCTAACTGCTCTCCCCTCCTGGCCTGATCCCCCTAACTGCCTAACTGCTCTCCCCTCTTGGCCTAAACCCCCTAACTGCCTATGTGCTCTCCCTTCCTCTCTGTGCCTTCCGACTCTGGTCCATGAGTGCTGAGAGCTCTCTGCCAAGGCCCCGTCCCTGTCCTGATGCCCCCCACCCCCCCGGGCTAGGTGGTGTTGCAGGCCTGTGCACACTTCTGAGGGGGAGAGTGGGGATCTGTGGTGGCCTCATGTCCAGGTGACACAAGTCCCAGCCCCTATCCCCGCCCTCAGCTCCTGTGTGTGTGCAGCCTGGTTGTGACTTTGACACCGATAGAACGAATTAGCATATTACCTTTTTATTATATAGACTAGAGGCCCGGTGCATGAAATTCACGCACTTGGGGGGATGGGGTTGTCCCTCAGCCTGGCCTGCACCCTCTTGCAGTCTGGGAGCCCTCGGGGGATATCTGACAGTTGGACATCCTTAGTACTGCTACGGAGGTTGAAGAGGCTCCCACCACCACTGCTGCACTCGCCAGCCATGAGCCCAGCTTATGACTGAGCGGTGCTCCCTGTTGACCACCAGGGGTCAACTCCTGTGTTGAACGTCTGCCCCCTGGTGTCAGTGCACGTCATAGGAACCAGATGTTCTGTCATTTGGATGATTTGCATATTAGCCTTTTATTATATAGGATATTGTTCTTTGAGTTGTCTGTTATAAAACAAGCTAGGCTTCATAGGCTGCAAGCTGAAAACAAATCAGTTTTGAGGTGTGGTCTGTGCATACAGTGCTAATGACTAACTGGTAGATGGCATCTCAGAAACACACCCCCTGCCAAAACTGGTTAGGCTCAGTGGATAGAGCATCGACCTGCGGACTGAAAGGTCCCGGATTTGATTCCAGTCAAGGGCATGTACCTTGGTTGTGGGCACATCCCCAGTGGGGGGTGTGCAGGAGGCAGCTGGTCGATGATTCTCTCTCATTGATATTTCTAACTCTCTCTCTCTCTAACTCTCCCTTCCTCTCTGTAAAAAAATCAATAAAATAAAATAAAAAAAGAAAGAAACCTACCCCTTCACCACTCACCTCAGTACTTTGAGGTCTTTTGCTTCAATAACATGTGGGCATTCATTCAGTGTTGGAATATCTCCTTTCCTCAGTTTGGCACTGGAACTATTTGGCCACTGTGTTACATTGGTTGTAACTCATCCCATCTTAGAATTCTTGATATGGTCAGGTGGTAATTGGCCTCTCAAAACATCTAAATATCTGTTAGCTCTAGCAGGTTTGGCTCAATGGATAGAGTATCAGCCTGCAGACCGAGGATCCAGGTTCTGTTCTGGTCAAGGGCATGCATCTCACTTGCAGGCTTCTTCGCAACCTGAGCCCTGATCTGAGGCTTGTGCAGAAGGCAATCAATGATGTGTTTCTTTCACATCCATGTTTCTGTCTTTCCCTCTCTCTTCCACTCTCTAAAAAAAATCAATGGGAAAATATTCTTGGGTGAGCATATAAATAAAATAAAAAATATGTTATTTTCCAGGCTGGATTGACTCTAAGTGTGTTGTTGTTGTTTTTGTTATTTTTGTTGTTGTTGTTGTTGTTGTTGTTGTTGTTGTTCTTCTTCTTCTTCTTCTTCTTCTTCTTCTTCTTCAAGTACTTTTATTGATTTAAGAGAGGAAGGGAGAGGGAGAGAGATAGAAGCATCAATGGTAAGAGAGAATCATTGTTCAGCTACCTCCTGCCTACCCCCTACTGAGGATCAAGCCCATAACCTGAGCATATGCCCTTGACAGGAATTGAACCCAGAACCCTTCAGTCCACAGGCTGATGCTCTATCCATTGAGCAAAACTGGCTAGGGATCTAGTGTGCTCTTGATGTCTTTCCTGTTCAATAAGAGGAATGAAGGAGTTGGTATTGGCTAATGTTTGGTCATTTACTGAATAGAAATAGATCTTTGCTATTGCTACTTAATTCTACATGGGAGAATTAAGTTCCTTGGCTTATGACAGCATTGCCAGTATGTGCTTTGAAACTTATCTGGTACAGATATGATGGATCTGCGGAGGTCCTTAAATACCTTTTCCCTCATTTTAATCAATCAAAAATTCTTATTGAGTACTTGCTAAATGCCAGATACTATGCACTAAATAACATGTGAGGTATGATAAATTAAGAAATTGAAAAGGTAAGCAGTGGAAGATCATACTTCATACTAAGAGTGAAGGAGAGCCTTTGAATGGTTTTAATAAGCAGGAGGGTGGGATAACCAGAATTTCATTTTAGAAAAATCACCGTGGTTGCAGCGCAGAGCCCAGAGAGAGTAAGATTGAAGTCAGGGAGATCAGACAGAATGTTTTCATGGTAACTGAGGAGGAAAATGAGAAATATGTTCTGGACTAGGAAAGTGGTAGTGGTGATAAACAAAAGATGATTTCAAGAAATAAGCAGCTCTTTCTCCTGTGAGGACACGCCAAGGACATGCTAGCTGTGAACTAGGAAGAGGGCTCTCACTGGAATGCAGCCACGCTGGTGTCTTGCTCTTGGCCTTCTCAGCCTCCAGAACTGTGAGAAATATCTATAAGCCACCTAGTACAGGTACCGTTATAGCAGGCTGAAAGGAGAAAGTGGTACCAAGAAGTAGCCAAATGTCTAAAAATGTGGGAGTGACTTTGGAACTGGGTAATGGTTAGAAGCTGGGAAATTTTTGAATTTCATGCTAGAAAAAAATCTACATTGCCACGAATATACCCTTAAGGGTGGTTCTGATAAGAGCCCCGAAAGAAAATAGGGCAGTTGTAGAGAAAGCCTTAATCTTTAAGAATACACAAGTCATTCTGAAGAGGATGTTGATAGAAATATTTGGACATAAAAGCCAATTATGACGAGGCCTCTGGTGGAAATGAGGAACATAACTGGAAACTGAAAAAAAGACCCAGAGTTCCTGTTATAGGAGAAACCCAGAGAGAGGTTGGAGGCAGTTCATCAAAATGGAAAAAAGCTAATTTCTGCTGGAATAAAACATGTAAAAAATTCCTAAAGGTATCTTTCTCTCAAAAACTTGACATTTATTATTATCATAGTTCACATGATTCCTTCATTGATTTTTAGATTATTTGAACATTAAAGGGACTTCATTTCATAAATTAAAATTGGCTAAGACATATTTTCATTCTGTCCCTACTTAAAATAGGCTTACTCTTTAAGTTTGTGGTGCCCTGCTTACACTCATCATTTTGACTTTTCTATGACTGACCCCTCCAGTACATTGCTCAGTTTTTATTGTTGAATTGACACCCCTTCCTCTTTTAAAGCATAATAAACAGAAATTGCTAAAAATATAAAATAAACGTAGAATCACCAAGTCTTGGGATGGGAAGTGGAGGGAAACAGAGAACTAAGCCAACTCTAGGTAACTTGCAGAAGGTAGGCCACTCACTGAAATAAAAGATACTGGAAGTTTCACCAAGGAATAAGACTATAATAAATGATAAACTCTTTTTTTTATTGATTGATTTTAGAGAGAGAGAAGGGGGAGAGGCAGGGAGGTGGGGGAGAGAGAAGCATCAATCTGCTGTTCCACTTATTTGTGTGTTCACTGATTGTAAATCTAAACTCTTAAAAACAATACCACCACCACCAGAGGAAGAGCAGGTTTGGGAGAGGACATGCTCACCTTCAAACATGCTGATACTGAAACACCTGGGGGACATGCAAGTGGAAATGTCTACCCAACAGGTCAGAGCTTCCCAACTGTAATGCCTCAAGAAGAGTTTACAGATGTTACATATTGATCTTCTTAACTCTGAAGGCAGCATGAGCTTCCTGTCAGAGAGCAGTCTCAGTGATGCTGGGTTGCTATGATGTGGAAAGCGCTGGGAAGCATTGATGTATAATGCTGTTGGATAAATAATTCTGAAGCTCAGGAAAGAGATCTCGACTACAGACAGATAAGAGATTTTTGAGTCATTAAAACATAGGTGGTAACTGAAACCATGGATGGAGGAAATTATGCAAGGAGAGAGAGGGACTGGAACAGAATCCCAAGGACCAGTATATTGGAGAGGGGTTTCCAAAGGAGGAGGAAGAAAACTGGCCGAGTGCTGTCATTAGAGCCCAAGAGGTTTCCAAAAAAGACCAAATGGTTCCGATATTGCTGATGTCAAGCTGGATCAGGACTGAGACATTACACTGACTTTAGTCACATGTCATTAGTTATTAACAAAACCAGATTTTGAAGGGGTGGGAAAAATATGTAATATAAGCAATAAACACAATTATTTAAAACTTTCAATAATTTTGGATATACTATGAAGTAAAAGTTAGATAGGTAGGGGGGTAATGGGGGATGAGAGTTATTTTAGAAAGACACTGCTTAATTTAATTTATTTAAAAAATATATTTTATTGATTTTTTACAGAGAGGAAGGGAGAGGGATACAGAGTTAGAAACATCAATCAGTTGCCTCCTGCACCCCCTCCCCCCCACTGGGTATGTGCCTGTAACTAAGGTACATGCTCTTGACCAGAATCGAACCTAGGACCTTTCAGGTTGCAGGCTGATGCTCTGTCCACTGAGCCAAACAGGTTAGGACTGCTTAATTTTATTTAATTAATTAATTTATTTATTTATTTAAATATATTTTATTGATTTTTTACAGAGAGGAGGAGAGAGGAATAGAGAGCTAGAAACGTCGATGAGAGAGAAACATCGAGCAGCTGCCTCTTGCACACCCCCTACCGGTGATGTGCCCACAACCAATGTACATGCCCCTGACCGGAATCGAACCTGGGACCTTTCAGTCCGCAGACCTACGCTCTACCATTGAGCCAAAGTGGTTTCGGCTTATTTTATTTTTAAAAAATATATATTTTATTGATTTTTTAGAGAGGAAGGGAGAGAGATAGAGAATTAGAGACATTGATGAGAGAGAAACATCAATCATCTGCCTCCTGCACATCTCCTAGTGGGGATGTGCCCACAAGCAAGGTACATGCCCTTGACAGGAATTGAACCTGGGACATTTCAGTCCGAAGGCTGATGCTCCATCTACTGAGCCAAACCAATTAGGGATCATCACTGATGTTTCTATCTCTCCCTCTCCCTTCCTCTCTGAAATCAATAAAAATATATTAAACATTAAAAAAAAATAAAAACAATAAAAATACATTTAAAAAAAATTGAATAATATAGAAGCAATTATTTTGCTTCATTTCCCACTTCCAGTAATGCATTATTTTAATCTTTTGGCTGATGTTTTGATAGGACTAAATATACTTTTCTGCTATTCTTTGATTTTTCACTTTTGGATTTACTTTATTATCTAGGTGTATATTCTCTTTTTTAAAAAATATGTTTTTGTTGATTTGAGAGAGAGGAAGGGAAAGGGAGACAGAAACACTGATCAACTGCCTCCTGCCCACCCCTTAGTAGGGATGGAGCCTGAGAGCTGAGTATGTGCCCTGATTGGGAACCGTGACCTCCTGGTTCATAGGTCAATGCTCAACCTCTGAACCACACTGGCTAGGCCTGGCTGGACCTCATTTCCAGGTCTGAACACATAACTTGAAGAAGCACAGTAGCTCCAAAGCCCATGCGCTTTTACACTGGCTCCTCAGAGTCTCTTCTCAATCTTGATTTCCGCCACATCTCAAGGCCTAGCAGCCAAGGCCCAGATTCTGCAACAATATAACCAATGTTCAAAGCCCAACTCTTCTACACACCTGCTGTGACCTCAGGAAAGTCACTGACCCTTTGTGTTCAGGTTCCCTCTCTATAAAATGAGGATAATACTTCCTACCCCATAGGGTTATTTCAAGGATTACAAGTTGTCTAGCAATGGTATTCTATTAGAATTGTTCTTATTACTAACGAGACCTCTTTTAGTTCTTCCTATTTCAGCCCTCAGACCTAGGACATAGTCCCTCCTATCATATCCACTTATTTTAGTAATTTACTACTCATTAAATCTTAGTCACTCTATATGCATGACTTCCAGATTTTTATATTTAGTCTTGATCTTTCAAAACATTAATAATTAAGACTTTGAATACTAGCACTGTCCAACAAAACTTTCTGCAATAGCCCAGCCAGTATAGCTCAGTGGTTGAGTGCTGACCCCTTAACCAAGAGATTACAGGTTCAATTCCCAGTCAAGGCACATATCCAGGTTGAGAGCTCAATCCCAAGTAGGGAGCATACAGGAGGCAGCTAATCAATGTTTCTCTCTCACTGATGCTTCTCTCTATCTCTCTCCCTTCTTCTCTCTCTAAAAAAATTTTTTAAAAATCAATAAAAACATATTTAAAAACCCTACAACTTTCTGCAACAATGGAAATTTGTGCTAATAGGGTAATCACTAGTCACATATGGCTACTGAACACTTGAAATGTGGCTATTATGATTGAGAAGCTGAATTTTAAATTTTATTTAATTTTAATTAACTTAAATAACAAGCACTTACTGTATTAAAGTGTTAGTTTAGGCATTGGATAAAGGACAAGAGTAGGGCACTGAAGGCTTTTAAGAGAAAGAACACGGGCAGCAGGACAGGGGCTGGATTGGAGGATCCATGACAGAAACCCAGGTTGGTGCCAATCACATAGATAGAATAAATGGGACTTACATGTTATTGGTAGAATTTGTTGCACTTTGTGACTATTTCAATGTATGGATTTTTATTTTTTAGGCTAGTCAAGTGAAGCAGTAGGAGTGGAGAAGGAACAAAGAAATCTGGAACTGGCTGTGATCAATTAGTTGTAAGACACCACTGCACTCGGACCAGCCTCAATGTAGGGAATATTAAGTGAGGAGAGTCAACTGAAGTTTGTAGCTTGGAGGATGTCACCATTGAGATAGGATTAGGTTTATTTTTTTAAAATATATTTTATTGATTTTTTACAGAGAGAAAGAGAGAAGGATAGAGAGCTAGAAACATTGATGAGAGAGAGACGTCGATCAGTTGCCTACTGCACACCCCCTACTGGGGATGTGCCTGCAACCAATGTATATGCCCTTGACTGGAATTGAACCTGGACCTTTCAGTCCGCAGACCAACGCTCAATCCGCTGAGCCAAACCAGTTTTGGCAGGATTAGATTTAGAATGAGGGTAATGAGTTTGTATTTGGGATATGTTGAATTTGCGATGTCTAAAAAATACCTGGGGAATATGACTATATAACAGGAAAAACCTTCATCTGGAACTGTGGAGGTGGGGCTACCAATATTTTTGGAGGTTATTACTATACTAGTGACCTGGTGCATGAAATTCGTGCACATTAAAAGGGAATTAATTAGAGGAAATATTTTAATATTGCTATTTGCCCTTTCACTATAATAGAAGTGTCAGAGATGAAAGAAAATTAGTAAAATATAAATGAAAATCTTCTTCCTGTCAGAGTCTGGGGCACACTATGGGAACCAGAGTCAAATCCCTGCTCACCCATGTTCACCCCGAAATCATGCGAGACCTGGACCCAGCCAGCTCCACCCATGTCAAGCCCCACTGGGTAGGGGGCACGACTTCAGGTCACCTGGCCCGGTGCCAGGGCAGGGAGTGTGGCCTGAGGTCTCCCGGCCCAGTTCAGGGGGCATGACTTAAGGTCCCTGCCAAGCCCTGCATGGCAGGAGGTGTGGCCTCAGGCCCCGCGCCGTGGTGCTGGGGGAGGGGGTGCAGTCTGAGGTCCCCCATCAAGCCCCGCTGGGCAGGAGGCACGGCCTGAAGTCCCTTGTGAAGCCCCACCGGGCAGGGGGTGCGGTCTCAGGCTCCATGGCCGGGCACCGGGACATGGGGCGCGGCCTGAGGTACCCTGTGAGGCTCCGCTGGATGGGGGACGCAGCCTGAGGTCCCTGGCCTAGCACTGGGATGGGGGCGTGGCCTGAAGTCCCCGTCAAGCCCCACCAGCCAGGGGAGGCAGCCTCAGGTCCCTGCTGATTGCTCGTTAAGGCTCGTTACAGGAACTCGGCCTCCGCTGTGGGCACCGCCATCTTGTTATGGAATGACAATTTGCGTATTCCATCTTTATTAGATAGGATGGGTAGTTGTTAAAGGAATGGAAATGGAGGAACTCACGCAGGAAAAATGTCAGATGACAGGGCAGAACCGTCAGTGTGGTCTTTGCTTACATCAGAATCATCTGGGATGTTTGTTAAAAGAGATTCCTCATTGTGAATGTATTTAATGCCATGGAACTGTGCACTTAAAATGGTTAAAATGATAAATATGTATATCGTATCACAACTTTAAAAATGCAAAAAGCAAAACAAAGCATTCCAGACCCAAATCACTATGTTTTTGAAGATGAGTCCTGGAATCACCAAGTAAAAGTTCAAAATTAAAAGTTGAACCAAATGCCTAAGGGGCAGTAAAAAACTAAGAGAGAGAAGAGAATAAAAGAAGGTGGAGAAACCAAGGGAGAGCAAGAGGTTCAAGAAGAGCTCAATATTGTTCACTGGTGTCACTGCCCAGGAGGAAGACTGAAAAGAGGCTCCAGATTTGGTATTCAGGTGGCTATTGATGAACTGGGGTCCCTCAGCCCGACCTGCACCCTCTCCAATCCGGGAGCCCTCAGGGGCTGTCCTCTGCAGAAGGCGACCAGGCTGATCAGAGCTGAAGGCACCCCCCGCCCCATCACCCTGCTGCTGTGTAACCGGGAACACAGACCCTGCTAATGCCTTGGGCTCAGCTGACAACTTAAAGAACGTCCATGTGCCTTCCCAGGAGGCCCCCTACAATATACAACCTCATTTCATTTATACCAGTTGGATTTTGGGTTCATAATTTAAATCTTTTATTTATATATTTATTAATTTATTGGATGACATTAATAAAAAATATATAGGTTTCAGGTGTATAATTCTATAACACATCATTTATATATTGTACTAAAAGCCTGGTGCCAAGCACTGGTGGGGTACCTCAGCCTGGCCTGCACCCTCTCGCAACCTGGAGCCCCTTGGGGGATGTCGGAGCTGGTTTCGGCCTGATCCCTGCAGGCCAGGCTGAGGGACCTTCGTGCACTGGGCCTCTAGTATGCATACAGGATCCCTGGTTTATTTCTTCCCACCTTCCCCCCTCCCCCTTGAGATTTATAAATCAGTTCCATGTTTCCATGCCAGTGATTTCTGTTCCTGCTTTGAGAGTCTGCCCCCTGGTGGTCAGTGCACATCATAGCTACTGGCCAGTTGACTGGTTTAGATTCTTTTATATATCCACACTAATAAAAGAGTAAGATGCAAATTGACCGTATCTTCACTATGCCCACCAATCAGGAGTATGCAAATTAACTCAATAAAGATGGTGGGTTAATTTGCATATTTAAGCACCAATTGCCCCAGCTGCTCTGGGCCTTTGGGCAGCATGGGAAGGCCGAAAGGCACCTCCAGGCTGGAGTGAAAAGGCGGCTCTGGCCAGACCGAAGGCGGCAGCCAGGGGAAGAAAGGCCCATTCTTGCACGAATCTTTGTGCATCCAGCCTTTAGTCTATAAAGGTAGATAAGAAAGCTCTGCTTTTACCCACTCTATATAGACTAGAGGCCAGGTGCATGAAATTCGTGCACAGGTAGGGTCCCTAGTGGCTGCCAGCTGCTGGTAGGGGCCTTCCTTCCCCCAGCTGCCTGCCACTGCCACCAGCCGGGGCCTCCCTTTGCACCTGCCTTGACCTGGCACGGCCTACTCACCTGCTCCACCACCCCACAACAGTCCCGCTCTCATTGGGCCCATTGGAGCTGGCAGTGACTCCACTGTCACCTGCTTCCAGCACTCCTGGTGGTCTGTGCACATCTAACTCCCTATCAGTCAAACTCCCACCTGTGGGGACAATTTGCATATTAACCTTTTATTATATAGGATTGTATGTTCACCTCCTGAAGTCAAGTTTCCTGCTGTTTATTCACTTCTACATCTCTCTCAATAATTTAGATATTTTAAATATCTTTTAAATGACAGCCAATCCATCTTGCTTAGTGTCTGTAGCCTGGTCATGTTGGGAATTAAGACCTGCTCTGGAATATAAGAGATTTTTTCCTATTTATGCTCACTTTTAGCCAGGCCAGTGACTCTTTTTTCAAATTGTATAATGAGGTTTTGCCTGAAGGATGAGTAAAGTCATTAAGAGGCCAGATCAGAATCAAGGGGCCCAGGAAACTGATGCATTCTAAGGCTAGCCTGGTTTTTATAAATAACCAAAAGCAGCTCCTTCCATATCCCAGAAACAGGATCATTTTCTCTAGGTCAGTCAGCCCAGCCCACTGCTCCACAAATGCATTCTCCTTCAGAATCATCCTGGACAATGGGGAACAGATACTGATTTTTTCAATGGTATCTTGAACATTTTGCCAAAAGCTTCTGCCAGGTTTTGAAGCGGCCTGTTAAGGAGAGTGGACTTAATTCTCAGAATAAAAGCCTTCCCGTATCTCTTCACCCTATCATCTTACTATCTCAAGGATCTTAACCTGTTCCCTTCGTTTCCTTCTATCAGTAATTCAGGAATTGGATGAGTCTCTGTGGTTTGTTTTGCCTTGAAGAGCAGAAGGCTTCGGTCCCAGCTGGTGTTGCCAAAGCAGCATACTAATTCCATGCCATGGTCCTGGGTCAAGATCTGTACAATCTGACTGGCCATATCACCTCGGATGGCAAGGGAATGGAAGTGGTCAAAATCGTGGAGGCCCAACTTTCGAAGACGCCTTGCAGCTGCCCGATAACATTTCCAGGGCTGTGGCTCCACAAGGAGGTAGTGGCAGAGGGAGGAGAGGTGGGCCAGAAACTCCCACAGGCCACGGTCCCCATGGTTCAGATGAATCCACATGGTTATGGACATGCAGAAGCCAATGTCAAAAACCGAGCGCCCAAACTGGCTTAAGAAAGAGCTCAAGAGAACTTTCCGGCTCCTTTGATTCATGAAGTCCAGGGTAATAAAAGTCAAGGCATCAGGAAAAGGGCATTCTTTTTCAGCTCGCTCCACCAGGACTGGATCTATGTCGCAGCAGAGAAGACGGAGTTCTCTTGAGGCATCTGAGTGGGTCTCCCCATCGCGCAGGAAAAGGAAGTGTTTGTACAGAGCCACACTTAGATCCTAGAGGAATCCAAAAGAGCTTTGTCATTGCAGCTTTCAACCAGTGAACAGAAGAGAAACTTATTTCTTTCATTTATTGTTGACAGTATTACAGATGTATAAATTCTTTATCTTTTAAATATTTCCCCCATCACTATTTATCCCTCCATACTCTCTTCTATCCCCACTTCTCCCACAACTGCCACACTTGTCCACGAGTTCTTTCTTTGTAAAATTTTATCCTCTTATCTATTGAGACTGCCACCTACTCCAGGTTTTAGAGGGTGTGAGGCTCTGCTATAGCCTAAGGAGCCCGCCTGTCGTTTCCACAGAGTATGCTCTGAGAACCCTCCAGGGGTGAGAGGCTGTACTGAATCATCCCTATGCTTTCCTCACTGATGGCAGACTGGATAGTATGATTGAAAGTTACAGCATAATAGATGCAGAAAAAAATAGAGCAGTATTTTCCAGCTTAATATGCTGGTAAGTTCCCAATCTTTTTCTTTTTTTCTTTTAGGTATCTCAGGCTTCTGGGAAAGGAAAGGATTCCAGGGGCATCACTGGTGTTCTTACCAGGAAGATGAGGAATAAGCAAACACCGTCTTGTAAAAACCTGCTTCTCAAACCTGTTATTAGGAAAGTGGATCCCCAAAAATCTTCATCTAGCCTTCACTCTACAGTTTGTTTCACTACCAGTCCTATGCTTCACCACCCTTCTGAGACTTATTCTGCTTCTGCCTCCATCACTCCCAAAAGTCATTGCTGACCTCCTTCTTCAGGGGTTGTTGATTTTCACCTTCTTAGCACTTTTTTTTTTTTTTTTTTTTTTACTCTTAAACAAGTCACTATCCCTTTCTCTAACTTTGACTTCTATAACCATTATTACTAACAAATGTGTTGTTTTATACATTTTTTTTTCTTGGCATTTTCCTATTCATGGCCTCATTTGCTCTATGCAATAATCCTGTGAGAAAATACTTATGCCTTTTGTGCAGGTGCAGAAAGCATGGCTGGAAACAAACCAGATGTCTTATAATAGTACATGAATAAATAAATATGATGTAGACATTAAGAGGGGATACTAAGTAGCAGTTGAAAATGAAGGAATTTAGGTAAGTGCAGTAATATGAATTACTCTCACAAATATATAATACTGAGTAAAAGAAAAAGGCATAAAAGAAAATACATAATAAGCTCCCATTTATTTGAAGTTTAGAAACTGATAAAATTAAACTTCATTGTTTAGGGACACAAAGCCAAAAAGAAACAATAAAAGTCAGACTAGTTCTTACCTCTGTGTAGAGAGAGGGGGTTATGAATAGGAAAAGACATATGGGGGACCTGTGGGCTACTGAAAATATTCTTGTTCTGGAAAGTCACACACACACAAAACAAACAAACAAAAAAACCCATCAACAATACCGTATTTTAAAAATTATGGTTCAGAGGCTGGTGACTTTACTTGTCCAATGTCACACAGCAAGAGTCAGGCTACATTAGATTATTTCTTCTACATCAGGCTTCCCACTCTTCAATGTGCATACTCATAATTTAGGGATCTTGTTAAAATAAAAACTGGCTTAGCAAATTGGAGTTGAAGCTGAGATTATTTCTAATAATCTAACTTCTAAATCATGCGGATGCTGTAGTTCAAAGAACACATTTTGAGTAGGAAGGTTCTATATTATGCTACTTAATTTCCTCCCCATCTATTTATTTCTTCCCTGTCTCCCTGCTCCTATCTGATCTTGGGTGTGCCCATGCATGACCAGTCATTTTGTCACATCAGTCCCTCCTCCACCACCTCTCTTCATTCTCTCCATCCTCAATTCTCCAGTCCTAGAGTCCCCTGGAAGCTTAAAAAAAGAAAATACAGACTCAAGGGCTTAATATCCCATAGATCTAGAGTGGGGGTCTAGGAGTTTTAAAATTTAAACAAAGCACCCCATAAATTATGGCACATCTGCACAACAAAATATTATGAAGCTGCTGAAAAGAATGAAGTGACATATGATTGATCTTCAAATTATTAAATGAAAAGCAAGGTGCAATACAACATACAGATGATGTATTATAGAATTGTACACCTGAATCCTATATAATTTTATTAACCAATGTTACCCCAATAAATTCAATAAAAAAGAAAGAAAAAAAAACCAAAAAACAAACAACAACCAAGGTGTAAATTAGTGTCTATTATTTGTAATTCTAAAAAAGGGAAGATATTTATACTTGTACACACACAGGATATATACCCAAGAAATTATAGCAGTTGCCACTGTATAGGGGGAAGGGATTTAAGGTCAATAGAGACTTACTCCCTAAATGTACAACCAGGGTTGGGAACTACTACCCTCTTTCACTGCAACTATGTCCTTGCCTGTAATATGTACATATACTGAGAGATTATTATGATCTCTGAATGCATAATAATCTGGTCACTCTGTGTGTGTGTGTGTGTGTGTGTGTGTGTGTGTGTGTGTGTCCGTCCGTCCCCTGGTGCATGAATTCATGCATGGGTGGGGTCTGGCCAGCATGGCCAGGGAGAGGAGACACAGGGGTTGGCCGGCCTGCTTGCTGGTCGAACCCCATTTGGATATTAGCTGTTTATTATAAGGATATACACTGAGTGGCCAGATTATTATGCATTCAGAGATCATAATAATCTGGCCACTCAGTGTATACACCCTGTAAACTTTAAAATCTCCTGTGGTTTACTAATGCCTTTCATGAAACCCCAAGCCTTAAACCTAGTCTCTTCCATTGCTTTCCCCCTGTGACTTCCTATATCATTATAGTGGAGAAATATTTGCAGGGGACACACAGACACTCATTTGCTCATTCCAGCTTCCAGTCTGTATCCAAATGTCCCCCTCTCCTTGATCAGTTGTGTCTCTATAGCCTTCAACCTTCCACCAAAATCTCTTCTGACGATGACCAGCAACACAATAAAATTCTCCGCACCCTCTCCCACTCCTGGAGGCGGAGTGAGGGCATTACCTTGTAAAGTATTTGGTGTCAGAGAGACATTTCGCTATTTTATATGTGGTTTTACTATAACCATTATACACCTAAGAATGCTTTTCGGTAAGAAAACATGGCAATGCCATCCTTCAGGAGGCTGCTGTATTTTTACTTCTCGATCCTCTACACTGTTTACTCTGTAAACCCAGTGCTTTTAAAATAAATATCAACATGACTTCAGGTTCCGTTCTGCACTGTAAGCCACAAGAATCTTAAATCCAGGCACGATTCTGTCGCCTCTAGCTTATCTCTTCCAGTAAACACATGCCAACCCCAGCTTCCAAACCGAGGTCTCCGGAAGCCCCCTTTCCCCAGCCAAGTCGCCACCCACGCTGGACAGAAGGCAAGCGCCAGGAGCCCAGACACGGTGGCTCTTCCCACCGGAGTCTGGCCTACAGGTGGCGAACGCGGAGGCGGGACGCGAGAATTCGGAACGTGGCTGAGAAAAAATCCGCCAGGAGGGTCCTAAGAGGTTGTGGGGCCTTGAAGGGCAGCTGGGAGCAGCACGGGGTAGATCCACGTAGCGTCTATGCCTTTAACCATACAGGCCAGAATCCCAGCGGGCCTGGGGGCAACCAACCGCTGGCCTGCCGACTCCGACCCTCCCCTGTCACTCACCCCGGAGTTACACCCCACGTCCAGCCCCAGAATGGGCTTCTTCTCGGGCCCCTGAGGGAAGAGCCGGCCGAGCAGCTCCGGAGGCAGGAGGCGGAGCCGCTGCTCTGGGGAGTGGAAGCGGGAATAATGAGGGAAGTTTCCGAACGGGGCGGCCCCGGGTTCCAGAACTCGCGGTTCCTCTTCCGCCTTGGCCTCCTCTGCGCCTCCTGGGTTCTGTTCCGTGGGCGCCGCCATTTTTCTCAGTCTGTTCCTCCGTCCGGCGGAACCGGAAGCCGGGACCCGCGGCCGCGGCCAGTGCGCCTGCGCTGAACGGCCAGGCGAGCGGGGACGAAGGCGGCGTCGCCGGGCCACCGCGGACACCGGTTTGCTTGGCCTTACGGAGCCCTCCCCTAACCTGGGGAGTGGTTGGTAACGGCACCCCATTGTCCAGATGAGGAAACGAGCAGAGAGGGTGTGGTCTCCCCAAGAGAACAGTTTCAACGTGGACTATCAAACGAGGAGTTTGTTGGGACCTTGGGAATCCATTTTGGTCCAACTTCCTTCCTTTACAAATGTATAACGTGAGACCCAGGGAGTGGAATTATCCAGGGTCACGCAGCGAAACTGTGACACAGGAATCTGCACCCGGTTTGTCCGATGATGCTAGAAAAGGGTAGTCAGGAGCCATGTGCCACTGGTGCCAAAAGACCCATGTGGCCCAGCCTGCAGAGGTGGGACAGGTGGACGGGGCGAGTGTAACTGAGCTTCTTGAGAGACAAGGACTAGGCCTGAAGAGCCAGCACTAAGAGTGTTTACCAAGTATCAGACACTTTTCTAAGCTCTTCACATGAGTTAACTCCTTTAGTCCTCATACAAACTGTGGGGGAAAGAACAACAAATATTAGTATCCCTTTTATGTGGATAAGTCATTGGGGCACAAGGAAATAACTTGCTTAAGGTCACACAGTTAGAAATGGTAGTATCAGCATTTGAACCCAGGCAGTTTGGCTCCAGAGAGTGTGCATGCAACCATTATGTTCTTCACATTGAATCCTCTATGCGTTAGCATAATGCTTGGGCCAAAGATGCTCAATAAAAATTTGAATGAAAACTCAATATCAACAAATGCTGCAGGGAAAGTTGGCTATTCATATGTAAAAGTATGAAACTAGGCCCTTATCTTACACAAAAATTAACTCAAAATGAATTACCAACTTAATCATGAGACCTGAAACTGGAAAAAACAAAAAAAATAGGGAAAGCCCTCATGACATTGATCTTGGCAATGATTTCATGTATAAGAAAACAAAAGCAAAAATAGTTAAGTGAGACTATATCAAGCTAAAAAAGCTTATGCACAGCAAAGGAAACCATGGAGAGAGTAAAAAGGCAACCTACAGAATGGGAGAATATATTTTCAAACCATGTATCTGCAAAGGATTAATTTCCGTAATATATAAAGAACTCCTATAATGCAATAGCAACCCTCCCCCCCATAACCTGATTTTAAAATGGTCAAAGAACTTGAATTCACATTTCTCCAAATGAAGATATACAAACGGACAACAGGTATATAAAACAATGCTCCATGTCACTAGTCACCAGGGAAATGCAAATAAAAACCACAACAAAATATCACTTCACATTTGTTAAGCTGGCTCTTATAAAAACAACAAAAGACAAGTGTTGGCAGGACGTGGAGCATTGGAACCCTGTATGCTATTGGTGGGAATGTAAAATGGTGCAGCTTCTATAGAAAACACTATGGAGGTTTCTCAAAAAATTAAAAATAGAGCTACCATATGACCCAGCAATCCCATTTTAAAAAATTTATCCAAAAGAATTGAAATCAGGATCTTAAAGAAACATTAGCACTCCCATGCTCATTGCACTGTTATTCAAAATTAGCCAATATGTGGAAACAAATGTCCATCAACAGATGATAGATTTATATATCTCTGTGTGTGTGTGTATGAATATTATTCATCTTAAAAAGAAAGAAGTAAATTAGAATTAAAGAATAGAATGGTAGTTGCCAGCCACTGGGGGAGAGGGAAAGGAGGAATTGTTAATCAATGGGTATAAATTTCAGGTATGCAAGATGAAATTTGCATAAGTTTTATAGATCTGTACAGCATTATGCCTATAGATAACTATACTGTACTGCATATTTAAAAATACGTTAAGAGGGCAGATCTTATTTTAAGTGTTCTTATCACAATTAAATTTTTTTTTTTTTTTTTAGAAAAAGCAAACTCAATAAAGGATTCAAGGGATTAACTTTCCTGGTGACTAAAGCCAGATCAGTTTTGCAAAAACAAGAATGGAAATGGAAGAGAGAAAGGAACCAAACTGAAACAGACATGATGGAATGGAGCTAGACAGAATGTGACTGAGCCAGAGACAGGAAAAAACAGAGCTGATGAGGAGAGAAACTAAGGGGTCAGTCTAGGTAGCAGGTTCAAATCAGAAGCCAGAATGGCCCAGACTATCCAACTGGGTCAGCCAGGGTTTGGCAAGGTGTGCTGACCTCTCCACATCTGGCCAGCTGTCTTAAAGAGGCCAGTGGTTTGCTGAACTTTCAAGGGACTGAAACATGAACCCTGCAGACAATGCCATCAGGGTAAAAACAGGCCTTGTATCTTTTCCTCTCAATTTTTACTTCATACTTTCATCTCTGCCTGATCTATTTGGGGACATAAGTTAATGACCAAAAGTCACAGTGGAACTGAATAAACAACAGTACTCTGCACAAGAAAAAGGGGTATGAATAATTCCTGTTCCCAGTGTTTGACAGATTATGGCAAGCTGAGCTTACCCCTTTGATGACGCTAACACAAACACTTGACAGCCCTTAATTTTCAAGGAGCTAGAATCACCTTGCTTTAGTAAACACTGTTTTTGTTTGCTTGTTTAAACACATTGTATATATAATTACACACATTACACACTCACAATTTGCCAGGAAAGAGTTTAATTTCCTTAAGGATTAAGGACATGGGCAAGTTTTTGAATTCTTAAAACACTTCGTCAGAAGAAAAAAAAAAAAAGGCACCAGGTCTACATGGTAAAAGGCAGGCTCCTCCTGTCCTGGGTCTTCGAGAAGCAAAGACAGGGGCGGGCCTAAAATGCCCCGGAGGTGAGCCCATGAAGAAGCATGTTAGCTTGACCCAGTCTGGTGACTTTTTAAACTTTTATCCATTTTTCAGAGCCTGATTGGTCCAGATGACCTGACCATACTCAGCTCCTGGTCCTGGGACCTGAGTGACCACACCCAACACCTCAAGTAGCTGTAGCAGCACCTAAGAGTACACTCTGCACTGCAGTTGGCCAAGGTTTGTGGAGCCCAGTGCTTATATAATTGTAGGGGTGGGATGTTTAAAAAAACAAACAAAAAAACAAATATAAAGATACATGTCAAAGTGAATAGTATTTATCTATAATAATAAAAGGATAATATGCTAATTAGACCAGACATCATTCCAGACGTCCTTTCTGACAAAGCTGGGGCTAGAGAGAAGCCAGCCCGGGTCTCCGGTGCCAGAGAGAAGCCAGTGCCGGCAGCCGGGGGAAGGAAGGCCTACTCTTGCATGAATTTTCGTGCATCAGGCCTCTAGTTTACAATAAGAACATAAATCCCAACTAATTACACATTTTAAAAAGCTGACACAGCTGAAACTGATTTGGCTCAGAGCATCGGTCTGTGGACTGAAAGTTCCCAGGTTTGATTCCAGTCAAGGGCATGTACCTTGGTTGCAGGCACATCCCCAGTGGGGAGTGTGCAAGAGGCAGCTGATCAATGATTCTCTCTCATCGATGTTTCTAATTCTCTATCCCTCTCTCTTCTTCTGTGTAAAAAATCAATAAAATATATTTTAAAAAATAAAAAATAGCTGACACTACCACAAACATTACAAAAAAAGTCTCTTAATGGTTTGATGAATTAAATGCCAATCACACCTGAATATTACTTATTTTTTAAAATTCTTAATTGAGAATATGTTTATTGATTTGAGAAAGAGAGGGATATATATATATATATATATATATATATATATAGAGAGAGAGAGAGAGAGAGAGAGAGAGAGAGAGAAACATTGATTTGTTGCCTCCCATACACATCCAATTGGGGATGGAACCTGCAACCTAGGAATGTGCCCTGACCAGGAATCGAACTCACAACCTTTTTTGGTGTCTGGGTTGGTTGATGCTCCAACTAACGGAGTCACCCAGTCAAGACTGAATGTCACTTTTGTCCCTACATTTTTGGCTTTTTATTCTTTGATTCCTTCTTTATATGACAATAATTTGATAGTACTTCTTTACAGAAAGGACTACAAAGATAATTCAGTCTTTTCTTAGCATCAAATTTCTTTTATTTTTTTGGAAAGTTTTTTTCAAGTTCACAATTTGTTTTTGGCAATATCATGTAAACATTTAGGTTTGTTATCAAATTGGGGGGAAATTTCTTTCATCTATGAGCTATAAGATTCCAAAGCGTCTCAAATCTTTTTGTGCAGTGACCGAGCTTAGATGTACTCTTTTGTTGTTGTTGTTGTTAATCCTCACCTGAGGATATTTTTCCATCGATTTTTAGAGAGAGAGTGGAAGACAAAGAGAAATATTGATGTGATAGGAACACGTGGATTGGTTGCCTCCTGCAGGAGCCCTGACCAGGGCCGAGCCGGGGAGGAGCCCTTGACCAGAATTGAATCCAGGACCCTTTGGTCTTCAGGACAACCCTCTCCACTGAGACAAGCTGACTATGACTAGATGTACTCTTTGTGTGTGCTTTTTTTAATTTTATTTTTTTATTAAATCATTATCTGTGTACATATTTTACCATTGCCCACCCCTCCCATACATACCCACCCTCCCCAGAGTTTTGTGTCCATTTAGATGTACTCTTTGAATTGACTACTTTACTAGCCAATTTGTCTTTGAAAACCTCATTATAAGTGATGTACTCTGAGTTTTAATTATATTGGTCAATATCAGTAATGTATGTCATTATCACAAATTGTAAAAGATTGTAATTCTGATAAATTGTATTTTGAACAGTTCTCATAAAAAAGGAAAAGAATGAATGATACATTTATAATGATATGTACTGAGTATATTGCCAACAGGACAAAACTTCTTTGGATTGGATGTCAATAAGGACAGAAACCTCAGCTTATATTTTTGCATAGCTGATGACTGGATGAGTTTTCTTCCAACTAGCTTCTGGCTTTATACATTTTTTTTTTAAATTAAAGAACATTTATTTGTTTTTTTCTAAGACTTTATCTTAGCACATAATTAAACTGTGTCACTACCCGCCCCAACTTGAAGAAGGGTTAGTACAGTGAATATTAAAGCAGATATGAAGGATTGGAATTAACATTAACTGACAAAGAAAAACTTCCTTCTAAGTCATCATAACAATGTTTAAGTAAAAAAAGAGAATAAGAGGGGTGATGGGAGTTCAGATTGAACAAGATTCTCACATATCATCTAACACATTCAATCCTGGCTAGAGTGTACCAAAATGGAATCAGGATTACTATAATACAAAGCTTCACTACAGATTGCTGTACACACCTGTGTTCCAAGCCCACCCCCAGCCCCCAAATGCTTCCAACACAACTATTTCCTGGCCTGTTGGGCCAGTCAATGAAGGAGCATGTAGATCTTCTCTTTAATCCAATCTTTGTTATAAGGCTGGTATGTGTGGGTATCAGTCGGTAAACAAGACAGCTGAGGTCTGCCAGATCATCAATAGAATCAAACAACTGGCTGATATCATCTGTGACAGAGGGGCTGTTGGGATTCATTATCTTCAGATGTTCACAGATTTTACAAACGCCTCCCATGCACCCATTCACCGGTTCATAATAAGCATAAATTCTGCCTCTGGTCTCTTGGTAGGCTGTACCGGCAAAATGGTGAGACATCGCACCAAACTCTTTCGCTGCAGCCGCCACCTCCACCACACCGCCACACACGAGCTTAACGATGGGCTTTATACATTTTCAAAACTTGATTGTCCTCCAGCCCCTCACATCTCTGGTGCCAGGTGCTGTAGTAAATGTTTAGATCTTGATTTGAACTTTGGCCTTGCATCTACAGGTCCCAATTCCAGGTGAGTTAATAAAGTAGGCTGATAAGAGACTCCAGGAGCTATCCCTTCAGCTGGGCTGTGGGTCATAGCTCCACTCTGCATGCGAGTCAGTGTAAACCATGTGAATAGATCCCAAATGGAATGTATCCCAATGAAACTTCCTTCTAGCTGGATTTCAAAAATGCCTGGGGCCATGCCAGTGCCACCTAACACAAAGCGAAATGTGAAGGAGGAGAAATTGAAGTGGAAATAGAAGTCAGTCTTAACCAACTATCGCTAAAATATCTTATGTTTTCAAATTTTATAAAACCTTGTGAACATAATTCTAGGCCTTGGAAGGATCCTGGTGTGAGTGAGGATCTGAAGCTTGAGTTTCATTAGCTCCAGGATAAATCCACCTCTGTCATGCACACAACATGTACCCAAGCACAGTTACTAGTAAAATGAAGAAGTGTAATTGGAAATATCCAAGATTGGGATGATTCACATGTATGATGGCTCCTGTGACCTCCCAAGGAAGCGTGTGCAGCTGACAGCCTGGCCCATGGCCCACCTCATCCTGCCTTCCTATCCTGTCCCTCTCTAGTCAACTTCAGAGCCTTTGCTCAGTTCCTGACCTTCCGCCTCACTCACTGCCTGCAGCTGTGGGTCAAGGAGCCTCAGAACTGAGGATTAAGCACGACTCGGTGTGTACTTTAAAATAATGTATCTATTTCTGACATAAGCAGTGTTCCAACAAGGGAGTCACACCTGTCCTTTTGGAATACAACCCCATCTATAAGAGGAGAATGTACTTCTTATTATAAAGGAAAAATTCTGCAATTAGTCCTTGTAGAGTTTGAAACCACTTGGAATAATAATCATACAGTTTATAATTAGAGTGTAATAGCTGAAAGGCAACTAAGAGGGAACCCATTTAAACCCCACATTTTCAGATGAAGAAATTGAGACCCAGGTGATAAATGCAGTTTCTCCAAAGATGGAATAAAATTAGTCAGGGTGGACTAAGTGCTGTAACAAACAACTTCCAAATGCCAATAAAGGTTTATTTCTTCCTTAGTCCAGTGTGGGTCTGTAGGGGAGGAGGGAAGGACCCTCTGCTTCTCAGAGACTTCATGGACTCATCTCTAAGTTCTGCTTTTCCCAAGGCCCCCAAAGTCCTCAAGTGAGTCTTCTATATCCGGCTGCAGATAAGAGAAGAGAGATCCTAGAGCAGTGGTCGGCAAACTCATTAGTCAACAGAGCCAAATATCAACAGTACAATGATTGAAAATTTTTTGAGAGCCCAAATTTTTAAACTTAAACTTCTTCTAACACCACTTCTTCAAAATAGACTCACCCAGGCTGTGGTATTTTGTGGAAGAGCCACACTCAAAGGGCCAAAGAGCCGCATGTGGCTCAGGAGTCATAGTTTGCCGACCACGGTCCTAGAGAATTCAGAGAGATGATTTTGGAGCCAGGTCTAGAAGAGGCATTTCTTATTTTCACACACATTCCACTGAGCCAAACCGGTTTCGGCTAGAGCTGGATTTTTGTACATTAATTCATTAAGTCTGACACAGGCTTCAGATTCTCCTTGTTCACATGTTGTTGTTGTTTTGTTTTGTTTTGTTTTTGCCTCAACTCCAGATGGAAGGTAAAATGGAAACAAGATATTTCTCATCCTCCATTTCTCTGGGAAGTTTTAGACTCCAAGGAACACATAAAACCAACAATCTAATTACTGATGAGATGGAAAATGTGTATGAAAACCTTTAGGAAGACTTTCTTTAGCCTACCCTCCACAACCTAAATCATTTTCTTGTCCCTTTTGAAATCCCATAGGACCTGCAGATTATTAACAGCCAATTCCTTCATTTATTTTCAAAGCCTCCTCTTTTCCCCTCTGAAATAAATCATTTTTATTATTCCAGTCTTAGCTGACAAGACTCTCATTGACAACAGAAAAGGAACAAAAAAGGCAGAGATGGAAAATAGAAGACAAAAGATAGAGTCCAGCCTAGAAGGTCTGATATCCAAATATTGGGACTTCTGGAAAGAGAAAACATGAGGAACTATTAAAGTATTTATCAAATAAATAATTCACAAAAATTTTACAGAATTTGAAGGGCCTTTCCAGGTGTCAGGTATAGTGGATAAAGATAGTTTCACAAAACATAACATGGTAAAATTTCAGAATGTTGAGGACAAAGAGGAAATCTGACATGTTTCCAGAAAGATTAAAAACAAAATATTGCATACATAGGATCAAGGATCTTAATAGCACAGAATCACAACAGCCACACTGGCAGCTAGAAGGCAAGGAAACAATGCCTTGACAATTCTGAAGGAAAAGTGTTTCCAATTTTTCATTCTATACCCAGCCAACGATTAAGTGTAAAACAAAATGAAGCCATTTTCAGACATGCAAGAAGCCAAAAATATTATCTTCCATGAACTCTTTCTGGAAAATATTTTTCACCAAAATTAGGTGGAAAACCAAATGAGAAAAATTCATGAAGTCCAGAATGCAGTATTTATACAAAGGAGAGTGGAGAGGGAATCCTAGGATGGAGATGAAGGAAGATTCCTGGACAAGACATGCCAGCAGATCTTTAGAGTAAACAATACAGGGTTAAGAGGTAAGAAGATTCTGGGAAGATGGCGTCAACATGATAAAATTGACAGAACATCTAATGCATTTGAATATATTGAGAGGATATTTACCCACTTAGAGGAGGGTTAAGAAAAAAGTTATTAGTAAAAACATAGAAAATTATGCAAATGAACAGACAACTAACAACAATGACGATGATTAACTTCTAGAAAAACAAAGCATTGTGTGAAAAAGGAAAAGTAACCATTGTATATTACATAGCTTAGTGGTCAACAGGATTTATAGTCTTAATAATGTAAACACTGATTCTACAATTATGGATTAACCAAATCAGAAAGACTCAGGGATTGGGAGGAAGAGGAAGAATGTGTGTGTGTGTGTGTACTTGATTTCCATCTCTCTCTCATTTTGTTTTTATCCTTTCTGGTTTTTTCTCTGGTTACCTTTTTATTTTCTTTTTGAAAATGATGTATTTCCCAAACTCTCAATAATGCACATTTTATAGTCAGAAAATATCCCAATACAGGTTATTACAAAGAAAAGATTGGGAACCACAGGCATTTTCAGCTTCTCTTAATTCACCATGGACTTAGCATCTGTGAATTTTTCTAAATATCATTTTAGCTGACTCATTTCAGCATGTACTATTGGTTAGGCATAATGAGTTCCACAACATCACCTTGCTGTACAGTTTTTTTTTTTCATAGAATCATAGAACCTTACATTTTCATTTATCATCTTTCAAACCCAAGGGACTTCCAGAATTCAAGGATTTTGTGAAGTGCTCAGGCAAGTGTGGCTGAGGCAAGGTCTGTGAAGGGGAGCAATGTGTGGAGGACTAGAGTGCTTTGGAGTTCCTGAGAGGCAGAGTGATGAAACCTGCAAGGAATAGACTGGGAAGAGGAAACGAAGAACCATCTCCTGCTAAGGATGCCAAGGGAGGACAAACCTGTGTCAGACACCCTTGAGCCTACAGAATGAAGTTCAAAGTCCTTTAATCCAAGCTTCTTATATGCAAATGAATCGCCTGAACCTCTTCTTCTTCTTCTTCTTCTTCTTCTTCTTCTTCTTCTTCTTCTTCTTCTTTTTTTTTTTTTTTTTTAAATATTTTATTGATTTTTTTACAGAGAGTAAGGCAGAGGGATAGAGAGTTAGAAACATTGAACAGCTGCCTCTTGCACACCCCCTACTGGGGATGTGCCTGCAAACAAGGTACATGCCCCTGACTGGAATCAAACCTGGGACCTTTCAGTCCACAGGCTGACTCTCTATCCACTGAGCCAAACCGGTTTCGGCTAAAACAACAACTGTTTCATTATGCTCACCGATCCAGTGGATTATAAATTTGGACAGGGCACATAAGGGATGGTTTGTCCATGCTCTATGATGTTTTGGGCCCCAACAGGGAAGACTCAAATGGCTAGGGGGTGAAATAGGTGAAGTTTGAGAATCTACTACCAAAATGGCGTGTTCCCTGGCATGGAGGCCACTTGGTGGGCATGGCTGGAGATCTGCCCTGAACAGCGTCTCTTGGCTCAAGCACTCACACATGGCTACCCTGGCACGGAGAAAAAGGAGCTAACAAAGGGGCTTAGAGCTACCCGTTTCCCCGAAAATGAGACAGTGTCTTATATTAATTTTTGCTCCCAAAGATGCCCTAGGTCTTATTTTCAGGGGATGTCTTATTTTTCCATGAAGAAGACTACGGTACACATTTATTGTAAATGAAAATAAAGGAAATTTATTACCTGTATACGGTATGGTGGTAGTACAGTAGTTGTCAACACAAACCAGACAAACTGTGAATCCTACAGTATCAAGAATTTACTCATTTATTCAGTGACAATCATGTCATCTTCTTCTCTGTAAAAAAATCAATAAAATATATATTTTTTTCTTTTTTAAAAAAAGAAGAGTTCATCATCCTGGATTTTCACTGGACCCTAAATCCAATAATGGGTATCCTCATAAAAGAAAGGAAACAGAGATTCAAAACAGAGAGACCCAGCCTGACCCGTATGGCTCCATTGTTGAGTGTCAACCTATGAACCAGGAGGTCACGGTTTGATTCACATTGAGGCCCCAGACTGGGTCGTGCAGGAGGCAGCTAATCATTAATTCGCCCCCCCCCCCCGCCTCTATTTCTCTCTCCTCCCTTCCTCTCTGAAATCAAAACAAATGTTTATTTTTAAAAATATTTTTATTGATTTTAGAGAGGAAGGGAGAGGGAGAGGGAGAGAAACATCAATGAAGAGGGAGAATCACTGATCGGCTGCCTCCTGCACGGCCCCCCACTGGGCATGAGCCACAACCCAGGCCTGTGCCCTTGGCCAGAATAGAACCTGGGACTCTTCAGTCGGCAGGCCAACTCTCTATCCACTGAGCCAAACTGGCTAGGGCCAATAAAAGATATATTTAGAACAACAACAATAACAAAAACAACAACACAGGGAGACTCGAGGAAAAGGCCATGGGAAGATGGAGGGCAGCCCCAAGCCAAGGAACGGGAAGGACAGCCAGCAGCCGCAAGCCAGGAGGGAGGCAGGGAAGGATTCTCCCTCCGAAGGAGCCAGCGCTACTGACTCTTTGATTTCAGGCTTCTTGCCTCCAAACGGTGGGAGAATAAATTGTTTTTAGGGCCCACCCAGCTGGTGGTAATTTGTTACAACAGCCCTAGGAAGCTAATGAAGACAGAAATGGGTAGAAGACAGATATAGTGAGGCTGAAGGGCTGGAGGCAGAGGAGGTGAGGGAGCCTGCTCCCTGCTTACTCTCCCCCACCGCCTCCCGCTAATTTGGACTGCCATCCCATCCTGCCCACCAGTCAGGCCCCTCAGCCTTTTATCCACTTCAGGCCCTGATTTGGAGGACTCACTCCCCTTTCCACATCTCAGCACTTGCTTCCCTGCTGGGGCGACTTTAAAGAGCATTTTCTTGGGATGCTCAGAGAGGTGGTCTCGAGCTGTTGTGTATGCTTTCTCTCCCGCAGTAGTCAGTGTTTCCTCCCTCTCCTATCTCTCGCTGCCTTTGGAAGTGCTTTGTACACAGTGGGTGCTTAATGAATGTTATTTATTCTCTCTTCAGAGTCCCCTAACTATTGCCCTGCTCCTTCCCTTGAATGGATACCCAGACCTGTCAGAAGTGAGGATACTGTCTCCTGCTGCTCCTCTGTCCCCCTCTCACCCCTGGCCCCCCTGGAAACAAGTTCTTCAGAAGAACTTGGTAACATGCTCATCATTCCATGTGCCTTCTAGTCCTGCTCCCAGCCACTAACTTGTGTATAAACATGGATAAGTAACTGTACTTTCCTCTCCTTGGTTCCCTTTTGGGAAGGGTTGGAGTGGGTTCATTCATTCGTCCCTCCATTCATTCAAAACTTGTTTATTAAGACGGTATCACAAATCCTGCGAATTCAAGGGTAAACAAGAGACAGTTCATGCCTCCAAGGAGCTCAGGTTCTATCGAAGGAGGCAGAAGGAGAGGTTAAGGCCCCACTAGAATGGCACTGGGCAGGGGCTCCGAGGCTGGAGTGGCCAGACATCTGGGGACGGACGGAGAAAAGCATCCCAGGAGAGGTGACGAGGCTGCTTCTCTGGGGATCCTTCCAGGTTCCAGGTACAACAGGCTTTCCCTCTAGAGCAGGGGTGGGCCCGTGGGCCCTGTAAGGCCCCTGAAATCACTTGCTCTGGCTCTGCCAAGGCATTAGGGGTGAGTTAATTAAAAGTTTGACCAAACATAACAGGCTAATTTTTGAGCCGATAATTTTGTATGGCCCGTGAATGATCTTATAAATATCCAAATGGCCCTTGATAGAAAAAAAAAACAATCTTCTAAGAAACTGTGCACAAAGGAGCAGGCTCCGCTGGAAGGCGCCCCACTGGGAGGAGCTGCCGGGAGAACTGTGAGGGGTCGGTGCCAGCTCTCTGGGATTCCTTCCAGCTTTGGGATCCCAAGAGTCTGTGCCAAGGGGGGCCGGTGTCCCTTTTCCACATGAACTGGAGGAGAGCTGATTCCCACTTGAATACACTGGGAGCAGCAGCTCTGGGGTGGACCTTTCGCCCCAAAACCAGTTGAAACTCACACACAGACTCCCTGGGCCATCTGAGGTGACAAGCAAAAGGCCGGCAAAGGAAACCGCTCAGGTGTCACATGACTTTTATTCTTATCTCCCATCCATCATGGACAGTTAAGGATAGCACATGGGTCTGAGGATGTGTGTCTGCCCTCAGACACAGGGAGGAAGCCCCAGGTGGGGTGGCGCACAGTGGTTGACAGCAGACAGATAAGTCCGAGGGGTGCGACGACTAAAGGGAAAGCTGGGGGAGGGTGCGAGCTGAGGTCAGAGGAGAGCCGGGAATGGAAACCTGCCCATAGGACCCCCAGCTTCTCGCATAGAACCAGGCCCTGCTTTTCCTCAGGCGGCCAGCAGGGGGCAGCAAAGTGCTGGTGTGACAGCCCAGCCCCGCTGGAGAGCGGGCGGCCTCGGGGCTTGTTCCAGGTGGCCCGGGAGGGAGAGACGGAGCCTCTTGGAGAAAGGGTGTCTGTCCGATCCGGACTCCCCCGGGGAGGAAGCCCAGAGGATGGAAGAGCCAAGATTCCTGGGGCTTCCCAAGAAGGCAGGCACACACCTGGGAATCCGTGTGGAAGTCCCCAGTCTGCACTCTCCAAAGCGGACCTCTTGGTCTGTCTTCCCCTCGGCAGGGACCTCTGACCCCACATCCCAGATGGTCAGATTCCTTCTGCCTCTAGCTTTATGAAACCCAACCTACCCCTTCCTGGACCCAGTCCCAGAGGGGCCAGCAGGTCCCCTCCTCCTCTGACACCTGCCCATTTTAGGTTTCTCAGGTTTCTATTAATCCTGCATTCCTGCTCCCTGGCCCTTCCTCCTTCCAAGGCCCATCCGGCTGTTCCTGGGGCTCCTCGGGGGCTGGGATGGAGGTGGAACCCTCCGCTGCCGGCTCAGTGTGCCCTCCGGACCCAGAGGGGCAGACGGCAGCACACTCCGCGTGGCGATGGCCCTGAGCTGCCCCGTCCTCAGGGGCTTCCCCTCCCCCTGCTGCCCAGCTCTTAGAGATCAGCCTCCGATAAGCTTCTCAAGTCCCCGTTTCTGTATAAACTGTCCTGGGAAGAGAAGGGCTTGGAGAAAGGGATTCTGAGGAGCAAGACCAAGGCCTAGCCCAAGAGTGGCAGGGCCGGGGGGGGGGGGGGGGGCGCAATTCTGACCCCTCAGACAGAGGCAAGAGATTAGGAGAACAAAGGGCAACTGGATGAGGGTATCAGTGGAAACGGGTGTCCTGGTGCCTCCCCAGGCGCCACCCTGGTCATGGCCTTACTTCTTGCTGATAGCAACTGTGAATCACAGAGAGCGAGAATCACTCGCCTAATGCTACAAGCCCGGCCTCCCTGCTGTGTCCAGAGGTGAGACCCACCGAGCGGAAAGCTGGTAGCAGCCGTGGGAGGGGAGATGCCTGACCACCATGCAGCCTCATCAGCCCTCCCAGCCTGTCAGCTATGCCACCCTGGGCTCGGTTCCAAGCCCCCGGACCCCCTCTGCCGCGGGAGCGGGTGGAGTACCCCCTTTGTAGGACGACTGAAACGGATTCATTTAGGACCACACACAGTAGGCACCTCAGCCACGCTCACGGTGGCCTTTCTCTCACACACAAAGGCCACCGTCATTTCTTGGTTCCTTATTCCCTCCAATACCCAAGGTGCAATAAAACTTCTGCAATATTTATTGAAAGCTGGAAATAGGAAGGGTGGGGAGGGAGGGGTTGGGAGCACAGACAGCATCCGCAGCCATCCTCCCCACAGGCAAACGGGCCCCTTGGGCCAGGATAAGAGGTATCCAGAGGGAGAGGAATCCGCTCTGAACCTCCCTCACCCCACCCAGTAACTTTCCACTGGCCCCCGCCGGCTGCCTGCACGTGCTGGCTGCCTCGGCTGCACGCTTCCCGTCCCCGCTTCCCGTCCCCTCCCCAGCGGGGCCTGCAGGGGGCTGGGCGGCTGACGCATTCCCTGCCGCAGATCTCAGCCGCCCAGAGGCTGATAAGGAGCCCTGGCCGCCTCACGTGGGGCTGGCCCTGCTGGGCAGCTTCCAAATTAGGGAGATGAGGAGATAAGGAGTGGAGGGGGCTTAGGGACTCGGTGCTGAGTGGCCAGAGAAGCAAGGGAAAGGGACCTAGGCACAACCAACTGAGGCCTCAGGGGTCCTGGCGAGGGATAAACCGGCAAATGGCATGAGATGCGGGTGGGGTGAAGCGATGGGACGGGTGGCAGGGCCTGTGGAAGGGCTGGGGGTGGGTGTGTGGGGCAGGGTAGGATTCCTTCCCAGCGGGGCGGGCTCAGTCAGAATGACCCTTCCTCCCCCAGGACATGCAGTCCTCTAGGGCAGAGCCTCGCCCGGCCTGTGGGTGAGAGGAACAGAGCTCAGTCCTGCCAGCCCCGCAGGCCTCCCGGGGGGGGGGGGGTGCAGGCCAGGGTGACCCGGCAGGACTGCAGACCCCAGACCTCCCAGGGGCTGCCCTGCGCCCACCTCCCGCCCCCACTGCTCTGTCACGACCCAGGAGGTGGACGGCGCTGCCCTCCTACGCCTCTCTGGGTGCTCTTGGCCCCAGGCTCCAGTCCCTAGAACAAGCCGTTCGTCTCAGAGCGGAGAGAAGATGGGCGCGGCCTGGGGCAGCCATGCCGCCTCCCCGCCTGCCCTCCGCACCCTGCAGAGCACCCTCACCTCAACTCCCAGCCGCGCCCAACCCCCTTCCTTACAAAGCCTGACCTGGAGAGAGAGAGAGAGAGAGAGAGAGAGAGAGAGAGAGAGAGAGAGAGAGAGAGAGAGAGGAGGTGTCCTGGACACAGGACCGTATGCTGCCCGCCCCCCTCCGTCACACCACTGTGGCAGCCTTGGGGGAATCGCGGTGGGCGCCGGCCTCAGCCAGGCTCCCGGGCCTCTCCCTCTGAGGTCCTGCCGCTCTCCTCTCTCTCGTCCCTTGGGTCCTCCAACCCAGAGGAGCCTCCAGCCTGGACTGTCTCAGTCTGGGAGGTGTAACGGGGGAGAGGACGGCACAGGGCCGGGGTGACCTTGGTTCCGTGGGCCCCTCGGGGCATGGATACGAGCTGCAGAGGGTGAGGATGAGGTGGGCGGAGGGAGGGAGCAGGCTGGCCCCGGCTGGGCTGGCGGCTAGTTTATATCTGGGCTTACAGGGGCGCAGGGCGGCGGAGGGCAGCGCGGGGCATTCTCGGGGGGAGGGTGGTGGGAGGACTCCTCACTCCCGGCTGGTGCCAAAAATCTGCAGGAAGAAGGTGAAGATGTAGATGATGTCCAGGTAGATGTTGAGGGCTCCGAAAACATACTCCTCGGGGCTCAGCGTGTGGCGTCGGTTACCCATCAGCAGCTGAGTGTCAAACGCCAGGAACTGAGGGGAGGGGGAGAGAGAGAAGGAGTCAGAAGGCTCTGTCACTGTGACGCTGACCCGAGGGGCCCAGTGTCCCCACCCAGGCCCACCCCTGACTGTGTTACTATCGCTTGCTGCCTGGCTGCTCGGCGACCTTCCAGCCCAGCCTCTGGAACTTTCCCAGAACCGGGAACTTTCCCAACACCTCTGTCCCTAACTTAACACCTATTCACGGAGCACCTACTGCGCGCCAGGCACAGGGGCGCAGTGAAGAACAGAACAGACAAGACCCCTTACCGCACAGCGCTTCGAGTCTAGAGGGAAGTGGGTGTGAGTGTGAGTGCAAGCAAAGCGCCGGGTGCGGATCACAGGAACCTGGCCCGTGTGGGGGTGGCCGGGCGCCAGGAAGGCTTCCTGGAGGAGGGGGCCTTGAGGGGCCTTCAAGCTGAGTCCCCATCTTCTTGCCATTCCTTCCCCCCCACCAGGGCCCTGCTCTTAGAAGACAAATGAACGCTTCAAGTACTAGTGAGCAGGCAATGGGTATTTATTAGGGTGTTCCCCAGACATCAGCCTGCTTGGTCCTAAGAGTAGGGGTTCTGTGACTCCCAGAGAAAAACCACAGCCCAGAGACGCTAGGTACGTGCCTAAGGTTGCACAATTAGCAAATGGCAAAGCCGGGACTTGAACCTGAGCAGACCTCCTCCACAGCCCCCGTGCTTCGCCATTCAGCTCTGCTGCTGCGGACAGCCCGCGGGTGTGTGTGTGTGTGTGTGTGTGTGTGTGTGTGTGCCTCCTGCCGGGAGACAGGCTCTCCCCGGGCGCCCTTTTGGCCTCCAGGACTACGAATCGTTATTCCCCGAGAGATGGCTCCTCTGGGCCACCCTGCTGCTCCCCACCAGGCCTCCACTGCCCACCGCGACTCCTGCAGGCAGCTTTTCTCATGGGGTTCCTGCGGGCAGGGCAGAGCCCCGCGAGAAGGAGCCTATGACATCTGACAGGCATGCTGTACTTTTCTGGGAGAAAGAAGCCAAAAAGTTCCACCCGTGCCTCGAAGGTTATGAGCCACTGATCCACAAGGGATTGGAATTCTTCAGATCGATTCACATTCCTGCTAACTGAGCTGTGCCCGGCTCTCCCGTCACCTGGGCACGGCCCCATACTCCTTGGGCACTCTGGAACATGCGTTCCACGGCACCGATGCCGGGGCGAGGGCGGGGGCCAGCGCCGTGCTGAGAGCTGCAGCCGATGGGGGGCCCAACGGTCGCCTCTGGGGGCTCCTGGCTTAGTGGGGAGTCTGAGAGGATACAATAAAAATCAGTAAATGGCCCAGGCCGGTGTGGCTCAGTGGACAGAGCATCAGCCTGCGGAGTAAAGGGTCCCAGGTTCGATTCTCGTCAAGGGCATGTACCTTGGTTGCGAGCACATCCCCAGTAGGGGGTGTGCTGGAGGCAGCTGATGGATGATTCTCTCTCATCGATGTTTCTAACTCTCTATCCCCCTCTCTTCCTCTCCGTGAAAAATCAATAAAAAAATATTTTTAAGAAACAACGGTAAATGCCATAATTAGGGCTGACTGGGTAGGAGGAAGGTGTCCTGGGAGAGGTGACACTTCGCCGGGGCTTTGAAGCATGAGTAGGAGTTTGCTAGACGGAGAAGGCAGGGTATGATGGGTGAGGAGATGCAGCATGGGGAGAGCAGGGTGGAAGGAGACGGAGGGAGGGGCCAGCTAACACTTTACCCTGGAAACTGGGCCCAGCTCCATTCCCTTCGCCCCAGACACCGACTCCCTGACTCGAGGCCCCAGGCTCCTTGGAGTTGCTTTAGGTGCAGCCCGTGTGGACCCCACCTCCCTGACCATGGCCCCGGGGCACAGGGGGCGGAGGCCCTTCAGGGAGCAAGTCCAGCACGTGGGCCCCGAGGAGGGCCACCCTGGAAGGCGAGGAGTGGGGCCGGTGACGAATGCAGGCTTCAAAGTCAGACTGACTGGATTCTAGTCTTAGTTCCGCCACCCGCTAGCAGTGGGCCCGGGCAAGGCACTGCTCTCAGAGACAGGTGAGCGCAGAACACCTTTCCCGAGGTGGTTGTGACTGGGAGATAATGAGTGCAAAGCGCCTGGCGCGGCGCCTGAGACGTGGTGAGCGCCTAATGAATGGGAGCTGCTGGTGTGGTTTTATTGTTATTATCTGCCGGAGAGGTGCCCTCTTGAGAACATGTGTTCGCCGCTGCTGAGCCTCCTGCGTCTCCCGCGGCTCATTGAGGAGGCAGATATGTTCCTAGGAAAGCTGTGTGGCCTCCACAGAAGAAGAACGGGGAGCCATGCCCTGGGCCGAGAAGGCCCTGTTCACGCAGGCCGGCCTTTCTGGGCTCCGCGGCACTGAGGAAAGGGCACACGCGAGCCCAGGGCTGGAGCTGGAACACCTGGGTCTGAGTGCCGGGCCGTCCCTCAGTAGCCATCACCCGCGTGACCTCAGCACCCTCATCTACAAAACGGGAGGGTAGCAATGGCCCCATCTCCGTGTGGTTTGGAGGGTACATAAATGACAATGTAGGCAGCACCAGCTATTACTGTTCTTTAGGATCATCTCGCCCCATTCCACGCTCCTGAGTTTGATTTGGGTCCCCCCCCCCCCCAAACACTTTCCTTCAGCAGAGAGAACAAGGAGAGGGGCCGATCCAGTGCCACACGCTGCTAAGCAGTCACGCCTGCCAGCAGAAGTTAATAAACTGCTGATCTGACGTATCAATCAGTAGCTCGCTTGGTTGATTGCCCGGAGCCTGGTCACCCCTGGGTGAGCTAATGAAAATCAATCTCTCAGCTCCGAAGGCTGGGACCTGACCGGGTTTGGCGGAGGCTCCTCCAAGGAGCACTCACCCAGGAGGCCCCTGAGAGCCGCCAGCTGGCTCTTCTCTCGGAGAAAAGAGGAATGAAGTGATTTCTGCCCCTGCCACTGGCCGGTGGCCACGGATGCTTATCTGTGTTGGGATAGCCTGCCCCACATTCCACCCCACGGCCTGGCATCCCCCATCTCGGCAACCTCACGCCTGCGAAGCAACTGAAGCAATATTATGGAGCATCTACTATGTTTCAGGGAACTCGCCTTCAGAGAACTAGCAATCGGATGAGAGCAAAAGACATCACCAGAGATTGTTAGCAAGCATTCATTATAGGGGAAAATTACCCACCAATAATGCCCCTGGGTGACAGTAAGCATTGCTAACTAACATCTTGGTTGAGAGCCAGGTATCTTGGTTACAGTTAACATCTCAGCTGGCAGCCAAGATCTGAGCCGAGAGCTAAACCACGGGTCAACCACAGAGAGGGCAGCAGGCACTTGAGTTGGTAGCCAGCTGAAGACAAGAGCAAGTGGGATACGGGCAAGAGGCAGGGGAATTAGGCTGATGTCTGAAGAGTCCTTTTACACACTATTCTTTCATCTCATCTCACGCACCCAATTTGCCTGAGGAGGTGCGTGCTACTGTCACTATTTTACATGTGAGGGAAGGCGTCTCAGGGCAGGTGGCTGGCTTGCTGGCAGTCATTTATCCAGGGCCGCAGCCAGGTGACCTGTCTCATTCTGATGGAGATGGGGTGGAGGGAGGGAGGGGCGTGCACAGAGGCAGAGGATCCAAAGCAAACTTTCCAGGTTCACCCAGCTGGCCAGCGCTGGGCCTGGCCAGGGCCCCTGGCTACGCACTTGGGCTGACCCTGCTGTGACCAGGGCTTGGGCTTAGATCCATTGTTCTCCCAGGCGTGAGGCAGCGAGGGAGCAGGCCAGGGACAGGCCAGCTCAGAGGCACCAGCAAACAGGCCCTGAATACAAAACGCTGAGGCTGCAATGCGTTGAATCAGCATAAAAAACAACACACGGACCGTGTCCATCCCACAGAAAGGCCAGCAGGTGAGCACACAGCGGCAGGCCGAGGCTGTCCCCGTGGCATGGGTGCCCACCGCGGAACGCCGAGAACACCCGGTGCCATCAGTGAGGGCCGGGTGAGGAGCTGTGGGCGGCAGTTCCGGGACAGAGACAGCTCAGGGCCCGGAGCGCTGCAGGCTTCCTGGGGGGTGCAGAGAGCTGGGCCCAGCTGGCCCTGCCACCACCTTCGGGCTTGGGAGTGAGGCTGGGCTCTGGGGATTCTTCGGGAAGAAACAACGAGCCTCAAGCCTGCACCCTCCGTTGAGATGGGGGTCGGGGTGAGGGAGGGGAGGCGCCGAGTCCACGAGCTGCCTGGGGCCAGTGTTACATACTTCTCTCGTCTTCACTGACCTCGGTGTCAAAAACGTCGATACGGACAACTGCACGTAACCTGGGGCCTGGCATGCATCTCCAGAGGGGTCACCGCGGGGGCAGGGTCTGGCAGGCACGTGGGCCAGGAAGCCCGGCCCAGGATACAAGGGGAGCAGCGTGCAAAGTATATGTGAGAGAGCCGAGGGCGGTCTTAGGAGGAAGGGCAGGAGTGTGACGCAGTGTGCAAGCACATGGGCCGGGAAGTCACACAGGCCTGGGTTCAAATCTTGCCTCTGACCTTAGGCAACTGACCATTACTAACAGGTAATACTTATGGATCACCGATGATGTGCGGGGCACGCTCCAAGTGCTTTGCACATATTAGTTCATTTTAAAGTTACAACGACCTATGGAGTGGGGACTATTGCTATCTGCATTTTATAGATTTAAAAAAACGAAGCACAGAGACCTGACAGCTAAAATGTGGCAGAGAATGGATCTGAGCCCAAGCACCCTGGCTCCCAAATCCAGGGCTCCGGGTGGCAAGGTTAACATTTACAGTAAGGGTACACGCTACCACAGGAGACAGGAACATGCACAGGTTCTCTGTGCATGTTATCATGTGTTCTCTGTGCATGTTATTGTGTGTAATCATTACCCAGTCCTGTGAGAGAGTTCATATTAGCCCCATCTTAAAGATGAGGCACCTGAGGCAGTAACTTGCCCACGGTCACAGTGGTAAGAGGAGGAGCCAGGCCGTGGACGTGGTTTGGGTGGGAGAGCTGCCTCCCACACTGCAGGCTCCGCTGCCCCTTCTGCCAGGGCCTCTCCTGGCTCTGCGCTGCAGAGTGCCCTGCCTGTGAGCGCAGTGACTCCTCGCCTCCCCGCCCCTGCCCCTGCCCCTGCCCTGCTCCCCTGCTCCCCACGGGGCCTCTGAATCACCATCTCCCTCCGTCCTCCACCCCTGGGCTGGAGAGGGGGCTCTGGGTCTGGTTCCTGAGAGGTGAGGCTCTAGGAAGTGAACTGAGGTGAGGCCGGGGAGGGGGCACCTTTGAGCGGAACAATTACTGGTCAATCCCGCCTCCCCGCTGCCCTGGAGGAATCTGCTCCACTTCCCGGCATTAAAGGGGAATGTCCCAGCAATCGGACTCCAGGCATCTGGTGCTGGCCCGCACGTTCTCCCTGCAACCCCCACCCCCCCCCCCCCCCCCTGCCCCTGACCCCTCCTGACCCGGCCTCCCCCAGCCTCTGGCCTGTCCGCACAGCCTCTCACTCATCTTCCTTAGAGCAGGGAGATGGGGATGTTTCCCAGGGCCCCCGCCTGGCCAGGCTGGGCAGGCAGAGAGAGTTCTCATCACATTAGGCCATCACCTAATTTCTAAAACCCTCTGCCGAGCTTCTTCCGTGGGCCTGCGGGACAGCTCCTGATCTAGGTGGCTGGGACCCTCCCCGAAGAAGGACGACCTGAGGTAGAGCAACTGCCCAAGGCCCTGTGGGCAGGGAGGCATAATTAATGAGCTCCGAGGTGCCTCACTGCAAACCTGTTGGCCAGGCCCTCGGCCCCACCCGGCCTCTCTTCCCAGCCCAGCCCTCCTGCCGGCCTCAGCCCCTCCACCGTGCCCAGCCCAGCCCTCCAGCTGTCCTGCCTGGTTCTCCAGGAGCTTCTACAGAAAGCACCTGAGAGGGCACTAGAGGGGAGAGGAGGATGGGGCCACCCTGCGGTTAGTACCTTTCGGCTGACTCACCCACTTCCACGGCATCAGGGTCTGGCGCCCAATGGCGGTGGGTGGGGTGTGGCAGAAAACCCAAGGCCTCTTGAGAATGCACCAGAGCTGATGGGTGAGGCCTAGGAGGGGCTGCCTCTCAAGCTGGGCCACAACCCTAAACACCTGGGCTCCCCCCCACCCCCCTCCCAGCCCAGCCCAGCCGTGGCCGGCCCTCAGAAATGGGGAGGGGCTGTGATCTCTGGGAGAGAAAACCATTTGCTTCTCCCAACTTTGCCAAGGCTCAGGCTGGTGGGAGGGGGCTGGTGCTCACAGGAGTCTGGACCTCCTCTGACACTTGTCTCCACCCCTCCCTCAGCCTCTCCCTGGGGACATTTTTTCTAGCTGCAGAGCAGGGAGGGCCCCTCATGGTGCTGAGGATGCCCCAGGCTAGGCTAGGGGATGCCAGGCTGGGCCGCTGGAGAGAGAAGGGGTGCTGGGCGCTGGTTCTGGGGTGACCGCAGACTCCACAGGACAGAACTGAGGCTGGACAGAGGTCAGATGGAGGCCAAGGGCCTCCTGAGTTGGGAGTTAATGGGAAGGCTGGGTGATAGATCCTCCCTTCCTCCAGTTGATGGACAGACATAAACCCCACCTGCAGCTAGACATTCCTGAGCTCTGAACCACCAGTCAGCACCTGCCAAAGACCCTAAGCCCCGATTCCTAAGTCCCTAGGTCCCTAATCATAGGCCTTACATGAAACCACCAATCAGCATGTGCTGAGCCCTAAGCCCCGTCCCCTATCCTCCCCTTAAAAGTACATGGACCCCGGCCCTCGCCCTCGCTCTCTTCCTCTCTCTCTCTGGAAGCAGCTGGCTTCCAGTGGTACTCTTCTCTTCCATAAAACCTATGTCCTGGCATCCTGGTCTCCAGCCCTCACTATTTCTCTTTCACCAGGGACCTTAGTTCTTGTGGGCCTGGGCCTCTGAGGGCCTCTGTCCACCTGAAACTGAGGCGAGGGAGGGAACGAATCCAGCGAGTGTCTCTCCCCTCTCCCAGCCCCTCCCTGCCTCACCCCTCCTTTACCCCATGGAAATCCAGGGGACCTGCTGTATGTCTTCCTTCCTTTGACCCAACAACTGCGGGCAGGGCGGGAGCAGGGGGCCATGCACCAGGTTCCTATCCATGTTTACACAGCCCGAAGGATGAGCCCGGCCAGGGCCTTTGGTGTGTTGTCTCCCAGGGAGACATTAACGGGTAATTAATTAGCCCTGCGGTGCCTCCTCTGCTGTGACTCACTGTCAGCTGTGCAGCCTCTTCCTTTGAGGATGGCACCCCGCCATGCCTCTCCGGCGCCCCTTCATTCTGCTGTGCGCCAGACCCTGTTCTAAGCCCTGGGGAGGCAGCGCACACAAGCCAGACACAAGGCCCTGCCATGGAAGAACTTACATTCTGCCGGAGGGAGACACATGAGAAACAAACAAATCACAAAGATACGGAGTCTGTCAGAGGATGAGAAGGGCTATGGAGAGAAATAAAGCAGGGCAAGGAGTAGGGAGCAGTGTGTGTGTGTGTGTGGGGGGGAGGCAGGGGAGGAGGGGGAGGAGAGAACCTGTTTCTAGGCTGATGGGAATAATCCAGAAAGGGCGATACTACTGATGGGGAGGGGCTGGGGGGGTCAGTTACTGGAGAGACCTCTCAGCCCCCCCAACTCCAAGACAATAGGAGATGTCCCCTCCCCCCCCTCCCCTCTACCTCCCCTTCCTCCTCCGCCCCTCCACCACCCCCCCTCCTCCTTGGAGTTGTCTTCTTTGAGGGGGACCACGGGGCCTTGGAAATGGCACCAGCCTGGGCACAGGACACCGGGGTCCTGTCCTAAACCCGCCTATCCCTGGCACTGGGACTCGGTGCCAGCCCTTTAACACTCGGGCCCCAGGTGTGAAATCAGGCCTTCTAACATCAGCGATGCCCCTCTGCCCGGTGGAGGTAAAAACCCAATGAGGTAACAGGTGTGAAAGTGCTTTGTTGAAAGGTAAAGGGTGGAACAGATGGTTGGGTTGTTCTGATTATTCTAATAACACAAGGGATTAGTAAAAAAATTTAACGGATTAATGTTCATCCAACTCTACTTGTACCGACAGCCTCCCCACGAAGCTGACACACTCGTGACCTGATCCTCTGGAAGCCAAGTGAACTCCCCTGCCCTCTACCCATCATGCTCCGCCCCGCCCGCCCTCCCCCCTGCACTGACCCTCTTCCATTTGTCTCTGGCAAACCCTGGCTCGCCTCTGAGGCCCCAGCAGCTCCGTCCTCCCAGCGTGACCCTCCCTCTTTCTTTCCTCCTGGCAGGTCCCCGCCCCTTCCTCCGGGTCTGAACTTGTCTTCAGCGGGTACTGCCTGGAAGACAGAGGGCTGGTCCGGAAGCCGAGGGAAGTTAAGTGTTGTAGGGTGACACCATCCTGGTTTGCCCAAGATTTACGAGGCCCCCCAAGAAGTGGGGATGTCAGTGCTTACACTGGGACAGTTCTGGGAAAGCTGGTCACCCTCGTCTTGACCGAAGCCACCCTTTGCTGCTGCGCCATCACCTGCCAGGAAACCTGGGACCCCGCACTTAACTCCTTTAGGGTTCCGTTTTCTCATCTGCAGAAGGAGGCACCTGGAGTTTCACTAGATCCTTTTTTAGTTCCTTCCGGCGCTCCAGTTTTGAGCCTGGAGTCCTTTACTCATCGCACAGATATTCACTGAGTGCTGCCATATGCCACACACCCTGCTCTTCCCGTTAACTGTGGCCTCCTGGGCACACAGCACATTACACATAGTAGGTGCTCAATAAAGACCTGTGGGGATGAATGAACCAACGGACCACACCCCCATGCCTGCTTTGCCAATCTGTCCAAAACCTCTGCTCACGTATCTGACCCCCTCACTCCCCCGTTTCTGCTTGCCCGCTCTATCACCCTCAAGCCTCTGGGACCAGTGCCTACGCCCGGAACGCTGGCCACACTGAGTTGAGCGGACACTCCAGTGAGGGCGAGGACAGTCCGGTGACTGCTCCCGCTGCCAGGGGAAGTTTACCTTGGGCACCGCCACCCAGGAGATGTCACCAACATGAGTTTATCTCCGTGGCGGACCCTGGGGCAGTCACCGCCCCACCTGCCACCCCTTAGAGCTCCTCTGAGCAAAGGGTCAGCACCCAGGCTTGCTGCAGGTGAATGTCTGCCCCGGGTCACCTTCTGTCCCCTGGGCACCTGCCTCCAGCCACCCACTCTGCAGCCAGGCCACCCAGTTCCGGGTCTGGCCTTCCCACTTCCTTGAGTGCTGGATGACCTTGGACAAGCTATTATCGTCTCTGAGCCTCGGCTCCTTACCTGAGTTTTGTTAACAACAGAACTTATTTTGCAGAGTTACGGCGAGGAGGGCGTGTACCCAGGGAGCGTCCAGGGGAGAGGGGAGCCAGTGCTCACTACACGTGAGCTGTGATTGTGGTCACCCGCGCCCCCTCGCTGGGTGGGAAAAGTCCAGAATAAGCTGAGCCCGAGTGCCCCTCTCACTGGGCGCTCAGAACCTCCTGTGCCCCGATAGATTCCCCGAGGAGAGTGGCCACTAACTGAGTCCAAGGAGCCAGGACCTTCACCTCCCACCCCATCAGCAGCCCTGGTTCTCCCTGACGCCAGGGGCGTCTTCCCAGCTCTTCCAAAGCTTCCATCCTGCTGCTCCCACCTTCCTCCTGCTCTGCCCGGACGGGCTGGTCTGAGACCAGAGGGAATTGCTTGACCTCAGCACTGAGCCCTGCTCGGCCCCAGGCACGTCCCGCGGCTCAGGGCGGACCGTGAGAAAGGCAGAGAAGACGGAGGCCTGGGGAGATGATCCGGGGTGGGGCCCCGGGGAGCCACACTTACCAATGTAAACACGCCTGCTCCCAGCACGGCGTACACTGCGTGGAGCCAGGGCACCTACGGGGCAGACAAACAGCGGGCTCAGGGATGGCAGATGGGGCGGAGGGGCAGGGAGGAGGGCTCAGTCCAGAGCATGGGGGACGTGCGTGGAACAGACCTTCCTAGGGGGACCCTCCCTCACTGCCCCCAACCCTCCCCAGATGTTCCTAAGAAATGCCAGGTCCTTAACAGGGATCCCCAGTTCTCTCTGTGTGTCCAGGGTGGGCAGGGGAACCCCAGGCTAACAGTGACCCTGGAGGGCCCAGCAGGGAGCGCCCCACCTGACCTGCACCTGTTCCCTCCGTACTACCCCAGGCTCTGGCAGCACCCAGCACCCAGGGACTTCCCGTTGGCCTGTCATTCTCCCAGCCTGCGCGCCTCCTCCCTCCCTGCCCTGCACAGTCTGTCTGTGTCTGCGGGGAGTTCGCAGGTTCTGTCTGTCTGGTGAGGGGCTGGGTGGGAGGGGACAAAGACTTGAACTCAAGGGTGAGGTGGGGTCCATGTGGGATTCCCGCCGGCAGTGCGGGACCTGCGGAGGCAGGTACCACAGCCCTTCCCGCTCAGCCCTGTGGAAACCCTGTGCGAGGCACCGCATCCCAGAAGATTCCAGGAAACACAGGCATCCCAGCTGCCTGACAGGGTCAATAAAGGGTTCTTTGAAGCTTGGGGCCCCACCCTGTACCCCCATCCTAGATACACAGAGGGCCCCAGGCCAGCTCTGGCCCCTCCCTTCGTCAACCGTCAACCGGATCCTGGGAAGAGCCAAGGAGTGCTAGAGCCGCTCCAGCTGTTCTAGGGGCAAAGCACTGGGGGGCTGGGGGAATGGGGGTGAGGAATGCTGCTCCCAGCCTGGCAGAATAGGGGTGGGGCTGACCGAGTACCAAGAGGAGGAGGGGTGGGTGTAAGACTGAGGGGCCCCCCTCCACAGGGTCCAATATTTCAGCTTCTTCTCTTGGGTTCCCAGGATCAGAACCTCAAAATGGGTCACTGAGGCCTGGGAAGTCCTAGTTGGGTATCCCAGAGCAGGCAGGGAGTTTGGCTGAGATTTGGCTGCCCCATGGATGTTCCAAGGGGGTGAGGACAGCTGCGTGTCGGACCCTCGCCTGCCTGGCTGCCCCGATCTGTCCCTCCGCACTTGGCTGATCCCCAAGAGTCCCGAAAGGCTCTTCCCCGGGACCCCTCGGGGTCTGGTGGCCCCCCGGAGCTCAGGAGCACCCTTCCCTGCCACGGGTTTGAATGCTCTGGGCACCCTCCCCTCCAGCCGCCCCTCCCCCTAGAAGGGCGGATGGGGAAGGTGAAGCCGGATGTGGCTCATGGTGCCGGCAGGCGCCCAGGCCTGCTGAGAAAGGCCTCCTTGTTGGTTTGCTTACGCTGCCAACAGGCCCCGGGCAGGTGCCAGGAGGGGCCGGTGAGCCTCTGGCTCTGGGCCTTCCGGGGAGGGTGTGGGAGGAAATGGCACCCCCCGGCCGGCAGGCTCCCTCCCTCCCTCCCTCCCTCCCCGAGAGGCCCGCTGAGCCCCCAGACCAGGCATCTTCAAACTATGGCCCGCGGGCCACATGCGGCCCGCAGAGGAGTCTGATCCGGCCCGCCAGGTTTTTTGGGCAGTGAGCGCAGCCGAGGTGTTACAGTAGGAATTAGTAGTTCATATAGTCCGGCCCTCCAGCTCTCTGAGGGACCGTGATCTGGCCCCCACTTTAAAAAGTTTGAGGACCCCTGCCCCAGACTCACGTATTGGAAGGGCAGGAGGATGGCCAGGATGAGCCCACTGAAGAAGAGCGTCATGAGCAGCACGAAGAGCACGCCCTGGCAGGAGGTGAAGTCAAACTGCAAGGATGGGAGTGGTCAGCGGCTGGCGGGGGCCTGTCCGGCTCCTGCGGACCAGCATCCCTTCCCCATCCCCGCTCCCGCTCCCGCTCCCAGTGGCCTCCCCGGGCCCCTCTCGTCCCCTTTGTCTATCCCTGGAGGCCCCGCCCCGCCTGCCTCCCGCGCCCCAGGGCTGACCTTGGTCTGGAAGCTGAAGATGGTGACGGAGAGGCAGACGAGGGCCGTGATGCTCAGGCACAGCAGCACCGAGGTGGTGTTGTAGTAGCTGAGGGCACAGGCGGGGGTCAGCCAGCTCCCACGGCCTTCCGCCCAGGCCCAGGCTCCTCTGCAGCCCTGACCCCGAGAGCTCTCGCCCCTACCCTCTCTCCTCTCCAAGGGTTTTCCTTCTCCCTGCTTCCTGCTCCCTTCTCTCCGGCCCCCGAGCTCCCAACCGTGTTGGAAGGATCTCGGAGAGGTGGGAATGGGGTGGGGAGGGGGGTTTGTGCTATTGCCTGTAGGTGGGAACTTCCATAACCGCACGTTCGGGGTCTTTTAAGCTGCAGCCTGACGGGTCACCTTGGTCTCCTCCATCCCCACCCCTCCCCACGGGCCTACAGGTCCCAGGGGCACCATCAGGTGGAGCGCACAGGGAGAGGGCTCCAGGCCAGCGTTTCCTGCCTGTGCTCTGCGCCCTCCCCATGCTCCCAAGAGGATGGAGTCGGGAGCATTTCCACCCGCCGGGTGGCGAGTCCCAGGCTGTAAGCCTGGCCTAGGGCCCCTATGGCTCCCTGCCCCCTGTCCCCTTTACCTGGACAGCATCCCAGTGAGGTAGGCCATGGACAGGGTCTGAAAGGAAAAGCAGAAATTCCACGACTCAGACTTTGGGGCCAGACACCTTCCAGGTCCAGCCTGGGTGTCCATCCCTCAACTCTGAGTCGACCTCACTCACACGGTTTACCTCGAGGAGTCGGGCCCGGCGATGCAGCTTCCCAACAGGCCTCGTGCCAGCTGCCTTTCCTTCAGTGGCAGCCCTGCTCTGCCCCCTTCCTGAGCCCTCCCACCCCTCATTCTCCGGAGCTCCTGGACGGCCCATGCAAACCTCTTACACACAAAACCGCAAAGAAGAGAGACAGCGGATGGAGGGGGGGAAGGAGAGACTAAGTCCGTTTGGAAAGAGGGTGGGGTGTCTTTGGGCCTGTCCAGTGGGGCTCAGTGGTTGAGCGCTGACCTATGCACCAGGAGGTCACGGTTCAGTTCCCAGTCAGGGCACAGGCCTGGGTTGCAGGCTCGATCCCCAGTGTGGGGCATGCAGGAGGCAGCCAGTCAATGATTCTCTCTTATCATTGATGTTTCAAACTTTTTCTCCCTCTCCCTTCCTCTCTGAAACAAATAAAAATATATTTTAAAGATAAGAAGTGGGGTGAAAATACCCCTCTCCCCCAGCGGCCTCACATTAGACATCCCCAATCTAGACATCCTGGCCTTGGAGCCCACCTCCCTCCATCCCCACTCAGCACCTGCCCTCAGCCCCCCGGATCACTTACAAAGACGGTCAGAAGAATCATGTTCCAGGGGAAATATCTCCTGTAAGGCAAGCCACTGGATTCAGAAGAATGGGGTGGGGTGGGGAGGGGGTGCCAGCAGCTGCAGGCTGGGTCACCCCTGCAGGGACAGGGGTCTCTGCCCACCCCCATCTCCACTCTTTGGAGGCTCTTTCTTTAGCCACATTTCCATGTGCCATCTGTCTGTCCTCCCTCCGCCCACCTCAGAGGTAGTAAGTAAAGGAAGGGGGTGCAGCCCTACATGAAGGAGCCCAGAGAGGGGTGAGGCCTTCTGAGGGGGGCACAGCACACTGGTGGCAGGCAGGCCTGGGGTCAGAATGCCCAAGTCCTGCTCACGTTTCCACAAGTTGCTGCTCTTCAAGCCATCATCATACCTAGGTCCAGAACAGCAGGCCAGGGTCATGTAGGTCGCAAAGAACACAACGCTGTGAGAGACAGATGAAGGGGGAGTGAGCAGCCCACCCCCACCCCCGTTCCCTGCCTCCCTCCCCTCCCCAGGCCTCTCCATTCAGTCCCTTGGACTCCACAGTCATCCCACTCTATACCCCCACAAGGCACCAGGCAGGGTGACGGGGACTGGGGTAAGCTACAGTCATCCTAGCACTTAGAATGGACAGGAAGGTGGTTCAGTTCTAAAAGAGACAGGGGATGGAAAGAGCCTGCCTCTGTACATACTTGGGAGCATGGGACAGCTGATCCCCACCCAATGTGGTCTCCCTGGACATCAGCTTATTACTTCAGAGGGAAAGCTCATATGTACTGTGTTCTATGTGCCAGGCAGAGTGCCGTGTGCTTTATGAAAATGAAGTAATCTCCTGTCTTCTCTGTGAAGCATGCTTTTTTTAAGTTAATCTTCAGGCAAGGATTTTTCCCATTGATTTTCAGAGAGAGGGGAGGAAAGGGTAAGGGGAAAGGGAAAGGGAGGAGAGAGGGAGAGAAAAAAACATTGATGTGAGAGACACATCGACTGGTTGCCTCTGGCACATGCCCAGACTGGGCCGGGCATTGAACCTGCAACCCAAGTACGTGCCCTTGACTGATTTAAAACCTCGACTCTTCGGTGCATGGGCTGATGCTCTGACCACTGAGCCATGCGGGCCAGGGCAGCATGCTTTTCATCGAACAGCTGAGGCACAGTGAGGTCAAGTGACTTGTCCAAGGTCATGCAGCTACCACCTGGCAAAGGCAGGATTAGAACCCAGAATCTCTGGCTCTAGAGGCCCAGCTCCATGCTGCCTCCTTCAGGCCCTTCCAGCCCATAATGACCTTGGGAGATACTTTATTGTTGGTCTACCTACCAGCAGGGGCAGGGCCCTTGTCTGTCCTGCCAGTGCCTGGCACAGGCAGGAGGCACCTGGGGCATGGGCTAAGCCCAGGGGGAGACTGGCGGGGAGCTCAGGCACAACCAGACAGGGACTGGGGATTGGGATTTCCTGGAGAGCAGCGGACGTGGAGGCCAGTCCAGGAGGTGGGAGAAGAGGTGAGGACCCAAGGGTAGGGCGTGCTCACACCTACCTAGATCGGTGCCACCACCAATGTGTGGTCTCCAGCACCCAGAAGGTTCTCAACAAGGTTCCTGCCATCCTTCCCACCCCCCTCCTGGGTCCTCTCACTCATCCCCACAGCAGCAATTCCAACCCTTCTCCCCCGCCCCGAAACCTCTCGGGCCCCCCACTCTTGGCCTGGTCTGGCCTGAGACGTCCCAGGAAGATTTAAGGTGAGGTGAGGCTCCCTTCACTCCCTGCCTGCCACCAGCAGCCATCATGTCCTGCGTCCATGTGCCCGTCCCCCTGTCTCTCCTCCCATCCAGGCCAATCCCTCAGGCCTGGGCTCTGGGTCCCACACCCTCAACGGCGCTGCCATCTCTATTTCGTAAACCTTTCTACCGCCACCTCTCCGCCCACACAAACCTCCTCAGCTGTGTTCCATCTTTCATCAACGTCTTCCCTAGTTTTAGCTGCGGCCACCTTAGCCAACTCACAGCCAAGCTTCTTGAAAAAGTTACTTCTTCTCACTGTCTTCTTCTCCACCTCCCGACCACTCCCCAGCCCAGCAACCCTGCCCCCACGTCACTTAACACGAGGACTTTGTTTGGTCCAGCGGACACTCGTCAGCCTGCCTCTTCCCGGACCTCCACAGCATCTGCTCTCTTCGCCATTTCCCCGGTTCCACATGGTCCACACGTGCTCCCTCCCTGCCTCCCTGCCCCCCAGTCTCCTTCAGAGACTCTCTGACCACGGCTCCTTCCTCCAGAGCAGAGGGTCCCTCCACGCTCTTCCCGGGCGCTCACTCACCCACAGGACTTCCTTCGTTAGGCAAATGCTCACGACTCACAGACCTACATTTCTGATCTAGGTTTTCCTTCTCAACCAAAGACCTGAGTACCCAACTGCTCACGGGGCAGACATGGCTACCCCAAAATGCACCAAACTCAACAGAGACCCGTGGTCGGCCAACTGTGGCTCGCAAGCCACATGTGGCTCTTTGGCCCCTTGAGTGTGGCTCTTCCACAAAATACCATGGCCTGGGTGAGTCTATTTTGAAGAAGTGGTGTTAAAATAAGGTGACCAAAAGTGGGACGTCTGGTCACCTTATGTTAGAAGAAGTTTAAGTTTTAAAAAATTGACTCCAAAAGAAATTTCAGTCGTGTTGTTGCTATTTGGCTCTGTTGATTGAGTTTGCTGACCACTGGGTTAGACCCGAAGGCGCTCTCTTCCCTGCTCTTCTCCGGCATCCCCAGTGCAGAAGACATGCCCCCTCTAAGTTTCCCAACCAAAGCCTCAGCACCACCCCTGACTCTCACTGCCATGCCCGACAACCACCCGGACCTGTTGATCCTCCTACCCAGGCAGCTCTCAGATCTGTCCCCTTCTCTCCATTCCCTTTGGCGGGCCCCTCTCTGCCTCTGGTCCCCCTGCCTCCAGTCCTGCCTCCTTCCCTCCAAGCTGCTGGCTGATCCCATCATGGGGCTTCCCTGCTTAAAATTCCCAAAGACCTGGCAGTGCCCTGCCTGATGCAGCCCTGCCTACCTCTCCAGCCCACCCCTCAGCACGCTCCACCCCCGCCTTTCCCCTCACCCCCCTCTGCCCCTCACTCTCCGCTCCTGCTGGAAGGGACCAGCTGGCAGGGACACTGGAGGCCTGGGTCGGAGGGGCTTCCTCTGTGTGCCACGGGCAGACCTCAGCCGAAGCCCACATCCCACGGGCCTGCTCCTCTGAGAGGCCCTTCTAGCCCAGGGCCTGGCACTGGTGAGGCGATCTTTAAAGAGTTGTGGGTGAGATGCAGGACAGGGAATGTGGGGTTGAGACACGCCTGCTGGATTTGGTGAACACGTCCTGCTTCGTGGAGGATCGCTGAATCTCCTGCCCCAGTTGAGAAACACGCCAGCGTCTGCCCTCTCTGGGACTCCCTTCCGTCATTAGCCAGTTGCTTCAGCGACACACGTAGTAACGCCTTGTCTACGTGCGTGCTGGGTGTGGGTCCTGTCCCCTGGCCAGAATGGAAGCCTCCGAGGGCAAGGGCCCCGTCTTCCTTCGCTCTGGTCCACAGCTCCTCAACCCCGAAGACCGGAGGTCAGGAAGAAGGGGCGAGGGTGCAGCCCGATACATTCACATCCCAGCTCTGCCACTACGATCACGTGACCACGAACCAGTGAACGGCAGAGCCCCCGTTTCGTCCTTTGGAAACAGGAACATTGGTACCAACTCCCTGGGCTGCGGGGATCGGATGAGAGGATGCACGTCGAGCATTCAGCACCCGGCCTGGCGCGAGTGAGGACTCAGGACAGGAGTTGTTATTACTGTCATGTGATTGACAGCTCCCAGGCTCCGGTCTCTGCCTCTTGCTCTTCTGCCTGGTTCCCCCAATCCCCTCCCACTGCTCTTCCTATTCCCACTGCCACGGCTCAGAGGGAGCAATCAGACAATAAGGCCAGAGCTCACTGAGGGAGATCACTGGGCCCGGAAAGCTGTGAGGGGGGAGAGGAGTGCTAGGAGGCTGCCCTCCCAGGGGGCAGAAGATGAGTCACCGGAGGGAGAGAAAGGCTGACTCGTGTGGCAGAGCCTGGGCCCCGGGGCCTGGCCTGGCGCCATGGGCTGTTTACAGAGTGTCAGGACAGAGGAGTGCAGCTCAGGTGGAGGCCAGCTCTACGCCAGCATCCCTGCTCCCCTGTCCTGAGCCACAAGCGAGCAGGGGGCGGGGGGAGTGCGGGGGCAGCAGAGCGGGAAGTGTGGGAGCTCTGCAATCAGAAAAGCGAGGCTATGTGGCTTCAGAAGCAATAACTCCCGAACCTTATTTCCTCCTCTGTAAATGCGGATAACGATACTGTCCGCCTTGGTGGGTTTGGTGTAAGAATCAAATGAAAATATCTGTAAAGTACTTAGCACAGAACCTCACACTCTGAGAGAGAGAGAGAGAGAGAGAGAGAGAGAGAGAGAGAGAGAGAGAGAGAGAGAGAGAGAGCTGTTGTAGTCTTAAGGGCTTAGCATGCTGCAGGAGGTGAGATTACCAGGTCTCAGACCAGGAGGCAGATGGGGGTGGGGGGAGGGGCAGGTGAGTGGTGTTGAGGGTGAGGAGGGGGCAGGCAGGCTGCTGGTCTGGAGAGAAGGGCACAGCATGTGGCGGGATGCTCAGGTATCTCGAAGGCACTTGACGGCCCTGAGAAGCACAGGGCCCATGCCCATGCCCGCTTCCTATTTCTCCCCCCCCCCTCCCCACCGCCCCCCTCCACCCTGAGCCGGGGAGAGCATCTGTTTCTGCCTTGAGCTGTTGAGGAGGCCTTGGTACAGCTCACCACCTGGAGGCCGGGTACACAGGCCCACACTCAGGGGGTGGACTCTGCCTCAACTTCCGAGGCTGTCTGCCCCCTGCCACCACTCGCTGGGGGCACGGTGGCCTGCAGACCCTCCCGCGGAGGGCCTGGCGAAGGACCTGGGGACTCTGTTCCCTTCCTCGGGGCACCGAGGCTGCCTGGCAGTGCTGACGTGCCGGGAGCCATGCCAACCCGCTGCGTGTGCCGCCCGGGCGCCGTCCCCGGGGCCTCATTAGCGTCACCACACAGGGCCTCCCGGTTCCCCGAGACGCTTGCTCCTTCCTGGCCTGCAGACAGGCCCTCTCTCCGGCGCCCCCAGAGCCTCCTCCCCTGGGACCCCCAGCTTGATGGAGACATCCCTTCACGCCTCTGCTCCTCTGAGGAGCCCCGGAGGCCAGGAGTCCCCCTCTGGTCAGGTCAGCCTTTGGCTGGCCTGCATAAACCCGAGGTCCAGTCCGGGACTGCTCGTGGCGTGGTTGACCCAGCAGGCTCAGCTGAGCCCACGGCCCCACCTGCTCCCTTTCAGCCTTGGACAGCCCTAGCGTGCAAGCTTCTTGGCCAGGCGTTTGGAGCCTCCACCCCATAAGACATCCTGGATTCCCCCACCTGGAGCCTCTAGCCCTCTGACAGTCTAGTACCAGGCTCACACCTTCCCTCGTCTTCTCCTCTGCCCGCCACTTTTCCATGTGTTGCCTTGTGCTGCCCACTGCGCTCGCCAGCAGCCCCAGAATGGAGCTGGGCTCCCAGCAGGTGCTGAAGGAACCGCTAGTGAGAGAACTGTGCTGGGTAACTCCTTCTTTGCCCAGAGAGGAGGGTCAGAATCAGCTACACCGTCAAACCTCTTCTCTCAAGTTATCTGCCACACTCCAGGAGCTGAGTGGCTTGAAAGGAAGGGAGTCTGCCAAGCAGAGGGATTAAGAGCACACGCCTCAACCTGAAGTTTGGGTTTGAATCCCAGCTCGACCACGAACTAGCTGTGTGACCTTGGACGACTTACTCAACCTCTCTGAGCCTTAGTTTTCTGAGGCAATCGTACCCTGCAGATTCGAGGAATGAATTCAATACCATGCATCTGAGCACACAGAACAATGCTCATCCCTTATTAGGCACCCTATAATTAACAATTAAATTAGTAAGATTTAATAACAATAGTAAGAGTAGCAACATTATTATTAGTGTGAGCAAAGGGGTCCCACTCCTCCTTCTCTACAGAGCCAAGGTCTGAGTCTCTCCAGCATGGCCCCAGCCCCACCCCGCCCTCCTTGTGCGGGTAGAACCTGTGCCTAGCTCCTCCCCTTCTCCTGAACCTAAGCACCTCAGCAGGGCCTTCTGGCCTCACACATCCTGCGGGGCGGGACGAGGCCATGGGCTTGTGTTCTGTCAATGGCAGAGATTTCCCACTCTGTGCCACTGAGGGTTCCCTGGGAAGGGGCCTGGGGACCGGGGGTCTGGGGTATACTCACTAGGATGCCCAGTACCAGCCTGGGTTAGCCTGGATATAGTCCTTAACGGGGTCACTGCAGAGGGAGGGAGGGAAGAAGAACAAACATTTGTCTCTATTTCTGGTTCGACATCAGCACTGGCCCCCGACCCCCACCCCAGTTCACAGGACCTGAGAGGAAGAAAGGAGGCATGCAGCCCGGTGGCTCAGGAAGCCCAGCCACAGTCCCAGGCTGGGACTCGGAAGTGCTGGGTGTGGGCGAGAGGACCTGAGAGGGACCCCGAAAAGCACCAGCCTCCCCCCGCCCCCCAGGGAGGGCTCCTGGGCGTGCACTCTCTAAGGTTCTCTCCAGCGAGAGGAGGCCCACTGCCCCGCAGCATCAGTCCGGGTGCCCCCCCACCCCAGGCCTGGCCACGGCCAGCCCCCAACAGGTGCTGGTTTCCATGCCAACTCACCAGAAGGTAAAGAGAGCCACGACGCTCAAGGTCACCAGCAGCTGGACCAGCAGGATAGTGTAGACCTGGGGGTGGAGGCAGGGAGGCTCAGGTCCCCAGCGAAGCTCAGGGAGGCCGCAGAGTCCCTGTGACTCAATCTCCTCCCCAGACCCACATCCTGTGCCCCCTTCCCTCCCCCAACTCTCCCCGTCCTCCTTCTTGAGGGTCCTGGGAACAGATCCAGGACCCAGTGAAAAGAGTAAAGATGGTCCAGAACCCACACCCAGAGGCCAAGGGGCCTCTCATATCTGCAGAGAAGAGACGACATTTTAGGGGTGGCAGGGCCAGTGGGGGGATCTAAGGAAGTACTTCCCAACAGCTGGCATCACGAGGGAGGGACAGACTGTGGCCTCTGCCGCAGAGCTCCCCACCCCACCCCCGGTCCTTCCTGGAGGGCTGGGGAGCGGCAGTTACCTTTCTGATGAAGACTCGGCGAACTTGCTGGTCATCCCAGCTGAAGGTGGTGAAGAGCTCATGGTCTCCGGCGGGGAAACGGCCCTCGTAGCTCGAGCCGCTGTCTGGTGGGCAGGGGAGGGCCGTGAGGGCTCCCGCACCCATACACACCGGCCCAACAGCCACTGCTCAGAGCTGCCGTGTGTCCAACTGGCTCCCCGGACCAGCCGAAACCTTTCCCTCCAGCCCCACGCTCAGGCCTGGCACCCCTTCGTCAGATCTCTCTCCCTCACTGCTGCTCAGGCTTCTTGTTCTGAGTCCTGAGAATGAACTGCCATCTCCCTGCCCCTTCCCTCCACCTTGGCTGGGGCTCTCTCTCGAGATGAAGCTGTGCCATACAAATTCGACCCTCCCCTCTAGGTCTCCCCACTGCTCCCCTGGACATGCGGGCTTCCCTGTGGCAAAGAATCAGAGTCGGACAGACATAACCTCAGGACTATCTAGCACATCTCAGGGTCAAGGGTCCTGATCCCAGCTTGCTCTGAGGCCCTTGGGGTGGAAACTGGGACCTGTTGGATGGGTGAACCCGCTGGGAGCCAGGCCTGGGGGAATCCTGGAGGGGGCATAAAGCTAGGACGGGGCAAGAAGTGGGGTGTGGGTGGGAATGAAGTGGGGTGTGGGTGGGAATGAAGTGGGGTGTGGGTGGGAATGAAGTGTCGCAGGCTGGTCCCAGAACTCAGACTTTCCGAAGAGCGTGGACTCCCTTGTCAAACAGACCCACACGTGGCTCCTCCTCTAAGACTGTGTGACCTTGAGCAAATGACCATCCTTCCCAAGTCCCTTCCATGAAATGGGTCAGTGAAGGGATGAAACGAGATAAAAGTGATGGCCCATGGCTCTGGCATCACCAGAGGAAAGGGTATCTGCCTCAAGTCCTGAAGAACGGCATGAGTTATCCTAGCAAAGAGACAGGGAAATGAGTCCCTGATGGGGACGAGCCACCCTCTCCTTTGCACCCCTCGTCTGGGCCATTCCTGAGGCCTCACGTGCCCCCCGTGTTCCCCTTCACGGTCTCCATCAGTTCTCCATGTTATTCCCTCCAAGGTAACAGCCTCCATCTTGGTCTTTCAAAGGCGACCACAGCACTGCCTTGCTTCAAGCTCTTTGACAGCTCCCCACTGCTTTTTACTCAAGTTCAAGCTCCTTAACAAAGCCGCCCATGAGCCCCCAGCGCCCCCCACTGCATATTATTTATTCCCTCCTCCTTTTCTGCAGCCTGTTTTCTTCAGCCATGCGTTCTCTTGCTACTGGGCACATCCCATTCCTTCAGCCTGGAACACTCATTTCTCTGCCTCTTTACTGGGAAAACTCATGCTGTTCTTCGGGACTCAAGGCAGATACCCTTTCCTCCAGGAAGTCTTCTGTGATAGCCAGGCAGGCGAGGTGAGTGCCCAGGCCTCTATCACTGCGTCTGTTGAACTGTATGGTAGTTGTCCATCAACTCGTCTGAGCTCTGTGAGGGCAGGTCTTACAAATGGATGCATCCCCAGAAACGAGCTCAGTGCCAGACACAGTGCCTGGCACACACTTAGTAACTGCCTTCCTGTCCTGACAACTGCTTGGAAAATGTTCTTTAAGGCAGCCAGTCCTGGCCACCAGGAAACGGGCCAAGAGGAAGGGGAGAGAGGTGGGCCTATTGCAGGCCTGGGGCCTGGAGACCCTCCCTCTCTCATCCTTCACTTCCTCTTCATGTTCTTTCTGTCCGCACCCCCCCACCACCACCACCACCAAGGTGCCACTAGCCAGGCCCTGGAGGGGGAGAAAAGAAGAGAGAAAGCACCCTGTGGGTATCTGAGGCGGTGAGAAGGGCTCCCCAAACACCAGAGTTTCATTACCATCCCAGTTGGACACAAGCACGTAGCTCTGCTTGGATTTAGGACGAGGAGCTTTGTGAGGAGTGGTGTGGACCATGGTGACTACTCCTTGCGAGTAGAGTCTGTCTGAGGCATTGTCCCTGGGAACCCTTCTAGAATTCTGCTGGGGGTGGGGGAGGGGAACTGCCAGGATGGGGGAGGGGGGTTGAGCGGCTACTGAGGAGGCTGAGGGGGCTGAGGAAGATTTGAGAAGGGGCCTTTCCTTATAGCGTGTGGGAGCTATATGTTCCCAGCCCTGAGGCAAAGCTCCCACCGGCTGCTCCACTTAACAAAGGGGCTCCCACCAGCTACCATTCTGGCGCTGGGAGTCTGCCTATAATTATGCCTGGTTGTGAGGGGCACTGAGGCTGTCACCCACACACCCGCCCACATCATGCCCCCAACAAGGGCCTGGGGAAAGGGAGAGAGACGGGAGAGTCATGGGTGCAGTGGATCCTCAAGTCTCTGGCCCCCAACCCTCCTAGGCCCTCCTTGGTGATGTGTCCCCACTGAGGTCTCATATCAGCTAACAAGGAAACAGGCTGCACCCCCCTCCCAGGGAGCCACCCCGCTACGGCTGTGGCCAGCCGCAGCATCACAAGCTCCTCCCTGCACTGACTGTCCTCTCTTCACTCCTTTCCTGTATCCCTTGCTTCTAGGAGGGCCTCTCCAAGACCGGCCCCTGGTTTTCCTCCCTGCATCTGTCCCTCTGCCCCAGCATGGTGCGCTGAAAAAAATTCCCCACATCCCCACCCAACAGCACTCTGACTGCAGACACTGTACGTCTCCCTTTTCACGGAGTCCTCCTTGACCGTCCTTAGGACCGTCCTCCAAACACCAAACCTTTGACCGCAGACTCCCCTATAACAACCATTCAGTGCATCTCTTTCTGGGCCACTTCCTCCCACCCCAGTTCTCCATGTGAGTCCACCTCTCCCCGTGATGCCCCGGCCTTCGGGAGCTGAGACTTACTGGGGTCCACATAGGCCCAGCTGGGGTGCAGGGGCACCGCTGCAGGGGCTGTGGGGAAGGCCCCCGCCTTCAGCCCCTCGGCGGAGGTGGCCTCCTCATAGGAGGGCGGGGCCGAGGGCACTGCCGGAGCCTCCTTCTTCTCACCGTTCGCCTGCTGCTGGCCCTCGGTCCCGGGGGCCTTGTTAGCCACGGAGAGCTGTGGAGTGGAGGCAGAGAGAGATGGTTACCAGGGAAAGGGTGCCTTCCTCGCCCTCCTCACCAAGCCTCCCCTTCAATTTGGGGAGTTTCAGGGGTGCTTTGCCCCCTGCACGAGGAAGGGCGGGTGAAGACAAGAGCCTCCCTGTTTTTGTTGTATATGTCTGCAACGAAACACGACTCAGCCTTAAAAAGGCAGGAAGTCCTTCCCTATGTGACAACCTGGATGACAGTATGCTAAGCGAAATAAGCCACACAGAGAGGCAAAAACTGCATGCTCCCAGAGATATGTGGATGCTAACATGTCGAACTCATGGGAGCACAGAGTTGAACAGTGGCTGCCAGTGGCTGGGAGATGGGGGAAATGAGGAGATGCTGGTCAAGGGGTACGAAGTGTCAGTTAGCAGGATGAAGTTCGGGGATCTAATGTACAGCGTGGTGACTGTAGTTAACAATACTGTATGTTGGTCTTAAAATCTGCTGAGAGGGTAGATCTAAGTTCTTGCCACAAAAAAAGGAGCGATGTGGAGTGATGGATATGTTGAACAGCCTGATTTTGGTGATCATTTCACAGTGTTTATCAAAACATCAAGTTGTACACCTTAAATACGTACAATTTCTATTTGCCTCTTATACCCCAATAAGCGGGGCGGGGGGGGGGGGGGGTGTCTCCCTATTTTGTAGATGGGAGAACTGAGCTCCAGGAAGGTCAGGGCTGGCCAGGCACACCCTGGAGCTGGGATAAGAACTGAGAAAGGAGAACATTCTTAGGAGAGACCCTCCCTGAGGGAGTTTTCATTTTCATTTTGGTGGTCACTGTTCCCAGGCAGGGCTGGGTTTGTGTGGTTCCACTGTTTCGTGGGGCCTAATGAGAGGTCTAGAACACAGTAAACCCTTCAAAGTATCACTGAATGAATGGTTCTCTTATTTAATCTCCCTGCTACCTTGCTAGCTGCATGTTGACCTCTGTTTTAAAATGAGGGAACGGAGGATCAGGGAGAAGACTAACTCGCCCAAGGTCACAGCGCCACACGTGGCCCACTGGGCTGCCGAGCCCAGGCACCGTCCACCGGGACCGGCGGCTTCTGCTGGGCCGGAGACAACCAAGGGCAGTGAGGTGGGAAAGCCGGGACCAGAAGCGGGGAGGAGAGGGAGGAGAGAGGAAGAGGGATGGGGACTGCAGGGCAGAGGAAGGGCAAGAGGCCCTGGCTGAGGGCCCTGCTCTGGCCTTGTCCCGTTGGAATCTCAGCCCTGCCCCCGAGTCAGAACAGAATCACAGAATGTCCCTGCTGAAAGGGAGCTCAGAAGGCATCGAATCCAACCCCTTTCCATTTTACAGACGAGGAAACGGAGGCCCAGAGGAAAACGTGTCCATGGCAGGTTGAAACCTCAAAAGCATTTAACTCGGATGTGCCCCCTGCCCCACGATGTCCACATTTAGCTTTGGAGAGAGGATGGGGGCTGTGAGGGCCTGAACGCCGCCGCCAGAGAAGGGCCGATGGGGGTGGAGGGGTGCTATGAGAACTGGAACAGCAAAAAAGGACTGAACTCTAGATCTGCCTCCGAAAAGAATGTGTTAAACCTCAAGGTCCACTGAGGAAGGACGCAGAGTCCCTTCTTTGCAGGGTCCAGCTGCGGCAGCCCCAGCCGGGCAAGCACCAGATCTCTGTCCTCGTCCCGCCCTGAGGACCACCGAACCGTACGGGTCTATTCTGTCACGAGAAAGCCCGGGAGTAAGCTGGGGGTGAGCAGCAGAGGAGGCGGGGAATGCAGTCAGCCCAGAGCGGGAAGCAGGGTCAGCAGAGTACCTGGTGGCGGTGAGGGTGGGGAGTGGAGGGGGAGGGTGCGGGTCTGGAGAGGGAGGAGTTTTCATTGTCCCCACAGTGAACACCCCCAGGGGAAGTGCCTCCAAGCCTAGGCCTGTGGGGATGGGGTCCGGGCTCATCTGCTTCCCTCCCACTCCCCAGCCTCCATGGCCAGCCAGACAGGAGAGTCATGCGCAGGAAACCCTCTCAGCCCCAGAAGGAAGTCCTCTGAGCCCAGACCCTGGGCTTGTGCCTGGGGAAAGAACGACTTCAGCTCTGTCCAAGCTGGTCCCTTCACCAGCCCCCACCCTGGCACGCAATCACCGGGAGCCTCTGGGCCTTGCCCCCCATACACACACACACACACACACACACACACACACACACCACACACACACACACACACACACACACACCACACACACACACACACACCACACACACACACACACACACACACGCACACCCGCATTCCCGAGTGAGGTCTGCCCAATGGCAGGAGGTGGTATCACCCAATGACATCATTTGAGGCCTTATGAGCTTAAAAACAGGGAGAGGAGGGTCTGAGGAGCCAAGGGACGTTGCCATTGGCTCTGAGGCTCATCTCAGAAAGCAGAAGGGGAGCATAAGGGAGGTCGCGATCTGTTTTCTTAGCTCAACCCTCAGTACCCCCAGACAGAAGACCAGAGGACCCGCCCCCTGTGCCCAGGCCCTGGTAGCGGTACAATCCCACAGGCTGCTGATGTTATATAACCCTACCAGTCAGCCCAGTCTCTGCCCAAACCCTTCCCCTACCTTTTAGGCCTAGAACCGGAAAAAAAGAAGACGTTCCACCTGGTCTCATCTAGTCCCATGCCCTGCCAAAACCTAAACAAGAATTAGAGCATCCTGAGGCGGGGCTGCCATAGCGACCCTCTGATCACAGTTGATGTGTCCAGATGTGCAGTAAGGACAGGGGTTTGGGTGGGGGGTGTTTTTGGGGAGGGTGCGAAAGATGAGCTAATGTTAGGGTTGGGATTGGACCAGATGGGGATGCTGGATGGGAACTGCCCCTCAGGGCTCACCCTGGTGAACACACAGGCGCACGCACACGCACGCGCACACACACACACACACACACACACACACACACAGGCACACACGGACAGGATATCAGGCTGACTCCTTAAGGGGGGCTGGGCATCTGTGCAGGGTTCTGGGACGTCAGAGCAAGGGGTGGAAGGGGGACAGAGGGGGAGAAGTGAGCCTGGTGGGCAGGAAGAGGCCCCGACCCGTTCCTTAAAATGGGTCCTTTGGTCCCCCGACTTCAGCAAGGACCACAGAGGACCTTCCCGCAAGGGCCCGGGGAGGATGCTAAGAGTGGTCCAGGGAGCTGGCTCCGGATGGCAGGGAGCCGGAGGATGGGGATGGAGGATGGTGCAGGCGGGGAGATGCCGGTACCTTTCCCTGGGTCATGGTGCCGTCTCTCGGGGAAGGGGTCCCCGAAGCCTGCGTCTCTTCCTTCCTCCGCGTGGGTTCTAGCAGCCTCCGCCGCAGCCGTGCCAGGCGGACCGGAACGTACCACCGGGGCGGGGGGAGGGGGGCCGGGGCGGGCCGGAAGGCTGCGGAGGAGGCCGCTGCGGATTCGCGGGCCTGGGGAGGAGGCTGCGCCGCCTCTGCTCGACCCCTCTACCCCCTTCCCTCGCCCGGGGCCAGGGGGGCGCTGCGGGCGGAGCTGCCCAGTGGACGGGTCTGCGCTCTGCGGGCGGGGGAGGCGCGGGGCCTCCGTGACGCGGGGCAGGTGATGCTTCAGCCGCGGGTAACCGGAGCCGGGTGTCCGGGCCTCACTTCTCCACCGTCCCCGTCGCTGATAGGCTCTGCCCTCGCCTCTGCCCCGCTTCCCCTCCCTCTCTGGATGCAGCCCTGATTGCTGTCTCCATCTCCATTTCCCCTCTCATCATCATCTCCATGTCACCATCCCCTGCAGACTGGGAAAAGACTTCCTCGGCTTCTAACGGGGCCCCAAGTTCTTCTGCGCTTTGGGGCGAGCCAGGTGTGCCCCACTCCTTCCCTCCATCTTCTCACCTGTGCAATGGGAGCGAGAGGCCCCTTCCTGCCTGGTCACAGAAGCGGGCTGTGGGGAGATGCGGCCTCAGTTTTTATAGCCGGGCTGGGACATGTCACTACGTCTTTCTGGGGACACCTCTAATTCTGTCTCAAAGCTTCTCCAACCCTCTGTGCTGCTCCTTCTCTGCTTCCACTCTCAGCACCCTTCTTTCTTCTCCACCCCCTCCTTCTGCCCCCCATTCCATAGCCAGCCCCGTCCCCTTTCCCAGCTTGTCCTTGGGACTTGGCCGCCACCAGGCCCTGCTGTCCGCAGCTGCTGCAGGGTTACCGTGTGGCTTGCAATCTCAAGAGCTGGGCTCAAGTCCCAGTTTAGACACCCACTAGCCGTGTGACTTTGGCAAGGCCTGAACCCCTGAGCTGCACCATCTCCGATGGAAAGGAGGACAACAGACCCATTTCATCCTAGATTAATTGTAAGACACACAGTTTATAGTGTGTGTGTGGGAGGGGGGTTGGGGGAGCACAGGGTTTATGCCTCCTACCACAGGGTCCTGGGCTGCCCCAGTGTGAGGACTGGGAGAGCTGCCTAAAAGAAGGGTCTGAACCTCACAGGATGGGCTGAGCAGCCAGGGCCTGGTGCACATGGGGGTGGCCCCTTACCTTCCACTTCCCTGTCAACAACCAGCCAGACCACCTCTGACCTGTGAGAGAGCAGGGCCCTGGGTAGGCAGGTAGATTATTGAAGACTTTATTCCACCTCTTCTTGCCCTTTGTCCCCCACTCCATTCTGGAGGCTTCCATTCTGAGCCTTCCATTCTGGAGGCTTTCTAAGCCCCTACAAACCCGTCCCCTCCCTGCCCCTCTCTCCTTCTCCAGCTCTGTGCCTGGAGCTCTTCTCCCCAAAAACTGGCCCTGCACCTCCACCTCCACCCCCTGCACTGTCCCTGAGCGCTGCCCACCCCTCCCTCTCCGCCCCTGTTTGGAGTGCTTTCCTTCTCCGGTTTGACAGCTCAAGGCCACCTCCTCCGGGAAGCCTCCCTGGCCCCCAGTCTGGATTAGATGCTTTCCCCCCCTATAGTTCCACCCTGACATAACACCTGCCACATAGCACTGTGGGGTTCTTTATCTGTCTCCCCATTAGACTCTCTAGCCGGTTTTGTGTCAGCAGTACTGAGTATAAGGCATGTGGGACACACTCAGCACATCCTGGCTCTCACCATTACCCAGCATGTGGAATCACACAGAGCCTGCCTATCTGTAGGCCTCAGCATTTTCACGTGTCTGTACATCTCACCTGCTCCTTCTCTCCCCATCCGTTCTGCTCCTGCCACACCGCCCTCTTGACTGCTCCCTGCCTGGGCCACACATGCTATGCGTTCAGGGCCTCCACACTTGCTGTGTCCTCGGCTGGCATGCCTCTGCCCAGACATCACCTTGCTGGGAAGGGCTTCCTGATCCCATGCAGGTAGCAATGACCCCAGCATACCCCCACCAGCTCATCGGACAGTCCCTTTTTCCCAACCCAGCTCAATTTTCTTCCATGGCAGTTGTCACCTTTGCTTAGTGCGCCTCCCGACGCCCCCACTCCCCAACCTTTCACTAGCGTATCAGCTACATGACAGGAGGAGTTTTGGGGGGAAGTTGCCATTGCTCAGCACCCACCAGTGAAAATAGTATTAGATGCTTGATAAATGTTGGAATGACTAAAATGCAGCATGATACAAAATCCTTTTATTCCCCAGACATTCTGACACAGTCAGCTATGCTGTGTCTCAGCACTGGACTCCATTACCATGGCATCCCTGATATGTCCCCATCGCGTGGTCTTGGACATTACCCACATATTGTAACGTTTGTCTAGCATTCCTCTGGCCGCAGGAGGTGGCGAGATATGATGGTCCAAGGCGAGCTTGGTTGCGGTCCCAGCCTCCGCTTCAGAGCTCTGTGACTCTGCACAGGTTAGATCCCCTCTCAGAGCCTCGGCTTCCTCCTTTGTAAAACGAGGGAGAGGGATGGTACTGACCGAGATTGTAGAGTGGGTTAAACGATGACGTACGTAAGGCGTTTCATGTAGCGCCCAGTGTTAGTATTGGCCCTAAGAGTTCCCCGAATGTTGTTTAGTGAGATAATTCATTCCCACCCTCATCAGCAGCTCAGTGTCACTGTTACTCACTCATCACGGGCGCTGTGCCTACCTCGGTGTGACACGCTGTGGTAGACACGTTGGTGAGTCAAAGAGGGATCAGATGTGACAGCCTCTGTCTGAGGAGGGACGGCCCATTCAGAGCTCACCCCATGCTGTGCTGGCGGGAGAGCAGGTGACCAGGGATGGCTAGAGGAAGGGGTGCACAGGAGCAAGGGTAAGGGGTGACCCAGGGGAACTTGTTGGGGTCTCACCCTTGAATTCCTGGCCCAGGGATGAGCTCTATTCTGTTTGCACAAGGTGGGACAATGGGGAATTTCTAGGTGTTTTGAGCAGGAATCATGTGTTCAAAGACATGCTTCAGAAAGACTCAGCTGCTGTAGTGATTTTGGCCAATAAAGTGTTTCCTGAAGCAAGGAGGGAGTAAGGGCCAGCCTGTGAGCAGCGTGCGGGAGGGACTGAGCAGGGGCACGATTAAAGGTGCAGGGACGAGCATGGAGACTTGGTGACGGTACAAGAGACGAAGGCTCGCAGCCTAGACTGAGGCCACCTGGGCTGTCATCCCGGCCCTCCCGATGCTTCACTGCTCCGTGCCTCAGTTTCCTTCCTGTAACACGATGGTGGTGCATTCATGTTGGTAAAGCACTTAGAGCAGAGCCAGACACACCAAGTGTCCCATGTGCATTTGGTAGTCTAAAAGTAAGACTGATGATCCAGGGCAGGAAAGATGGAGAGAGGCAGGCAGCTTGGGGCAGGACCGATGAGACTTAGAAAGAGGCTGGACATGGGATGAAGGGAGAAGAGGCATCAGAAGGGATGGAGATTTGGAGGCCGAGTCCCTGGGAAAACGGTGTCGTTATTAAAAGGGAGGAAGGAGCTGACATGGTCAGGGCTCGGGTTGAATTTGCGGTGCCTTTGGGACAACCAAGTGGAGATGTCCTATGGGCAATCAGGCAGAGGCTTCCGAAGTCTGGGGCCTTCCCTTTGGTTTAGGGGAGTTTCACTTCCTTTCCCACCCAGCAGCCCAACGCTGGGCTTCATGGAGTTGAGTAGTGTGGCTACCGGGGACCGGCCTGGATGGGGGGGTGTGGGGCTCCTTGGAGAGTGGGGCCAAGGAGAGAAGAGTGGAGAGAGTAGACTCAAGGCAGCACCTGAGGTTGGAGGAGACAGACGGAAGTTCTCTCCTCCTCCAGAATTTCCCTTCAACACCTCCACTAGGCTGTGGTGAGAGTTGGAGGGATTCGAAGACCTGCCAGTGTTTGCAGGGCTGTTGCTGGGGGGCGGGGGAGTTGTGGGCCCAGCCATTTCCGCTCTCTTCCTTTCAGGCCCACACTGTGGTGGCCCATCCCGTTCCACCGTTCTGCTCCGGTTGCCAGCCAGCTCGGTGTGGGGCAAGAGCCAGGGAGAGGAGGGAGCTGAAGGTGCGGACAGAGGCAGCACTTCTCATTTTATAAAAGCCATAGAAGCCAGAAGCCAAAGATGGTGACTTTTTTCCCAAAGTTACATGACATTTTGGGGGCCAAGCCAAGGTGAGAAAGTCCATCAGCCCAAGGATGGGTCAGTGACACTTAGACTGAGCGTGAGGGGTGAATTGGGAGGTTTTCAGGGCCCTAAGTGGGCAGAATCAGAGCTATCCAGGCACCTCTCCCCAGATCCTCACCCCAACCACGGACCTGTACACCCAGCCTGCACCAGCCTCTGCTCCATCCGCTGGCCCTGCGTCTCTCCAGGGTAAAGAGAGAACCTGCCCACTTGAGGCCAGTGATGGGGTGGGGCAGAGGCAGGCGCTAGGGCCCAGGTTGCTCGCAGCAGGCAAGTTTCTTCCCGAGGCAGTGAGCCAGCGGAGCCCAGGCACCCTGGTGCATGCTGCGTGCAACCTGTGCCTTAGCGTAGCTGTCTCCACAAGTCCCAGGTCCCTGGCCCCCTGTGACTCTGCTTTCCTACCTCCCCCTCCTCCTAGTGGCCCTACAGCAAAGAACCGGACATCCTGTGCTGGCCAGCCAAAGCCTGGTTACACAACCCCTCTACTCAAGGCGCCCAGTCCTGCCTCCAGCCACCCCGCACCCCCCCACCCCTCACGCCATGACGCTGCCTGCCCAGATACAGTCTCCAAGGCACAGGGACAGAAGCCTTTGGCAAGCATCAACACCCCTCTTCTCCGCTGCAGGATTGCTTAAGGTGTGGAACCCCATTCCTGCCCCTCCTCTCCCCACTCTTCTCCACTCCAGCCCACCATTGCTGGGCTCCTGCTAGAAGATGGGGCAGGGAGCAGAGTGTAGAGTCAATATCCCCACCTCCTCCTCTGGCCTCGCCGTAGCCCGGCGCCCTTCAGAAGTCACTTCCCTCCCCTGGGCCTGGTGCTGGCCTGCCCTCCCTGGTTCCTGAAACAGTCACAGGCTCCGCTCCCATCACAGGCTGTGCCCTTCTGCTCCCCCACCGGGTGGAAGCTCCTCAAAGAGAGGACCGTACATCTCAGCCCTGCCAGCCCCCCCCATCTCTTCCACCCGGTAGGTTCATGGTGAAGAACAAAGGTTTTAGAATCGGGTCCCTCTGGTGCAAAGAGGTGAACTCGCCACTGACTGTGTGAGTGACCTTAGGCAAGTCATTGGCTCTCTCTGAGCTTAGTTTCCTCAGCTGTAAAATGGAAACTCATTAATTCACTCATCCAACCAATAGTTAGTGAAAGCCTGCTACATCTGGAGCATTGATGTATGTACAGCAGTCAACACAAACGACGCCAATCCCTGCCCTGTGGGCTTGCTTTTTACTGGGGAATGTTGGTGCCTGTCTCGGAGGGTGCCGGTGAGCGCTCAGTGAGCTCCCGGATGCAGTGTCTGACATGGTGGGCCTGAGAGCTATTGTTGTGAACACTCACTCAGAACCATTTATGGAGAACCTACTATGTGCCAGCGCGTTGCTAAATGCTAGGAAGGCAAAATGCAGAACGCCCATCCACGCCCTCAAGGAGCTAGCAGCCTAAGGCACCCAGTGTGTGTTAAATGGACACAGTCTTCATCATTGTTCAGAAACTTATAAACAGTACTGACTTGGAATTGCAGGCTACAAAAAAGAAAAAGAAAAATAGCCATAAAATTCTGGAATGTCAAGTGTAGCATAGATCTAGCTCTGTGTCTCCCAGTATCCCTCAGACAAAGCCATGAAAATAAGTCACGTGTGGTTTTTGGGAAGTTCAAAAAAAGGATGGTCATATTTGTTTGCAAGATCAGAAAAGATTGGGGGGAAATGGCTTTTGAACTGCATCTGGAAGAAAAGAGTAGGACTCAACAGGGACAGGGTGGCAGAGCTAGGGAGGTAGGCCCTTCAGGAAACCAGAATGGCACACAAATAAAGGCCTGGAGAAAGGAAAACGTGAGACACCAATTTTGTGCTTCTCCCAAGATGGCCTGGCCCAGTGTGAGGTTAGAGGATGAGCCAGGCAAGACAAGAGACAATTGCCCAAGTGGTAAGATTTTTTTCTTTTAAAATCAATCTTTATTGTTCATATTGTTACAAAGGTTCCTCATTTCTTCCCCCCTCCACCAGGTTCCCACCCCACCCTCCGCCCCCTCCCCATCCCCCATTGTCCTCATTTATAGGTGCAGTTTATGTTCAGTCTCTTCCTCCCTCCCTTTCCCTGATAGTAAATCCCTTTTCAGATAGTAAATCAGTTACTTAGCATTTTCTCATATCAATAATACCTCCACATTCCCAATGATACACTTCACACAAAAGACATTTCCAAATAGGTCAACCAACCTCATCCAGGCCCCGCACAAGGCACTCACAGATCAACACCCCAGCCATATACTAACTCAACACATCCAGATCTAAGCCTTCATCACTTGATTCAGCAGACCCTCAAGTTCCCACAAAAGTTTCCAGCCATGTCTGAGAGGCAGCCGTGGGGCAGGGGCAGGCGAAGAGCGAGCTGTTTCGGGCCTGGCTGCTCCGGGCCTGGCCTCTGTTGCTCTGGTTCGTTCCACAACCAGCTGCTCCGGGTCTGGTCACCGCCGCTCCCGACCTAGTTGCTCTGGACCTGGCTGCTGCTGCTCCGGGCCTGGCCGCTCCCAGCCTGGCAGCCACCGCTCCAGGCCTGGAAGCGGTAAGATTTGAGGGACTCCCTTTCCAGCTTTCTACCTTGGCCAACCCCACACCAGGCTCAAGATTTCCCCATTAGAAATGTATTTACTTGGGGAAATATTTAGTCTCCAGGTGGTCGTTGGCAGGGTCGAACCATCCTAGAGGAATAATATGGAAGCAAGACCTCAGAGCAGTGCAGAGCAGGGGTGTGACTGAGCAGTAATGACAGAAGCTAACATTTACTGAGCATTTACATGCCAGGCTCTGAGCTAAGCATGCCATGTGTACTGTTACAGTGGAGGTAGGTCCTCACGTGATCTTCATGGTACAGATGAGGAAACAGAGACTTAGAGGGGCTAAGTGACTTGGCCAACGTCTCCCACAGCTGGAGTCCTCCATGCAGTCCTGCATCAGGCACTCGGTCTTCAAGCCCGCTAAGCGGGGGAGGTCAGCTCCTTCACTGGGCCTACGGCTTCAATGAGAGTAAAACCCATGAGTGTGTGATATGCTGTAGGCACCTCACCCGAGCCCTTTTCTTTCTCCTGAGCACAACGCTCTGTTTCACGAGCCAGGAACCTCGTCAATATTTCAGTGTGTCTGTGGCCGAGGCTGTGAAGCCTGTTCTCTGTAGCACTGTGACAGTGAGGTGGTGGGGATGTCTCAGGCCTGGTGCAAGTGTTTGCTCAGCTTTAAAAAATATATATTTTTATTGATTTCAGAGAGGAAGGAAGAGGGAGATAGAAACATCAACGATGAGAGAAAATCATTGATTGGCTGCCTCCTGCACGCCGAATCATTGATTGGCTGCCTCCTGCATGCCCCACACTGGGGATTGAGCCTGCAACCCAGACATATGCCCTGACTGGGAATCGAAACGTGACCTCCTGGTTCATAAGTCGACACTCAACCACTGAGCCACACTGGTTGGATTGCTCAACTTTATTTAAAAAAAAAAAAAAAAGAAGGATATTTTCCTAGAACAGTTGATAGTCATGGGCATGAGACAGATCTGTAGACTTTTTCTGGAAAGAAGCCAGAACATGAGCTGGCCCAGGGTCCCATTTGCCAAACAAGACCACCGCCAAGGCCCAGCCACCATCATGGGCTCCTCCACCCCCCACACTCCCACCCAGCTTGAAGACTGCCCAGAAAACAAGAGACTCAGACTGTATCCTGACAGCAGGGCCTGAAGCTAGAACTGAGGGCAAGTTTACCTGGGCCAGTGTCTCTCGAGAACTTTGAATTCTTTTTAAAAAGATGTTTTGTGGTAAGAACATTTAACATGAAATCTACGCTCTTAAATTTTAAGTGTACAACACAATGTTCTTTAACTATAGTCACTGTTTGGTACAGCAGATCTCTAGAATTTATCCATCTTGCATAACTGAAACTTTATACCCGTTAAATAGCAACTCTCCATTCCCCCTCCCCCCAGCTCCTGGCAACCGCCATTTGACACTCTGCTTCTCTGAGGTTGACTGTTTCTACCCCTTAAGAGTAGAATCCTGCCGCACTAACGTACAGCCCTCAGAGTCCATCCATGTTGTCATCTCTGGCAGGATTGCCTTTCTAAGGCGGAATGATATTTCCTTGTATGTGTGCACCACATTTTCTCTCCCTAACCATCCACCAAAGAACAGTTAGGTGGTTTGCACATTGTGACTATTGTGAATAATGCTTCAGTGAATATGGAAGTCTACATATCTCTCTGAGATCCTGGTTTCAGAGTGGGAGTTCTAGTTTGAATTTTTGGAGGAACTGTCACTGCCGTGCTGTTTTCCACAATGGCGCACCACTTTATCTTTCTACCAACGGTATGCAAGGGTCCCGCTTTCTTCACATCCTCAACAATATGTGTTATTATTTTTTTATAATCGCCATACTAACAGATGTCATGTGGTATCTCACGGTAGGGTTTTTGTTGTGGTGGTGGTGGTGAATCCTCCTCCGAGGATATTTTTTTCCATTAATTTTTTAGAGAGAGTGGAAGGGGGGGAGGGCAGGAAGGAGAAAGAAAGAGGGAGAGAAAAGGAGAGAGAGAGAAATCACATTAGGATTGAACCTGCAATCCAGATATGTGCCCTTGACTGGGAATTGAACCCGGGACCCCTCAACCCTTTGACCCTTCTGTTCGGAGGCTAGCAGTCCAACCTCGGAGCAAAACCAGCCAGAGCTCTCCTTGTGGTTTTGATTTGCCTTTTCCTGGCGATGAGTGATGTTGAGCATATTTTCATATTTAGGCAGACCTTGTTTGACTGAGCTTTGCTTTATTGAGCTTCACAGATGTTGTAATTTTTTTTTGTAAATTGAAGGCCAGACACTGCATTAGCAAAAAGATTACAACTTGCTTTATCATGGTACTGGCTTTACTATGATAGTCTGGAATCAAACCTGCAATTCTCTGAGGCATGCCTATCCCTGTTGGCTATTTGTATGTCTTCTTTTGGAGAAATGTCTATTCAAGTCCTTTCTTGTTTTGTAACCAGATCATTTTGGGTGGTTTTATTTGCTATCGAATCAGAGGAGTTCCTTATATATTTTTTGAATGTTGATCTCTCATCAGATATATGGTTTGCAGACTTCTACTCCATTCTATATGTTCCCTTTCCACTCTGTTAATTGTTCTCTTTTCTGTGCAAAAGCTTTTTGGTTTGCTCTAGTCCTGCTTTCTAGTGGGAGCCTTTGAGCTCCAGCTTGCCTCCATCTTCCATTCCCTCCGTGGCAGCACATGGCAGCCCAAGGTGATGTGTAGATGCAGACCCCACCCTCCAGAGTCTGAGAGGAGAGAAGGCGGGCCTACAGTTAAGCCCAGTACAGGCTGGGCCCAGAGGAAAGGGATGCGGAGGAAGGCCGCGGAGCCCTCAGGGGACCTGGCATGTTAACTGGTCTTGGAAGACCAGGCAGGATTTTTAACACCATATGTTAATACAGATTGCTTTTTCAAATTATTTAAGTAATTAATTCATGTGTGTGTGTGTATATATATATATATATATATATATATATATATATATATTTAAAAAAAGTTTTAAAGAAGAGTAGAAAGAAGAAAATGGTTTCCTAGTTCTAAACTCCAGAGAAAACCATACGGTTCAAATACAGGTGTTTTATCTTTTGGTCTCTTCTCTTTGTTGTACTTTCTTTTCTCCCTTCATTTTGCAGCTTAAGTATTTTGAATGTAGCATGTGGCAGATGCAGGTGGAGGAAGAGGAAAGGAGGCGGCAGGAGGAGAGGGCAGAGTGAGGGTGCGGCTTCTCTGGACTCTTCATGTGCCCACACTGGGGTCCTCGGAGCCCACGGGTGAGCTGGACCCTTGCGATCTCTGGGCCCCAAGCCTCAGCTCTAACTGATTAACGGGCCACACCCTTGGCCCAGCCTCAGCCCATTTCCTGCCTGACACCCTGGGCTGGGCTCTGGGCAAGGACATGCAGTAGCAGCCGCCCTTCTTCCGGGCCAAGTCTCTCGGAGAGAGAGCTGTTCCCGGGGTAATGGAGTGGGTTTCCAGCTCCAGAGTGAAGTAAAGCAGGCCAAGCCCCAAGGCTGGTCATCCAGACCTGCGTGGCCCAGTGTGGTGGCTACCCGCCACTCGTGGCTGCGGAGCGCCTGGTGTGGGGAGTCCAGGTTGAGGGGCCCTGTAAGTGGAAGGCACACACTGGACTTCCCTGATAGTAGGAAAAGTGAATGTAAAACATGCTATTTGTGATTTTTTAAAATATTGATTACATGTCAAAGTGACAATATTTTGGGAACAGTGGGTTAAATAAAATATATTATTAAAAATACTTCTACTTGTTCTTTTTGCTTTTTTTCATGTATTAAAATGATTAAAATTACATGCTACATGGTTTGTGTCTCACGTGTTTCTTTCTGCTGAACTTTGCTGACCTAGATGGAGCCATTCCCTTCCCCCTGATCTTCTGAGGGAAAGCCACAGGCAGATATTATGGTAGTATGGCTATTATTTTTTAAAAATAGCCACACTACCATTCAGATGGACCTTGATGCATCCAGACGAGGCTGGAGATGGAGAGGGACATTTGACAAAGGGTCTGGGGGGAGGGGATGGAGGAGCAGGCATCTTCTCTTTTCACCCTCATATTCCTCATAGCTCATGTCTGCCTCCCTGAGATAAATAAGGCCTTGTTGTTCTAGTCATCTTTATGTCCTCAGCGCCAACCATAGTGCCTGCCATAGAGAAAGTGCTTGAAAATACAAACTGAATTAATGAACCAGGTGAGGGGTGGGATGGGGAGAGGATCTAGACAGCAGAGAACTGTCGGGAGATGGGTCTGCCTGGGTGGCTATAGCACTCACAATGTTTGAAGATTTTAATCTTAAATCCTTATATTATTGTGTATAACCTCCGGAGAGCAGGGAGGCCAAACTCATAAATACATCCGTAGCCAGTAGCTGGAAGACAACTGGGAGCAGGCAGTGGGGACACCCGAGGCCATTGTCCTCAGCCTCTGCCTCTCTGCCCCCTCCATAGGGCGGATTCTCCCCACTCCTGCAGCCGGCCTGCCAGCTCCGGCCTGCCCTCCTCACAGGCACACTCGCACCTGGGGGAGAGTTCAGCGGGTCTCCCTCCTCGGGCCAAGATGGTGAAGGCAGCTGGTGCAGCCTGGGAGGGAGGAAACATTCAGCTACACCTGCCTGACACAGCTCTGCTCCCACTTCAAACCGGGGCCCCACCCTCGCCCAACTCATGGGTCAGTGACTCTCAAGAGCACCCGTCTCACACACCTCACCTCTCAAGGTGGGGTCCCTCTGGTAGGTTCCCACAGGCCCCACCCTCAGCAAGCCTCTTCGCCCGGGCAGCAGCGGGCAAGGTGGGGAGGCAGCAGGACCAGGAGGCTGTGAACGCGGGAAGGGTCCCAGAGGAGCTCAGCTGGACGGGCGGCGAGTGCTGCGTGTTGAGAAGCAGCCTATCGCGGGACTGAAGCCGCAAGGGGGCTCTGGCCAAGTCACTAGCCTCTTTAGACCTTAGTTCCCTCACCTCTCAAATGGGCACCAGACAAATTCCCTGCCCGTAGGACGGTTCAGAGAGTCAGTGACTGGAAGCAAACCAAGGACTTCGAACTGTGCCTGCCATGTGGTCAACACTCAACGTTAGGAGTCTAGTTCCCTCACTTACTGCTGGGGAGACGGGTTATAAAGACAAAGTGATTTTTATATCGCTCAGCTCCTCCTTTTGGTTTTTATTATGGAAAGTTTTAAACTTTCAAAAATGGAGAGAAATAATGTAACAAACTCCCATGTGCTCGTTACCCCACCTCATTGATTATAGACTTAGGTCCTACCAAGTGCTTCTATGCCCCTGGGCTCTTTTGAAGAAACCATCAGATGTTATATATATATAATAACATTTCAGTGTGTATCTCCAAGAGAAAGGGATTTTGAAAAATAGCCACACTTCCATTAGTGTACCTAAAACATGAATTCATGAATAATAGTAATGTATTAATATCATCAAGTATCCAATAACTGTTCAAATTCTTCAGTTGTCCCATTTCTAAAATATTTGTTTAAATCGGGGTTCAAATAAAGTCTGTGCATTACAAATTATTGATGCCTCTCTCTCAACTTTAAACTAAAGGTGCCCCCTTTCTCTCTCCCGCCCCTTACAATATATTTGTCGGAGGAAACACACACAGGCCATTTGTCCCGTAGATTTCCCACCGTTTGAAGTTCGGCCGTGTCCCTATATCCAGAGGCTCGATATGATCCCGGTTCAGCATTCGGGAAGTTATTCCCAGTGGGGGGGTGCTCCTTCCTATGCGGAGACACACAGTGAAAGCAGCTAGGAATGATAAACCCCTGGACACATTATTTCCTTAAGCGTTGCAAAATAGTGACGTTCCATAATCTCTTTCTGCATGAAACAGCTGAAATACTTTTAACTGTGTGTGATGCCAGCTGGGTGCTAGAATTTTCAGGAGGTTCACTTCATATATAATTGTCTAACCACCATGCCATACACATGAAACTAATATAAAATAATATTGAATGTCAACTGTAATTGAAAAGAAAAAGAAATAACTGAAATACTTTTACTAAGAGAAATTTCCTCCCTCAACTATTTGGTTAACCGGAGTTAACTTTTATAAACTGTATTAAAAACATAGATCGGTGCTCGATTCTTTCCCTTTTATTTACAATTTCACAATACTGAGTTACTTCCTTAGCATCTCCGGAAGAAATAAATGGTCCTTTTAAAATCATGAACTTGTAGATTTAAATATATGTGAAGTTTCACAGCCCACTGCTATTCCAATTAGGATATTTCTAAACAATGTATTGTATTTCTGGCTTCAATTTAGGAAACGAGGGGCCACCTGGAAAAGCTGAGAGGATTCTCACTTCGGAGTCAAACTGCCCAGGGGTGGAGTCCCGGTTCCACCACTGAGCTCAGTGACCTGGGTCAGGTTACCTAACTTCTCCCTCCTTCTATTTCCTCGTCTCTAACACAGGGAAACGGTTGGCAATAGCTAACATTTATTGAGTGTTTACCGTCTTCCGAGCTTTGTGCTAAGTGCTTTAGTGACATGATAATGACATGTAGTCTGCATGTCAGCTCCATGAGGTGGGAGCTGTTGTCATCATCCCCATTTTAGCGATGAGGAGGAAACTGAAGCAGAGAGTTCCTGAGCAATTTGTCAAAGTTACACACCTAGGAAGTGGTGGAGTCGAGACGTGAACCCAGGACAGCAAACGCCAAAGCTCGCTGCCGTCCAGTGGTTGTTGTGAAGACTTGAGATGGTGATGATCAATCATTGTATGTCTACTACATACCAGGCATCATGCCAGGCACTTGGCCTAACTCCAAATGCCACGCTGTTAGCCAATGCTGGCCTAGAGTGGGTGCATTAGTGAGAATTGCCAGTGGTTGCAAGTATGTTAAACAAAAAGGCTAACACGGGCCAAATAAACAAGGTTTAAGTTTATGTGGGCCACAAAAAAACAAAAAACTTCAATTTTCATAGAAAAGTAGGTTTATTTTTATAGAGACGCGAATACAAAGGGCTGAAATAAATGAGTAATTGTTAACATAAAATAATAGAACATTTCAATAAACATTAATATTTTTTCTTGAACATTAACTTACCAGCATTTGGGAATATTTATGAATAACTGCACAAATTAAGAAGTGTAATGCAAATAAACCTATTTTTCTTGTTCTCTGAAAGCAAGATGTTTACTGTTGTACACACCAAACAAGTCAGTCCAAGACTAATGACATGGCAACCTGCTGCTAAAATATTCACTGCTAGCCGAAACCGGTTTGGCTCAGTGGATAGGGCATCGGTCTGCGGACTAAAAGGTCCCAGGTTCGATTCCAGTCAAGGGCACGTACCTTGGTTGCGGGCACATCCCCAGTGGTTGATGATTCTCTCTTATCGACATTTCTAACTCTCTATCCCTCTCCCTTCCTCTCTGTAAAAAAATCAATAAAATATATATTTAAAAATAAATAAATAAAATATGCACTCCTAGTATTAGTGGAGAGAAATGATGAGCCTGCGGGTAAGGCACGAACTGTAGTTCGTTATTAATAATTATGTATAACAGGATATTGTAAAAATTAAGTTATGAAAAATTTTAAAAACATTTATTACTGTTATATAGGCTGTGCCACAAAAATATTCATTGTGGGCTGCATGTGGCCTGCGGGGCACGAGTTTGACATGCTTGGGTGGTTGTGTAAGTAACCACTGGGGGAATGTGGGATGGGGCACTAAGCTAGCCAGGAAAAGGGCAGGCCCTACCGATAGGAAGATCCGTCCGGGGTCCAGAGTGTGAGCACGGCTGTCCTTGGCACTTCCCCTCGGAAAGGGAGCATGATCAGGTCTGGCCCGTGGGGGGGGGGGTGTGTGGAGAAACTCCTGTTGCAGCAGTGGTCTCCTCGTCCCAGGCTTTCCCTCGCCTGCTGAGAGCAGACCTCTCCCTAAGAGTGCGCTGTTGTCCGTGCGCTCTATTTCCGCTGCCATCGTGGTTCTCATCCTACCACTCGCTTCATCCACCCGCCAGCAGGTATAACCCTCCTTTCAAGATATGATTTGGTGGCACAATTGACCCTGCGGTGGGGGGACGTGCCAGTGCTGCTGGGCGGGGGATGTCAGTGTCTGAGGACAGGAGAGCGAGCTTGGAAGTGGGTGGAGGCTGGCTCTGGGGAGCCCTCAGTCAACAGTGTTACTATTACTTCCGCTTAACATGCAAGGAAACTCAAGTGCATTCGTTTAACAATGTGCATTGACCCCAGTGCTTTTCAGGGCCTGAAGAGACAGGTTAACTGATTTGCACAGAGTGCCCAACTGGAAGCCAGTGGCCAGCTGAGCTCTGCATCCCTGGGGGTTATGTACCTCTCCTCCCTCTCACAATGTCAGCTGCTGGGCAATTCAGAACAATACGTTGTCCGTGTGTTAGAATTTTCTGTGTGTGTGTACCCAGCTCTACACTCACACCTCACCCTTGGATGGGATCTCCAAGAGAGCAGGGATAATTTCATTCCCCTTGGGAGTCCCAGGCAGAAGCTCAGAGAGGGTGCTCAGTAATGTGGATTCCAGGGACAGTGATTCACGGGGGCCTCTCTTTCCTGGATACTGTTCTCTAAGCCACTGCTTCCCTGGTCACCTGCTCTCCAGCGGCCCTGCTCCCCTTCCTGCAGGCCACTGAGACCTGGGGCCCCTGGGAGGAGTGAGAAAGGAAGGGCCAATACCTGGGTGGAGCAGAGGAGTAGGAGAGGATTAAGGAGGCAAAACACACACCTGCTCAGGTCTGCCATTTCCTACGATGGGTGGTCCCTAAAAATGAAAGTTCAGTGGAGGAGGCATCAGGGCAGGGGTGAGTTCAGAATCTAGGTCCTTAGGCAGTGCTGAGTATGTGTTCGCCCGTTGGGGCAGCAATCTATGACTGTCCCTTCCCACCCCCCACTCAGCTGGGGTCACACTGGCCACCTTGCATCCACATTCCAATGTCAGGGCCTTTCTCTAGCTGTGACTGCTTGGAACACCTGTCACCCAGATACCCACTCAGCTACTCCATCACCGCCTTCAGGCCACCGCCTCAGCAAGGCTGGCCCTTGTCCACACTACTGAATGCTCTAATTCCCCCCCACTCCTCACCGCCCTTGCCCAACGCTACTTTCATCTTCCCTAGAAATGTTACTTTTTTATCTTGTTTTGTTCAATGATATACCCAAGCCTGCAGACTAGAGCCTGGCTCGGTGGGGGCTCAATGGGCACGTGCTGCAGTGAGCTTGTTGAGCTGGATCTGGAAGGAACCTTGATCATCTAGCTCAGTGTTTCCCAAACTTCTCTCATGATGAGAATCACCTGGTGGAGTTGTTAAAATACAGATTCCTGAATCCCAGCTAAGAAGTGCTAACCTAGCTGAAACCGGTTTGGCTCAGTGGATAGAACGTCAGCCTGCGGACTGAAAGGTCCCAGGTTCGATTCCAGTCAAGGGCATGTACCTTGGTTGCAGGCACATCCCCAGTAGGGGTTGTGCAAGGGGCAGCTAACCGATGTTTCTCTCTCATCGATATTTCTAACTCTCTATCCCTCTCTCTTCTCTCTGTAAAAAATCAATTTATATATATATATATATATATATATATATATATATATATATATATATATATATATTTTTTTTTTTTTTTAAGTGCTAAACTAGAATTTTTGGGAACATATAGGTAAAATTGTATACTTAACTTAGTGCTCTGTCTTAGAGCTTTCAGAGCCTGGAGCTCAATAACTACCCCAACCAGAGGCCCTTCCCTGGGCCTCCTGAGAGGCTTGAGAGGCTCCCTTCGGTTCCTGACACATAAAACCCCTCCTCTGGTGCAGTCCCCCACTTAGCGGGGTTTACCCAGGCTCCCGGGAGAACTGCCTTCCTCAAGATCATAGCGTGGTTCGGGCACCAGAGCCGGAAACCCCGCAGTCCTCTCCCCCCAGGGCCCTTGCTGGCTCTTTGGGAAGATCTGGGGCACCTCCTAGTGCAGCACAGGGGACCCCGGTTAGGAAGACAAGTTATCAGACAGGGTGCCTGGTGCTAGAAAACCCTGTCTAGTTTTCTCCTAGCTCAGTTAGCCTAGCACAGTGGTCGGCACACCGCGGCTTGCGAGCCACATGCGGCTCTTTGGCCCCTTGAGTGTGGCCCAGCGTTTTAGAACCACTTCTTCACAATAGACTCACCCAGGCTGAAAACTGACTTCTGAGCATGGGCCACGAAGTTTCAATCGCACTGTATGTGCTCACCCGCACGTGGTATCTTGTGGAAGAGCCACACTGAAGGGCCAAAGAGCCGCATGTGGCTCTCGAGCCACGGTTTGCCGACCACTGGCCTAGCACATAGTTGCAGTCAAGGAATGTTTGTTCTTATTACTTACTGTCCCAGTCTTGGTAAGCAGAGATGGGACCCTGGCCTAGGTGATCTTTTTTTCCATTTACAGTTGACATCAACATTACATTAAATTTCCATTTACAGTTGACATCAACATTACATTACATTATACAACATAGCGATTAGACATTTATATCCGTATGAAGTGATCCCCCAGAAGGCTAGTTCTCATCCAACATCATCCACACAGGCCCAGCCGGCCTTCTCCTCAGTCTCCACCAAGGCCGAGCAGGAGCAGAGCTGGAGAAATCAGGGGCTCAAGCAGGACTCTGCCTTCCTCTTTATTTCATTACGCCCTGAGTTTCAGGGCAATGTCCTGTGGGGGCTACAGCATTGGCTTTGGGGTCAGTTGTTAATTGCTCTGCGGCCTGAGCCGGTCTCATAACCATTCTGGGTCTGTTTGCTAAACTGTGAAATGAGCTTGTTCCCAGGATCGGCATGAGGCTCCCACCTGGTGATGTGCCCCTGGGAGCCCCGGGTAAACCACAGGTCATCATGCAAACCCATTTATCACTGTCATCCACTGCTTGCTTAAGGCCTCCTCTGGCCTCTCAGCACCCCCACTCCTTGGTCTCTTTCTACCTTGGCTCCAGCACCACTTTCCCACTCCATCTCCTGCCACTCCTCCCTACACGCCCTTCACTCCGGCCATAGAGTCAGACACCACCCTGAACAGGACATACCCTTTTACGCCTCCGCGCCTTTGCACAAACTGTTCTTTCTGTCGGAAATGCCCCCTCCCTTTGCCACCTTGAGAGTTTCAGCATCATCTGCCTCCTCAGAACCCTGCTTCCTGGTCTCTCTGTACCCAAAGTGGAGTCAGGGTGGGTTAGACTCCTGGCTCTACTACCTACTGGCTAAGTGACCTCAGGCAAAGCTGCTTAACTTCCCTCAGCCTCCGTTAGCTCATAGGCAAAATGGAGACAATAGCAAGACCCAGCTCTTTGGGGCTTTGTGAGGGTGACTGAGGTAACACAGTCTTGGCCCCCGATGTTCTTAGTATTCTTATCCCTATCGTCTCCTCTGAACTGCACCCAGGATCTCTGCCCCCTCACCTGAGCCAGGTGGGCCCTGACCTGTCCTCTAAGACACCACCCAAGGGCCAGCTGACCTTGGAGAAGCCGAGGAATGGGAGTGGAATTGCTGGATGGATCATTTGGTAATTCTGTTTACTTTTTGAGAAGATACCACACTGTTCTCTACAGTGTGGTGTGGCTGCACAATTTTGCATTGCTATTATGAGAGTTACGTTGTCATGTATGAGGGTTTCAGTTCCTTCACATCCTTGTCAATACTTGTTATTGTCTGTGCTTTTTATTATAGCCAAACTCCTGGGTATGAAGTGGTATCCATTTGCATTTTTAGTGCCTATTGGGCATTTGTACACACACACACACACTCTCTCTCTCTCTCTCTCTCTCTCTCTCTCTCTCTCTACCTAATAAAAGAGTAATATGCAAATTAACCATCACTCCACTACACCCACCAGCCAATCAGAGCAAGTATGCAAATAAACCCAACCAAGATGACTACAGCCGCAGAGAGCATGAGGGATGCTTGGGTTTCCCAGGCAATGGAGAAAGCCAAGCTTTCTGCCTGCCCTTGCTGGCCTAAGCCTCCACTCAAGGCTACAAAGTTTCAATTATAGGAGGTAAACAAATCCAAACAGAAATGACTGCCAGCCACAGAGCAAACAGGAGGCTTGTCTCTGCTCCAGGCCACAAAAGTTTCAGTTGTAGAAGGTAAATAAATTCCAGAAACCAGGGCCTCTGTTTGGGTCACTAGGGGGCATGGCCAGCCTGCAAATCACCATGGGCCCCTCGCTCAGGCTGCCCCACACCCTAAGGGAACCCTCACCCTGATCCGGGACACCCTTCAGGGCAGACCAGCTTGCCCCCACCCATGTACCAAGCCTCTATCCTATCTAATAAAAGAGTACTATGCAGATTGGCCATCACTCCAACACATAAGATGGCTGCCCCCATCTGGTCAAAGATCCTGTCCCCATGTGGACACAAGATGGCCACCCCAAGATGGCCAGCAGGGGAGGGCAGTTAGGGGTGACCAGGCCAGCAGAGGAGGGAAGGTGGGGACAAACAGGCTGACAGGGAGCAGTTAGACATCAATCAGGCTGGCAGGCAGAAGCGGTAAGAGGCAATCAGGAAGGCAGGCAGATGAACAGTTGGGAGCCAGCAGTACTGGATTGTGAGATGGGATCGGGTCTAAATGGGCAGTCAGACATCCCTCGAAGGGTCCCAGATTGGAGAAGGTGCAGGCTGGGCTGAGTGACACCCCCCCACTCCCTGCCCACACCATGCACGAATTTTATGCACTGGGCCTCTAATATCTATATATAATAGATATTCCATATATATATTAGGTATATATGAAATATCTATTCAAATCCATTATTAATTTTAAAATTAGGTTGTCTTTTTTATTGTTGAATTGTTGAGTTATAAGTGTTCTTTGTATATTTTGGATGCTAGACCCTTATTAGGTATATGATTTGCAAATACTGTCTTTTATCCTATTGGTTGCCTTTTTCATGTTCTTGAAGGTATCCTTTGTAGTACAAATTTTTAAAATTATGATGATTTTCAGTTTTTTTGGTTGTTTGTGCTTCAGATGTCATATCTAAGAAGCCATTGCCTACTCCAATGTCAAAGGAGTTTTATAGTTTTACCCCATACATTTAGGCCTTTGATCATTTTGACTTAATTTTAGTTTCAGGGTCCAAATTCATTTGGTTGCATGTAGATATCTAGTTGTCCCAGCACTGTTTATTTGAAAAGATTATTCTTTCCTCATTGATTGTCTTGGCATCTTTGCTGAAAATCTATTTCCATAAACATGGATTTTTTTTCTGGACGGTCAGTCTATTCCCTTGATCTGTTATATGTATCCAATGCCAACACCACACAGTCCTGATACTTGATACAGAGTGCACTGCAACAAGTGTAAATCAGGAAGTGTGACTCCTCCGACTTTGTTCTTTTATTTAAAGATTTGTTTGGGCCATTCTGAAGCATGAGTTACTTTTATAGAAGGAAAAATACATATTACTATGAACAAAATCCTACATTTTCAATTCATTATCACCCAAATGCTACCTCCTCCAGCGAACTTCCTCAGACTCTCCATTCAGGACCTGCCTCCCTCTGACGGCCTTGTTAGAACTTCTCTGATAGCACCTGTGTTCTCCTGGGGTGCGGGATCACCAGTCTCAAAGACAAACTCTTTGAAGGCAGGGATCATGTCTTATTTACTTGAGAGTATTTCCCAGGGATTTTGGCATAGAGTCTAGTATTATGATATGGCTGATATACATGCTGAATGAATAAATCAATAAATGAATGCTATTAAATCAATCATATAGGTCATATTCTGATCAAAACCTGGGCAAACATCCACAAAAGAAAAAAAAAGATTTTAGGAAATGCATTCATGAAATTCATGGTTATATCTCTATAGACAAGTATAGTCATGTTTTGTTTCACCTGAGGTTTCCTTAGCTTATTATAGCCATTATAACGCTTGTCAGTAAGAGGGGGGAAATGTGCCTGAGTTACTGGAGGAATTACTTGTGAATTGCAAACTCAGGCAATTCCACAGCCAGGGCCCAGCTTCGATCAATACTGTAACACAATGACAGACAGGTCGTATCAAAGCATCAGACCTTGCTTAAATAAAAAGATTATTAGCCTTTGAATTAGCACTCTAAACAGGGCTCTTAATTAATCTTCTAATGATTTTTGTTGTCTGGAGGCATTAACTCTAATCCCAGAGCTCCATGCATACATTTGTCCCTTAAATAATCCAGGGAGAGCTGGGGTTTGAGTTCCTGCTCTCAGTCCAGGCATGGAGATAGCACACACACCACTCTTCTGAGTCTGGGGCCAAGTTCAGGGTCACACAGTGGGCCCAGAGCTGGGTGGCAATAATAATTCTGCCTGAGAGGCAGGGAGGTATCAGGCCACATGAGACCTTTGAGCCGAGCCTAGGAGCCTATCTAGGATGTTGCCTGGGAGAGACAGGGGAGGGCACAGTGTTCCTGGCAGATGGACCACCGAGAGCAAAGGCATGTTCCCAGGCGCTCAGAGGCTCCTTCTCCCACAAGGCCCGTCAGAGGCCATCTGGAAGAGGATGTCATTGTGCCTGCCTGGGTCAGCCCACAGCTCAAAGCCCCACCAGGCCATGGGCTCTAGCTGTCCTTCTCTCAAGAGGGCATTTAATGTCTGCCATTCCTTGCTTTCCTTCCCATCGGGACAGGCCCTATCTTTGCCACCAGGCTGGGCATCTGCTTAGGGTCCTTATTCACTGCAAACTGTGGTACTAATCCCGGGAGGCTGGGTGTGAACTGGCCAGAGGTCATTGGTCATGATGAAGCTCTTAACCCCAGTGAGTCCTTGGACTGACCAGCCAAGAGGTGGGGGCAGGGAGAACCTCACAGCACTGCAGGCCACTGACTGGGGGGCAGCTTTGTCCAATATTTAAAACATTTCTTAGAAACATTCTCAGTGTGCTTTCATCAATCAATGATAAGCATTTATAGATCATGTACCTTTAAAATCTTTTAATTGGAGTATTGCAAACATGCATTAGTATGTATTACAAACATACAGCCCGAGACATTTCACCAACCAAACACACCCGTGTAGCCAGAATCCTGATCAAGAGACAGGATGTGACCAGACCCTAGAACTCCTCTCGTCCCCTCCCAGTCACCACCTCCCTCAAGGGCAACTGTTGTCCTGGCTTGTGACAGCATAGATCAATTTTATCTGCTTTTGTACTTCATAAAAATAGGATGATATAGTACAGGCTCTCTTGGCACTTACCCTTGAACAAATAGTTGGTCAAAGACTCCGGAGAGAAAACGAGAGGGTGTTTGAAAGTCTGGCTCTTGGCCTGACTGGATAGCTCAGTTGGAGCCTGATCCCAATCTGCCAAGGTTGCAGATTCGAGCCTTATATGGTCAGGGAACATACAAGAACCAACATAATGGATGCATAAATAAGTGGGACAACAAGTCTATGTTTCTCTCTCTCTTTTTTTCCCCTCTAAAATTAATCAATCAATAAAAGTTTAAATAAAAAAGACTGGCTCCCATGAAGATTGGGGGCCCACAAATGTAAAACGAGGGTCTGTGAGGTCCCAAGAAGGTGGGGAGGGCAGGTGGCCTCGTGGAAAGTGGTCTGGTCTAGGAGTCGGACGCTTGTGTTCAAGTTTTATATCTGTTCTCAGTTTGCTGTGCAACCTTGAAAAATCCCTTTGCTTCTCGGGACCTCAGCTGCATTCTCTGCAGGGTTGGAGTGGTTAATCGTTTCCTACCTTTTCACCAGCTACGACACCTTCTGTTATCTATTCCCGCCCCTGCCGCTGCCGTGGAGGTCATGCTTTGAAAAATGTTGCCGACGGAGCAGACTGCATGTAAGTAATGATTGATTTGTTCCCCCATTTCTTGTTAACGGGAGATGCATGAAGCCGACGCAGATCTGCTGCAGATAGCGAGCGGCGCCACCCTGGGTTGACGGAGGCTCTTTATGGCTGAGTTACTCGATGGCAGCCTCACGTCAGGGAAATGCTCAGAGCCCGGTGCACGCCACGAATCCTAACAAACAGCTTGAGAACCTCCATTCCAGCCTTCATGCAGCCCCAGGCCCAGAACCACTGACAGACAGGCCATCACTAACTTTCTTTCCAGCTCTAGTAAGCCAAGAGTCTGGGGGTTGCCTGCTCCCCCTGAATTGACCACAGACTTGTGATATATGGACCTTTCCCTTCTCAACCTGATCTTAGCCCCCAATCCCACTTTGTGCCCTTTACCCTGGGGGAGGGGAGCCCTGCCCAGCCCCGCTGGACAAATCCTGGAGGCCCTACTACTGCTCCATGGGGCTACTTGGCACCTGCTGCTGGCACTTGAATTCCTGGAGTCTGTGATAATCGCAACCCCAGGCAGTCCCCGCATCCTGGGAGAGGAGACCAGTGCTCTCTCTTCGCACCCCTACGAGCTCTCTACTTTCCAGCCCCAGCCCTATTTCTGTCTATGACCCAAGGATGGGATGAAGTCTGCTTGAGGACAGGAATTATTGTGCTCGCTGCTGGAAGCAGGGAGGAAGGGGATGGATTTGGTCAAAGAGAACTTCTTGGCAAAGGGGACTCAAGCATGGACATGGAGTGTAGGCGGAGCTGTATGGAAGGAGGTTCTGGGGCGGGGGCATTGCATCTGGGACGGTCTCCATGTGGTATTCTGGGCAGTGTGAGCACGTACAGGGCATCCATTTTAGAGGAATGGAGTAACTGGGAACCCTCTGGGATGACGGGCTGGGGAGGGCTGAGGGCCCAACCAGCGGGAGATGGGGGAAGTGTGCAATGATGAGTCTGTTGAGAGCCTGGGACTTGATATAGACATCTAGAAGCCTTGGTTGGACATAGGAACATGCCTGGAGCAGGTCACAGTGGATGGTCAGCGTGGATGACCTATTTCCACTGACTTCAAGGTAAGATCTGGGCTTTTGTACAGTGAGGGGCAGTGGGAATTGAGAGGTGTGGCCTGAGGTGTCACCTTGTGGTACAGAGGTGCTTGTCTGGTTATAGGAAACCCCATATAAGCATGTGCTACGGCTGGCGCAGCTCTAGAAAATAAGGGTGAAGAGTTGTGATCCCTGCCCCCCGGGAGCTGACGTTGTGGAGAAGACAGACCATGGAAAACGGTAAAGACATAGAACCTGAGAAAGGCTATGACGAGGGGGTGAGGAAGGGTCTAAAGCCAGTTGTGTCTGAATTGCACTTTGACATTGTAAGAGTTTTTTAAGGGATGAAGTGGGGGCACATACCCAGAGGCTTAAAGATCCTGTTAGAATCCATGAAAGTTATGGGCTCTTTCAGAAACACACACACACGTGCTTCTCAGGTAAGGCAATAATTAAGAACATTGAATTCTGGGACAAAGATAAATCTCAGGGACAAGGACCCCAGCCAGGGCACAGCCTGCCCATGGGTAGTGGTTGCAAAAGTGTGACTCTCGTGACATGGCGAGGCCGCTGGTGAGGGTGGGAGAGGAGGTGGGCCTCAGCAGGAGTGATTTCCCTGAGACGAGCTGAGCTGAGGGTGTGGCTGAGGGTGTGGCTGAGGTGGCTGTGGGTTGAGGGACCAGGCGAGGACGGTGATGGTGGTGAACCTGCTATGGTAGCTGGTGAAGGGCTGGCTCATGCAGGTGGTCCTGGTGAAGGCAGTGCGGTGGGGAGGTTGAGTGCATTGGTGTCAGATGTTTGAGCTCCAGGGGTGGTTGTTAACACCTCAGAGCTGACCTGGAACTCAGCCTTCAGCAGCAGCTTCTGAGGAATGGGGCTGGGGAGGGTCAGCATCCTTCTAGAGCTTTCTCAAAGTGAGGGTCTCACCCCCTCCCCATCCTCATCCTTGCCTAACTCAGACAATATGGCCTCCGGGAAGGTGGGCAGCTGCATTGTGGAAAGCCTTCCAGGTGGTTCCGATCCGTCCCAGCACTTTGTCTTTCTCCCCCAGAACAACTAACTGCCCAAGAAGGTCATTGAAAAGGAACAAGACACGGTTCCTCTGAACTAATTAGACCACCAGCAGCTCAACCCAGCCTCATTCAACCAACCAGCTCATTCATTCACACACTGTTAGCGAGTGTCAACGATGGGCCAGGTGCTGGAGACCCCACACCCAGCCCCACACCACCGCACAGGGAGGCAGGCGGAGCAGACATGGCGGTGCTGTCAGCTCTGGGACAGGGACAGTCCTGGTGCTCTAGGAACGCCCCCAGGAAGGGCAGCCTTGGGTCAGGAGGGAAGGCTCCCAAAGAAGAGTACGTCAGGGCCGGAGCCAGCCAGGGGGGCGGAGAAGCCTTTTCTGGGAGAAGAGGCCACCTGTGCACAGCCCGGAGGCACGAGAGAACAGACAGTTCAGGGAAGTGCAGTGATCCCGAGCGTGGCCTGTGTAGAGAGGTGGCTGGAGGGACCACAGGGTCAGGGGTTCATCCCGCGGGCAGGGCTGGGGGTGGGGTGGGGGTGGGGGTGGGGAGGTGTCTGAGCCTGAGGAGTTGTCCGCTGAGATGGGGTTACTCTGGGGACTAGGCAGGTCTGGAGAGCGGGTCCCAGGAGTCAGGCTGTGGGTCAGGCGGCTGCTCTGGGGTCTCAGCAGGAGACACTGACCCGGGAATGAAGAGAGTGTCCGTGGGACTGGATTCCTCGGAGCCGCACCCCCGTCTGCTGACCCGGCTGAGAGGCTGCAGGGGGGTTGTTTGGGAAGCCTTGTCCGGCTGTCCCCATCTGAGCTGTGAGTTTGTGTGGCCCTCCAGCTCTTCCCTGCTTTTTGTCCTCTGCTTCCTGTTCCCTCTTCCCCTCCCCGTCTTCCCAGGGCCCTCTGACAAGCCGTCCTGTTCCTTCAGCGTCGCTGTTAACGCCCCTCCCTCCTCCTCACCGCCCTGGAGCCCACCTCTCCTCCGGGTGGTGATGGCCCTCCCCTGCTCTGCTCTTTACCATTCTCAGTTCCAAAGGCCTTCCCATCTCCACTTAGTCTTCCTCCCATGGGCACACCCCGGAGCTTCTTTCCTAAAACACCTGATCTTCTTAAAGCTTGAATGAAACCTCCTACTCGATGGACACATCCCCTGTGCTTCTGATTCTGACTCTCTGGCTCCCGTCTGCCAGTCCTGGAGTCTCACTCACCCAGACCTCCAGCCCCTTCCCCCACCCCCACCCCCACCCCAAGGCCCTCTGGCCTGCACAGCCTTCCCTGCCTGCCACCCCCACCCAGGTTCTCCTTGTACCCACCCAGCACCCCTGATGGAGCCGCCGCCACCCTGGTTTCCACCGGGGCTGCACCCACCCGCAGAGCAGCGGCCACTGGAATCCTGGCCCTTCCCTCAGCAGGCTCCTCCCCCTCCAGCTGGCTCCCTCTCGGTGCCTCGCTGCAGCTCTTTCAAACCCTCAGCCCCCAGCTCTCCAATCTCTCCGGGCAGCTCATCTTGCTCCTTATTCACAAAGAAAACAGGAGCCATAAGAGGAAAATTCCCTCAAGTTCCTCCACCCACCTTCCCATTTTCACATCATCCATGTCCCACCTTTCTTCCTTCTTACCACCGCTCTCCTGCCTGGGCCCAGCCTGAGGTCTGGACCCCAGCTCCTCCCTCTTCCCTGGACATGGAGCACCATCCGTTCTCCCCCGTCACGCCCCTGTCCCCAACACCTTCTTCCCCAGCACTTCCCATAATCATTGAAACCTCCTGTCCTCACCTCCCATCCCCTGCTTCCGGCTTCTGCAACTCCCCAGAACACGCTCTGACCCAGCCAGAAGCACCTCAACATCCAAACACCAGAGCTCATCTCGGCATTCCTCCCCCAACCTGCTCCTCCTCCCGTGCTCCCCATCTCAGTAAAGGGCAGCAGGGCCCAGCGACACACCAGTCATTCCGGACTCCCCATTTCCTCGATTTCCCACATCCGACCCCCCACCCCTCACCGAGGCTGCTCTTTAACGTCCCCGGAATCCATCCCCACGCGAGTTAGGCGCCAGGCACTCACCCTGCGCATTCTTGGCGTGTTCTTCTTTCAGGTATTCGTTCAACAAGCATTCCTCAGGAAGGCCATCCTGGGCAGCTCTGACTTCACTCGCGTTCACAATTCCAGCTCGGGCCGCTGCCCCACTTGGCACTTGGCTTCTCTCGTCCTAACACCAACAACTGCCCTGAACGCCTCCCTACTGTCCAACTCTGTCCCACCACCCGCACTGCCTGGGGATTTGGCTGCTCCTCCTCGGGCCGTCTCTAGCTCCTGCTGGCTTTCTGCGGACCTGCTAGTGGGAATTATGTGAGGAGTCGTGGCAGCTCTGAGGACTCCATGGCAGCAGTGGCAGTGACGGGAACCCTGTGGGATGGGGCTGTTGGAGGTCGTGAACCTATTAGAATTCCCTTGGGAGTTATTAATTTATGCACACAATCAATATTCATGGAGTGCCGACGTCGGGCTCTGAGGTAGGCGCTAGGGGTGCATCAGGGATGAAAAAATATACAGGCTCCCCTTTCTTTCCAGGAGCTTATAGTTTAGAAAGGGAGGCAGTCATCATATACATGCTGTCATTATAACCAAGACATGTACTCCCCGGGAATGGCACATGGTGCTTGAGCATGCAATGGGGAGGAGGCTTGTCCTCTCTGAGAAAGTGGTGGTTGAGCTGAGATCCAAACCCTCGTGATGCTTTACGTGAGAGGAGAGAGGAGAGACATGCATTCCAGGTAGAAGAGCCACCAGGTTCTGGCAAAGGCCCTGGGGGAGGCAGAAGAAATACGTGAGACAGGAAGTCCAGGGCGGGTAGGACCACACAACTCACACTTTTCAAAATTTTATGGAAGAGCACCCAAAATTCACCTCTTCACCCATCTCAACGCGCGTTAGCTCCGGGGCGTTGAGTAAAATCACCATGTTGTGCAATCGCTACCACTATCCAGTCCAGAACATTTCACAGCCCGAAAGGAAACTCTGTGCCCCGTAAGCGGTCCCTCCCCATTCCTCTCCTCCCCAGCCCTTGGCAGCCACTCCTCCGCTTCCTGTCTCAATGGCTTTGCCCGTTCTGGACATTTCCTTCAGATGAACTCACACAACTTGTGGCCCTTTGTGACGGAGTTGTTTCACTCAGTATGCTTTTGCGGTGCAGCGATGCTCTGGCATGTATCAGTACTTCATCCCTCTTTGAGGCTGAATCATATCCCATTGTACGGACGTACTGCACGCTGTTCACCCATTCATCAGTGGACAGACACTTGGGCTGTCTCCACCTTTTGTCTATTGTGAGGAGGGCTGCTGTGAGCGTGTGTGTACAAGCTTTTGTTTGAACACCTGATGTCAACTCTTTGGACACACACCTGGGAGTAAATAGGATTGCAGGGTCGTGTTCAGCTTTGTGAGGCACAGCACACACTTTCTGCTGCATTCGTGTGACCTCACTTCACGCTGCGGTGACAAGATGGGGGTAAAGTGACAACAGCGAGTGAACACTTACTTTCTACAGCTTACGGTTTCTTTTCATTTGGGTTACTTAAAGTGGAGGAGACCCAGGCTGGGAAGGGTCATTTAATACACGTCCCCACGGACTGAATAAACGGCCCCCACCGTCAGCCCACCAGGCCAGGGAGCTTTGTCAGTTTGCTGAAGGGCCTAGAGCGGTACTTGGCACACAGCTGGTGCTCAATAACTATTTGTCGCATGAATAGAAAAATACAATGGACTATTTCAAGTGCGCCCTAAAAATCCCCAAGAACACAGCCACCCAGCAGGTGGAACCAGAGAGAATGGGCCGCCATTCCAGCCAGAATGGGGGTGGTGAGAGAAGCCAGGGTTTCCCAGGGCCACGGGCCCTCAGCCGGTGGGGAAGCCTGGCTCACATTTCTGAACACTCGCCACGGGCAGGTCCTCTTACGTCTGTTCACCCGGAAGCTTGGAGAGCCAGGGTGGCTTTGGATCCCACAGCCAGGAAGCCTACGAGGTGGCCTCAAGGTCTGCCCCGGCCCTCTGGACAGGCAGGTCTCGCTCCCTTGGTGGGCACAGCAGCCCTCCACACCGAGGCCCGGGGTGAGGTCCGCAGAGGGACTCCCAGGGGCCCTCGCAGCCAGCGCTGCGGGGAGCGCTGTGCTCTCCCTTCCCCCAGCAGAGGCCGGAGGGAGGAGGGACGGGTGGCAGCAGAGCGTGCAAATTGGAGGCTTGATATTGAATTGCAGCAAAATGAGCAGAGGATCAGGTGCCCCACCTGGACCCACCCCAGAGAATACCGAGGCCTGGGCCGGCTCTCACGGAAAGCCGGCAGGCCCCGGCCCGGGCGGAATCATGGTTGGGTGAGCAGGGGTCAGGAGGCAGGTGGCTGGGCGGGAAGACGCCATCGGTGTGACTGAGGCCTTCACCTCCTGGGCCCTCCATCCCTGGCCTGGACATTCACGTCCCACAGCGCTCCTCCTGGGTTCTGGGGATCAGAGCCAGGCTGAGACGCTGTCCCAGGCCCCATTTTCAAGGAGGGGGGGGGGGTGACAGGAGCACACCTAAACTCCCAGGATTCTGAGTGAGTCGGGAAGGCTGCCTGGAGGCGAGGGGAGGCTGTGGGGCTCGGTTTGGGATCCAGGAAGATCTGAGTGTGAATTATGGCTTAGGCACTTCTTAGCCGTTGAACCTTGGGCAAACAGTGTGTTCTATAAACTCTTTTGTTTGAGCACCTACTCCATGCCAAACATGTGTTACCTTCTGGGACTACAGAGTTGAATTCAATACAGTTCCTGTCCCCAGAGCGTAAACAAATCACCCAGGACAGCATGATCCGTGCCGTTTCGGAGCTGAGGCAGGGCGCTGGGCGCAGAGGGCCAGAGGAGGCGGCCAGCTGAAGGAGCTTTAGCCTCCTTCCCCTACTCCATAAAGTGGAGTGCCCACCTCACCTCGGAGTTGGAATGACGGATGGGGAAAGGACAGGAGCCTGGCTCGGTGCCTCACACAAAGCACAGGCAGGAGGAAGCCCGAGGCTGACAGGGACAGAGGCCTGGGAGGGCAGGAGGAGGCTCCAGGGTGGGAGGAAGGTGAGTGTGTGGCATGGGGGGAGGGGGGGAGAGGGACCCTGAGCAGTCTGAAAGGGGTCTTGCAGGCCCCCCTGTTGCTAAGCCCACAGACGCTGGAGGCAGGGGCTGGGCAGCCGGGGCGGATCAGCTGCCACTGTCCTAAGTGGGGAGTCAAACAGGTTTCGGTGACCTTTGTGAGGAGGGTGGTGGGGCGCTGCTCACAGCCCTCCAGTTTGTTGCCGCCCCGTCTCAGGTAGGACCTGGGTTGGCCTGGCCCTGTGTTCACACCCCTCTCCCTCCCTCTATGGCGGAGGACGCCACTCTCCTGGGCCGGCTGGCACTCTCCTCTCTGCCCTGCAGGCCTGTTTCCAGGGTGGGTGAAGCCAAGGGGACCGCCAAGTCACCCTCCGCTCTTCGGGGGGCCTCCAGGCTGGTCCCCCTCCCCCAGAGGTGCCGGGGGCTAGAGGCGCTCAGTTAAGCGGGGAGCAGTCTGCCCTCCTGCAGCCTCTTCCTGCCAGCTGGTCTGGGCTCCCGCCGGCTTCCACAGTGGCTCCCAGCTGCCCTCTGTGAGGAGGCTCCTCCGTGTGCAGAGCTCTATGGGACCCCCTTCGTCAGCTTGTGCGACCCTCCCGCTGTGCGCTGACTCTTGCCACAGCTTCCCCGCTGCTTGCACAGCCTTTTTTGGACTCTGCTCACAAGGCAGGGCTATTAGAAAGCTGCCCCCGCCCCCACCGGCTTACTCACACCTAATCCTTTCAAATGAGGACAGACGTGTCCCCGACCCCTCCTCGCCCACCAATGCACAAGTACACACGCCCGCTCTCTGCCCACGCTCTGAGCATCAGCTTCTCCCCTGAGCCAGGGCCCTGAGGCAGGATGCTATGTGGATGGAGCTGACAGGCAGGGTGCAGGCAGGCTTGGGGGGGATCAGATCTGGTGGTTTTGTTCGTTTATTCACTCGACAAACTTTTATGGAGCAGCTTGATGGGCCAGACCCTGTGCGAGGCCCGGGGTGGAGGTGCCGTGTGAGCAAACCCAGAAATGGCCCTGCCCTCCGCTCACAGCCCAGGGAGGAGCAGCAGGTAATTACCGGCCTCTGGGGGAGGCGGAAGGTCGGAAGGTCGGGCTGCTGGTGGTGGTGCTGCTGGGTGGTGATACGGAGGCTGTGGGAAGCCCTCGCCAATAAGAAAACGACTCTACAGAACGGCTTCCTGTCTCAGTCCTCGAGGAGCAGCCAGGAGAAAAGGCCACGTGTAAGCCGGGATTGAAAGTGGTGTTTTTTTTCCAAACTCTGAGGGGCAGCCCACTCGTGAGTCATGAAATTGACTCAATCGTTGTGACCTGAAAAACTCTTTTAGGGCCACGGAGTAGAGGAACTTAACACATCACCTCTAGGAAACGCTGGTTTGTGAAATGGTAGTTTTAGTTGTGTCGATCTCTATCGTCCTACCCAGATAATGTTATGAATGAGGATATTAAGCGTATTTCCTCTTGCAGGTCTTGATAAAAAAAAAAAAAAAAAAAAAAGGGCTGATAGTCACTGGCCTGGAGTAGTTGGAGGAAGAATTAGTCACGAGAAAACGATGGTGACACATGGAGCCGGCCGAGAGCACAACACACACCGGAGCCCAGAGGGGAGGGTGCGAGGAGGACAGGCGGAAGCCGAGGCCCACGCTGACCTGCGGGCAGGCGGGAGCTACGTGAGGTTCGGGAGCTCCCGCCTCCTTAGCCCTGGGCCCACCCCTGGGCGGGAGGAGATGGCACCAGCTGTCTTTGTGCCCCTCCAGGGCCCTGGACCTTCAACCCCCTCCTCCGCCTGGGCCTCCTCCGTCAGAGCTGCCTGACCTTGAGCTGCGTTTAGAGGACGGAGCCAGCCAGTCCCTGGCGGGGAGGGGGATGAGTTTCTGGAGCAGACAGACCTGTATGCATAGCTTACATTCATTCCGACCAGCCCTGTGTCTCGGGAAACCTCTATCACCGCTCTGTGCCTCGGTTTCCCCCTGTGTGAAATGGAGCGAAAACAACGCATCCCCAAAAGTCCTGTGAGGATTTAGGTTGAGGCCCAGATGTCCCCAGGCCTCCAGTGCTCCGGGTTCCTCCTTTCTTCCACACAGAACAGGGCTGCCAGGTTTAGCCGATAAAAATGCAGGGCACCCAGTTCCATTTCAAATAATTTTTCAGTATACGTATGTCCCACATAGGGCTTGGAATTACTTATGCTAAACCTTTTATTCTTTTTTTTTTTTTTAATATATTTTATTGATTTTGTACAGAGAGGAAGGGAGAGAGATAGAGAGTTAGAAACATCGATGATAGAGAGTCATCGATCAGCTGCCTCTTGCACACCCCCTACTGGGGATATGCCCGCAACCAAGGTACATGCCCCTGACCGGAATCGAACCCGGGACCTTTCAGTCCGCAGACCGACGCTCTATCCATTGAGCCAAACCGGTTTCGGCTAAACCTTTTATTCTTTATCTGGAATTCAAATGACCTGGGCACCCTGTATTCTATTGGCAAACCCGACAGGACATCCAAGGGCTTGCACTGTGTCCCGGAACCGCGTGGATCCGACACCCGGCGGCACCCCCAGCTTCCTGAGGGCCGAGCCCCCGCCCCCCCCCCCTCCCGCCGGCTGCTGCCGGGGTCCGCTCCCCACACGTCCCCCTGCCCCGGACTGTGGACGGCCCGGCCCCTCTCCCTCATCCCCCAGGGGCCCAGCCTCCAGGCTGTGATGTGACCCACTTTCTCTGACCTCGTGGGGAGATCGGAGCGCATGTGCGCTCAGCTCAGAGCAGGAAACACCGCGCACCAGCGGTCAATTCCGTCCGCTCCCACGTGCGGCGTCCTCACGGCACAGCTCCCCACGACACCCTCTTTCAGCCCCACCTCAAGTCACCAGCGAACATCACCCAAATCACCCGCGCGCGCGTGTGTGTGTGTGTGTGTGTGTGTGTGTGTGTGTGAAAGGGTGAGAGTCCTTTAGCATTCTTTTTATTTTTTTTAATATATTTTATTGATTTTTCTTTTTACAGAGAGGAAGAGAGAGGGATAGAGAGTTAGAAATGTCCATGAGAGAGAAACATCGACCAGCTGCCTCCTGCACACCCCCTACTAGGAATGTGCCCGCAACCAAGATGCATGCCCTTGACTAGAATCGAACCCGGGAACTTTCAGTCCGCAGGCCATCGCTCTATCCACTGAGCCAAACTGGTTTCGGCGCTTTAGCATTCTTTCTCACTTCTTCTCCATCTCGATTCTTTCTGAAGGTGAGGCAGTGATTCACTGTCACAATCCAGAAGCCCTCTTGAAGCCAGACTGCTGGGGTTCTAATCCTGCCTCCCCACTCACAGCTGTGTGGCCTCCGGAAAGTTACTGAACCCCGCTCTGCCTCATTCTCCTCCTCATTTCTGAAAAATGGGATGTCTAGCTCACAGCACTGCTGTGCAGGGTTAATACGTGTAGCATGTCGAGAGCAGTGCTCGGCCGCCTGAGTGCTAGGTGCATGCTGATATCCTAACTGCTGCCTCTCCTCCCCTCTGAGGTGCCCTCTTCCTCCTGTTAACATCTCTCTCCATCCTGTTGTGTGGGAGCAGCCGGGCGTGGCTGTCACTGCCTGTGCGCACTTCAACTTGGTCAGGTAAGTTCCCCGCCCCTCAAGCCTACATCCGTTCAACCTAATTGCTATTTAAATGTCTTCAAGGAGGTTACACTGTGGTTTCGCAGTTAAACACCGAGTTATTGTGTGTACACAAAGACGGAAACTGGAGCGCAGCAAGAATGTGGCGTTAGTGAAGCAAATAGTTACCATTGAAGAGCGGTCCCATGTTTTATTGCAAAACAACAGCCAAGTGTTTTATGAAACCTAAGACAGGAACGGCCTCGCAAGTAGATGGGGCTGTGGTGAGTTTTATCACGGAGAAAAGGGCAGCATGCTTGCCAGTCACATGCGGAGCAGGAAAGAACACGCGATCAAGTTTGCAGAAGGAGCAGGGAGGCATGGAGAGGAATTCGGACACAGCGGCGGGCGGTCTCGTAGGAATGGTGCCTGACGACTGCCTCTCCTGACGCAGAGGACGCTGCAGAGACGCGCGGGGACGCGGAATCCTCACAGGGCTGAGGAGAGGCGGACTCTGACTGCGAAGGAAATCTAGGCGACAGGTGGCCCTTGAACAACACGAGGATTCGGGGGGCCTTTGCAGTCGAAATCCACATACAACTTTTTGCTCCCCCGAAACTTAACGACAAATAGCCTACTATTAACGACAAATAGCCTTACTCATAACATAACCCGTCAGTTAACACATATTCTGTATGTTATATGTATTATATTCTTACAATAAAGGAAATGAGAGAAAGAGAACATTATTAAGAAAATCATATAGAAGAGAAAATACATTTACAGCATTTAAAAAAAATATCCATATGTAAGTGGACTCATGCAGTTCAAACACTGTTGTTCAAGGCTCAGTTGAATTTCAGCCAATTTCTTTTGCCTTTCATTTCCTTTTTCATGCATGCACAAGAGAGATTTTTTGACTTAAACACTGAGGTGTAAATAAATAAATAAGATTTCTTCAAATAAATACACAAAATAAAAATTGGTTTTAAAAAAGCATTTTCAGCCAAAACTGGTTTGGCTCAGTGGATAGAGGGTCAGCCTGCGGACTGAAAGGTTCTGGGTTTGATTCTGGTCAAGGGCATGTACCAGTAGGGGGTGTGCAAGAGGCAGCTGATTGATGACTCTCTCTCATCGATGTTTCTGACTTTCTGTCCCTCTCTCTTCCTCTCTGTAAAAAATCAATAAAATATATATTTTTTTAAAAAGGCATTTTCAGGTCATGTTCCTTTACTTACTTTCTAAAATTATTTTTAATTGCTACAAAGTACCATCCTCCCCATTTTTAAGTGCACAGCTCGACGGTATTAAGTACAGCCATGCTGTTGTGCAACCATTACCACCACCCGTCTCCAAAAGAGCATTTTGGTCACACCGCGTTAGCAGTGCATCATACAATGGATGGCATCTTGGACGTCATAAAGTCACCACACAGTGGTCGCTCACTGGAGACAAAGTACATAGCCCTCCCTTTGGGAGTGCTCCACTGCCTGCCAGAAAGCAGGGCTCGAACCCGTGGCTTGACGGGGACACCTTCTGTCTCCCTGGCTCACAGGCAATGATAAGGCCCCGGGCAAGACTGGCATCCTCCCTCCTCCCAGCCTTGGGCCCAGGCAAGGACGAGGGCAAGCCACGATGTGTCCCTCCCTCTGCATCTCTTCCTGGAGCAGTAGGGGTGCCTGAGGTTGGGAAGGAAAGGCTGAGAGCAGAGAACCAGGGTGCCAAGTAAGAGCCGTGTCCTGGAAAAGGAGAGGGCGGCCGGCAGGTGGAGGGAGGGGAGCTTTACCCGGAGATATTGGAAAACTACTGGGCACCGGACTGAGAGCGGGCAGTGGATGTGGGGATTCGGCACTCACGTCCACCCAGTGCTCAGCCCAGCTGGTGCACCTCAGCCTGTCTCAGCAGGAGGCAGGGGCGGAGGGGTATTTTCCTTCGTTCAGGACACAGCGGAGCATCCACCTGTGTGTCAGGCACCATTCTGGGCCCTGGAAATACACCAGAGGACAAGCCCCATGAGAATTCCTGGTTTGGGGGCGGGGGAGGGGCGGTAATTTTCTTCTGCCTTCCCCTCCTCCTTCTCGTCCTCCGCCTCCTCACTAGTGGGGTGCACTAGTCCCTCTATATATTTGGGTGGTGCCTTCCCAATTGCAAAGTATTTCCCATTCATTCTCTTGCTCCATCCTCAAAACAACTGTGGTGTGGGCAGCATTGCTCCCATTTTCTGAACTAGGAAACTGAGGCTCGGAGGGCGATGGCAGGCAGGGTGTGGTCGAATGCTCTCCAGGTGAGGCTCCAGCCCCAGCTCAGCCACCAACTTGCTGGGCCACCTCAGCTGAGTCACTCGCCCTCCCTGAACCTCAATGACCCCTGTGATACAATACAAGAGGTTCTATCTACTCTACAGTCTTCCACCGGCCCGGGTTTCCCTTCCTGGGCCTGCGACTGGGACTGCTGGTCAGGAGGCAGAGCAGGGCCCAAAAGCTAGTCCTCCTGACCACCCTCCAAGACGGACCCTGCTTTTTCATCCGCAGGAAAGGGAACAGGGCTGGGGGGATTGGGAAGAGCAGGGTGTGAGGTCAGGGGGGTAGGAGGGATTTCCAGACCCAAATGCCTCTTAGACCCTGGGCTGGAGCAGCACTGATGGCAGGAAGTGGCATTGCCTGGTGCTGGGCTGTGTGGGCACCCAGGCAGGAGAGCCGCCTACCGAGCCTGCGGCCTCCGTACGCCTGCACAGCTCACTGCCTCTCAGAAATGTCCTCCCAGAGCCCGGCGTGGCTCTGAGCTCCAGGGGGCACCCAGATTCTGTCCCAGCTTCAGGAACCCTGACATGTGAGTTTGGGGAGACTGATTCTCCTCGGAGTATAAATAATGCTATTAGTAAGAATAGCCGGTATTAATTGATGGCTTACTGTGGGCCAGGCACCGCTTTGAGCACCGTACATACATTATTTTACTTAATCCAAACCTCAACCCAGCAGTCCCAGTCGCAGGCCCAGGAATGGACATCTGGGCTGGTGGGAGGAGATTGTGGAGTAGAACCTCTTGCATTACGGTCCCCTTTTTACAGAGCTGGGTGAGAAGGGGGTCACAAAGAGGGGCAGGGGGGTGCTGCCTGTCAACCCCAGGTTCACCCCGTCACCCAGGGCCGGGGTCCCACCGCCCTGGGACCGCCCCTGCCTCCAGGCGGTGGGGCTGCTGTTTGGCTGGGGTTCCAGGGAGGGGGTGAAGCTTAGTCACTCACGGGTGCTTGGCTGCAAGAAAGCGAACACAGAAGGGACACAAAGCCTTTGTGCCTCAGCAGGTCCGCGTACAGCCAACCAGTTGTTTTCCATCCCCTAGAGAAGTAACTGGTGATCAGACGGCAGGAAGAACTTCCCAGTCACCAGAAGGGGTAGCACTGACATCCTCCCGCCGTCAGTTTTGGGTGAAGCACTGCCCCTGCCTTGGCCAACAGTTTGAGTCGGAGAGAGGGGTCTTGGCAAACCTCCTACAGAATCCCCGTTCACAGGCCCCGTGGGGGCCGGGGAGGCCCCGGGGCAACAGCCCTGGGGTTAAGCGAGGGGACAAACACGGAAAATCAGTCCTTATCTGGAGCTCATTAATGGGGAACATTATTCAGCTGTGAAGGCCAAGATGGGGTGATAGGCATGTGGTGGGCAGGGGTGGGGAGTGGGGGCAGGGAGAAGCTATAAGGGTGAGGAAATCTTAGTCTAAACTCCACCTCCGCCCCACGTGTCCAAATGCTGGACGGAAGGACCCTGTAAATGCCCATGACCCAGCCTCCCCAGAAACCCTGAGAGACAGAGGGAGAGAGAGAGAGAGAGAAAGAGAGAGAGAGAGACCCAAGCCTCCTGCCCTGAGACCGCTGGGCCGGCCCGCGGAAAGCCGGCAGCATGTGGGAACTGCGGTCCATAGCCTTCTCGCGGGCCGTGTTTGCAGAGTTCCTGGCCACGCTCCTCTTCGTCTTCTTTGGCCTGGGCTCGGCCCTCAACTGGCCGCAGGCCCTGCCCTCGGGGCTGCAGATCGCCATGGCCTTCGGCTTGGCTATCGGCACCCTGGTGCAGGCGCTGGGCCACGTCAGCGGAGCCCACATCAACCCTGCGGTGACCGTGGCCTGCCTGGTGGGCTGCCACGTCTCCTTCCTCCGGGCGGCCTTCTACGTGGCCGCCCAGCTGCTGGGGGCCGTGGCAGGGGCCGCTCTGCTGCACGAGATCACACCCGAAGACATCCGGGGGGACCTGGCCATCAACGCGGTGAGTGCCCATGCTGCACCCCCTCCCCAGGGCGGATGGGGTGGAGGGAGCAGGTCTGGGTGAGGGTCTGGGAACTGAGAGAGAGACACGGAGGGAAGCTGCCGGGGGTGGGAGCGGAGGTGCCGGAACCAGAAACACAGCTGCCACAGGAGAGCCAGGTGGAAGGAGCGGCAGGGCCAGAGCTGACGCCGAGAGGATACCCCCGGCGCTGCTGCTGCCTTCTGCCCTCCCTCGTGGAGGAAGGCCTGGGCTGGGGCTCGGTGGAGGACAGGGTCCCAAAGTAGAAGTGCTTTCCGAGCTGGGAGGAGCCTCGGAGTGAGTCCCCTGGGTCTTCCGAGGGGAGAAGGACCCACCTTTTCTTCAGCGTGTTCCGCCCTCCTGCGAGGGGCTCCTCACCAGCCTCTCACGACACCTCCCACAGCGCTGCGGAGTAGGGTGGGCACGCCCTTCCTTAAGAACATGGAACTGAGGCGCGGAGAGGGGAAGGACAAGCCAAAAGTTCTACCGGGTGTCAATACCAGAGAAAGTGCCAGAACCAGGGGCAGCAGACCCTGGAGCCCGTGAGCTAACTGCCGGCTTCATGGCTGGCGGCTCACCGGCACGGCAGGTGGGTGCGTGGGGAGCTGAGGGTGATGCCCAGCCCCTCCATGCCCCCACCCACTCCCCTTGTCTGGGCAAGGCCTGGGCTTCTGAGGGCGTGGTGGGGAGGAATGGTCTGTGCCCCTCATCAGAACCCTGACTCCCCCTCCCCCAAGTGCCTCTTTCGGGCCTCAGTTTCCTGTGGTTTTTGGCCTGCTCTGTCCCTGGCCACTAGCTCAGAGCTCTGGTGTGTCGGAAGAGTCCTGCGCAGTCCCTGTGGCCGCCCCTCCTCTGTGCGAGTGGCCCTTTCTCATACGAGGGACACAGAGGCCCCAACTGGGGGGCTTCTCTCTTCTTACCTCCCCCGAATGGACTGTGTGATGGGGCTGGGGCTCAGGGCTGAGGAAGGGCTAGGACGGCCATGCCCGGGGACAGCCTGAGGAATGTGACCGTTTCCATTGAGGACAGAACAGTTGGCAGCGAGGGGAGGTAGACAAAGAGCAACTTCCTGAGAACAGGGCCAAGAAAGTCTCAAAATGTGACTGAGGAATCTCCTCTAATCGCGGGCGACAGGATGACTAAGGAGCCAGGGGGACTCTCAGTCTCGCTCCTCCATCATGTCACAGCTGCTGGAGCCTCAGAATGGGAGGGTCTGGGAGGTCTCCCCCAAGGTTATCACTACCGTGAGGGGCTGAGGAGAGCCCCGCCTGGCTGCAGGGAGGCAGCCGTGGGGCTGACTTACCCAGAGGCTGGAGGCCCCTAGAAAGGCTAGCCTGGCCCCCGGGGAGTTTCCATTGGTGTGCGCCTGCTCTGTGCCAGGCCAGATAGCATCTCAGTCTTGGTATAATGCTGTAAGGTGAGTTCTGGGACCCTCTACCAAGAGCGGTAAATTGAGGCTCAGCATTCAACTGATTTAAGTCACAGAACCAGTAAGTGTCAGTACCTGGAAATGGACCCAGAGCCATCTGACACCAAACCCCTGTCCACACCGTCTCCCTTAGAGCAGCCATTTACCAGCAGGAATGGGGCTGGGGCTCTGACACTGTCGATTCCAGTCCTCACACAGCCCTCCGGAATTTTGTTGTCCCCATTTTACAGAAGGACAAACCAAGGCGGAAGTAAGTAGGGGCCCGTGGTAAGTCGGAGGCCTCCAAAGTGTCTGCCTTTAAGGTGCCTCTCACTGTCCCCCACCACAGGCGGTGACATTGGCCCACAGGGGGTTGGCATAGCTCTAGGAGGCCCGACGGTGACAGCCCAATGGCGAGGATCCAGGGGTCAGGTTTCAAGGCCTGCAGAAGGGGCATGGGAGGTGAGAGCTGTCACAGGTCTACCTGGTTCAGTGCCCAGCCCCAAAGGGCAGGGTGTAGGGCACAGAATGACAAACCCCAGAGAGAAATCCAGTTCTGGGTGTGGTCCAGTTATGAAATTAGCTCTTTGCTTGGCCTCAAGTTCTCTCATTGCCCAAGGCAGGGGCTGATGGGGTCACAGGCACCCCACATGGGTATGGAGGCATCACAATGCAGGGCTCCAGCACCCTCACCTCAGCCTCCGTGGTGTGTGCAGAGAGCAAATCACAGGGCAAAACTGAGGCCTGAAATGCAATGGGAAACAGGCAAAGTCAAAGGGAACCGTCAAAGGTTAGAGGAAAGAGTCATATGCTAGACTTGAGGGGGGTGAGGGGCACACTGGGACTATCCCCAGACACTCGTCCCGGTCCCTGGGAGCCTCTGACCAAAGGCCTCTGGTTACACCAGGATCCTACGGCCTAGCGAGAGAGGAAGGCCTTCCTGTTACCTGGCCTCAACTTCCTGCTGCATTCAAAACCTTTTCTCTTCTTGCTCTTCCAGAAACAGGAATTTTGGCCTGTCCGATACGGCTCAGGGGTTGAGCATTGATCTATGAGCCAAAAGGTCATGGTTCAATTCATGGTCACAGCACATGCCCGGGTTGTGGGCTGGGTCCCGGGTGAGAGGCGCACTGGAGGCAGCCAATCAATGATTCTCTCTCATCATTGATGTTTCTATCTCCCTCTCCCTCTCCCTCTCTAAAATCAACAAAAATATTAAAAGGAAAAGAAAAAGGAATTCTGGATTTTGCACCCTTTTCCTCTCACATCATAGGCACACATCCCAGCCCCCAAATCTCCTGGGCTATGGAGTCATTTTTCCTCCTCTGACCGGGGACTCAGGCCAGTCTGAGTCCATCCCTCGGCCTGTGGGCCACGGGCCCAGGAAGAAGCCAGCGGTAGTTTGGACTAAGGGCCGCCCTGGAGTCTCGACAGGACGACGGAGCCGGTGCGGGGAGCACGCTCACTGTCCCCCTCTCTGTCCTCAGCTCAGCAACAACACGACAGGCTCACTGTCCCCCTCTCTGTCCTCAGCTCAGCAACAACACGACAGGCGGCCAGGCCGTCACCGTGGAGCTCTTCCTGACGCTGCAGCTGGTGCTCTGCATCTTCGCCTCCACCGATGAGCGCCGGAGCGACAACCTGGGCACCCCTGCCCTGTCCATCGGCTTCTCCGTGGCCCTGGGCCACCTCCTCGGGGTAAGTCATGGTCTCAGCCTCACGGTCTACACAGACTTTCCCCCAAAGAGACACAGAATCCCCCCACGTGGCAGACAAAGGCCCCACAGGGACAGATCAGACTCCCTCGAGGACAGACACACCCCAGAGGGTCTGACTGCCAGATACCCAAGCACAGATCTCACTCCAGCCTCAAAGGATAGAGCCCAGTAAATATAACATGAACCTAATAGTCCGGGGGGTGGACTCCCTTTAGGTTGAGCTCATGGTCTGGAGAGGGGCACAGGGCTCCTGCCCAGGCCTCCCCTCTTTTCTCTCCCTTCCCCTGCCTCTCCCACTGCAGATCCACTACACCGGCTGCTCCATGAATCCCGCCCGCTCCCTGGCTCCGGCTGTTGTCACTGGCAAATTTGATGACCACTGGGTAATGGCAGAATCCTCCCACCCTTCTCCCCTCCCCAGAAACCCAGCCCAGCCAGGCCTGGAACAGGTCAGAGAGGGGGGCTCCACACCTTGTCCGGGGGCCCACCCTGGGGTCTGATGCTGAAAGTCTCAGTCTCCCCCTGTCAGTGAGGGCCGTGGCAATCTGGCCTCACCGCCTTCGGGGAGGATTAGGTGAGGTCACTGGTGTGAGCAGGTCCCTCGGCGCCTTGGGACTTGATAAACGATAGCTGGCGAACACATTTTTTAAATATATATATATATTTTATTGATTTTTTTTTTACAGAGAGGAAGAGAGAGGGACAGAGTTAGAAATGAGAGAGCATCATCGATCAGCTGCCTCCTGCACACCCCCCACCGGGGATGTACCTACAACCAAGGACCTGGACCTGGAATCGAACCTGGGACCTTTCAATCCGCAGGCCAACGCTCTGTCCACTGAGCCAAACCGGTTTTGGCCAAACACATATTCTTTATTTGGCACTTACCTAGCGCTCAGTGTGTGCCAGGCCTTATTCTACATTAACTCCTTTAGTTTTCGCAACCCTGGGCGGTGTTATATCGAAAGGAAACCGAGGCACCGAGTGGGGAATAAGGTGTCCAGGTTCGCGCAGGCAGCCCGCGGGGGAATCCGCCCCCTGAACCCCAACTCTCAGGGCGCCCCCAACAGCCCGCGTGGCCGTTTCTAATCACAGGGCGCGCACTCCATACCCCTGTGAGGCCTCGTGGCGGGAGAGGAGCAGGGCCGCCCCGCGCCCCCCGCGCCCCCCGCGCCCCCCGCGCCCCCAGCGCCTCCGCTCCCCCCGCAGGTCTTCTGGATCGGACCGCTGGTCGGCGCCATCCTGGGCTCCCTCCTCTACAACTACGTGCTGTTCCCGTCCTCCAAGAGCCTGGCGGAGCGCCTGGCCGTGCTGAAGGGGCTGGAGCCCGACACCGACTGGGAGGAGCGCGAGGTGCGGCGGCGCCAGTCGGTGGAGCTGCACTCGCCGCAGAGCCTCCCGCGCGGCAGCAAGGCCTAGGCGCCCGCCGACGCCCGGCCCGCGCCCAGCCCTGCCCGGACTCCCGCCGCCCCGCCAGCCCGCCCCCCGGCCCGGGCCCAACGCTGGCCGCAGGGCAGAGTAGCTGCTTCCGGGCCTGCAGGGCTCCCGGGTGCGGGGTGGTGGGAGCCGGCCGACCCGTCTAGAGGCCGCAGGTGGAGGGCAGCGGACTCCCGCTGGCCCCTTGCAGGGAGCTGGGAAAGGAGGGCGGGTGAGCGGGCGGAGGAAGGTTCTGGAGAGCCTGTCTCCAGGAGTGGGTCGGGTTGGGGAGGGAGAGTGTGCAGACCCCACCATGGAGGGTCTGGGAATGGGGTTTCGCTAGTGTGCGAGTGTGTTCATCCCCGCATGGCTCTCTGTCCCCAGGTGTAGGGCTGTGCGTGCTCCTGAGTGTGAGCGAGTGTGCCTGCGGAGGTGCAGGTGTGGTGGCCGGCGACCTCTCCCGCACCTTCCCCTGGACCCCTTCCTCCTTTCCTCCCTTCCTGCAATAGCTCCACTTCCTCTGTGGGATTGAGTCCTTGCCAGGGTCCTCCCCGGCGCTCTAAGAGTGTGCTCCCTGGAGAAGGGGGGGTCTGGAGGCCACGGAGAGGGCTGAGGCAAGCACCTGAATTCCCCACCCGGCCCCTCCTGGAAAATTTCCCCAAGGTCAGCGCTGGGCTAAGGCTTGTCAGGACCCATTGCTAGAGGCGGAAAGGTGTCAACCAGAGGATGGCTCCCCCAGAACTGACCTCTGGAAAAGAGGAAAAGGGGGTGTCCAGGGACCTCCTTCTGCCCTGCAGAGGATCTCTCCCAGGGAGGAAGCAGAGGGGTGTGTGTGTGTGTGTGTGTGTGTGTGCACGCGCGTGTGTTTGTGCACGTGTGCATGTGACCCACATGTGTGCATGTGCCCCCACCTCCAGGGGGCTCTCGACCTAGAGATTAGCCTCCCACTGTGACAGAGAAAACAAGCGTTCTTTGTGGGCCCCTGGCTTTTGTCTTGGGAGAGGGAGAAATTTGCAACTAGACACTTCTTGAAAGGGGACACTCCGTTTCGCAAGTGAGCCCTCTCACCCAGCACACCCTGTGGCTGGCTGAGCAAGGAAGGCGCTTGGGCATGAAACCACAGGCACCAGGCAACACCCCTCCATCACCCATCCCACCAGAGGCACCCCCCCTCCCAGCAGCAGCTCTTCCCTCTCCGTCCTCATTCCCGGGCTCCCTCCTGCAGCCCCCACAGGACAGCCCCTGTGGAGAGAGTAGCCCAGCACTCACGGGGCCAGAGGAGGGAAATGACGTGTGCAGGCCGAGGCGGGTTTGTGTCCAGAGCCTGGGCTCCTACATTTCCAGGCTAGTGCGTCGGCCCTCTGTGAGATTCACTGGGATTAAGTGAGATGCTCCCTGTAAAGATGCTGTGTGAACTGTGATTCCTCACACCATCATCACTCATTATCGAGACCATTCCGCCAGTCCTGCTTCGTGGGGCTAGAATGCAGAGGGGCCCCGGCCCCCTCCTCTTTTTACCTCTTTTGGTTGGTAGTCCGAGCAAAGGAGAGCCCTGAGAACCCCAAGGTGCAGGCAGAAGGGCCTAGGCTTGGGTCCTGGCCCCTTCCTGGTCCGGCCTCTTAAACTCTCCTGACCTGAGTGCACCCTGCTTGTTCTCTCCTTTCTTTCTTCCCACCACCCAGACCATCCCTTCTCTCCTTCCTCTCCGACTTGCTGCGTAGCTAACTTAAGAATCACACCTTGAGCCCCTTCTGCATGCTCTCTGAGGCCTTCATGCTTTCAGGGCGTTTATAGGTATCTGTACCTCACTGCGCCAAGCACCCACTGTGTACCCGAGCCTCCAGCCCCTTCCTCCTCCTCTCCCTTCAGAGATGGACCGAGTACCAGGAACATTCCTGTAATTGTGCCCACCTCTGCATCTGTCTTTTTTGTCTTCCTTGACCAAAGCTCCCTTTAGGGTCAGAAAAAGGCTGCTCTGGGTCATTGGAGGTGATTCTGCCTCATCCCCCCCCGAAACCGTCCCCCCCCCCCCGCCCCCCGACCAGCCACTTGACCTCCAAGACAGTACTGGGAGAAGACTCAAGTCAGAGACCAAAGTGACCTCCAAGGCGGTACTCCTGGCAGCTGACTGTCCTCTGGGAGCTCAGAGACAGCAGGGCTCTGAGCTGTGGGCCGTGCCCAGATGTGTCTCAGGCACTTCATCCCCGCCCCACCTCCTTTCAGCCTGTCCCTTTAGAAGTTACCGAGAATTTCTCTCCATGTCTGTTTCACTTCCTGGGTTTCATCTCCCTCAGAACTAAATGTGAGATCCCCACCACTTCTAGCCCGGATGGCCCAGATTGGGGTTACGAAGGTCAGAGTTCAAGGCAAAATTCTAAGTGATGGAGTTGGAGGAGAACTGGCACCTTTGAGCGTCTCTTGGGTCCCAGCCTCTGTGCTGGGTGCTTTACATGCGTTTTCTCACTTACGGTAATCCTCCTAAAACTGCAGTGTTCCCTTACCCCAACCTGCGGGACAGTCATGTGCCGCAAAATGACATTTAGGTCAACAATTCATCACATATGTGACGGTGGTCTCATAAGATTATAACAGAGCTGAACATTCCTATCGCCTATCATAACATCGTAGCACAACAATTACTCACATGTCTGTGATGATCTGGTGCAAACAAACCTACGGCGCCATCAGTAGTATAAACGTATATGGGTTTATTCCATCCGCGTTGGTGTGAGTTCACTCAATGACATGAGTTCACACAGTGACAAGATTGCCTAACGATGCCTTTCTCAGAATGTGTCCCCCTCGTTAAGTGGCCCATCCCTGTACTGTTCTTCCTCTTTTATAAACTGAAGCTAAGAAATAGGTCTGAAGTCGTGGAGACAAGATTTGATCTGAAGCCCATGATGTTTCCAGTCAGAAGTCAGAGGAGACGAGGTCCGGTCTCAGGCAAGTCCTCGGCCCCTCTTGGAAGCCCCTGGCAGACACCAGCGCACGCAACTGAGCCCGTTCAGCCCAGCCCACGGACTTGTGGTGGACACAGGGCCCTGGAGGGCTGTGGCAGGGCAGGAGTAAAATGACGAAGAACACGGGGCTGGTTTCTGCCCTTGAAGAGCACTCAGGGTGGAGGAGGATGGAAGTGAGTCACATCTCAAACCAGACAGAGGCCGGGCAGCACAGAGGCAGGTGGACACGTCCCCAGGCTGGGGACAGAGAAGGCTCTGAGCTGAGGGGAGGAGGTAGCTGACCACTGGGTCCCAGCAGCATCCATTCCCGTAACCCCCCACGTTGTGTCAGATAAAAGGCTTTGCACCTGCAAATGTTGCTTTGATGTTTTGTATCTTTAAGCTGTACATATGCAATGCCCCCCAGCTAGACTGTACGCCCTACAGGGGCAGGCCTCCTCCCAGTTCTCAGCTGGCATTCTCCTGTCTATCCTCATTCCTCTGTGTTGTCTGGCACAGCACCCTGCGTATATTAAGCTCAATAAATGCTCATTTGCAAACCAATGCTGTTTCTTCCACAACTTAGAGATGGTCAGTACAGCCCAAAGTGCAGGCAGGCAGACGGGGGTCCCTGGCACATCCTGGGCTCCCCAGAGCTGCTGTTAGGAATGGTGCAGCGAGGGTTTCAATGCTCAACTGATTGGTGGCAACCTGGCCAGAGGAGCATCCGGGCTCTGTGGCTCAGGTGGCACCATGGAGAGGGCACCAAGACATGGGTAGGCTGCGTGGCCTGCAGACAGAGTCAAGAGCAGCCCCTTTTGTCCCCTCGTGCAGGCTGTAGCACTGTGTTGGAAAATCAGGGCAGAACCTCCAGGGTCTGGGACAAACCTAAAGCTCCATGAGTTCAAAACTGACCACCTGCTCTTCTCTCCAAACCTGTGCTTCCTATGCCTGGACACACTGGCTCAGTGGTTGAGCGTCCACCTATAAACCAGGAGGTCGTTGTTTGATTCCTGGTCAGGGCACATGCCCGGGTTACAGGCTCAATCCCCAGTGGGAGGGGTGTAAGAGGTAGCCAATCAATGATTCTCTTTCATCATTGATGTCTCTATCTCTCCCTCCCCCTTCCTCTCTGAAATCAATAAAAAATATGTACTTTTAAAAAACACCTGCTCTGCCCACAGTCCTTTCATCTCAACTGATAACAACTCCATTTTCCAGCTGCTCAGGCCAAAACGCTCATTATCCTTGACTCCTTGCTCTCACTTGCCACGTGAGCCTCATCAGAGAATCCTGTCAGTTCCACCTTCACGGGGGACCCAGAATCCAATCATCCTCACCTCAGGTCCTGGCCACCATCATCTCCCCCTGGATGTCAGTCCCCCTGCTTCCATTCCTGCCCCTCCAGTCTCTTCTCAACACCGCACCAGAGGGGCCGTGTTGCAAACGTTGTCAGACCACATCAGTCCTCGACTCAGTGACTTCCTTGATCTCTCAAGGAAGCCAGCAGTCCTCTGGGGGGCGGGGGGGGGGGGTGCACAGGTCTACCCACCTTCACTACCTCTGTCCTCCACCACCTCTACCCACCTCCACCACCTCTGTCCTCCACCACCTCCACCACCTCCTTAAGCTTCCCCTTGCTCCCTCTGCTGGGAATGCTCTTCCCTCGGGCATATGCATGGTTCTCTCCCTCTCCTCTTTCAAGTCTTTGTTCAGCTGTCACCTTCTCCGTAAGACCTACACTGACACCCCTTTACAATTTCAAAGAAACTCCACTCCCACCCCAGCACAGACCCTATTTTCCCATAGCACTGAACAGAGGCTATTGTACTAGATACTCTGCACATGTCCGTTATTTGTTGTCCGTCTCTTTCCACTAGAATATTAGCTCCACGAGGCAGAGATGTTGCCTGCTAGCTCATAGCTACGGCCCCTGTGCCTAGAGCAGTGCCTGGTGCATAATAAGTGCTCAATAACTCTTTGTGGAGAGAATGAATGACTATTTCCCAACACTGGGGCTAGGTGATCCTCCTGTCCGTTACCCCCGCCCCCCAGAGAACACAGTGGTCTCTATGTCAGGAAAGGAGAGAAGGGGCCCTCCCTGAGGTAGTCTAACCCTCTCTGCCTCAAGCGGGGAGACCCATCTCCCAGCCCACGAAGGTCCCAGGGAAGCACACTCCTCTGGGGCTGGCAGGGCAGGGCCCTGGCGCTCAGAGCAAAGACAAGCCCAGGACACGGGAGCTCCTATAGTTCTTTGTGACAACCTGGGGGCGGAGGGACCCTGATGGAGAGTTGGAAGAGAGGCAAGGATTTCCAGCACAGAGCCAGGAAACATAACCAGCTGCCCCATCTGAGCAATCTTAACAGCCAGGCCTCCTTGTTCAGCCACACCAGGCCCATTCCTGGTGACACCGAGGGTCCCCTCTCAGGTCACGGTGTGACTCCGCACCTCTGAGCCTGTGTCTCCTCACACGCGCAGTTCAGAATCGAATCACACAGCGGAGGCCGAAGACCTTGGTTAGAGGTAAAGGACTGGGCCAAATCCTCAAGCAGGAGCTTCCCCTGGTGGTCAGTCTCCTGTGAGCACTGCCGAGTCCTTCCACCCCCAGAGACCTGTGGGATCACGCAGACAGTGCCCAGGGAGAGAAAGAAGGAAGAAGGGTGCAGACGGAGGCAAGTTCAACAGCCCTCAGCGCCTGTGGGGTTATCAGGGTCCTTGATAACAATTTCTTTGAAATTGTATCAGGGCCAGGCCCACAACAGGCCCACAAAATCCTACGCCCAGCCTCCATGCTGTGCCAGGAGCAGGGCCCAGGACCCAAGGCAGAAAGGACAGACAGACCTCCTGCCTTAAGAGGAGCCATGTGGGGGAGGAGCCACGCCAGCAGGAAGCACTGACCGAGGAGGAACAATAACAGGGTTTCTTCGGTCCCTGTTTTCTTTGGCCTCTGAGCTGCCACGGAGCCCAGAGCCCGGACCTCCGGGCCCTTGGCTTTCCTCCCGGCCCCTCCCCTTCGCCCCTACCTGACAGGCGGATAGAGGAGCACCTGTTCTTTCCCTCTGCTGCACCCGCCACCTTAGCTCCACACAGAGCCTTCGGGGGGCTTTTTAAATTACAGTTGCAACACCAGGAAGCTTTACTTAGCCTTTCTCCGCACCAGGCTCCGTGCTAAGTCTTCCCAAGGACACACGGTGGGGGTGGGGGGTGGGGGGTTGGAGGAGGGAGGTTATTAGTGCAGCTCCCCTCCCGAGTCATTCCCTGCCCCTCCTCCAAGCCCTGAGGGCGCTCCAGCCTCATTCCCCACGTGCCTGACCCGGAGATAGGAAAGGGAGAGAGACTAGGGGGAAACACAGAAAGTCTGAAAAAGAGAGATGGACAGGGTTTGGAGAAACAGACCGAAGGAGAAAGCCAGAGGAGCTGCAGAGAGAGGGAGGAAATTCAAGGCTGAGTGAGAGTCTGAAGGACAAGGAGGCTACCGAGGCTGAGGCTGAGGGAGGCGGGGAGCAGAAGCTGGAGGAGAAGGAAAAGCTGGGACCTGGGGTGGGGGCTTCTGAAAGGAAGGCGGGAGAGCCCAGTCCTGGCATGGGAGGTCCGCGGTGCCTTGCAGCCCCACCCCCCCACCCCACCACACTCCAGCGCCCCAAGTCCCAGGCTCCTTCCCTGCCTGAAACCCTAACCCACCATGCCCCTCTTTCGGTCCCGTGTACAAAGTGGCCCCCCAAGCAGGCCATGCTGCAGGGGTAGGACGGTTGCAGAGCAGAGGGTGCCTCCGGGGCTCCACCGGCTCCTTCCAGGGCTGCCCTGTGGCTGCTGAGGTCCAGGGTGGCCAGGCGCGGGGAAGCCTGTCCCGGGAGCTCGCTTTTCCCAAAACGCCCCCACTCCAGCGCGGGAGGCCCGCCCGGTCCGGGCCAGGGAGAGGCCCACGACGGCCGGCCGGACTGACAGCCCTGCACGGCCCAGCCCGCTGGCCGCCCCCGCCAGCGGGGAGCTGAGAGGCGCTGTCCGCGGGGATCGCATCACTCTGCCCCGCCGCCCGCCGGGGTGAGGCTGCGGGAGGATGCCCGGGGCGCGGGAGGCCCAGGAGGAGCCGGACCCGGGGCCCGCGGAGGAGGAGAGCAGGGAGGACCGCGGCGGGGGGCGAGCCCGGCGGCGGAGGTCGGTAGTAGGACGGGGGAGCCCAGCCAAGTGTCCGCGGGGCCCGGGGCGCGCGGCGCGGAGCTGAGCGCGGGAGCCGCCCGGAGCGCGCCATGCGCGGGGCCCCGGCCGCAGGGCCGGTCTACGCCGCCGCGCGGGTCCCCTGGCCCCGACAGGCCGCACGCTGCCCCGGCTGGAGCCCCCGCGGGGCCCGGGACTGCGGCGGCGGCGGCGGCGCAGAGCCCGGGGCGGCCGCGGAGGGCGCTCCCCGCGAGCGGCGCTGGCCGCGGAGCGCGGGAGCCGCCCCCTGCCCCCCCGCGCCCGCCCCGGCGGGGGGCGCCCGCCCGCTATATAGCGCGCCCCTGCGGCGCCCGCGCCAGCCCGCCCGCCGCGCGCCCGGCCCCGGAGAGCGCGCCCCCGGGAGCCGGTGCCTCGTCCCCCGCGCCCCCGCCGCCGCCCCGACGGGCGCCCGCCGCCGCCGCCGCCCGGGCCCCGCGGCCACCATGAAGAAGGAGGTGTGCTCCGTGGCCTTCGTCAAGGCCGTGTTCGCCGAGTTCCTGGCCACCCTCATCTTCGTCTTCTTCGGCCTCGGCTCGGCCCTGCAGTGGCCGTCGGCGCTGCCCACCATCCTCCAGATCGCGCTGGCCTTCGGCCTGGCCATCGGCACCCTGGCCCAGGCCCTGGGGCCCGTGAGCGGCGGCCACATCAACCCGGCCATCACGCTGGCCCTCCTGCTGGGCAACCAGATCTCCCTGCTGCGCGCCGTCTTCTACGTGGTGGCCCAGCTGCTGGGCGCCATGGCCGGCGCGGGCATCCTCTACGGGCTGGCACCGGCCAACGCGCGGGGCAACCTGGCCGTCAACGCGGTGAGTGCCCCCCGGGGCTGGGGGTGGGCCAGGGCACACCACCGAGGCCAGGAAGAGGAATACCCGGGCCCCTGGAGTGTGCCTGCTCAGCCTTCCCGGGTTTTACCTGCCCCCTCTTTTGTGGCCCCTTCCGGGCCTCTCTCCTGGAGCCTACGGCCCCTCCTTTTTGTCCGAAGCTCCTGCCTTTTCTCCTGTCTCCCCCTGAGCTCTGCCTTCCTCTGGCGCCCTCACAGCTCCCATCCCTTCCTCAGTGGAGTGGTTTCCTGGAACCATCAGAGAGGAGGGTTGCAACCTTGGCTTCTGCTGACCCTGGCCTCTCTGAGTCTCATTTTCCTCAGCCATTGCAGGGGGATGGCGGCCACCTACCACAGCAGGTGTCAAGGGGTCCCCTTTAGAGATCATGCATGTGAACCCCTCATTCTGTCCTAATGGGAGGGTGTCTGCTGAATATTGGCTCCTGTTCCTGGCCCCCCGCTGCCTCCCCCTCTGTACCCACCCCCCTCAGCCCCAGATTTAGCCCCCATGTCCCATGCACACTGGGTTCATTAGGCAAACACAGAGGAGGATTTTCTCGGCCATTGTCAGGCCGTGAGTCAGCCGCACTGGAGAGACGGGTTTGAGGTTGGCCTGGCAGTGGCTCAGGCACGGGCGGGAGGTGGGCTGGGGGTGCAGTAGGCAGACTGGGCAGCTGCCCACAGGAGGGAGGGGAAATGCCAGCTTGTGGGGGTTGGAGCCTGGGCAGAACCGTTGATAGGGCTGTGCCAATAGAAGCTCCCTCATCCCACCCTCCGGCCAGGGCCCCCGCCCCGGGCCCTGTACGTGCTGTGAAGTGTGTCCTCAAACTTTTTAAAGTGGGGGCCAGATCACGGTCCCTCAGAGAGCTGGAGGGCCGGACTATATGAACTACTAATTCCTACTGTAACACCTCGGCTGCGCTCACTGCCCAAAAAACCTGGCGGGCCGGATCAGGCTCCTCTGCGGGCCGCATGTGGCCTGCGGGCCGTAGTTTGAAGACCCCTGGGTAGACTCTCTGGCAGCCGGCCTCCCTGCCTGGACGTGCACGGGGCTGGGGTGTCCTCGGAGGCCCTACCCCCCTCTCTCCAGGCCCCCGGAAGGCGAGCCTAACCCTCCTTCCCCCTGCAGCTCAACAACAACACGACGGCCGGCCAGGCCATGGTGGTGGAGCTGATTCTGACCTTCCAGCTGGCGCTCTGCATCTTCTCCTCCACCGACCCCCGCCGCACCGGCCCCGTGGGCTCCCCGGCCCTGTCCATCGGCCTGTCCGTCACCCTGGGCCACCTCGTGGGGGTGAGCAGAGCTGCCATGTGGCTGGGGTCCTGGGAGCCCCTCCCAGCAAATAACGGGGCCCCGGAGCAGTGCCTCTCCCGACCAGGGAGCCCTGCCGGTGGGCCTGGGGTGGCGCTGCTGTGCTCTGTCCCAGCCTGGAGCCCCCAATCCTTCTCTAGCCCTAGGGAAGACGGGAAAAGCGGGCGGAGAAGAGAGGAGTGGTCGCAGGGACCGGTGGAGGGAGAGGTCACCAGCCTGGGAATGGGGGATCCTGAGCTGGAGATCTGGCTGAGCCCCTGGACTGCGGGGTGACCCTGAGAGAGTTGGGGCTCGGTGGGAGCAGACATGCACGTTGTCCCCCTCCCCACCTCCCTCTCTTTGTCCAGATCTACTTCACCGGCTGCTCCATGAACCCCGCCCGCTCCTTCGGCCCCGCGGTGGTCATGAGGCGGTTCACGCCGGCACACTGGGTGAGTCTGGGCGCCCCCCGTCCCCGGCAGTGAGGCCGGGATGCCAGCTGCGCCTCTGGCCTTTCTGGGTGCTGTGGGCCCAGAGTTTGGGGTGGGCCGGGGAGCAGTGGCTGCAGAGAGAAGGGGGCACCATAGGGAATAGGATGCAGGCATAGATTTATATGGACAAGGAGGCCCTTTTGGGGTGTGCGGGGGTGGGGGGGGAAGCTATGTCTGTCTGTCTTCTAGGTAAGCGAGGGGATCCCCACCCCTGGGCTGATCTCTGAGGATTTTGTCTGTGCCTCTGGGAGTCTGTGTGTCTGTCCTCCCTGATGTTTTACTTCCCTGTTGAGGGGTTGGGACAGTCTTCCTTCCCATTCCCATGGGTCTGTCTCTCTGGACAATCCTTTGGGAGCTCATGGTGTCCCTCCAGAGTCTGGCCCTGCCCCCCTGTGGAGGGAGAGGACCTCTGCCTGTCTCTCTGGGGAGCGATGTGTCTGTTCCCTCTGATGGCTCATCTGTCTCTTTAGGGACAGGAGCCCTGGCTCCGGGGATCTGGTCTGTCTCCTTTAAGGATGTGGGTGTCTGGGATCCAAATCCTTATCATTGGGGGGTCTGCGATCTCGTCTCCCCGAGGTGGGAGAAAGCCTTTCTTTCTGGGGGTCCGCATGTCTGTCTCTCCTGAGGGTCCCCTGAGTCTGTCCTCCGGAGGCGGGGAGTGGGGTCCCCAGGCCTGGGGCTCAGCCCGCGGATGCCGCCTTGTCTCCCCCAGGTGTTCTGGGTGGGGCCCATCGTGGGGGCCGCCCTGGCCGCCATCCTCTACTTCTACCTGCTCTTCCCCACCTCGCTGAGCCTGAGTGAGCGGGTGGCCGTCGTCAAGGGCACGTACGAGCCGGAGGACGACTGGGAGGAGCAGCGGGAGGAGCGGAAGAAGACCATGGAGCTGACCGCCCACTGACCAGTCAGACAAGAGCTAGCCCCTCACCCCTGAACCCGCCTCCCCCCCACAAAAAAAAAAAACCAACAAAGCTTCCTTCCCCACAGCCGGGTCCTCTAGGGGGGAGGCACTGGCTCCCCAGGCTGCAGTTAGAAATGGGAGCGGGAACCCATGATGGGACTCTCGGGTGGGGCCAGGGGCTAAGGTCTGATGGGAAGGGGGTCTCTCTGAGACAGGCCAGGCGCTGCCATGAGGTGAGACCTCAGAGAGTGTGAACACAGCACTGAGCCACCGGGGCCAGGCCAGTTGGGAGTGGCCTGCATTCCTCACTCCCCAGCCCCCCACCACCCCCCAAGAGCCAGAAGGATCCCAGCCCCTAGGAGGCAGAGGCTGGCCTCAGGAGGGAGAGACTGGCTCACTAATGCTGCCTTATTTATTGTATTTCCGCTTCCAGGTGCATGGGCTGGGGCTGCGGGGTTGGAGTGGGGGCTTCCCAATAAACCGCTGACGCTCACGTTCTGCCTCTGGCTCATCGCTGCTCCTCCTCACCATCCACACCTCCCCCGGCTCCGCGGGCCTCTGTGGAAGGACAGGGAGCTGAGGCCGGGGGCCCGGAGTCAGATATGGCGGAGGGAAGAGCGAGAGAGGCGAGTGGGAGAGGGAGCGAGCCCAGAGGCAGAAAGCGCGGGAGGTCAGGAGCAGGCAGTGGGAGCAGAGGAGGAGGCAGCCTCTTCACTCAGCCTCCGCCCACACGCCCCTCCCGCCTCAGCTATGTCAAGTCCCTGCCCCTCCAGGAGGGTGTGCCAGGCAGGGAGGGGGAGAAGCGAACCAGCCTGCAGCCCCTTGAGATGCCAAGGGGGTGACCAGCCAGGTCTGTCATCAGGGAGGAGGCACAGCCTGGACTCCCCTCTCTGCCTCTCTGTGTTCTAAAAAGGAGCCATGTTGGGAGCCTGTGCTCAGGGACAGCAGCCCTACCTGCCCCGCCACATACACACACACACACACACACAAACATGTACACACACACACACACACTCACACACACTCAACCCACACACACTCTCTCACACACACACACACACACACTCACACACACACACACTCACACACAACACACACACACTCACACACACTCACACACACACAAACACACATACAAACACCCCCACACACTCATACACATACACACACACAAGCACACACACACACACACTCACACACACACACACACACACACACACACACACTCACACACACACTCACACACACATACACACACACAAGCACACACACAAAACACACACACACACACACACAGCCTGCACTGGCCCAGCTCTTTTCTGGTCTCCCCTTCCCCGCCCAGTGTCCCCACCATCTTCCTCGCTGAGCCCGCTGCTCTGCCCTCACTGGCTCTTGTCCCCTTGCCACGGACACGCCTTAGGGAACCCCCTTAACCAGCCAGGCCTCCATCTGCGAGGCTACAAAACGAGGATTAAAGCTGCTTCCCTCCCAGGTTGCTGTGGGGATCAGATGAGATGAAGGGGTGAGGTTCCTAGGACCCGCTGCTCGCTGTGGGGAAGGGTGGGGTGCAGATGAGCAGCTCAGGACAAGGCTCTGCCTCAGACTTAAAGAGGCTGCTGGGGTCCAAGTCTGGGTGCCTAACTTTGGGTAACATACACCCTCCGAGCTTCAATGACCTCGCCTGGGAAAGGGGGCTCCTTGCATTCATGGTGGCTGTGAGGATAAAACCAATGGATAGAAATAAAACCCTGGTGCCCACAGGGCCAGATGATTCAGGGTGAGCGCTCAGTAAACAACTGTGAAGAGGAATCAGCAGCTGGGACCCTGGCCGCACCCCGAGTCCGGGCCTCTGCTCTCCTGGGAGTGTGTGAACCTGAGCGCCAGCTTTTCTCTTGGGTGGGAAGCTTGCTCCACAGTCTTCGGCTTTGCCTCAGAAGACGAGGGGCTGGCTGGGCTCGGAGATGGGCAGGGAAGAAGAGGGAGAGTCTGCAGGCCCTGCTGGCAAGGGTCAGTGGCAGGGGGTGGGGGTGAGGGCGGCAGAGTCCCCAGCCCTCCTCCACCTGAGCCTAGTATCTGTGAGTGGGAGCTACAGCCGCCCTGCCCTGCCCCGCCTGCCTCATCAGCGTGCAGTTAACACCAAGAGGCAGCTATGCATGTGAGAACCTGTGGACAGGGGCGGCCAGCTCCGGCCTCCACCCAGGCCCGGCCGCCAGTGCCAGCTCCCACCAGCAGAGGGCGACCTCGACCACCGAATGCACAAATGCTGCTGCGCTTCTCGGCCTCCAATTCTGGGTCTGGGTTCCAGAGGTGGGGGATGGAGGACACGGGGAGTCTCTCAGGCCTGGTTCCCCTGGGGCCACCGGGAAGTAGCTACTCCCAGTCCACCGCCACGCCACGATCCGAGATGGGATGCAGAAGAGAGAGCATCCTTTCCCATTCAGCCTCCAGAAGACTCAGGTGCAGGCACAGCCGTGCCTGGGAGGCTGGCCTCTCCCGCAGCCCAGCAACTTGCGTTCCTTTCTCTGGCAAGTGGGCCTGTGGGGGACAGACCCTCAGGGCGCGGGGAAGCACCCAGTCCGAGGGAGTTCCCGGCGCCGCCAGAGCGAGAGGAGCCACCTACGCTTTGGACGGCCACGTTGCGGCAGTCGGGCTCCGTGGCCAGCAGAGGGCGCTGTGCTCCGCGGTGGCTGATCCTCCACGTGCCGCCAGGTCCGGGCTCACAAAGACCTGCAGGAGCGGGCGCACGCCCAGCCCCGCATCCGCCCTGACCTGCAGCTGTGTGTGCCGAGGGGCTGCTCCCTCCGTGCGTATGACAGCCTCGCCAATCCCCTCCGCTCGTGTCCCGGCTCCATGTGTGTAATCCGAGAGGCGCATGTGTGTCACACCCAAGCACACATGCTCAGTCACACCCCTGGGACCCTCTGCTCCACCTGAAGATGGGACCAGGGAGCGCCTTGATTCCCCTCTAAGAGGCGTCCTACCCCTCCGCTTCCCCTCTGCGCAGGGCTGCCAGGTCTCACCGGTGGAAAGAAAGGGAGACGCGGTGAAGAGATGGAGGACTGGGGGTGAAGGAGAGGATGGACAGAGGTTGGCTGTCTAGATGGATGGACGGGAGGGTGGGCTGGAGCCGTGGTTGGCAAACTGTGGCTCGCGAGCCACACACACGGCTCTTTGGCCCCTTGAGTGTGGCTCTTCCACAACATACCACGGCCTGGGCGAGTCTATGTTGAAGAAGTGGTGTTAGACGAAGTTTAAAAAATTGGGCTCTCAAAAGAAATTTCAATCGTTGTCCTGTTGATATTTGGCTCTGTTGACCAATGAGTTTGCCAACCACTGGGCTGCAGGGTCAGCTCTCTCGGCCCCTCTCTGATCTCGGTTCCCTCCCCTGTCTGTGCAGACGCGGTCAGACTGCCTCGCCTGCCACGTTCTGCGGGGATTGGGGAGATGAGGTGAGGGAAGCTATCTTGACGTCTTCCCTCCGGTCATGTGTTTATGCCCCTCCTCTTCTCTCCTGATACCTTCCTCCTTCCTGCTGCCCCATCTCCCCCGAACCCTGGTGCTCCGTCAGAGCTCGCACTCCCTTACGCATGTTCCTCCCTTCTCGGGGACCTGGGCGCCCAGAGACAGGCCTCTGGGAGGCCAAGCGCACACGGCCCCCTGACAGGCGGTGTGGGCCGCCAGGTGTGGGGCCTTGGCAGAAGGCCTCTGAGCGCGAGTGACCTAGAGCCCAGGTCACCGGGCTGGAACCGGAGCAAGCCCTGGCCAGTGCCCGCTGGCCTCGGAGGTGAAGGACCTTGTCCCAGGCCGGGCTGGGCCCCGGGAGGCTCTGCTCTGGGCGACCAGAACAAAGGCTGCCCTGCTCTTCATGCCCGGCCTCCGGGCCCAGGGCGGGGCGCGGGTTGCGTGTCCTGGAGCTGCCGCAGCCACCCGACCCTTCCCCGCGGCCCGCCCTGGGCCCTCTCACCGGAGAGGGGGGGGAGGGGCGGCGGTTCTAATGACCAGCATCTCCTCGCTCAGAAACACCTCCCGGGAATCGGCACATTGACTCCTAATGACACGTGTGGAGGTGGGGGTTCCAGTCTCCATTTCATTCGGAGGGAAACTGAAGGCGCAGGCGCTGGGCGCTGGTCGGGAGTGCAGTGCATGACAGCGAGGCCTTGGCGGACTCCTGTGGTTTGGTGCCTGGAGTGCAGGCCCAGGGCTGAGGCTGGGAAACGTGGCGGGGCTGGAAGTGGCCGTCCCCAGGGGAGGGTTCTCGGGGACAGCCTCCGGCAGAGCGCCCACCGAGGCTCGGAGGAACGCCACCCAGGCTGCCCGGGCCTCCTTCCCTGAGGGGTTCCTGGAAGACTCCTCCGGCCAGCAGAGCACAGGAGCCTGTGCTGGGACCGCGGAGGCAGGCAGGTGGCGGGGCCGGAGCAGCCCCTGGCTTCGCTCAAGCCCAGCGTCTTCTCCACGCAGCCTGCCCTGCCTCCGCTGGAGAGGAAAACCAGGCAGACCTCATGGAGGAGTCAGACTGGAACAAAGTCTTTTGAAAAGAGACAAGAGGAAGGGCGTTCCAAATTCACGGTCTCCCCAGGACTCCGAGCGACCGGGCACGTCATACAGGAGCCAGGAGAGGGAGAAGCGCAAGCCATGGTGAGACAGAACCGCAGAGACTCCCCCGCCCCCCGCCCGGGTGGGCCCTCATTCAGCCAGGGGGCTGCCTCTGCCCCGGGGCAGGGGAGTGGGCCAGGGCACGGCAGCCACGGCAGCCACGGCGAGCTGTGGCCGGAGGGCGGGAGGGCGCACTGCCCGCCAGCGTGGCTGTCTGGGTGGACAGGAGGCCAGCCGACCTGCTGGAAGAGCAGGTTCTTGAGCGGAGTGGGGGAAGCTGAAGAGTGGGGGCCGTGGGAGAATGGGGAGCGGCCGCCCAGGGTGCTGTGAGGACTGCAGAGCGGAGCAGCGGCCCCTGCTGAGGCCAGGAACCGTGGGCTTGTCGTGGTGGCGGCCGGCACGGCTGGGCGAGCGTGTCCAGCGGCACTCGGCAGAGCGGGTGGCGGGCAGAGGGTGTGAGCAGAATGGGAATGGAGAGGAGCAGGTGGGGGGGGGAGAAAAGAGAGCCAGGACAGGGCCAGGGCATCTGGCTGGAGGAGGTAGGGAGGACAGAATGGGGGCGGGGCAGGGGGCAGTGTTATGTGATTGAGATGGGGGAGGTGGGTGGCCAGAGCCTGTGATCAGAGCCGGGGTATTTCCCTGGAAGAGTTCAGAGGGCCCGGGCCCAGGTGAGAGCGGGGATAAGACTAAGAACAGACAGCTGGAAGGAAGCAGATGTGAAAGCCACCCGCCTCCAGGAGGTCAAGAAGCCGGTGAAGCCCTAGCTGGTTCGGCTCAGTGGATAGAGTGTCGGCCTTTGGACTGAAGGGTCCCGGGTTCGAACCAGGTCAAGGGCACATGCCCAGGTTGCTGGCTCGATCACCAATGGGCAGGAGGCCGCCGATCCATGACTCTCTCTGTCATCATTGATGTTTCTCTCTCTCCCTTTCTCTCTGAGATCAACAAAAACATTTTTAAAAAGCTGGTGAAGCGTAGCCAGCCCAGCAGTGGGGCCACCCACTCCTCCTGCCTCTTCGTCCCCTCAGACAGCCGATGGAGGCACAGACTCAGGAGAAGCAGAAGGGAAGCTTTTACTCGCTCATGCCTTCGCCAGTTACTTATTGAGTACCTACTATGCTCCCTCCCTGCGCAGGGCACTGCCTGTAGGGATGAGCAAGCCTTGGCTCCTGCCTCCCTCAGGAGCTCCCGCCTCCCTGGAGACCCGTCAACACCATGGCCACAGCCTGTGGTGACTGCAGCGCAGACTGTCCAGGTGTGGCGGGGACACACAGAGGGGCTCGCCGAGGGAAGGGGCGGTGAGTGGGGGTGGTAGGGGGGTTGAGGAGGTGGGAAGAGAAGAGAGAGCATCTTCCAAGGACAGACCAGCTCTGAGCGTTCCGGAGCCCACGGGCCTTCGGATGAGGCCGGAGGGTAAAGTGCCCGGCGAGGCATGGAGAGAGGCGAGGAGGAGGAGGAGGAGGAGGAGGAGGAGGAGGAGGAGGAGGAGGAGGAGGAGGAGTGGGATCCCGGGGCCTGCAGGCCAGGCACGTGCACGCAGGGGGCTCGGGAGGGACGGAGCTTTGAAGTGCTCGGCAGAGAAGAGCAGGACAGATTTGCATTTTAGAAAGATCACTGGGGCTGCGGTGTGGATAATTGATTGGAGCAGACAGAACGGTTACAGGCAGCAGGGGTGCCGGAGGAGAGCTCAGTCAAGAAGCATGTAGGGCCCAGAAGCAGCAGGACGGAGGCCTTCGGTGGACGGGGGTGGGGGGTGGGGGGGAGGGTCAGGATGCTGCCCAGGTGCCTGCAGCTGAGCGGGGTGGGGGGCAGGAGGGGTGTTTGGGGATGGGAGAGGAAGACCTTCTTTCGGGAAAGGTTTCGTTTGCGGGGGCCTGAGGACAAGAGGGGGCATCCGCTGGGCAGGTGGGTATGTCCAGGGCGAGGCCCTGGCACCCAGAGGTGGTTATTTTAGCAGCTCGGCAGAGCCTTCTTAGGGAGGGAATGCCTTTGTTTGGGTCAGCACCTCGCTATATATACGGCAAAGGATGGAAGGGCAGAGCCTAGGGCTTGGGTGACTTCAGGGCGGCATAGCCTCTAAACAGCCACAAAAACGGCTCAGCTGCCCTGTGTGAGGCACAGGGCACTGTTTTGTCCCCTGAGAAGGAGAGGGGGGGTGGGGGCGGGGGGTGTCTGAGGAATGAGAGGGAGGGAGGGAAGCAGAGAGAGACAGGGAAGTGGGTGTGACTCCAGTGGAAATTCCGCGGGCAAGCAGCAGGGTGGCACGGCCTGTGTGCCGCCTGACCAGCTGTGGAACAGAATAAGCCGCCTTCCACCTGGCCCTCTGCGTCCCCACAGGCCACGTCCCTAGGAAACGCTATTTACGCTGCTTCCCGTGACCTGGGCTGTAGGTGGGGATGGAGGAGAGAGCTTCCTTTCACATCTGGACTTATGGGGTACAGGTAGGGTGAGCCCATCTGGAGGCAGAGGGCTAGGAGAACAGGAGTCCCCCTGTCGTCCCCCCTCCTACCCCCCCCCCCCGAATGCACAGGGCCCTCCGGGGCAGGCCTTGGGCTTGGGGATGCAGAGACCTCACTTTATCCACGCTGGCATCAGGGATGTGAGCGCCCTGGAGTCCCAGCGCCTGTGCCCTCCGGCTGGGCTCTGCCCGCAGCCCGTCAGGCCTGTCCAGCTTGGAAACCTCCCTGGAGGTTTCAGATCAGCGCCCCAAGACCGCGCCCCCCCCCCCTCAGCTGTCAGGTGAGCTCCGGGTGGACAGGCATGTGAGCGCCGGCCCACCCCGCCCACCCACCCCGACACACATAACCCGCCAGCGCGGCCCCTGCCGGTCCGCCCAGCACCGCCCTGGCTGCAGGCAGCGAGGAGCCCCAGGCGGGCCAGTGAGGCCCCAGAGCAGCCCGGACGGCAGACCAGGCGAGCAGAGGGCCCTGGAGCGGAGGGGGCCGCAGCCCACACTCAGCACCTGCAGGGATGGAGCCAGGAGGCTGCGGCTGGGCCGGGAGGCTGGGGTGCCGGCTCTGGACGGCCATCAGCAAGGCGCTGTTCGCCGAGTTCCTGGCCACGGGGCTGTATGTGTTCTTCGGCGTGGGCTCGGCCATGCGCTGGCCCTCGGCGCTGCCCTCTGTGCTGCAGGTCGCCATCACCTTCAACCTGGCCACGGCCATGGTGGTGCAGGTGACCTGGAAGACCAGCGGGGCGCACGTCAACCCCGCCGTGACGCTGGCCTTCCTCGTGGGCTCCCAGATCTCCCTGCCCCGCGCCCTGGCCTACATGGCAGCCCAGCTGGCGGGGGCCATCGTGGGCGCCGCTCTGCTCTACGGGGTCACCCCGGGAGACATCCGAGAGACCCTGGCGGTCAACGTGGTAGGTGCGGGGAGGGGCCCCTGCAGGGCCAGGGGCGGGGAGGTAACCACACAGGCGCCTGCCTCACTCTTGCCGTGCTGGGCCCTGGGCCCCAGGGAATCAGACTGCGTGCGGCTCCAGTGCAGACAGAGGAGGGGTGGGGGCATGGGTTGGGGAGCAGGTGGGAGCAGCCGCACGAAGGGGCAGGAGGCAGAGAAGGACCAGGCATCCGAGGACTGGGGAAGCCAGGGAGGGCTGGGGCTGCGGGTGACGGCAGGAACCCTGCATGCACTTCGTCTCCCTCCCCACGGTCCCCCAGCACCCTAAGGCCCGTTTCACCAGCCCCCAACCAGTTCCCCTAGTCACCTCTGTTCCTTCCGCTCCCATGCAGGTCTCCCCCCAATCAGCTCGCAAACATGCTCCCCAGCTTCTCTGTGCCTCCTCTTTCCCACCATCCTGAGCCCCAGCCACCTCCTAAACCACTGGCCCCAACAGCCTCTGGGGTGGGAGGGGTGGCACTGCCTCTGCAGGGAGCAGGCGGCCAGGGCTGACCCCCACCCCCTGCGCAGTCCTGACGTCCGGCCTGGCAGGGGTGAGACGTGACCCAGGAAACGGGCGGGGCACCTCCCCTGGGAGCCCCTCGGACCCAGGGTAACCCTCTCGCCCAGGTGCAGAGCAGAGTCTCGGCGGGCCAGGCGGTGGCGGTGGAGCTGGTTCTGACCCTGCAGCTGGTGCTCTGTGTCTTTGCTTCCACCGACAGCCGGCAGACCGCGGCTTCCCCGGCCGCCATGATCGGGACCTCCGTGGCCCTGGGCCACCTCATCGGGGTAAGGGGCAGAGGGGCTGCGGGGGCCCGAAGGCCGGGGAACGTCCCTCCCTGCGCCCCTCAGGCCTTGGGCGGTGGGGGTGGGGAGCCCCATACTCCAGGCCCAGGCTACGTGCTGCAGAGGCCACGGCCGGAGCTGGGTCTGAACTAAGGCTGCGGGGACGGTGCCCTCCCAGGCCTGCTTATCCCTGCACATCCTGACCCACAGCCACTCCGCAGGTCTACTTCACCGGCTGCTCCATGAACCCCGCCCGCTCCTTCGGCCCTGCTGTCATCGTCGGGAAGTTCGAAGTCCACTGGGTGAGACCCTCGGGGGCAGCCATGGGTGAGGGGGTGAGGGCCGGGCCTCACCGGGGCAGGCAGGCAGTCGCCCTGCCACAGACCAGCTTGCCCCCTGAGGGAGGTTCCCTGAGCTCAGAAGGCCAGGGCTTGTTCTTCCTTTCGCTCTGGCTTCCATCGCCCAGGGTGCCCAGGGGACCGGCTAGAAATGGGCCAGGGCGGGAACCGCAGCCTCGAGTCCTGGCTGTTTCCTTATTCACTGTCTCCAGCTGGACCAATTTCCAAACTTGGATAAAGAACAAGGCAAACAGAAATAGACACACACACCAGCAAAGCTAGGAGCAGCACTAGCCAGGGCTCCCGGCTGGTACAGGGGAGGTGAGAGCAGGGAGGAAGGAGTGGCGAGGAGCCTGGGCCGCCTGTGGGAGGCGAGATCCCCCGCCCCCCTTCGCGGGACAGTTCTGGACAGGACTCCTGCTTCTCAAATCTGCCACCTTTCAGGCAGCCCCAGGGCTCCTGGGAGACCACACCAGCACTGGGGAAGCAGTCAGGGGTCCCACAGCCCCCTGTGATCCCGATGGCTCACAGCCGGTGCCCCTCTCTCTGCTACTCAGATCTTCTGGGTGGGACCCCTGACAGGGGCTGTCCTGGCGTCGCTCATCTACAACTTCATCCTGTTCCCCGACACCAAGACCCTGGCCCAGCGGCTGGCCATCCTCACAGGCACCTCGGAGATGGAGGAGGTGGACGGGGTGGAGCCCCAGGAAGACAAGCCCCCGTCCGGTCCAGGGGACACCAAGATGGAGAACATGTGTCAGATAGCATAGCACTCGGCCTCGCTCAGGCTTTGGCGAGGCCTGTGCATGGGCATGTGCCTCATGTGACACGACTTCAGGTTTCCCGAGGGGGGCGGGGGTAAGGGTGTGTAGGGGGGCTTGGCCTCTTGTCCTAACAGGTGGGGGCAGGGGATACCAATCCCTCCCCCGGGCATCCGTTTCTAGATAGAATTCGGGGAGCAAATCTGTCCCGCTTCCTCCTCCATCTCCAATGAACAGCAGAGGGAGGCAGGGGACTCGCGCCTGCCCGCCCCCTCTCTCATCCAGCTGGACTCCAGACCCCCAGGTCTTGCGGGGGGAGGCGGGGGGGAGACAGGGGAATTAGAGCCCAGAGAGCCAGTCTGCTTAAAGGGACCTCAGGGAACCCCAACTTCTTACCCCACCCGCAGGGAGGAGAGGCCAGACTCCCCAGAAGACTCGGGGCTCCTCAGAGGGATCTCTGCCCTTCACTGTGGTTTGGGGGGAGCGGGGGAGGAGGCCCTGGCTCCCCCCTCAGGCTGGGGGCTTCCTGAGGACAGAGATTACCTTCCCTTTAGGTCTTCACCCCTCACTCCCCTCACCCCCCACCCCCAAATGCTCAGGAGAGAAGCCCACCCTTGGGAAGAGCTGACACGGAGAGGAAGCTCCTCTCGGGCTGGCAGAGGGCGGGATACAGGCCAGGAAGGTTTGAGCCTGATGGCCTTTCCCGGGGCAAGCTCTTCCGGGGGTTTTCCTGCCCCCGCGCCCTGTCCCATCCAGGGGATGACTCCGGCCCAGCCCTCGGCCATGCCCTGGGCGACAGGAGCTGTCTCAGCCTCTTCTCAAATCTGCCAGGACCCGGAACGCTGTGGACTAGTCCCAAGGATGGCAGGAATGGAGCAGGGCACCAAGATGTTCAGCTCTGTGCCTCTGAAGGACGGCCAGAGTCTCTGCTGGTTCGTTAGTCTTTACAAGCTGCTACAAACCGATTCTGCCCGGACCCGGGTCCTGCCTGGGCCTCAGCTTCCCCAGGGACCCAATGGGCACAGGCCTCCCCTAGAGACTGCTGTGAAAACAAGTAAGGAATTGGAAAATGTTTGGGGAAGTAAAAGTGTTAGAAAAACAAAGCCAATAAATGATGATTATTGCTGCTATTACTGTAATTATTGGGTTTAAATACAATTGCTGTTGATAATGGGAAGAAGGGAGACGGGGAGATGACTGAGAGGGAGAGACAGGGGACGTTTTCTCTCACTCCATTTGCTCCCCTCCTTTTCTGCTGAGGCTGCAGACCTGGGAGCTGTGTGAGGATGGGTGGGGTGAGAATCTGCGAGCTTTGCGAGGGGGCGGGGGTGCTGGGGGAGGGACCCTGGAATGAAGAGACAAGCCAATAAAAGTTAGTTCTTCTCATCTCTATGGTGCCCATCACCATGGCATTCTGAGATGCAGCAACCGAATCCATAAGATAGGCCTTTCCCTTTGGGTAGGTCTCCAAAGGGCTGCCAGTTTCCCAGGCTGGGTGACGAGGCCCAGCCTGCGACCAGGGCCAGAACAGTCCCGTCCTCGTGGCCACAGCAGTCCTGCCCAGGGTCCTGTGATGCTGTCAGTGCAGAGGACGGCTTCCGGCTACATCTCCCCAGGCTGGGCTGCCCTCATCCGTTGTCACAAAAGCACCCAGGGCTTCTGGTGCCTTTATGAGCAGGGTGGCCGGGTGTGTGTGTGTGTGTGTGTGTGTATGTGAGGTGATTGGCTTGCTAAAGGTAGCTTGGCTCAGAGTACCACAGCCCCTTAGATCTCCCTAGCTCCCAGCTTAGAATTTTCCAAAATGGTGCACCAGGGGGGCTCCCACAGCCCCGGGATGGGAGGGAGCAGGAGAGGAAGGCTGAAGGGGGCAGGGGGAGCTCCTGCAGCGGGCCCTTAGGCTCCTGGACAAGTTACCTCCACATCCCAGAGCCCAGGGCACTCGGTGCTTGATAAAAGTCTGGTGGATGAATGACTGAAGGTGGGCAGCTGGGAGGGAGAGGAGGTGGTGATTGATCAAGAGGAGAATTCAGGAGCCTCAGCTGCACAGGAGCCGGCAGGGGTGGCTGGAAGAGGGCGAAGTCACACTTGAGTCCCACCCTTACTCCAGAGCCAGCTGTGTGACCTGTGTCCCAGGAACTCTGGGCCAAAAGGGTAAGCAAGGGTGACTGCCTGAGGGGAAAGCTGGGGGCTGCTTTCACACACAGTCCTGTGAAGCTGTGACAGAGCCCGGCCCAGCTTCCTGAGACGTGAGGAACTAGGTTACAGCCTGAAGAGCATCCCAAGTCAGACAGGAGAGAGGAACCAACGGGGAGCCCTCCTTCTCCGCAGCCTTTAATAGGACAGCCAGCCATCTGTCTGGCCGAGGGAAGGGCTGGCCTTCAGGGAGCCGAATCTCAGCGGGTTCGGCCAGTGGGCTCCACGGCCTCAGCCCCCGGCCCCAGGTGGGAGTGGGGAGCACAGGGAGGACAGAGACCCAGCCAGGCAGACCCTCGGCGCACTCCCTTCCTCCCATTTGTCAGGGGAAGTTTTTAATTAATGGTGTGTAATCTGATCTGGCCCTTCTCCCTGCTGAGCACTGCTTTCAATCAGCAGAGCCATCTGCAATTGCAATTCATAATTCTCCCCAAAGGGAGGGGGACTCCGGACGGGTGCCTTGGTGATTAATACAATTAGCCTTTTATGTTGATGATTGTCTTAGCAGGAGCAGATGATGCCGGCACAGAGCCCAGGCTGTCGCTTCCCCATTGGTTGGCAGGAAGCCCCTCTCCGTCCCCTCTCACTGCTCCCTCGGGTGTAGAGGACAGGTCTGATCTGGGGCCGCCCTGTGGGAAGGGGAGGGCCCCCTCAGGGGCCAGGTTCTGGGGCACATTTGAGCCCCTTGGGCTGAGGGGAGAGGAGGGGCAGGATGATGAGCCAGAGACTTTCTTTCCAAGGAAAATCATTTTGACCTAAAGGAGTCTGTAAAGGTTAAAAGAAAAGAACTACTTAAGCAGACTAGAGGATGGAAGGGTTGAGTTTAGATACGCTCAGGCTCTTTCAGCTGCTGCACCTGAACAAGTTTAGGGATCCCGAGCCTCGCTCTCCTCATCCGGAAAATGGAGTTTGTTCCTCCGGGCCCCGGCGCACTGCGTGGGGCGTGCCATCAGTGGTGGTGGGTTTAGCCCTCACAGTAGCTGCCATTCCCTCTGCCAGTCTGGCTGTGTCTCCTGCGGTGTGTAATGCAGCCCAGCTATCAGGAAAGAAGGCTTAGCCCAGGCTTAGCGTGAGCAAAGGAGAGCCTGTGAGTATGAGTGAGTCCGGGGAGAAGGATCCAGAGGAAAGAGGAGTCAAGAATCAAACCCGAGAAAGAACAGAGACGTGAAGGGCCGCAGTGATGGCAGCTGGGGAGCCGGTTTGGGGAGGTTCAGGGGACGGGGGTAAGGGAGCTAGGTGGCTATAAAGGGGTGAAAAGAAGCAGGGCTTGGAGCATCTGGGATTTCATATGGCAGCTAAGTAAACAAGAAAGGAGCAGTCACCAGAGCTGAGGGTTTAAGAGGCAGCACAGATCAAAATCTGTGATCTCAGATCTATAATGAGGTCAAGTGATCTGGAACAAGCTGACTGGGGTTTTTGTTTGTTTGTTTTTAAATTAATTTATAAGTGGGGGGGAGAGAAACTTCAATGTGAGAGCATATGGACTGGCTGCCTCCTGCACACCCCCTACCAGGGACCAAGCAAGCAACCCGGGCATGTGCCCGACCACGAATTGAACTGGCAACCTTTCAGGGCACAGGACAACGCCCAACCAATTGAGCCACACTGGCCAGGGCCTGACTAGGGTTTTGATGCGAGACTCTGCAGGGTCAGGAGAGGGGATCGCCCCAGTCTCCCTGAGCCCCGGCCTGTTCTCCAAGACCTGAAGCAGCATGAGAAGAGGGCAGCTATCACAGGAGATGCTAACCTGCAGCCAGTGTCAGGCCGGCAGCGTCATGGGGAAGACGGAGGGAAGAAGGGAGGGGTGACGTGAAGGGCTAATCAAGATGAAGCATCAGGCCAAGTTGTGGCCACTCTGGCGGCTGGCGCAGGGGGTCCCCACAGCCAAGGTCTGTAATCATGTCCCAGGGAGGGGCAGCTTGGTTTGTGAAGGAGAACTGAGGGTGGGGAGCCCAACGGCACTAATTAATAGGCAGCAGCCGATGGCAGAAAAGAGGGAAATGAAACACTGTTTGAGCTCTGATGAAGTCAGATAAAGGGGCAGTTGTTACAAGAGCTGATGGAGGAGGCCGGAGACAGAGGCAGGGACCAACAACTCCACCTGCCCCGCGTGGACAGGTCAAACAAGGCCAGTCGGGCGGGCCGGAAGACTTTAGAGGCCGGACAGGGCTGGGGAGTCCGGTTGTAGGACCCCGGGCTAGAGGGCCTTCCTTGGCCTGGATCCGCTCCAGGCCCTCTCTAGCTGCCTGTTCATCCTGAGACCCAGCTTGAACACGTCACTTTCCAGGCTCTTCGTAATATTTACATTACGATTCATAACTCCAGCTCCTTCCCTCCCTCTGGGCGCCCACAGCACCCAGCACCCACCTCCATCGTGGCACTTGAACACCTCTCCCTACCAACCAGGAAGACCTTCTTAAGCAAAATTATATTTTTAGTCTACTTCTCATCTCAGGGCAACCGTCTCCTTCAGCTGTCCTTCTCTCGTCTTGGTCCCCGAACCATGGCCTTCCAGGGTCAGAGGACAAAGGCCCTCCCAGGCGCTGTGGGACGGGAGCAAACTGGACAAAGGATGCAATACACTCCCAACTCCCTGCCCCGCATCCAACCACCGAATCCCCTTTGTGCTGAAGCACCTGAATGTTTCCGTCCTACACGGAGATTCCAGAACTCCACCGACATGGCCTGTTATTTTGGTCTTGGCCTCACTGGCTCACAGCAGCTTCTGCCCCCTCCCCTGACTCAGGGGTCCCATGGAATGGCTCGGGGGTCATGGCTGGAACAAACGTTGGTCCTACCCTACACAGGCTTCGTGCCAATGTCCTGGAGCTGAACCTTGCTTTTCCCATTCCTCAGGTTCCCTCGGAGCTGAAGGAACTCCCTGTTTCAATCTCTGCACAACTACTAGCAAGCAGCAGGTTCCTACCACATCTGGTCTAGCCAACAGCATATATCCCGCAAACAGCTAACACTTCCAACCCAAATGACATTGATAGTAAGGTGCACTACCACTTTATGAGCCACTAAGAAAGAAAAATCACTGCATTATATTTGTAAGATGCCATTGATTATGATATCTCAATTCTCAGAGACACTAAAAGATATTTTTTAAGTGCAACTTATGACCAAGGAATGGTCATTTCTCTCTCAAGTCTTGGCTTTTTAAGTTAGATTTTAAAGAAAAGGGGAACAGCCCTAACCGGTTTGGCTCAGTGGATATAGCATCAGCCTGCGGACTCAAGGGTTCCAGGTTCAATTCCGGTCAAGGGCATGCACCTTGGTTGCGGGCACATCCCAGTGGGGAGTGTGCAGGAGGCAGCTGATCGATGATTCTCTCTCATCGATGTTTCTAACTCTCTATCCCTCCCTTCCTCTTTTTTAAAAAATCAATATATTAAAATAAAGAAAGAAAAAATAAAAGGGGAACAGAAGGCCAAATGGGAGCCACATGGGTGGGGGGGAAGGGTGGAGTGTCTCAAGTCTTCTCCTTCCTCTATGGATGGATACCATTGCCCTTAGATGGGTGATTCTCAACCTTTCTAATGCCTCGACCCTTTAATACAGTTACTCATGTTGTGGTGACCCTCAACCATAAAATTATTTTCGTTGCTACTTCATAACTGTAATTTTGCTAGTTATGAATCGTAATGTAAATATCTGTGTTTTCCAATGGTCTTAGGCTCTACAGCAGGATTCACAGGTTGAGAACCGCTAGCAGGGTCACGTAAGACTATCGGAAAACACAGATACTTACATTATGACTTATAACAGTAGCAAAATTACAGTTATGAAGTAGCAACGAAAATAATCTTATGGTTGGGGGTCACCACAATATGAGGAACTGTATTAAAGGGTCACGACATTAGAAAGGTTGAGAACCACTGCCTTAGATGCTTTCAACTCACCTGCTTAACTGTTGCTAGCCCAGCTCCTAGACACCCAGGCCACCCCTCGCTGTGAACATCTCCTCTCCCTTAGTACCAGGGAACTGCTAAAGAGAACCCCACTTTCCTCATAGAGACAAAACAAAGCACAAGCCAGGGCCACCATTTTTGAGATAATCACCTACCACTCCACCATTTATCCAACCACTTCCCACCCTACCAGGTTATCTGCCCCGGAGCCTAGGCCATGCCATGAGAAGATGGCGAGATTAGTCATTCCCTCCTAATCGGACAGAAACAGCTCTGTTAAACTGCCGAGCAGCTGGAAAGGGGCTTAGCCCTTTAATGCCAGCAGCTGTATCTCCACAGTGTGGCTGCTCTGCTGAGGGGCTGGACTCTGTCCAGGAGCATCAAGCGTTTAGCCCCAGTCAATGCATACTAACCTAGGAGGGGAAAGCAGCCAGCTCCCTGGGAGGGAGGTGGTTCATTTAAGAACCTCCACCCCCAGGCTTTGCTTTCCAATGAGGAAGAAAAATTCCAGCCCCTTCGTCTCCCTCGCCCTACTAAAATCTGGACAAGCTGCATCATCTCGAAGGCAGAAGGCGCTTTCTCTGTGGCAGGAACAATTCCATTTCAAAAACTCACCTAGGGAGAGCTTCACCTGTTAGTTTTGACAACATAAAGACTTTAGGCCATTAACCACCTGACTCATTCTCCTTTAAGCTGATTTTCCCCCTCTGAGGCCTTAAGTATTCTTTTGATCTCAGGCATGCACACATGTGGACACAACAGACTGATAACCTCTTCTTAGAGAACACTGGGCCCTCATGTTGGTGAGGGAGGAAGCTGAACGGCCCTCAGAAAGCCCTGGCACAGAGCAGGCTGCTGGAGAGAGATCGCTCAAAGACTTCTCACTCAAAGCCAGATGGTGAACATGAGTCGAGGTGAGAGCTAATGCCACTCAGGGGAAAAGCCAATAAGCTAATCCGCTGACACGTTTCTAGAAGCAGGCTGATGGCTTTGGTTCAGAGATTTGCCTGTTCTTGGCTCTGAGCTTCAGAGCACACAAGATGCACATGCACTCCCACCAGGAGTAACCTCATAACCCACACCAGCTCTTCCTCCTCCTTCCACACGGAATGCAGCCCTGGATCACCAAGCACAGGTCTTCCATTCCACCAGATAACAACCCTAATCACAAGACATTCCCATCCCAAACGCTTTCCCAGGAGTCTGGGCCTCCCTGCTCTTCCACAGTCATCTGTTGAGCACAAAAGCAGATCCACATACAGAAATGAGTGGAATCATTTATGTGCCTAACTAGAGGCCTGGTGCCCGAATTCATGCCCAGGTGCGATCCCTCGGAGTAACCTGTGGGAATTGGGCCAAAACTGGCAGTCTAATGTCACCTGCTGCTCCTGCCTGCTTTTCCCGCTCATCCCAGCCCCGCTGGGCCTGCTGTAGGCTCGTGCCCAGTCAGTCCCAATCAGGAGAGGCTCACACTGCTGCAGCAGCCGCAGTGGCACTCACCAGCTGTGGGACCTGCATCTGGCGCCTGTCCCAATGGAGATTGAGGGGGGAGCTGAGATGCAATCGGCCCTCCGGGAGGGCTGTGGGATGCCCTTGCTGGCCGTGATCCGGATCCATATCACTGGCATTCGCTCCGGTTGTCAGGAGCCATCTGGCGGCCACTTTTATATCATTTCTTCTTTGTGGAGTGTCTAGGGAGGAGAAGCGGGCCGCAGTACCCGAGGCTGACTTCCAGGAGGGCGGCGCTGTTGGGATCGTGCCAGCAGTGCCAGTCTGTCAGTGCCTGGCCCATTTTCCAGAAATTGGTCCTGCAGGACTACTGAGGGAGGGAGTGGCTTGCTGGGCTTGTGGGCCACCAGGCTTGTAGGCCACTGGGATGGGATGGTCAGCTGAGTGGCACTCCTGCTGTGGGAGCACTTACTGCCAGCAGGCAGATCCTGCATTGAGCATCTGCCCCCTGGTGGTCAGTGCATGTCATAGCGAGGGGTCAGTTGGTCACTAAGGCTTTTATATATAATATATAGTGTATTAACAAGTCCACAATATTAAAGAATCTGAAGTAGCAAGCACCACAGTTGACCTCCAGAGTGGGGCTGCAATCCCCAGGGTCTAATCCCAGCCAAACTATAGACCTGTGGGAATTTGAGCCATCACCTCTCTGAAGTTGTCAATTGGGATATCACCAATCCTGTCCACCATACATGGGTGTGGCGATCAAGTGGGTGATAAATGAAAGCACTTTGCACACTGTAAACCATCACATTACTTTCCCTAGAGGCTCTGTGGGAAATCAGTTCCCAAGTCCATCTTCACTGATAACCAGAGAGGGTATGAACTTGCAAGTGCTTGATTAGAAGTCTTAACTCTCCATTTACATGTGTCTGAGCCTAGCACACAGATGGTATCCACCTGTGTGAGATGTGAGAGTAATGCTATATAAAAACATGCATTTAAGTGCAGCAGGCAAGACTTATAGAGAAGGTAGACAAAAGGGAAAATTCCTGCTTCCAACTCTGAGTCCCTGAAAAGTGGCCTCCTTTGCCAGCCCACATGACTGCAGAGGAGACGGCTCCCACACACTACAAGGTTATTCCTGGTGATGTCAAGCTGTCTTCCGCCTGACTTCGTGAATAGAAACCGTCAACAAACACAGACTCAGAACCCGAGTCTAATAAGTTATACAAGGTCCTCCTGGACTAGGGCCATCACTTATTTACAAAATATACCAGCTACAGGGAGATTTTTAAAAATTATTAAATTCTTAGGTTAAGTGGCCATTCTCCAAACCCTGTTTATACTAAAAACACCACATGACAAACATGCCCCAAACCTGCTTGCTTAAAAAGCTTTTTGCATCAGTGGCTTCAGCTTCAGAATCATGACCAAGACTATCATTGATGCGTATTGAACAAGAACCTAGTGTGTGAGCCATGGCGACTTGAACACTGAGCTCTGCCACCCTCGCTTCTCAGATCTGCATTGCACAATGGCTCTCTCCTTGCTCATGACGAGAGTGAGAAAAGGTGATGCATGATTATGCAAACTGCTTGGTGTACCAGGCACAGCAGTGGGTCTCCCACATGCTTTTCCAATAGGAAATCATATACCATACGCATATGCATAGGTACGTGCCTGTCTATCTGAAGCTTGAGGTGGGTAGGAGGCCCTACTGTAACAAAATAAACACACAGCAAGCCTCGTAGCTGTGTTCCTTGCAATCACTCAGCACTACCTGTCATTTTGTGCTATCCAATAATTTAACCATGACTATAAGGATTCAAGACCTCTTTCAATGCCACAGGGTCAGTTTATAGCCCCCAAAATGACTACATTTACCACAGTAAATCACCTGAACACCCTATAGCCCTCGAATCAAAACCAGATGCCTTCTTGCCTTCTATTTCTGCAAGCAATGAATTCACCTTCTTAAGGAAGAAGTCATTAAACATCCAGTAAAAATGCAAATCGTTGCTGCTGAACCAAACTGTGCAATGCTTGCCCAGTTAAATAAATAGCAAACTCAGGAGACTTACACAGATAATAGAAGAATAGATTTAAAGATTCTGGTTATTAGCAAGTGGGACAGTCAAGTTCAACTGCATTAAAGAAGGAGCAAGAGGGAGCAGCAGAAAGGGTTGGGAGCAGGAGACAGAGGTGACAGCCACTCCAAAGCACTGACCCCTTTCCACAGATCTCGCACAGGAAGTATAATTTAATTAAGAAAGCCCTTGAAAGTGGAAAGGCAAGCTGTTCCACATGAAGTGCTGTTAAAGAAGTTGGAGGTGGGTACATACTTCCCTTTGCTAATATCAGAATTATTTTCATGGCCAAGGTCTCGTAGCCTAGCCCCAAACTGAGCAACTGCCTGCCAGCATCTGACACACAGGACCATTTTCTTTCTCCTTAATGGGCCATCAGTTCCTGCATAGGGAAGCCTTGCCTTACTAACGTTCTACAATCCATTTACTTCCTCTGCATTAGTGACTTAAAATGCACCTTGGGGAGATTCTACAGAACAGCAACTATGGAGCCGGGCCAACACTAGGCTTGCAGAGACACAAGGAAAGGAATGGCACCTAGGACAAAGTTTAAAAAAACAAAACCTAACGGGCTTGTGTGCGCGAAGGCGAGGACGGGGAGAAGGGACGCATCCTCTGTCAGTTTGCTGAGGCAGATGGGCCCTGCTGTGAGAGTGCCACCTCCTGGGAAAAAAGCCAGTAGGTTGCCTCCTCTCTCTGCTGTTACATATTAAGCCTGCAACTGTTTCCGTTCAATCTCAGATACATTCTGTTCACCAGCTTCAGAGTTCCGAGTGCAGGTGCCCTCAGTTAATCATCCAGCTCACTCCAGAGTCACTTCCAGCAGTGAAGGATGTTCCTTCCAGGCAGCCAGCCAGCCAGCCAGCCAGCATCGTGGTTTTTAAAAATCTGCACCATTCTGGTCCCTAAAGACTTGTTCAAAGTTTGTTTGCTTTTTTATTTAAATTTCTTAAAATTAGAGGGTAACAGTCAAAGGGACAAATCCAGGACTTTAATATTGACAACAAAAGAGACAATGAGAAATAAACCAACTACTGCTTATGGTAAAGATTGTGTGGTAAAGGAACGGAGATGAACAGACTCAAAACACTTAAGAGGAAAAAGTAGTATTTTCTTTAAAAAGATGTTAAACGTTACCTTCCAGGACAAGACAACCAACCTCATGTTCACTTTGAAAAAACTATTTACTTTTTTCCAAATATTATTTCAAATATGTATTGTACAGACAAGGGTCAATATGGGTCATAAACATTCTATAGAAAAACACATTTTATAGACATTGGAAATAAATTTAATAAAAGAAAACTCTCATATTTATCTAGATGTGCTATGTTATACAGGAAGATTTTAGCATCCAAAGTGCAAAGACAAAATGTGGCTTTTCTTGCCACACCAAATATTGACAATCTCCCCTGAAGCCTACTCTTGTTAGTGGGATGCCAAACAGACAGCACACTGACCTCTGCAGCTCCATAAGACAGGCAGGGCTCAAGTATCAGAATGAATTCAATTTATAAACAAACTGGCCTTGACCCCCACCAAAGCCAAAATTCAGCCAGAGGCCCATTAGAGATAAATACAAAAAGTGTCACTTTTACAAGGTTGTGCCACTTATCACTACTAAACCTAATCAATCCAAAATACACCCACCGCTAGTTCTGTCCTCACCCTATCCCATTTTTACGAAGGCTCCGGGTTATAGCTCCAGTTCATCATGAAGAAAGAGGGATGTCCAGTTCTCAGGAGCCATCCTGAATCCTCTATCCAAACCTGTTTTTACCCTGCCCTCCCACCTCCCACTCTGAGACAAGTCAATTTTACTAAAAAGGTAGGGCTTCTATCATCGCCTCACAAAAATAAGTTCTAAGTAATAGCACAGAAATGTCATTCCATGAGCGGCATTTAGCTTTCAGGCAAAGGGACGAGGCTCCCCCACCACAGCCCCTCGCAATCACAATGAATTTCATACTGCCCTCTACCCCTACAAAGAGCTCCCATCTAAAAGCTCCCAACCACAGCACAAGGTGTTGGTGTTACATCACTTGAGAGAAAGAGAGGAAGATATATATAGTTTTAATGAACCCCCTGCACAATTACACTGGATTGAAAGCCTGGAGAATGCTAAAGTAGTGACGAGTGAGGGGGCTGCGAGCAGGGAGTACAGGTGCGTCCTTCCTTTGCAGTCAGTAAATGCTGGAAGTAACAGGAGATGCGGCTTCACTTGAGCATTGGAGAAGCAAAGAAGTTGCCTTGCCGTCCTAGGTTTGTGGCAGACTTACTTTTGCTCCCAAACCTGAAGAAAAAGAGAATAAACTAGAAAAAGTATTCTATGAAAAAACAGTAAATGAACAACTATAACATGATGATTTAATGAACTAAAAGTAGAAACTCCTCAAAAACTACTCTGTAAGCTACTCAGTCATCTAAGATGGGGGCGCTGGGACTGTAAAGAGGGATCCTTATGGCTCCAGGTTTCCTTTTAAAATCTAGCCACTAGCTAAGATCTAATTCTATCTTTCTTTGAATTAGCTTCAGTATGGTAGGAAAGAGATCTAAGCAGGCAATCCCCATACCTGGGCGTGTTCCTGAGCGTGGAGCGGACTCGCTGCGACAGGGAGCTGGAGGAAGGCGTCTTGAGAAGCTGATGCTCAGGCGTGGTCACAGGCCCCAGAAAACTCACTTCAATCACAGTTAAGCATATTTTTAAAGGAGGGGAGAGAAAAAAAGCACCCATGAAGGTGGCCAGTTTTAAGCTGAAATCCCTAGAAATACTTAAGAACTAAGGCTAGAGACCTAGCAATGCCCAGAGATCATGCCTGTCATCATGTAACACACCAGTGTATCTTTTGAACTATGAATTGCTGACATTCATTCACTTCCTGATTTAGGCCATCCTCAAACTTCAAACTACACAAATCTAACATTTGACCACTTGATTTTTACCTATATTACAAGAAATAATATGCTACCTTATAATGAAAGAACATGTGAGGTTGCCAGTGCCACTGAGGTTGGAATAAAACCAGCCTCCTACAAACTGGCAAAGCTTTTAAGAAATCAAATTGGTAAAACATATCAAGAAACATAAGGATAAATTATATATAATTATTATTGTATCTATGTTTTTTACTTTCCATATGGGTAAAGAAGACCACAGAAGGTGGGGAAAATCAAGATAGTAGATCTGTATAAATTCTCCTTCAACATTAGCATTCTCAAAACGATTTTAATTTTTATTGGAAAATGTGAATTTCAAATAACTCTAGCAAAGGCAGGGAAACAGCCCATGACTAAATCTGAAAAGGTCTTTTAAAAAGCACAACTAGGGCCTTACCTTTAATATCTGGTGTCTGTGGTGTTGAAAAGGCATTTGAGTTTTCAATGACATGCATGGGGTCAATGTTCTCTTGTTCCACCATCATGAACTGACTCCAGTATTCCAGGGGCAGTGAGAGCAAGCGTTCTACCACCTAAAAGCCACCAAATATGTTAGCAAGCTTCCAAATCTCAGGGCTTATCTCTCACCAGTCTCTCATGTTATCATATCACACAAGTTCATGTATAAATATGATTGCCCACCTTGGGTTGACGCTTGATGTCCTGTAACATTGTCACTGGATCTGGATTGGGCACAGCGTGGGCAACTATTGTAGGTCCAAAGACTTTAGCCAGATTGGCAACATCCATTTTCGTATTTGGGCTCTGAGCCACTCTAAGCAAAAGAACATTATATTATAAGACTTTCTCCTCCACTTAAACACAGACCAAAATATAAGTTCTACAAGAAAACAATTCACCTCCCTGACACACAACCCACATTGTCTTCCCTTGGAAAATTCCCTAACTCCCAGAAACAACTTTCTGCTGTACTTACCTCTGCAAGTGAATCATGAGGAAAGCTAATGTGTCTCTGTTGGCCTGGGGCAGCTCACCAACAGCCTGGTACATGGCAGCTATGCTGTTGTCCTCATCTGTGATTTCTATAAATGGAAAGAAAGTACCAAAAGGCCTAAGACTGCTTTCCCTTGACAGCAGGCATCCAAGTTATCGACCACAAAGTCTCATCTATACAGTAAGCTCCTGAAACTTCTGATTAGGTTCATGACTACATCAGACTCTAGGTTCATTAACAAGCAGGATACTGGCCAACAGTTCAATATTAGAAATCAGAACTTTTAAAAAACCAGCTCTTGCAGGTAGGGAAAGCATGTGCAGGAAGGCAGACATACAACTGCTATGACTACAATTATCAAGAAGGCATTTGTTTATAGAACATGTTTATGGACCTACTATGTGCCAGGTACTATTGGAGGAGTTACTAAAAAAAGCAAATATCTACTAGGTAGTAACACATGTAATAAAATAAGGCAGGCAAGAAGCTAGAAAGTAATGGAAGCTATTATTTTAGAAAAACTGGTCAGGAAAGGGGTTTCTGAGGAAAAGATATTCAAAAAGAAACCTGAAAGAAATAAAAAAGCAAACCATGCAAATATTATTTCTGCAACTACTGTGAAGGCCAGGAGAGTTGGTATGTTCTAAGAATTGCAAGAACTCCGTTGTACCTGGAGAGGAAAGAAAGAAGGGAAGGGCATAAAAGGAAATAATACTGGATACAAAACCAGGAGCAAAATCATGCAGGGTCTTTGGGCCATGCTAAGGACTGGATTGATCGTGTGAATGAAGGGAAGCCATTGGAAGACACTGAGGACAGAAATAATATCATGTTATTTAAAAGAACTACTCTACCTCAGAGGGTAAGAGTAGTAACAGGAAAAACAGGAAGTTCTTACATTACTCCAGGTGAGAAATGTTCAGAATGGTAGTAGGACCATAAATTTTCAAATGTAGCCTATATTTTACAAGATCTTTGCAGACAAGATTTGCCAGCCAATGGATTAAATGTGAAATGTGAGAAAAAGGAATTAAAGATGGTTCTAAGTTCAAAAGGCCAACCTAAAACTTGGCCAAACAACAAAAAAAACCTATGAGAGCCCTACTGTTTAGACAGGAAGAAAACAGGCATGGGCAACATGCCATACTTATCTATCCATCAAAGTATTTGAGTATCTGCTATGTTTCAGGCACTTAACTAGATGGGGATAAAGCTGCAAACAAAAACATTCAAACATTCCTGCCCCTTGTGGGACTCACACTCTCAAGTATTAAGATCTGCCCTTAGCCCTGACCGGTTTGGCTCAGTAGATAGATCGTTGGCTTGCAGACTCAAGGGTCTCAGGTTCGATTCCGGTCAAGGGTATGTACCTTGGTTGCGGGTACATCCCCAGTAGGAGGTGTGCAGGAGGCAGCTGATCCATGTTTCTCTCTCATCATCGATGTTTCTAACTATCCCTCACCCTTCCTCTCTGTAAAAAATCAATAAAAAAAAAAAAAAAAAAATATATATATATATGTATATATATATATATATATATATATATAAAATATATTTTGTTGATTTTTTACAGAGAGGAAGAGAGAGGGATAGAGAGTTAGAAACATCGATGAGAGAGAATCATCGACCAGCTGTTTCTTGCACACCCCCCACTGGGGATGTGCCCGCAACCAAGGTACATGCCCTTGACCGGAATCAAACCCGGGACCTTTCAGTCCGCAGGCCAACGCTCTATCCACTGAGCCAAACCAGTTTCGGCTAAAATTTGTTTTTTTAAAAAAGATCTGCTCTTACCTGCTGCTCCCATAAAGGTCTTATTCAGCCGAAAGGTCAGAAGGGGTTCTTTAAGGTTTCGAAGGAAGTCTTTCAGGAAGCTACAGATAGCATGGATATCATCCACTTTGCTGAGGAGGGGTACAGTTTTCACTCTGAGAAATTTTTCTTTTAGTTCTTTTACTGTCCGGTCGCAGCCTGAGACCCGATATAGGCCTGTCTGTTATCAAGAAGACACTCAGTTAAGAAGCTCATAAGTGTTAACACAAGAAACAAACTCACTCTCTTCCAAGTTCATGCTTACCTCAGTCAGCCCCCTCTGTTCAATCTCATTTACGCAGTGGACAATAATGGAGGGGATCATTGGAGAAGTCTGGGACACATAATCTGCCAGTATTCCCTGAAACGGAACGTTTTAAGTTATCATTTTTACCACTTAGACCAGCAGATCTCGACCAGTGTGCAGAACCATCTCCCAACTAATACTCAGGCTGGCACAGCATGTCTCCTTTAAATTCCTATTCCCAACGCATATATTAGAACAGAGACACTCAATTATGTTTCCTACCTCCACACCACGACTGATTTATGGTCAAAGATACCACACTCTTCATGAACAAGTAATAAAACCACTAGCTACAACTGTGTCCTTGTTTTTCTAATACACAAGGGCATCAGAAAAAAGCAATAATGACATTACAGTAAGGCCTTTAATATACACTAATTCGTTGCTTTAAAAAAAAAAAAAAAAGCCTTTTAAATTAATTCTTAGTAAGGAAAATAAATACAACTCAATTGCTGTGACACAGCCTTACCTTTAAGGGAGAACTCCATGGTACTATATCAGAATACAGAAAATTTGTTAAAAAAAAAAAAAAAAATCTTTGCACAAATAAGAATTCTTAAGATTAGGGAAATAACATTTGATTTGCTGGGGGCTGGGTAGTAGCTTAGTCATTTTGCTTTGATTCTTGCTAATGTTGCTTGAACAATAAATACTTTCTTGAAGGATTAAATAGATTTTTAGAAATAAGCAACCTAATCTTAATAGCCTTGAATGGGATATCTCTAACATAAGAGAAAAGATATTCATAGATGAACTTATATGTTGTCTGGGATTTGATTCAAAATAATTTACTGGACAGGGCCAAGAGGGAGAGATAGGAATATTGATAAAGCAAGACTAGAATGAATTAGTAATTGTGGAATTTGAGTGATAAAAACAGGGAATTAGTTATACTAATCTCTCTACTTTTGCATGTTCCAAATTTTACAAAATAGGATAGGACGGGGAAGGGAGGGAAGGGAAGAGGAAAGAAGGTGAGAAAAGAGAGGGGAGGAAGGAAAGGAGAAAATGGAAACAAGGAAGAGAAGGAGGAAGTGTGAGGATGGGGGAAAAAGGGAAGGAGAAAGGGGGAGGGCAGGTAAAGGAAGAGGACTTTTGGTCTAGAATGGTTATAAAACAGACTAACCCATACAGGACCCAAATGCAAGTTAACATTTTATAATTTGTATTCATTACTCGTGGAAAACATACTTAGCATAATTTAAAACAAAACTGACATTCAGCTGCAGAAAAGCTAATAATAAGCCCTAACACGATGCTTTCCATAGGCCGTACCTCTCCTATCTTAACAGGTGTTCCCATCAGGGTAGGAATGCAGGGAAGGGGACAGCGGTCCCGACATTCTGGATGAGAGACGACACGACAGTCTCGACACTTCAGAGACAGCTTGCCAAATTTTATCCGCTTTCCACATGGAACACAAGATTCGGGTTTAATAACCTGAGGATGAAATGGGGCAGAAGGAACAGAGTGGTACGAATTAGGAAATTATCAACATCATCAACCACTTTAAGCACTTAGGATGTGCTGAACAGCTTTCTAGTCCTTTTTTACACTTAGATGTTGTGTAATTCTCACAATAATCCCATAAAATAGGTTGTGTTTTTATTTAAGGAAACAGATGCAAAAAGAGGCTAAGTAACTTGCATAAAGTCAATCCACTAGAAGGGAACAGTGAGTGTACAATAGTGGAAAGAACTTGTTTACATAGAGTCAGAAAACCTCCACGTAACTATGCCACTTACTGTCATGTGGCTCAAATAAGTCACTTAACTCCTCTGAGCCTGTCAGTTTGCTTGGGTTTTTATGAGGAAATCAAATGGGACAAAGTTAAAATATGCCATTTAATAAGTATAAAACATAAATATATGTCACTAAGAAGCACGAAATGCTTCTGAAAAGTTACTTTCTTCGAATTTTAGTGTTCCTCCCAGAATGGAAAGCTACACACCTTTTGTAATTCAGCAGTGACCCCTTCAGAGTGGGATTAGGAGGAGGAAGGAAATTCAACATTTAACTCTATAATGTCAGAGCAACTGTCGCCAACCCGTGGTCTGTGAGGTCCGGAAGGCTGGTGACTGCTATTTTGAAGTATTAAAATTTGTTCCTGGTACATATTACTCTCACAATTGAAAAACTATAGGTGGCCCCCAAAAGGAGGAGCAATCAGAGATTTACCGTCTTGGAGACAAAGTCGTGCAGACGCATCCCCCCAGTACTCTGCGGAGTGTTGGAGCTGTCTGTCTCAGTTCTTGGCTCCAGCGGCCTGCTGCTCAAGGTGGAGTCACTACTCCAAGGCTGTAAAGTACCTAGAAAGCAAGCAGCTTTAACCTTAAGTATTTTGTTCCTTCTGAATTTTAACCCTAATTTCAATGTAATCTGTAATAATAAAAGGGTAACATGGTAATTAAACTGGATAACTGCCGGGCGTCCTTCCTGACAAAGCCAGGGCCAGAGGGAAACCAGCCCAGGTCCCGGTGCCTGCGGGCCTGTGGGCGGCTGGAGGAGGGAACCCAGCCTGGTCCGAGTGCCTGCCAGCAGCCAGCAGAGGTAAACCCAGGTCCCCGAGGGAAGCAGGTGCCAACAGCCAGGGGAAGGAAGGCCTACTCTTGCAAGACTTTTCATGCATCGGGCCACTAGTTGATAGATAACCAGTAATCTGTAACATTAATCAGAAGTAAATAGCCTTTTATGTCATTGCTGGCTGGTGTGGCTCAAATGGTTGGAGCAACATCCCATACACCAAAAGGTTGTGGTTTGATTCCCAGTCAGGGTACACACCTAGGTTGCAGGTTCAATTCTCCAGCCAGGAGGCAACCAACTGATATTTCTCTCTCACATCAATGTTTCTTTCTCTTCATCTCTCTCTTTTCACAATTTTCTCTCTCTCTTAAAAAAGAAAAGTGAGTCCTGGTTGATGTGCTCAGTGGTTAAGAGTGTTGGCCCATGAACTAAAATGCCTGGGTTGCAGGTTCTCCTGTCCAATTGGGGCACTAGCAGGAGGCAACCAACTGATGTGTCTCTCACATCAATGTTTCTCTCTCTCTTCTCTTTACCCTTCCTGGTCGGTCCCTTTCACACTCTAAAATCAATGGGAAAAATATCCTCCAGTGAGAAATAACACACACAAAAAAAGAAGTGAATATAATGGCTACTCCTACACACACACACACACACAGTATCAAGAATAACAAGTTATGCATTAATGGCATAGGCCAGCTAGCAATCTAAGGTAGAGTTTGATACAATGTTCTGGCCATCAGCCACAACCCAGCAGACCTGATTTCCTTCGACTTCTCGTCCAATATGGAACAGTTTCAATAGTGGATGTAGCTTCAATGGGCCCGCCATCATTGGGAACAGTCACTGTAGTTTTTGCAACAATGGATTCATTCCCCTGAAACAAAATTGTAATGAAGGAAGAAAAAACATTTAAATCTAATATCCCCTCCACTACAGGGTTTTGGAATGCTTGAAAAATTCCTGAGTCTTTGTTAGGACTTAAGGCCCAAATCACTATTAAGTCGAAATCTCATACTTTAGGACAGAAATATAGGCCACAGGGGTATACATACAAGCAACTAAGAATCAAGCATAAAACTGACAGCTGTTTACTTAATCAGACTGATTCCATTCATATGGATGATAAGGACTCTATTTCATTAAAAAAAAAAAGAAAAAACAACCCTCATCAACATCTCTCTCAAAGTAACACTTGCAATGTTCACTCAGAATTTTTAATGTTTTGAGCCACTAATCTTTAATGTGTTCAAGAGCACAATCGTCTTGGCCTGACTAGTCTTACCTGGTCTGCTGTAGAGCCAATGGAACGAGTTTTCTTTATAGGTCCTGGGGGGCCATCAATGAACTGTCGGCTATTGGAGCGCTAGAGAGGGGGCAAACACCATTAACTTTACTGCCAAGCACATCTGAAGCACAGAAGATAAACTTATTCATTAGACAACTTGGATCCAAGTCCTAGGCTCCAAGGCTATGGTTAATAACAAACAATGTGCTCTCTCTCACTGCCTATTTCCACAGGAAGCTTAAGTTGTACCGACACAAAAATGTCTTCCCTTAAGAAACAAGCAAGCTTGGGAAAAATTTAGATGACAGCACAGAGAAAGTAGAGCTGTAATCCTATCTAAGGACAAGAAGTCTTTGGAAACATATTAAGCACCCTAAACAAACACACAGACACACCTCTGATTATCCCATTATACACACATTACATCTGAAGCTTTTATTAGAGCACAAAAGTTCTGCATAAAAAGTCATATGACAACTCAAAATAAACTTAAGCATTTCCTTTTCCATATGATGAATAAAGTGAGAGCAGTCCAGAATAGTAAAATGGGACAGAATTCTATCCTGAGTTACCACCCTCAGCAAGGATTAAAATGTATTTAACAATGGCTAGAGCAGTGGTTTGCAAACCGCAGCCCGAGAGCCACATGCAGCTCTTTGGCCCTTTGAGTGTTCTAACGCCACTTCTTCAAAATAGACTCACCCAGGCCGAAAACCGACTTCTGCGCATGGGCCCCAAAGTTTCAATCGCACTGTACGTGCGTGCCTGCATGTGGCATTTTATGGAAGTGCCACACTCAAGGGGCCAAAGAGCCACATGTGGCTCGGGAGCCGCGGTTTGCCGAACACTAGGCTAGAGCAACAGTCAGAAATGCAATATTGTGGTAGAACTTACAAGGAAACTTTTATTTTATTTTTTTTAAAGAAAGAAAGAGATAAGGATAAAAAGAAACTGACAAACAAAACAGATCCAGTGACATGGAAGCATGCAACAGATTAAGGACTCTCAGATGGAAAGGACTGGGGGGAGGGAAGAGGGGGGAAATACACATACACTCACACACACACACACACATACACACACACATTCATAACCCATGGACACAGACAATAGTGGGGTAAAGGCCTGCAGAGGGGTCAATGGGAAAACAAAGGGGGACATCTGTAATACTTTCAATAATAAAGATAAAAAATTTAAAAAAAAAAAGAAATAACATACCCTCTTTTCTCTCTTCTTCAGTTTGAAAGTCTTTATTACAGAAGAATCCCAATCCTGTTGACAATTACACTGTATTAATTTCTTTCTTTGGTTAGGCCTCCCCTAAACCCTGTGCAAATAAATTTACAGAGAACTTTAAAGGCTTCTTAAGTCAGACTCCCTTAACTAACAATTTGAGAAAATTGGGGGCAGAACTCAAGTATTGTACCTACAAAGCCATAGAAAGTTAACATGTTTTCTTTCCAAAATTGAAGCTATTATAATAGAATCAGGAATCAATACCACAGAGACAAGAAAAGGTTAAAGAATCAACTTCTGTTGTGATTATCTCCAGTGCCTAGTCCTTTGTTTCTGATTATGTGTGTAATTGGTTTTAGAACTTGTTAGGCACTGTACTGATCGTGTTAGATGTCATCTTCCTCTTACGGGATTGTTATTTTCTGTCTAATCATATGTTCTGTACAATATAGCCACTTAAAAAGTTCTAGTTTAGGTTTTACTTCTCTCAATCACCTGGGCCCTAAAAGACATTTGCCACTGAAGAATTATTTGTCTTTTACTATGGTCTAGCTTCCTTCACTTATTTTAACCACATGCATTTTTAGTAGCTACCTGTGATTTCCTTACTCCTGATAATCCCTTAAAACACAAAATCCACAAACAGCTGTATGCAGCAAATTGTAATTTAGCTACATAAATTTAATCTCTCCAACTCATGGTCAAATAATTTAGCTATTGCTTGTTTGACCTAGCTTCAGTTACAACAGATAACATAGCGGAGGTGTAGCTCCAAAGTCAGCAAATTAGTTTTATTATATGTTCCAGACCTATTCTATATCATTCCTTATTCCAAAAGGGAGATACCAAATATTTATATCTATAAAATGGCAATTATTTCCCTAGTCAAATACTGAATTTGGACAGAAAACTCATAGTCCATGTAACAAGTAGTTGTCACTTGTTTGGCTATCAACCAGGAAACAAATCTCCAATAACCTCCCGATTTATTGTTTTACTGAGCTTTCAGTCAGTAAAACAGGTTCCTGAACATCAAAGACTGAAATATGAGGAGATGACCCTTCATGCAGAAACACCATCAGAAGTTAAAGAGAAGGGTGCTGTCCTATAAAAGCAGGGTAACAGTTTAGACATGTTAACCATTGTTGATCAGAGCATTATATAGTACCTAGAAACTCATCAGTCCTCTGACTGAAGCTCCAGATCACTGGTTTTCCTTCTACTTGTGAAGTAAAACTAAGTTTCCCTCTAGAACCAAACTAATTCAGAAATAAGGCACAAATCTATTCTCCCTAAGAGCAACAAATAGAGCTTTGCTTAAAAAAAAAAAAAAAAAAAAAAAAAAAAAAAAAAAAAAAAAAAATTATTGCTAGCTGGGGCTTTAATAAGTCAGGATATAATCAATTAATACATGCAGCTCACAAATCCATTAAAATTTAATCTCATGCTAAATCCTGAATTCTATATCTCCACTTCCAGAAACTAATAAAATATATAAGCAAGTCTCTTTTTTTATATTTTTATATTTTTTAATGCTACCTCAGTATCTATAACACATCAATTAATAACAGTAATAAAGGAATTCCAGAAGGACACAGAGATATTCCTAAGGGAGCAGAAATATAAATAATTCTCAGAGGTCAAATGTTCATTACCAGCGATTCATCAGTCTTGTCAAAGCTGATATCTGATAAAATGGAACCAGATTCATCAATGGTTGACAATCTATTGAGTGAAACAATACAAAGTTAGACAAAGATTATGAAAAGTAAAATCCACCAACGCCCAGAACAAGTTACCTAGCAGGTCAGATAATGTCAGCACTTTCACAGCAACCTCCTCCCTTTAAAGATAACTCCAAGCTTAGCCCCTAGCTGTGGTGGGTTGCTTTTATGGTTTCATGAGGAGTGTGTGAATGCAATACAGTGCTTTTTCAGCAAAAGCCTATAACTACAGCTGAAAATTACAGTTAGGGGTACGGGTTCTATTCCCTACTGAGTCTGTACTACAGGCTACTAAAAATTTACAAGGCAGAGAGTGAAGTTTAATGTGATCCCAATTGTGGTTGCTTTCTACAAGAGAGGGTATTACCCAGCATTAGCTTTTTAAGAAATTAAGCCCATACATCTTCTTAGTTATCAAGATTCCCCATAAAACAATCAGGCAACAAAATAAATGCCTCCAAGAGTGCTGACCTCTCCCTATATACTGTATTGGGGGTGTTAAATTCAAAGCCTACTTGAGATTTTTTTAAAGAGAGATGCAGTGGAACCAAAATTATTGTCTGGTCTTGGCTCACCGAAGACCTTTCTAAACCAGAGGAGCCTCAAGAGCTCTCTGGAGAGTAAACACTCAAAGTATTGCTGAACTGCCACTTTCACCTGTAGGCTTCTTAGCAATCTGCAGGATTAGTTATTGGTGTGCAATTTAGCACCAACATCAAAATTTTACCCATGGTGAAACAACATCTTAAGGAAAGATTAAAAAAACAAAAGAAATAGGGAGGCCACTGTGCCTTTATTTTCACCCACCCTTCCTCCAAAGTCTTTTCTGCTTTATTCAGCACACATTCCAGAACCAGTTTATTTAAGAGTTCAGATAACAAGAACTTCTGACAGCTGTGTTGCTCGTGATCAGATAACAACAGATGCAGTTCCCCCACCTTTTGTTCCCAGCATTGCCAGTGGATGGTTGGCCTCTGTTGAGAAAAGCCAGAGCTGATTTTTGCTCCTCGCTTAGTTGAATGCTGCCAGATGTGTCACACATGAGCATCTCTCGGATCAGCTGAATCTGTCTTTCCTACAGACCAAAGCAGAATAAAACATCCTAACCAACCAGGGGAGAAAGCTTCACCTCAAATTTATGGGATGGGCAGACCAGAAGACATTAAAATACAGCATTACACAAATGAGTCTTCAGGAAAGCGGTTACACCAATAGCATATTAATTCACATCAAGTCCAGATTGTGTCTCAGATTTCTGACTGGTAAAATAAACTCCATCTAGCAAATTGGGGTTTCTCTACAAGACTTTTGGATCAAATTGCTAATCCAAGAGGACAGAGTATTGCAAAATGAGAGTCCCAAAATAAATTTTGCATAGCACACACACTTTATTGTCATTTTACCAGGACAATTATTGGCTTCTTCCACAGATGGAAACAGCTACCCACCTTTCTAAATGGTGGAGCAAAATGCTATTAAATGGATACAAAGCTATGACACACTAGAACCAGATAATTTGAGCTCACTGAGGCATCTAACACTGTGCCAGGGTAGATCTGTGCCTCCTGGCTTTCCTTTGTACCATGACCCACCTTGGTACACCAAAATGAAAGTGTTCTATGTTAGCCACACTGCTCAACTTGTTGAATATATCTAGCCCTTTATCTTGAATCAGGAGCAGTGGTGAAGGAAAAACTTCGAGTTGTCTTACCTGTATCAAAGTACTAGCAATTTCACAGCAATCCCTTCCCTTTAAAGATAACTCCAAGCTTAGACCCTGGCTGTGGTGGGTTGCTTTTTATGGTTTCATGAGGAGTGTGTGTATGCAATACAGTTGATTGATATAAAGCTGAGGATATTCTGGGTGGCATGAGAGATGGCCAACTGTCTTGTGACAGACCAAGTATGGATTTCCCTGCCCTTCCCCCTAATTATAATTCTTTAAATTTGAAATCTGTCAAGTCAAAAAATGAAAAACATTTTAAATTTCAACCTATGGAGAACAGGATTCCTAAGATGCAGTTTCAGTTCCAATCACAGACATATTGTCAATGGGCAGGTTGCTTTTAGTTCTTTAATACGGAATAAGAAGCTGGGCATGTCTGGCAAGTAGATAGCTCAGTTGGTCAGAGCATCATCATGATATGCCAAGGTTGTGCATTCAATCCCTGGTCAGGGCTCATATAATCAGCCAATGAATGCATAAGTGGAACATCAAATCGATGCTTCTCCACTTCACCTCCACTTCCCTCACTCTAAAACATCAATTTAAAAAATCACAACATTACCAGATCCTCCCCCCTCCCCCAGCGTCACAGTACTAGCATAGAAAACAATACACACCAGCTTTTCACAGTCGGCCTCAGCTCGCTGTCTCCGTTTGATCTCTACATCCACCTGATTGCGTGCATGCTTCAGCTTAACATCCAGAGCACTTCGCTCAGTCTCTGCTTTCATCAAAAGATCCTTGTATTTTCCCAGCTCTTGGTCTGTTCTCTGCCACTTTTTACGGAAATCCTCGAAGTCCTTTGCCAACTGGATGAATTCTAAAGATACGAGGGAAACTTTAATAATTCAAACGCCAAATGCTTGAATTATAAATGCTCTCATAAATGAGTCCTCTGGTTATTTTACTCCAAATACATAATTAAGAGCCCAGCTAAACTATGAGCAGCTGAAAACAACCAAGAGCAGATTCTGGATATATGTTCATCACTCTAGATGAGGACTTTATGGGGAGCAATTCCTGTTTCAGCAGGCCACTTACTCTGGCTTAGCCAGTAGCATCTGCTATGAAATAAGTAACTCATTAGTCACCTGGCTCCAGATGTAACACCAACACCGAAAGCTCCTAACAGAAGGCAATCAAAACGGAATACCTTTGGGGCAGCTGTCACACACCAGGACAGTTACAGCTATAAAACAAAAGTGGCCTCCTTTAGAGTCACTCATTGCTGTGCCAGAGAGATGTTAAACAGGAAATTCAAATGTACCTGTTGTAGTATGCTCCAGTAGATGTAGGTTAATATTAGAGATGTCTAGGCTTGCAATTCCATTCAGCTATATAATTATACAAATACTAGAGGCCCAGTGCATAGAATTCGTGCATGTGTGTGTGAGTGTGTGAGTGTGTGTATGTGTGTGGGGGGGGTCCTCAGCCCTGCACCCTCTCCAATCTGAGACCCCTCAATCCCTGCCAACAGTCGAACATCCCTCTCATAATCTGGGACTGCTGGCTCCTAACCACTCGCCTGCCTGGCAGCCCCCTAACTGCTCCCGGGCCAGCATGATTGACACCTAACTGCTTCCCTGCCAGCCTAATCACCCCTAACTATCCTCCCCTGCAGGCCTGGGTCTCCCCCACTACAGGTCTGGCTGCCCCCAATCGTCTTCCCATGCAGGCCTGGTCGCCCACAACTGCCCTCCCCTGCCAGCCATCTTGTAACAATGTGGGGTGGCCATCGTATGACGACGTAGGGGTAGCCATCTTGTGGTGGCCATCTTGTGATGACGTGGAGCAGCCATCTTGTGACAATGTGGGGGTGGCCCACTGTGACACAAGGGTATGAGGGTCAATCTGCATATTACCTCTTTATTATGTAGGATCGGTTTGAAAGTAAAGAGCCAATTTGCTGTTTAACACTGCCCTGAAGGGTATATAAACATTCCAGTTAGAAAGATACAGGAAGAGAAGACCTACTAGGTTTGGGTGGGTCACTGATAGCAAAATGTGGATTCTTTTCAAGTGTCTGCAAAGACAGCACCACTTCCAAGGCAGCACCTCAAAGCATGAAAACTCTAGTGACATTCATTGTTATCATCTGCTATCAGCAAAGACTTTTTTTTTTTCCATAATGCCTTACTATTTCCAGTTAACCTGAATCTATCTCTAAGCATCACTTTACACCAGTATCAATGGAGGAAGTTTCAAAGGTGTACATCTGTTGGTCAAACTAACCCAATTTACAGCTGAAACTAGGCCAAATTTACACAAGGCAAGCAGATTTTTTGGTGCACTTTTCCTATTTGAATTTAACTTGGAGCATAGAAACAATATAGTCTCCTTTTAAAATAATCTTAATAATTTGACTAAATTTCAAACTTGAAATTAAAATTGGGCTACCAATTCAATCTATAGAAATCAAGTCTTACATATAAGGAAACTAGTTTTTAGCCAACAAAAGATTTTAACAAAACAAGGATATTATGACCTACTTATCTTAGACAATGCAAATAACAAGGAACATATATGTATGTATGTATGTATGTATGTATATTCTACAATAGATATACTAGTTAATTATAATGGATTTGTAATTTAAAAAAACATAATTTCAAAAGAATCATCAAAAGTTCTTTATTCAAAGTAATGTCCATCGCTACCTACACATTTCACCCATCTTCCAGGTAATTTGTGGATACAGTTCCAATAGAACTTTTCTTGTTTTGAGGCAAATCATTCAGAGACCCAATTTTCCACTTCTTTATATGTTTTGAAGTGCTGATCAGAAAGTGCAAGTGCCATGGATCAGAACAAGTGGTAATCTGAAGGAGCAAGGTCTGGTGAATGCAGCAGGTGGGTTAATACTTCCTAAGGTCTTTTAATGTGTCTTTAACTGGTTTTGAAGTGTGTGATGGTGCGTCATCATGAAGCAGCATCATCATGAAGCAAAACTACTTTGCTGTGTCTTCTGGCACATTCTGGTCATTTCACGATCAAAGCGTGGTTCAGCCCTAACTCGTTTAGCTCAGTGGATAGAGTATCAGCCTGTGGACTGAAGGGTCCCAAGTTAGATTTCAGTCAAGGGCATGTAACTTAGTTGTGGACACATCCCCAGTAGGGGTGTGCAGGATGCAGCTGACTGATGTTTCTCTCTCATCGATGTTTCTAACTCTCTATCCCTCTCCCTTCCTCTCTGTAAAAAACTCAATTTTATATATATATATATATATATATATATATATATTTTAAAAAGCGTGGTTCAAGTTGATCATTTGTTGTCGGTATCTATCAGTATTAACGGTTTCACCTGTTTTAGAAGCTCATAATACACACCTTCCTGATCCCACCAACACAGAGCATTGTCTTCTTTCCAAAGCAATTTGGCCTTGCAAGCGATGTTGATGATTGGCCTGGATCAACCCATGATTTTGTGCATTTGGGATTCTCAAAATAAATCCACTTTTCATCACCAGTCACATTTCATGCAAAAACGACTTTCTTTTGTGCCATTGAAACAACATTTTACTGATGACTTTTCGGTTTTCCATTTGTCTTTCGTTCAGTTGATATAGCACCCATTTTCCTTCCTTTAAAATCTTTCCCATTGCTTATAAACGATCAGAAATTGTTTGCTGAGCAACGTTTAATCTTTCTGCAAGTTGTTTTTGAGTTTGACACGCATTTTCATTCAATAATGCTTTGTAATTGTTGGTCTTCAAATTTTTTCGGTTGACAAAATAGCATATATATCAAATCACACATATATCAACATATGTGTAACTCCATCTATTGAAAAAATCTGCATTATTAACCGGTACACCTAGTGTGTGTGTGTATATATACAGAGTGTGTGTATATGTATATGTGTATATATGTATATATATGTATATATGTGTATATATGTATATGTATATATGTGTGTATATGTGTGTGTGTGTGTGTGTGTGTGTGTGTGTATATATATATATAAATAATTACAATTCAAATAGATTTTAAAAATACCCCTGTTTGGTTAACAGTTTGGAACATTACTAAGGCCTAATTTTCCTCCTTAATTTAAAAAATAACAACAATATATCCTTTTGTAAATTTAACAATTTCAACACTATAGATTCACAAGGAAGAAAATTTAAAAACAAGCCCAGCCTGTATGGCTCAATGGTTGAGCAATGACCCAGGAACCAAGAAATCACTGGTCCCCGTGTCAGGGCACATGCCCGAGCGAAGGGCTCGATCCCCAGTAAGAGTGTGTGCCGGAGGCAACGAATCGATGATGTTCCTCTCTCATCAATGTTTCTATTCTCTATCTCTGTCTTTTCTCTCTGTCTCTAAAAATCAATAAAACATATTTTTAAAAAACAACACACAAAAAATCCTAAAGCTGGTCTTAGCCATGTTCACTCCGGTAATCATTAAGTAGTACACTTATGATTTGTGTATTTTCCTGATGAATATAATACTTTAATTTAAAAAAGAATAAGAAACACACTTTTCAACTACGCAGTCTAAAAACTTTCTACCTCCACGCTGCAGCCAATTAAATGTTTCTAAATGTAGTTGTACATACACACACAAATACTTAAGTACTGAAAAACAAATTGAGAACAAAAGATTTTCATTTGACCTAATTTTGCTGGTTTGTTTATTCTTTGGGATATTCCCTTTTTTCTTTCTATAATTCTTTATTGTTGGATATATATATATATATATATATATATATATATATATATATATATCCATCCATCCATCCATCCCTCCCTCCCCTTTTGGGGATATTCCTTGATAAGTCTTATTAAATTTAGGTTTTTAGCCCTGGCCAGTGTGGCTCCGTTGTTTGGGTGCTGGTTCAATTCTGGTCAGGACACATGCCTGGGTTGCAAGCTTGATCCCAGGTAGGAGGCAGTCATGCCAGTATTTCACTCTCAACATAGATATTTCTCTCTTCCTCTCACTATCGCTCTCTCTAAAAATCAATTAAAATATTTTTTAAAATAAAAATAATGAAGTGATCAACCAAAGAACTTGTATGCATATATCCATAACCTATAGACACAGACAACAGGGTGGTAAAGGCCTGGGGTGGAGAGCAAAGCAGACTAGAAGGGGTCAATAGAGGAAAAACAGGGGATATATGTAACACTAAAGCCCCGGTGCCCAAAATTCGTGAAAGGGGGGAGGGGGGTGTCCTTCAACTCGGCCTACACCCTCTCCAATCTGGGACCCCTCAGAGGATGTCTGGCAGTTGGACATCCTTCTCACAATCCAGGACCACTGGCTCCTAACCACTTGCCGGCATGCCTGCCTGATTGCCCCTACAGCTTCTGCCTACCAACCTGATGACCCCCTAACCGCTCCCCAGCCACCCTGATTGACACTTAACTGCTACCCTGATGGCCCACAAGTGCCCTCCCTTCCTGCCTGATGGCCCACAACATCTGGTCCCTGCTGGCCTGATCACCCACAACTGCCCTCTGCTGCCACAACCGGCCTCCTCTGCTGGGACCTGCCTCCTCCGTGCCAGGACTGACCTCCTCCGAACTGCACAGAGCCATGGGACCCCCTGGCCGCCTCCTCTGTGTGCACAGCCATCTTGTGATGACATCACGCAAGGGCATCGTGCAAGGGCATGACACCACCTAGGCTTTTATTATATAGGATTTCCAACAATAAAGATTTTAAAAATAAATATTAATTAAAATAATAAGTAATAAATTAATAAATAAAATGTAGGTCTTAATTCTTGTTCATTGTTAATTGGCATACATTACAGGTCTCATTGCAATGGAACTCCAAATAAAGTATCAATTAATTTCAAGGAAAAAGTTCCTATTTTAACAGTACCAATTATTGTATTACTAGTAGTTCAACTTAGTTTGTTAGACCAAAACCATAACACATGCATACATGACTAAGTGATTACTTTTTTTTTAATCCTCACCTGAGGACATGCCTAGAGAGAGGAAGTGATTGGAGGGGAAGGGAGGAGAGAGAGGGAAAAAAACATCAATGTGAAAGAAATATCGATCAGCTGCCTTCCCTATACACCCCAACTGGGGGATTGAGCCCACAACCCAGGTATGTGCCTGACCAGGAATCGAACAAGCAACCTTTTGGTGCACAGAACACTCAACTAACTGAGTCACCCCAGCCAGGCCAAGTTATTACTGTTAAGTACAAGTTTGTTATAAACTAAGTTTGTTATAAAGGGTCAAAAAGGCCCTTTAGACCACAGACCAGGAAAAATTCTGACGTTGGTGATCAACAAACATGGCCTTTCCCCCACTAAATTGTGAATCACTTCATACCAGCCCGTCGTGAAGTACACATTCAAACGATTTATTAAATTCAAACTATCTCCTTAAAAAAAACAAGGACATATTAAATTCAATTAACAAAAAGGAGAAAGGAAAATAGAAATTTCCTTAAAACAAATTGAGGACAACCTTTGATTAAAAAAAAAAAGTAGGGTTTTGTTCATATTTCAGCAAGCAGATTAAAGCAATTCAGAAATCTTTTCTCAGTTCACCCCTCTTGCGATCTTTGTTATCAGGCCCTTTATCTTATGATATCTACTGTCCTCAAAGCTTCTTCTTTTTAAAAAAATATATTTTTATTGATTTCAGAGAGGAAGGGAGAGGGAAAAGGAGAAACATCAATGATGAGAAAGAATCATTGATTGGCTGCCTCTGGCATCCCCCTGCAACCCGGACATGTGCTCTTGACTGGAATTGAACCTGGGACCCTTCAGTTCACACGCCAACGCTCTATCCACTGAGCCAAACACGAGAGGGCCCTTGAAGCTTCTTAAGGGCAATGACCTAGTGTCTCTTTTGCTTTTATCACTAGTGCCTAACACTCTGCCTAACACATAATAGGGATTTAAATATTGATCGAATGAATGAATGAAGGAAGGAAGGAATGAATTGCTGTTCAGATCAAATTTAAATTCCAGGGATCCAAGCCCACCTTACCAATCTAATCAAATTTACCTCCCACCAACACACAACATCCTCTTTCTAACTAACCCGGTTTGTCCCTGTCCTCAGAACAGACCTATGCTCATCTCTGCCTTCTCACTTGTGATCAAGCTATGCACTCCAAATGAAATGCCCTATCTACTCTTCTTTATGTACCCATTTTTCTAGTCCCATCTGCTCTATGAGTCCTTTCCTAATTTGTTTGCTCCACATTAAATTTTTCTCTACTTCCCACAAGCATATATTCTGATACTTTTCCTATCTTCATTTCATGAGAAAGAATCCTGTCTCTGAAATTCAAATACCATAATCTTCTTGAAGACAGGTACCATATCATATACACTTCAGTATCACCTACTGTATAGCATAGAACAAACCTAGCACAATATTGGAATACAATAGGCACCTAATAAATACTGTTATATTTATTCCTAATTTACACACCAACAACATAAAAAAAATTCAGGCAGTCCAGCTGGTGTGGCTCAGTGGATGAGTGTCAACCTATGAACCAGGGGGATCACCCATTCGATTCCCTGTCAGAGCATATGCCCAGTTTGTGGGCTCAAACCCCAGTGTGGGGCATGCTGGAGGCAGCTGATCAATGATTCTCTCTCATCATTAATATCTTTCTAGCCTTCTCCCTTCTCTGAAATCAATAATATATATATATATATATATATATATATATATATATATATATATTTTATTTTTTTTTTTTTAACTCAGGCATTTCATAATAAAATAAAGATAAAAATCATGGTGACTGGGGAAAACAAAGATAACAAAATACCTAGACCCGTGGTCAGCAAACTGCAGCTCACAAACCACATGCGGCTCTTTGGCTCCTTGAGTGTGGCTCAGCCATAATACCATGGCCTGAGCGAGTTTATTTTGAAGAAGTGGTGTTAGAAGAAATTTGGCTCTCAAAAGAAATTTCAATCACTGTACTGTTGATATTTGGCTCTATTGACTAATGAGTTTGCCTACCACTGACCTGAGCCATTAAAGTCATTTTATTTGAATAGTAGTGGCACAGTGCACGAAATTCGTGCGGGGGGAGGTCCCCTCACCCCAGCCTGCATCCCCTCCAATCTAGGACCCCTCAGAGGGTGTCCGACTACCAGACATCCCTCTCATAATCCAGGACTACTGGCTCCTAACTGCTCACCTGCTCGCCTGCCCAACTGGCCCTAATCACTCTGCCTGCTGGCCTGCTTGCCCCCAACTGCCCCTTCCCCCCACCAGCCTGCTTGCCAACTGCCCTCCTGCGACCTGCTCACCCACAACAGCCCCTCCACACCAGCCTGATCACCCACAACTGCCCTCCCCTCTTGGCCCCTAACCACCTCCACCCTCGGCCCCGCCACCATGGCTTTGTCCAGAAGAACGTCCGGAAGGTCTCCCGGAAGGTCTCCCAGTCTAATTAGCATATTACCCTTTTATTAGTATAGATTAACCCTCACTCTGATCTTTCAATAACCTTGGACTTCGCTTTAAAAAAAAAAAAAAAAAACTATACAAAAAAGAGAAAGAAGAATGAAGTTATGATGAAACTCAAGAATAATTTGGGATTTGGGATACCTGGGCGTGGGAGGAATTCCTAGTGTCAAAGAAAAGGACAGACCCATGGCTCCTTATCTCTGGGTCTGTTCTTGTTCATCAGGCTATGTTGTTCACCATTTCCCCTAGGTGAGTGAGATCATGTCCTACTGGAAATATACTTATAAGAATAAAAAATGAGACAAGCAATAATCATTATGCTGAAAGGCAAATGAATCAGTCTGTAGTTTCTTTCTGGTTAGAATCTCTTTATTAATACTTAATTATAACATTTTTTAAAAATTTCTTTATTGGTTAGGCTCATATGTATACACATGAGTCCTTTGGTTGATCTCTCCCTTTTATCCCACCCTCCCTTTTATTCCCAGCCTAACCAATGGTCAAGGACAATAGGGGGGTGGGGGATGGGGTAATGAGTGGGAGGGGGTTGGAAGATTGGAATGGGGGGTTGAGGATACATATGTGATACCTTAATCAATAAAGAAATTAAAAAAAAAATAGAAAAGAGATTCTAGAGTCTAGAAAACACTGAGCCACTTTAGTTGCTCAAAAGCCAACATTCCAAGTTAGGAATTTAAGAGGGAGACAAAACATACCTCTATTTTATAACAGAAATCAATGGGAAAGCATAAATTTGCTTATAAAATAAGAGTATCTGTAAAAATAAATATCTTTTATATTTTTGGCATAACTACTTCCAAAGTATTTTCACAACTAGTATCTCATTTTATCCCCAATCTTCACATAACTCCCACTAAGAAGATAGACATTTAAATTCATATTTTACAGACAGAGACACAGAAATAAGCATTAAAAGTCAGCATAGTTACTGAGACTCCAAACCTCAGATTCCTCTCTCTGCCCCCACATCTACCAGTTGCCTCCTCCTAGAGATCTTAATTCTCACAATCTCTTCTACCCGTTCCCCTTATTTCCATCTTCACACTATTCCAGTTAGGACTCCCGTTGCCTCTTTCCTGAATATTGGCAACCATGTCTTATCATTCTCCCAGACTCCATCTCTCTAAGGCAGCCTCCACCTTTGCCGGCTTATCTTCCAAAAGTACAGCTCTGAGTATATCACTCCCCCTTACTCCTATTCCCCTCAACCCCACACCCTCTTGCCTCCATTCAGGCTATTCCCCTGACCCTAAATGCCCTATTTCATCTCTGTCTGTTGGGATCTTACCCTATATCTAAGGCTCAACTCAAACCCTACTTTTCTCCATTATGCCCTTTAGTCATCTCCATCAACTCAACAGGTGCTAGGGGTTGTGATAGGTTCTCACTAAATATTTGTTGAATTTTAAGATCTATTCAATACTCCTCCCCACTAGACTCCAAATTATCCATCTTCTGAGATAATGTGATCTCAAAAAGAAGCCTAATTAGTATGCCATCATGGTTACTGAGCTGGTACCAGATGATAGGGTCGTGTAACAGCTATTAAAGAGAGAAAATAGAATATTGTTTTGAAAGGCCTGTAAGTGGATAAGAGCTATTAAAAACATCAATCAAATTGAAGGAAATATTGAATGGCATAAGCAGATGCCATTACTAAATACAGTAGGGTTGTTTTTTTTTAAGTTTAAGACATAGTTCTTACATTATTTTTTAACAAGGCTGACTTAAGAGCAACACTTACTAAGTTAAATATTAATAAAAATCTGAAATAGGAGAGGATAGCATCACAAAGCGAAGCTGGTAAGAATATTTCCAGATCACTTAAAACTCTGCTCCCAGCCCCACCTTCCTTTCTCACCAATCCACTTCACAGATGACTATTTTATTATCACCTTTATTTTCTCCCTAGCTCTCTACCCAATCTCAATCCTTTATTACTAAACATCAAATACATGAAGTAGGTAAAAGCAAATGATTAGTTACTCCAAAAAGATGTTATAACATTTTTCTCTTCTTCAATTGAAAATGTTCTTTAGAATACAGGGAAAGCCCAGAATTAAAAAATGTAAATAACTACTCTCTAAAGAAAAAAGCAACATCCTTAAAAATTCGATTTTGCCCAATTCATGGTACAAAAATGAATTAGCAGCTACTTAGTAGAGAAAAAAAATCTGGATAAACCCATTTAATAACTACAGAAAAAGTGACCATCCTATCCTATATAATAAAAAAGTAATATGCAAATTGACCATCATTCCAACATACAAAATGGCCACCCCCATGTGGTCAAATATGGATGCCCCCATGTGGACACAAGATGGCTGCCACAAGATGGCCGGCAGGAGAGGGCAGTTGTGGGCGATCAGGCCTGCAAGTGAGGGCAATTGGGAGGGACCAGGCCTGCAAGGAAGGGCAGTTGGGAGCAAACAGATCTGCAAGGGAGGGCAGATGGGGGGAGGGGGACCAGGCCTGCAGGGGAGGGCAGTTGGGAAGACCAGGCCTGCAAGCGAGGACAGTTGGGGTGACCAGACCAGCAGGGGAGAGCAGTTGGGTGGGGGATCAGGCCTACAGGGGAGGGCAGTTGGGTGGAACCAGGCCTGCAAGGGAGGACAGTTGGACATCCCTCGAGGGGTCCCAGATTGGAGAGGGTGCAGGCTGGGCTGAGGGACAGTTCCCCGTCCCCCGCCACACACACACACACACACACAAATTTCATGCACAGGTCCTCTAGTTTAGAATAAGTGTCCACTAAGCTTTAACCATGGATAAGTGACCATCACTTTCTTTTAGGAAACCCAAATAAAAAACAAGTTTCTGATTGGAATGTACTTCAGCTCTGTAGAAAACCCAAGTCTGAAATGTTTTCACTCTTCACACAGCCAGCTCAGAATGACTTACGGAGTTCATTTCCTTCACTGAGAATCTCCACCCGGCGTACAAGCTGCTCAAACAGATTCCGCAAATTCAGCATCGTAGTATCCATCTTTCTGCCAAGAAATCAAATATACATTAGGGGTCCTGCCTTCTCCCCCAGACAAAGATTCAGTCACAATCCAGTACAGTCATCAGTAACTAACATCTGGCCTCTTCCATTTGTAGCTACCATTATAAGAATCACAAGTCAACAATTTGTGTAATCCTTATTATAAAAACAAAGTTGGAATGTTTAATACTCATTTGAAAATTAGAAAAGCATTTTAGACCTTTAATTATAATACCCTCTTCCTGCCTACTGCTTTTCCTCCACTCTGCAATCACTACAGAACTGAGAGGAGAGCAATTAGGGACAAGCATGTCCGTTGATCACTAGGTGACAAAATACAAAATGTGGTTCTTAGTCAAGCATACTGATTAATAACACTTCTACCACTTTAAATCCTTCTGGACACTTAAGAGCTTCAAGATAACTTAAAGGTTTACTTTTAATTTCATTTTTAGCTAGTACTCCTGTTGCATCTGCCTTTTACAATGCAGGACATGGTCAGCACATTTCCTACCAACAGAACAGATGACGTCACACAAGTGATTAAGTGAGGAAATCGCCAGCTCAGCAGCACAAGAATTATTTCTGTAATGCAGGGCTCTCTGCTAGACTGCATGCAGGGACTATGTCTAATAAATTTATACTAAGTATAGGCAAAGGCTTATGTTATACCACATTCTGGCATCAAGGAGACAATACACCACCTTCACAGTTAGAAGGGCAAAGGAAAAATCATTTGCTACTGTGTTCTGTATAGTGAATTTCAGGGTTGGTATTTTCCCCAAAGACCTGCTGATATTACATTAAAAATGGTGTCCTTTCTAGCAGTTTTGCTCCAAATAGACTTTAACTGGGTACACTTTGAGAAAATAAGCTCTTCATTTAATAGTCAAAGAAGAAAGACAACAACTAGATATTACATAAAATTCAATAAAATTTAAAAATGTGAATTCATGTAAAAGCTGAACATCTTAAGAAATACCATTAAAGGATTATTCTGTTTCAACATTCTAGTCCAGGTCCTTATTTCATACTCTAAATAAAATCTGAGGAACTATTTTATGACGGTTTAGTGATTTTATAATGTTTATAAGATTAGGCCATATGCTATGAGGGCAAGAAAGAAAAAAACCAACCACAAAGAACAAAAGAATATATAAAGAGATTTTCTATTAAATGCTACAGAATTATTCATTTGTACTTTGTATTATTGCTCTAATAGCAAAAGAAGCTTTTAATTCCAAGCTTGGATGCAATATATACCTGAACTAGGGCCGGAAACCAAGATTTTCAAATGGCAATGTATCTGTTCCAAGCTACATGAACACAGCTAGCTGCTAAGCAACCAGACCAACAAACTTATTACAAAGATCTTTCTCTAAACTAAGAACAAAACTAAAATAATAGCATTGAAACTGGCAGGAAGATATCTGGAAGTTATGGAGAAACCCATGGATTTTACAATATGACAAAGCAGGTAAATACATTCAAATTCTATGGGAAAGAAGCAAGAATAGGGCACTCAGGATCCTACTCAAATTATTTCCTTTAGCTCCCTGTGAAAATGGAATTTACTGATCACTTTTAATATGGATATTTATTTCTATCATTTCAGCATTCATCTGTATATTCTGAGACTATAAGTTCAGACCTAGGAAAATTGACGAAGAATGCAAAAAAAGGAATATTTCACAGTGCAACTAGAGTACCAAAAACTAGTTAATATTTTTTTCCAGGAAGTTTTTATGTCTTAAATGGCAATACAATAACCTGATCCTTTGCCCCTTTATAAGAAATCCTCACATTTTCTCAAGTTCCTCTAGTCCATTATTCTTCTTTCCTATTTTTGTGTGCATACTACTGCCTAGAGTGAGTGTTTAGGGAAGGTACTCTCTTGAAAACACAACCTGATTCCTGAAAAGTCTAAGAAAACAGAGAACCTACCTGGGGACATCTCCTCCTCATAGTAACTGTCATCTCATATACTAGTAACTACCTCAGTCTACATTGTTCTCCTAATACGATGCCTAGTACCTAGAAAATAGTTGTATAATTGAACTTCCAGTGCTGTATTGTAAAACAGCAGAGGTAACCCTAACTCTGTCAGACCATTAGTCTCCAGATTTAGAATTTTAGTTTTACAAATAGTTTGATTATGGATTTTTCTCTATTCTTCTCTTTCAACACCAGATATTCCTTTAGTTCAGTGGTTCTCAACCTTTCTAATGCCACGACCCTTTAATACAGTTCCTCATGTTGTGGTGACCCCCAACCATAAGATTATTTTCATTGCTACTTCATAACTGTAATTTTGCTATTGTTATGAATCGTAATGTAAATATCTTGTTTTAATTACAGTTATGAAGTAGCAACGAAAATAATTTTATGGTTGGGGGTCACCACAACATGAGGAACTGTATTAAAGGGTCACGGCTTTAGAGAGGTTGAGAACCACTGCCTTAGATGCTCTCAACTCATCTGCTAACTATTGCTAGCCCAGTTCTTAAGAGACCCAGGCCACCCCTCGCTGTGAACATCTCTCCCTCAGTACCAGGGAATTGCTGAAGAGAACCCCACTTTTCTCATGGAGACAAAACAAAGCAAAGGTTACTGAAGAAAAAAAATGTATAAATTTACCATAGCCCAGTGTTTATAAAGTCTATAGTAATGTATAGTAATGGCATAGGCCTTCACATTCACTCACTCACTGACTTACCCAGAGCAACTTCCAGTTCTGCAAGCTCCATTCATGGTAAGTGCCCTTTTTATCTTTTACACCACATTTTTACTGTACCTTTTCTGTTTAGATATACAAATATTTATCATTGTGTTAGTTGCCTACAGTATTCAGTACAGATCATGCGATATAGGCTTGACTTTATTATCAACTACCTATCTACTGATCTACCCTGCCCTACTGACTCCCAACTTTGATTCCTTATTTTTATCATTCTCCCAGTCACTCAGTTCCAAATCTCAGAGTCACCTGAAGTTAGTCCCTTTCTTATAAGTATAACCACCAAACCTGTGCTTTCTTCTCTAATGTGAATTATAACCATCCCCTCATCACATATAGGTCATCATCACTCAATTAACCTTATCTTTCTTCCATTGCTTTACTTAATTGGCGCTCAGACACATATACTTTGCACTCTAGCATGTATGTACCATCCCTGATAAACTAAATTCGAGAACAGAAACCTTACATTTGGCACTATTGTACATACAAACACTCAGTATTTAAAAATATATGACAAAAGTCAGATAATACACACACACACACACACACACACACACACCCAGTCATCACTCTATTGTCAAAAGAATTTCCATTCTACATGAACATCAATGTATAATCTAGATTTTTTTTTTTTAATGTTAAAAGGGAAGAGGGCAGAGCCCTGGGATAAAGTCTTAGTTCTTCTATTTACCAGTAGTATAACTTTAGTTGAGTCACTTAGTTTATGATACATATCTATAAATAGGAACAATAATACATGTCCTAGTTACCTCACAGAATATTATCAATTAATGTAGTTAAAAGTTTTATAATGTATAGCCCAGGCAGTGTGGCTTGGCTCAGTAGGAGGTCAAGGCACATCCCCAGTGGGAGGTATGCAGGAGGCAACTGTTCAATGATTCTCTCTCATCACTGATGTTTCCATCTCCTCTCCCTCTCCCTTCCTCTCTGAAATTAATAAAAATAAATAAAAGTTGTATAATGTATAAATTGCACCTTATCATAAAAATACATGGTATTATTATAGTAGATATGAATTTTTTGTTTTTGCTTTGGTCTGACAGTTGTTATTTACACTATAGTGGTTACAAAATCATAGCTGGACCCCAGACCAAGAAGAATGGGGGATAGCAAAATCTGACCAGTTCTAGGCTCATTTTTAAACAAGCTGTTCTAAATGAGGCTTATAGTGTCTAAGAGTTTTTCCTCTAACATAGATTTATTCAGGATAATAAAAAAGAAAAAAGAAACAGCACTAGGAAAATATAATCCTCTTTTCTTTAGACACTAGGGGACCATCATTCATTTTTACTAATGTTCTATAGAAGTGACTCTCAGGAATTAAAAACTTTTTTTAAATATATATATATATATATATATTATTGATTTTTCACAGAGAGGAAGAGAGAGAGGATAGAGAGTTAGAAACATCGATGAGAGAGACATCGATCAGCTAGCTGCCTCTTGCACACCCCCCACTGGGGATGTGTCCACAACCAAGGTACATGCCCTTGACCAGAATCGAACCAGGGACCTTTCAGCCCGCAGGCAGATGCTCTATCCACTGAGCCAAACCAGTTTCAGCTTAAAATATATTTTATTGATTTTTGACAGAGAGGAAGAGAGAGTGATAGAGAGTTAGAAACATCGATGAGAGAGAATCCAGGACCTTTCAGTCCGCAGGCAGCCGCTCTATCCACTGAGCCAAACCGGTTTCGGCTTAAAATATATTTTATTGATTTTTGACAGAGAGGAAGAGAGAGTGATAGAGAGCTAGAAACATCGATGAGAGAGAACCTGGGACCTTTCAGTCCACAGGCCGACGCTCTATCCTCTGAGCCAAACCAGTTTCAGCAGGAATTAAACACTTTTATAGATGACTAAATATCTTTTTGCATCAGTTCTAACTGTGATATTGCAGCCAAACTGTAACTCGAAAAGTTAAAAATTACTCATCCTACTCAATGTCCATTGAAAATGGCTTTAATTTTCCTCCTGGGTCACATTATCACCCTCATGAGTATTTTATTTCTCCCCCTTTATTATTTAGCTCCATAGCCAGGAGATACACTCCCCCTTTACTATTTAGCTCCATAGCCAGGAGATACACTCCTCCTTTATTATTTAGCTCCATAGCCAGGAGATACACTCCTCCTTTATTTAGCTCCATAGCCGGGAGATAATGTGAAAGGAAACAAAAACAATGTCATATTGTAGTACATTGCTTTGCAGCTGTACAACAGCTGTCACTTTTCACTAGAGGCGGCTGCCTTTTGGGAAAGCTGAAATGATCCCTGTGTGGAGCAAGGAAATCAGTTTGTAGAGCATTTTAAGCAAAAAGGTGCTACAAAAACCTCAGCTGTTATTGATGAGAAGCCCAGAGGTGGAGAAGTCATTGTTACAGATTCCCAATCTGTGAGTATCCCTAAGGGAGCAATTTGGCATCACCAGGAAAGAGTCTCAGCTTGATGTGATTGCTTTGAGTCCCCAATTTAATTTCAATCACCCAGCCAAGAGACAGGCATGTCTGTCCTTCAGAATAACAGACTACTACAGATCTTGACTGCAGAGTATCCTGAGTAAAGTCTCTATCCTTTTCTTCCTCCCCCTATAAATAACATTATTAAGAGACCTAAACATCATGTGTTTTAGATGCATCAAGGGTGTTAAATATTGTAAGCCAAAGCAATGGAAGATTGCCTGAATTTTTCAGGAAGAGTTTTGATGAAAAACATTCTCACAAACATTACTAAATCTGGAGATCCCCAACAAATCAACAATATAGGTTCTCTGCTGCCAAGGAAAACCATTCCCCAAGGCAGTCTCAATACTATCCAATTTTTACATGAAAGCATTTCCCCCCAAATATCCAGTTTCTGCTTCACCATATCAAAAGCCTCTACACAGTCAGGCCGGCATAGCTCAATGGTTGAGCGTCAACCTATGAACCAGGTCATGGTTCGATTCCCAGTCAGGGCACATGCTCGGATAGCAAGCTTGATTCCCAGTAGGGGGCCTGCAGAAGGCAGCCCATCAATGATTCTCTCTCATCACTGATATTTCTCTCTCTCTATCCCTCTCCCTTCCTCTCTAAAATCAATAAAAAATATATGTATTGTATATTTTTTAAAAGCCTCTATTCAACTGGCAGGCAGAAGGAATATCTTGAAAACAAATGTTTTTATGAGCAAATCAATTGCACAAAGAGTAAATAGACCATCTTCAGGCCAACATGAATGAAAACCAAAGAAAGGGATGAACTGAATTATTTTTCAGAAAATTATTACCAGTCCAATATATTAAGTTCTCCTTTTTTTCTGTGAATTCCCTTTATGAAGTGCTCCATTCTTCAACATCCATAAGTCTTATCAATTCACCAAAGCATTCCCTAACTATTTCAGTCCAAAATTATCTCTTCTTTATCTACAATATTTATTTAGCAAATATAAAACATTGCCTCATATTGTTAATTTTCTATGTTCAAAAAATTCCCACTATGCTCAAATTTATTTCATAAAAATTACAATCACAGATTGTACGTAATTTTGCTTTGCTATTTTTTCTACCATGTTTCCAGTAAGTCCCAAAAAGTTGATGAACAATTATTTGTTTAGCCGTTCTCTTCTTTGGATGTTTAGGTAATTTCCAGGTTTCAGTTACATCTGTCTGGAACTTCTTGCAGTCACTCCCTTACCTCCTTCAAGTGTTTATTCAAACATCCTTTTCTCAATGAGGTCCTTGCCACCCTATTTTATTCCTCACCCAAAGATATGTTTTCTTAACTGATTTAAAAATATATATATGTTTTTACAGATTTCAGAGGGAGGAGAGGAAGGGAGAGATAGAAACATCAGTGATGAGAGAATTATTGATCGGCTCTCCCCTATTGGGGATCTGCCCAAAATCCTGGCCACGTGCCCTGCTCAGGAATCTGTGAGCTAGTTCATATGTCAACAGTCAACCACTGAGGCACAGCGGCTGGGCTTAATTGATTTTGATTGGTTGCCTCCTGTATGCACCCCAACTAGGGATGGAACCCAGGGAATCAAACCCACCAAACCTTTTGGTGTTTGGGACCACACTCTAACCAATTAAACCACACGGCCAGGGCCAGCCACTCTATTTAAACTGCAGGCTTCCCCTCCAACACATTTCTGCTTTATTTTGCTCCAAACCACTTATCCCCATCTAACAACATACATAGTAACTTGTTTATTTGGTTTATTGTCTGTCCCCCAAGTAGTTTAAGTTCCAAGAACGCAGAAATTTTTGTCCGTTTTGTTCATGGTGGAGCCCCTGATGTCCAGAACAGTACCTGACACTGGGCAAATGATTTATAAATATTCACTGAAGGAATGACTTGAATACCCCATGGACAGTGTTTTTCTTCAGGTGGCCGTGCTCCTTGGATTTCCAAGGCTGGGATTATTATAACAGAAAGTAAAAGCCTCTTGGGGCTCTTCGTAAATATTGCCAAAATATTCTCTAAAAGAGCTGTCCTAATTGATACACATTACTTTCAACAGTGTGCAAACCTACTAGATTCACCAGTTATCTTTTTTAAGTTCTATCACCCCCAAATAAAATGCAAGCTCCTTTAAAACCAAATAAGACTGTCTTTTACCAAAATGTTTTTCAACATTTTGCACTTACTACTGTTGAATGATTAAGCTATAGAAAAGGCGCCTTCTCAGTAAAGAGAATGATAATGACATTTCTTGAAAAAAAAAAAAAATAGGCTTATCTTCCCACCCAGCCCAAGTTCCGCCTACGAATGAAATCCTATGGAGTGAAATGTACGAGAACTTTTTAAGTACAAACGTAAGGCCTGGTTGTTACTCAGACTAAGAATTAGGGGGGAAGGGCAAGAAGTCACTGCCGGAGCCAGCTTACCTAGAAGCCCCCAGGGAGGGCACTCCCCTCCCCGCCGCGCGGCCTCACACCAGGGTCTTTCCCTCGGAAAGGATGGGGTGCTACTGCCCCCAAAACTCCCGAACTCTTATCGAGGTGCCCTTGTTCAAGCCACCACCTTCACAAAACGACGCCCGGCTTTCTACAGGACGCGGCCCCAGGAGCGAAGTGTCCCCCCGCCGCCCCGTCGCCACCCATTCAGGCCGCTCCGGCGCCCGGCCCGGCGGAGTCCCCGTGACAGGGCCGTGGGGCCGCCTTCTCACCGGCTCCGGCCGGGCCGCGGCTCGCCACTGCCGACGCCCTCCCGCCTGCCGCAAACCCAGCGCCATACCGACCTCTCCTCGCAGACGCCAGGGCCCACGGAGCCGGGTCGCTGGGCCCCACCGGGGTGGCCTTCCGCTTCCCTCGGCGCCGCACCCAACGGCAGAGCAGCTCCCCGCCGCCAGCGCCGGTTTGAAATCCCGCACGGACCAATCACAGAGAAATTTATTCCTCCCACGCTGCGACGCATGCGCAGCAGGGCCGCGGAGGGGCGGGGGCAGATGTAAGCATGCGCATTCTCACAGAGGGAAGCCAGCGGCAGCCATTTTTACTAAGGTCAACAGTTTTCCCTCTTCTGAACCCCATGCCCCGCCCCAGCCCTCTCCTCACGCCATTTAGGATACTTTGTTGACTAAGGGCAAGTGATAGTTACTCAGTACAGATATTTTTTAATATATATATTTTTTATTGCAGAAAGACAGGGAGAAGGAGCGAGCAATAGATCAATGATGAGAAAGAATCATTGATTGACTGCCCCCACACTGGGAGTTGAGCCTGAAACGCAGGCATGTGCCCTGACTGGGAATCAAACCGTGACCTCCTGGTTCACAGGTGGAAGCTCAACCACTGAGCCATGCTGGTGGGGCTACAAAAAAAAAGTTTTTTTTTTAATTTTTATTGTTGAAAATATTACTTTATGTCACCCTTTTCCCCCATTGACCCCTTCTAGCCCACCTCTGCGCGCCCCCTAACCCCATCCCCAGTATAAATTCTTGGCCTCACTGATTACTCTAGGCAGGGACAGGGTTTTTAGAAACTATCAACTTAGTGTTGGGTCTGGCTGTTGAAAAGGTAGAAATCTGAAAGGAGATAGAACAGTAGTCATTAGCAACCATATTCATTAGCAATCTATATAATACCTTTGTTTATTGATGTATTCATAGAGGTTTTAATTTGACACCCATTTATTAAGTGTACCAAATTCATAACGAGCACTATAGTAGCAAGGAATTGGGAAAATAAAGATATGATCTCTGCTTTCCAGTATCCACCAATGAAGGAGACAGCTCAGGTAAAAATATATACAAAGTGAAAGTACTATAATTCCATTTTATAAACATTCATTTTGAACTTAGCATTGGGCTAGTATGGGGCTTTCATACTTTCGTTTCTTCCATGACCCACAGTAAGAAATACCGTATTTTTCGGACCATAAGACGCTCCAGACCATAAGACGCACCAGTTTTTAGAGAAGGGAAATGAAGAAAAAAAGATTCTGAAACAAATAGTGTCCTAAAATATTTTATGTGCATTAAAACCCAACATCACAGTCATAAACACATGTAATCAACCCTGTAAAGTAAACAGCAGCATTTAGAACCATTTTAGAGCCAGGCAAGCACACAGAGACCACACAGAGCCGGGCAAGTAAAAAAACTTTTTTTTAAAAGTATATGTGTAGGCTATATTTGGACCATAAGATGCAGGGACTTTTTCCCCCCACTTCTGGGGGGAAAAAAGTGCTTCTTATGGTCCCAAAAGTACAGTACATTTTACATTACAATCAAGTATCACAGAACTCTGCTTACCCTGTTCTCTTTTTTCTCTCCCATTTTAGTTGTCCCTACTTCATTAAATTTATTAGTCAATATGATTGGCTACCCACAATTGGAGAAAATACTGATTACAGCTTAGAAAGAGCAATGTACTTTAATGGAAAGATTACAGATTTTGTAACCAGAAAGCTGGATTCCATTCAAACAAATACTGATGGAGCACTTTTGCGTGGCAAGCATCCCACTGAACCATCTACATTATCACTCTTTCCCCCTTCTGTACTTCACTTCCTGCAACTATAAAACAAAAATAATAGTACCATCTCTATAGCTCAGGTATTTTCCTAGATAAAATAAGAGACAGTATAAAACATAATTAAAGCCTTATCCAGTTTGGTTCAGTGGATACAGCATCAGCCTGCAGACTGAAGGGTCCCAGGTTCAATTCCGGTCAAGGGCACATGCCCATGGTTGTGGTCTCCATCCCCAGTAGGGGCACACAGGAGGCAGCTTTTCAATAATTCTCTCTCATTATTGATCTCTCTCTCCCTCTCTCTCTTTCTCTCCTTTCCTCTCTGAAATCAATAAAAATACATTTTAAAAAACATACTTAAAGTTTATACTTTGTAAATTGCAATACAGATTGTTATTGCTATTATTAGGAAAAAGATGAAGAAAAGAAAATATTAGCTGTACATATATTATCCCATTTAAACTTCCCAACAACCCTTTCGGTCAGAAGGACTCAATTGCATTAGCCTGTGTCTCCTTACATACCTATAGTAATACAATGAAATAAGCACTAAGACTAAATTGTGTAAAGTGCTTTAGAAGTGCAGATGAAGAAGCATTTAATCCTATCATGGAAGTGGGAATGTTAGGAAAGCCTCCAGAGACTTGATATCTGAGCTGGTCTTGATGTGTGAATAGGAATTTACCAGATAGAAAGAGGTGGCAAATTCCTGGCAACAGGGAGATCGTGTGACCTCTGAGGAATAAGTCACTTGTATATTTAATAAATGTACAAGCAGCCCTGGCCTGTTTTTCTCAGTGGTTAGAGCATTGGCCGTAGGACCAAAGGATCTCAGGTTTGATTCCTGGTTAAGAGCACATACCTGGGTCACAGGTTTGATCCCCAGGCCTAGTCAGGGAAACCAACTGATGTGTGTGTGTGTGTCTCTCTCTCACATCAATGTTTCTCTCCCACCTCACCCCCTTCCACCCGCTCTAAAAATCAATGGAGCCCTAGCTGGTTTGGCTCAGTGGATAGAGCATCAGCCTACTGACTGAAGGGACCTAGGTTCCATCTGGTAAAGGGCACATGCCTGGACAGGAGGCAGCCAACCAATGGTTCTCTCTCATTGTTGATATTTCTATCTCTCTCCCCCTCTCCCTTCCTCTCTGAAATAACTAAAATATATATATTTTAAAATCAATGGAAAAAATATCCTTGGGTAAGGATTAACAAATAAATGAAACAAATATACAAGCAAACAATTTATGAAGGTTTAGAGCTATAAAGGGACATTTACCTCAATATGCAGGTGACAAGCAAAATAAGCCAATCAGAGAAAGCTAAGTATCACATGATCTCACTAATATAGAATTTAATGAACAAAATAGATCCGGAGACATAAAAGCATTAAACAGAGGGAAGTTCAGAAGGAATTCAGAGGGAAGTTGTGTGTGGGGGGTGTGAGAGGGAATGATTATCTGGAGAACTTATATGCATGTATGCTTAGCCCATGGACACAGACAACAGAGTGGTGCAGGACTGGGAGGGACAGATCCAGGGTGGAGGAGATCAATGAAAAAAACAACAATAAACAAACAGGAGGGACATCTATAGTATTTTCAACAATAAAGAAATTAAAAAGAAAAAATATCAAATTATTTTTGTTGCTACTTTGTAACTGTAATTTTGCTACTGTTATGAATCATAATGTAAGTATGTGATATGCAGATGTCTTAGGAGACCCATGTGAAAGGGTTGTTCTACCCCCAAAGGGGTCTCGACCCACAGGTTGAGAACACCTGGTCTAGAGAGTAAAAAAGCCTAAGGATAGAAAGACTGTAGCATAGATATGGAATAAACCCAAATGTTCATCAATAGATTAGTGTATTAAAAAAAAGGTGTGATACATGGTAGACCCAGGGATAGTTGCATATGTTGAAGGATGCAGCCTGCAGAATCCATGTTTTTTGCAAGATTGAACTCATGACAAGTTTAGAAACTGTCACCCAATTCCATTTCACTGGTATCAAAAAATATTTCAATTCTTACACAGGTAGAATGAATTGTATACTGGCCACACATGGAGGCATTGCTTTGCAGATTTTATCTTCAAGTTAAGGTCTAAATTAACTCCAGCATAAATGAATTCTGAACTGCACCTCATCTGTTAATTTCCCATGCCTGGAGCAGCTAATGGCACCTCATGTGATATTCAGTTTGTACAATAAATTATGAACAAATTGAAAAAAGTTGTGGAACATGTATACAATGGAATATTACTTGACCATAAAAAGAATGAAGTCTTACCATTTGCAATAGTCTGGATGGACCCTAGAGGGTATTATGTTAATTAAATAGGTCAGTCAGAGAAAGACAAACACCATATGATTTCACTCATATGTACAATAGAATGTAAAGAACAATATAAATGGACAAACAAAATAGAACCAGAGGCATGGATACATGGTACAGACTGACAGTTGTCACAAGGGAGGGTGGAATGGGGGACTGGATGAAAGAAGGTGAAGAAAATAGCCAAAGAACATGTATGCATAGCCCATGAACACAGACAACAGAGTGGTGAAGGTCAGAGGGAGGGGAGGGGGGTCTGGATTGAGGTGGGAAAAGGGGAGAAAGTGGAGGGCATCTGTAATAGTGCCAATAATTGAAATAAAAAGAGGAGAGCCCTGTCAGTATAGCTCAGTTGGTTGGGCATAGTCCAGTGTACCAAAAGGCTACTAGTTCAATTCCCAGTCAGGCCGGGCACATGCCCAGGTTGTGGGCTTGATCCCTGATGGGTGGGGGTGGGGGGGGTGCAGAAGGCAGCATATCAATGTTTCGCTCTCACATCAAAGTCTCTCTCTCTCTTTTTCTCTCCCCCTCTTTCTCTCTCTGTCCCCCCTCCCTCTCCCTCTGAAAAAAAAATCAATAAAAACAAAGGTTTGGGGGTGTTTTTCTTTTTTTTATCAATTTAAAAAAAGAGGGAGGAATCTAGATAACCCAAAAAAGCAAATGAACAAACAAAATAGAAACAGACTCATAGATAAAGAGAACAGACTGACAGTTGCTAGAGGGGAGAGAAGTTGGAAGACTAGGTGAAGGAGGTGAAAGGATTAAGAAGTACAAATTGGTAGTTACAAAATGGTCATGGGGATGTAAAGTATAGCATAAGGAATATAGTCAATAATATTGTATTAACTATGTATGGTGCCAGGTGAGTACTGGAAGTATCAGCAGGGGTCACTTTGTAAAGGACAGATTATCTAACACTATATTGTACACCTGGAACTGTCGTAGGCAGTTAGACAGACAGGAGCAGAACAAGGACAATAGGCCAAGTATAGAAAGTCACCAGAATGGAAAGTCCTGGGTGCTTAGCAACAGGCAAACCTGGGAAAACAAGGACCTCCATCCCAAGATAACCTTTCCTCCGCTAGCATATTGCTGGTCATGAGACTTAGAAGCCCCTGACCTTCCATTTCGCTGACCTTTCCTCCCCCGGCACGTCGCTAGCCACGCAGCAGAACCATTTTGCAGTAGCCTGGATGGAGGATAAACAGGAGGCCAAAGAGTGTCCTCAAGGGACTCCCATGCTAGTCCTTGCACAACGCTCCCTTAAGCTCTTACCCTGAGGGATGAGATCTGGGCCTCAGTTGTGTTGCAGCTCCAGGCCCAGAAAAGCAACAAACCCAGAAAAGCTGTGTCGAGGCTGACCTCAGGATCAGCAGCATTGACTAATGAACCCCCTGCACTGGTGCCAACCAATCAGTGGAGACCACCATCCTGAGAGGTCACACCTGGAAAGCTGATTTTATTCTATTGAGATCCTCCCCTGAAACTGACCCTAAAACTTCCACCCTAGAAAGTCCTTAGGATGAAGACCCAGCCGGCTCTCCCTCTTCAGTGCCTTTTCTATCCCCACCTTCTTCCCCATCCCTCCACCCGCTGCATTATCTTTATCTTTCTTTCTCACTCTCTCTCTCTCTTAATATATTTATTGATTTATTTTATTTTTTACAGAGATGAAGGGAGAGGGACAGAAACATCAATGAGAGAAACATCGATCAGCTGCCTCCCGCACACCCAAACCGGGGATGTGCCCACAACCAAGGCACATGCCCTGGAACGGAATCAAACCCGGGATCCTCCAGTCTGCAGGCCGACGCTCCATCCACTGAGCCAAACCAGTCTCGGCTATCTTTCCCTCTTTCTTCTAAGCTCCAAGGGCCCTTCTATCACCTCTGCAACTTGTTTCCTGAGCCCATTTCTTTTACGGCTCACTTCTACCTCTGTGGCTTTCTAAATAAACTTTTGCTTGTGTTTGAGTCTTGGCTCGGAATTCTTTCTTACGGAGAACTCAAGTGTGGAGGTTGCTGAACTGAGGTCGGGTCTGATTCCACCTGTCTAACACCTGGTGCTATTTTTGCTGCCAACAAAAGTAATACAACATAATATTGAATGTAAACTGTAATTGAAAACAAAATTTAAATTAAAAATAAATATTCTTGCTTTATTAGGCAGAGAGGACGCAGGCTGAATTAGGCCAGTGGCAGTAGGGATGGAAAGAAGGAGATAGGGGGGGGGGAATATTAATGAAGTTAAATGGACTTATTAAATGATTGCACCTGGGGGTGAGGGAGAGAAGGAGGTATAAAATGGCTCAGCTTCCTCCCTCTTCCTTTCACTTCTTATCCAATTACTGAGTGCAACTTCTGAGTGCTTCTTGGTTGTGCCCATTTTTCTCCTTCGTAGTGGCACCACCCTTGTCCAATTCAGTAGTCCAAACCACCAATGAAACTGTTTACCCTTCCCTTGCATTTACACCTTGAATTTTTTTAAATGCAATTTTAATCTCAAGTCACTCTTGTTTAAACCCATTCCTCCTCTTAAAGACCAAAATCCTTAACAAGGCTCCCCTAACCTGGCCCTTCCTTGTATCTGGAGTTGCAATTCCAGTCCCTCTAGCAATGCCGTTCCCACTCCCCACTGCCTCTTCACCTGGCTAAATTCTACTCACCCTTCTGGGCAGCTTAACTGTTTTCCACCTTTTCCAGGGAGGTCTCTGAGGCCGGGAGCCATGCCTTTGCTATAAGCTCCCCTAGCACAATGTTCTATTCCTTGCATATATTTTGAAACAAAAGTATTTGCTTCATCTTCCTGGTTCTTCCAGTTACCAGTTCTATGGCCTTTCACAAGTCATCTGTGCCTCTGCTCACCCGCCTATGCACGGAAATCATAATCACACCTATTTTACGGAGTTTATGAGAGGAAGAAATGAGATATTCATGCCCTAGCCCAGTGGTCGGCAAACTCATTAGTCAACAGAGCCAACTAGCAACAGTGCAACGATTGAAGTTTCTTTTGAGAGCCAAATTTTTTAAACTTTAACTTCTTCTAACGCCACTTCTTCAAAATAGACTCCACCCAGGCCGTGGTATTTTGTGGAAGAGCCACACTCAAGGGGCCAAAGAGCCGCATGTGGCTCGAGAGCCGCAGTTTGCCGACCCTGGCCCTAGCCGGTTTGACTCAGTGGATACAGGGTAAGCCTGCTGACTAAAGGGATTCCAGTCAAAGCACATGACCAGGTTGTTGGCTTCATCCCCGGGAGGGAGAGTCGGGGGAGGGGGAACGTACAGGAAGCAGCCAAGAAGTGATTCTTTCTCATCACTGTTATTTCTTTCTCCCTCTCCTCCCTTCCTCTCTGATGTTAATAAAAATATTTTTAAAAGAACTTAGCACAGTTCCTGGTACACAGTAAGTGCTCAGTAAATATTCCTGATTTTCCTTACTGAACTATAAACTCCCAAAGAACAAAAATGGGTGCTCCTCTTAGTAACTGCTATATTCTCTTGCTTTTGCAGCTCCAATAAATAGCTATTAGAGTAAGCAGAAGGGAGTTCAGTGGCCTGGTGGTGGCATTCCACCCCACCACCCAACCCCTGAGAACCAAGCGACGAATAGGGGGTTGAGAAGAACACTGTTCCCCCTACACTTTCCTCCGTCCAAAGCGCCACCACACCCCTCCCATTCCATTCAGCCCCTTCCCTGCCGCGCCAGGCCAGTGAGAAATCAGTACAGGAAACGGGGGGAGGCGGTGTCCTAACACCCCTTCTTCCCAAACTGTAGTTCTTTCGGAAAGAGACATCATGGGAAAAGCATGAGTTCTGGTGCCAGAAAGGTTCGATTCCTGGCCTGCTGCTTAGTAGAGGCGTGCTCTTGGCCTGGTAATTTAACCTCCCGCGTCCGGAGAGCCCACTCTCTGGTGGTTCCGAGGCGCCAGCGAGGAAATGGCTGGGAAAGGGCTTCTACTGGAACGCGCCGTCGGGGGTGCAATAGTCACCTTACCCACCGCCCTCCCACCGGCGCGCGCAGGGAGGAGCAGCCGCTGACCCCGGGAGCCTCTATGGGTTTCTGCTAACCGGAGGGAGCCGGAGACCCGCCCGCCCCACCTCCCCGGCCCGCCACCCGCACACAAGTCCGGACAGACAGACGGCTCCGTCGTTGGTCCGGAGCAGAGGGAGCGTAGCAGACTCAGCCCCTCTCTGTGCTCCGCCTGGTCACCGCCTAACTTCATCCTCTCTGCACTCCCCCTTGGTTTCTGCGCTCCAGTTCCTTCTCATTCATCTCCAGCTCCAGAGATCTCACTCGCCACCTCCACGGGAGAATTTAGTCTCTCCTCTATCAATTAAACCAAGATGTTTGGGGCACTTCTGCATTCCAGGCAGGATGCTGAGCCCGAGGGGGGTGGGGTGGGGACACACAGCAGGGTGCGGGGGCGGGGATTGTGTCCTGGGGTTTCCCGGAGAGCCAGCCTGTTTCTGCCTGGGAATATGGGGCGTCTACTTGGCAGAAGAGGCATTTGAGCTAAGCTTTGGCAGAGGGATAGGGCCCCGGTGGGAGGGGAGTGGGAAGTGAAGTGGTCAGGAGGTAACACGGAGAAAATCCAGTGCGGCTGCAGTGCTAAATCCTGTCTGACTGGGGGGTTCGGGGAGAGGGGAAGGGTAAGACTGCAAAAAATTTTGAGGCCATGCGGTGAGAAACCTTGAACACCATATAATTCTGGAGAGACTAGCGAGCCACTGGAGGTTTCTGAGCAAGTGACAGCTCTGCCCTCCTATGTTTCTAAGAGAAGCAGCAAAGCCTAGTGGTAAAATGCATGGGCTCTGGGGTTCTATGGGCCCTGGTTCAAGATCTACTTCCATCCCTTATGACCTTCCTGATGGAACCTTGAACTCTCTGTGTCTGTATTTTCCTACCTATTACATGAGGGTGGTCATTTTAGTGCAAAGGGCTGTTGGGAAGATTAAATGAGGCAGTGCCTGGCACACAGTAAGCACTCCACAATAGTAGTTCTTATCATTTTGTGTCTCTCTGCCTTCCTGTCTATTCTTTTCCTTTCTTCTTTAAAACCGATTAGAGAAAGAGAAAGAGAAAAATACCGCTTTGTTGTTTCACTTATTTATACATTCGCTGGTTGATTCTTATATGTGCCCTGACTGGAAATCTGACCCCCAAACTTGTCATATCTGGAGGATACTCTAACCAACTGAGCTATTGGCCAGGGTCCTCTCTTTCTTCTGATGATCCTTTTCTCTCTCATAAAAAAAAAAAAAAAAAAAAAAAAAAAAAAAAAAATTAAAAATTAAAAAAAGCACAAAAACGAACTTCCCAAATCCATGATTCCCTGCTTCACGCCTAGAAATCACCCGCTTACAATGAATAAAGTATTGAAATAAATCAGACTCTAACAGGACCGAGTCCCTTCAGAAACACATGTGTGCCTCTCCCAGGTGCCCACGCTCCGAGGAGCCGTTCTTGAGGGAGAGGGTACAGGTACTGAGGCACTAAGATCATCTCCACCAGGTTCTAGTCTCTTTCAAAACAGGCCACAGCTCGCTCACCGCACCCAGAGCCATCTCCACCAACATCCTGGCCTTCACGAGGTCCCTGCTCTGTACCGGAGGTTCTCAAATGTTAGTGTGCACTGGACTCCCCTAAGGGCTCTTGCTAACATACGGTTGGTGGGCCCCAATTTTAGAGTTTTTAATTCAGTAGGAGGTCTTTGGTGTGGCCTGAGAATGTGCATTCCTAGCACATTTCTAGGGAATGCCGATGCTACTCTCCGGGTAGGGAGGACCGCTGCTCTGTACTAACTACTGAAAGGCTGTATCCAAGGAGGTCTTCTCACCAGCCCCTGCCCAAGCCCTGCTGGTCAGGCACATCCAACATTCAAAATATGGATCCAAAGTTTAGATTCATAAAGAGTGAGACTTGCCGAAATTGGTTTGGCTCAGTGGATAGAGCGTCGGCCTGCAGACTGAAAGGTCCCAAGTTTGATTCCGGTCAAGGGCATGTACCTTGGTTGTGGGCACATCCCCAGTAGGGAGTGTGCAAGAGGCAGCTGATCAATGACTCTCTCTCATTGATGTTTCTAACTCTCTATGCCTCTCCCTTCCACTCTGTATATATATATTTATATATATATATATATATAAATATATATAAATATATATATATATATATATAAAATATATATATATATATATATATATTTTTTTTTTTTTTTAAACAAAACACCCCTCATGTTTAAAAAAGATTCTGAGGTGCAAACAGGTTTAGGATCCACTCGCCTTCTGTTGCCCCCGCTGTCCCCTACGCACCCCTGTGTCCCCTCCTCATTGTGTCCACCTCTGCTAACCCCGCGCCAAGTAAAATGCAGGCGCCTTCCCGACTCTGGGTTCAGGTGGCTGGAACTGTGGAGAGATAGGCTGAGAGGAGGGAGAGGAAAGTAGCTGGTTCTTTAAAAAGACTGGGGATTTATGTAATTTGTAACAAGTAACTCTTCTACTATTTGTTAATCTTAAAAGTCAAGCCAAGCCGAAGCCGGTTTGGCTCAGTGGTAGAGCGTCGGTCTGCGGACTGAAAGGTCCCAGGTTCGATTCCGGTCAAGGGCATGTACATTGGTTGCGGGCACATCCCCGGTGGGGGGTGTGCAAGAGGCAGCTGGTCGATGCTTCTCTCTCATCGACGTTTCTAGCTCTCTATCTCTCTCCCTTCCTCCTCTCTGTGAAATATCAATAAAATATATATCTTTAAAAAAAAAAAAAAAAAAAGTCAAGCCAAGAGCCAGTTCTCAGAGGAGTCAGACCTGAAGTCAAATCTGGGCTCTCACCTTCTCTGATCAACTTCCGTAACCTCCTGTGGTAAATGAGAATAATGGAATCTACTTCACAGGGCTGACTGGAGGATTAATAGGGAGATTATGGATGCAATCATAATCCTCAATCAATCACTTCATGGGGAATATTCAACTTGAGGGGAATATTCAACTGCTAATTCCCTCCCATTTTACAGAGGAGAAAGCTGCGTCTTAGAGAAGTTAAAGACTTCTTAGAGTCTGCAGTCTGGACATAGGTGGGGAAGGGCTCGAAGCAGCGTGGGCTGTCCTCCTCTATTCTGCCATTTCCTCCCCTGAGCTCCCTTTGGCAGCTCCTCTAACCCACTCTAACCCTGCTGAGCCCCGGGCGGAGCTCTGGCCCAGCTCAGCCTCTTCTGTCCTGAGTTCCTCCCTGGCAAGAACCAGAGGATCTCAAGGAGGGAGAAGCGGGCTCCCACACACATACTCCAGAGGCTGAGTTCCTATCACATTCCCTTTCACAAACTGTGAGGATCCCCAAAACTTTCCAGCCCAACCTGAAGGTGCATACAGACAGACAGGTGCTCAGACACGGGGATCCTACGACAGACAGACCACACACACACACACACACACACACACACACACACGTCCTTCCAGCCTCCTCAGACCAGAACATTGGACACACACACACACCCCCGCCTGCCTCACTGTTGCTCTAGATGTGCCACGCCCTTCTCCCTGGCCAAATCCACTCACCTGTGTGCCCTTCTCACTGACCCCCGCTGTCCCTGACACTGCATTCCTCCCCACAATCACCCTCTGCCTGGAGTTCTGGGCACCAGCCCTGGCTCCCAAAAAGAGTGCCTCCCACAGCCTGCTCCTCCCACACCCCCACCCCTCTCTGGCCCTCCCATGATGCCTCTCCTGAGGGCTCATCTAATCAGGGAAGACCAGAAGGAGAGGCAGCCAGAGCAGCAGGGGGCATCCTATCAGCAAGGCTTCTCTAGGCAACAAAGTGGACAGCAGGACAGGGGGCCAGGCCAGTCACGCTGGAGAGAGCGGGAACACCCCAGTCTTCCCCCATCTCAACAGGACCACCTCCCAAACTTAAAATTTTGGCTCTAACACACACACACACACACACACACACACACACACACACACTCCAGGTCTGTCTGCTCGGCAGAAGTCTGTCTCCCTGGGGCCCCGGGCAGGCTTCTTCATGGCCTCTTCCATCTGCTTCCTCAGTCACGGGTCCCCCCAGAGATCACCAAATGCTCCAGTCTCTCTCAGCCTTCTAGAGACCAGGCCGTATCAAATCGGGGATCACCGAAGCTGCCCCAGTTTCCGCCCAGCCCTCTGCACGTCCCTCCCACCTGGGGGCCTCCCGCCCACCTCTGTGAGCCTTCGAGGGAGGTCAGAATGGAGCCCAGTCTGGCAAAATGAGAACAGATTAGAGCAATACATTTGCTGTCAGAGGCAATAAGGCTGCCTGCGCAGGGGAGGAGGAATATTTGATTTCAGGCTCTTGGGGGTCTTGATGGAGGAGCACTAGCAGCCTGCAGCCCCAGGCCTTACAGCACGGGGAGGGCTGTTCCCAGCCCCAGCCAACCAGGGACCCTGGCATCCCAGCCCTCCCATCTCCTTATCGACCCCATCCTCCACAGTCACCGCAGGGTTCCAGCTCCCTCCTCTCTCCCCCGCCATCATTTCATTTCTCCCTTTCCACTGCCAAACTTGTTTCCCAGAAGCAGTTTTTCTCCCCGTGCAGGGTGATGGAGCAGAAAGAACACTGCTCTAGGGGCTGGATACGAGGCCTGGGTTGTAACCCCCCTGCTGCGCCCAAGCCTCCCAGCCCAGGGCCTTCATGCAGGCCTCTGAGCCCCAGGGCAGTGTGGGCTCGGGAGAAACGCAGCATTTAGCATCCTGAGACCTGGGGTCAGCTCAGCCACTCACCACTTCAGTGGTCTTGGGCAACATCACTTAACCTCTCTGCGTTCCCATTTATTTATCTATAAAGTGGGGTGAAGCAATATCGAGGCCTGTGTCCTAGGGTGTTGGTGGCTATCGACAAAGCTACCAACATGAACACTGTAAACAACTGTCAGGATGGCGTTGCCTTGTCATGTGGGATTTGTGGCAGGTTCCCTGGCTGAAAGATGAGCCTAAGGTTCATCTAGAAGCTTCAGAGGGTCCCGCTTGGCCCTGGGATCCTGGCTCTGGGCTCTGCCCTCCTCGGTGGTGGGGGACTCTGGGAAAGGCAAGATGAGGTGATTTCTTGGTCACAACGGGCCTGTACTGAGGAGTCAGCTCTCCCGGACCAAACCTGATCAACACGGTCTCCTTCCTAAGTCCTCCAACCTCATCTCCACATGTGAATGGGGCCCCAGGAGTCAGGCAGTGTGGCTGGCCTGTCTGCCTGGATGAACTTCTGCCCAGCCCCCCGGTGAATGACAGGTGCTGGGTGTGAGAAGGTGCAGTGGGGCTAGAAGATAGAATTAACATGTGTCTCCAAGCTGCCATGTGTCTGGAAACAATGCAATGTTTCTCCTATGATATCTGGTCTCTACAACAGCCTGACAGGGAGGATGATAGACAGGGAAGTTGAACAACTTACCTGTTGTTAGCAGTTGGAAAGAATTGTGACTCAGGTTGGCTGGATCCCAACACTCCATACTGCCTCCCTCTGGAGCAGAAGGTAAAGCCTTCAAACCCTACAGCTGAGCTGGGAAACTGGGCGGATCTTTAATCAACTCCGCACCGAGAATGCTTGGAAAGTGGAGAGCCCTGAGCAAATGCATTAACCCTCCATGTGTGTTTTGTTTTGTTTTGTTTTGTTTTGTTTTCTGGTTCCAACCTAATTTCCCACCCTTCTTTGCATGGTCCTCCCCTCCATCCAGACCACCTCACTTCAGTGTTCACCTGACACATCAAACTGTTCCATATCTTCCCCTCCCCCTCTGCCTGTCCAGATCTCACTTATCCTTTGAGGCCTAAACTGGGGCCCCTCTCCCATGGAGTCTTCCTTACTACCCCACATGGCAACAGCATAGGCTTCCTGGACTGCTTTTCACTTTTATGAACCTGTCCTGATTCCCCAAGAGAATTCCCAACTGATTCTCTGAGGGCACAGCTGTGTTCCCTACCTGTTTGTAATCTTGCACGGAGCCTGGTACAGACTTCCGCAGCTGGGGGTGATGATTGTGGTGCTGGTGCTCATGCGAGCGTTTATACTTGGGTTTAAAGTAGAGGTGGGGAGGTGGTGACAGTGACGTCCGTGATAGCAGTTATGATGGGAGCTTGAGAGCATGGTGGTAATGACAGTGATGGTGGCTGAAGTAATTACCTATTGCTGCATAACCAGTTACCCCCAAAACTTCATGGCTCAAAACAACACACATTTATTATCCCATGTTTCTGTGGGCCAGGGGTCTAGGCACAGCTTAGCTGGCTGCCTCTGGCTCAATGTCTCTTACATGGTTGCAAAAAAGGTGTCAGCTCGGGGTGTAAATTCACCTGTAATCTCCACAGGAGGAGGATCTGCTTCCAAGCTCACATACACAGTTGTTGGCAGGATTCAGTCCTCCTGGGCCTTGGACCTTGGACCTTGCTAGGTACTGTTCTTTTCCATGTGGGTCTTTCCATAGGGTGGCTGATGGCGTGGCAGCTGGCTTTCCTCAGTGCAGCTGAGCGACTGTCCAAGATGGAAGCCACAGTCTTTTATGTCATCCTGAATAACATCCATCATCTCCACTGAACTATATTCACCAGAGCCATTAAGTACAGCCCATACTTGAAGGGACAGGGTTTCACCAGGGCATGAATATTAGGAGGCAGGGGTCACTGGGAGTCACCTTAAAGGCTACCTACCCCAAGGGTGATGATAGGGGTGGAAAGTTGGAAAGTGCAATTGGATCCAACACGGTAGGGTATCTGAGGATGAAAATATTGGTGTCCATATTATATTTGAAAAGTAATTCTTCCAAACTAGATCTGAGCAGAGCAACCCAGCTGACTAGGTACGTAAGACCACCCTCCTCCACCATACTCCAGCCCCCCATGTCAGGACCAGGTCCATATCCATTCCCCTGGAGTCCTCCCTCCCTATTACTTTCTTTGCCAATCACCCCCACCCTAGGCTGATACTCTCCTTTAGGCAATCAATGAGCTAAGTAATCGCCAAATGGAGAGCAATTACCACCAGCAATCAAAGGGAGGAGGGAGAAGAGAGTGGTCAGAGACCCAGGGGAGATAGAGAGGTGCTGCCAGTTGGAGGCTGGGCTCTGCTTCTTTCAAGTTGGATAAAGACACTCACCCATTCTATGCTGAGTCCTTGGTCTCCAGGTACCCATCCCAGAGGACACCGCCATTTTATGTTCCCTCTGGCAATTATTCGTTCACCTGGGCTTTAGGCCAGAGCTTCGTTGAGCCCAAGGGATCCCATTCTCTAGTGTCCCCCTACCTCCATCTCCTGCCCCTAATCTCTTCCCTTTTTTTTTAAATAAAATTTTTTAAATATATTTTATTGATTTTTTACAGAGAGGAAGGAAGAGAGATAGAGAGCTAGAAATGTCGATAAGAGAGAAACATCGACCAGCTGCCTCTTGCACACCCCCTGCTGGGGATGTGCCCGCAACCAATGTACATGCCCTTGACCGGAATCGAACCTGGAGCCTTTCAGTCCGCAGACCGACACTCTACCACTGAGCCAAACTGGTTTCGGCTAAATAAAAATTTTTAATTAACCCTCACCCAAGGGTATTTTTCCATTGATTTTTAGAAAGAGGAGAATGGCGAGAGACAGAGAGAGAGGGAAAAACATGGATGTGAGAGAAAGACATCCATTGGTTGCCTCCCCCATACGCTTCAACCAAGCTGATTTGCAACTGAGGTACGTGCCCCTGACCGGAATCAAACCAGGGCCCTTCAGTCTACAGGCTGATAATCTATCCACTGAGCCAAACTGGCTAGGGCTCTTCCTACTTCTGATTGCCTGTTCTTTAAATCTCCCAACTAACATCCCTGTTCTTCTAAACACAGATAGGATTCATCTTTTCCAATGTCTCATACTTTCAATGACCATGACCAAGCCCCCCAACCCTACCGCAATGCCAGGGCTTTTAGATTCGGAAAGCCAAAATAAAGCCCACTTCTCTGGAAAAGCCTCTTTCGGCAGCCAGTGAGACTGGGTGTCGTGGTCCAGGTCCTCTGCAGTAGGATCACCAGGCTGAGTGACGGGAAAATACATTACACTGGGCATCAGGACACCAGCATTGTAATCCCAGCTTTGTCACTCACTCGTCCGGCCACTTCTGCTCTCGAGCCTCACCTGTTCCGTGTGGTAGTTGAAGGTGGAGGGTGGATTAGAGGACCTGTAGAGACCCCCAGTTCTAAGCTTCTCTGATTCTGTTTCCATGAGAAGAGTGCAGGTTGAGTGGAAGGCGATAGTTCTGCTAGAAGGCTGAGGACCACATGGCTAGTGAATAGTTTCTCTTTGCAAAGGATAGCCGAACCTGGTCACAGTGGGAATCCTCTGTTCTCTCGCTTGTAGGAATCTAGAACCACCCAGCCTTCCTTACCTGCACCTGCCCAGGCCCTCCACCCCCAGGTACATGATCTTAGAATCAGCAGTGCCCCCCCCCCCTGGCCTTCATCAGCATACCAGGCAATTATCATCTGCCACTTCTATCTAAGATATCACACACCTACACACCTCCTTTACTTCCTGTCTCCCTGACAGCACACCCATGCTGTCCAACCCTAATTTGATATTTACCTCCTCCCTCTTGGACCTCCATGAAACTCACCTAAATGTCCTCATGCCTCCCAGCCCCTTGGTCTACATGGCACCTCTCTCCTGGCTCTTGTTGTTGACCACTCTTTCTCAGTTCCCTTTATCTTTTAGCCTCCTTTCCTGCCTCCTCTCCTTCGGGCGAACTCCCTGAACTTTGTCCTTGGATGTCTTATAATCGTAGCATAACAACAAAAGCAAAACAACCAGGGGAGAACCAAGATGGTGGCATAGATTAAACAGCTATACTTGCTGCCTCCCACAACCACATCAAAACTACAACTAAAATGCAGAACAACTACCACCCAGAACCACGGGAAAGCTGGCTGGGTGAAGTTCCACAGCTAGAGAGGGGAAGAAAGCGCACTGAGACTGGTAAGAGGTGCGGAGGCGTGGAAAGTGCTGGCACCTGGATGTGCTGCTCTTTTAATCGGGAGGGAGATACAAGCTCCCACTTGCTCTGAACTCCAGTTCCAGGCAAGACTCTGGGGACTCAGACACATTCGGGGAGAAACTGAGTTGTCTGGCATCAGGACAGGAACACAAGGGCGGCTTTCTCTCAGAAGTGCTCACAGAAATCATTGTTCCTGCATGGGAGTATGGGACGCGGAGATCCAGGGACCTCTCTGGTGCAGGGATGACTGACAGCCATTGCTGTTTGCTCCACCCTCATGATTCCCAGAGACCCCTCCCCACCCATTTTACAACCTATGCGCCAAGCTATGCACATGGGCTTTTGCATATGAATGTCCTGTCTTTTCTCCACCTAAAACCTGTCAAACTGCAGCTGGATCAGAGAGCCCCAGAACTTCCAAAAGAAGGCCCAAGGCCTAGCAGCAGTAGCAGTCTTGCTTCACAGCTGGGCCTCCTCTGGGCACTTCCAAACCCAAAGAGAGGAATCTGCAGATGTCTCTGTAGCTCCTGCTGGGTAGCCCCAGATAATGCCTGACCTTGCACCTTCTTGTAGATCCAAGAGCCAGTATACCCAATGGTCAGTGTGAGACCATACTGAATTGCAACTCTTCACATCTATAAGCAACACACTCAAGGGGCAGACTCAGTGAGCACCAAAGCCCCATTGAAGTAAGTCCTGACCCATAAGGATGTCTCCTGTGCAACAGATCTTCTAGCGTTGACACAGCTGGTCATCACAGCCAATTGGCCTGGAGGTCAATTCTTCCCAGTGATACCAACAGAAATCAAGGGTTAACTACAACAAAACTGTGCAAACAGCCCACAAAGGGGTGCAACATGAGAGTCCACCTCAGGTGACTGGAGAGGCTGAGCCACCTAGCACACAAGGCCACTCTATCAACTCAAGGAGACTTCGCATCTACCTAGTGCATAGAAACAAACACAGGGAAGCAACCAAAATGCGAAACAAAGAAACAAGTTACAAATGAAAGAAATGGATGAAAGCAAACTACTGGATATAGAGTTTAAAACCACAGGTACAAAGTTACTCAAGAATTTTATAGAAACCTCTGAGAGACCCTCAAGGATGTGAAAAAGGACCAACTAGAAATTAAGCATGCACTGACTGAAATAAAGAATAATATACTGAGATTCAACAGCAGACTAGAGAATCCCAAGAATGAAGTCAAAGATTTGAAATACAAAGAAGCAAAAACATCTAACTGGAAAAGCAAAAAGGAAAAAAAGAATCCAAAATTATGAAGATAATGTAAGGAAACTCTGAGACAACTTCCAGCATACCCACATCCGAATTATGGGGGTGCCAGAAGAAGAGAGTGAGCATAATATTGAAAACCTATTTGAAGAAATAATAACAGAAAACTTTCCCCACCTGGTGAAAGAAATAGACTTACAAGTCCAGGAAGTGCGCAGAATCCCAAACAAGAGGAATCCAAAGAGGACCACACCAAGACACATCATAATTAAAATGCCAAGGGCAAAAGACAAAGAGAATCTTAAAAGCAGGAACAGAAAACCAGTTAATTACCTACAAGGGAGCACCCATACGACTGTCAGCTGATTTCTCAACAGAAACTTATGCAGGCCAGAAGGGAGTGGCAAGAAATATTCAAACTGATGAATAGCAAAAACCTACAACCAAGATACTGTACCCACCAAAGCTATCATTCAGAATTGAAGGTCAGATAAAGAGTTTCATAGACAAGAAAAAGCTAAAGGAGTTCATCACCACCAAACCATTATAATATGAAATGCTAAAGAGTATTCTTTAAGAAGAGGAAGAAGAAGAAAAAAGTAAAGATAAAAAATTATGAACAACAAAATGACAACAAATACATATCTATCAATAAGTAAACTGAAAAATCAAATGAATAAAAAACCTGATGAACAGAACACACTGGTGAACGTAACAGAATCAGGGGCATGGAAAGAGAGCAGACTGATAATTCTTGGAGGGGGAAGGAGTTATGGAGGGTGCAGGAAGAGATTGGACAAAGAGCTTACACCTATGAATGAAGTCAGTGGGGAGGGGGAGCCTACAGGGGGTGGGAACTGGGTGGAAGGGAGCTATGGAAGGAAAAAGAGGAACATCTGTAATAATATGAACAATAAAGATGAAAAAAGAAAAGAAAGCAAAACAAACAGGATTTAATGGTGCTTATATGGTAAAAAGGACCTTCACATGTATTTTCATTTGATTCTATAAGGTAAACTATTCTCTCCCATTTAATAGAAGTCAATTTTGCCTTCATGGAGTCTCAGAAAACTGTCCTTTCCTTTTTTATTTCCATTGCCACTGCCCTAATTCAGCTCTTAATGCCTCATCTTAGACACGTGCTTCAGCGCCTCAGCTGACAATAGTGTAGGTTTTAGCAGCCAAAGAGAAGGAAGGCATGGACGTAGTTCCAGTTAACCAATTGACCAAGGACTTTAGATTTAACTGAACCAGACCAGGTCCCACTCAGAACACAGGGAGCTGCACTGTAAAGATAAGGTACTCAGAACTAGAATCATTTTGGGGAAAAGATTAAGGTCACACACAAAAATTCAGAATCTGTGATTGGTCCAAGTGTGAAGAGCAGAGTTCCTGATGAATAGGTGAAGGGCTGCAAAATGAAGCCCGGAGACTCTCCCTGGAAGCCCCGCCCTGCCAGGACCTTTGTCCCTGTCACCCCAGTCTGCAGCCGCCTCCTGCTGGGGCAGGTACATGCTCTTGAGTTTAAGTCAGAAAAAATCCTATTCCAGGAAGAAAAGGGAGTAAGAATAAAAATAATAGTATTGAAAATATGGATCAAAGACATTTAAATTCATGATGCTGCTTTTATAATGGGCAATTTTTGGGGCAATCATTGTAATTATGTTTGTTTTGTCTGCTTTTTAAAAAAATATATTTTATTGACTTTGTACAGAGAGGAAGGGAGAGAGATAGAGAGTTAGAAACATCAATGAGAGAGAGTTATCGATCAGCTGCCTCTTGCACACCCCTACTGGGGATATGCCCGCAACCAATGTGCATACCCTTGACCGGAATCGAACCCGGGACCCTTTAGTCCCCAAGCCGACACTCTATCCATTGAGCCAAACCGGTCTTGACTGTTTTGTCTGCTTTTTAGGATGTATAAAGCTTTTAAGAAAACCAGATTTCTGAGGTTTAATTGATTCCATTTGAAATCAATATTTATATATTTGGGGAAATATAATTTGCTAAGTTCATAAGTTTTTGATCTATTGGTTGTATATTTAGAGAATATTTAGGGAAATGTTAATAATCAAATAAAGATTAATAAATTGGACATCAAAGTAGAAAAAAAATGAGTATTTCTTTCTCTCCAAGCCCCAAAGTACATGATACATAAAAGAATGTATTATCCTAAACTTCCTATCTGTGATTTCTGCTGTCTTTAATTAACCCCCCTTCTATTTCCAATACCACTGTGACCCCATTTCCCCATCTGTAAAATGGGATGACATTATCACCTTCTAGGAGTGTGGTTGTGAGGATTTAATGAGAGAATTCCTTCTGTAGCACTTACAGCAATACCCAGCACCCAAATGCTTGATAATGCTGGCTACAGTTATCTTCCCCCGGTATTTTGATCATGCCACCCCCTGCACAAAGTCCTTTAGTTGCTTCCCAATAATCCAAGACAAATGCACGCTCAACCACACAACGTCAGGCACCTTTATGCCCTCACCTCTGCCTGCCACCCAGCCCTGACCCTCACTATTCCCTCTTTACCTGCCAGACAGACAAAATTACTATCTCCTTGTTTCACACTGCCCTCATACCATCATTTCTTCTGTACTATTCCTTCTCTTGAAATGCCTTGCCTCTCTTGTATGCCAATTCAAACTCCTACCTATCCTTCAAAACCCATCTCAAATGCTACATCCTCCGAGATACTTTCCTGGTCATCGCCAGCTCTCTCCTCCCCGGGAGAGCTTAATTAGTAGCTCTTCCTTGGCAAGCATGACGCTGTCATGCATCAGTCAATTACCTACTAACTGTCTGGCTACCCCAACTGGGCCAGAAGCTCCTTGAAGGCAGGACTCGCTTCTAATTGATCCTGAGGGACGCACGGCTGCCCTCCCCTCTCCCTGCTGCGTAACAGGTGCTCCGCTAACAGGTGGAGGTTCTTCCAGCTCTAGGTAGCTGTGTCATCGAAGCAGAAGCACCAGGGACCTGCAGGCTCCCCAGGCCAGGGTCCCCACCAGGAAACCGATCGAGCCAGCAGTGTGCGTGTGCCAGGGCCCACGGAGCAGATGGAGAGATGGCAGCGCCAGATTCCTGGAGCCCGTGGAGCTGTCTGCTCAGCTCATCTGTACAATCCCCCCCCCCCGCCTCCCCCAATCCAGCCCACAGTCAGGCCACATTGTTTTTTAGACTCTTCTGTGCCAGGCCCTGTGTGAGGTGTGGCAGACACCAAGGCTGGTGCCACTCCCCACGAGGTGAGCCCCTGTGCGCTGAGCCCCCGTGTTCACCCCGCGAGGCCCCGGGGCTGCTGACAAGCCGCGCAGACGCCTGCGCGCCCGGGCGGAGAGGCCGCTTCCTCCCTGTTTCCAAACAAGTCCCCTTCCCGCGCCAGCGCGCTGCCGCTCCGTCTGCTGGCCCCTCGCCGCCCCCGCCCTGTGTTGAGGCTGCCGCGGCGATGAAATTTGGCTGGCAGCACCCCCTCCTCCCCTTTCCGCGGGCCGCCGAGGATTAAGCCGCTGGAGTCTGAAATCGGAAAGATCCCAGCTCCTGCTCCCCGGCACCTCCCCACGCCCCCTCCCCTCCCGCCCATGCAAAACCAGAAAATTAATCTCCCCTTCTGCCGGTGATATGGAGGGCTGCATTACAAGCTGGGCGCCGAGATAAAGCGGGCAGCCGCGGGACAGCAGCCCGGCGCGGGGGCCCCGGGTGGGGCCGGCCTGGGAGATAAGGGCCTCCCGGCCCCATGAATTATTCACCGGCCCTGCCTCCTCGCGCTCGGAGGCCGCTGAGATTGCGCCTTCCAGAGGGGCCTGGGTCCACCGGGAGGAGGGTCCAGAGGGGAAGGCTGCAGAGGGGCTCCTGCAGGGAGCGATGGGAAAGGGGAGGACTGTGTGCTGAGCTGGGGGACAGCTCAGAGGCACAAGCGCCCTGCAGGGCAGAGGAAGGACAGTGTCTCCGAGCCTAGGGAACTGCAGGCCCAGCACACGGGTGCTTTCCTTTTAGGCAACTCACTGAGCACTGTTGAGCAGCTGTCCCTGCCCTCAGCGTGCCCAGGATCCAATGCACTGAGTGTGGGAGGAGCACAGTCTGGGGGAGGAGGGTTGTCCTTGTCCACAGCCCTTCCTCTCCTCCCCTCTCCTCCAGAGGTCAAGACCCACCGCTGCTGCCCACTCCGGGGAGCACCCCGTGAGGGGAAGGTGTGGGAGGGGGGACAGAGGACAGACCTACTCCCAGGGCCGCTAGAGCCCACAAGACAGAGAGGCCAGGGCAGCTGGTCCGGGAGGGGCAGGAGGCCCGGGCCAGGTAAGGGATTCACCGGGGAAGTTTCTGGAAAAGGAAAAGGCCCAGACACTCTGTGGGCCTTTAGTTTCTCCTTTGTTCACTCTTCTCGAAGACCCAGGATTTAAAAGCAGGCAGGGACCTTCACTCTCTCCCCTATCTCTATTCCTACATCTCTCTGTACCCTCTCTCCCCATCCTCCCCCCTCTCCACTTCCTCCTCCCTCCCAGACATCTGCCCTTTTAATCTCTGCCTTGGCCCCGATTTCTCCACCTCGCCCTTGCTCTGCGCCTTTCTGTCTCTCAGTCTCCCTGTGTTTTCTCTGTAAGCATGTGACATGATGACACAAATTGGGATGTGTGATGGGACAAAGGTGGACATGTGCAGGTCCCCATAGGAAGAGAGGGGGAGAAAAGGCTCCAGCATCGTCCTGGATGTGCACTGAACCGCCAGACCCTGAGAGAGAGAGGAGCAGAGGGTATGGGGTGGGACCCAGAGAGCGGGGAGGGGGAGGTGATGGGAGAGGGGGAGCAGAGGTGGGGACCCAGTCTGGCAGGCAACCTGGACCCTGCTGCCTCCTGTAGCAAATAGTGAACCCCATACTCAAAAACCAGCAAACAAGGCGCCTTTTCTGAGACCCCCATTCAAGTTGGAGAAGGATGGGTGATGGGGGGCGGGAGAGTGGGGAGTAAAGAGGGGCCAGAATGATAAGAGAGCATGGGGAGGAGGAGTGAGATGGAGAAGGCAGTGACTTGGGTGGAAAGCAGGGGGGTGGGAGGGGGGGTGGGGGTGGGAGGAGAAGCTAAATGAGGAAGAAGAGAGATTAGAGAGAGAAATGGGGAAGAAGAGGCGGCCAGCACAAGGTTGGGGGAAAGGACAAGTGTAGCAAAGAAATTAGGAAAGAGGGTAAGAGGAGCATTTGGACCAGAAAAGAAACAGGGAGAGAAGACGAGGGTCACAGTTTCCACACGGAGCCTGGAGGGCTGGGCAGGGGGGAGTGGTTGGGTCCCATCAGCCTCAGGTCCGCAGCCCTTCCCACCCGCCTGCTAATTAACTCCTTAATTGTCTCCGCATTTGCTGAGCTAGCAGACGAAGTGGATGCAGACAGATGGGGGCGCCTGTGATTTCACGCATGGGGGAGCAGAGAAGAGCTGCCTGGGAGTCCCAGGGTGCCTCGCCCCCCTCTTTGCCCTCCTCCCTCCTCTCTGTCTCTGGGAGGCTGCAGGGCGCTTCCGAACCTAGAGCAGATGGGACCATCTGCAACGGAAGAGTCCATGGGGAATTTGCCCCCATCAGCCTTTCGGAGATGAAAACAGGCCGAAACCGGTTTGGCTCAATGGATAGAGCGTCCGGCCTGCGGACTGAAAGGTCCCGGGTTCGATTCCGGTCAAGGGCATGTACCTTGGTTGCGGGCACATCCCCAGTGGGGGGTGTGCAAGAGGCAGCTGATCGATGATTCTCTCTCATCAATGTTTCTAACTCTCTATTCCTCTCTCTTCCTCTCTGTAAAAAAATCAATAAAATAAAATCAATAATATATATATATATATATATAGAGAGAGAGAGAGAGAGAGAGAGAGAGAGAGAGAGAGAGGGAGGGAACACTACTCGCCACTATTGATGGAACACCTACTGTTTACTAGGCATGCGTGTTCCACCGCTGTGGGCATTAGCCAGATTTGATGGTCTGTGGAGAAAGTGAGGCTCAGACAGGTTAAGTAACTTGCCCAGGATCACACAGCGATGGTGTGACAGAGATGGAATTTGAACCCGGGTCAGCAGGATGCCAGAGCCCTGAGTGGGTCCTGGCCTCAGGCCAGTGGAGGGAGGAATGTCTCCAGGCCTGTTTCTCTCTCAGCAGCCCCAGGAGAGAAAGGGAACCGAGGTGCAGGAACTGCAGGGGCCAGAGAGGAGGGGCGTGTGGACAAGAGGCTGAGGAGAGGCCGAGGAGCTGGACTCTGTCACAGTCTGAACGGGAGGTACGTGACCCAGAGAAGCAGAAAGGAGCAGTGGGACACTCATCACAGTCCTTGGGCCTCTCAAGTGTTGTCTTTCTGAAGCCAATCTCCCCCTTCTTCATTTCTGCTCCACAAACCCGTCAGGCTGGCTCGCCCCCTGCCCCTCTGCCCTCTCCCATTCCTCATTTTCACTCCTGGCCTTTGCACTAGAGCCAGTGGTCAACATGTCATCTCTCCTTTGACACCAGGAAATTTTGAAGGCAGGGACGATGCCACTCCTTGCCATGGCCCCAGGGCCAATCCTGGGGCTTAACACAGGAAATGCCTCAGTGGAGGGTTGCTGAAATGCATAGGGCAGGGATGGGGAATGTGTTCAGGGATTCGCCTCACCTCAGATGGAGAGGAAACAACAGCATGAGGGACCTAGGTTTTTCCTAAGAAAGAACTTTGAGCCCTACCCAGGTAGCTCAGTTGGTTAGACAGTCATCCCAATATACCAGGGCTCCGGGTTTGATCTGATCAGGGTACATACAAGAATCAACCAATGAATGCATAAACAAACTTCTCTCTCTCTCTCTCAAATTAAAAAGAAGAAAGAACTTTGAAGGCTGGAGAATTATGCTGAAGCCTTGATTCAGACCCACAGATTCTGAAGATCACAGTTTCTCCAGACTGGCTGCTGTATATTAAAGGTTTTGAACAGTTAATAAATCTGGGCCCCACCCCCAGATTCTGATTGAATTGCTCTCCAATGGGGACACAGCATCAGCATTTTAATTTTTTATTGATTTTTCACAGAGAGGAAGAGAGAGGGATAGAGAGTTAAAAACATCAATGAGAGTGAATCATCGATCCCCTACTGGGGATGTGCCTGCAACCAAGGTACATGCCCTTGACCGGAATCGAACCCGGGACCTTTCAGTCTGCAGGCCGACGCTCTATCCACTGAGCAAAACCGGTCCGGGCAGCATCAGCATTTTAAAAAGCTCCCCAGCTGACTCAAATATGCAGCCTGGGTTGAACCATTGTCAGATTCTGCCCCGATTCAGCTGCACCGGTGGTTTACCACTGGACCCAAACATCAAGGCTAATATTACTTTTTGAGGATTTACTAAGTTCAAGCGAATGTGCCGAGCACTTTCTATGCATTATCTCATGTAATTCCCAGTAACTCCTGTGAAATAAATATTATTCCCATCTTACAGATGAGGAAACTGAGTCAGAGAGGTCCTGCCCCGGGCTAGTGAATGGCAGGACCGGGTCTGGAAACTGAAATTCCCTGAGTCACATCTTTTCTCTTCCCCCGAACTCCCCTTGAGGCTGCTCATTGGCCTCAATCAGTCCTTGCCTGCCTCCACCTCACCTCCTCACCTTGCTTCCACCCACGCTGCTCCCTCAGTAGCATCCCAGGTGACTGAAGCAATCTGCAGCCGTTTCAAGAAGCTCTGTATGTCAGTCACTTAGCCTGCGAGGGTGGGGAACTAAGGGAATTGCAGATGCTTCAAGATGGTCCTCTCATCCCCTGAGGACACTAAGAATTCGGGACCCGGACTGTCCAAGTCTCCCTTGGCTCCCTGTTTGGGGCACTCCCCAACGGAATTCCCACTCCCAAAAGCCTCACTGGGTTGACTCTAAGTATCTGTGAGAGTGCTGCCACCCAGTGGTTGCCCAGGCACATGACAGCCCTCTGAGGCCGCCTGGTGCTGCTGGACAGCTCCCCAACTCAAGACCAGAACCCAAAATCCTCTTTTCCTTCTGGCAGCGCCAAACCTAGGCCCCTAGGAAATGAATCCCATCCTTCCTCCTCCACAGTCCTAAGCCCACAGTTCCTCTAGGGATCTCCCGCTCTCCCCCTGACTTCCCATGTACCCCCTGCCCCCAACCCCTCACAACTTCTCATCCCCTGTGCCAGCCCTTTCCCGGTCCTTAAAGCCCTGAGAACACACCTCTCACCCCCTTTCTCCCAGAGCCGTGCCAGCCTACAAGTGGAGTGAAGGAGCTGCTAGAGATAGAATTCTGGCCCCCCACACCCTCTGCTCATCATCTGACACCATCAGACCTCAACACTTTCTGTGCTAAGAGCCTCTAATGAGCATCAGCAAATTAACAACTTCCCTTTGATTGCTCCTTCTCCGTTAATTGGATAGGAGCCCCCCTCCCCTCAAGACCTCTCAGAGAGAGAGGGAGGGAGAGAAGGAAGATGTGAGAGCTACCGGGGCAGCCCCAGGCCTGGGCTCAGGGCCCCAGAATTCTGCTCTGTCCTCTGAGTACAGCTCCCCCTTCCATCCTTTCCTTGTCCTGTCCCCGCTCCACCCACTTAACCCTCCCCCCTCCTTAGCACCCCTCTATTCTGTTTCCTTGTTTCTTGACTTCGGTCTGAATTCCCTTGATCTCTGCCTATGTCTCCTTCCTTCTCTCTGCTCCTTCTTTAGAGGTAGCATTGAGGGGTTGCAACTATGCTCCCCAAAGCTATAAGGATGGGGTTTGGGTGGCCAAAGCTGTGTGTTTGTTTATATATGTGCATGTTGTGTGCATGTCACATGAACATGGGGATAGGCACAGAGGAATATGTGTAAGCTCCTGAGTGCCTGCCCTGCGGGTCAGGCCTGGGGTGTGTGGGTGTGAGCGGTGTGCTGTGACTCTGGTCTGTATGTGTGCCTTGTCTCCACACCGGCAAGTGCTTGAATCAGTCAAGTGTGACTCGGGATGTGTGTGTGTATGTGTGTGGTGTGTGTGTGCGCGTGCACGCACATGTGTGCCACCAGAGGAGGCAGCAGCAAGAGGCAGGAGCATCGATCCGAAGGAGACGGAGCGGGGAGGGGGACGCTAGGGGCAGACACCCTCCCTCCCTCCCGCGAGCACGCGCGCGCGCACACACACACACACACACACCACACACCACATACACCACACACACACACACACACAGTCACACACACCGTAGGGCCTCGCAGAAAGGGACTGGCCGGGAAGAGGGGGCGAGGCGGCCGGGAGCCCCGGGTCTCGGTCCCAGGTCCGGGGGCCTGGCGCGCGCCCAGCGCGGAGACACCCTCGCAGACACTCGTAGGCGCGCACGCGCGCCCTCTCCCCTCCCCCTCGCCGCTCCTCCGCCGCCTCCCGGCCGGACAGACGATGGATCCCTGCAGATCCCGGCGCTGAGAGCACCGCGCACCGCGCACCGCGCCGAGCCCGGCGGACGGAGCCAAGGCGGGCGAGCGAGCGAGTGCGCGCGGGCGGGCGGACCGGGCTGGGCCGGGCCGAGCGGGCCGCTCCCTGCAGGGCTCTGCGCGGTGCCGCGGCGGCCGGCTCCCGCCCCGGGCCATGCGCCCCTCCGCGGCTCGGCGCTGAGCCCGCGTCCGGCCCCGAACCCCAGGATCGCCGGGTTCCCGAAGCCCCTCAAGGTGGGTCTCTGATCCCCCTGCCTTTGGCTGAGGAAGCCAGGACTTTGCTCCCCTCTCGCTTTCCCCAGCTCCCGGGGCGGCGTGGTGGATGGGGAGGGGGGCGGGGGCCGAATGGGGGCTCTGGCTGCAGGGAGAAGCTGGGCTGGAGGAGTGGGGGTGTTGCGTCCGGGGCGCGGACAGCTCGCTGTCCTAGGGAACCCCCCCCCCCCATGTATCCACCGCGGGCGGCCCTCCCCCCTCCCCAAACGTACACACATACAGCCTGCGGGTTAGGAGAACTAGAGGCGTCTGCAGGTGAGCGCTCAGCCTGGACTGCTACCCACCGCCCTGGGGGCTTTCCGGCCCAGGGTTAGCTCAGGAAGGAGTGGGGGGAGGCCACCCCTGGGGACACCCTTGACCAGGAGCTCCTGACCCGGGTTCAGCCCATCTGAGGGAGTCTTCATCTCCAAGATGGGGTGGACATTCCTGTCCCAGAGTGACCCCACATCTGGAGGGAACTCCGGTGTCTGCCTGTGGGAACACTGGGACTTCCCTCTCGCCCTCGGATGACTATGCCTGCTGTCTCCCCTGCCTGAGAAGCTTCTCTGGGAGAGCATTCTCCTGGCCTGAACTGATTCCCAGCCCCTGCCTGTGGAGGAACCCCCTGCTGGGGGTATGTTCCTGGGCCGGCCAGCTCTGGGCTAGCCCCCCAGGGAGTCTGCTGTGACCTCTGGGGATGGGAACTTCAGATGCACACCTTTGGAGGGACCCTTTATGTACTTTCACCCCAGGATAATGCCTCCCTCTCCTCCCCTCAGGATCCCCTGGGCCAGGATGGAACTGAAGGCTGAGGAGGAAGAGGTGGGTGGAGTCCAGCCGGTGAGCATCCAGGCCTTTGCCAGCAGCTCCACGCTGCACGGCCTGGCCCATATCTTCTCCTATGAGCGGCTGTCGCTGAAGCGGGCACTCTGGGCCCTGTGCTTCCTGGGCTCGCTGGCTGTGCTGCTGTGTGTGTGCACGGAGCGTGTGCAGTACTACTTCAACTACCACCATGTCACCAAGCTTGACGAGGTGGCTGCCTCCCAGCTCACCTTCCCTGCCATCACGCTGTGCAACCTCAACGAGTTCCGTTTTAGCCAAGTCTCCAAGAATGACCTGTACCACGCTGGGGAGCTCCTGGCCCTGCTCAACAACAGGTGGGTGGCTCTCCCCCATCCCCCAGCCCGGCTCCTGGAGTTGCATGCACCCCAGCTCCCAGGCACCCAGTCCCTAACCCCGTGAAGCCCAGACAACCTCCGCCTCCCGTCCCCATCCAGCCTGCCACTCACTGCAAAGGAATCGGGGTACTGCTGAGCACTCAATTAAGGGCACCCCATCTCTGATCACAGCGTAGTCCAGACCAGCCCTGCCCCCACCCGGCCTGAGCTGTAAGACATCACCACCCTCTTCGGAGTGACCCTTCCCCCACCTTCCTGCTGCTATGTCTTGATCTTCTCACTTAGGGGATGGGGACAGGTCATCTTTTACAGGTAGGGACTATGAGAGCCATGGCTCCAGCTTTGATCTCTCTGTCCCCCCACCCTCACCGCTGTGCTGAGATGCCCAGCCCCCAGGCAGCCACTACAGAGCCTTCTGCCTTCTCAGATCCTGTGGGGCAGGTCCTCTGGACACGCCCTGCTCTCTTCTATGCCTGTGCCCAGACCTACCCACAGGGCTGGATGCTGCCCTCCCCCCACCCCCTGGAGGTTGGGTTGACACTGGAGGCCACACAGAGGCAGGAACGGAAAATCATGCTGATCCATGCGCGGCTCGCCCCCGGGTCCCAGGTATGAGATACCGGACACGCAGATGGCCGATGAGAAGCAGCTGGAGATACTGCAGGACAAGGCCAACTTCCGCAGCTTCAAGCCCAAGCCCTTCAACATGCGCGAGTTCTATGACCGAGCGGGGCACGACATCCGAGACATGCTGCTCTCCTGCCAGTTCCGGGGGGAGGTGTGCAGCGCGGAAGACTTCAAGGTGGTGAGTGAGTCCCCTGGGGCGGTGGAGTGTGCAGAGTGTGAGTCAGCTCAGCCGGCCCCGGAGGAGGAGACTGGGAGCAGGCAGTCCTGTCATCCTGCTGGCTCCGCTGGGAGAGGACGCTGTGTGTCCCGGGGGCTCGCGGGGATTTTGTCCAGCATGGGGTGCATTTGTTCTGAGAGAGTGCTGGAGCCTCAGCCTTGTGTCCATGATGTGCCACAACGCACAACACGCACAGGCACACGCACAGCCTGGCATGGCCTTGACCCCATCAAGCTCGCCTTCTGCGCCACAGGTGTCAGCGCTGGGGGCTAGGGGCCGAGGACCATCCCCTGGGAGCTGGAAAGAAATGCAGACTTTACCACCCCCACCTCCTGATTCAGAATCTGCATTTTAACAAGATCCCTGGGTGACTTGAATTCAAGTCTGAGACGCACTGTGAAACGTGAAAAGCAAGGGAAGCTTTCTGTTAAATAGCCAGATAGGAATTCTCTCCGTGCCACTCCACACACACACACACACACACACACACACACACAGCACATACACTAGACGTACACTGTCCAGTTGGGTTACCCCCTTGCCACCAAGAGCCACAGAGCCACACGGTCTGAGGAAGGAGAGATGTTTGGGCTACCCAGTCATGGCTGAACAGCAAGCTCCCTTTGCTTCTTAGAATGGAGATGCCCCATGGGTGGGCTGCCTTAGAGCCAGCACCCCAGAGAGGGTTAGGGGCACTCTCTGTCCCGGGTGATGCTAAGCATCATACAGGTTCCTGAGGGCATAGAACCAGAAAGAGGCTGGAAAGGGACCAGAGGGCCCGGAGCCGTGTCTGAAAAATAACAGTGAATGAGAGGACGGTGCTGATACTCCTCCAGAATGCTTTCTAGACCCCTGCCATGTTATCCCTGGACAAACAGCCATATTATCTCTATTTTATGAATGCACAAACTGAGAGGGAGAGGGAGCCGGTTAGTTACAGATTCAGGATTAGAACGTGTCTCCGTAAGTCCCAATGCAGTGCGCTCTTTTTGTTAACACTGCTGACCCTGGAGCCAGCGTATCTACTTCCAATTCTGGCCACTGCCCTTTGAAAACCCAGCCTCGCTCTCCATGCCAGCCCCCACTTCTCCACTCTCAGAGCCTCCCTCTCTCCCTGCCCGTTCTCTTCCCTCCTTGCTTGCTTCCTCCCAGCGATGTGGGAGCATGAACCGCATTTGTTTGTGTAGAAAGGTTGAGCCTGTAGAAAGGTCGTGCTTGTTTTTTCTTGCTGAGGTTACACAAGACTTCCCAATTTTTTAATTAAATTAAGGTTTTTTTTAATATGTGTGGGGTTTTTTTGTTTTTTTTTTAGAGAAAAAGGGAGAGAGAGAGAGAACATCGATCTGTCGATGGCTGCCTCCTGCAGCCCCCCTTCCAGAGACAGGGCAATGGGCCCTGCAGTTCAGACATGTGTCCTAACCGGGAGTCCCATCGGAGTCCTCCGGAGCCTGTGTCAGTGCTCAGTACTGAGCCACACCCACCAGGCGGACTTCCCAATCGCTTAAAGCCCCGCTCTACAGACTGGTTTTACGAGCTCTTGTTGTCCTGCCAGACAAAAGTTACAGGATCGCACGATTTGCTGAGCCAAGCTGATGGGGAGCTTAATGTGAGGCAAGAACCACTCTCTTCCCTCTTTCCCTTCCTCAAAACAGGGGAGTCCTGGCTTCCCCGGAGCCCTCGCCCTCAGGGCTCCCAGGCTCACTGTGCTCCCAAGAGAATAGAGCTGTTGGCGAAGGTGAAGGTGAAAGCCAAGGCCTTGCTCCCAACACACCAGCAGAAGGGGCCACCAAGAACGAGAACACCATCCCTCTGTGGATGGCTTGTGTGCTGGGGGAGGGAGGGAAGGGCTAAGGTGTAAGATGAGGGTACAGATGGTCCATAGAGAGCGTTCCATTGCTCCATTCATTTCTCATGTCCAGAGAGATTCCAAGTGGTGTTGCTAAGGCATGTTTTGGTTTATGGAAATGAAATTACTGGAATGTGATCATTCTATTTTGTCTGAGGGGACAATTCTAATTATCAGATGGAGATATGCCTGGTTCAGAAAATTCTGGAGTAATCTGAGTTCTTCCTTTTGCTGGGAAAGACATACAGGCCAGGAGCTTGTAGGCACTTCTTGGTCTGGGTTGTCAGGCAAGACCAGGTGTTTGCTGTCTCTGAGCCCTTATCAAAGAAGACCTGACCCTTAATCTGGCTGAACCCAAACCCCTCAGCCCCTTCTTTTACCCTCTCTGGTTGACCCCACTGCCGGATCCTTTCCATGTCAGGAACTCTACCGCGTCTGCCCATGGGGATGCGCCTAATGGAGGGGACCTATGTTGTGAGTCCATGTCTGACATCTCCCTGGTGGAGCAGGTCTGGCACTCCTCCAGCTCCCTGGTTCTAAGGGATGCAGACACTCCTGGCCTGATGCTCTGCTCCACTCTCTCACTCTATTTGTCTCTCTTTCCTTCTCTTTGTTAGTCCTCATTAGAGAAAGTGGAAAGGAAGGAGGGAGGGGGAGAAAGAGAACATCGATGGGAGAGAGAAAGAGACATAGATTGGCTGCCTCCCACACGTGTTCCTGCTGGTGCCAGGGATCAAATCTGCAGCCCAGGTGTGCGCCTTTGACAGGGAATCAAACCCTGGACTCCTCCGTGGGTGTGCAGGCTGATGTTCTAACCCCTGAGCAACACTAGCCAGGACTCTACCTTCTCCCTTCTCTCCTGGTCTCATAGTGAACAGCTGCCTTTTCATCCTTGCCAGCCCCTGCCAGACCAAAAGGGGTGTATCTACCCACTAGGCCGATGTGACACTGACAGAAAACATCTGTTTCGGGTTAGAGCTTAGGGGAGACATCTTGGCACCTCTACCACCTCAAGAGCAGAGATTCTTTTTTTCTTTCTTTTTGTAAAATTTTATATATATATATATTATGGTCTCACATAATTATCCTATTCCCCCATTCCCATCCCAAACCCATCCCTAGATATGCCCCCCGCCCCAAGAGCAGAGATTCTTAACTGGAGGGTCCAAGCCCTGGCTCACAGTGTCTGCAAAGTACAGTGTGCATGGACATCAGGTGAACTCCTTTGCAGGTTTCAAAGGGTAACCCTCATCCAACCTGTAAGAGGTTGTATGTGAGGGTGTGTGTGTGTGAGACTGTGTGAGGGTCTGTGTGACTGTGCCTGAGGGTGTGTGTGAGGGTGTGTGTGAGGGTCTGTAAGGGTGTGTGTGAGGGTGTGAGTGAGGGTCTGTAAGGGTGTGTGTGAGGGTCTTTGAGGGTGTGTGAGGGTGTGTGTGAGGGTCTGTGAGGGTCTGTGAGGGACTATGTGAGGATGTGTGAGGGTCTCTGAGGGTGTGTGAGGATGTGTGAGGGTCTGTGAGGGTGTGTGAGGGTCTGTGAGGAAGTGTGAGGGTCTGTGAGGGTATGTGAAGGTCTGTGAGGGTCTGTGAGGGACTATGTGAGGAAGTGTGAGGGTCTGTGAGGGTGTGTGAGGATGTGTGAGGGTCTGTGAGGGACTGTGTGAGGGTCTGTGAGGGTGTGTGAGGATGTGTGAGGGTCTGTGAGGGACTGTGTGAAGGTCTGTGAGGGTGTGTGAGGGTGTGTGAGGGACTGTGTGAGGGTCTGTGAGGGTGTGTGAGGGTGTGTGAGGGACTGTGTGAGGGTCTGTGAGGGTGTGTGTGGGGGTGTGTGGGGGGGTCTGTGAGGGTCTGTGAGGGACTGTGTGAGGGTCTGTGAGGGTGTGTGAGGGTGTGTGAGGGTCTGTGAGGGTCTGTGAGGGTGTGTGAGGGTGTGTGTGGGGGTGTGTGTGGGGGTCTGTGAGGGTCTGTGTGAGGGTGTGTGTGAGGGTCTGTGAGGGTCTGAGGGTGTGTGAGGGTGTGTGAGGGTGTGTGAGGGTGTGTGTGAGGGTCTGTGAAGGTGTGTGTGAGGGTCTGTGAGGGACTGTGTGAGGGTCTGTGAGGGTGTGTGAGGGTGTGTGAGGGTGTGTGAGGGTGTGTGAGGGTGTGTGAGGGTGTGTGTGAGGGTGTGTGAGGGTGTGTGTGAGGGTCTGTGAGGGACTGTGTGAGGGTCTGTGAGGGTGTGTGAGGGTGCGTGAGGGTCTGTGAGGGTGTGTGAGGGTGTGTGAGGGTGTGTGAGGGTGTGTGTGAGGGTGTGTGTGAGGGTGTGTGAGGGTGTGTGAGGGTGTGTGTGAGGGTCTGTGAGGGTGTGTGTGAGGGTGTGTGTGTGGGTCTGTGAGGGACTGTGTGAGGGTGAGTGTGAGGGTGTGTGTGAGGGTCTGTGAGGGTGTGTGTGAGGGTGTGTGTGAGGGTGTGTGAGGGTCTGTGAGGGTGTGTGTGAGGGTGTGTGAGGGTGTGTGAGGGTCTGTGAGGGTGAGTGTGAGGGTGTGTGTGAGGGTCTGTGAGGGTGTGTGTGAGGGTGTGTGTGAGGGTGTGTGAGGGTCTGTGAGGGTGTGTGTGAGGGTGTGTGTGAGGGTCTGTGAGGGTGTGTGAGGGTGTGTGTGAGGGTGTGTGTGAGGGTCTGTGAGGGTGTGTGTGAGGGTGTGTGAGGGACTGTGTGAGGGTCCGTGAGGGTGTGTGAGGGTCTGTGAGGGTGTGTGTGAGGGTCTGTGAGGGTCTGTGAGGGACTCTGTGAGGGTCTGTGAGGGTCTGTGAGGGACTCTGTGAGGGTCTGTGAGGGACTGTGTGAGGGTCTGTGAGGATGTGTCTGTTCGGGGGCCATGGGAGGGCATATTCTCAAACATCCTAGCTCAACCTGCGGGGACAGACTGGTGGTCACAATGTTTGGCAGGTCCATCCCCCGCTGCGCTGAGTCCGCTTGGGGGAGTGGGGTGACAATGGGAAACATGGGCTAAATGGGGAGGAACAGGCTGGAAGCTCTGGGACTGAAGGACGGAGAGCCGTGGGGAGACATCCCCAGCAGCTGGGTGGGCCTCAGGAGCTCTTTCCTGAGCCACCAAAAGAGCAACCAGAGGCCCGCCCACAGGACTCTGCCCTGGCCACCTTTTCCCTTCGTGGCGGGGTGCTTGGTTGCCAGGGCAACAAGGGCTCCTCTCTCCCACCCCACCTCGATGCCACCCAGGCCCAGGCAAGGCAGGGGTCCCCTGGAGGGGGTCTGGGGGCGCAGCTGTCTGGCAGTGTCTGGGTTGGGCTGAGGGAGTGAGCACAGTCGCAGCTGGTGCCAGCCTCCAGCTGCACCTTATCTGTCCCTGGCATTGGGAGCAGCAATGTGGCTGGAATGCTGAACAGCACCGAGGGGAGGGGGCTGGCAGATGGTTGCCCAGTCTGCCCTATGCCACCCCCTCCGCCAGCTGAGACCCAGAGCCTCTGCCTGGGGGAGAGAAACGGAATTCATTGCTGAACCTTAGAACAGAAGGAAAGGGAGGCAGAGAAGGAAATCCTAGGGGGATAGTATGCTCCCTCAGGAGGGGATGGAAGTGGGGCACAAAGGATTGGGGGACAGTAATCTATGAGGGGTCCCTGAGGGGTCCCCAGGACTCTGGAAGAGGCAGGAATCCCCGAGAGGAGAGGTGGACAGAAGAGGATGCACACAGAAATCCCCAGGGTTCTGGAGGACAGAAATGCCCTGGAGCACCTATGGGGATGAGATGCTGGTACAAGGGGGGGGGGGGTGAGGTGGGTGATTTGGGGACCCAGAGGGGAGGGAGAAGTCCTCTCCCAGCAACCAGAGCTGGATCACAGGGCCCAGGGGGAGCCAGGACTAGCAGGGAGTGGAGGGGCTGCCGAGGGGTAGGCTGCCCAGACTGCCACACACAGAGAGAAAGGGGGTGCCGTGGGCAACTCCACCTGGAGGCCTGGTGGTCTTTGTGGGTGAAAGGGGCTCATGCACGGATTGCAGAGGGAGAGGAGAGCCTGGAATGGAGAGGTTAACTTCGGAGGAGAGGCACTCCGGACCTGGAGGTTCTTGGAACTTCCTCCAGCCTTATCCTCCCTTATCCTCCCCTTTGCTCTTCCCTCCCTGAGAAGAGAGAGTACAGCCAATTGCAAGAATCCAGGGACCCTAGATTGAAGGGTCCCCCCCCCCACCCTCTCTCTCTCTCTCTCTCTCTCTCTCTCCACTTACACATCCCCTTGGCTGATTTAGTTTCCTCTCTCACCTCTACCCTCCCCTAGCATTTCTGACTCCACCCCTCTCCCAGACTATTGTCAGCTAAGAGGCTGCTCCAAGATAATTGATCTCCTGGCTCTGGCTAAAGTAATAGGGAATTGATGTGAGTTACTGAGTGCCTCTGGGGGCAGAGCAGGAAGGGGCCCGGGAGCCGCACCTCCCAGCGCCTTTCTCCTGCCCCAGCCTCTGGGCATCTGCCAGGTGTGGCCCTGCGGCCCCAGGTGCGAGTCCGGGGATCCCAGTGAGGGCGACGGTTCTGTGGCCGGTGGCAGTTGCTTCTGAGCATGATTCAACTTTGTGGAAGACAGTTCTAATTCTGGGGGCTGGTGAGGGAGGCTGGATATTAGGCAGGAGGTGTGTCCGTCTCCACCTGATTTATTCTTGTGGCAGAGCCTCTTCTGAGTGCCAGGCTGAAGCTGGGTGGTGAACAGGCAGAGTCTGGCCCTGCCCTCAGGGAGCTTAGAGGGAAGGGCCGTGCCCGGGCAGGCTCAGAGCTGAGCGGTGGGCAGCACTGACAGAAGCCTTGGGAACAAGGAGTAACGCAAGGCTCCTCGACATCGAGGTGGCGTCCTTCCACTCTCCCAGCCCAGCTCAGCTATTGAGAAACTCCAGGTTAGAACACGTGGCTTCTCCCCACGCCAGCCCAGCTGGTGGCCAGCCCAGTCCTCCCCAGCAAGGGTCATTGCTAGCCTTTGCCGGCCCCTTAGGCACAAGCCTTCCCTCGCTGTGTGCCTGAGGTGGCTGCTCCAGGAGCCTCTGCCCTCTGAGTGACAGCCTTCCGGTCAGGACCTTTGCCTGGAATTCTGGGAGGCAAACTGGGAAGCAGACTGCAAGAATGAGACGTGGTACCTAGTTCGGGCGGAGGGTGAGGCCGGGTATTGGCATTCCTGGGCTATGCTTTGGGAACAGTTTCATAGGCTCCGTCCGTTTCGGAGCTGCTGGGGCCGATCCCCTGCAGACTGTGAAGTTATCCTTTGCCGAGGGGCAGCCCCCCCTGCAGCCTCCGGGACGCTGGCTGAGCCCACGCTGCCATGGAGAACGGATGTGCGGCACCCACGGTCCTGGGCACATGGCACAGACCTCTTCCTCAGGGAAAAATCTTAAATGAGAATGAAACTACTGTGTATTCACCTTGAGGGCAAGTTCCCTTAACAAACTACAAGACGGAGACTGCGACCCCAGGCAGTCCCAAGGCAGAGGGAGGGCAACTTGTGATTTCTCTGAACTCCCGAGTTCTTGGAAAGAAAATCCTTTCCCCGCCCATCTCTTCTGCACCCTCTCAATGCCTCTGACAGGCCTGGGGCCTGGAGGTTGGGCTGTGTGTGTGTGTGTGTGTGTGTGTGTGTGTGTATGGTGTGTCACATCATCGTGCCAGCCTGGGAACGTCCCCAGGGGAGAGACTGCTGCAGTGGCTTTGACCATGGACAGCAGCCAACTCGGCTCCCTGCCTGTGTGCCCCAAGTGTGCAAGCACATGTGCCCCTCAGTGTGCATGTCTGAGTGGGAGACCGTGGCTGTAGATTAGAGTGTGAAGTGATGTGTGTGGATGTGCATGGAGGCATGCAGCTCACTTTGTGTGGCTTGTGGGAGGGAGCTTTTGTGTGGAAAACCTCTGGTTGCATGCGGAGCACATACCAGCAAAATTAATCATCTCTTCCCGTCTCACGTTGCAATGAACAGATTCCCTTTACTTTAGCTCATGCGACCCTCATAAAGCTGGGAGGCAGGAACATTTTAATCCCTTCCTTTGAAAGATGAGGAAACTGAGGCTCCGAGGTATTCGGTGTTTGCTCCAGGTCATGCAGCCAGTAGATGACAGAGTAGGGCCTTGACTTCAGATCTTCTAAGTCCAGGTTCTTTGTGTGTGAGAGTATGGTGTGTGGTGAAGAGTGCTCTAATTACCTCTGTTGTGCCCCCTCTGGGGAGAAGCTGTGCGGTGCTTCTGGCCTCAAGTTGAGCACACCAAATATATATATATATATATGTATTGTGTGTGTATATATTGTATATATATATATTGTGTGTATATATTGTATATATATTGTATATATATATATAATTGATTTTAAAGAGGAAGGGAGAGGGAGAAAGAGATAGAAACATCAATGATGAGGGAGAATCATTGATTGGCCGCCTCCTGAACGTCTCTCACTGCGGATAGAGCCCACAACCTGGGCATGTGCCCTGACTGGGAATCGAACTGGTGACCTCTTGCTTCCTGGGTTGACGCTCAACCACTGAGCTACACCCAGCCGGGCGAGCACACCACCTCTTTTGATTCCTCTGCCTTTCCCCTGCTCCCTTTGACCAAGTCCACCTTAGAGGAGCCCACTGCTGCTTTCCTCAGGCAGCTCCAGGAGGAAGTCACACAGAGACCAGCTTGGAAGCGCAGTGTGTTCATGACCAACACCCTCAAATGGGCTGCAGCGCTGCCTGGCAACCCCCTGTGTTTTCCTGGTCAACCTGCTCTCCCCAGTGATTACTGCAAACTTCTAGACGCTTCTCAAATAGCCACCTTCCGGCCCCCTCTCACCTCCAGCGGATGACCTTGGCTCCCGCTTCACCGAGATGATGGAAGCCTCTGACAAGGTCTCCTGCTCTCGCTGGGAACCAGCCCCCGAGGGGAGCATCCGTCTTATCTAGGCTGAACTCTCCACCCGCTCTTTCCCTCTGCTCTCCTCCTCTCCAGCCAGGCTCTCCCTCTCCGGGGAACCTCCCCAATGACAGTGAAACATGCTTACGATTGATTCTCCCATCTTGAATTATATCGCTATGACACCAACGTTTACTGAGCACTTACTGTGCGTCAGGCTGTAAGGTTAAGATAAAAACCAAAATACAGATGTCTGCACTCCACAGCCCCTTCTAACGCCCACACACGCTATGTCTCTGCTTCCTTTCACAGGCAACATTCTTAAAAGTGACGTATGCATTCCGCTGTCTTCATTTTTTCGTCTCTAACTCACTCTCCAACCCACTCCAGGCTGCCTCCCTCCTGCCCCAGCACTTCACCCAAATGGTTCTCGCTAAGTGCCCCTCATGTTGCCAAATCCCCACAAACATTTTTTTTAAATCCTTGGTCTCTCAATAACACTCAAAAAGGTTGACCATCACCTCTTTTTTTTTCCCCCCAACTATTCTCTTTCCAGACAACCATACCGTCTCAGCTTCCTCCTTTGTCTAGCCACTCCTGTCTCTCTGCCAGTTCATTCTCCTGTTGGACCATTAAATGCTGGCACCACTCAGGTCTCAGCCCCAACCCTTCCTCTTCTATAAAATCACGAGGTGGTATGATTTAACAGTAGAACGATGAATTTTTCATTAGTATTTTTTGTTGTTGCTGTATCTTACAGTGTAATATTTTATATATTTCATTGGTGTGTATTTACACTGGTTTAAAAGTGTAAGACAGCCAAAACCAGTTTGGCTCAGTGGTAGAGCATCGGTCTGCGGACTGAAGGGCCCCGGGTTCGATTCCGGTCAAGGGCATGTACCTTGGTTGCGGGCATATCCCTGGTAGAAGGTGTGTAAGAGGCAGCTAGTCGATGTTTCTCTCTCATTGAGGTTTCTAGCTCTCTATCTCTCTCTCTTCCTCTCTGTAAAAATATCAATAAAATATATTAAAAAACAAATTAATAAAAAATAAAAGTGTAAGACATTCCAGCACTCCAGGAAGTTCCTCCAGACCCTTCCCTAGTCAATGCTGCTGCATAAAAACTAACCTTTATTCTCACTGTTGTCAGTATAGACACTGTCACCTGGTCTTGAACTTATACAGTGGATTCCCTCTTATGTCTGTCCCCCACCCCTTTATAATTGTGTCTGTGACATTCAGCGTCATTATTGTGTGTTGTAGTAGTTCTTTTTCAGTGCTGTGTAGTATCTCATTATACAAATATACCACATTTTGTTTTTTAAAATAAGATTTTTAAATGTGTTTTATTGATTTTTTACCAGAGAGGAAAAGAGAGGGATAGAGAGTTAGAAATATCAATGAGAGAGGAACATCGATCAGTTGCCTCTTGCACACCCCCTCCTGGGGATGTGCCCACAACCAAGGTACATGCCCTTAACTGGAATTGAACCTGGGACCTTTCAGTCTACAAGCCGATGCTCTATCCACTGAGCCAAACCGGTTTTGGCTAAAATAAAATTTTTAAAAATTGATTTCAGAGACAGAAAGTGAGAGGGAGAGAGAAACATCAATGATGAGAGAAAGTCATTGACCAGCTGCCTCCTGCACACCCCTGGGTTTGTGCCCTGACCTGGAATCAAACTCATGACCTCCTCGTTCATAGATTGATGCTCAACCACTGAGCAACACTAGCCAGACATTCCTTCTTATTCTTTAGAGTGCAATTCAAACATCACTTCTTCAGAGAGACCTTTCTTGATTACCTGTCTGGGTCAGATTCCTTATCATTCACCCTCATAATACCAGTTTTTCATAACTTATCATACTTTTCATTCATATTCATTTTTGTGATTTAAAAAAACTGATGTCGGCCTCCCCCATTAGACAGTAAGCTCATTGACGGCAGGATCCCGGTCCTTTATCTGCTCTCCCTGTGTCCTCAGCACACAACCCTCAGGAAGTATTTGGTGGGTAAATGAAAGGACAGAAAGGGATTTGGAGAAGAAGAACTTAATTCTAGTCTCAAGCCCTCTACTTGCTCTCCATGAGTCTGGAAGAGGTCACCATGCCTCAGTTTCCTCAATTGTCAAATGGGGGTGAAATCGCTCAACCTGATTGTTTCACTGGGTTGTGTAAGGATCCCGGGAGCTATCGTTTGAAAAGCATGAAACGTTCCACAGATGTGAGGGGTGGTTGGAGTTCAGAGAGATGTAGGGAGAGGCAGAACCCGCTGAGGGAGCGCTCACAGCTGAAGAGAGCCCGGCATGGGAGTGACGCGGGGAAGGGCCGCTTCGGTGGACAGAGCACTCAGAATGAGTGCTGTTCTGCATGTGTGTCTGCCTGGCCCCCTCCCTGGGCCCTCTGTGTGTGCTGCTTGCCTCCCCTCCCATTATTATGAGACATTTGGATTTGTCTGCTGGAACGAGCTGGGATCGGAGAGGAAGTTAGAAGATGGATAAGGAAGAGCAGTTAGGGTGTGTGTTACGTTTTGTTGTCCGTAAGAGGGCTGTGTGTCTATGTGTAGAAGTGTGTGGGTGCGCGCACTGGGTCTTTGTAGTGGGGAAGCAGTGTCCAGCCATGTGTGCACGCCCTTGTCTCGAGTGAGGCCTCCACGCTGGAAGCTCCCCCTGCCGTAGTTTCCTCCTTTTGGAAGTCCAATCTACTTCCCCTGCCAGGACATCTGAAGGGGGGGACACTGCCCTCTAGTGGGTGTGGAACATAGGGCCAGCCAAGCCTCAACCTAGGCTGCCCCTTCTCCAGCCCAAGGCTGGAGCCCACCTCTCACACCCTGCCTGAGGACACCCCAAGTCCAGCAGCTGAGGCCTGGTGGGCAGGATGAAAATGCACACAGAGCAGGAAGCAGAGAAGGAGCCCATGGCTGCACACAGAAGCATGAGAACCACAGCTGGAGTCTCTCATCTCTCTCTGGCTGCCCAGCGTGTTCCCGGTCTTTCCTGGTTCCTGTTTCTCCACTTGGCTCTTGGGTCCTGCTCTTTCATTCCCATAGCCCCTGTGAGCATGCTGTTCACTATCCTGCCTGAAGGGCCTTGAGCAAAACGGGCCGTCTAGTCTGTTCCCTGGGGGGCACTGACTGTGCCCTGTGGAGTCAGGGAAGGCTGTGTGGAGGAGGTGATGTATGAGGAGGGTCTTGAAATATGAGTAGTGCTTCAGATGGAGTCCAGAGTAGGCATGGAACTAAGGATAAGCCTGGTGTGTCTGCAGAATGGGGGAAGGGTGTGGAGGCTGGACGATGCACTGCGGTGAAGGGGCGGTAAGGATGGAAGGTAAATCGCAAAGGCCTGTGGGGTGGGGTTGACTTTTACCAAGAGGCACTAAGCAACGAGAGAAGGTCTTTAAGCGGGAGAATGGTCACAGCTACATAGCGTGGACTGAAAATGGGGAGACACGGCAGGGGCAGGGATGGGGGTGGGGAGGAGACCATTGAAGGGCTGTTGTTTGGGCAAAGAGGAGGAGGCCAGTCTGAGGGCAGTGGCCTCAGGATGGAGAGGGGCCAGATCTCAGGCTGCTCTTCTCTGGGGCCTCTGTGTCCCTGGCAGCGGAGCCGAGGCTAAAGGTCCCACATCAGTCAGCTCTGCCGGGACTTGGCACCCTGCCTTCCACAGCCAGCATACTCCGGGGTCTGCGTGCAAACGGAAAGGAGGAGGGATGACGTGTGGGAGCAGGGAAGGAGGGGACAGGGATGGGGGGAAGGGAACGGGGCCTGGGGCTGTGGGTCGGTTAAGGAGCGGTCAGTCTTGTCCGACCCCCAGGGCTCCTCCCCGGGCCCTGCAGAGGAAGGGTTAATATGCGTCACCTCCCTCCCTTCCCTCCTCAGGTCACCTTCTAGGCCCTGGAGACTTGGCTGGTGGCTCAAGTTCCTCAACCAGTGGCCCTGAGTAATCAGAGCCCACAGAGGGGCCGGGGGCCTGGGGGAAGGGAATGAGAAATTGGGGACAACGGGGCCCTCAGAGACTGAGAGGCTGGGGGTGTCTGTGAGGCTGAGGGGTTTGGGGGTTACCCAGCTTGGTTCCCAATACGCCCCACCTGATCCAGGACCCGGTCCCGGCCCTGACCTCAGTTTCTCCCCCACCAGAAGAGAATTCCTGGAACTCCTCTCCTGGGCTGAGGGGCGGTGGGGAGGGGTGATCCATTAGGAAGCTTTCCAGCTGCGAGAGCTGGGGTCCCTCCCCCTAGTGCTGGGAACTGGCCATAAATGAGTCTGTGGTCACGGAGGGACCTGTGCTAATGGAACCTGGGCTGCCCCCCAAGCCACAGAGGGAAGGGAAGAGGGGAAAGTGACCTAAGCCCAGCTCAGCAGCGGGGAGGAGGGTGCTGACCTGAAGCAGAGGTGGGTGAGGGGACGGAGCGGAGGAGAAACGGGGTCGGGGACTGGCTGGAGGGAAATTGGGAGTCGAGGGAGGGTGCTTGCAGGAGAATTGGGGGTTCAGGAAATAACTGAAAGTAAATTGGGGTCAGGACAGTGATTGAAGGGAAACGGAGACTCCAAAGGAATAAGGAGAAGAGAACGGGGGTAGAATGGTGTATTGGGAGAATTGGGGAGTCAAACAAAATAATTGGGGGGATTGTGAGTCGGGATCAGGGGGGATTAGAGGTCTGAGAGACTGCCAAGAGAGTGTGGGGGCTCAGATATGCCAGAGGCCTGGCTGGACAGCGGGGGGAGATGAGGGAGAGGACCCTGAATTGGGATGGGAAGGCTGAGGGGAAGGCTGAGGAACAGATTGGAGGACAAGAGGGAGCTTGAAAGTGTGTGTGTGTGTGTGTGTGCAGGGACTTTTGCTGGCTTGGCAGAAAGAGCAAGGGACTATCCAGGTCCCGTCTCACCTGGAGAGGTGGCTAGCAGAAGCCCCTAGGATTTTCCAGATTTCCATTCTGTCTTCAACTCTCTCCTTCCTGCTGGAGCTGCTGATAAAATTAAAAAAGGGGGAGGGGGGGCGCGCCAGGTCCCCTCCCCTCCATCAGCCGCCCTTTCACTCTGCTTCAATTATTCATCAGCCCAGACACCGCCCTCCCGGCGGGGCAGGCCGGTCCTCGCTCCACGCCCCGCCCAGCTCGGCCACACTGCCACACGGGCCCGATGAGGAAGGTCGCGGCTGGGGCCAGCCCTCGGCGGAGAGCTGGCCGGAGGGCCCGTGGCTGGCCCCGCCAGACCCTGCCGGGGACCACCTCTCCCTCACCTTTCTCCTGCCAACCCGCTGGAGCCAGGAAGCCCCTGGTGAAGATGCCAATCCAGATCTTCTGCTCTGTGTCATTCTCCTCTGGGAAGGAGGCCCCCGGGCCCTTGGGGGATGCTCAGGGTCCCCAGCAGCAGCAGCAGCAGCAGCAGCAGCGGGACAGCTCAGAGTCAGAAGAGGAGGAGGAAGAGAAGGAAGAGGAGGCGCCCAGGAGGGAGGCCGGAGAGGGGGGTTTGCCGGAGGACTTGGTGGCCTTCGCCAGCAGCTGCACGCTCCACGGCGCCAACCGCATATTCGTGGAAGGGGGCCCGGGGCCGCGGCAGGCCCTGTGGGCGGTGGCCTTTGTCCTGGCGCTGGGGGCCTTCCTGTGCCAGGTAGGGGACCGAGTGGCCTATTACCTCAGCTACCCTCACGTGACTCTGCTGGACGAGGTGGCCTCCTCGGAGCTGGCCTTCCCGGCGGTCACCCTCTGCAACACCAACGCCGTGCGGCTGTCCCAGCTCAGCTACCCGGACCTGCTCTACCTGGCCCCGATGCTGGGCATGGACGAGAGCGACGACCCCGGGGTGCCCCTGGCGCCCCCGGGGCCCGAGGCCTTCTCTGGGGAGCCCTTTAACCTGCACCGCTTCTACAACCGCTCCTGCCACCGGCTGGAGGACATGCTGCTCTATTGCTCCTACTGTGGGGGGCCCTGCGGCCCCCACAACTTCTCCGTGGTGAGTGGAGACCCGAGCCCGGCGGGCGCCCCGAGCGTGTCTGCCGTGGCTCACCCTGACCCTCTGGGGCTGGGGCCGGCGGGCCCTGCTCCTCCCCGCCTCACCTGGACCCCCCCTCGCCCGTGGGTGTCCCAGAGAGGCCCGGCCAGGCTCGCCCAGGAGCCCCTGGGTCTGAGCTGGCTTTCTGATCTCAGTGCCGCTCTTCCTGTTAAAATATTAAACTATATCATGCTCGTCGGTAATTAGCTGCTGCCCAGCAGGTGGGTGCCTGGGCCAGGAGGTGACAATTCTGGGCTGGAGCGGGGGCAGGCGCCACTGGCTTCTGGAGGTGGGAGAGCGCGGGAGGGAGGCGGAGCCCTCATCTCCACCCCGCCACCCCCTCCCCCGCAGCTCCCGTGGCGGGGCCTTCACTGCATCCTCCCTGGTCTTCCTGTGTTCCTCCTACAGTGTGCGCGTGCGTGTGTGCGCGTGTGTGTGTGTGTGTGTGTGTGTGTGTGTGTGCGCGCGCGCGCGCACGCGTGTGCGGTGCACATGTTACTCTGAGGGTGGATAACAGGCCTCCTTTAAATCCTCACACACACACACACCCGCGCACCCCCAGCTCCAAGTGGCCAGGGACCCTCTTCTCGGGGAAGCCCTCATTGGGAGAATCAACCTCCTTGCCACTCTGGAGTCCAAGGCCTTTCCTGCGGAGGAAACCCATCTTTCCCCCAGTTCAGCTTCCAGTTCTGTCTGACCAGGAGCCAGGCGCCACGCCCTCCCTCCCCTCCCCCCCCTCGGTCTCCAACCCCCTTCCCAGTGCAGGAGCAGGTGGGTGGCATCACGTCGTGCCCCGCAGTGTGGCTGCAGACAGATGGGTCCGCTGGGCCTCAGACGGGGCGGGGGGGGGGGGGGGGGCGGCATCTAGCAGCACCTGACGAGGAGGGGACCCACTGGGCTCCTTCCTCTGAACCCAAGGGTAGAGCAGACACTTCTCACCCAGGACCACAAGATGGCAGCAGCAGTCCGCCGGCCCGCAGCCCCGCTCCGAGCCAGGGCCAGGCCGGACCAGCGCGCCCAGCCCTGGGCGCTCCTCACAGCCCAGGGGAGGCCAGGCTGGTGTGTGTCCAGCCTGGAACCTGACTGCCACAGAGCCCTGTAGCGGGCTGGGCGGCTGGGAGCTGTCAGAGTTCTCTCCACCCCGTCCTCGGACCTGGCTCCCCAAATGGGGGGCAGCATGTTTTCTTTTCTGGGGGCGGGGGGGGGGGGGGGCTGCTCTAGGAAGGCGGAAGGGGCAGGGACTCTGCTCCCAGGGCCCCCTGCCCCTGCCGCTCCGGTCCGGCCAGACACCCGGTCTCTCTCGGTCTCCGGGCTGAGCCTGTGCCCACCTGTGACTCTGTGGGAACCCGGGGCGTTCAGGGAAGCTGGGGAGACAGGGCCGTAGAGAACTGGCTCCCTCCCTTCTGGCCTGGGGCTGGTGACCCTCCGCTAAGGGCTGCCCTTGGGGGTCTGTCTGGAAGCCCTGACAGTTCTGGCATTGCCAAACGTGCCCGGCGCTGAGAGGGGAGCTGCTGGTGTGGTGAGCCCGGCCCCTGGCACGGCAGCTGCGCTCACTTCCAGGTTCTGGCGATGATGGGACAGTGATGAGCACGGGGGCGGTGGCCTGAGGACACTGGAAAGCTTCACTTGGTTCGGAGGCGGGTCCTGGGGAGAGGGCCCCGCAGACGCTGGGATGGAGCCAAGGGTAAGGCGGCGGTGGGATCCGCTGTTGGAGGGTCTGCGTCAGGGTCTCCACAGGAGTAGGATGGCCACTCGGAGTTCAACTGGAAAGATGTAACGAGGCCCGTTCTCTGGGCGCTGAACAGAGTTAAGGAAACCAACAAGGGGCCCGAGGCGCCCGCAGGAGTGGCCACTGTCCCGCCGGCCGAGGGAGCACAGGCGGCGCCGGGCTGGGCAGGGGTCCTGGCAGGGTTGTCACCGAGGGTCAGCCACCGCCAGAACTCTCAGCGACGTGAGGGGCCGGAAGGAGAGGTGCCCCATCCCTCCCTCCTTCTGCCCCCTGACCCCTTACCGATGCCACCCATTGGCCAGACCCACCCGGAAGCCTATCCAGGTAGCAAAGGAGTCCCACGGGGCTCAGCTCTCGGCGCACACGGCGGGCACAGGAGGCAGAGTGGGTGGGAACAAAGGCGAACGGCGAACGGGCTGCAAGGAGGGGCCGGTCCTGAAGGCACTGCCATTCCAGCAGCTGGGCAGTCGGGGACAGCCGGGGCGGGCAGGGGCGGGCAGGGCTCTCAGGCTCTTCACCCGCCCCCTCCCCCCAGGTCTTCACCCGGTACGGAAAGTGCTACACGTTCAACTCCGGCCGAGACGGGCGTCCGCCGCTGAAGACCATGAAGGGTGGGACGGGCAACGGACTGGAGATCATGCTGGACATCCAGCAGGACGAGTACCTGCCTGTGTGGGGGGAGACGGGTATGTCACCCCGCAGGGCCCTCCCCGCGGCTCAGGCCTCAGCCTCTGCCAGGGGACTCCTGGGTCTCCTGTGGGGCCTGAGGCAGGCCCCGGGCTCCCCCCCGCACCTCCCTCCCAGCATCTCCCCGTCTCCTTCCCCGATGCCACCTGCCTGACTGCCACACTCACATTCCTCCGGCTCCCCCTTCCTGGCTCAGTTGCTCTCCAAGGTAACCAGCCATCCCTCTCCATCAGCGGCTGCCACTCGCTCTATAAATAACTCCCTCTCTCGGGCTGCCTCTTGTCTGTCTGGTCTCAGGGGCCTTGGGGCAGAGAGAGGTGGGGGAGAAGGGAGGGGAGGGGGGGGGAGAAATGGAGAGCATCTGAGAGAGCGTTGGAAGCACCAGTGTGCAGAGCCGGAGCCAGGTAAGAGAGAAGCGTGCAGGGTGCAGGGGTCACCAGGGCAGCCCGGGGCTGGTGAACCCCGACGGCAGCTCGGGATGGGCTGGGGTCCCCTAAACAGCCCCTCCTCAGGCTCCAGAGTGTGCTGTGCTTGTTCCCCTGAGAGGCAGGATGCCCCAGCTCTGGGGGAGTTAGGGAATCGGGAGCCTTCTCAGCACCCTCCCCCCTCGTTCCCTTAGACGAGACGTCCTTCGAAGCTGGCATCAAAGTGCAGATCCACAGTCAGGACGAGCCTCCCTTCATCGACCAGCTGGGCTTCGGTGTGGCCCCGGGGTTCCAGACCTTTGTGGCCTGCCAGGAGCAGAGGGTGAGGGGCTGCAGGAGGACGGGCCTGGGGGGGGGGTGTACAGGACGGAGCTGGGGGCCGTCACCAACAGGAGGGGCGGAGGAGCCATCTGGCCAGTGAGAAGCACGAATGAGCTGAGACACGGGGATGTTCTCTAACCTCGAAGACGCTCAGCAGCGGTGGAGGGAGCGGGGCAGGGTGCAGAGTTCTGAGTCCTGTTAGAGAACCCATCAAGGTGACAGGAGCGGGGGGTGGGGGTGGGGGGAGATGTCTCCACACCCTCCAGCTCCCCGGCTCTCCCAGCAGCTCATCTACCTGCCCCCACCCTGGGGCACCTGCAAAGCTGTTACCATGGACTCGGATTTCTTCGACTCCTACAGCATCACCGCCTGCCGCATCGACTGTGAGACCCGCTACCTGGTGGAGAACTGTAACTGCCGCATGGTGCACATGCCAGGTGGGCCCCTCAGCTCCCCTGCCCCTCACCAGCTCCCACCACCACGCGAGGAAGACCAGCTGGCTCCTCCCTCCCCACTTCCAGCCCCCATTCTCATGGAGGAGACGTCCATCCCATTCCCACGTGTCTCGGCTCTGTATTGCCTGCCTGTCCTCATAGAGGCGGGTGGGAAGGGTCCAGGAGGAGCGGACTGCGGGGTGGGTCACCTCCAGGACAGACGGGGTAGTAGCCAGTCCCACCCTCTCCTCTTCCAGCTTCTAGATCTTTGTCACAACCACTGTCTCGGAGCCCTTCCATATTCATCCTACGCCACTGCCTTTTCTCCTCTGCAGGGGACGCCCCGTACTGCACTCCGGAGCAGTACAAGGAGTGTGCGGATCCCGCTCTGGGTGAGCGACCCTGCCTGGGGCAGCCTGGGGGAGGGGAGGAGGGGCTGCCAGCCATAGGCTCAGGTTTTCAGACCAAGCTCCCATACACTTCCAATCACTCCTGGATCAAGCTTCACCTGAAAGCTCCCGTGTCTGGCTTTAGCAAGGCTGGGGACTTAACTCTAACGGCCCCCGTGAAAGATGGACCAGGGTCACCTGGGAGGGGCCCTCACTCTCTCTCCTCTGCAGCTCAAGTCTCTGAGGGAAAGAGAGATAGGACTAGGATATACCCCAGGAGACTGGTGAGGGAGGGCACAGGGCCGAGGTGAGGGAAGAGGAGGGGGCTTGGGTTCCTTGGGCAAGGCCAGGATGTGCGTGTGGGGAGGTGCTGGCAGGAAGGCACCACTCAACTGGCGCCTCTCACCTGGCTGGGCACAGACTTCCTGGTGGAGAAGGACCAGGAGTACTGTGTGTGTGAAATGCCCTGCAATCTGACCCGCTATGCCAAGGAGCTGTCCATGGTCAAGATCCCCAGCAAAGCATCCGCCAAGTACCTGGCCAAGAAGTTCAACAAGTCTGAGCAGTACATAGGGTAAGGGCGCTGGCTCTGCAGGGCGGGGCTCTTGGGCTGGGCCTGGGAGGGGTGTCAGCGGGCTCTGGTGGGGGGCCAGCGGACAGGAGGGAGTTGAATCTGGGGTGAGGAAAGATCAAGCCAGAACAAGCAGGGAAAGTGCCTCTCTCTCCTTCCTCCTCACCTCATCCTCTGTTGTCATTCTCCTTGCTGTGCCTGGGATCGCCTCGCACTTGCTAGGGTATGGAGCATCCTTTTGTATATGCCATCCCACTTAATCCTCACAGCAACCCCGACGGGCAGGTATCCCCATCAGCATCTCATTTGATGGACGTGGAGACTGAGACTCGGAGGATAACTTAGGAAAGTTACCTAGCTAGTCAGGGACAGAGATGTGACTTGAACCTAGGTCTCCTCTCCAACCCCTCTGCAGGGAGAACATCCTGGTGCTGGACATTTTCTTTGAAGTTCTCAACTATGAGACCATTGAACAGAAGAAGGCCTATGAGATTGCAGGGCTCCTGGGTGAGCTGCTGATGGCACCTGTCCCCTCCCCATGTCATGGGCATGGTGTGACACCCTCCCACCCAAAGCGGGCTGCTCACCTCTGCCCTCAGCCATCTCCGGGGCCTTTCCCCAAATGTTGTCGCCTTGGGATGTGGTGGCGGGAGGGGGCTGAGCCTTCTCTTAGGGCAAATAGGAAGAGACAGGCCTGGTCGTGAATAGGGAACTATTTCATACACCCTTGAACATTTGCCTAGAGAATAAGAGTGTTGGGGTATTTTATAAACAATTTTTTTCTGAATAACACCTATGCATTTTAAGAAAAGTAGAAAAAAAAAACAAAAACACAACACAGAAAGGCATGGAGGAGAAAATAACCCCACCCTCCATCAGAATCACTCTGTGCTCCTTCTGTGCGAAGGCTATCTATCCTTCTGCAATTTTGACTTGCCTGCTCTGCTCGGCCGCTCCCATGGTTTCTTGACCCCACTGATCTCCCTGTGCCCCCTGCAGGTGACATTGGGGGCCAGATGGGGCTGTTCATTGGTGCCAGCATCCTCACGGTGCTGGAGCTCTTTGACTACGCCTATGAGGTAAGCGAGGGGGAGGGTGTGCCAGGCAGGGGCCACGAAAGGCTCGGCGTGGGGTTCCAGGCCACCCACACACCCACTCCCCACCCCACGTATCCCAGGTCATTAAGCACAGGTTGTGCAGACGAGGGAAATGCCAGAAGGAGGCCAAAAGGAGCAGCGCAGACAAGGGAGTGGCCCTCAGCCTGGATGACGTCAAAAGACACGTGAGGGAGCCAGAGATGGGTGCCCCCCTCCAGCCCCTTCCCCATCACCCTTGGACCACCCCTTGCTACCTTTCCTCCTTTGCCTCCCCATGCCCCAGTACCATCTGCCAATAACCGGTCCCTGTCTTGGCCATTCCTCCAGAACCCCTGTGAGAGCCTGCGGGGCCATCCTGCCGGGATGACGTATGCTGCCAACATCCTACCTCACCACCCAGCGCGAGGCACTTTTGAGGACTTTACCTGCTGAGCCCTGCAGGCCACCGTACCAAAGGCCTAGATGAGGAGGGCTAGAAGAGCAAGGGGGCCCTCAAGTGCTCCCCCACATCTGCCCTGGGGACACCCTCCCCCTCCCAAGGCAGCCCCCCACTCCTGGGCAGCCCTTTCCTCTTGTCTGTGGTGAGGAAGGAGTCTTGACCATAGAGTACTCTCCCTGTCTCTACCCTATCCTTTTTATTTTTAACAAAACTAATCTAAAAAAGAAACTAAAAAAAGAGAGAACTGGGCAAGTGACCTCAGGCTGCCCCTCTCTGCTCCACGCTGCCTCCCCAGCTCCCAGCCTGAACTCTGTCTGTCTGGCTGTCTGTCATCTGAGTGTCCACACTTACATTCTGCTGCCACCAGTCACAAAGCCCCCTCTTGGGGGGGGGGGGGGGGAGTGGAGGGGATCATTCAGATCTGGAATTTGGCCCTAAACCAGAGAATGTACCTTGAAGGGAGGGATCGTGGTGGTGAAGGTGGGGCTTCCCAGCCTTAAGAGACCCTCTCAGCCCAGTGACCACCTCCCAGCCCCAAGTCTCCAAGTAGGAACTAAGCCCCGGCCTCCGCCCCCACACATACACCGTGTGAGTCACTAGGGAGGTGGGGTAAGGATCCCCTGAAGAAGTGGAGATGGGGGGCAAGATGTGGCCCTGGTGCTGTAGGCCACATCCTGATACCTACAAGGCCACCCCCACCCCAGAGCTGCTGGACAGAAACCCCAGGAGGCAGCCTCCTCTCCGTCCCACAAAAGATCCAGCTGGTTGGCTTCCGGCTCAGGGAGAGGGGCACTGGTCCCGCTCCCGGGGGGCCCCCCACAGAAGGCCACGTCCATAAATTTTCTTATGGAATTCTCCCAAGTCCTCTTTCCCAACTTCATTTGCTTCTCTCGACAACCTCATCCGCATTTTCTATTTCTATATGATACAGACTCTATATTGCTATATCTCTGTATATACTCTCCCCTAACTCTGTCTGTCTCTGCCCCCCATCCCCTCTTGTCTCCAAGAACCCCCCCCCCCCCCCCCCCCAAGTGCCCCTTCCCATGTCTCTGCCCCCTTCCTGGTCTCTGAATGCCTTCACCTGTATAAAGAGTTGGACTCTCCCCTGGTGTCTGTACTGTGTACACACATCCCTCTGAGAAGCACAAGGAGACGACACGCGCATTGTAACCTTCGCACTGTCTCGGCAGCGACATAAAGGAAGCTGTGAATCACAAGCTCTGCCTCTTTCTGGCCTCCTCCTCTCCCCCTCACCGGGGCACTCTCTGTCCTCCCTGGAGCCTTAACGTTCCCTCCCCCGCTCCTCCCACCCCAGAGTCCTCTGCAAGGCTGCCCGCGGCCTCTCCCACGGAAGGAACGGATACAGAGACAGCCCCACCCAAGGGAGGGAGACCTGCTGCGCACACCAAGCCCAGGGCTTCAAAGAGAGAGAGAGCTGTGGGCCAGTGACTGCTTTGATGGAGCAGTGGGGTGCTGACAGGCAGAGCTGAGGTCTTCCCTCAGTGGCCTTTCCCTCCTTCTAGGGCCCAGTCCCCTTTCCTCGTCCGATACCCAAACCCATCACTTGTATTTCCTGGTGAGGTATGGTTTGGTAGTGGGAGGAAAGAGAGGGGAAGTTGAGCGCTGTTCCTACCTTAAAGAGAAAGTGAGTGAGATAGAGGGCCTGCTGGGCCCCTTCCACTAGGCGGTCCTCCCAGGTCAGGGCCCTGCCCCTTCCCAGGCCTTCTCTGCCCAGCAATCTCTTGGTCTCCAACCCCAGAACAGGACCTGTGGCCGGTCCCCTGTGCATTGACCTAGAGCTGGAGGGTGAGGCTTTAGGATCTTTGGGAAGTTTAGTTCCTAGTAATTCCTTAGAGAGCAGATCTCTCCAGAGGGAAGCAGGAGCAAGGCCTGGGGTGTGTGCACGGGATGGAGAACAGCAGGCAAGGCTATGGGTGACGCATGCCTCTGGTCTAATAAACTGGGTTTCAACCACTCCTCATCAGTGTCTTCTTCTCTTATCGGAATAGCATTTAAGCCTTCCCATTGAGTTTCTAATCTTTCCAAAAATCGGGACTTTTTTAAAACGCCGCGGGACGCAGGAAAAATTGTTGAAAGTTGGGACTGTCCCGCCAAAAGTTGGACGATCTGGTCACCTTAGCCTAGAGCTAAGCTTGGTTTAGGGCCAAATAGTCAGGGGAGGAATAAGGAGGCTTGAGCAGGGAGACCCCCATCCTCCTGGGATGAGACTGGCTGGCCATCACACCAGGAATGGTTTGAACCACTGGACAGGGAAAGAGGGCGGGGTCTAAGGCAACAGAGAACCCTAAAGAGAAGTCCTCGCACAAAGGATGCTTTGAAGAGGAGGCAGAGTCAAATTTTAAAATAAACTTAAAATTTGGAAGCAGGTTAGTTTGAAAGCCAGGGAATTCGTTGGGTTGCCGTTCTAATGAGGTTGTTCTTGAGGCACCTTTTCTGTGCAATGAGCCGCAGGTAAGGTATAAGCCAGATGTGGATTCTGGGCTTTGGCTTTGCTGCTGCTAACCTAGTGACCTTTGCCAAGTCAATTTCTCTGAACTCAGCTTTCCCGTCTGTAAAAGAGAATAAGCAGTGCGTTCTCCTCTTCAGTCCCTCGGACTTCTCCAGCAGTAAGAGGAGGGGAACGAACAACTGAACACGCTGCGCCAAGAAGAAGCCGGTCCAGCACCACCGTCCCCATCAGAGCGCCGGGCTGGGGCCGGGGTCCTCCTTTCCAGGGCCTGTCTCCCTCCCGTCGCCTGGGGGCGCCCGCTCCCAGGGCCTCTCTATCCCAGGGCCCTTCTCTATGGTTTCTCCTCCCGGACCGCGAAGGCGGGAGGGCGTGGCCAACACCTTTTCCGCTAGTTGCCCCCTCTAGCCCGCAGTCTCGCTGCCCTGAGCCTCCCCGTGCCGGCCGGCCGGCCGGGCGGACAGGCGAGCGCGCGGGGGGCTCGCGGGGCGCGCCGGGGGCGGGGGGAGTTCCGGTTCCGGTTCTTTGTGCAGCTGCAGCGGCGGCTCCGGGGAAGATGGCGGCCCGGGCGGGTTTCCAGTCTGTGGCTCCGAGCGGCGGGGCCGGAGCCTCAGGAGGGGCGGGCGCGGCGGCTGCCCTGGGCCCGGGCGGGACTCCGGGGCCTCCCGTGCGGATGGGCCCGGCGCCGGGCCAGGGGCTGTACCGCTCCCCGATGCCCGGGGCGGCCTATCCGGTGAGCGGGGCTGGAGGAGGGGCGCGCGGCCGGGGCGGAGCCGAGCGGGGGCCTGGGAGTGACAGCGGTGGGGCGAGGAGGAGGAGGGGCTCCCTGGCGGGATTTGGGCCCTGAGTGAGGGTGGGGAGGCAGGTCGCATCTCTCCCTGCTCCCGGGGGCATGGTTTCCGTGGATCCGGGGTGGATGAAGTGGGGCCGGTGTGGGCAGCTGAGACCTGGAGGGCATGAGGGCGTGGGCAGCTCCATGCCAGAGGAGGGAGTAGCTGACAGCACTGTCTGAACTAGAGAAGTCCGATGTGACAGATACAAAGTAGACTAGGGAGGGTTTGAGGGTGATCTGATTGTTACTTTGGAGAAATATTTTCTTACGAATTCCTACTGGAGCAGAGGAAGCTTCAGTGATTTGCATTTCAAAGAGGCAGAGGGCCCTCCATTGTACTCCACCCCTAGCCCTCCCCCCCACTGGCCTTGTTTCATTCAAAGAACTCAAGAATCCCCCACGTGGGCCAAGTAGGGGAAGCTATGACATCTCTGGGTCCTCTCCCCTCTATAGAGACCAGGTATGCTGCCAGGCAGCCGAATGACACCTCAGGGACCTTCCATGGGACCCCCTGGCTACGGGGGGAACCCTTCAGTCCGACCTGGCCTGGCTCAGTCAGGGATGGACCAGTCCCGCAAGAGACCTGCTCCTCAGCAGATCCAGCAGGTCCAGCAGCAGGCGGTCCAAAATCGAAACCACAAGTAAGATGACCGTGGGGGGCAGGGAGGGACGGAGGGAGGGAACCTATGAGAACTCAGGTGGTGGGAGTATCTGAACCAAGAAATGGTGGTGCCCTGTCAGCAGATGGTGCTTATTGAGAATGCCTCATGTTGGGTGGGGGATTGAGGGAAGAATGTCTTTGATTTGAGAAAATCTTTTCATCCCTTCACTTTACTATAAATGGAGGTGCTGACACCCTATCTTCATTTTCTGGTTAGTTCCATCCCAACCTGATAACAGTATTTCTTTTGAACAGTGCAAAGAAAAAGAAGATGGCTGACAAAATTCTACCTCAAAGGGTGAGTCCAGGCTGTAGGTCTTCTTGAGGGTGTGGTGAGGTTGAGAATAGAGATGGTCAGCTCTATATCCACATAATATTTTTCTGTTTCTAAGATTCGTGAACTGGTACCAGAATCCCAGGCCTATATGGATCTTTTGGCTTTTGAAAGGAAACTGGACCAGACTATCATGAGGAAGCGGCTAGATATACAGGAGGCCTTGAAACGCCCCATCAAGGTAACACAGGAGGAGTGCCCTAGGCAGAGAACCAAAGGAGAAGATTCGGGAACCTGCAACAGACCTAGGATGAGAAATCCAAGGCGCAGCACAGCTCTCCTTGGCATTTAAGTGGCATCTTTCCCATCCACCTATGAACTAGACTTACATTAGGAACATAAAAACAAAACAGCCAAAGGGGAGGGATTTTTGGTATCTCTTACACCAGAAATATACTATACCTTGTCCATATTTTTTTTTTTTTTTTTAAAGGCTATCTAACGCCCTAGTGCATATCTTTTTTTTTTTTTTTTTAAATACATATTTTATTGATTTTGTACAGAGAGGAAGGGAGAGAGATAGAGAGTTAGAAACATCGATAAGAGAGAGACATCGATCAGCTGCCTCCTGCACACCCCCCACTGGGGATATGCTGGCAACCAAGGTACATGCCCCTGACCGGAATCGAACCCAGGACCCTTCAGTCCCCAAGCCAACGCTCTATCCATTGAGCCAAACCGGTCTTGGCCCTTGTCCATATTTTTGCTACAACTACTCTGCCACCCTGCATCTCAGTATATCATCTCAGTATATACATTTGCACTCCGACCAATGGCCTGCACTCCTAGATGGGATCTCTGTCCACCCACCCTAGGGACTGGATAGACACTAAGCCAGTCTGTTAGGAATAATGGGGTTTGGGGAGACCCTGTCTTCAGCGTCAAACCACTGAAGCCCCACCACCAATCCTGTTTCTACCTTCCTCAGCAAAAACGGAAGCTGCGAATTTTCATTTCTAACACTTTCAATCCGGCAAAGTCAGATGCCGAGGACGGGGAAGGGACGGTGGCTTCCTGGGAGCTTCGGGTAGAAGGACGGCTCCTGGAGGATGTGAGTTCAAGGTCCACCACGGGTCTGCATGGGGGGGGGGAGGGGGGAGCTGCTGGGAACCAGCAGTGTTGTCTGGTTGGCAGGAAGCCTAACTGGAGCTCACAGCTCCTGTCGGGAACAGCGGGGGATGGGTCACTGTGTTCCCTGTGCTGAAGACAATGGTTCTTTGTGTTGGCTCCCACAGCTTGGCCCTCACTGTGGTGTCTTATCGAGAACCTTATTGTCCTGGGATTAGATTTATTATTTACCTTCCTCCTGACGCTACTGGCCATTGAATTTAGCATTATGTGCAGAGTATTCTGGTGTGTGTGTGCACGCATTCAAGTGAGCTTGCACTTAGAATTTGAGGCCATATTTTCCTCTGAGTTCTTGAGGTCCTTGATTCCCATTGTGGCATCTCTGTCTTCCCAATGTTCACTGGAGACATCTCACAGTTTAAGTGGAACAGATTTATCTGACAGGCCCTTGATTGCTTCATGGGGAGCATCAGCTGACAGGTGATAGCCCCCAAACTTCCTCCCCCAGAAGCCCCTGGGGGAAGCTCACGTTTCCCTTATATTCTCTGACTCTCTGTTTTTATCTGTTCACAGGCAAGCTAATGTGAATGCATTTTTGCAGGAGAACCAGGGTTCAGTGTCAGAGCCTCCTTCTCTTAATAGATCCAGCCCATGTGCTGGTGCTGTCATTCTATCCAAATAAAGCTGTTTTTGTTCTGGCTGTTCATTGCCTGAGATTTATTTCCCCTCTATAGTCAGACTTTTCTCTGTTTAGACTCGCTTTATGTGTAATGGTTTGGCTTAACCTGACAAAGTAAGTCAGTGACCCTATATATAATATAGACTGCTTATTCAGGGTTCTGTTGCTACTGTGACTTAATATTCACACCTACCTTTCTGTTTCCTAAGAGATATTCAAAAGGCATTTTTAAAAAATATTTTTATTGATTTCAGAGAGGGAGGGAAATGGAGAGAGAGACAGAATCAATGATGAGAAAGAATTGTTGATCAGCTGCTTCCCATACACCCCCGACTAGGGACCAAGCCCACAATCCGGCATGTGCCTTGACCGGGAATTGAACCGTGACCTCCTGGTTCATAGTTCGACACTCAACCACCGAGCCACGCCAGCCCGGCTGAAAAGACATTTTTGAGTTTTCCTATTGCTGTTTGCCGCGCCCGCCCCCCCTTTCTGGGCTTCTCTAACATGACCTTTTGTTTCTCTCCTCTAGTCAGCCTTGTCCAAATATGATGCCACCAAACAAAAAAGGAAGTTTTCTTCCTTTTTTAAATCCTTGGTGATTGAACTGGACAAAGACCTGTACGGGCCAGACAACCATCTGGTAGAAGTGAGTAGTTCTGCCTCTAGACTTTGATTCTATGACTGAAGGATGATGGACTTGGGAGTCAAATTTTAATGTCTAGGGAGAGGGGGAGGTATAAATAAAAAATAAAGACTTAACCCAGGGGTACATTACCATCATTGTAGTTTGCACATTGACCTCCAGGTGGCACTAGCTGTTTGGACCAAAGACAAGTTCTTGCAGTCTGACTTGTCTCACCTTTTTAATGTTACTACAGTATCTTAGTTGCTCCCTCCACTTTCAAGGGAAATTCTAATGGAGGCCTCTTTTACATGCCCGGCTTTTACATGCCACATGTATCTTGCTTATTAATAAGGTTGAGACATAGTAAAGCATACAGCATTCATACTTTTTCATGGTAGCAGGTTCTATAATTAGACGGGCTAACTGTTAGGGTTCTAGTCTTTGCCAAAGTTACTGTTACAGATCTGGGACTTCCTTTTGATCGCTGCTATGTTTAGATTTGCATCCCAAAATTAAGAATTTGTTTTAATGCCTGATTATGCAATGTTCTGAAAGCCGTGTTAGCAACAGTGTTCTTTGGGATACAGTCAAAACCAGAATGAGGCAGTCCAGCATTCCAAGGGAACTTAACCTGCTCCTTTTTTTTGCCAGTGTAGCTGCAGCCCCTTAACTCAACCATTAAGAGACATGGGAAGGTCTTTAGCATCTAATAAGGGAAGTAAGTCATAGAATCCATAGAAATTGTAAATATGCTTAACTAAAGCATGGTAGTGACTAGGAATGTGGACTGAAGAGTTAGACACATCAGAGCTCAAATCGCAGCTCCATTCCTTACTGGCTGTTTGACCTTAGACAAACTTCATTCTTCTAAGCAGTAGTTTTCTCTTCTGCAAAATAGAAGGCTGATCTGTGCCTATCTGGTATGAATGTTGTGGGAATTAATGGTAGAACCCAAGTAAATGTCTTAGAATACTCTCACACATAGTACGTATTCAGTAAATGATAGCTGTGTTATTTTACTATGCACATGTGTACTACCCATTGTGCAGATAAAATCATCAATGGAAATTTAGGCTAATTTAGACGTGATCCTGAGCAGTAAGAATTAAAAGGTTACTCTACTTAAACAGACAATAATCCCAAAGCCATCGCAATTAAAAAACAAACTCTCATGCTATTGCTCTTTTCCAGTAGCCTCAGTAATCAGAGTTGAATTCAGTCATTACAGAAGCTCTTCCCTCCCACCCCAGCTCTTCCCCTGGGAGAGCACCCCCTGACATCTTCCTCTCTGCAGTGGCACAGGACCGCCACTACCCAGGAGACGGACGGCTTCCAGGTGAAGCGGCCGGGAGATGTGAATGTCCGGTGTACTGTCCTACTGATGCTGGATTACCAGGTATGCCATGGTGACGCGAGGGGGTCTGGCTTTCACAGCCACGTTATCAGCAGGCTGACATTTTTGTTTGTTTTTATTTGTTTGGTTGGTTGGTTGGTTAATCCTCACCTGAGGTATTTTCCAGTTGCTTTTTAGAGAGAGTGGAAGGGATAGAGAGAAACATCCATCAATTGGTTGCCTCCCACATGAGCCCCGAACAGGGCCAGGGATCGAGCCTGCAGCCAAGGTACGTGCCCTTGACCGGAGTTGAACCCAGGACCCTTCCGTCTGCTGACTGACACTCTCCACTGAGCCAAACCATCTAGGGCAGCAGTCTGACATTTTAAAGTTTTAGTTGTGGATAATTACACCAGACTTTAAGTTCCCTAGATATAGGAATAGGTCTTAGTCATTTCTGAATTTCTCCTAGTGTTTGTCCCAGAGAAAACACTACTGTACTACTTGTTAAGTGACTTGAATGTATGGTCATGCTAAACACCCCAAAATGCATATAGACTCAGCTCACTTCATCTCTTTATTCTCTGGTTTTCTGCAGCCTCCCCAGTTTAAATTAGACCCTCGCCTGGCTAGGCTCCTGGGCATCCACACCCAGACCCGTCCAGTGATCATTCAAGCGCTGTGGCAATATATAAAGACGCATAAGCTCCAGGACCCTCACGAGCGGGAGTTTGTCATCTGTGACAAGTACCTGCAGCAGGTAAGCGAAGGACCTGTTCTTTTGCCAGAGTCCTTCGGAGCCCTGGTTGTACCCAAAGTGCCAGTTTCTTACCCCTCCCCCTTTCCACAGATCTTTGAGTCTCAACGTATGAAGTTTTCAGAGATCCCCCAAAGGCTCCACGCCTTGCTTATGCCACCAGAACCCATCATCATTAATCATGTCATCAGGTAAGCATGTGTATGGGAGGTAGTGGTGTGCTGGTGCTGGCTGGTATCAGCTTGCACAAGCCAACTGTCAAATTTTCAGGAACTTTGCAAGCAGGTTGTTAAACATAGCTGTTATTTAAAATTATATGAACTTAGAATTAAATGTATTATGTTAAAATGAGGGTAATATTACTCAAATGTTCATTTTCTAATTATTTATTAGTATCTATGTTTTCAAGGTTACTTATGTCTGCTGTGTCTGTACGGTGGAAGTACTATGTAATACTGTGTAACTTGCACAGCTCTTCCCAACTCCTTGATCAGCGATGGAATATTGGCAGCTTGAAGTCAACCATGTTGGGAATATTTAAACCACAGAAATTGGCAAATGCTGCAAACCAGGGCTTTTCTCCTCTCCTTTGGAGAATCTGTTTTAGACATTTACCAGTTCATCGCTGATAGGCTGCCATCTTTTCTCTGGATGGTAGGGCATTCCAGTCTGACACTCCACCTCCGTTACCTCCACCTACTTTTTTGTTCAGAAGATGGATGATCAAGGCATTTAGGCACATATAACATGATGGAAGGTACTTCCTCCTCAAAGCAGCATGTCTCTGTGGTTGGGTATAGTGTCTGCCTTCTTAGCCTTACTCTGTATTAATTCCAATAAAGGCCTTCCTCTCTTAGACTGTGAGCCATCACTCAGCCAGTAGGAACTCCTGTTACCTGTACTTTGGGTTAGTAGAAGTTGGTCTGTTCTATATTCCTGTAATTAAAGTTTGAGCACTTATTTTGTGTGGTGTATGTTTTATTTGAATGTATTTTCAGGGTCAATTTTAGTTTAACAGGCAGAAAGATAATATAAGATACTACAGTAGTGGTTTTCTTTGGGGAGGGAGAAACTTATTTTCACTGGATATCTTTTGTTCCACTTAAATTTTTACCATTAACTTTTTATTTTTATTTTTAATATATTTTATTGATTTTTTACAGAGAGGAAAGAGAGGGATAATTAGAAACATCGATGAGAGAGAATCATCAATCAGCTGCCTCTTGCACACCCCCTACTGGGGATGTGCCCACAACCAAGGTACATGCCCTTGACTGGAATCAAACCTGGGACCTTTCAGTCCGCAGGCTGACGCTCTATCCACTGAGCCAAACCGGTTTTGGCTACCATTAACTTTTTAAACAAACTTTTTAAACTTTATTGAGATTTATATGTATACAATAAGTTGTACCTGTTCAAAGTATAGTTTGATGACTTTGGGGAGATGTGTTATACCCTGTAGCTACTACCACAAGAAAGATACAGAACATTTCTGTCACACCCAAAAGGAATTTTGAAATCAACTTCTTTCCCTTCCTTCTTAAGCCATCTTTTTTACCCTATGTAATTAGGTCTTAGGGAACAAGCCCTTTACCAGGCCCCTTTGATTTCCTCCCCAGTGTTGACCCAAATGATCAGAAAAAGACGGCTTGTTATGACATTGATGTGGAAGTGGATGACACCTTGAAGACCCAGATGAATTCTTTTCTACTGTCGACTGCCAGCCAGCAGGAGATTGCTACTCTAGACAACAAGGTAGGTGCTTCTACCTGGGTAGTTTGGGTGCTGCCAGCCCTCTATCACAGCTTCTAGGCTGCCTTTGATTCTTGGTATTCAAAAATGTATTGACACCCAGTATGTGTGAGGCACTGTGGTTGGTGTTGGTTAGAGCCAGACAAACATGAGTTCTGCTTCTGGCTATACCTTTTAATAGCTTTGAGCCTCAGTTTCTGATATGTGAAATAAAGACTATTTACAAGCTTGCTGTAAGGATTAAATGAGACAACTCAAGTAGTGGCATGACATTGTGCCTGGCACATAAAAACAAATGATAATTGCTGCTACTGTTATTATTATTATCTTTAACTTTATTAGACATAGTTCTACAAGTAAAGCCAAGAGGGGAGAACAGGGAGGCTTTCCCAGAAGAGTTGATACCTCAACAAAATCTTGCACAACAGAGTGAAATTAACAGTGGGGAGAAAAGAGAGTGGTGCTTAGGGTGTAGGAGGCAGAGGACATTCCAGAAAGGGAGCAGAGTGTACAGGTCCAAAGATGAGCCTAGCATTGTCAAGAAGTATGTCATTTGTATGCTAGCTCCAGCTCCAGGGGCCTGTGATGGGGCGTTTGGGAAAGGAAACTGGATAGGAAAGTAGAGCATAATCACTAAGAAACTTTGGTGCAGGAAACGCCTGTTAATACTGAAGACAGGAGGGGCTGATGCTGTTTGCATTTCGAGGGATCACTGTCGGGATGGGTGAAAGCAGATTTTAAGAGGCAGATTTGGAGGCAGGAAGCCCAGTTAGGAGGCTGGTGCAGTCATTCACGTGAGATATATGGAGGGTCTAAACTTAGGGTACGGACAGTTCGGAGGGAAGTAAGTAGATAGACTTGAGATGTGTCAAGTCTATCTACTTACTTGAGATGTGGAGTTGAAGGGATTTGGACTCTTTAGATGGGGATGGTGGGGAGGAGGAGGCATTAGGATGACTCCCAGGGTTCTAGTTTGGGTGAGTAGTAGTATTTCCTCAGATTGGCAAAAGGAGGAGAAGCGAGTGTTGGAGGAAAGGTAGTGAATTTAGTTTTACAGAGTTGTTTTTTTTAATATATTTTATTGTGGGTTTGTTTTGTGTGTTTTTTTGTGTGTGTGTGTTTTTTTTTTTTTTTTTTTTTTTTTTTTTTTTTTTTTTTTTTTACAGAGAGGAAGGAAGAGGGAGAGTTAGAAATATTGATGAGAGAGAAACATCGATCAGCTGCCTCCTGCACACACCCCTCTGGGGATGTGCCCACAACCAAGGTACATGCCCTTGACCAGAATCGAACCTGGGACCCTGGAGTTCAAAGGCCAATGCTCTATCCACTGAGCCAAACCGGTTAGGACAGTTTTACTGAGTTTAAGGTGCAATCGAAGTCATTGGATTGGTTGGAGTTTAGGAAATGGACTCTAGTTTGCAGACTGGGACTCATTATCCTGTCAGTGGTAATGAAAGACATCTGAGTAGATGAAATTGCCAGGAAGAGTATGGAGAATGAGAAGAGAAGGCAGAGAAAAAAAATCCATGGACCCTAACTTTTGAGACAGGCCTCTGTATTATTTTTCTACCCAAGAGTGTTTTTAGACCTGTCTGTGCTGTGGGTTAAGTACTCACCATGTAGCTTCCCCCAGAATGGGCACCAGAGACTAAAAGGAAAACTTCTCTTACGTCTGGTAAATAGAGCCACAGTGCAAGTTACCTCCTGAAAGAAAGGTGAGGGCTGGAGCAGGGCAGCTCTGGGCAGCGGTGTCCTTTCTGGGCAGCTCGGTACGAGGTTGGGAGTAGCACGAGGAGGTGTCCACACTGTCTTCCATTTAACTTTGCATTTCCCCATTTTGAAAATGTTATGAGCTTCCTTCTTCCTTTCAGATCCATGAGACAATAGAAACTATCAATCAGCTGAAGACTCAGCGGGAGTTCATGCTGAGCTTTGCCAGAGACCCTCAGGGTTTCATTAATGACTGGCTTCAGTCTCAGTGCCGGGACCTCAAGGTAAAAATACTTAGGAAAGTGGCAAAGGGTCTCAGTTCAGTGAGGCATATGTTTGTTTTTAGGACTCTGTATAATATTTTTTATTTCAGACATTGTATTCTTTATTTCTTGTTGATCCCTTTTCATATCCTCATAGGTCTCATTTATTTTATCGGCCTTTTCTAGGAAACTCTTGAAAAACCTTATAAGTGTGGTTTTGAACTCTATATCCAGTCGCTTTTTGTCCTCCATTTCTTTCGTTTGTGATCTATTTGGTTTAGGCATTTTCGCAGGCAGCTTTCCTGATGGGGCGGGGTTTCAGGGTGGAGCCTACAGCCTTGGCTTCCGTCAGCCCCGCCCTATGCGACTCCTGAGACTCAGGGTCCTTCAGTACTTGTTGCGAGCGCCTCTGAGAGAAAGGTGCCCTCGATTTTCGCCTGCTGCCAAACTGTCTATGCTCTCCCCCAATGAGTCCGGTATTGGGGTTCAGTTCAGTTGGTAGTGGGATTGGAGGTGGCGTTCAGAGCAGTCTGGAGCCCCTGTCTCCTTCCTGTCAGGGCAATCCCGCGGCACAGCCGGCCGGCCCTTCTCTGCGCGCAGTGTGCGCGCCTCCGGGACCTCCTTTCGCCGCTTCCCCGGAGTCCCGCCTTACAGCCCGGCTCCCTATGGATGAGCCTGGGTCCCCGGGGTTTGGCCTAGAATTGGGGTTCAGAGCAGTTGGTGCTGGGCCCAGCACAGTCAGAGCTTTTCTCTCCTTCCCGCTTGGGACCGCCAGCCAGGCACTCGGCCTCCCTCTCCGGCTCTGTTCTCTCCGCGCGCGCGCCGCGTGTCTCCGTACCTTGGGCTTTTACAGCTCCTCCGCGCTTCCTTCTAGTTTTCTCCTTGCTTCTTGTTGTAGAATTTCCAGTCAGTCAACTTTCCTGTAGTTCTGGGTAATGTCCATTTTATATTTTAGTTGTATTTTATTGAAATTGTTGTGTGCGGCTGCGGCTAGTTGCCTACCCAAGCAGCCATCTTGGATTCTCCCAGTGAGGCATATGTTTGTATGATTTCTGTGACATCTGGTAGAGACGACGAGCCAGAGAGTTAGTGAGGGACCAGATTATCTTTAGCACATTCTACGGTCTGTCTTACAACTAAGTAGGGAAATGGAGGTAGAATCATCAAGTGTGTATCTTACATGTATTTGTTGTCACTGTGCACCATATAACAGGGGATACAGGTGGGAAAAGATCTCTGCTTCAAAGCAGCATGCATTCGGTTTGGGGAAAGTAGGCTGTGATTTGAAAAGTAATAAGCCATATCAGACATTATTGGATCTCACCAATATCAGTAAGATAATAAAAAAGGAGAAGGGAGATTGATAAGACTCAAATAGCTGGCCCAGACTTCATGAAGAATTTGTTATTTCCTAGTGAGGGGTGCACCAGAGGCTGAGGCAAGAAGGCAGGAACAAGCGCAGAATGTGTGAAATGTTCCCTTAGCCCTCGCCATCCTGTGGTGACTGACTCTTAGAGGCTGAGAAGGGACCGAGAGTTCCGGAAAGGATCCCTGAAGCAGGCAGTGACTTGATGATTGCAGGGTGACTGTGGGCGTTTCGTTAGTTAGTTTGCTAGGACTGCTGTAGTCAACTGCCACAAATTGGGTGTAAACAATAGAAATTTGTTGTTTCACAGTTCTGAAATCAAGATGGTGTCCTCAGGGGTTGGCTCCTTCAAGAGCTGTTTAAGAGGGTCTGTTCCAGGCCCCTGTCCTAACTGGTAGCTTCAGACATTTCTTGTTGTGCAGATGGTGTTCTCCAATTGTCTTCACTTCTTCCTTCTATGCATCTCTGTCTCTGTGCCCAAATTTCTCCTTCTTATAAGGATACCAGTTTTATTGGGTTAGGCCTACCGTATGAGCTCACCTTAACTTGATATCTGCAGAGATCCTATTTCTAAATAAAATCAAATTCACAGGTACTGGTGGGTTAGGATTCTGACATCTTCTGTACGGGCATAAAGAAAGGAAACAAATCTATTCTCTCTCTCCTCTCTGCCTTCTCCCTCAGACCATGACGGATGTGGTGGGCAACCCAGAGGAAGAGCGCCGAGCTGAGTTCTACTTCCAGCCGTGGGCCCAGGAGGCCGTGTGCCGATACTTCTACTCCAAGGTAGGTGGCTGGGCTGCACGGGAAAGCGACAGAAGGCAGGGTCTGCTCCCCGGCGGGGTCAGTGGCATGAGTTGCCTATTCCTGGTTTGTCTCATCTTCCACTCCTTCCACTGTTTTCTCCTTAGGTGCAGCAGAGACGGCAAGAATTAGAGCAAGCCCTGGGAATCCGAAATACATAGGGCCTCTCCCACAGCCCTGATTTGGCTGCGCCGATTCTTTATTTGGGCCCCGTTCTGCCTGCCTCATCGCACCTGCCTTGGTCTTGCTTGGGACCTCCCAGGGGATGCTGTTGGTTGAAGGACAACACCAGAATGAAGAGGGCCTCACATTTCTGTCTTACAAGATACCTGTGACCCTCTTCTCCCACCCACCCCTCCCCACCCCCAGCTTCCCTTTGCCCCACAAAGTCCCTGGGTGCCTCTACCCTCCCCTGGTCCGCATAGGACCTCTAGATAGTATTAGAGAGAGAACCTGTAGTGGTATCAGTGCATTGAACGGATTAGGCCCAAGGCCAGATGGTCTTCAAGGGGACCAGCTACACTGATCCTGCCCTTCAGAGACCGAGGAGTTGGGAGCCTCATTCCCTTCTCCAAGACTCAGGCCTGGGGGCACTCTATAAGCTAGTTGATCTTGGCTCTCCTGATAACAGAACCCAATGTCCTTCCTTCCCTCCACAGGTTTGGAGCAAACTCCCCCTTCACTTGTTGCCCTCTAGTACTAAAGGAACCCTGGCTCTCAAGCTCCACTGAGGCCCCGGTCAGTCTGCAGTCTCCGGATTGGCCTGCTGTCTCAGTGCTTCTCTTACGCCCTCGTAGGGGGTCTACATCAGTATTGGAGTTTGTTCTTTAAGGATTGCTCCCTCCCAGCATACTCCTCGTAGCTGCTCTTTAGGACTCCCTCCTAAGCGTCCTAACGCAGGGTATTTGGGTGGGGGAATCTTGCCTTTCCCTGTCAGAGCCCCAGGAATCTAACCCGGCCGCTGTCACCAGTGGAGGCTATTCCTTCCTGCCGTTGCGTGGAGGTGTGCTTTCATTTACTCCATTCTGCCTTCCCCATCCCTTCCTGGAGAAACAGGCCTCAAGTCACACGGGTAAAAGCCCTGGGCTACCCTGTCTTCCTGCCCCTTGTCTGCCCAGTGACGCTGCTGGTGACTTCTGGGCACTGAGGAGTGAACGCGCCCAGGGCTGCAGAAGACCTCTGAGTTGGGTTTGTGACTCCTTCCTCCCTGCCTCACAGGATGGGATTCCCCAGCCCCTGCCCTCAAAGCTTCAGGCCCCTCAGGTAGCAGCAGGACCTTGTGATCTTGGCCCCTTGGGACTGAGATGGTTTTGCATCTTTCCATGAGAGCCTCAGATTCTTCCAGGTGTATCGCCCCGAGTTAGCATATCCCAGGCTCGCAGACTCAACACAGCAGGGTGGGAGACAGCTGGGCACAACCCACAGAACTGACAAAGCCTCTGCTTCCCACCTCTCCTCAGGCTCCTGCGAGCACCTCCCCGCTGGCATCCCTGCCTGTTCCACGTTGGGGACAGAATTTTCTTCCTGCCTCCTTCCTTCTGTCATCCCACCCCTCCCCTGAAAGCTCCCCAGTGACACTGGACAACCTCTGTTCTTGGGGCTGGAACCGTGAGAAGAAAGCTCGGCACTCCTACACAGTGTCCCTGTAAAAGATAACTTTTTATTAACTGAATTATGTTTTTTTCATGGACCAAAATTTTTTTTGTACTGTCCCCTTATCGATGTCACCCAGTTTTAATAAAAGAATCTTCTGAAAGATGGGTCCCCTCACCTCCTAAGGGAGAGCTCTTCCCTGAGCTTTTCTCTCCAGTGCTTTTACGGTGTTTGTGCATTTTGTCTGACAGCTATTTGGGAGCACCTGCTAGGTGCTGGGGATGTGGTACAATAGAAAAAGGTTTGTGGACCTCAGGTCCTCACCTGAGAACTCACTCTGTCAGACCTAGGCTGGCGAGGTCACTGGGTTTCATCGCTGTCTCCAGCTCCGGTGGGAAAGTACTAACAAGAAAGTACTGACATCTCCCTTGTCCTTTTGAGTTCCAAGGGCTTGAGTGTGCTCCTTCATGTGCACTGTCCGTCGGCGCCTGTGATCCCTTAGGCTTAATGAGCCTGAGCGTCCTCCAAGGGAGTTCCACTTACCAGGGCTCCTGTCTGGATTGGGGCCAGGGCCTGCACAGCTAAAACCATTTTGTTCTCTGCCTACCTACTGTTTACAGTCCCACTTGCACAGCCCTGAATAAGATTTCAGTTCCTAAGACAGCATGGAAAGGCTTGCTGTGTTGTCATCCTCACACTAGAGTCAACCAGCCCCTCACTGGCAGAACGTGGAAGATTTTGCTCAGGATTGATACTCCCATTAGCAGTTTCCAGCATAATGTACCTGCTTCCCAGCTGGTGGCTCATTACTTTCCTCCTCTGTGCCATTGTCTTGCTTGGTTCTACCCAAGAAGGGGGTTTAGAATATAGCATGCGTGCAAGCACATTCCAAAGTGGGATGGGAACACTGAAGCATTCCCTGTCTTCAGTCAAACCCGCCAAGGAGAAAACCACCTCCTAATCTGGAACTTGGGGGTTTATCAGATTTCAGTAGGGAAAGCAGAAAGGAGTGTGGGTGGTAACTTGGAGTGGAAAAAAATTATGTCAAGGACATTGAAATAGCATCTGTTTTTACCCAGGCTAATTACATGTGTAATGAGTAACTGATGAACCTTTACTAATTTCAAGCAAATCTATCAATAGTTCGCTCTTGGGAAGAGCCTAGTGATACAGATAACTTCCTATGACAAGCCATTCTGGATCTCTGCACACTCTTTATTCCTATATAAATGAAGAAATTCTTTGTCTCCACACTAAAAATTACTACAGGAGCATAATGAGATGGAAGAATTTAGGGGAAAACAATGGGGTTATTTTATGTATAAATATCCATTCTTTGGGGTTCCCATCATGTGTTAAGGACAGAAGCATTCTTTCTCTTCCATCACCCATAATCAGTTCTCCCAGCTGGCAGCCTGGCACTGGAGCCTTGTCTCAGAGCCAGTGCATACTGGAGTGATTTGTGCCAGGCTGGCTCTGTAGAGGTACAATTTTGTTCCTAAGGGAAACAACTGATTTTGTGTTTATTCTCTCCTGTGGGGACTCTGGCCGTGGAAAGAGAATATGGGGGGCTTTTTCTGGGCAGCCATTAGAACATTATTATTTTTATTATTTTTTAAAATATATTTTATTGATTTTTCACAGAGAAGAGAGAGGGATAGAGCATTAGAAACATCGATGAGAGAGAATCATAGCTCAGTTGGCTCCTGCACACTCCCTACTGTGCCTGCAACCAATGTACATGCCCTTGACCGAAACTGAACCTGGGACCTCTCAGTCCGCAGGCCAACGCTCCATCCACTGAGCCAAACCGGTTTCGGCCATTGTTCTTTTTTTAAAGAAAATGTTTTTATTGATTTTTGGAGAGGAGGGGGTAGGGAGATAGAAACATGGGTGAGAGAGAAAAACTGACCTGCATGCCCTTTTTGGGGATCGAGCCTACAACCTGGCACGTGCCCTGACCGGGAACTGAACTGTGACCTGGTGCATGAGTTGATGCTCAGTTGAGACACAGTGGGCGGGCTGGAAACCATCGCTTTTGACCTCATGCCCACTTACCCTTACCCAGTGGTTGCACAGATTCCCCTCTAGCCCAGTGTTTATCACTGTTGCCGGCCAACAGTGGCCCCAGGGATTGGAAACACCCACTTAGGAGTCTGCCAGCTCAGGAGGTCAGCATGTGAGCACACAATGGACTCTGCCCTCTAGGTCAAGGTGCACAGGCAGCTGGAGTGTTAGGGCCCTTCACCTCTCTTCAGATCAGCCTAGAAACCAGAGCTCCCTTCGGAGTCAAACAGATGGTTGTGGGCGATAGAGAGCCCTAAACTGCTGAAAGCTGCTTCCATTCCCCTCCCCACCCCACTTAATCACAGCATCGGAGACCAACACGCTCTCACAAAGGTCACCGCTACTCCGATCCAGCCTCCTTTCCCCTTTTCTGGCTTCTGCAAACTAGCCACCGACCTGAGGCGGCCCGAGTGTGGTAGTTTAAAACCCCAAGAAAGAACTGAGGGTGCTGAGAGAGAGAGCACGCTGGCACCTTCTCTCTCCTGTCTTCAAGCCCAGAGTCGCAAAAGGAAACCTGTGGGCATCAGAGCCTCTCACTTTGACCTTCCCCATCCTCCCTTCCTGGAAGACGTTCAGGTGGGGAGACAGGTGAGGAGGCCCCTGGTGAGTGCCTGAGATGAGGGCTGTGGGTAACCGAGATGACCTTGTCCGTCAGGGCTCCTGGGGTCTCATTCTTGGGCTGGGTTGTCACCAAAGCACGCCTTTACCTTTGTTGTGGTCTCAGCTTTAAAAGTGGGCCCACCCCGACTCACAGCCCTGCAGCCAGTGTGGGGCCAGGGACGTGGTCCCTTCCCTGCTAGAGGACAAAACTGCAGAGCACTTTTTGGAGTCCTGGCAGGAGGATATACTAGACATATACCCCGGAAAAGAAAACATTCCTGTACCTGCTACCTGGGCTGCATGTAGCACACTGTAGTGCTGCGAGACCGGAGGGAGTGACGGGCTAGTCACTTGCTCCTTATCTGGGCTTTTTCTTGGCAGACTTCAAAACGAGACGGTCGCAGGGGGGTACGGGGGGTTGAGCCGGGGCCAAAGGAAGACTGCCAACACCATCAGCTGGCAAACCTGAGGAACAGTGGAGCGTGGTTTGTGCCCCATTCCAGTTCCCCACCTGTCTCTACCCCTTTCTCCCGTTTCCCTGGCTCGGCCAGGCTGTCTCCCTAGGCGCCTGCCTCCCCTGGAGGGCGGGGCTTGGCTGCACCCACGTGTGGCAGAGTTATATGCTCCCAGCGGAGAGAAGAGCTGGGAGTGTGCACCAGCCGGCTCGGGCAGAAAAGCGGCACCATGGCTGTCAAGAAAGTCTGCATTTTAGGCTCCGGCAACTGGTAAGTGGCTCTGCCGAGAGGTATGGGGAGGAAGGGGGATCCCCCAAGAACACAGAGGCCCAGGTGGGCAGGAGGCAGGCAGTGGGTAGAAAAAACCCTGACTCCTCTTCCCTCCCTGCTGCTATCTTCTGTGCCCCCCTCCCCCTGCCCCGGAGGACAGATGGTGTCCAGACCTCTCCTGGCCCCTGCCTGGCCCTGGCCCCGCACCTGCTCGGCACGGAAGAGCCTCCAGTGCTCTCTGCTTAAAAGCTGCTTGGGTTTGGGGGTGTGGGTGACAAGGAAGGTAAATAATCTGGTGGGCTGTCCCCTCCCCTGCCAACCTCCTCCATCACACCCCCACTTTCTGTGCTCCCTCTCCTACCAGGGGTTCAGCCATCGCCAAGATTGTGGGTGGCAATGCAGCCAAGCTGGCACATTTTGACCCACGGGTGACCATGTGGGTGTTTGAGGAAGACGTCGGGGGCAGAAAGCTGACAGAGATCATCAACACACAGCATGAAAATGTCAAATACCTGCCAGGGCACAAGCTTCCCTCCAACGTGGTGAGCTCCAACTCCCTACAAGGAAGGGAGAGGGGAGGTGTGCTTGCCTCCTGCTGAAGGGGGCCATTTCCGGTGCTACCTGGACTTGGGAAGTGTCTCAGGAAGGCTGTTCCAGGCACCGGGCACTCCTAGGCACAGCCCCCAAACTGCTTTCCTGGGCACTTTCTGGAACAGGAGAACCCCCACCCCCGCCACCATTTCTGGACTCCCAGGTCTTCAAAAGAAGACCAGGAAGTTGGTTTCTGTGGCAACCAGACAGGCTCTCTGGCTCCCAGGCCTGGGGTTCAGGTAGTGCCTGCCTCAGGCTCTAATCCAGTTACTTATTCACTGGGTTATTAGCAGACTTGGACGATGCTCCTTGGACTTAAGGTCTTTGGTCAAATCCACGTGGCTCACTCCCCAGAGAAGACAGAAGAATTGGCGCTTTCCCTCCCCGTTCGGGACCCTGAGGAGCGGGGTGATGAAATCACTTGGCCTCTTCCTCCTGCCAAGCTCAGGCCTCCTTTGGCCTCTAACTGTCCCGCAGCCAAAGGCTAGGAGGGTGCTGGGAGGAGGTTTCCCAGAGTCAAGAGCCCCGGAAAACTGGAGCAGAGAGGGATGGTGGTGATGGGAGAAGGAATACAGTGACGTATTCCTCCAAGTTTAGCCCTTCCAGATTCAACCCCAAACTGGTCGTCTTTTCCCCCACAAGCCTCACTCTTTGGCTTTTAGAGCTTCTGAACTGAATGGGGTTTCATGGGGGTCAGAAGAAGTCTATCAGCCCATGAACACCGGTCACCCCACAGGTGGCTGTCCCAGATGTGGTCCAGGCTGCCGCGGATGCTGACATCCTGATCTTTGTGGTGCCCCATCAGTTCATCGGCAAGCTCTGTGATCAGCTCACGGGCCATCTGAAGGCAGGCGCCATCGGGATCTCTCTCATTAAGGTGCCAGGGACACCATGTGAATGGGGGTGCAGCTAACTTGTGGGGCTCGGGGTGGGTAAAATGTGGAGGAGAGAATATGGCAAAAGTAGGCTAAGAGTTTCCTGGGAAGCGGAAAGGAGTGGCTTGGGAAACAGCGAGATGCTGGGGCCACGGGGAGGGAGGTTGGTTGAGGAGTAGACAAGAGACCGGTTTGGAGGCAGGTGACCTGGGAGCTTAGGAGGTGTCCAAAGGATCCCCGGGGTGTGAGCAGCAGGCTGGGCTGAGGAATGTGAGAGAGAGGTTGGTTTGGAGCAGTGACTGGGATGGAAGTTGGTCTGGGGAACTTGGAAGTGAGTTGTATGTGGACATACACTGCCTTGGAGAGAGAGTAGGTGGAGGAGAGTTTTCGGATGGATTTTCATATGCCATCCACGCTCCTTACATCTAGCTTTGGGATGGCAGCAGGACATTTGGGGGGTCGGGGGACACTGATGAACAGCGGATTTGGAAAGGGTAGGATTTCTAGGTGGGAAGCCCTCGGTGGGCATAAGGAGCGCCTGGCCTGAGCCCATCCTGTGCCCAGGGCATAGACGAGGGCCCCAACGGGCTGAAGCTCATCTCTGAAGTGATTGGGGAGCGACTTGGCATCCCTGTGAATGTGCTGATGGGGGCCAACATTGCCAACGAGGTGGCTGATGAGAAGTTTTGTGAGACAACCATTGGTGAGAGCCCCACTACAGCCCACATACATAAAGCAGCTCCATACTCTCCCTCCCCCAAACCCACTTAGCCATCTTCTCCCCATAAGGCAGACAAAGGAAGAAGACCCAAGCATCAGAGGTGAGGGAAGGCTGGGACACCCTGAGGGAAAGGGTTTCGGGTCCTGCTTAGGGCAGGTGTGCAAAGAAGAGCCAAGAGTCCGCTGTTAACGCCTTGCCCCTCTCCATTTCAGGCTGCAAGGACCATGCCCAGGGACTGCTTCTGAAAGAGCTCATGCAGACGCCCAATTTCCGCATCACGGTGGTGCAAGAGGTGGACACAGTAGAGATATGTGGGGCCTTGAAGGTGAGAAGGACGTAGAAGCAGCTAGGGGGTGGGGAGAAGATCCTGGGGTGGGGAGAAGAGAGCCTGGCTTAGCTATTCCTGGTTACTGGTACTCCAGGCTCTCCCTCAGAGGCAGTTGCTTCCATTCCCCACCAAATCCTATACACGTAGGAAGAACTGCAGAAGCAAAGCCAAAATCATTTAGGCGGGCTGATTATTCACCATCGGACACAGGACCCCCCTCCTCCTTTCTCCCTGTAGCTTCTTGTGGGACATCCCTCTCCCTGGCTCCAGGGGCGGTCCAAGGAGAAGAGGAGATGCTCTGAGGGAGCACTCAGGCTCATGGGAGATGCCCAGAACACCCAGACAGACTGATGGCTAGAACTCTGGACCCTAGACAGAGCTGTGGATATCAGCGATAGGCATGGGCGGGGGAGCCAGCCAGATGGAAGACTGGTTTTCAGTAAATTCCTCAAGGATGGAGGATGGAGCAGAGTTGGGGAGCCAGGCAGCATAAGCCCAGGCTAGGGGAGAGCACAAGTGGGAAAACCACGAGGTAGAAATAGTCACAGAGCCACCCACTACGCTTCACTCCTTCAGTGGGCATATCATAGCTGATGGAAGCAGCATGAGGCAGGTGGCGAGAGCTCCGAGTGGGCCCTGAAGAAGGGAATCCTTTCTCATCTGTGACTTCCATTTTCCAAAGAATGTAGTGGCCGTGGGGGCTGGCTTCTGCGATGGGCTGGGCTTTGGCGACAACACCAAGGCAGCGGTGATCCGACTGGGCCTCATGGAGATGATCGCCTTCGCCAAGCTCTTCTGCAAGGGCCCTGTGTCCTCCGCCACCTTCCTGGAGAGCTGTGGCATCGCTGACCTCATCACCACCTGCTACGGAGGGCGGAACCGCAGGGTGTCCGAGGCCTTTGCCCGCACAGGAAAGGTGGGCGCCGGGGAGAATGGAGGACAAAGGGTGGGCTTAGAGGTGTCGAGGCAGAGGAACCTGGCTTGAGGTGTCTCCTGAGCACAAACATTAAGTTTGTAAACGTTGCTAGCCTTTCTTTCCTTGACCTTCCTACTCTCATCAAGCCCCGGACTCAACCTCACGCTAATCCTCCTCTCTCTCTCATCTCCATCCACCTGTCCTGTGTTTTCAGACTATTGAGCAGCTGGAGACAGAGATGCTGAATGGGCAGAAGCTACAGGGGCCCCAGACAGCCCGGGAGCTACACAGCATCCTCCAACAAAAGCGCTTGGTACAAAAGTAAGTGTCTGCCACAGCCCCACTGGGGACCAAGCCCACTGGTGCAGGGAATCACAGCCGGAAGTGCTCTCCCCATTCTTAAAGTTCTTGAACCCTCCTCAATCTGTAGTAAAGTGGGCAGAGAGGGAAATGTTATCTTACGTTAACACACACTGAGACCAGAGCTTGGAAAGAGTCTGGATGCCCACTGTCCCCCAACTAGGAGTTCACGGTCTTTGAACTCCTTCCAGTCTAGTGGTCTTTATACCACACTGCTTCACCCTCTCACGGCCTCCCTCCATTCTTTCCTCATTCTCTGCTGTGGGGGTTGGAACTCTGGGCTGCAGGAATAAGCAGGACTAGGAATAAATTGTCCTATTTTTCTGTCTATCATCCTGAGTCTAAGCTGCTCACCTAAAGCCAACCCTCTGTCCCTGACCTCTGTCCTGGGGGCTGGGTGTGAGGACAGTCCCCACGTCAAAGTGCTGCTTTATGTGAAGCACACAGACAAGAGCGGGTGATGGCTGATCAGGGCAGAGCTCTCTTGGCGGAGAAAGAATCCTGGGATAAGAGAGAATGAAACGGGCTCAAGAGATTGGTTCATGGCTGGTCAGAGTAAAGCCTCCTGGTAAAGCAAACAGCCTGGGCAAGAGGATGAGGAGGAGGAAGCTGGCATTTATGAAGCTCTTCACAGATTCAGAATCCCTTCAGCGCTGTGCCACACTGGCCCCCTTTTACAGGTGATGATACCGAGGCTCAGAGAGGTTAAGAGGTTTGTCCACTTGGATCAAAACCATTTCAGGGAATCGTGTTGGCCAGTTCAATGATAGGGAGTGAGGCAATTAACAACCTGACCCTAAAACCCAGAGCTGGGAAGTTAAAATTCTCAGCAGCTGGGAATTGAGAACCAGAGGCTCCCTGAACTCAAAGGTGGGAGGGCAGGAGACTGGAGGGTTCGAAGGGGATGTGGAGTGGGGGTTAGAGGATGTACAAGAAGGCTAAGCTGGGTCTCTCCTCTCCATTCCAGGTTCCCTCTGTTCACGGCTGTGTACAAAATATGCTACGAGAACCAGCCAGTGGGTGAATTCATCCGCTGCCTCCAGAATCATCCAGAACATATGTGAGCAGGGCCGTGGCCCAGGCCAGGCAGTTTCTTTACCCCATGGAGACAGGCAGAAGTTTGTGTACCTGGCCACCGAGATATCTGGGACCCCCCACAGAGCAGCCCCTTCTCAGCTTTTCACCGACAGGAAGTTGTAGGGCCCAGTGACCTGTCTGGAGACCCTGAACCACCAAGCAGCCTGCAGCCTCTTGCCATATCTCAGCAGCAATGGAGAGAGAGGCCTTGATCCCCTCCAGATGTGGCGCCCGCTTTCTCCCTGTCCTCGGGGAAGGCCCAGTGCTGCCGCCTCTGGGTGTGCATGGCGGAGGGAGAAGGAAGTGAGGCAATGGGTGCCCACTGGTGCTTCACACAGAACAGGAATTCTGTCCCCAAGCCCAGGTCAGTAGCTAAAGAACTATCTCAGCCACAAGAGGGATGCGGCAAGGGCCGTCAGGGAGAGATCTGGGCTTTTGAGCTGACATAGGGACTCCTTTGCTCTGTCTGACCTCTGCCAGGCCCTGCACAGCATCAATGGATCTCAGTGTTTGTTAACAAAATACAAAGATCTCAACCCCCTTCTAGCTTCTCCTAGCAACATCTGCGTCCTCAGAAACCTGTGTTCATTCCCTTTCCCCTCCCCCAGGCTGCCCTGGCACCAGAGTTGCTACCCTGGGGCTTGTCATTCTCCCCATGGACTTCCTGGTTCCTAGTTTTTTTTGCCAGCTCCTCCCCACAGTGCGTGACCTTTCCAAGTCTTCCCTCCCCCTCCCCCGTGGACAGAGCTACACCTTTTCACTGCAGGCTCGGATCACGCTGCTCCCTGTGACCTTTGTATTTGCCCCGCCTCCCTTCTCAGGAGCTCCAGTGACTGGTTTCAGCTGGGATCCTCCTGCTCCCTCCCCAGGACATCCTTGGCTCCACCTCTTTTCCTTCTCCCAAAACCTCAACCTATTTCTTAGCGGCCTGCAGAGCGGCTAACCAGCTGCTCTAGAGGGCAGGTGGCCAGAGAGTGGCCCAAAAGCTGATCAGGGGTAGGGAAGGGTGACCATGTCCCATGCTGGTGGGTCACGACATTCCAAGGCCAGCCCTCTGTCATCTGATATATACGCCTTCTCACAAGAGCTAGAAAACTGGAGGAGGGAAAGAATGAAAAGCACCCTACCCCTAAAGCAGTGATTTTCAACCTTTTTCATCTCATGGCACACATAAACTAATGACTAAAATTTTGTGGCACACGACCAATCTGAAAAAAAAAAAAAAAGGTATAGTTTTGAATCATTCACACTGGACAGCTATTGTTGTGTTGGCTGTTGTCATTCTTTTATTTGAGAACTTAAGGGAAAAGAGGTCAGTGGCCCTGACTAAATAGTCAGGTATCGCATGTTTTAAAAAGTCCTTGCAGCACAGCAGTGTGCCCGCAGTGGCACACCGGCTGTCCGAGGGTAAGGGAAGAACAGGAGGGGAGAAGGGGAGGAGTGTGCTGTGCACTGGCCTTGCTCCAGGATGGGGAGGGAATGTCCCTGGTCAGCAGCCTAGGCTCTGGCTATAAATAGCCTGAGGGCCTAAGATGCTCCTCGAATTCAGCAAAGGGTCTCAGCTTCCTGTATGGCAGCATCAGGCATATAACTAGCTCTGGCCAGCACCATGTTAACCCTCTCTTATTCCCAGCCTCACCAGGGAGGCAGGCTCCTCTCAGTACCTAGCTGCTGAGAATTCACTTTCCAGTGAAAAAAAGCCACCCCAGATCTGGCTGGCCCAGTGAGGGGCGCTGGCTGAATACAGGTCAGAGTGAGGGCAGGCAGGCAGTTCCCTTCCCTCAGCACGGCTGTGACCTTGTTTAGGTAGTCAAACACTTTTGCCTACCCTTGTTCCCTCCACAGTTAACTGAATCTAAGGCCTTCAAATGAGGCTATTTGTGTACCCAATAAAGTATGTGTGTATTTTCCAGAAACGAGTTGGGGAAGGGTGCTTCCGTGCATTGCGGCAGTTTGTATGCTGTGTGTTTTCATTTCTACCCCAAGGAAAAGGGGGGAAAAAGAAAGCCCTCCTTGCCCAGCTGGCTGGCTCAGTGGTGGAGCATCCTCCTATGAACCAGGAGGTCACAGTTCCATTCCTGGAAGGGCACATGCCCGGGTTGCGGGCTCAGTGGGGGGCGTGCAGGAGGCGACCAGTAATGATGAGCCTCACTCATTATTGATGTTTCTATTTCTTTCTTCCTCAACTTTCCTCTTTGAAATCAATAAAAAGTATATTTTAAAAAAAGAAAAAGAAGAAAGCCCTCCTTGATGTTCCCAGCTGCTCCCTGCCCCTAGCAGTGCCCACGCAGTTCTCCTCCCCCACGGGGCACCCTCTCCTCTCCTTCCCGGAGCTGCTTTGGGACTTTCTCACGCCGCCTGCGGGCAGAGAGGCCACACACAGGGCAGAAGCAGCCCTCGTGCCCACTCCGTGGCGATGGTCAGGCCTGCGGCCTCCGTGGCGGTGCAGGCCTCACGGTGCGGGTCGTTTCCTACCTGAGCGTGGCCACCGGGCAGAGGGCAGCGCCAGGCTGGAGGAGGCGCGCGGCTCAACTCCGGAGGGCTGGCCGGGGGGAACCTACCCCGCTGCTGGCGACTTCCCTGCGCCGTGGGCCGGGGACTGGCGATTGACCGAGTCCGCGGCAAAGACCGCCTCTTCTTTCGTGACTGGGTACTTAAAAGTTCCAGTTCTAGAGTTTGAGTCACCGGAGACCCTCTCTCAACGGAGAATGACTACAACCCCCAGAATCCAACGGGCCTCCTGGACCCCGAGGCTCGTCTGAGGATGCGTAGTAAGGGTGGCTGGGCCGGAAGCCGGAAGTTCCAGGACGGCAAGGAGGCGGGGCTGCGGGCGGCGCGCGCTCCCGCCTCGGTGTCCGGCACGCGGTGCGCTCTCTCTGAGTTGTCGTATCCCAGAAGGTAATTGGGGTGGGTAGGCGGGAGGGGGAAAGGTGGCTTCCCTGACCAATAGCACCTCAGTGTCTAGGGTTGTTCCTGGACCGCCGCCCTCGTGTCAGGTGCCGCGCGCACTGGTGGCGGGACGCTGCCCGTGCAGCCTCGGTGGACGGGAGCGAGCTGCAACCTCCAGGTACGCCGTCTGCGGGGGCGAGCGGAGGCGCGCCAGTTTGGGCCGCATCCTCCCGTGCCCTAGTCCTCAGGCTTCCGTGCCCTTGAAGTCACCGGTGTATCCTGCACCGCGGACGAGGCCGCGATTTGCACTGCGTCCAGCTCAACAAGCTCCTTGCAGCTGTAGGTTCCTGTCAAACCTTGACTCCAGCGGGGCGTCTTGGCCCTCCACGTTCTGACTCTAGTAGCTCTGACCTTGGAGGGGGTCGGGGTTCGTGGGCCTGCTGGGGCCCTGGTTAAATTTTTACCCTAGGTTTACCTGTGACCTAGTCATCTATTCCCATATGACCAGTCTTCAAGGCACATAACTTTGCCGTAGTGGTTCCCAATTCTCATTCTGGCCCAGTACACCTGAAAAATGCAGCACACTTCCGTCAGTGGCGGTGACTTGGTACAGCAGAGACTTTCAACCAGGAAGAGGGATATAGTAAAACGAAAAAGCCAAGACCGGTTTGGCTCAGTGGATAGAGCGTTGGCTTGGGGACTGAAGGGTCCCGGGTTCGATTCCGGTCAAGGGCATGTACCTTGGTTACGGGCATATCCCCAGTAGGGGGTGTGCAAGAGGCATATCCCCAGTAGGGGGTGTGCAAGAGGCAGCTGGTTGATGTTTCTCTCTCATCGACGACGTTTCTAGCTCTCTCCCTTCCTCTCTGTACAAAATCAATAAAAAAATATATATATTAAACGAAAAAGCCCCCCTCTTGAAGCAGGATTTCCCTAATTATTTTGCTTCTTCAAATTTGTGTTTCCTTGGCTTATCTCTCTGGTCTTATCCTCTGCTTTGGTGTCACTCGTCACCGCCCAAGAGCTGTCCAGATTTGCATGTTCATCTGCCTAATAGCCACCATCACCTGAATATTGTGTTGAGCATCTTAATTTTAAGATGTCCAAATCCCAACTCAAGATCTTGACTGACGGTGCGATTACCACCTTGGTTCTTATTTCTTATTTCTAGTAAGTGTCCCAATGGACAAAGCTTCCTAACTTGGAGATATTATCAGCTTTGCCCTAATCTATTCAGTTAATAAGTCTCTTTGAACTTCTGCATTTGTCTTCTTTTCTACACCCTGTGAAGAGTTTTTTAAAATTTGAAAATAGGAACAATCTTAGGTTGGATTAGACAAGAGAAGTGAGATTCTAGATACCAAAATCAAGTCTATTAAGTCTTCTGTCACTCTAGCCAGGTTGTACCATTTTGTTTCTTGGCTAGTGAATGCTTCCAGCCTTCTTCCTTCAGCTCCTCAAAGGAGTGGTTAGCATCTGGCCAGGGTTATGGGGAATGTGAGGGGAAAGAAGCAGGGGGGAGGTTGAAGGTCTGCAAGTCTCTTAATCTGCTCTTTGTGTGAGTTTTCTTCAGTCTCACAGCTTGGGGTCCTTTCAAAGCTCAGATAACCTCATCTTGAGACTGTGCCATTTGGTTTTCTTCCTCTGACCTTATTTAAAGTCACTTGGAATTATAATTCAAGGAAGCTATGCCTCAGCTCAGCTTGGAGTCCACCTTCAAGGGCTGGCTCTAAGGAAATGTTCAGACCGTATAACTCACTCAGAGAAGCACTTATCTCACCCCACTCTCGACTCCCTAAACCAGCTAATCCTGCGCTTTTTCTTCTCCCACATATTCTCACTAATCTCAGCTAATCTTTTTATTTCAATTCCCTCAACAAAGAGGAGTCTAAGAACACATTCATAGTCCCAAACTGAGGAATGTTTTGTGCAGGATGAGAGATTGCCATGCTAGATTTTCTCTTGTTCTCTAGCTCAGAATATCCAGGGAATGGTTAAATTAGAAGTAATTTATCTCATGCAAATGTGAGTTAATTTGCTCTGGACTCCATTTCTTTTTAGCCGTTGGGATAGGTGCTTTGTGTTGTGTTTGGAACTTAAGAGTTAATGCTGTGGAAGGCTGGCACTATTTCAGGAATATTATGGCTTAAACAGATACTTGAGGGCTAACCTGGGAACCTAACCACTGTGAATAAGATTGTTTTTATGGGGAAAATAAATTGGATATTGCCTAGAAAGTTCCCATTTGATCTCCTACAGAGAATAATTTACTGCTAATGTTTAATCCCTGGCTACCTCCATTAATTGCCTGTTAGCCAGAAAAACCGATGCATGCTTAATGTACCAGTTAACATTTCTGGGTGGTCCATAACAGTCACTTCTTTCCAAAAAATGTCATCCGGATTCACCTGGTTCCAGCTGTATGTCTGTGTCTCGTGTAGATTTTATTTTGAATCTTAGAATTCCCAAACGTTGTCTTCCACTATAAGACTCTGCATCTCTGTAGAGGAGACAGACTAAGCAGGATGCAGAAGTTATGGAATGGCTTTCAATAGGGAAGTGGGCTGGCACATGAGACCTATCCTGGTGTCTAAATTCAGTCTTTCTTTGTAGGGGACGACATGCCAACTGCCAAGCAACTAGCTGACATTGGCTACAAGACTTTCTCCGCCTCCATGATGCTCCTTACTGTGTATGGGGGCTACCTCTGCAGTGTTCGAGCCTACCACTTTTTCCAGCGGCGCATGTCCCGGCGCCAGGCTGCAGAAGAACAGAAGACCTCAGGAGACCTATAGAACTGGGGCTCTTCTCCTTGACCAGAGAGGCCTGAGGCATGCTGTGGAAAGAGCTCACCAACAATCATCCAAATCAAGAGAACCAGGGCCTTAATGGTTTTCAAGTCCTGCTGGGGATCAGTGCCCATTGTGTTCTCTGGAACTGCCATATAAGGAGGCTATCAAATCGTAACAGGAATTGGGGCAGGGGAAGGCACATGTACAGACATTAAATATTTTGTCATGTCTGTCTGTGTCTTGGTGTTTTTGTTTATTTAAATAGGCTACGACCACAGAGGTGGGCTCTTAACTACCTGTTTTCTAGTCATAGACTGGATTTCCACTATCTTGAGCTCTTAATACCCATGAAGTGGGTATTATACAGTTTTAGGAGTAGTAATATCAACTTTCATGACCTCATAAAAATGACTGTCCTAGCAGCTGTATAAATCCCCTGACAATTTCACCAAAGACCAGAGCTCTTTGGTCAGCGACCATTCCTGCACCAGTTACTGTGCAGCATTTAAGGAAGGCAGAGGCCTTGTTTAATAGTCCTCTCAAAATTGCACCAAGTGGAAGAGACTCAATTCCCAAAAGGAAGGGTTGTTGGGCAGTCTATAGTAATTACAGTTCACCTCCATAAGCTCATTGGGTGTAGTGTTAGCATAAGGGTCAATTTCTCGCTGTTCCACTGTATGGGAAATCAAACCGGCAGGTCTTATTACAGTGCTGTGAAGAGGATTTGAAAGAAAAATGTATTCAAGGTAAAACCCAACTATGAAGAGAGGTATTACCACCACCATTCAATTTTGAGATTTACTAGTTCATGTGCTTGGTGATCACCACAAATATCAACCTCCTTCCTTTTTCATTCTTTTTGTGCATACTCCTCTGACCTTTGTCCCTTACTCCTAAACCTTTCACCTGAAAGCCCTCTTCCACGATTAAAAAAAACAGCTTTAGTCTCGGCCAGTGGTCTCAGTGGTTAGAGCATCAGCCTGTGCACTGAAGGGTCTTGGATTTGATTCCTAGTCAAGGTCATGTACTTGGATTGCAAGCCCTAACCCAGTTGGGGCCCATGCAGGAGGCAACCAGTTGATGTGTCTCTCACATCTCTCTTTTTAAAAAAATATATATTTTGTTGATTTTTTACAGAGATGAAGAGAGAGGGATAGAGAGTTAGAAACATTGATGAGAGAGAATCATCGATCAGCTGCCTCTTGTACACCCCCTACTGGGGATGTGCCAGCAACCAAAGTACATGCCCTTGACTGGAATCGAACCTGGGACCTTTCAGTCCGCAGGCCAACGCTCTATCCACTGAGCCAAACCAGTCTTGGCATCACATCTCTCTTTCTAAAAATCCATGGAAAGTCCTTGGGTGAGCATTAACAACAAAAACCCAGCTTTAGCCCTGACCAGGTAGCTTAGTTGGTTAGAGTATTGTCCCATACTTCCTGGTTGTGGGTTTGATCTCAGGGCATATACACAAAACAACCAATGAATGCAATGCATAAATATGTGGAACAACAAATCAATGCTACTTTCTCCCTCTCTAAAATCAATAAAAAACCAACTTGGCTTTCTTACATTTTCACCCCTTTTGCTCCCATCCTCTCTTGGTGTATTAACCAAAGACTCTGCTGCCTCTTCTGCTTTCTCACCTGTATAGGCAGCGTCACCATTTTCTCAGCTGCCCCCTGTGCCACTTTTAAAACAGTACAAAATCAGTCTTTTTTGAAGCGATTTCTTATATTCTCATTCCATTATATTCTAGAACTTGGGAGACTTCAAATGGTTTGACTCCTTTAATTTTATTCCAATCTGTCAGTCCCTTATGGGCCTAAACTTCCCTATCCAGCCTGTGCCCATAGCTGGTCCCCTAAACAACTTCCCTGCCGTCTCTGCCTCATCCTTAGCTTTCTTAACTCTACTCCTTGCTCCTTTAGTTATCTCTTCTTAGTATATAAACTTACTTAGGGTCCTCCCCTGCTAACAAAAGAAACTGTGAAGATTATTTCAAGAGAAGTCTCACATGGTAGCACTTCTGAGACTTAAAAGTTCCTTCCACCTCCACTACTTCATTGAAATTCCATCAACATCCCCTCCGTTGTGCCACATCCACTGATGATTTCAGTCCTCTATTTCCTGAGGACTGAAGCTCTACTTTGGCTGCAGGTAGGGACCACTATCTTGTTCCCTTCTACCACTTTGATTTTTTCTTTTGACTTCCTCTGCCCACTTTATTTTTATTTTTTAAAAAATATATTTTATTGATTTTTTATAGAGAGGAAGGGAGAGAGATAGAGAGCTAGAAACGTTGATGAGAGAGAAACATCAACCATCTGCCTCTTGCACACCCTCTACCGGGGACCCTTCAGTCCGCAGACCAACGCTCTACCACTGAGCCAAACCAGCTTTGGCTTCTCTGCCCACTTTAAACACTAATGTGCTACAAAATTTTGTCCTCGGCCCATTGCTCTTAAGCTATATTTTCTCTAGGTAATTAATGGTTCTAACATTACAGAATGTAGTTAAGTGCTCAGTGCTGGTATCTTGGCTCCACCATTTTAGCTATCTTGTAATAGGCCAGTTATAAACTCTTAACTCCCCAGTTTACCTTTGTCAAATGGGGATAAAAAAATAATTCCCAATCTAAAAGATTAGTTTGAATATTAAATAATTCATATTAAGTATTTAACATTCTGTCTGGCACATGATTAACCCTTTGCACTCCGCTGTCCCCTCTCAGGGGACATCGGAATTCTAGCATATCACTCGGATGTCCCCTCTCAGGGGACATTGCAGTTTATTAGTGATTACGGGGAATTGAGTTAATTCAACGCACGTTTCCGCCATTAGCGTCGAGTAGCTGGTAACCAATGTCCAGAATGGTTTGGAGTGCAAAGGGTTAACATAGTGTCAGCCATTAATGCCTGCTGCTGACCTCCAAGTCTGTGTCTTACAGGTTGACTTAAGTTTCAGGTATATCCAATTGCTTGATGTATCCACTTGAATTTCCAATAGTTCTAACATGACAGGTCCACAACTGACAGGTCCGTCTCATCTCCAGGACTTACTTGTGGTTTCTTCCTATTTTAGTTAATTACGCTATTATTCAAGTCAGAAATAAGTGAGATTAGACTATTCCTTGCACTCTAATCCAAACCAGGTACTGTTATTAATTTTTACTATTTAGACATCCATTTAATCAGTTCTACTCTTATAATTTCCTGCTTATCCATTTTTTCTTTTTTAAGAGAGGAAAGGAGAAACATCAATTTGTTTTTCCACTTATGCATTCCTTGGTTGATTCTCATATATACCCTAACCGGGGATTGAACCACGACCTTGGCATGTTGGGACGATGCCCATACTTTTGCAGAAGGTTTTTAGTGGTCTTGGTTCTAGTCTTGACCTCATCAGATTTATTTGCCACATTTCCGTCAGAGACATCTATTTGGAACAAATTTAATTATGGCATTCCCCTGCGTTAGATTGCCTCTGAAGCATAACCAGAGACAATAGATTAAAGAATCCCTGACCTATAGGGTCAAGTCTAGACTCCTTAGTATGGCTTATGAGGTCCTTAAGAGCTGACCCACCTCATGTTCCCACCTCATCCTTTGTTCTAGTAATATTAAACTGCCTACTGGTTGTACAGATTCTTGTTTTCATGCCTGTTCATGCTTTCTTTCTGAATAGAACATCATCTCTACCCACCTTTTTATCCTCTCTTTCCAAAAAGGTTTCTGTGACTCTTCCCCTTCCCATCGCTGGGCCTAGTGTCTATAAAAGATAACATTTTTCATATAAAAATTATCTTTTTAAAATTGATTTTAGAGAGAAAAAAATCCACACTGATTTGTTGTTCCACTTATTTATGCATTCAGTAGTTGATTCTTACATATGTCCTGCCTGGGGATAAAACCCACAACCTTGGTGTATTAGGATGATGCTCTAATTAATTGAGCTACCTGCCCAGGGCTAAAAAAATAAAAATAAAAAAAATAAAAAGTTTAAAAGCACAAGTAGCTAAGATAATTTTGAAAAGGAACAAAGAAGATGGATTAGGCCTAACAGATATGAAGACACAGGAGAAAGCTAATAGTAATCTAAATGTTGGGGTATAATTAATTGAGCTACCTGTCCAGGGCTAAAAAAATAAAAAATAAAATTAAAAAGTTTAAAAGCACAAGTAGCTAATTTTGAAAAGGAACAAAGAAGATGGATTAGGCCTATCAGATATGAAGACACAGTAGAAAGCTAATAGTAATCTAAATGTTGGGGTATAAGTGCAGGAGTAGACAAAGAGACCAGTGGCATAAAATAAAAACAGATCAATGTATACATTAGAAATGGCATATGATAGAGGATACATAACAAATCCATGGTGAAAATTATTACAGAATGTAGTTATTCATAGTCTATGTTATGGATGAAAACGTATTGGTGAAAATATTTTTAAAAATGTATAAAAAATGGATTGAAAGGACACACCAAACTTACAATCGTTGTTAAATTGGGGGTAGGGTGAGGTAGAGTTAGGTTAGAGGCTAAAGGAGTCTTAAAACTGTTTCCTCTGCTCACAACACTTCTGATACCCAATGTATGTGTTTTTCCCGCACCAAACAATTTCTCCATCTCTGGATGCCAACTGAGTATCCTATAACTCAATTCTGCCACTAACTACCCCGGGTTAGTGCAGACCCCACAAGTTAAGGGTTCAGTCCCACTAGATTGTCCTCCACTTCAGATGCCTCCCACCAGTGGGTCCCCAGGTTACCCACACTTCTGCTTGACATGGCTACAAATTGGTGCCTATGACCACCTCCTTAAGTTTTATAATTTGCAATAATGGCTCACAGAACTGAACTCAGGTAAACACTTCATCCACTAGCACTGGTTTGTTAGAAAAGACACCTGCACTCAGGAAGTCGAGTGGAAGAGATGCATTGGGCAAGGCATTGGACACATCGCCCATCAGCACCTCAAATTATCCAATCCATAAGCTCTCTGAACCCTGTCTGTTTAGTGTTTTTATGGAGATTCCATCACATAAGCCTGGTTAAATAAATTGCAATTAGCTCAATCCCTGAAAATCCCAGCCCTCAAATCCTGCCTTGGTCTGGTTCCTCTGGCAACCATCTTCAATTCTGAAATTATCTAGGGGCCCACCAAGAGTCATCTTATTGGCATACACAAAAACACCACACACACACACACACACACACACACACACAATCATCACTCTAGAGATTCCAAGGTCTCAGAAGTTCTTCGCCAAAAACCTAGGATGAAGACCAAATACATACCTGCAGACTTTGAGTAAAGCAAGTTATTTTCTGTAATGTGAATGGGCATCACCCAATCAGTTGAAGACCTTGAGAGCAAAGACAGGGTTCCCAAGAAAGGAATTATGCATCAAAACTAACACAGAAACCCTGCCTGAAGTTCCAATCTGTAGATCTTGAATGCAACACAATTCTTCCCTGAATTTCCAGCCTGCCATCTTCTTTTTAAATTTCAGACTTGCCAGTCCCTACAATTGTAAGAAGCAAGCCTTTAAAATAAATCAGTCTCATTCTTTTTTAAAAAAAAATGTTTTTATTGGTTTTGAGAGAGAAAGGGAGAGGAAGAAAGAGGAACATCAATGATGAGAGAAAATCATCAATTGGTTGCTTCCCACGTCCTCCCACTGGAGATGGAGCCCGCAACCGTGGCATGTACCCTAACTGGGAATCGAACCGGGGACTTCCTGGTTCACGGTCGATGCCCAATCACTGAGTCACACCAGCTGGGTGAAATCAATCATTCTTGCTCTCTCCAGGGGTAGGGAATGTCCAGCCCAAGGGATATATAAGGAAGGTCCTCGAAATCATTTGGTCTGGTCCTGCCAAGGCATTAGGGGTGCATTCATTAAACTATTGGCCAAATATAGCAGCCTAATTTTAAGTTGATAATTTTGTGTGGCCTGCAAATGATGTTATACATATCCAAATGGCCTTTGGCAGAAAATTGGTTCCCCACACCTGCGTGAGTCTAACCTATTGGTTCTGTATTTTTTTCTTTTTGAGAACTCTCATACAGCAGATAATGCCAGTGTGTATCTGTCATCTTGTTTCCTGGCCTAGGTTCCAGTCATCCCCTACCTCCAATTGTCTAACAGTTATTTTCACTTAGAGCACCTATAGTCATTTCAAATATAGCTTGTGAAAACCTAAACTCAAGCAGTTGTGTAGTATTTATTGAGCATGAACTAGTTGTATTTAGTAAGAACAGACATATTTGCTGTCAAATTAAAATGAATATAATTAAGTTCTTCGGTTATTACAGTAAATATCAATGAAATGAATTCTCTCAATAAAAGACAAAGACTTGAACAGAATGGCTAAAAAATAAAAATCATGTAGTTTCTAATAAACAGCAAATAAATCACCCCAGACAGCAAAGCAGTGATGCTGCCAAAAAGTTTAGTATTGTTTCCTAGAAGGCTTTCACGGAGCACTCATTTGAGTGAAAGCAGATTCCAAATTTTTTTAAAAAAATATATTTTATTGAATTTTTACAGAGAGGAAGAGAGAGGGATAGTGAGTTAGAAACATCGATGAGAGAGAAGCATCGATCAGCTGCCTCTTGTACACCCCCCACTGGGGATGTGCCCGCAACCAAGGTACATGCCCTTGACCGGAATCGAATCCAGGACCCTTCGGTCCACAGGCCAACGCTCTATCCACTGAGCCAAACCGGTTTTGGCCCAAATTTGTTTTTTGGTAGGTCTGCGGCTGTGGTTAAAATCTCTGCCCTAGCAGAGACCTTATTGAACTAGAGGAAAAATAAATGTATGCAGATGACTGAGATGAAGGTGGTACAGATAATCTTAATATGTATCCTTACTACATATTGGCCTATGTCAACTCATAGCCCCTCCTTTCTTAGAAAAAAATATTATGTATTGTTTTTCAGAGAGGAAGAGAGATAGAAACATCAACGAGGAGAATCATTGATTGGCTGCTTCCTGCACACCCATTACTGGGGATCAAGCCTGCAACCCAGGCATGTGCCCTGACAGGGAGTTGAACTGTGATCTCCTTTTCATAGGTCAATGCTCAACCATTGAGCCACACCAGCCAGGCTAGCACAGCCACCTCCCTACCTTCTTTTATAAAACCATTTTTTTGTACCTCTGTAAGGTCAAGCCCTAAGTTCTATTATAGCCCTATGACTGCTTTTACAGGACTAATTTTACTGCTTTTAGTCTTCAGAAGCCCCCAAGACCTGTCATCTAAAATTTAATCTTCAGCCCTAGCCAGTTTTGCTCAGTGGATAGAGAGTCAGCCTGTGGACTGAAGGGTCCTGGGTTTGATTCCGGTCATGGGCACATGCCCGGGTTGTGGGCTTGATTACAATGGGGGCGTGCAGAAGGCAGCAAATGGATGATTCTCATCACTAATGTTTCTTTCCCTCTCCTGTCCTTTCTGAAATCAATAAAAGTATATGAAAAAAACAATAAGAAAAATAAAATTTAATCTTCAGAATGCTTGTCTAGGTTCTTCACAATCTGCCACAAACCACCTTCTTATTGTCATCTCATCACTCTGATACAGCTCCAACAGATTATAGTTCCCTGAAACTGCCATGTACTTGTTTTTACATTAAAAAAATTAAAATTATTCCAAACTTCAGTGGATGAGAATCGGCCTGCGGACTGAAAGGTCCCAGGTTTGATTCCGGTCAAGGACATTTACATGGTTGTGGGCACATCCCCAGTGGGGGGTGTGCAGGAGGCAGCTGATAGATGTTTCACTCTCATTGATGTTTCTAGCTTTCTATCCTTCTCCCTTCCTCTCTGTAAAAAATAAATAAAATATATAAAAATAAAATAAAAAATAAAATTATTCCAAACTTATTTAAGAGCACCAAAAATAAACCCATCTTACATCCTCCCTCCACAAAGATAAACACTATCCACCTTTCAGTAGCTGTACATTTCTGTACTATTTCTATGGAAGTATCCTTAATATTATTTGGGGGTTAAAAAGGTAATATTAATTGCATCAACTGAGACATATTCTTTTGCAACTTGACTTTTTTCACCCAACACTGTTTTTTTACATTTACCCATTGTATTATACTGGTTAATTTTGTCTTCACTGGGCCACGAGTGCCCAGATAGTAGTAAAACAGTATTTCTGGTGCCATCTCTGAGGGTGTTTCTGGTTAAGAATAACATTTGTATCTGAAGAATGAACAAAGCAGATTGCCTTCCCCAATGTGGTTGGGCCTATTCAATCCATTGAAAACCTGAATAGGACAAAAATTAGAGAAAGAGAGAATTCTTTCTCTCCACTTGACTGTCTTCGAGCTGGGACACTGGTCTTGCCCTGCCTTCACACTTTGTTTGGAACTAAACTAGTATGCCCAGCCTTCCTGGGTCTCTAGATCCTGGGGTTTCTCAGCCTCCATATCCATGTGAGCCAGTTCCTTACACTAAAAATTTTAAAATAGGTATTTAAAAAAATGTTTTTGACTGATAAATATAAGAACATATTATTTTTTTAAAAATATTTTTATTTCAGAGAAGCAGGGAGAGGGAGAGAAACATATATAAGAGAACCAACAATTGGCTGCCTCCTGCACTGGGGATCTAGACTGCAACCCAGGAATGTGTCCCTGACTGGAACTGAACCTGGGACCCTTTAGTCCGCAGGTCAATACTCTATTCAATGAACCAAACCAGCTGGGGCTATATTTTAAATATATCTGTATGTACATATGTATCCTATTGGTTCAGACTAATACATTCATATTGACAGAAAAACTTAGTTCTTCATTTTAATTGTTGTACAGTTGGTTCCTGAATATGGGGATTAGGGGTGCCGAAGCCCCCATTTGAAAATCCACGTATAACTTTAGACTCCCCCAAAATTTACCCACAGTCGTCCACAGGGTACTGGTTCTGGGACACGCCCCCTTCCAGATACCAAAATCTGTGAATGCTCAAGTCTCATGTAAAATGATGTAGCACAGTGCATGCAGTCAATCCTCTGCATATGAGGACTGAAAATATTTTTGACCTGTGGTTGATTGAATCCATGGATGCGAAACCTAGGGATATGAAGGGTCAATTACATATTTATTGAAAAAATATGCATATAAGTTCAAACCTGTGTTGCTCAAGAGTCAATTGTAATTCCAATTGTATGAATAAATAAATTTATTCTATTTATCTAGTGAAAGATCAATGGGCCATTACCCCCCCCCCCCCAAATAGCAACACAATGTGTATCCTTTTATGATACATTTTCTTGGGCCCATGGGCTACTTTCTCCAAAATAGGAATTATTTAGCTTACTAGTTATCGTTGCTTTTCCAAAGTGGGTATGTCAATTTCACTCTCACCAGCAATACTTCTGCACACTGTTGGTGCACCAAGCCACACCAGCCAGGGCTGAGGTGATCTTTTTTATTGGGAGTGGGGGTGACGGTATAAGAATCCCATGTTGTCTGTACCATCATGTACATGTCTCTCCAGAGAGCAGCCCCATGGAAACTGATCTGAGACCAATTTTTATGCAAGTTCTTACCTGGGACTGGGTGTGGGTTGAGATGTTTCCCAGACCACATAGGAAATGTGTCTTTAGATTCTCAAATTCACATGTGGGCCCAGAATTGGAGAAAATTCTTTCATCTCCTGAACCAAAGCCCAAGTATTTGAACTTCTTTGCTTTCTCTTTTTGCCAACTGGGTGAATTTTTTAGTTTTCTCCCTTTCACTAAGTCTGTTGCTTTTTCAAGGTCCCAGCCTCAGCTGGAGGTCTCAGTTCCAGCTTTATGCATGGGGCTAGACTCTTCTTTTGTGGTCAACATTGAAACCCAAGTCCTTAAGTTATATGCCCATTATCCCTCCAATAATTGCAACTGTTTGCCTTTTGCTCTAGCTTTCAATTCCTCTCTTTGTGGCTTTTGTGACATTTTCTTGGAACCTCAGATATGCATTAAAAAATCGATGTTTCTCTTTCTCTGAAAATAAATAAAAAATGTTATATATAAAAAAACCTTATCTGCCACTCAGCCTATTTTAGTATGCATTAAGCCAGAATTATCATTTACTCTCACATCTTTTCTAAACATAATACCTTTCCATTCCTATTTTCCAAGCAAAACTCTAATCATTTTCAATGGCCCAGTGCCACTTTCAAGTTTTCTCCCACCTTGCCAAGAATAATTTAGGATAGTTCTTATCACATTGCTCTTTTTCCCTTACCGGGTTATGAGCTCCTTGAGGGCAGAAAGCAGATCTTGTTCATCTTTGTGTCCCTAGCTTTGGCCACAGTGCCTGTAATAAAGTAGGCCCTTAATAAATGTTTTATTGAACTGAAAATATCCCCCTGCATAGATAATGGATTTAAAGTCTAAAGAACTTAAAACAAAATTAAGTATGAATAACCTGGTTTAAAACCAGCAAACTATCACCTACTAAACTCATATAATTATTTTTAGGATTGTGATAATGTGAGAGTTCATAATACATAATGAGCAATCTAAGTTTTTTTTTAAAATTAAATTTGTGCCTGGCCAGGTGACTTAGTTGAGTATAGTCCTATACACCAAAAAGGTTGCAGGTTTGATTCCTGGTCAGGGCACATGCCTGGATCCTCAGTTGGTGCATAGGGGAGAGGTGGTGGATCAATGTTTCTCTTGCACATTGATGCTTCTCTCTCTCTAAAATTAAAAAAAAAATCACTGGTTGAGGATTTAAAAAAAAATAAAATTGTCAGGGAACATTGGTTAATAACATTTTGTTTCAAGTACATAATTCTATATCATTTGTACATTGCACTGTGTGCTCACTACCCTGTTTTATTTAATTTTTATTTTTTAAAATATGTTTTTTAATTGATTTCAGAGAGGAAGGGAGAAGGAGAACGATAGATACATCAACGATGAAACAGAATCATGGATCAGCTGCCTCCTGCATGCCCCACACTGGGAATCAAGCCCACAACCCAGGCATGTGCTTTTGACTGTAATTGAACCTGGGGGCCTTCAGTCCATAGGCCAATGCTCTATCCACTGAGCAAAACTGGCCAGGGCTGTTTGTGTTTTTTTAAGTAACTCCTGTTACTCAGTTTCCTCATTGGGGTAGATTCAATTTTTCAAAGATGAATGCAACTGTCTCTCCCTTCCACACACTCTTCTGCAATGACTGTGCCACTCCATCAAGAGGTAGAGTCTATCTCACAATCCTCTGAATCTAGGTGGTCCCAGTGACTATTTTAATACAGTGGAAGTGATATGCAGCAGTTATGGACAACGCTCTTAAATGGCTTAGTAACTTCTGCTTCCTGCCTCTTGGAACACAGTCACTTGTGCAAAGCCCAACACACGGAGTGGGTATGTGAAGGTACCTTAGTTGATGGCCCAGACTGAATTCCTAGGGATCGGCCAACACTAACTTCTACCCAGGTTAGTAGTAAATCATCTTAAACATCCAGCCCAGTTGTCTTCAAATGACTATTCCCAGCTGCCATCAGACTGGGGTCACATGAGATATCACCAGCTCAGCTCAGTCAACCAACCAAACCATGAGAAATAATAAACTGTTCTTTTAAGCCATTGTATTTTAGGGTGGTTAACTACATAGTAATAACCATACTATTCACTGATTGTATGAGGATAATCCTTCCTTTCAAAACTGTTCTTTTTAAAAAAATATATATTTTATTGATTTTGTACAGAGAGGAAGGGAGAGAGATAGAGAGTTAGAAACATCGATGAGAGAGAGTCATCGATCAGCTGCCTCTTGCACACCCCCTACTGGGGATATGCCTGCAACCAAGGTACATGCCCTTCACCGGAATCAAACCCAGGACCCTTCAGTTCCCAAGCCGACGCTCTATCCATTAAGCCAAACCGGTTTCGGCTCAAAACTGTTCTTTCGTTCACTTTTTGATGTATGTAAGATCATTTTCTAAGTAGTAAAACTACACAGACATGTTATTTTTTAAATAATGAAGTTAAAAACCTTTTATATTAAACAGAGGAGAGGTTAATACCTTGCTTCTCTCACCAATATTCCTAGTTCTCTGGTAGGGATGATGTGAGTCTGCATCTAACCAGCTCTTCACCAGTTTCCTTCCTCTCAGGCATAAAACTTCCTAGTCTATCTATAAAACTAGCCTCATGACTGTCTTGCTGCCATAACACTATTATCATCTAGTATTCACACCCACTAACACCCTTTCTCTCACCCACTTTATGCATAGTTCCTTCTCAGAACAAGAACCTGTTCTTATAATTGACCCTAATCTCTATTTACTTATCCAAGACAAACTCTAATCAGTCTATGCCTCTGGCTAAATGTTTCTTCAACATCTATTCTTCCTCATTATGAAGTTTTGGGAAGTGGTCAAATATAGTGGTTAAGAATAGAGACACTGTGACCATAGTTGGTTTGGCTCAGTGGATAGAGCACTGGCCTACAGACTAAAGGTCCCAGTTTTCTATTCTGGTCAAGTGCACATGCCCAGGTTGTGGGCTCATCCCCAGTGTGGGGCATGCAGGAGCAGCCAATCAATGATTCTTTCTCATCACTGCTGTTTCTATCTCTTTCTTCTCTCTGAAATCAATAAAAATATATTTAAAAAAGAAAAGAATGGAGACACAGTGTTTGACTTTTTACTAGCTGGCCTGACCTTTGGCAAGTTAATCTCTTTTTGCTTCATTTTTATCATAAGTGCTTTAAACAGTGCCTGGCATATAATAAAAAGCTATGTCTTAGCTATGGACTTGGTTGCATCTTTACAAAATAATTGTTTAAATTTCAGAAGGTCATGTGCAGGTACCTTAGTAGACAGCCCTGACTGAATTCCTAGAGATTGGCAACACTTACTTCTAGCCAGACTAGTAAATAATCTTCTCTTTTCTCCCCTGGGAAACAAAATACATATCTTTTCTGACTTTCAAAAGCATTTCATTCATATTTTACAATTACTAGTCTATTTAACAATAAGGTAAGTTGAGGAACTACAATAGTTGTAAGACCTCAGTGTTTTAGTCTTTTTAAAATACATATATTTTAGTTGATTTCAGAGAGGAAAGGAGATGGAGAGAGATACAGAAACATTAATGATGAGAGAGAATCATTGATCAGCTGCCTTCAGCATGCCCCACACTAGGGATCGAACCCGCAACCTGGGCATGTGCCCTAACTGGGAATCGAACTATGACCTACTGGTTCTTAGGTTGACACTCAACCACTGAGCCAAGCTGGCTGAGCTAATCTTTTACTCTTACTGACTAGATATGACTAAATTTGTAAGATTTTTTTTTTTAGAACTTAATTTTCTCCTACACCACAGTAAGTCTTTTTAAAATCCAGCCACTCAGTAAGGTAATTTTAGTAGGGTCAATATCTCTATATTGTCAGTAAACATCAATTAAGTATCTGATTCATAGAACAATAACCTATTTCATTCAATCTGCATTCAAATTCCCTGACAATGAAATACTACATATGTCTTAATGTACATTAGAGCACCTGGAAATATATACACTGAGTGGCCAGATTATTATGATTTCTGATCACATAATAATCTGGCCACTCAGTGTATATCCTATATAATGAAAGGTTAATATGAAAATTGTCCCCTCGACCAGGAGTTCAACCAGCAGGCAGGCCGGCCAACCGCCCATGTCCCTTCCCCCTGGCCAGGATGGCAGGACCCCTTCCATGCACGAATTCATGCATCGGGCCTCTAATACACACACACACACACACACACACACACACACACACACACACACACTGAGTGGCCAGATTATTATGCATTCAGAGATCATAATAATCTGGCCACTCAGATATATATTTTAATTTTTAAAAAACATATATTTTATTGATTTTGTACAGAGAGGAAGGGAGAGAGAGAGTCAGAAACATCGATGAGAGAGAGTCATCGATCAGCTGCCTCTTGCACACCCCCTACTGGGGATATGCCCGCAATCAAGGTACATGCCCTTGACCGGAATCGAACCTGGGACCTTTCAGTCCCCAAGCCGACGCTCTATCCATTGAGCCAAACCAGTTTCGGCAGTATATATATATTTTAAAAATATTTTTATTGATTTCAGAGAGGCAGTGAGAGGGAAGAGCCAGAAACATCAACGATGAGCCCTGGCTGGTTTTGCTCAGTGGATAGAGTTGACCTGTAGACTGAAGGGTCCTGGGTTCGCTTTCAATCAAGGGAACATGCCGGGGTTGTGGGCTCGATCCCCAGTGTGGGGTGTGCAGGAGGCAGCGGATCAATATTCTCTCTCATCACTGATGTTTCTCTCTCTCTCTCCCCCTCCCTTCCTCTCTGAAATCAATAAAAATATTAAAAACACACACAACATAAATGATGAGAATCACTGACCAGCTGCTTCCTGCACGCCCTCTACTGGGGATTGGCCCACAACCTGGCATGTGCCCTTGACCAGAATTGAATCTGGGACCCTTCAGTCCTCAAACTGATGCTCTATCCACTGAGCCAAATTAGCTAGGGCTGGAAATATTTTGATATGAATATTCACAAAGCAGAAAACTATCCTAAGACATTAATACTACTATTCTTTAAAAAAAAAATTTTTTTTTATTGATTTTTAGAGAAAGAGAGAAACATCAATGTGAGAGCGGAACATCAACCAGCTGCCTACTGGGGATTGAGACTACAATGTGGGCATGTGCCCTCACCAGGAATCGAACCAGCAACCTTTCTGGTGCATGGGATGACACCCAACCGAGCCATACCAGCCAGTGAATAAATACTACTATTGGTAATTTTGCTAAGACCTCAACTAGAGAAACACCTGGACTAGGAAGACTGTTATTCCATGGGCTAAAAGGGAAAACATCTGCTTAGATTCACTTTTCATAATTTTAAAATTTTTAACTAAAAGTATCTGTATTTTTAACTAAAAGTGTCTTAGCTCTTCAAAGTCTTTGTTGGTTTGGTGATATACATACTTTAATCTGCTCAGTATTTTTTCTTGTGATTACTATACATGTTTATCTTTTCTTAAAACATAAAGTCCTAAAATGTACGCACTCTCTTCCCAGCACGCACAGAAAGAAAAAATTTGGTATCCAATGGCTTCAGAATCAGACCTGAAAAAAAAATCCTTAATTGGCTTATGGATTCAGGGAATTGGGGATAGAGTCACTAAAGAGTTTGAGATAGCAGAAGAGGGTGAAGCACTTTTAATCACAGAAGAGTAAACAATAGTATAAACCGTTAACAGCTCACCCAGTGGCTGTTGTCCTCCTCTAGTTCTCTGCTCACCCTCTCCCACCCCATCCCCTGCGTACCATTGAGTAAAGAGCAGGGTTATCAGCAGCTGTCCCTGTCACTACCAGGTGGTAGGAAGGAGATGTAGCTAGGGGTCACAGCAATCCTGGCCATTCATCCATGGTTATCTGTTTCTACACAACTTCATGTGAAATATTCCAGCTCTGAAGGAAGAACAGTGCAGAAACCTTAACTTGGCTGCTCCATTTAGATGTCCAGAGCCTCAAGAGTCATGGACAAGAAGGGAAGGGATAGTCCAGAACCAGAATAATTCAAGATGCAGCCAAATCTGGGATTGAGGTGGACCAGGTAAGGCCTAGAGGCCCTAGTTCAGAATTGTGCCCCAACCCAGGCAATGAAACTCATGCACATGGGCGTGTATGCACATACACGCACACGCGTGCGCGCGCACGCTCACACTCACAGACACACACACACACACAGCAAATATTATGGAAAGAACCTGGAGGCTATTAAATACAAAATGGCATAGTTTTTAAAAAAGTGAAAATATTTGCTTCTTTGATTCTCCTCAGTGCTGCAGACCTCTAGTCTCAGGAGTGCAGGTTTGGGGAGGCCCAAGAAGAGTAGGTTGCCAGTGGCCCTACAAGTCCATGTGTGCTTAAGTCCCCTTACCAACCATTTTACTCTTCAACCCAGCAGCTGCCTCCCATATGACCATTCACCCAACTGGCACCATTGCTGGAGCTGCTGCCACAGGAGCTCTTTGTGTTGGTGGTCACATCGTCTTCTTCTGAGCTGCTCTCCACATCACTGCGGTCATCCTTCGATACCTAGGTGGGATGGGGCCAAAGGCAGGAAAGGTGAGGACAGAACTTTTCTGGAAACGTAAGACAAAGCCCACAGAGCCCATGTTTTACACTGTTTCCAATTTGGCCTACTTTCTGGTGGCACCTGACTCAAAACATTATCTGGGCCATGGCTACTGTTTTGAATATCCTTTGCCTGCTTCCTGGGTTTCTCTCTTATCATTTCTGTTTTTATTCTCTACGGAATAAGTAGCTAGTTTGGTTGAGGTGTGTGTCTTTCAGGACCAGCCTAAGAGAGCTGAAATCATTCCCTGAGTTCTGATTTAGGTTTGAGGGATACTCCAGACACCCTTTTTCTCCTTCCATCTCAAAAAGTAGAAAAAGGAAAACATAAATAATGCATATGACTGTCATCACTGTGCCTGTCTTCTGGTGGTAATGGTGATTGCAGTTATTCATATTGGTTATCCTGAGTTTTGTTCTGTTTCCAAAACTGATCCATACTAGGACTTTTTCAGCAGTTCTACTTATTCTGGGTGCAATTAGCAATATCCTATGATGCCATTTCTCCAATCTTCTCCCTTTTCCTGAAAGCAAGATCACTTCTCTTGTGCAACTCTGGCATTCCCAAGATCCACATGGTGAAAAGTGGATTGGCAATCACGGGAGAAAGAGTCCCAGTCCCAATCATGGTTCTATTTGTGAATCTTGACTGCTTAACCTCAGCTTTTTTGTTTTATATTTTCAAATGAATAGTTTGGATTAGAGCAGTGTTTTCAAATCTAAATTATCCTGCATATCAAACAAAATATTTCAAATTCTCTACAATGGACCATATAAAAGTAAAAGAGAGAAACCCAATGAAACCTATGACAGACTTCTGACCTCCAGAACTAAAGGATAATAAATATGTGCTGTTTTTTAAATAAGTAAATAAAGGTGAAAAGGAAATAAAAGTACAATTGTTATTTCTATGAAGTGGGGCACTTGCTTTGGTTAGCTCTAAGATTCTATGGTTTATAATAGCTGTTGACTTCTGAACCCAGATAACTAATTGATTCCTGATTTTTAGAAAATGTCTACCAGAGAGCACAGTGTGTCTAGATCTGAGGTAAAGAGAGGCTCAAAAAGGGAGAGGGGAAGTAAAACAAACAGAGCAGACTCCATTCTTGCCTCCATTTAGGAAAATCTGGCAGCAGCTTGAGCTCCAGTCAACAATGGCCCCACCAAGGTCAGGAGAGGGGGCATGCTTTCAGACAACATGGGAACATGGAGGAAAGCAGGAAGGAAGAGAAACACATTCAGAAAGACATGCTTCACTGAATACTGGAAGCACAGATACACTTACATGCAAGAGACGAAATTGTCCAGCTCCCGCCAGGCATAGAAAAAAGGAAGGAGGTGAAAAAAGAGTGGAGAATATAGAATCTGGGTGTAATCCTTCCTGGATAAGTCACCTGGTCAGAAAAGAAAAGCAGGGGAGAAAAGAGATGTCTAGTAGCTATAGCAAGATGCATAGACACACTGAGCAAGTTCTGTAACCAATTGCAGCCATAAGGGACAGACATAAGAGGTCCTATATGCCCAGGTAACATTCCATCCCTTTGTCCTAGAGTCACTGTGTCCTCTAGCAGACCCACCCCCACCTCCACCTTGGGATTCTGTATTACTGAAGGCTGAATCCCCAGCCCTTAGACTGATTAAAGCCTGACTGTGTTAGAACTCGGTTCACTTATGAATTTTATCATTAAATGACACTTCTCTCTGTGCTTGTGGGCCCTGGGCATAAGATGGGTATTTGAAACCCTAAATAGCCTTCTTACTTAAGATCCTTGCCTCATACAACAGTGGGATGAGGCCAGTACTTGTCTCTCACATAAACCATATCTTGAACATCACAGAATGGTCATTTTGAGGTGGTTTGTGAACCAACCCCACTCCCTCGGCAATCACTACCTTTACAGTTTTTATCTTGGAGCTATGCATATGTTTTCCTTGAAAAAAGGCTCCCCAGCTAAAAATAAAAACTATGAAATCTACTGAAGTACGTAGGTAAGGGGTAGGAAATGGTTGAGGTCTTCTCTAAAACCTAATCCTGTTCATTATTTAACAACAGTCATTTCTAAAAGATAGGAAGAAGGAAGATCCTTCCTCTTACATCTAAATCGTCCTAAGAGGATAAACACTCATACTTATAGAAAAGGTGAAAACTATGGATCCCTAGGCTTTTTGCTGGGTCTTCTCGTATGGATGGGGCTCACTTGGTTAGATCAAAAGAGAAGGCCTATTGAGTAATATCCATCTTTCTACTCAGTCCCAAAGAAAGAAGCCATCTTTCATCCTCACCTTTCCTCGGATCAAGGCTTTGAAAGCAATTCTCGCAATTAGGTAGGACCAGATGACATGCAGAACCTGTAGGATCAGGAGAAGGCCATTGAAGAGCCACCAGGAGGGATAGGGTCCAATAATCTCCCAACTCTCAAAGAGGGTTGTGTTCAGAATCCTAGAAGGAGACCAGTGGTCAGATTGTAGAGTCTAAGCCAGGCAGATATGGATGAAGCTGAGTTCCCTGAGAAGCAGAACCTGTGTTTTCTCCCTGTACCTTCTCTCTCAGTTGAAGTTCCATGGACATTCATCCACAATGAGAAAAGAAAGGAAGGCAGCCTATGAAGTTTTCTATCTTTAGGGGTACAGGAAGATAAACATTCAAATGTCTCCCATTTCAAACCGGTTTTTGACTAAGTTGTTCATGGAAAAAAATGTCTTGGTTGTCAAACAAAACTTCGGTTCTCGACCCAACAACCCTTTCACCTGTATGTATATATGTAATCACGTGTCTCTCAGGTGACAAACAGGAGAGAATGCCTGAGTATGAGTCAGTTTACCACTAAACTTCACATTGTTAACATTTCAGGAAATTGTGCTATAAATATTTTCACGTGGTTTTTTTTTTTTTTTTTGGCTTTTGTTGCTGCCATTATTATTAAATATTACAGTAAGTCACATGGGTCCTAAAGGTGATAGTAGCAAAGTGAAAAGGAAAGTTGTGAGAACAATGACAGAGCTTAAAAAAAGAAATAATTGCCAAGTATGATTGAGGTGTTTGCATGTCTAATTTGGCTACCGTGTATGGCATGATGAAATCAATAACTAACTTGTACAATTTTAAAACATAAAGAGGCCCCCAAGAGAGCTGATGTTGCTAAAGATGTGATAATGCTCATGAAACAAAGATCACAGGCAAATGAAGAAGCAGAAAAATTGTTGTTGATTTTGATAAGTGAAAAGCAATTAGTCAGTGATGTAGCACTTCGGAAACAATGATATGTGAAGATGCTGCATACTGACCTCCTAAAAGATAATCCTGGAATGAGTATTGAAAGTGATTTAAAGCTAGTAGGGGGTAGTTCGATAAATTTAAGAAAATAAGTGGCATTTCCCTAACCGGTTTGGCTCAGTGGATAGAGCTTCAGCCTGTGGACTCAAGGGTCCTAGGTACGATTCTAGTCAAGGGCATGTACCTTGATTGCGGGCACATCCTCAGTGGGGTGTGTGCAGGAGGCAGCTGATCGATGTTTCTCTCTCATCGATGTTTCTAACTCTCTATCCTTCTCCCTTCCTCTCTGTAAAAAATCTATTAAAATATATTTAAAACAAAAGAAAAGAAGTGGCATTCATAGTGTAGTCAGGCATAGGGAGGCTGCTAACTCTAACAAAGTAGATGCTGATAATTTCATAACAGAATTTCAAGAATATGTAGAGGCCAAGAGATTTGTTCCCCAGTAAGTGTTCAATTGTGATGAGACAAGCCTCTCTGGAAGAAAATGCCAGAGAGGACTTATATCACACAGGAGAAGTCACTGCCAGAACACAAGCCAATGAAGGACAGGATGACGTTTTTGTGTGGGAATGCAAGTGGGGACTTTAAATTGAAGCCTCTACTGGTCTATCGTTCTGAAAACCGTGAGTTTTCAAGAAAAATAATGTCATGAAAAATAAGTTGAATGCGCCGGGACCGGTTTGGCTCAATGGATAGAGCGTCGGCTTGGGGACTGAAGGGTCCCGGGTTCGATTCCGGTCAGGGGCATGTACCTTGGTTGCGGGCACATCCCCAGTGGGGGGTGTGCAGGAGGCAGCTGATCGATGACTCTCTCTCGTCGATGTTCCTAACTCTCTATCTCTCTCCCTTCCTCTCTGTACAAAATCAATAAAATATATTTAAAAAAAAAAAAAAAATAAGTTGAATGCGATGCGCAGGGCTAATAGCAAAGCATGGGTAACCAGGCAATTTTTTTATTGAGTGGATTCATGAAATGTTTGCCCTAAATGGGAAGAAATACCTCTGGGAAAAACAATTGCCACTCAGGGCACTGCTTGTAGTGGACAGTGTTCCTTCCCTCCCTCCAGGCTTGGAGGCCGAGTTGGTGGAGGAGTACAGCTTCCTCACTATCAGGTTCTTGCCACCTAATACAGCCCCTCTTATCCAGCCCATGGACCAGCAGGTCATTCCTAACTTTTAAGAACTACACAAAGATGCCGAAACCGGTTTGGCTCAGTGGTAGAGCGTAGGTCTGCGGACTGAAAGGTCCCAGGTTCGATTCCGATCAAGAGCATGTATGTAGTTGCGGGCATATCCCCAGTAGGGGTTGTGCAAGAGGCAGCAGGTCGATGTTTCTCTCTCATCGACATTTCTAACTCTCTCTCTCCCTTCCTTTCTGTAAAAAATCAATAAAATAAAAAAAAAAAAAAAAAAAAGAACTACACAAAGGCACTGTATCAGAGATGTTTTGAGGTGATTAAAAAACTAAAACTAATTTATTGTAACTCTTGGGGAGTTCTGGAAGGAACATTTTAATATTCTCACTTGCTTGAGGCTCACAGACAAAGCATAGGGGGAAGTGTCTTTCAGGCCATGCAATCTGCCTGAAATTGTGGCCTGAGTCTGTGGCTGAAAGAGATTTTGAGGGCTTTGAGGATAAGCCTATATCTGTTGTGGAGGATAATGTGTCTCGGGGCAAGTCCATGGCTTGGAGGTGGGTAATGATGTGGAGGACCACAACGCTGAGCTGACCTTCAGAGAGAACAGCAACATACAACAGCTGAAGAGCTCCCTTCAGAGAAGAAGGGAAGGGATATTCCTACTTCACTAACCAAGAAAATGCTTGGAAAATGAGGAGAAATGCAAAATTTTATTGAGAAAAATCACCCTGACAATGATGCAGCAAATTATGCAACAAACTTGTTCAATGACAATGCAGTGTTTCACTTCAGAAAAGTGTTAAAATGTAGATAAAAACAAACATAATTGAATAGGTTTTTAGTGAGACAGAGGCCCAGGGAGCCTGAAGCAAATTCTAGTGGAGCAAAGAGACAAAAGAGAGAAGTTTTTTATGGAAGGGGCAACAATAACATCCCTCCATCCCTCCTCTCCATATTCAGTCATTAATAGCTCTCAACATTAAAGGTAAGTTCTAGTATGTATGCAAATTTTTATTTTTTACTGTACATTTCATTTCCTTTTTGTTAAATTTTCATTTACATTTCATGTCCTTTTTGTTTGTAAAGTGTTTATAGATTAAACAGTACATTAGACATGTACTACATATAAGAAAGGTTGAAAGAGGGAATCATTTGGGGGTCTGGAACAAATTCATTCAATTTACTAATTAAAAAATGGAAAAAATGATTTGGTTTTTGAATAAACCACTTCTTGAACAGCCTTCCAGAAGAAATAAGTTCAAGAACCAAGGTTCCACTGTGTAAACCATAGGAACTAATGGAATCAGTTATATTATTAATCGCTTCAAATATGCACAAAACTGGGACAGCAATTTTAATCATAATCCTAGAACTTAGATCCTCAGGCACATATATTGAGATAGAATAGTTAGTAGCTTATTCCCTTAGACTAAGCGTGATCTCCAATCCAGAGTCACTGACTTTGTACCATGAAATAGTGAGTGTAGAAGTGAGAGGCGCGCGCGCGTGCGTGCGTGCGTGCGTGCGTGCGTGTTGTCAGGGTAGGAGAGAGGGTGTGAGTAGGAAAACAAGCAAGAAGAGCCTGAGAATTTTGTAATCAGCACACAAGAAAGCAAATGAAGTACTTAGGCATGAAATGAGGACTGTTCCTCAGAGATGATTCAGGAAAGCCACAGCCAGTGAGTTGGATGCTCTGAGTCTGGATCATGCCTCACTAGAAATACTATGCAAGGGAACTGAGGTTAGGTCAAGGAAAAAGCAGGGCATCAGGTTCTTGGTGGTTTACTCCCTAAACTGACAAAAGGTATCATTAGCTACATTCCTACACCAGTTCCACAGCTCTAACACTTACCAGAATGGATAGATTCCAAGACGAGTGACCATAAAAACAGCACTGAAGATCACAAAAAGGGTGTCACAGAGACGCTGATATTTGGCATAATTGGCCAGCTTGGCTGCCTGGAAAAAGGAAGAATTAAATTGAGGAGAAAACCTGTTCTCAGGAAGCAAAGGAGAGAAATAGAGGAATAATGAGGGAAAAGAAATTGGGGTCTTACCTCCAGCAAGAAGTCTGAGGCATCATGTAGACACATGACCAGAGTTCCTACCCGAACCATGTTGTTAATATATGAGAAGGTGATGAGCCCAATGGTGGCTAAGTGATGCACAAACATGATCAGGAAGTCCTAGGAAGGAATGGAAATAGAAGAAGCAGGTATAGGCAGGGCCATAGAGATGCTAGCCAACTCAATGCCCTGCATTGTTCTCTAAAGATCTTAATCCCAGCCTTAGAAGTTCCATTCTGTTTAAACTCTCCATTAAGAAGCTGCCTAGGCCCTAACCAGTTTGGCTCAGTGGATACTGTCAGCCTGCACACTGAAGGATCCCAGGTTCGATTCCAGCCAAGGGCATGTACCTTGGTTGTAGGCATATCCCCAGTAGGGCATTTACAGGAGGCAGCTGATCGATGTTTCTCTCTCATTGATGTTTCTAACTCTCTATCCCTCTTCCTTCCTCTCTATATAAGAAATCAATAAAATGTAGTGAAGAAAAAAAGCTGCCTAGCATTTGACCCCAACTCTCTACATCAGTGACCCATAATCTATGTTAATATATTGTAGCTTAAAGCAGGTTAAAAAGCTCTAATTTAGTCCTGGCCAGTGTGACCCAATGATTGGAGTGCCAGCCTGCACATCAAAGGGTGTCAGCTCAATTTCTGACCATGGGCACATTCCTACCTTGCAGGTTCAGGTCTCAGCCCCTGTCCAGGCATGTGTGGGAGGCAACCAGTTGGTCGATGTGTCTCTATCACATCGATGTCTCAAACACTCTCTCTGACTTTTGCCCCCTCTTCCACTCTGTCTAAAAAAAATTCAAAGGGAAAAATATCTCTGGTGAGGATTAACAAAAACAACAACAAAAAGCTCTAATTTCTTCTCAGATTCCAATGCCAAGGGTTGACCTGAGGAAATCTCTAAATACCTGAGTTATCAGACATAGCTAATAAATACTTTTAGCCCAGTGAGGGACACAAGGTGGGAGAAGGCAGGAGAAACAAGAATGAAAAGTTATATTTCCCACATAGACAGATACAGCAATATATTCTAGCTTTTGAGTTGGGTTCAAAAATATACATTCTAGTGCATTTTTAAACCTTTATATTTGTGTCATGTTTAAAACAAAATTTTAATAAGGGGAACCTGTATCTCCTGATCATAGGAGAGTGAAAGTCACCTGATTGGAGTATGAAGCTTGTAGGTTATGTAACAATTAACAACTCAGATTTAGTTTCAGTCCATTCCCATAAATGCTACTTTGGCTTTCTCACCAAAAATAACCATAAGTTAGTAACAGATTAGGGCTAGAGCTGCTGGAACTACATTATGTCAGGTGGACAACAATAAGAGGTGAAGATTGTCTACTTATAAAAAAACTTGTCATTTCCAAATTTGTCACTATGTGGACAAATCAACTTACTTTTCTGAATCTTTGTTTCCTAAATAATAGCAAGAAAATGGTAAAAAAAAAAAATAATAATAATAAATAAAATAAAATAAATAATAATAATAATAATCTGGAACCCCTTCCAGTTGAAATTCTTTGAGTAAGTGGGGTCACCAAGAAGGAAAAGCAGAGAGAGAACAAGGGCCCGTAATGCCAAGCAAAAGCCAAATTTAGCTTTTTTTTTTTTTTAAATATATTTTATTGATTTTTTTTTTTTTTTTTTTTTTTTTTTTACAGAGAGGAAAGGAGAGAGATAGAGAGCCAGAAACGTCGATGAGAGAGAAACATTGACCAGCTGCCTCCTGCACACCCCCCACCGGGGATGTGCCCGCAACCAATGTACATCCCCTGACCAGAATCAAACCTGGGACCTTTCAGTCCACAGACCGACGCTCTACCACTGAGCCAAACCGGCTTCGGCCAAATTTAGCCTTTATAGATTCAGGCCTGTTCTGGATCATGCCTTGCTATCCCTATGTTCTCTCTAGTTTTAAGAGCCTTGGAGGAAAATAAAGAAAAAGGTACGCTTAGCTGGTAACTGTTCTCATCTTGGCTACTCTGAAGGACTCAAATATACTTCTTCATTAGTCAAATCTCATTTCTGAGAACATTACAAAGAGCTAATAGTCCATTCAAACCTACTTTCTCCCTCTTCTGTGATCTCAGTCAGGACAGAGAATCCATCACAATGGCAGTAATGGTAGCTGCTAGGAAGGAGGATGCAATAAGTTACTGGGAATCGAGGGAACCAGGATCCTTACCTTTCTTTTAATGTCTGTAAACTGAGAAAACATTAGAGACCAATAAAAGGCCAATTCCATGATATAATAGTAATAAAGCCCACTTGTGAGAGGCTGAAAGAGAGAAAGAATTAGTTAGAATACCAGCTAGTCAAAGATTCATTCTATGTCTGCAACTATCTCTCCTTGGAGGACCAATAGTCATAAAAAACATTAAGAAATGACTTAAGTCTTTTCTCCCTATCATCTTCCAAGATCTTCAATAGCTAACAACAGGCTTTGGGTTAGTATGGAGAATTAAACCTGGTGCATGGACTGGTGGGGTCCCTCGGCCTGGCCTGAGGGGATTGAGCTGAAACCGACTCTCTGACATTCCCTGAGGGGTCCCGGATTGGGAGAGGGTGCAGGCCAGGCCGAGGGACCCCACCAGTACATGATCGGATTGTGGAGGGACTGCGGGAGGGCTCCAGGGCGTGTCTGGCCCAATCAGCTGGACCCCAGCAGCAAGCTAACCTACCAGTTGGAGCATCTGCCCCCTGGTGGTCAGTGCGCACCATAGCGACTGGTCAACAGGTTGAACACTTCACATTTTAGGCTTTTATTATATAGGATATATATGTTCAGCTCTCATCTTTTAGCGTATTTAAAATTCTGGGCAATTAATGCTTTTTAAGGGATTAAATACACTTAGGCCTTTCCTTCTAACACTCCTGACCTTTTAATAGTATAGATTAAGGGAACTCCAAATTATCCTTTACTCAGAAATGACACCTGAACCAGAAAGCACTTCATTAAGTGCCAAAAAGCTGCTTTTGTTTCCAGCCCAATTAGGGGATCATACTGAATATAATGGGGAACTGGAACAAAAAGATCACTGGATTTCACAGCTATGGGGACCTAAGAAATAGATACTCTGTATATATTACTCAAAGAGACTCAGCCCCTAATCCCTTAAGAATACCAAGGAAATGTGATATCTTTCCTGGGATTTCACTGTCCCCCACTCTATTTTATATATATATACATAAGTGCTCAGATCCTACCTGATATGGATAGCTATGCCAGCATTGTCGGGTATCCCAAAACCAAGGTGACTAAGAAAAAACAGATAATCCAGGTCAGTCTTTAGAATTCTCCTATGGCTCACCTATATAATCCTGTTCTCTCCCTCTTGACAGAATTTAGAAACCCCTAAAGGGTAAATAAATACCTAGATTTCTCTTCTAGGACTTAAAGTGTTATCACAAACAGAAAAATCATGCTTTGAGGTAAATAAGGGCAGGGAGAGCTCTAGGATAGTTTTTGAAAGCTTCATCACTTGGGATAGAGGAGATAGGAAGACAGGAAGATAATTCCATTTGTTAACCAAGAGAAAGATCTCCATGTCAAAGATTCAAAAGTCAAAAGTAGTAACTTCTAATGGAGTTTTAATTATTTCCTGTAAGGAATTTGCCCATATCATCTAAGTTGTTGAATTTGTTACTATTAAATTGTTCATAATGTTGTCTTATTATCCTTTCTGTATCTACAGCGATAATCCCTTTTTCTCCTTGCTATTGATCTGTTTTCTTTTTTTGAGGGGTTTATCAAATTCAATCAAATGTTTCAAAGAACCAACTTTTGGCTTTATTAGTTTCCTCCATTGTTTGTCTAATGCCTATTTCATTAATTTTTACTTATTTTTTTTAATATTTCTTTCCTTTAACTTAACTTTGGATTTAACTTTGTTCTTCTTTTTCCAGATCTTATTAGATCACTGATTTGAAAGCTTTCTCTTTTTCTAACATAAACATTTAAAGTTGTAAATTTCTCTCTAAGCACTTTAGCTGCATCACATAAATTATGGCATGTTGTAATTTCAGCATCATTCAATTAAAAACATTTTAGAATTTCCCTTCTGATTTCTTGTTTGATCCATGGATTATGTAGCAGAATTGTTTAACTTCCAAACATTTTATGGACATTTCATTATTTTTTTTTATTTTATTATTTTTTAAAATATATTTTATTGATTTTTTACAGAGAGGAAGGGAGAGAGATAGAGAGCTAGAAACGTCGATGAGAGAGAAACATCGACCAGCTGCCTCTTGCACACCCCCTACTGAGGATGTGCCCGCACCCAATGTACATGCCCTTGACCGGAATCGAACCCAGGACCCTTCGGTCCACAGACCAATGCTCTACCACTGAGCCAAACCAGTTTCGGCGACATTTCATTATTATTATTGATTTCTAATTTCATTTTATTATAATCAGAGAACATATTTTGTAAGAATTCAGTATTTTAAGATTACTGAGATTAATTTATTCATTCTCTGTGCCCCTCTTCCAGTCGCAATACAGACTAGACAAAGGGCCCAGGCTGAGGTATATAAGGAGTGGGTTTATTCTGCCTCCTCTTTTTGTACAATCAATGTTAAGAACACAGCCTATAGTAAGCACCAGGAGGCAGAGATTTTATTATCTGTCCTATCACATGGTCTATCTTGATTGACATTCCATGTGTACTTAAAAATTATATATGTTCGGTCAGGCCGGTTTGGCTCAGTGGATAGAGTGTTGGCCTGTGGACTGAAAGGTCCTGGGTTCGATTACGGTCAAGGGCATGTACCTTGGTTGCGGGCACATCCTCAGTAGGAGATGTGCAGGAGGCAGCTGATCGATGTTTCTCTCTCATCGATGTTTCTATCCCTCTCCCTTCCTCTCTGTAAAAAATCAATAAAATATATATTTAAAAATTATATGTTCTTCAGCTATTGGTGTAGTGTTCTTCATAAGTGTCAATTAGGTCAAATTGTTTGACTGTGTTGTACAAAACTATAGCCTTAGTGATATTTTTTATCTAGTGATTTAGTCAACTACTGATGAGAGTATTAAAATCTTTAAGTATACACAATCTGATTGTATGTTTGTCTATCCTCATTCTTTAGTTCTGCCTCTTTTTGCTTCATTTATTTTGAAACCTTAATTATATAATTTAGAAAAATATATAAATGAAATAAAAAACATGTAATCAGAAATAAAAAAAATCTGAAATTCTTTGACTCTGGCAATTAACTGAAAAGCAGGAATTATTCCTATTTTACCCACTTTAAAGAGTTACTGACTCCATTTCTGTAACTGTCTCCTCCTTGGAAGGATAATGTTTTTTGTCAAGTCCTATGTAAACCATTGTGCTTATGCTGATTTAATCAATACCAATTATTCTCTAGAGATGTGGGCATGATTAGAACCCAAAAGAAGATCAGAGAAAGTTCACACTCACCGACCAAAGAAATCTAATTCCGTAGCAGAATATACATAAATAAAAAGTGAATCTCCACCTGGGTGGGCAAAGAGTAGAGGTTAGATGAATATTCACTCAAAAGAAAGTCTTTGGGGTTAAAGAAGTCAAGATAGCAGATTTGGAGATAAGATAGTTACTGGTGAAAAGGAAGTTAAGTCCCCAAAATAGGGACAAATACTGTTACCTCAAAAGCCAAAAGAGACATCTTTTGGCTGTTTATAATAGATATCCACAAGTGTATACTGGCTTTAATAAACTTTTTCTTCCATATCTTACTCCTTGATAATAATGCCTAATATTTTCTTTGCACAACGATAAATACAGTGTTCTGTGTCCAGAGGGGAATTAGTAAAAACCCAATGAAATAAGTATAGTATGCCCAGAAAAGGGATGCTGCCCATCAAAAAGTCCATTTAGAGCAAGCTGGTACTATTGCTATCAAGGTACAAAGGGTGTGCATGTCTACCAACATAAGTACAGTTACAGGAATTCACTCCCAATCTGTGTATTTGGGGAAGGGAACTACATTTAGCTTAATGGCAAGCACGTCCAAGAAAGGGTGACTAGTCTTCCCATGCTCTTCTTTCCTGCCTATAATAAATATAGTTAGTCAGTCCTGCACATTCATCGACTATTGTCCTAATAATACAAGTCATTTCCAAAAAGAAAACCTCAGTCCACTCACACTCCACCCTTCTCCTCACTCCCACCTCCCTCTGCACACCTACATGCTCTCACAGAATTTAGTGAGCGTTGGGGGCTTGTCCTGATTCCTCCGATGGCGAAACCAGCATTGGATTTTTCGGACATCCCAGTCCAGCTGCTTTGACAGGCCCTCCAGCCTTTTCTCATCAGGATACTGTAGATATATGACCAGAGTCAGGACATCTCTTTTTCTTCAAACATCTCATTAAATCCCTTGACTAGTTCAGTGGCAAAGGGGGTGATAACTATAGTGGCTTAAGTGATGTTATCTTTCCAGGTTTCAAAAGTCATTTTCAGCCCGGCTGATGTAGCTCAGTAGTTGAGCTTTGACCTTTGAATCAGGAGATCATGGTTCAATTCCCAATTAGGGCACATGCCCAGTGTGGGGCATCCAGCCAGTCAGTGATTCTCTCTCATTACTGATGTTTCTCTTTCTCTCTCCCTCTTCCTCTCTGAAAACAATTTAAAAAGTAATTTTTACACATCACAAAAGTACTATTTCACACATTAAGAACCTTTATCACTCATCTATACACATCCTTGTTTGGTCTTCTCCCTCCAGCCCAAGCTGAGTAAAAAAAATATTAAAAATCCAAACTGCAAAGGCTATCTATGGTCCCCATCTTAATTATGTAACTAGATAACTGACAAAAGCTGGAGCAGAGAAAAACAAAATTTAAAATATGATTTGTCTGGGGGCAAGGGTGGTGGCGGCTGCTAGGCCTAAAATTCAAATTATGTAAACTCCTAGCCCAAAGGTATTTCTCTGAGGAGATAAAGTTCTCCTCATAGCTACTAGGTGTACTGGTTAATAATGGTGGATTTTGTAATCAAAGAAAACACAATAATGTAAAGAGAAACATCAAAAGTGCTTTATTCAAAGTAATGTCCATTGTTACACATTTCCCCATATTTCAGGTAATTTGTGGATATTGTCCCAATAGAACTTTTGTTTTGAGGCAAACCATTCAGAGACCCAATTTTCCACTTCTTTGTATGTTTTGAAGTGCTGCTCAGAAAGTGTGTGTGCAATCAATCGGAACAAGTGGTAATCTGAAGGAGCAAGATCTGGTGAATACAGCGGGTGGGTTAATACTTCCCAGGCAAGATCTTTTTACGTATCTTTAACTGGTTTTGAAGTGTGTGATGGTGTGCCATCATGAAGCAAAATTACTTTGCCGTGTCTTTTGGCACATTCTGGCTGTTTTAAGATCAAAGCATGGTTCAAACTGATTGTTTATAGCAGTCAATATTAATGGTTTTACCTGGTTTTAGAAGCTCAAAATACACCATACCTTCCTGATCCCACCAAACACAGAGCATTGTCTTCTTTGTGAAGCGATTTGGCCTTGCAGTTGATGTTGATGGTTGACTTGGATCAACCCATGATTTTGTGTATTTGGGATTCTCAAAATAAATCCAGTTTCCATTGCCAGTCACAATTCGATGCAAAAAAGACTTTCTTTCATGCCACTGAAGCAACATTTTACTGATGACTTTTTGGTTTTCCATTTGTCTTTTGTTCAGTTGATGCAGTACCCATTTTCCTTCTTTTAAAATCTTTCACAGTGCTTGTAAACAGTTGTAAATTGTTTGCTGAGCAACATTTACTAGAAACTAATAGTTCAAAAAAGTTTAACACACATTTTCATTCAATAATGCTTGGAATTATTGGTCTTCAAGCTTTTTCAGTTGACCTGGATGTCCTTTGTCTTTCACATCACATCAAAATCATCACTTTTTAAGTGTTTAAACCAGTGTTCACAAGTATCTTGAGATGGAGCATGTTCACCATAAGCTTCCCGAAGTATACGAGAACTTTTTCTTCAAAATAATGAATTAAAACGTCCCACAAATGCTCTTTTTTTGGTATGAAATTTGACATTTTAAATGTAAAAATATCTATGATGTTAACACCTTAAGAAAATTTGACATATGGGGAGATCTGGGGGAGATAAGAGATCAACCGAAGGACTTGTATACATGCATATAAGTACAACCAATGGACACAAAACTCTGGGGAGGGAGGGTATCTATGGGAGGGGGGGTAATGTTAAAATATGTACACAGATAATAATTTAATAAAAAAAGAAGAAGAAAAAGAAAATTTGACATGAAGTTTTGAAGCTTGCTATCAATACAACAAAATAGCATACGTATCAAATTGCATATATATCAACATATGTGTAACTCCATCTATTGAAAAAAATCCACATTATTAACTGGTACACCTAGTATATGGACTACCCAAATGGGAAAGATCATCCCATCCTATCCTTACACTTGCGAAATACTTGTCCTGTATCTTCTCCTGCCCTATGGGGCAATCCCTCAGAGGAATCGTCTGTTTCTTTGCCCACTTACCTTAGTAATAGATATGAACACCTTTTCAAGGATGGCATTGGGTTGGGGCTGATAAGGACCACTGTCCTGGATGCCAACATGGAGTGCACAGGGTTTGGCAATAAACCTGTAATGGAGAAAGCCCAAAAGTCAAATCTAAATATAGTTTGCTAATCAGGAAGGAAAGATCCTGCTTAGGGGACTGATGGGAGGGAAAAGGAGAATCAGCTGGCTGGGAACCAGGACTTTTTTATTTTATCCTGGATTTTGCCACTGGCCTACTTGAGAAGTGACTCGTTTAAGAAATATTGGGTCATAAGCTCTCTTTCCATTTTCCCCCTGGCTTCCCTTATCACATATAAAGCTTTAAAGCCAGAAAGACCTAGGTCAAATACTAGTCTACCACTTATTGCCTGTATGAACTTGGACAGTTTACTAAATCTCTGTAAGGCTCAGTTTTTCATCTATAAGATGAAGATAATATCAACCAACATCTTTGCTACTCAATATAAAGTCCACAGACCAACAGCATTAATGCTTTTCCTGGAAGCTTTTTAGAACTGCAGAATCTTTTTTTTTTTTTTTTTAATATATTTTATTGATTTTGTACAGAGAGGAAGGGAGAGAGAGAGTCAGAAACATCGATGAGAGAGTCATCGATCAGCTGCCTCTTGCACACCCCCTACTGGGGATATGCCCGCAACCAAGGTACATGCCCTTGACCGGAATCAAACCCGGGACCCTTCAGTCCCCAAGCCGACGCTCTATCCATTGAGCCAAACCGGTCTCGGCAGAACTGCAGAATCTTGAAACCCATCCCAGAATAATCTGCATAATCAGAATCTCCATTAACAAGATTCCCAAATGATTCATGTGATCATTAAAATGTTAGAAGAATCTTGCAAGTATCCAATGAGATAATGTATGTGAAGACCCTGGAACCAGGGAGGTGCTTAATAAATGGTAGTTTTTTTTTGTTTTGTTTTTTAATATCAAGATCTTAATTGGAGGGAAAAGTAAAACGGAGGCTGAGCTCTTCCTAACTACAAATATCCTGGGTCATGGTCACCTTCCTGCCTAATAAAAAGATTATGGAAATACTTGGAAGAAAGAAACTACCTATTAGTATTCAATCCCTGCCCTAGTTTATACCATTAATGAATTATATAAATTTGGCCAAGTCACTTAAATCTTGAATCTTGGTTTTATCATTTAAAAAGGTGTTATATGAGGTGATTTCTAAGATTTTGTTCTATATCTAAGATTACATAGTGGTATCATTAATTGTAATTCATTCCTAATTTTTAGATTTTTGAGAAACTAGTCCTTGTTTCTTCAAGAAAGATCTCCTGCTTTTCCACAACTATAGATTTTTGTGAGTATTAATCAGCTCTAGAAAAAGCTCCATGTAGTCATTTTGAGAATAAATCAAATGCTCTCTTAGCATTTTAGGGAGTCCGATAAAAAAAATGACTGGGAGGCCTAAGATGGAGTGTTCTTGACCTATTTTCTTGGTCTGCATTTGAATCCAGAATTTATCTCTAAAGGAGGGACTGAGAATAAGAAACTTTGTTTATCTTCTATAAAAACTTTTACCCTTATCACCAAAGTTCCTGAGCCATGGGGAAACATTTATTCAGAGCACAAAGTTAGCCACATCTGTAACCCATTCTCTCCTCTCTTTTACACAGGTGACACAAAAGGTTCATTCAAAAGTCAATACTACTAGTAGATACTTTAACATATTTCCTGGTATATTATTCTCTGTACAAATATTTAAACCCCCCACTCCTGTTTAAACTCATCGTGAACAAAGATTCTGTGCTCAATAGTTTCTGTGAGAGGTTCAGTGAATCCCACTCTTGCCCTATGAGCTCATTTTGGACCCAGCATTGATCAGCATCCAGAAAAGTAATTAATGCTGTCACTCTTTGCTTTTGAGTTGGTGCCATATCTGCTATAAAAGCACTGAATTACCTCTGTCTGTCTCCTCCATTTCTTCTCATCTACATTAATATATGAAGAGGTAGATGCAAAAATAAAAAAACAGCCTTTAAAATTCCTATTCTTACCCCTTGAAGTAGGTCTCTTCCTCAATCCAGAAGCAGTCAGGTGTTTAAAGGCTCTGGAGTTAGGCAGACTGTAATAGCTAAGACACTTTGTGAAAATTCATTTTAAAGATGAAATGACATGATGCATGCGTAGCACAGAACCTGACACTTAGTAAACATTCAATAAAAGGAGGCTATTATTATTTTTCTAGAAACTAATAGTTCAAACTGTACCCTGATCATATCTTCAGCAGAAGGTGAGAAGAGCAAAAATCTTCTTTCATAGAACAGGGATAGGCTTGTACCCTGCCCACCTGAGGGAAGCCAAGATAATTTTTATTATTATCTGGACATTGGAGGGGACTTGATATCCTACGGTTGTCATTAGCTCACATCCTGCCCTCAATAGTTCACAGAGTTTAATGAGAGACATAGAGTTACTGGCATCTAGTTAGTTACAGCTGTACAGACCCTAAGAAAATTTATTTATTTGACAAATATTTATTGGGCACCTATTTTGTGCTATAGCACGAAGCCCAAAACCAAATATAAAGACTTATGGTTGGAAAAAAAATTTTCTGATTAAAAAAATTAAATAAATAGATTTATGCATTTAATGAATAACCTTAATGAAGAAAGTGAAATTATTTTAAAGTAGAACTTGAAAGAAGTTCGGACTCAATCATGTATTCTTTCTATCAATATATCATCTACCTGGTATTCAGTATATAATTTATAAAATGAACATATACGTTAGTCAAATCCAAAGAGCCTGGCATTCATCCTTTCTTCTAGATTGGCACCTCTCTAAGTGTGCTCTGGAGACCTTCAGGGACACTTTTAGGAGGTTTGCAATAAAATTATTCCCTTAATAATTCTATAACTTCATAATGATTACTTTCTTTCATGAGTATACAGTGGAATCTTCCACAGGTTATATGACAACAGACTGAATGAAGAAGTTGACATGAGAATACAGCTGCCCGATATTAGAGACTTACAAAGATGTAAAATAATGCTATCCTTTCTCACAGTTTTTTTGTTTTGGAAATTTTTCCCATGAAGTGTTAGTTATATTATCAATATAATCAATGTATTGTTATCTGTAAATGAATTAGTAATATATTAAATTATTTTCCATTTTAATTTTTAAAACAGTACATGTTAATAGATATTATTCACATGAACAAAAGCGCTCTGAGGTCCTTGATAATTTTTAAGAGTGTAAAGGATTACTGACAACATAGTTTGCAAACAAACTGCTGTGCTGGACGACACCGAGAAATCAAACTTCTCATGATTTTCTTTCTTTCTGTTTATTTATTGATTTTGGGGAGAGAGAGGAAGAGGGAGGGAGGGACAGAGAGAGAGAAAAACACTGATTTGTTGTTCCACTTATTTATGCATTCACTGGAGCCAGCCAGGGCCTCTTGTGACTTTCTGTCCCCTCCAGGATCAATTTGTTGTCCAAGTTTTAAAATAATCTGTAAGACTAGACTTCCTTTCGCCTTCAAGTCTGAATAAGTGAACATTTAGTGGTCTATAATGTGAAGATACTCCTTTCTTCCTTCCATTCCAGGTACATGATGAGTCTAATGATCCAACCTGATTGTAATATATCTGTCTTGCTTTACAGAGATCATTTCAATTTGCCCTTTCCCTGCCCTCCAGATATATGGTAGCAGCTGACCTAAGCATGGGTTAATTAAGATGAAATTACTACTTTGCTTCTTCATACTAAAGACAGGAGCTATACTTAACACTGCTATCTTTGTGATTCATTGCAACATCATTGATGGATATGAACTTTACACAAATATATTAGAAAGTCTAGATCAAGCTTCTCCACTGGTGTATCATGGCAAGTAACATAGATTGGCTATACTTATGCTGAGATGCTGCTCTCAGTTCTCAGGGTAGTCCACGGGGCCTGTAGTAGCCATAAACACTTAGCCTGTAGCCTTGGCCTCATATACCCTATTGTGCAACACACATTTTATTTTCTACACTAGAGGCCTGGTGCATGAAATTTGTACACTGGGGTGGGTGGTGGTGGAGGGGGGGGGAGGTCCCTCAGACTGGCCTGCACCCTCTTAGTCTGGGACCCCTTGGGGGATGTCCGCCTGCTTCCCATGGACATCCCTCTTGCAGTCAGAACCCTTTACTCCTTACCACCTGCCTGCTCTGGCTGAGCGGCGCCCCCCCTATGGGAGTGCACTGACCACCAGAGGGAAGCTCTTGTGTTGAGCGTCTGCCCCCTGATGGTCAGTGCACATCATAGTGATTGGTCGTTCTGGTTTTTCTACCTTAACGGTCGCTTAGGATTTTATTATATAGATGTATAGCAACATGGTTGAGTTGGGAAGCATTGTGACTTGTCAAAATTAATATATAAAAAGGAAGAGACTGGACAAAAATCATTCGCCTATGGATGAGGACAGTAGAGGGGGGGAGGTATGGGAAGAAGGTGGGATGGGAACCAGGTGGAAGGGAGCTATGGGGGGAAAAAAGAGGAACAACTGTAATAATCCGAACAATAAAGATTTATTTTAAAAAATAATATATAAAAAGAAAAATAACCATCAAAGAAATGGAAATAAGGAATGGGATGAAGGGGAAAATACAATAAAAAGAAAAAGGTCTTATATAGACTGAGGATGGTGTATCATTAGGTGAAAATACCGAGTAACTAAATTACCTGAATATTCAGGTAATTTTGAGTATTCATAGTTTTGATATGAATACTCCCCACCACACACACACACACACATGTGAGAGACAGAGAAAGAGAGACAGAGAGATAGAGAAACAAAGGAGATAGCTGAGGTGATGGTTAAATAAAGGTTTGTAGGGCAAAATGAAGTCAGTTTAGAATTTAATTCTTAAGTTCAAAAGCAGCATTTGAAAATCATCCCCCAGGGGATCCAAGATGGCTGCGCCCAGGTGAACACCTAGCCGCAGCCGCACACAACAATTTCAATAAAATACAACTAAAATATAAAACGGACATTGCCCAGAACTACAGGAAGGTTGACTGGAAATTCTACAGCGAGAAGCAAGGAGAAAACCAGAAGGAGGCGCGGAGGAGCTGGAAAAGCCCAAGGTACGGAGACGCGGCGCGCGCGGAGAGGACGGAGCCGGAGAGGAGGGAGGCCGAGTGCCTGGCGGGCGTTCCCTAGAGGAAAGGAGATAAAACTTCGACTGTGCTGGGCCCCCGACTGCTCTGAACCCCGGTTCTGGGCCAGACCCCGGGGACTCAGGCTCAGCCATAGGGAGCCGGGCTGTAAGGTGGAATCCCAGGGAGAGGCGAAAGGAGGTCCCGGAGGCACGCACACTGAGTGCAGAGAAGGGACGGTCGGCTGTGCCGCGGGATTGCCCTGACGGGAAGGAGACCCGGGCTCCAGACTGCTCTGAACGCCACCTCCAACTCCACTTCCAACTGAACTGAACCCCAATACCGGGCTCATTGTGGGAGAGCATAGACTGTTTGGCAGCAGGCGAAAATCGAGGGCACCTTTCTCTCAGAGGCACCGGCAGCGAGCACTGAAGGACCCGCATAGGGCGGGGCTGACAGAAGCCAAAGCTGCAGGCTCCACCCTGAAACCCCGTCCCATCTGTAACTGCGAAATGCGACAACAAAATAGATCACAAACGAAAGAAATGGAGGACAAAAAGCGTCTGGATATAGAGTTCAAATCTACGCTTATAAGGTTTTTCAAGAATTTCCTAGAAAAGATGGATAAGGCCTATGAGGATATGAAAAGAGATCAACTAGAATTAATAAGGAGTCAACAAGAAATGATAAGGGATCAACAAGAAATAAAGAATACATTATCTGAAATAAAAAATATTTTACTGAGTCCTAAAAACAGAAGGGAAGATCACAAGAATCAAGTCAAAGATTTGGAACATAAAGAGCCAGAAGACACTCCTCCACAGAAGCTAGAAGGCAAGAGAATCCAGAAAATTGAAGATAATGTAAGAAACCTCTGGGACAATTTCAAGCGAACCAACATCAGAATTATGGGGGTCCCAGAAGATGAGAGAGAGCAAGATATCAAAAACATACTGAAAGAAATAGTGACAGAAAACTTCCCCCACCTGGTGGAAGAATTAGACTTACAAGTCCAGGAAGCGCACAGAACTCCAAACAAAAGGAATCCAAAGAGGACCACACCAAGACAAATCATAATTAAGATTCCAAGAGCAAAAGACAAAGAGAGAATATTAAAAGAAGCAAGAGCAAAGGAGGTAGTAACTTATAAAGGAGCACCTATACGGTTGTCAGCTGACTTCTCAACAGAAACCATGCAGGCCAGAAGGGAATGGCAAGAAATATTCAAGGTGATGAATAGCAAGAACCTACAGCCAAAAATAATCTACCCAGCAAAGCTATCACTCAGAATCGAAGGCCAGATAAAGAGCTTCACTAATAAAATAAAGCTAAAGGAGTTCATCACCACCAAACCAGAATTATATGAATTGCTGAAGGGGGTTCTTTCAGAAGAGAAAGTAAACAAAGATAAAAATTATGAACAACAAATACGTAACTATCAACAAGTGAATCTAAAAACCAAGGAAATTTAAAAAATCTGATGAACAATATTAACTGTTGAATATAATAGAATCAGAGGTATGGAAGGGGAGTGAACTGACGATTCTTGGGGAAAAGGGGAGAGGGGGATGTGGGAAGAGACTGAACATAAACTGTGCACCTATGGATGAGGACAATGGGGAGAGGGGAAAGGGCAGAGGGTGGGGTGGGAACCTGGTGGAGGAGAGCAATGGTGGGGGGGGGGGGGAAAGGAACATTTGTAATAATATGAACAATAAAAACTTATTAAAAAAAAAAAAGAAAAGAAAAAAAGAAAATCATCCCCCAAAACATATGTACCCCTTAAGAGGCAAATGCAGAGTTCCATAGAAAACAGATTCAGAAAGTCCTTTCCCTTTACAACTGAATTAAATAAATCAATCACATAAAAAATTAGATGAGCTTCTGCAGAGTGGAAAGAGGAGAGTGTAAAAAGAACATTGAAACAGAGGGAACAGCATGTACTAAAACAGAGATATAAGAAACAAAGTCTACTTAGAGAATTATGGAATGCATTAGAGGAGAAAAAAACTATACAGGTAATTAGGGGCCAGATCACAGGTGCCTTGTATGCTATGTTAAGCTTGAACCTTATCCTACTAGTATAGTTTTGATAGTCACTGAAAGGCTTAAGACAGGGGGGCAAGGGGTCAGAGAAGAGATGAATAAATCTAAATATTAATAAAGAACTGTCATCACCTAAAAAGCTATTGTAAAAAGTCCATGCTATAAATGATAAAACATTGAAGTAAGACTATAGAAATAGAAAGGATGGATTCAAAATATACCAAGGAGTAAAAATAAAACTGATAGAACTTGGTGACTGAATAAGAGGCAAAAGAAAGAGGCAAAAGAAAACGAAGAGTCAAGCATGCCTTTCATGTTTCTGGCTTGGGAAACTAAGTTGATTACGGTGTCTCAGCCAAGTAGAGAATAAGGTAATAGCAAATTTGGGAGTAACAAATGAGCTGTGTGTACTGAAATGGGACACTGAAATGGAACTAATAGGCAAAAAAAAAAAAAAAAAAAAAAAAAAACCCACAAAAAAAAAAAAAAAAAAAAAAACCCTTGGAAAAGGAATTTGAGATACACACTCACTGAGAAAGAAAAAGAGAGTGAGAGAAGAACAATAGAGGTGGTAGCTAAAATTGTGGGGGCGTGGGTGTGACTACATAAGAAAGCAATACAAATTGAAAAGAGAAACAAGGTCAGAATCCTGATTGACAACCAGCATAAAAGGTGAACTAAGGGTAGAAATCCAGTATCCACTGGCTTTGTCAATTTGGAGATTTTAGGTAATCTTTAACAAAGAAATTCCTGTAAGTAAAACAGAGGCTCTAAAAGATATTAATGAGTTATAGCAGCGAAACATATGAGGAGGAGCATGAAAGAAGTGAAAATAGCCAAGACTCTCAAGAATCTGGGCTAAGAAGAGAAGGAAATGCCTGCAGCAGAACCACTCTATCTAAAATTATAATAATATTCTTCGGCCAGGCCCGAAGCAGCAGCTGCCAGGCTGGGAGCGGCCAGGCCCGGAGCTGCCGGGTCGGGTGCGGCCAGGCCTGGAGCAGCAGCTACCAGGCTGGGAGCAGCCGGGCCCGGAGCAGCCGGGCCCAGAGCAGCCGGGTTGGGTGTGGCCAGGCCTGGAGCAGCAGCAGCAGCCAAGCCGGGAGCAACCAGGTCAGGAGCAACAGTGGCCAGACCCGGAGCAGCTGGTTGTGGAATGGACCAGAGCAAAAGAGGCCAGGCCAGGAGCAGCCAGGCCCGGAACAGCTCGCTCCTCGCCTGCCCCTGCCCCAAGGCTGCCTCTCAGACATGGCTGGAAACTTTGTGGGAACTTGAGGGTCTGCTGAATCAAGTGATGAAGGCTTAGATCTGGATATGTTGAGTTAGTATAGCGCTGGGGTGTTGATCTGTGAGTGCCTTGTGCGGGGCCTGGATGAGGTTGGTTGACCTATTTGGAAATGTCTTTTGTGTGAAGTGTATCATTGGGCATGTGGAGGTATTATTGATATAAGGAAATGCTAAGTAACTGACTTACTATCTGAAAAGGGATTTACTATCGGGGAAAGGGAGGAAGGAAGAGACTGAACAAAACCTGTGCACCTATGGATGAGGACAATGGGGGAGAAGAAGGGGGCGGAGGGTGGGGTGGGAACCTGGTGGAGGGGGGAAGAAATGAGGAACCTTTGTAATAATATGAACAATAAAGATTGATTTAAAAAATAAAAAAAATAATACAAATACAAAAAATAAAATAAAATTAATATTCTTGTGCTTTAAATGCATTCTCTTATTGATCAGAAAGTTCATTCTATTTATTCCTCTTCCCCCACCCCCCTATTCATTTCAGCCTCATTTCTTCTCCTTAGACCTTAAATATGCTGAAGTCTTTCCCATCTTAAAAAGGCTCTCCCTGTCCCTCACACCCTCTGGTTCTTTCCTACCTCACAACTGAAGTTCTCTCGTCCTGACTTCGCTTCTCCCACTCATTCCTCAACCCTCCTTCCTCTCTCATCTGGTTTCTGTCCCTCCACACCACTGAAACTGCTCCTGCCAAAGTTGTCAATGATCTTCTTATGGTGAAATTGAATAGGTGTTTTTCAGTTCTACATCTTACCTGACTCGTAGCACCATTTTATATTGACCATGTCCTCCCTCTTGAAATACTCTTTTCTTAGCTTCCTCATTGCTATATATACTCTTCCCAGTTTTCTCTATCTCTTTGGCAGTCGAACTAGACTGCTCGGTATGCACTGCTAGTTGAGTCACCTTGGACAAGATACTTAACTTTCTCTGTGCTGTGCTTTAGGTTTTTCATTCATCTGTAAAATGAAGATAACAACAGTATCTATCTACCTCATAAAGTTACTATGTTTAGCACTTAGAACAGTGTTTGGGACAAAGTAAATACTTATTAAATGCTAACTAAGATAAAATACTGTATGGCTGTCATATCTCTTATCTCCTTTTGGGTTTCATTTTCTTCTTCCTTTTCCTTTTCCTAAAATAAAGTGTTTCCTCAGGGTTTCTTACTCTATATACTAACCCTAGGTAATCTCATTCCCTCACAGCAGAAGATGGCCCACAGACCCTGAGAGTCCCTGAGATACTCTCTGGGGGCCCATAAAGTCAAAATTATTTTCATAGTAATATTAAGATATTATTTGCCTTTGCTACTGTCTTGATATTTGCAATGATGGCACAAAGGGATGGTAGGTAAAACTAATGGCACCTGATCACAAATCTAATCAGTGACACCAAACTGGAGCAGTAGTTATATTATTCCTTGCTGTGTCCTCTTAGTTAAAAAAGAAACAAAACTAGTTTCACTTAAGACTGTCCTTGATGAAGTAATATAAATGATTATTTTTATTAATCTTAACCAATGACTAAACTGCTGAAAAGTATTCTGTGATAAAATGGGAAGTACACAGAAAGCACTTTTGCTGCACACTAAAGTACATATATGGTTGTCTCAAGGAAATGCACCTGGCTGACTGAGTTGTGTGCTGAACCAAATCACTTTTTTCATTGAACAGCAATTTTACCTGACAGAATGGCCAACAGATAAACTAAGATTATTCAGATAAAATTCAAACTTTCAAGTAAAATTAGAATTTTAGAGAACTTATATCCACCTTTGGACTAGACGATAAACTTTGAGTTTTCTGCCGAAACCGGTTTGGCTCAATGGATAGAGTGTCGGCCTGCGGACTGAAAGGTCCCGGGTTCGATTCCGGTCAAGGGCATGTACCTTGGTTGCGGGCACATCCCCAGTAGGGGGTGTGCAAGAGGCAGCTGATCGATGATTCTCTCTCATCGATGTTTCTAACTCTCTATCCCTCTCTCTTCCTCTCTGTAAAAAATCAATAAAATATATTTTTAAAAAAACAAAAAAAAAACTTTGAGTTTTCTGATGATACAGGTTATGAAATTAACTAATATGATTTTTAAAATATTGTATAATGAATAACATTTGCCAGAGCTATATAACTCAGTGAACCAGTATTTTTCAAATGAGCAATACATGATATCCATTCAAAGTATGGCAGACTAATAAATTTTTAACATGAATAAAATGCTCATTGATATGGTTTCAGATTCTATAACGCAACCAACCTTTAAGAAACTACTTGTTATATAAAAGGAAAAAAAATACTTCTTTTTACCAATGACATATCTATGTGAAGCTTAAGAGTATGTATTTATGTACTTCAATCAAAACAACATACCATAAGAGTGAATGCAGAAGCCACTGAAGAGAATCCCATTATCTTTTATTAAGCCACACATTAGAGAGATTTGTGAAATGTAAAATCAATGCTGTTCTCCTCACTAAATAGTTTGAAAATAATTTATTTTTTCAAAACTTTATTTATGTTAACATGTAATAGGTTTGTTATTTTTCATGAAATGATAAATACATTTCTTAAATTTCTCAATTTTAAATTCAAATATGAAAAAAAGTTGATAGGTATATGTAACCCACACAAAAACAAATGCTCCTCTGGAATTCTCAATAATTTATAAGAATGAAAAGGAATGCTGAGGACAAAAAATATTTAAGAAATTCTAAATTTTACTAACACTATTCATGTATGTGTGAGTGGCTCCTAGACATTTATTATCTTGTACATTCTATATACACATGCATTCATTTTAATGTATTTTTTTCTGAGTAAATTCTTAAGAGGATAGGATTTTTCTATATATAAGCAAATGTGTTGTATACATTGTTGTACACATTTTGTGCTTGCTATGTACAAGGTGCTGCACTTGTCAGACAGTGTACCACCAAATCCAGAACTTCTTGCATTGTCTATGTGTAATCTTTTTCATTTTATTTTGAGGAATATTTTTTTTTAATTTTTAAAAATATTTTTTTATTGATTTCAGAGAGGGCTAGAGATAGAAACATTGATGAGAGAGAATCATTGATCGGCTGTCTCCTGCACACCCCTCAATGGGGATTAATCCCACAACCCAGGTATGTGCCCTGACTGGGAACTGAGGGTCAATTTCCTGGTTCATACGCTGATGCTCAACCCAACTGAGCCACTCCAGCTGGGCTCAAGGACTTTTTTTAAATTGGCAAATGTGTTCTTAAAACAAAGCAGAAACATCTGGGTGGTGGGCATATGATGCAGTATGTTGTAATACAGAAACCCACACCTGAAATCTATATGATCAGGTCAACCAATGTCACCAAAAAAAAATTTAATAAAAACAAAAAGGCACAAACAGAATAAAAGGAAAAGGACCTCTAGGACTTACTATTCTAAATCATGATAAGGCACACACTGTGGATTTATACCAGAATATCCTTCATTCCTTATCCACTTGTAGCACAGTTATCTTCACATAGCAGGGCCTTACAGAATTATGACTAATACCTGTGCCACTTAATGTACCTACTGGTACTATGAGGAGAAAAAAGGGTCAGCATCCTGCTTATACCTTACCTTATTTATAAGGGAACTAAGTCTTGAGATAAAAATTACTTAAGAATGTGAAAGGAAAGAGCCACATGCTAACCTGACAAGCTCAGGGGAGGCGTGCGTGGCAGTCTTGCAAACTTAGAGACCTAAAATAACCACAAAAGATGGTTTGAAAATTAAATATCTAATTACAAACAGGTCATAGTGGGTAGTCATGTTCCCAGACAAAGATCAACTTCGATCTTTTTACTGAGCCCATTTGCCTTTATGCCTCTAAGATAACATATCTGTGAGATGTCTGGGTAACTTGTAACTTCCCTTTTTCCTGAGCCCCTGGGGCACAACCAAATATGGTGGGCGCCAGGAAAGACGCCTCAAATTCCTTCGTTATCATGTTAATTGCTACTGACCGGAGTACACTTCCATCGTTTTACTTTTTATCCAATCCTAAGGGTTTCCCACCACTTTGCTTTCTCCCGCCTCCTTACTCCATCACCAATGAATATCATGTAACCCACCTATGTCTCTCCTTTGATTTCAGTGTATAAATAGAAATGTAACCCCGCCATTCTTCGGAGCATTATCTCAATCCGTTGAGGTTCTGCTTCTGGGCATATGTTGACAGTTTGGCTCAAATAAACTCACAAAAATTCTTTACAGGTTTCAATGGTTTTTTCATTAACAAGAGTATGTAAGCAGTTGAAATGCTTCAGATACAAACTAATTTAAGACTAAGTTGTAGTTTTATTGCACAGGGAGATGATGAGACGGGAGAAGGGGAAAAGGGGAGAGGAGGAGAGAGGGAGGGAGAGAGAGAGGGAGAGGGGGAGGGAGAAGAAGAAGAAGAAGAAGGAGAGGGAGAGGGAGAGGGAGGGAGAGAGGGAGAGAGAGATGGAGAGAGGGACAGGGAGGGGGAGGGAGAGAAAGAACATCAATGTGAGAGAGACATATTGGTTACTTCCCACATATGCCTAACCAAAGCCAGGGATCATGGTTCTTGCCATTGAACAGGAAAAGACCCTGTAATCCTTCAGTGCATGTCCAATGCTATAACCATTGAAGCCAGGGCCAAACAAATTTATCATTTTTAAATGGATAAATGATTATACAACTTAATGTATTAATGAAACACACAAACCTGGATGTCAAATAAGAGAATTAGAGAAAAAGGTTAACAAAAAACTCTTTCTCAAAAAGTTCTTACCATTCTTCATAGTCCAACCAACAGGGGAGGGGGTGTTGTTAGCGAGACATTAAGCCTATATTTTAGTTAATAGCTGTTAAAAGGAACTGAATCCACCTCCTCCAAACCCCCATAACTTACCCTTTTGCATTCATTTATTACACTGTCTTCTAACTACTGATTTTCTCACTCTCTTTCTGAGGGTAGACATCATGACTAATTCACCTTTTTATCCTTGGCACATAGTTTGATATCTACCGTAGCAATCTGATTTTGTTTGAGACCCTCTGTGCCTATAATAGAGACTTCCTACAAATTCTGACTCTAAAAGCTAAAGACTGCAAGGAATACCCTTTTCAGAAACTCCATAATTCTGAGAAGATAACAGATAGTATGATTATTACTTAACTACTTGACAAACTTGTTTGTTTATAGCTCATTATCTACTCAACTGAGAAGATGTATGCAGAAAAGCAAAACTACAGACCAATGCTTGGCTAAAGGCACTGTCAATCAAAGATATCTCAAAATAGACTATTAACATTTTAGAAATCTCATTTTTATTATAATTTTTTAAGAAAGACTCCTTGTTTTTAAAAAACTGAATCAAATGTGAATTTATATAATTCTTTTTTATTATTAACATTTGTTTGAGTCACTATCAGCAGCACTGCTCAACAGAAATATGTGAGCCACATAGCTAATTTTAAATTTTCTAATAGCCACATTTTAAAAAGTAAAAAAGGTGAAATTAATTTCAATAATTACTTGATATATACAAAATACTAGCATGTCAATATATAATCAATGTTAAAAATTTAGATATTTTACTAATTTTTGGTATCAAGCCTTCAAAATCCAGTATGTATTTTATTTTACACTTAGAACACATCTCAGTTCTGTCTAGTCACATCTGAAATGCCAAAAAGCTAGCAGCTATTGTACTAACCACTGTACTAACTACTGTACCAACTATAATAACTACTATACTGCACAGCACAATCCTAGGTGATTCAGAGAGAATTCTCTTTCACAGCTAGAAAAACTGCCTTCATACCTAAGGAAACTAGTTTTAGATTTTTAAAAAATTAGAAGTGATTATGGTTAACTCCTTCTGTAGCAACACCTCAATTAAATTGAAGTGGATTCAGTATAAAAAGCTCATAACTTAGTGAATTCTTTAGAAAGCAGCATTTATTTGCCTAAAAATACCCCTGAAAGGAAGTCAAAATAGGTTATTATTTCTCCGTTCCTGCTCTATGAGGGAGGGGTATGTGTACAGATTTCATTTGCTGTCTCTTCCTTCATGAATTTCTTCTTGAAGAAAAACTAGTTTTCTGACTCAGGAAGTGGCTAAAGCAAAAACATCTAGCACATTTCTTTTCAGTGTCGAATACATTGTCTCTAGGGATAAGCCAGGAGCCTGACCTCATGCATGACAGTATTCAGGGTTATCTGCAGAGCATCAATACCCACTACCCAGAAAGGGCTTGGGAAAGAAGTTTTCCCATAGAGAGGAGGAACACATTAGGCTTTTGACCATCTGGAGCTTATTAAGAGGTGGATACTTAGATAAGAGCAGGGTCATGTGACCATTTTTTCAATCTCGTTCTGCTGGATCTGCAAACCTGATTTAATTGTGATTTACAATTCAATAACACCCAACAGAACACCTTTAGGGATGCAGTGGAATTGGCAGCCTCCCTTCCAGCCTAGTCAGCAGCTAAGTCCATTCTTCCCAAAGCCTCTCTTCTCTAACACTGGCCACAATGCTGTGACATGCTATGGTTCCAAGAGGGGACAGCAGGTCTGTCGGGAAGAGGGGAAAAAAAAGTTCATCCTTTGCTTAGGGGAAGTGGGGGAGAACAGGAAGACAAAGGCAGTATACAGCAGAGGTAGCAAGGTTTACAAGAGGAAGATGAGTGGTTAAGAAAGTACACATGCACACACACACAAACACACACAGTCACTACTCTTTGTTGCCAGTTACATGATGGCCAGCAAATGAGTATGTTCAGTCCCCAGTGAGAATGCTATTGAGAAGGCTCTTTAGACAGCCTACTGAGGTTGCCTAGGAAGTAACAGGAGAGAAGAGGGGATTGAAATAATGAATGAGCAGCAAGGAGAGTTTTAATCTACCTCCTGCATAATTCATAAAATTTTCTTCTGGCAACATAAAGCTCCTATTGCAGTATCATATTCAAAATAATGAGCCTATATATCTCTGACGGTGTCAATATTAAGAATCAGGCTCCTACTTAATCCCAAGGAACAAGATATTATAACTAGTGCTCATGGGACTAGATATTAAAATTCAAACAATTTATCTTTAAGATCTAATTTAAGGAAGACATAGCAGACCTAGTTTGAACCACTCTTTCCTTCAGATCTCAACCATCAACATAATATTAAAATAAGTTTAAAAAAACAGGTGGGAAAGTTTATCTCTCTTTTAATAGGTACAGGGTAACATGAATTTGTGTATCGGGGGAGAGAGGAGAAAGAATATGTAGAAAGGTACACAACATGCAAATATAGTATAGTGAACTTTAACAATAGAAACAAAGGAATCATAGTTTTGCCTCTCTTAATCAAGCCAAAAATCTATTTCAGATTGAAGATTTAGATTCCAGTTACTCCTCTGGGCAAATGAGTAGATGAGGGTGGGCCCTTCTCAAACTATCAAAAAGTATTTACTGACCACATGCTACACCCAAGGCATTTTTGCAAGGTACTGGGCCATAACAATGCAACCAGTCAACAGAGGCCCACACAGGAAAGCCTCTTGTTCTTTGGTAGGTAATTCTCTCCTACCTGTAATTCTTCAACAAAATACAATAGTTAGCTAGATATAAACACTTTACATAAATGATCGTGTAGCTTTTCAAGTCATCCTTACCAGATGGGCTGCAGTTCACCAGGGGATGTAGGAACTTAAAAAATAAAATATTCACTGTTATTGATGACAAGAAAGAGAAAGTGAGAACAGATTGTAAACTCTATATTTATTCTTTGGGAGATTCTTAAAACAACACAAATAGAGATAACTTATCAGGGGTTATAGTGTAAGGTTCATTAAAATATGCAGAACAATTAAAAAATTGCAAAATTCAAGTCAAACATGTTATATTAAATAATGAAGAATAAGATGAGCATGAATTTGTTCTCCAAATCTTAGAATACCAGGAACCAGGAGTTTAAATCTTAACCCTTGAAAGGAGGTGAAGGAACAGGAAAAGATGGCCACATTATACACACACTGGGCTGGGGGAATGATCTGCATCTTGGTTCTAGCTCTTCCCCCAGGAGAATATGCAACCTCTGAAAAGTGGCCATATTTTATCTGTAAAAGGCGGTTGGAATTCTAGCTCTTATAGTTTATGATAACTACAGAACTGCTTCTAGAACCTAAGTAGGTAGGATTTGAGAAATGAGAAAATGTAGGAAAAACGACACCACCAATATTTCTGATATATCTTTTTTCATTACTCAATAAGAATGGCTTCTATTTATTACCTTTATGAAAGACCAGAGCAAATAGAGGAACTGGCAATCTAGCAGTCAGTTTTATTGAAGTATTGTCTTAAAAGAGAAACAAAATAGCAAGACTGCTTCTAGGGTTAAACTTTCCTAAGATCAAACATGAGATGAACAAAGTACTGATCTATACTAGCCAAGAAATATCATTCTAGAATGCTTTCAGCTCAGTATTCCCGTCCACCCCTACTCTCCTGACACTGGAGCACCATAGAAACATTCAGATAGAATTCCCACAGGTAAAGGATCTTTTCCAGTGGCTCTGCCAGGAGAGTCTTCAGCCACCTGGGACAACTTTATGGAAAGCTGAAGATATGTAAGTTTATATAAAACGGGTGTTTAGAAGCAACAAGCTACTTCCTCTTGCCACTAATGTGGAGATATTTCCATATTGGTATATATTTATGTAAGAAGCACAGAATCTTTTCTTAGGACAAAGAATTTTTTTGGCAGGTTTTGAATTATGTATTTTCCTTCTTGGTCATTACATTGTCTTCCTCTTTTTTCAGCCTTCATATTCATACTAACCTGATCCTAAGAGAGATAAATGGTTTGTATCTCCATCCCAATAACATTTACAAAATGACTATACTTTTAAAAACTGCAGCACTAAGTTCCGAGGACCCATAAAAAGCATCTGGGCTTCATTTGCTACAATTAAAAGCATCAGCCTAGCTGGTGTGACTCAATGGTTGATCGATGACCCATGAACCAGAGGATCATGGTTCCATTTCTGGTCAGGGTACCTGCCAGGTTTTCCAACTCAGTCCTTGGTCCCCAGTGACAGGCGTGCAGGAGGCAACTGATAGATGATTCTCTCTCATCATTGATGTTTCTCTCCCTCTTTCTCTCCCTTCCTCTCTCTGAAATCAATAAAAACATTTTTTAAAAGCGTCATATTTTGCAGTTGAAATCTAGCAGAACACTTTGTTGATAATATACAAACACTATGAATAAATGAATTAATGACTAGCTAGCTACATAGCAAATACTTTTGAAAGATTTTGTGTCATTAGTGGGCAAATCAAACAGATAACACTAATTTTTCAGAGACTAACAGATTATTTTATCTATGGCATCCCAGAAAGGGCATTCATGTTCTATACAAAGCCCAAGTGAACAAAAGGTGTCCAGGTGCCGCCTTCATTACCAGAAACCTAGTGGAAAGAAGTCTCCTTTCCAGAGTCTGAGTAGACTTGGTCAAAATCACCCACAGCTGTAAGTCCACCTTATAAAATCACCACATCAAGTTCTCATTGAAGAGCTTTGACAGTTAAGAGACAATCCAGTCACTCAAAGAAAGGTGAAATCACTTTTCCAAAAACACGGCCTAACGAAGAGGTTGTGATTCTGCTGCGCTCAGAAGTTTGACTCAACACAGCAGTTTTCTCTCATAAGCCCCACGGGCTCTCCATCCCTTCAAGATGACCACTCCCCCTTCCATCGCTGGCCTCCAAGGCCCCATCAGCAACTAGCTGACAACTTTCCACATTTTGGAAGCCTCCGGCTCCACCACACCCTACTCTCTTACGGGCCCTGGTGGAATTTTATTGAAACACAAGCACATGGCCAAGAGCTGACAGACCAACATGTAGGGCCTAAATAACCCAGCTCCCGCCAACGCTCAGAAACTAAAGCATCCTCGCAAATCTTAGATCCCCATGAACCCGCCCCCTTCTGCCGGAACGTCTGGCTCTAGCGCTGACCCTTCAGCTTGCATCGCCCCAACTAGCTCGGGCTCCCGTGGCCCTTTCCCTGTTCTTCGCTTCGGGTTCTCGGCCGCAGCTCACACTCAGCCAGTTCTGGAGAATCCGTGGAGGTTGGGAGAACCCCCCCTCCCCCCAAAGGCCTCTGGAACCTGAAATTGAATGGGCCCAGCATCCTCCCCCCTCTCACTCTACTCTCACTCTACCATGGTCCACGCCCCAAGCCTCCTGACTCTGCCAAGGCTCCCTGGCCACCTCGCCACCCTCCGCGCATCCCGCGCGGAGCCCGGGCTCCCCCTGCACCCCGCTCCCAGCCCCTGCTTCCGGGCTCTGCCCGCAGGTCTGCTTCCGGCCCCCGGCGGCCCCCGGCGCCCCCCGGCCCGCGCCCCCGGCGCCCGTGCCGCCCGCTCGCCGGCTCTCACCGCTCGAAGAGCAGCCGCACGGAGAACACGCCCGCCGCCAACGGGAACACCGACAGGATGTGCCGGGCCCGGGGGTAGCCGTAGCCGTCGCCCGGCCCCTCGAGGTCGGCCCAGCTCACGTTCTGGGGCAGCCAGAAGCGCTCGCTCCACAGCCAGCCCCACAGCAGGCCCAGGGCGCCCGCCGCCGCGGTCGCCATCTTACGCCCGCCCCGCGGCCGCCGCAGCCTCAGCCGCCGCCACAGCCAACGGAACCCGCGGGGAGGCGGCCCGGGGAGGGGGGGCGGGGCCGGGCCGGTGGCCGCCCCCTTCCTGCCCCTTCTGGTTCCCCGCACGTCTCAGCCCAGGTCACACCCCTTCCCGAGCCTCCTCCGCGAAGCCGGGCCTCTCCAACGCCCCTCTCGCCTCCCCGCCCACCTCGCTCACCGCGGATTCCTCGGACTTCGTGGTGGACCCCGCCCTCCAGGCTGGCCACACCCCTTCCCGAGCCTCCCTCAGCCCCGCCCCCACACTAACCACGCCCATCATCATCCAGCCCCTTCCTAAGCCCCGCCCCCGCACAGAGCCCCACCCCTCATCCAGCCCCACCCCGCCCTGAGCCCCGCTCCTCATCCAGCCCCGCCTCGCCTCCCTCGGCCCCGCCCCAGCCACGCCCCATCCAGCCCCGCCTCCCCAGCCTTGGCCCCACCCCCACTGGCCTCAGAACGCTAGTCCCGCCCTTTATTTTCCTATCAGTTTTGGCTTCGCTTCTTTTGCCTGTCCACCTACTGCCACACCCTTTATTTCGGGGCTAGCTCCATAATAGGGACATTCCTTTTTCTCAGCCCAGGCCACTCAAAGCTGTTCCGGTTCCCAGCTGTACTCATCTCTCTACTCCCCGCTCTCATCTGAGCTGGTCCCGCCTACTCTTCTCCACCATCAGAGGCTAACTGGAATGGTTTTAAAAGAAGTTAAAAATCTAAATCTCTACCTCTCATCTAAGGACAGATAAAGTAACTCTAGTATGGCAGCAGTTAAAGGGTTTTAAAGAGAGAAAAGGAAAAAACAAAACTCCAGCCATTCTAAGGAGTACATTAGGTTTGCTTTAACTCAGTGATTCTCAAACTTTAGTGCACCCCAGCTCAGCCATTAGTTTGTTCCAAAGAGATTAATTCGGGAGGTTCAGGGTAGGGCCAATGAATATGCGTTTCTAATTTCTAAAAAACTCATAGGTGATGATTTTGCTGCTGGTCTGAGAAGCACTGCCTGAAACCATTTTTCTCCAAACCCAACAATAGCTTATGGTAACTACCCTATCTATATTCAAGATACATTTTAAAAGACGTAAATCCTCCATGATCTCATGGTAATTCAAATCAGAGCCCAAAGGAACAGAGAACATGCTAACTTGGCATGCAGGAACACACAATGATCTTGGTCTCAAGATTTATCCCAAGCCCTACCTAGCTCATGTGGCTCTGTTGGTTAAGCGTGGTCCCATGCACTAAAGAATTGCAGGTTCAATTCCCAGTCAGGGCACATGCCCAGGTTGCAGGTTTGATCCCCAGTAGTGGTATGTGCAGCAGGCAACCGATCAATGTTTCCCACATCAGTATTTCTCTCTCCCTCCCCCCCTCTTAAAAAAACACAACCATATATTTACATATATATATATGCAAAATGATCTACCCCCAGAAAAACACATTTGTACCATTTCTCAACCTCTTGGCTGTTACAAAACTTATTGCTCATGAAATATGTAATGAAAGCTTTGGCCAGAAGTGATCGCACCAGCATGCAGTGTTTAAGAGTCTCCTTTTCCCACTTCACCAAATGAGAAACATCCTATTGCCACCATCAACATATCAAGTCCAAACAAGTTGCCTTCATTCGGGAGAACTGAGAGAATAAACAATAAACACTTTTTATTTAGCTGTCATTTTTGTTTTTCTAAGAATGTTTATTGTTTTTTCTAAGAATGTTTATCTGGTCATTCTCTTAAAATGACTCTTATTATACTAATTACGGAGCTAGTGCTTGTTTCTACTTTTTATATCTATGTCTACATTAGCCCTTGAAAGGCATAGAAAAGGGTTCTAAGTATAATCTCAGTGCCCATGTACCTGATATATGGTGACATACTCAAATGATAACCATAAATGCCAGCCATAAGCACTCAGACTTTATTGTATAAAGTCAGGAGATATTGTATCATGTAGATAGGTTAGAGTAGCAGTGTGTCACAGTAAGAGTAGATAAACTGAAGCCAGGATTGGATATTTTATGAAGGTCAACAGGAGCTTCTGGATAACTGTTCAGTGAACAAGGCTTTCTAACCGACTTTAGCTTATGGTGGAGCAAGAGCAAAAAGTAGTTAGAAAACCAGGTAAACCCTGAAACGCACAGCACCCCTGAAAAACATAACATGCCTCTCTCCAAGAAAATCCACACTTCCCATAAAAATAAAAATAAAGTGCCTTAACAATTGGGTTGATTGCCTGTGCAGGCAAGGAAACCAAACAACCAACTATGCCTTTGCTCAGAGTGGAAAACAAGTCCATTTTCAGCAGAGGCCTTTGGAAATTCCATTTGGCATTTTAGGCCTAATTGTAAGGTAAATTATTAAATGTTGAGAAAAATTAACAATAACAACCCACCATTACATTCTTAATTGGTAAAACAAACAGCTCATTTTGAATGTACACATTAATTCTCTTGCCAAGTTGTTTTCAATTTTCAAGAAAAATGCCTCCCTTCATGATGAAAGCCCCCAAAATCATCCCAACACCACCACCTAGTGGTGAGGTATATTAATAGCACTTCACTTAAACCCACATCAGATATTTTTCTTTATAAACTGCTAAGGTAACAGTAGATCCTGGGAGTCTGTAACAATGTAAAAAAATAATAATGAAAAAGGAACATTGAAAAGTTCAAATGTAAATTTAAAGCTTTATTGAGTAAAAATGTTTCAGATGAAGCAAGACTGTAAGAAAGCAGAACATTTTACATCTCTAAAAAATATTAGAGCTAAATCTCTAAAAATACAGTACAAAGAAAAGCCTATAGCTTAAAACGCCTCCCTTCACCACATATAATTTGGAATATCAATTATGTACAACAAATGTACTCAAGCTTATAATGTTCCAAAGACATAACACTAGGACCCCCTTCCCCCCCTCCTCCCCTTATTACCCCTACACACACACACACACACACACACATACACACAAAAGCCTATAATTGGTTTAATTGCACCCTGGGAATACTGTCTGCCATAAAAATCAATACATTCCAGAGCTGATAGGAATTAAAAACTTAGTGTCCCAGAAAGGGGATCTGAAGTGAAATATATGGTTTGGGGTCTGAGCTCAAGTGGTTTAAAACAGCCCCCCTCCCACCCCCACCCCCACTCTGTTATTCCTTCTTTAAACTCATTTTGCTGTAACATCAAACATGGCAAACAGTAATATAAAAGATCTTAATAAAATATTGTATCTTTTAGCAAAGTATGAGGAGCACAGATACCACCAGAGAAGAAAGCAATCACTTGGGGGTATAGTCACACTTATTGGCAAATACTATAGTTTACTGGGGAGAGAGTGGATCTCTCCAAGCACCAAAGGTGCTTAGAGGTGTTTCAGAAAGATTCTGTGTTATATCTCAAGAATTCATTTTAGGGTGTGGTTTAAAGAGCAGGAATGCAAAACAATAAATCCCCCATATATATCTGAGCAAGGTAGTTAACCTAAAAAATTAAAAAAAAAGACTAAATATTTGATTTCTTAACAGTTGAATACTAAATAATTAAATTGGTATTCATTTAAAAATATACAAACTGTGCCCTTTATACTAAAGTGCATACAGTAATATTGTTTAGGCCCCTAAATCCCTCTGAATGATTCAATTTTTAGTGTAACAATGTACTATACTAATCATCTATCTATTTCATATTGCCTTTTGGGGAATACAGTGGAATCTGGACTATATCAGTTGGAATATTCCCCTTCTCTTTTATAAGGCCTTAAAGCACTTATGTATATTATCATGGCTAAAATAGAGGATTTAGGTAATGTTATCTCTAGCTTTTAGAGATAAGCTGCAGTATGGGATTTTTAAATTTATTTTTGAAGCAAGAACTGTTTCCCCCAAATGACTTTCACATAAATTACAGTTTACGCTAAGATAACTGTATACATACATCACTCTGATAAAGGGCATGGCTCACTAACACTAGCACAAGATAAGGCCCAGCACCGTAGCAGTTTATCATTCCTCATCCTCATCCTCATCCTCATCATAGTACCGATTTCTCTTTATCTGCTCCTCCACAGACAGCTTTTTGACTACGTCTCCCTCCCAGAATCCCACATCCTGGGACTTCTGATTCTGAGTAGTGAATTCTTTAGGAGAGGTGTTGTCTGCAAAGCCGGACCAATTTGGAGACTTGGGTTCCAGTGGAGACTGCTGTTTGAAAAGGTTTGTATCATCTTCATCTAAGTTTGCACCATTTTCTACAAGATTCTCACTCCCCATCTCAAAACCATAAGCTTCCTTACTTCTCCTCTCCCCTGTCTCCTCTCCTTTAGGTTCCTTGTTTTGCCAGGTTGTTTTTTCCACACTCCCATTCTTCTCAGAGGCATCGGCATTTTCCACTTGCTTCCTTCCTGCTGCTATTCCTCCTACAAACTCCTCACTCTGCTCTGACATGCTCCAGCCCTTCCTGAAAGGTGGGGACGAGGATTTGGGGCTCTTGACAGAAATGGTTCGAAATGAAGCTGCTACAGTGAATGGGCGGCTTCTTTCCTTCAGTGAAGAAGATCGCCTCAGCTTCTTCAGATCCAGATCTACATCCTCCAGAGCTTCAGGCTTGCTGATTTCATCCTCAGGAGGCCACTTGGGCTTGGATACTTTTATTCCTTCCTCCAATGTACTTCCTGAACTGCCAAGTTCCGTGGGGGGCGGCCAGGCGATCCTTAACTTCTTGGTTTCAGCCGGCCTGTCTTCTTTCTCTGGCTGAGAGGAGGCCTTGGCTTCCATACTTGCGGTGAGCACACCCACCTTAGCAATGGGGGCATCTTCTACCCCTGGGCTCTGAGGGGTCTCTCCTGCATTCGGAAGCTGGGCTGGTCTCTCCGGTGTCTCCTCGTTTTCATTTTTGCTTGACCAGAGATCTTTGTGTGGTCTGTGCCCAAAGCCTTCATCATAGTTGCCTTTAGATTTAAAGAGCTGATTGAAGTGAGGCTTGCAATAGATTCTCCCATGTAATGATGCATATGTTCCAAGACTGTTGTTAAAAGAAAAAGAGCATGGAGTTAACAAATCTGTATGTTCTTATTTACACCAGCAGGCTGAAATCTAATTTGCAGTGTTTTCAGAAGATGACAAGTGAGAAAAATATAAAAACACATCAATCACCTAGGATTATCTACTCTATTTATTTATTTATATTTTGTAGCAATAAGGTGTACTTATTTTTTTCTCTACTCTTTTGAAAACATTTTAAAAAATTAATTTCAGAGAGGAAGGGGGAGGGAGAGATAGAAACATCAATGATGAAAGAGAATCATTGATCAGCTGCCTTCTGCATGCCCCCTACTTGGGACTGAACCAGCAACCCAGGCATGTGCCCTGAACGGGAACTGAACTGTAACCTCCTCCTGGTTCACAGGTGGATGCTCAACCACTGAGCCACACCAGCTGGGCTCTCTCCTCTTTTAAAGCACAACAGTTTTATTATCCTTATAAAAAAAAACATGACCACTTCCAGACCTGAACCTTTGCAAGACATCTTTCTACCTGGTACATTTTCTCATTTTCAAATGATTTCCTTACCGTTTGTCAAAATTGTTAAAAAAAAAACAACAACAACAAAAAACACAGAACTTTATCCAGGAACTCTGATCACTCACGTATTTCCCAAGTATTTACATCCTATATAGCTACTTACAATGATATTCCTTTGTAAAAGTTGAATCCCCTTCTTCCTAGTTTCTCATTTGTGTTATAATTTAAAAGCACATCTTTACAGGAATGGAACAATGTGCTGCAAAAAGCTGGCACTCAACAGGGACTAGTGGCCGGATACAGTGCGCAGGAGAACAGTGCGCAGTTGCCGGGAAGTAAGTCTAACATGCTGGACAGGCCTTCAGGAGACTTGGTGTCTCTCACAGGGTGAGACATTTTAAAGGGGAATATAAAAATTCAAAAATTCAGGAAAAAAATGTGCTTTGGAGGGATAAAAAAAAAATGAAGTGGGGGAAAAAAGGGACCAATGAGTAGAAGTTAGAAAGGCACACGCTGGCTCAGTGGAAGGAAAGCTGTCGAGCTAGAGCCATTTCACACTGGAACTGGCTGTCATGCAGATGCCAGGGCATCTTTCAAGGGCATTTTAGAAGGGAGGCTTGCTCTGGAAGGAAAGTTGGAGGAGGTAGCATCCTGGCTTCATAATTACAATGAGTTAATATGGAATATTCCCCTAGCTGGCCACATTTACATCCAGACTTTGAGTTACTTGGAAGAAATGATACTCATAATGACTATTTTTCTCAGAGAGAAAACAAAGCAACATACAGAAAAACACATGCTCTTCCGGGTCCATGATTATTGCTATTGTTGTCATTTATACAGTACTCAGGACAGTTTGAAGTAAGAGATTAGATAACTACCCTCCTGAAATTTCTTTACTTTATGATTCTATGACACAAAGGGAAAACATTCTATTGAATTAGATCATAGGGGGTCTTACCTGCCACTCTATTATTTAAGCTTCAGTCCTAACATGTAAATTAATATATCAATGAACCAAGAAGTTCCAAATACCTCAACCATTTGATACGAAATACTTATCACTAAACAGTACTTTTTACTTTTTTCAAGGGCCTTCAATAGCATCCTATCAGCACAATAGCTGTTGGTATCAGCATCTAAAAGCCAAAGGCTCCCTTCCAGGGGGTCCAACTCTACAGAGAGATGGCTTGCTTTAGTCTCACTTACCTAAGTTTGTTGTTGCAATAGGAGCAACGGAAGCAGCTGACATGAAACACCTGCTGGTTGGCCAAGAGACGCTCCATTGGGTAGACTGTCTTCTGACATTCCACACAGGTCTCTCTTGCAGGTATCTGAAACTTCTAGAAAAAGAAAAAAAAGGACAACTTTCACTTAGCATAGGCAGTGATGAGTTAGGACTCTGCTGAGATGGGCCCTGAAATTTACTTTGCTATCTAAGGGCTCCCTCACCCGGCCTATTCATTCTCACAGGAAAATTAAGTCCACTGTGATTGTATCAGCTGGCTCTTTGAAGCGAAGAGACTGTCCTGAATCCCCTTCCCAGACTGTTTGGCTGCCCTAAGTGTAGCAGCCACTGAGGATGGGTGGGTCTAGGGGTGGATTGAGGAGAAAGGCTTAGACAGGCCACAACACACAAAATGGCACATACAAAATGTTTCTGCAGACAGGAAATTAGGAGAAAATATCACACACAAGAAGGAAGTGTGATTGTTTCATTCAAGTGCTAAGGAAAAATAGGACAGACTTTTTATAAGAACAAATTCTGAAGGGGAAAATTTTCAAGGAGAGGAAGAGCATTTGGCTTTGGGAATTGGGAAAAGATGCTTTGATAAAGCATCTTTTAGTTCCCTCTGCTTATAATCTTGACTTGTTCAATTCACGAGGCATAATGTTTTTTAAAAAAGTCAAAACTGACACATAAGTGGAACAATTTAAAAGAGCCACAAACTATTTTATTAGGACTCCAGAAGAAAGCATAGCCCAATAAAGCTATAAGTTCTAACACCTTAAAAAATACCCCACACAAAACAATGGAGAATAAAACTAAAAAAATGGGAAGTCATAACCGACTTCATGAGAATCATGGACTATTTATAAAGAGTGGAATAGGGCCGGAACCGGTATGGCTCAGTGGATAGAGCATCGGCCTGCGGACTGAAAGGTCCCAGGTTCGATTCCAGTCAGGAACATGTGCCTTGGTTGCGGGCACATCCCCAGTCGGGGGTGTGCAGGAGGCAGCTGGTCGGTGTTTCTCATTAATGTTTCTGGCTCTCTGTCCCTCTCCCTTCCTCTCTATAAAAAATTTTTAAAAAAGGTAAAAAAAGAGTGGAATAGGGTGTGATGAGAAACAGATGTTCTAGCTGGTAAACTCAATCCTAAAGAGCATAAAATACTTGGTATTCAAGCACTGATGAAAGCCAGAATTCCAAAACTGTAAGTTTTTACATAATAAAAAATGGTTACATGGCTACCAAGGGTGGAGGTTCCAAGTCCTTAGGTGTGTGTAACCCTTCACTTGCCCAAACAGAAACATCTCAACCAGGAAATGCAGGAGCAGCTTAGGTTAAGGTGGCCAGGAGGCTCTCACAGGCACGTGGGTGGGTGGCCCCGTAGTTGCCAGGACCAGGGTGGTGTTAATAATGCAAATGAGTTCCAAGGTCCAGGACCCGAATGGTTAAGGTAAGTTTAAAACAATCCAGGTATGGACAAGAGAGAATTTTGATTAAAAAAAAAACCCTGAAAATAGACCCATAAAAATTTCACACTGCTGGTTCCCAAGTCACATGATTCACTAGGAGGTAAAGCAAAAAGTAGGAATGGTTTTTCAAGCAGATTTGGACACAGGAAATGAAAATAGAAAATGGGCATGAAATGGAAGTAAAGGGGAAGAGCTGTAAAAGGAGTTTGATAAAATTAGCAGGAAACTCCCAAATAGCACCAAAGTATTTAAGAATGAAGAAGCAAAACTGAGTGGAAATGGCTCCTTAATAACAACCCCCTCCATTCCTAGGGGTACAGTCCTAAAAAGGAAAACTTAAAGAATCAAAGACCACAGCTACAACCTAGTCTACCAAAGCATAAGGGAGGTATACAAATGTGATCAAATGTTACAATACTGAATGCCACTGGAAGTAATTAAGGCATTGTTTGGAGCTCTGAATTATTTTTTTCTTATGAACACTTCTAACAAGATAGGGCCTAAGTGGAGGTGTTCTTGAATAGTTTAATTAGGTTTCTCTAAAAAAAAACTAGGCCCTTATCTAGCAAGCAGGAGATACATTAAAATGCAGAATGATTCGGTATAATAGTACATTTGAAGCCACTGAAGAGAGCTGGTACAACTCACAATTCACATAATGTGAAAGTATCAGGATAAATGTATTTATCAGATTGAAAATATTTTTTAGCTGCTGGGTGGATTCTGTATTTTTTTTTTTTTTTTTTTTAACATTTGGCTTAGAAAAATAAGTATTCATTCCAGTCAGTAAAGACAGAGCAGGAGACAAATTCCCCATGGTACAGGAGGAAATGGGTATTATCCCGCTAAAGTGGAACGGAAGGCTAAAGAACACCCCTCCGCTGTAGGTACAGAGAGAGGGCACGCTGTGGGAGAGGGGAGCAGCCCAGTGACTAGAAGGGAGAACCTGAGAGAAAGCTGAAAGTTGAGCTCACATTAGGAGGAAAGTGGAAGGCAGGAGCAGAAATTAGGTACCGGGAGCAGGAAGCAGAAGCTGGAAAAGACAAACAGGAACCTTCAATGAATACACAGCATTTGGTGCGCCCTGGAGCGCTTCACTGCGGCTGAGCTGTAACTCGGTTACAGACTCAGATCCACCAATAAGACCACGTTTGCTTTCTTTTTCAACGAACTCAGCTAATCGTGGCAAAATCAGCCTCACCCATATCTACCTGAGGCTGACACATGCCCCAGCTCAGGAGAGAGGCTTTTATGAGCCTTCACCCACACAGGAAGTGTTTCATTAACGATTCTTTAATGTCTTACTACCTTCTACCCTTGACCTACAATGGCTCTGCCTTGAACGGAGCAGAGCTTTCACCCACCCGAGTGAAAAATCATTCTTCCTCTTTAATATCAAAATCATACAGGCATACCGTGTTTTATGGCACTTTATTGCGCTTCACAGATGTGTGTTTTTTACAAAATAAAGGCAAAATCTTCCATCGGCAAAAAATTACAACTCACTTTGTTGTGGTGGTCTGGGACCGAACCTACAATCTCTCCGAGGTATGCTGCTCAAATATCTGACTAACCACAAGCTTCTAACTAACCACACCTACCAGATCCCCGTTATTCCTACTCATTTTTTACATAAACCCTTTTTGATATTATTTAAGGTTTATTTGGCAGCTGCCCAAGGGCCCTTCTAGTTTCATAAAGACAAGAGGATGGCAATATGGTATAACGCCAAGCCAGAGTAGCTGTGGCTGTGCCTCCCTTTTATTTCCTCTGTCCTGGGCTCTCAGCCACTTTCCTGTAATTGCCTCCATGCCTATTCAGACAACAGGAAGTGTAGTCAATGCCCAAAAATCTCTACCATTATGGTAGGTCTGGCATACATCCTGCCCGTGCCTTCATGGCATACTCAGACTTGGCACAGCCACATTTAAAATACTGCCAACATTAGAATGTTAGACATTTAACAATCTTTACAATATATTTTTTTCAGCGTGTAAGATGTCTTTCCATCTCCCCTCCCTCACCCTTTTTCATATGTAGAAACTAACTCGCCAGGATATCAGGTGCCTTATCAAAGTTCTCACAGTCAGTAAATTAAAACTCAGAATTATTGACTCACAAACCCACAAAGCTTTTTATTTTTTTATTTTTCATGGACTGTTAAATTTCCATAACTAAAGGAAACTCTTTGGGAGAAGAGAGCAGATGCTAACCCAAATGGAAATAATCTTACTACAGCAGTTTGAACAAAATACAGTCTTTTGTAGATAATAACTTCAGGATATTTGGGAATGAATGAGGTAATATATACATAATTGATGTTCATAAATACTGTCATGTCTTTCCCACCTGAGGGATCTTACAGGGCCTCTGCTAATCAGCATCTACTTAAAGCAATTTTTCCAACAAATTTGCATGACTTCATCTACATTCTTTCAGTCTCCTATCTTAAGTATATTTCTTAGTCTAATGAAGGCTCCAGTGGGGGGTGTTTATGGGTGTCTGTAGTGGGGGGAGGCAACAGCTATTAGCTTTTAAAGACATAGTGAAATCAGGAGGACATTCAGTATGGAAGTCGGACGTCTATTCCCAGAACACCACAAAGTGCCTGTCATTCCCTCCTTCCAATTTGAGCAAAACAGCTAGGTAATTAAATTAAACTTCTTTGCCACATAGTAAATGTGGTCAGTTCTATACAGCCGTAACCATTCCCCTCACTTTCTGTGAAACATTTTGAAAGCATTTTGGGGGCATTCACACCTTAAACAGATTGCTCTACATGTAGAGGAAAGGCTAGTGCTTTGAGGAAGCAGTGATGATGCAGATAATGAGAAGAGTCTGGGTGCCTGGATGCCTTTCTAGTGTAATCCTGATCACTCTACAGAAGAGCCTAAGACCTCCGACCCTGTCTGTAGAGGAAGGGCCAGCTGGCAGGCGTGGGGAGGGGGATGCCATAGTGCACACCCTCTCCTGCGGTCTGCCATGTTTTCTCTCCACACTCACCAGCAGGAGCAGCCAAAGAGGCCGGGCACAGGGCTGTCCTGGACACTGTGGGGCAGCAGGTGCTCCCAGGCCAGCTAAAACTCCCTGTGCTTCCTCCCTTACTCTCCCCTCTGGGAACATTCAGGGGTAACTCTTTCAATGGGAAAACATAAAGCTTAAGAGACCTCTGGGTCTCTTGAGTCAAAAGGTTCTGATCCTCCTCACAGGGTCCACTGAGCTCTGCACCCAGAAAAACACGTTTTTTGAGAAGGAATCTGCAACTTCAACTTTATTAGCACCAAGTCTCATCAACTAAGTTCTTTAGCCAGTGTTCAGATGATACAAAATCCTTACTTTTTAAGACCAGTATTGTGTGTTTTTTAAATTAAGCTAAACTTGGAAATGGGTTGAGCCTCGACTTAGATGTCCTATTTTCAATCAACGGCCAGACACGAAGAAACAGTATTTTCCAGGTTTCGTGAGGCCCCAAAATCTATTCTGAGTGAACAACTTTATTCTTAGCTGTATGTGATTTCCCAAAATGGAGAAGCACCTTCTGTTTCATGGTCTATAACCATGAGACAGGTTATGCCAAAGTGTTGAAATACTTGTCTGCAGAATGTAAAGGGTACCTTCGAGGAAAACAAACTGCTCTGAAACAAAAGTGGAGCTGAGGGTGGGTCTCACCCCGGGCTCTGTACACCATAACCATTTGGGCTTTGATCCGTGGGCAAACATGGCGGCAGGCCAGCCTTTCGACAATGTTCAGAACCTGCCATCTACGGCTGGTGAAGGCAGGCCTGTCTGCATGCTACTGCTGAGTGACCAGGGCCAAAGCGGCAGGCACGGGTTCGGGGAAGGTGCACAGGGAGCTATACCTCCAGCTCCTCTTCATGGTATGCCAGGAAGATCTAAGTGAGATGTCTATGGCTCATCGCTCAAGCTCAGACCCTGGAGTCTGAATCAGGAAATAGCTAAGAAGGCTGATCTAGCAGGTGAGGGAAGGACTTAGGACTGGATTGAGAATTAAAAAATACTCAAGAATAGACTTCAGTTCTTACATTACCTTAGTCCCTCAGTCACACAGAACCCACAGACAAGTCAGATTTGCTAGCTGTTCTTAATCCAGAAGTATAACCTAAGGACTCACATCTGGCAGGGCTGCTCCTGAAGAGGAAACTAACCCTGTGGCATTTGCTACTTTGTTGGACTCCAAATACTGGAAAAAGAAAAGTGCTGACGCCTATAAGGATCTTTGAGGCCAGCACATGTGCAGATTCGATCACTATAACTCAGTTCTTTCTCCCTCTACTTTCTCTTGCTACTTTCTTTACCTTCTGCTCCTTTTCAATACATCTTACTGTCCTCATGAATCTCTGCTTCCTTTCTTTTTCCTGATTCCTTTTAAAGGTTCATGTTTATCTTCTTTACCCATCCTCCCTCGTTTTAACCCACCTTTAAATACTGGACTCTCTCTTTTCCTCACGTGTGTCCTCTTCTCTTCATCCTTTTTGTGCAATAACTTTCATTAAAGGACCAATCATGCCCACAGTTGAGAGATACAAGCACAGCAGATGTGCACAGGAGGATGGGGCAGCCTCAACTACCTGAAAACTAATTCTGCCTGCTGAGTTTCTCTCAAAACTTAAGTTTCTCTCAAAATGTAAGTTTCTCTCAAAACTTAAGAGAGCACCAGAGGAGAAAAGACACTAAAGGAATGTAGGTATGTTTGGTTATTAATCCCAATGAGTCAATTAGCACAACATTGCCAAAGCATTCAACGAAAACAAGTCAGTTTTAATAATAATCAGTCTACAACAAGTATTGGATATTTTTAAACCTTTGTTTATTTTTATGAGAGAACTAGAGGCTCAGTGAGTGGAATTCGTGCACGGGGAGGGGGGTCCCTGCACCCTCTCCAATCCGGGACCCCTCAGGGGATGTCCAACTGCCTCTCACAATCTGGGACCACTGGCTCCTAACCACTTGTCTGCCTCCCTGATCGCCCCTAACCCCTCTGCCTGCCTGATTGCCCTAACCACTTTGCCTGTCTAAATTGCCCCTAATCACCCCTAACTACTTCTGCCTGCCTGCCTGATCACCCTTAACTGCTCTCCTATTGGCCTGATAGCTCCTAACTGCTCCCCTGCTGGCCCAAAAGCCCTAACAGCCTCTGCTTCGCACACACCCAGGACCCAGGATTCTCTGGCCAGCAGCAGGCACCCAAGACCTGGGCTGGCTTCACCTGGGCTGGTCACAGCCGCAGGGAACCATGGGCGGATGGGTTCACCTGGGCCACAGCCATAGGCGCCCAGGACTGTGAGTGTGCAGATTGTCCCCCTTCAGGGCTGCAGCCACAGCCACTGGTGCCTGAAACCACAGGGTGGGTGGTTTGTCCCTCTCCTGGGCCACAGCCTGTCCCCATTCCTCTCTCCCCAGTGTCTAGTGTCTGAGCCGTGAAGGCGTGAGGGCATGATGACCATTTGCATATTAGCTCTTTATTATATAAGATATATTTGTTTGTAGAAAGAGATGTTGTTGTTGTTTTTTAAATTGATGAGTAAAAAGAGATCATAGGTTGAATAGCCAAGTAAAATTTTCTTGAAGTACAAAAATTTTGTATTCTTTTATATATAAGAGTATATCAAAACAAGTGTTACTTGAATGTCCATTTTTTTAATTTTTAATTTTTTTACAGCAAATGGGCTAGCCAACCCCCTCTGGAATGTACACATTCTTTCTTTAAATATGCTAACCACTAATCATGTGATGGTCAAGTTCCCCAAACCAGGGAGCCACTCTTTTGAAGTTGACATTGCACATTCCTGTTCAATGGGCTGATTTTAGTTTAATGGATTTCTCAGATTTTCCATTTCTCAGCTTTTACCCATTCACAGATTAATGAACTTGGACTTTTAAAAAATCAGTTTATTTCCTTTAACTTCAGGTTTTCTTAAAACTTTCATGAGTTTTCCAGATTTCAATCTGAGTGCTCTCATGAGCCTCCCCTCTCCTGACCCAAACATCGGAGCAGAAGTAACGAGACTTCCAGGAAAAGTGACTGGCCTTAAGTGTATCCTTGTTTGGTATTTTTACCTCCTGGAAAGTAAAAACAGTTATAATGAACATAATGATAGAGGTGCAATGAACTCTACTAGTACACCAATGCCCAAAGGCTCACAGAGAAATTGCCATCATACCTTCACTGCTTTGGGAGGAGAACTCTCAGAAAGGCTGGAGGCTCTGGCATCTGGACTTAGTGGCTTGGGATGGACAGGCTGCTGGACCTCACTCTTAACCTGGGAGTTACCTGCTTGAGTTACAAAAGGAAGACAATTTTTAAACCTCATGGGAAGTCAGAGAAAAGGTTCTTTCCCAAAGCAAAGAAAGGATCTTCACTATAACAGGTCCTTTCAACACCAGGAAAAACACTGCTTTTCTTCTATGGAATATTCTAATGCTAAAAGCTATGTCTTAGGGTCTCTCACAAATCAGGTTCTCAGCCAGGATGTTTTCTCACCCTTTGTCATAAACAGCCAGGATCCAAATCACCCTATATAAGGAACTTTCTGCCCTGTAGCTTTGGTCATTTAAAAAAAGACATATATATATTTAATATACACTGAGTGGCCAGATTATTATGATCTCTGAATGTATAATAATCTAGCCACTCAGTATATATATAGTAGAGGCCTGGTGCATGAATTCGTGCATGGGTGGGGTCTGGCCAGCCTGGTCAAGGGGACAATTTGCATATTAGCCTTTTATTATATAGGATATACACTGAGTGGCCAGATTATTATGCTTTCAGAGATCATCATAATCTGGCCATTCAGTGTATATATTTTTCTATATATATTTATACATAAATATTTATATTTTAGGTAGAGAGCAAGGGAGAGGGAGAGAGAGAAACATCAATGTGAGAGCGAGACTTTGATCAGCTGCCCCTGGGGGGACACCCTCTACCGGAGATCAAGCCCACCATGCTGGCATATGCCCTGACCCAAAATTGAACTGGTGATCTTTCAGTGCAGGGGATGATGCTCAAACAACTTAGTGGCTTGAGATGGACAGGGTGCTAAACGTCAGGGCACTTCTGTCATTTTTAAAGGCTATTTATAGACTTTGATGACTTTTTGGTAGTTACCATTCCCTCTAATTCCTTCTGGGGCACTTGAGAGCAGAAATTTCAAAACGTGTATGAGAGAGAGAGAGATTTGACACTATCTTTTTGGTTAGTCCTATAGCAGATATTCATGGCTAAAGATTATGGAAAAAGTTCCATGAAATTTTATTCATATTCACTGACGTGTCATCTGTATAAATTAACTTCCTGCCAATACATTCATAATGTGGAAAACTAAGAAGAGGCACAGAAAAGCCATTTACACAGCTACTAAGGAAACATAGAATAATTTCTTATAATATAGAGTTAAGTCAACAAAGTACTAAAAGATTAAGGATCATTTTTTCAAAAAAAATGTTTTGCAAACCTAGTCAAAACTAAGAAAAAAGATTTTTAAAATATTTTAAATTATTTTTTAGAGAGAGAGGAAGGGAGAGGGAAAGAGAGGAGCATTTATGTGAGAGCTAAATATGGATCAACTGCTTCCTATATGCCCTTGACCAGGGATCAAGCCAACAACCTGGGCATTTGCCCTGACCAAGTCAAAATGCAACCTTTCTGGTGCACGGGCCAACACCCAACCGAGTCACACCCACCAGGACCAGAAAAATTTCTATACAAGCAAAATGATTGCAAAAGAAATATTCTTGAGTTCAAGCAGCAAAAGTTTCTCTCTAAAATTATAAGGTAGGGTTTACTAGAGATTTGTTTAGCTCTACTTTAGTTGCTGAGTTTTTAAGCGTCTAATAAACTAATTAACCAGGGAGAAGGTAGAAATCCAAATATGTATATACTAGAGGCCTGCTGCACGAAAAGATTCATGCAATAGGCCTTCCTTCCCTGGGCTTCCAGCACCAGTTTTCCTCCAGTACTGGGGACCCAGGCCTTCCCTCCAGCTGGAGTCTGCTATTTTTGTCTTCGCTGCTTCACTGCAGACTCCAGCTGGAGTCTGTAGTCTTCATCTTTGCTGCAGCTGGAGTGCCCTCCTGTAGATCCCTTCGCCCCACCCCCACCACCCCCCCTCCCTCACATAGCAGGTGTCCTGCCCTGCCCCCGCCCCACCACTCTGCGGCCCAGCCACTCTGCGCTTGGAGCAGCTGGGTGGCCGCCATCTTTGTCCTTATAATTTGCATATTCCATCCTGATTGGCTGGTGGGTATAGTGGAGTGATGGTTAATTTGCATGTTTCTCTTTTATTAGTGTAGATATAATACTGCAGATCAGAGTCAAAGTGGATATAGTAAAGAGAAAACCAAATTTTTTTATCTTTGGGCAAAATGAAACTCAAAATCACTCCAAAATAGGATAAAAAGGTGATGAAATTTAACAAAACAGGAAAATTTCTAGACTCTGTCTAGACTGAGTAGACTATGGTACATATTTAGATAAGTAGAGAAAGATATTTAATGTGTTACTCAAATATTAATTCTTTATCCCTGTAAATGAATGAAATCTTTGGCTAAACTTTTATTAAAATGAAACTTCAGCCCAGCTATTGTGGCTCAGTGGTTTAACATCAACCTATGAACCAGGAGGTCTCAGCACATGCCCAGTTTGCAGGATCGATCGATCCCCAGAGAGGGACATGCAGGAGGCAGCTAGTCAGTGATTCTCTCTCATCATTGATGTTTCTGTCTCTCTTTCCCTCTCTCTTCCTCTCTGAAATAAAAAAATATATGATATATATATATATATATATATATATTGTAAATGAAACTTCAAAATTAGTTTTTACAGCTTTAAACCTGAAAAGATTTTTGCCCGGCTGGTGTGGCTCAGTGGTTGAGTGTCAACCCATGAAACGAGACTGGTTACTGGTTCTGTTCCTGGTTAGAAAACATGCCTGGGTTGCTGGCTGATGCCCAGTATGGGGCTTGCAGGAAGCAGCAATCCATGTTTCTTTATCATCGATGTTTCTTTCTCTCTACCCTCTCCCATATTTTTAAAAAAAGTGTTGTTTGCTCCAAGTTAGTAATATATCGATATAGTTGAATTTAACTTCTCCCTTAGCCATAAAATGTGTGAAGGGTATTCAAGCATCACTCCTTAAAACCAAGGGAAAGATCTGATCGGCTGAATTTAATGTTACTCTCTCAGCACTGACAGCAATGGGAACACCCTCCAGATCTAAGAATGAATGCTTACGGTAGTCAACTTCAGCAGAGGTGGAACGGACTGCCAGGCTATTCTCAGTTGCAGAAACCTACAAAAAAAAAGAGGGGTGGGATTAACAATCATATTAAAAATAAATGAACAAGCTGCTGTTAGTGCCATAGAAACCTGCTGACTCCAGTCAGTCACCAGCTGCCTGGGGGAAATAACGGCCCCTGAACAGCTGAGCATTTAAACAAGAGGCAGCAAAACGTCTTTTATGAGGATATTAACATGCCTCTCAATTACAGAGTAAGGCCGGAAGCAGACTGCACTCCACTGCCAAAATTCTGCATCATCTGTCTTTATGAAAGAACTTCTAAACCATATCTTTCAATTCTCAAAAAACAAAAAGGGCTGGGTTGGAGTGGTGGGGAAGGGGTTAAGGGAGAGGACAGCGGGAGCGGTGGCAAACAAACCCTCTATCATGGAGAGCAAAGCTCCTCGCCATAAACCACAACTCACTCCAAAGCAAAATAGTCTTTACACATAGAAACTATTATTATTCTTTAATTTTCCCAATCAAATACATGCTGCTGAAACCAGCTTGCCAGCACAGAAGACTTTCTGATAGCTGTACAACAAATGTATCTATTATAAAACCAACCTCTGGTATTTATTACCTTCAAGGTTAGTTTCCCTTTTTAATCCCAGTCTCAAAATAGCAGTGTTTAACAAGATGACAGATCTTATGTGTAGGTGCATATTTCCCCTCAGAAACCACTAAAATTAAATAAAGAACTTTCTCCTAGCTTTCTCTGACCTTTCTCCTGGCCCCTAGCCTTCCTGGTGTCTTCCTCCACACTCAAAATAATGAGGGTCAGTAGAGACTGAGTATGGGCTCTACCTGTAATAATTCTTTTACTCGGATATCAGGGACTTTATGTGCGATGCTGAGAGTTTATACCAGGCTGCCTAACTACTGAATACATTTATGATGATAAAATATTGGACATTAAATTGTTGCCTGACTGCACCTGAATTTCAGCATGGTTGGTTCTTCCCCACTACTCTCTTTTCATTATAGGGATTCTGACATGGTATAAAGTGAACCAGTATAATAACAGCCAATATTTACTGAGTGTTTACGAGGCTCACTGAAATGATCACCTTGCATGCATTATTTCATTTAATGATATGAAATAAAATTTCTGAAAGTCATGCATGGCCATAAAAAGCTCTTCAATTCTTGCTAATTAGTGGGTGTATCTATCCCAGGATGTTCTTCTTTTCTCCTCTAATTTGCTCACCTTGAACCTAAAAGGTAAAGCTAATGCCAATCATGACATCATTGTACATGTCCAGCCAGATGACTTCACTGCAGGAACAGCCAGGAGAGAGCACGTGAGATTTTGCTCAAACATTTCATTAAAGAAAAGTACAAATTCATTCATAGGAAAAGGAAAGAACAATACCCTTACAAAATATTCTATTTGTGGCAAGTTTGACCTCGCACTAATGTCCTTTTGTAACCAATCAAAGTTCAAATAGTTCTTAGGTACTGGTTAACCAAAACTAGGCAAACAACCAAAAGGATAGCTGAGACTCTGAAAAATGTTCTGAATTTTAAGGCAGCCAAGCGTTTATGAACCCACAGTGCGTGCTTGAAGACGATGCCATATCTTTACACCTTTCTTCCACACCCACTCCCCAATTCGTGATTCAGTTACACTGAAGCTCTTTTAGATTATAATTAAAATGTTCTGATCCTCCAGTTCAGCTCAGTCTCAGTTTCAAACCATGAATCCAATCAAGAAGAAAACATGAAATTAGATATAGGGACAATCCATGTATTGTTTTCCAGAGGATCATTTCTCAAACTATGCTGCTAGGGTACACTGGGGATTTCATGCTGGGAATATTTTTCCTTTAAATGTCTTTTTTTATAAGCCATAAGAAAAAATTCCAAACATATTTACTTTGTTATTCTTAAGACATAATCTTCCACTTAAAAAAGTGAGAAACCCAGGCAGCCTTAGGAGAGAACTCACTTGCTCCAGGACTTGTGACTCATGCCTGAGCCCACTGTTGCAAGGATGTACGTAATTTATTTGGTAATTTTATGATTTTGAAAGACATTACTGCCAAGTATTTTGTCTTATTATTTCAACATATATTTGTGATTTTTTGTAAAATAAAGGGATTTAATTTTTCTAAATTTATTTTTCCTGTTCTGTTTTATGATTCAACTTGTGTAGCCATTAATCTGAGATCATTTTTCTGTGTGACTACTTTGGTCCAACCAAGAGTGTAGTGTATTTCATGAGTTCCTGTCAGTGTTCTGTCAATACAGCAAACTTTAGAGGGCCCAGCTGATATGGCTTAGTGGTTGAGTATCGACTCTGTAAATTTCCAGTCAGGGCACAGGCACAGGTTGTGGGCTCCATCCCCAGTGGGGGGCCTGCAGGAGGCAGCTGATCAATGATTCTCTCTCATCATTGATGTTTCTCTTTCTCCCTCTCCCTCTCTGAAATCAATAAAAATATATTTTAAAAATAAAGTCTGTTAGAGTAAAATAAGTTTGAGAACTATTTTAATGATATCTTCACCTTTTGGAAGAATGGCTTTGAGGTGTCAATATGTGTAACAGAAACAATGGTTTTTCTCCTAAGATTAATTACTGTAATAGATTTGAAAGCTCTTTCTCCTTAACTAACTTAACATTTCACTATAATATTGACCAAAAGGTAAAAGAGATTGGGTAATGGACTGGAAAAGAAAATGATAAATTCACCTGATAGTCATATTATTAGTTATTCCAACTAAGCCATTCATCTAAAATAAATGCATAACATACAGGTCTAATTTGCTTAAAATCTTACACTGGCTTTCCACCACTATAGGGCTACATCCCAGACTCTTCAGGGTAGCATACAAAGCTCTTCAAGACCCACTCTGGCCCTCTCCCTCCACCTGTCTCTCATCATGGCCTGTATGTACCTCCCCTGCTCAGCCAAGTCATCTTAGTTTAGATCTCCAATTTCCAACCTCTGTTATGTCTGGACTACCCTTCTCTTTCTTTACTCAAACTTCTCCTTATTCACTTTGCCTATTTCCACACATTTTTTCAGGACTCGACTCAGACATGACCTTCCTGAGGAAGTTAGGGCAAGTGTCCTTAGTCTCAGCTTCCATAGCCCTGAAGAGCCCTCTTATAGCAGAGGTCACACTGTCTTATGATGGCCAACCTGTTACTCATCTCCCTTCTACTGTTAGCTTCCTTGCAGATAAAGACCACATAGAGTGGTACGTTCATATTTAGTTTTTAAGCTTAGCATTTCCCATGCTTAGCATAGTGCCCACCTTTCAAAATACTGAGTGGAAGAATGAAATTTTATTGCATAAAATGAGTTGATAATACAAAAATACTTTGAAGATAATATTTCTAATCAAAGCAGATTTTTAAAAATCACTTTAGCTCTATGCCCTCTAAGCATTTGCTGAGCAAAAGAATTTTCCAATGAAGGTTCATTATTTGGTCAGCTATAAGTTGCAGAGCTTCCCAACCAAAATTATGTGACCTGCAAAAACAACAATCTGTCTTGGCAGCTGTTACCAAATTCCCAGACACTCTACAGCCCAGAGTTAGAGTGGTTTCTAATTTTAAGCATCTAATTTAGAACACATGCTTCTTTGGCAACTGGACATTAGACTTTTAAACCCACCTTTTCTCCATCTTGATGGGAGATACAGACCTCAGGACCTGGGGGCACGTTCTCCTTTTGTTCCAACTTATGAATTTTGATTTCACTGCCATTGGCTCTCAATTCATTCTAGAAAATAAAAAGTCTGTGATTTTTTTTTTTAAATTCTCAAAGTGATAAAATGAAATAAATTCTCACTATTCTCTTCATGGCACAAGTATTAAGTAAACTTGGAATGTGAAAAATAAATTTTATTTTAAGAGGCCTCAGATCAAACCAACCCCCTAATTCTCACAAGCAAAACCCACTGACTTGTGAAACGACAAAAGCAGCTTTGTGGACACATACCTCAGAGTTAAGTATTTGTACACTAGTCTAAAACCGGATGCTCATTAGAAAATATACACAGACACACACAGACCGCCCCCAGCATACAATGTTCTTGTGATTCACTCTTCTAGCAGCAGAGCTTGTGGGAATGCAAAGCTTGTGAGTTTTATCAGAAAAGACCATTCTGGAGCAGGGAAGGGAGATGCCAAGTGCCAATAATTAAGGAAATATACTGACCATACACATATATATGCCCGGCCTGGAAAGAGAGACAGGGATGATGTATACATATGAAAACAAATTATATTTAATGATAACTATAAAACAACCTTTTTTTTAGTGAGACTTTCAAAAAACATGGTGGGGGTTTTTTTCCGCATAAAATTCATACATTAGTACAAAGACACACCTTATTCTACTTCTCATGACAGAGCCTGAACATGCCAAGCAGGCATAAATATTATCATAGGAATAAGCAAAATCAACTTTTTTTTTCCTTGGAAAGAACATGTAGGAGAAACTATTAAAATTAACTTTATATATTAGACCCAAAATTAATACAGAGATAGGTAACTATGAACATTTCCTATCATTAGTCTGCTAGAAACATAGTACCTTTTTGATCTCTGTGATTCTGTAGGCCTGGGGAGAAAACATAATTATGGCCACAGGGCCAATGGAAGGGAGTGTGAGTGTGACTGACTTAATCAGGTGTGGAATTCCAAATTAAGGCATACATTTTGGAGGTGCATCAATAGAGAGGAGCTGGCAGCCAGCATTGAAGACAATAGTACAGCAGTCCAACCACTCATTCCTGACCCCATCTCACAGCCCAGCCTCCAGAACCATGGCCAAAGAGTGTGTGCCTGTTACAACCATCCTCTGTAGGGGGCCTGAGGAATTCTTTGGGGATGAGATAAAATGTGCTTTTTACAAGAATTCCTAAAGCATTTCAACGCTTAAAAGTTTCAGAGATGGAGACTGCAATGCAGAAGCTCTATTAGGAGTTTTTTTTAAAAAGGTCACTGAACAGGTTTTTCCACTTAGGGAGTCACTTGGTCGGAATGTTTATAGCAGCAGGGCACTGAGAAGCAGCAAAATCCTGCAACAGGAGAGAACAGAGCTGCACAGATCACGGATTTGCTGTATCTCCTGACCTGCCTTCTAAGTGAAGTCTAAGTTTGCTCACTTTTCACACTCACTGTTGATTTACACACATCTCTTCTTAAAATTACAGTGAAAAATCAAGATGAAATCATTCATCGCCCTGAGACAGCCCACCAATAAATACTACTGGAGAATGCATACTTAGTAATGTGGGAAAAAGAAGGCTCAACTCCTGAAATACATGTTACAATTTCTAATAGGCAGTTTCAGTCTGGCTGGGAATGAATAAAATTCAATACTAGTCTTCCAACTTTGTTTAAAAAATAGGACATTAAGAAATTAATGGTCCTTGCTGGTTTGGCTCAGTGGATAAAGTGTAGGCTTTCGGACTGATGGGTCCCGGGGTTTGATTCCAGATTTCGGACTCGATCCCTAGTAGGGGGAGTGCAGGAAGCAGCTGATCAATGATTCTCTCTCATCATTTATGTTTCTATTTCTCCTTCTCCCTCTCCCTTCTTCTCTGAAATAAAATATAATAATAAAAAAAGAGATTAATGTATTGTAATTTGAAATCTTAGAAGGAACAAATATTGAAAGATAAATATGTGTACATGTGTATATATACATATGTAATATGAATAAATAGCATTTAAAAGGCAACTTCAATTAAGCAGTTCCATAGTGTCATCCTGCCAGTTAAGCCTAGGTACGTATAAAATAGAAAAACCCTCCAATTTATTTAGAAGACCAATTTCTTTGTTCTTACTGAGTATATTATCTTGTCATTTCTCTCCCCCTTTCTCATCCACTATTCTAATTTTCTTTTTTTTTAGAAAATCATCACATCACGAAGAGTAAAGATTAAGTAGGCTATATATTATACAATTTCACTTATAGGAAACTAGAGGCCCAGTGCACAAAATTCACGCACAGAGGGGTGAGGTGTCCCTCAGCCCAGCCTGCAACCCTCTCCAATCTGGGACCCCTTGAGGGATGTCTGACCACCAGTCTGGACATCCCTCTCACAATCCAGGACTGCTAATTCCCAACTGCTCACCTGCTTCTGCCTGCCAGCCTGATCACACCCTAACCACTCCCCTGCCAGTCTGATTGATGTCTAACTGCTCCCTGGCTGGCCCAATTGCCCCTAACTATCCTCCCCCGCTGGCTGGGTCACCTCTAATTACCCTCCCCTGTTGGCCTGGCCCCCCTTCCCCAACTGCCCTCCCCTGCAGGCCTGGTCCCCCCAACTATCTTTCTCTGCAGGCCTGGTTCCCCCCAACTGCCCTCCCCTGCTGGCCTGGTCACCCCTAGCTGCCCTCTCCTGCTGGCCTAGTCACCCCTAACTGCTCTTCCCTGCAGGCCTGGTGACTCCTAACTGCCCACAACTGCCACCTTGTGTCTTGGAATGATGGTCAATTTGCATATTACTCTTTTATTAGATAGGATGTTGGAATAGGCAAGTCCATAAAGACAGAAAGTAAATTAGTGGCTGCTGGGGGAATTGGAAGGATTGCATAGGCATGGGGTTTCTTTTTGGGATGATGGAAATGTTTTGGAATTAGACAGTGGGGATGGTTGCACAACCTTGTGAATATACAAAAATTACTGAGTTATTATACTTTAAAATGGTGATTTTTATGTCATATGAATTATATATCAATACAAATTTGCAAAAACTCCCACCCATATTAATGTCAAATATATCTGATATTTCTCTCCACTATTTGCCTTTTCTTTAATCAAAAACATAAACAAAAATAGATGTTTCTGTAATAACTAATAAAATACCACTTCTTTAACAACAAGATTAAGCAGAAGAGACAGAAAAACTCTATGACATTACTGAATGGTAACATTATACAAAAAATGACTGGGATAGGAATGAGGCCTAGGAAAGCAAAATACGATAGAACATGGTAGGGATGGAAATAAAGCTAGGGAAGGATCTCTGTGAAAAGGGAATGGGGACTGGGAGGACGAGGGAAGGAGCCAGGGCTTTCAAGTCAGGGTCTGGTGACACTTCTAGTTCCTGTGCTCAGTGACCATTTGTTGGATTAAGGAATGAATGGATGAATGAATGAATGATGCCGAACACATACGGTGTAGTTGGTGGAACTGCTTTGTTTGGACACAGCTGCCTGGTACTTGGCCATTCGATCCTTTATGGAGGTTTCTGACAGGCGCGGGATCTCCAGGTTTCGCCTAGTCTCACTTTTCTCCGAATTGAATGCAGAAGTTGACACTTGACCTGGAAGTATGCAAAAAGATGCTTTTTTAGAAGATAAAATATGACTTTAGTGGTTTCAAGATTCTCAATTTGGGGCTATTGTAATGTAATGGAATAAATTTCTTCTATTTTCCCTTATATGCCCTTCAAAACATAATTCCAACCTTAAGGTGTTTTGTTACCACTGGTAGTACGGATAATCCATCTTTAAATACATTTAAAAAAAATTATTATTGACTTTAGGGGGAAAAAAAAAGAAAGAGAGAAACACCAACTTGCTATTCTACTTTTATTTATACATTAGTTGGTTGATGCTTGTATGTGCCCTGAGTGGGGATCAAACCCCACAACCTTGGTGTATGGGGACAATGCTCTAACCCACTGAGCTATCTGGCCAGGGACCAGGATAACCGATTTTGATACTGCCCATCCATGAGAGCCCCAAGTCTCAAATGACCATGGAGCCAAAATTCTCTGTAGCAGTTTCCTTGAAATCCTGCAGAGGTACCAGATATTTACCATAGGTTACCACTAACAAGGATGGATTAAAAAATACAGAGAAGCTGTTTGTGGAAAGCACTGACATTTGGGAATGGCTTGTATCGATGTCGTTGTAATTTAACCTAGTTATCAATTAGCAGGAACGGAGCAAAGGGAAGGCCAGATATTGTAGCAATTTGTACAGTTTTCTAGGAAGCTGCAGTTTAAATGCATGCCCAGTCAAGCCTGGGTGATAAAGGAAAGGTTCTTGCCTGTCAGTCACACTTGGGAACAGATCATTGGCCAGACTAGTGTAGCCACTGCAAGCCTGGGAAGACTTGAGGTATCTAAGCTCCTAAACAAAGGAGGTCCCTGTCTTGCTTTACACTCCTTTTTTATTTTTTAAATATATTTTTATTGATTTCAGAGAGGAAGGGAGAGGGCGAGAGAGATAGAAACATTAATGAGGGAAGTGTCATTGATCAGCTGCCTCTGGCATGCCCAGTGCTGGGGATCAAGCTCACAGCTTGGGCATATGCCCCAACCAGGAATCTGTGACCTCCTGCTTCAATCACTGTCCAGCCCTTGCCGGCCAGGCTTGGTTTGCACTCTTGCCTCTTGCTTGCTCGTGTTTAACTCCTGCCTTGCGGGACTCTCACACTCCTGCATTCGCCCACATGGCCAGTGGCCATGTGGACCCCACACCGTGGACTGATGCACTGCAACTAGCCTATGCTAATCCCCACCCGATTCCACCATGGAAAGGAAACTTGGGACACTGGCTTTGCTTTTAGTTCTACTGAACCCCCAGCTGCACGTCTTCCACGACTGGATTAAGGGAAATGGAACTTTGAAAACCCAAGGATATAATTACATGCAAATAAAAGTCACTCATCCTCCCATGCAAGGTTCAGAAAATTCTTTTTCTCGATAAGTACGCAGCCCCCAATAGGGAAAGGGATACCTCACTCCCACTAGCACTGGAGAAAGACAATCCATAGATCTCTCCAATAACAGTATCTAACAGATAGGCTTCCATTTAATTTGTACCACTCTTCCTTCAAAAGCATTGGTGCTGAGGCCAAAATAAATTGTTTACTAATGAGTACTTCCAGGAGAACGTCATACACATGGAACTCTCTGCTTACCTGGCCCTATTTCCAAATCATCCAGAGAATAGCTGTTTTCAGAGATCCTCCTTCCACCTGCACTTCGGCTTTGGGTCCGAGGAATCTGTTTGGAAAACAAAACCAAGCAATACATTTTGATAGAAGATGGGAAATCTTGATGCAGTGTTCAAAAAAGAAGGCTGCAAATCTCCTTTATAAATAAAAATCCAGAAGAAATTCAATTTTATATTTGTTTTTATATTCCACAGAATATATTTTCCATATTATCAGTATCAAGCACTACATGGTCACAAGTGCCCAGGGAAAAATAAGTGCACTCTATCAAGGTTATGCTCTCTGCTAACAATTAGGACCTAACCAGCTTAACCAGAAAGCCTTGTAATTTAAACATCATTGAGGGGAACCTTCATGTCCCAGATGACAATGACATGTCTCCAAAGTGCCAAGTCCTGACAGCAGTATCTGCTATTAATATTTCCCTTCTATGTCCTACCTTATCTCTGCTGCTGCTACAGTGGATGGACTACTGATTATCTTTCTAACTGGTTCTTCTACCTTCCAATCAAGTCTCTATGATGCTGCCATTATCCCAAGTAATACAAAAATACAAAGCAATTTTCCCCAAATATAATTTATGTTACTCTCCTGTTTAAATTAAAAAATAAAATAAAAAAATATATATATATACTTTTATTGATATCAGAGAAGGGAAGGAGGGAGAGAAGGAGGGAAGGAGGAGAAGGGAGAAGAGAGAAGGGAGGAGAGGGAGAGGGAGAGGGAGAGGGAGAGGGAGAGGGAGAGGGAGAGGGAGGGAGGGAGGGAGGGAGGGAGGGAGGGAGCGGGAGAGAGAGAGAGAGAGAGAGAGAGAGAGAGAGAGAGAGAGAGAGAACATCAGTGATGAGAGAGAAAACATCCATGCAAAGCAAACTGCTGTGAGGCCCATGATATTGTAAATTAGTTCCCTCTACCTGGATTACCATTTTATCCTTTTGTTGTCTAGCAAATGCTTGTTCCTTCAAGATTCTGTAAACTAAGCAACTTTCCCTCTATGAAGTCTGTTCTGCGTAAGTCTAAGTTGTTCTTCCTCTATACCCAAAGTACTTGGCTACACTTCCATGACAATGCTTATCAAACTGCTCTGTGTTCCTCTACTGGACTGGAAGCTTATTGAAGGCAAGAGACTATGCCTTTTTTTTTTTTTTTTAAATAGAAAAGTGAATGATACATATTTTTTTTCTTAGTAAAGCATTTTGTGATTCCTGTAAATCACTATATTTCTATCTCTCCTATCTAAGGTTGAACTCTAATTAAAATTAAAAATTATAATTTTTAAGCCTCGAAGAGTGACTCAATAGAAAGGTACTTAGTCACGGAATGTTTCCATAGTTCCAGATTGTAATGAGAGCCTTCAACTCTATCCTATCATTTACATCTCAAGATAACATGAAGTAGAAAAGGTAACTGAAATTCAATATAACAGATCAAACTTAGTACCCTTTTGAATTCAACATTAGTAAATAGCTATTAAACCTCTAAGTTCAATGGATTAATCAACTTAAACAATAAAGTTTAAGACTGAACTCTTGCCTATTTTAAGTCTCCCCACATCTCCCCACACTTCAGAAGTCAGTTATATACAATTAATATAATTTACCTCAAATAAGCTTTGCTATTACATTATTTGTTGAATCTTTTTTAAAAAAATGAAAATATTTTTAAAAATACATTTTATTGATTTTTTTACAGAGAGGAAGGGAGAGAGATAGAGAGCTAGAAACGTCGATGAGAGAGAAACATCGACCAGCTGCCTCTTGCACACCCTCTACCGGGGATGTGCCCGCAACCAATGTACATGCCCTTGACCGGAATCAAACTTGGGACCCTTCAGTCCACAGACGGACGCTCCACCACTGAGCCAAACCAGCTTCGGCTAAAAATAAAAGTATTTTTATTGACTTCAGAGAAGAAGGGAGAGGGAGATAGAAACATCAATGATGAGACTCACTGCTCTGCTGCCTCCTGCACACCCCCTTCTGGGGACGAAGGCTGCAGCCCAGGCAAGTGCTCTGACTGGGAATTAAACGTGCTCTGACTGGGAACCAGTGACGTCCTGGTTCATAGGTCAACACTCAACCACTGAACCATACTGGCTGGGCTAGTTGAATCTATTTTAATTTTATTTTTACAAGTTTATTTGAGCCAAAACAGATAACATATGCCTGAGAGCAAATCTCAAATGTTCCCTGAATCTATTTTTTTTATAAAAATCAAGATAAGCTGCAGCAACTCTAACTTTACCATATTATACTCAGGTCAGCTGCATATTTAATCACATCCACATAACGCATATGATGCAACCTACTGTTGCTACAGGAGCAGCCCCCAATCTGGAAATGAAGATCACTTGCTAAAGGGAAAAGATAAATTTGGCAGGATACCCCCCCATACATATTTTTTTTCTGTTTTTAAAACATTTCTCATTTGCGGATAATTAAAGTAAAGGAAATTCCAAAGATTTATTCCAAATGCTGCTACACTATAATATGATCACTATAAAAATTAGAATTTTCAGGGCTCAAAGAGAGGAAGCCTGAAAATACAGTCCTTTTTAAAAAACTGAAAGCGGCTGAAACCGGTTTGGCTCAGTGGTGGAGCGTCGGTCTGCGGACTGAAGGGTCGGGTCCCAGGTTCGATTCCGGTCAAGGGCATGTACGTTGGTTGCGGGCACATCCCCGGTAGGGGGTGTGCAGGAGGCAGCTGGTCGGTGTTTCTCTCTCGTCAACGTTTCTGGCTCTCTATCTCTTTCCCTTCTTCTCTGTAAAAAATCAATAGAAATATATATATTTTTTAAATTAAAAAACTGAAAGCGAACAAGTTCTGGATTCTTTTCTTTTTTTAAAATATATTTTATTGATTTTTTTTACAGAGAGGAAGAGAGAGAGGGAAGGAGAGTTAGAAACATAAATGAGAGTGACACATCGATGAGAGAGACACATCGATCAGCTGTCTCCTGCACACTCCCTACTGGGGATGTGCCTGCAACCAAGGTACATGCCCTTGACCGGAATTGAACCTGGGACCTTTCAGTCCACAGGCTGACGCTCTATCCACTGAGCCAAACCGGTCCCAGCAAAGTTCTGCATTCTTAATACTAGAGCAATATTTCCAATACTTACATCCCATCAAGGTAAAGTTTCAGTACAATTCAAAGAGTATGTGGCCCAGCTGGCATGGTTGATCATTGACCTAAGGACCAGGAAATCACGGTTTGATTCCCGGGCAAGGTACATACCCGGGTTACAGACTCAATTCAAAGTAGGGTATGTGCAGGAGGCTGCCAATCAATGGTTCTCTCTCATCATTAATGTTTCTATCTCTCTCTCCTCCCTTCCTCTCTGAAGTCAATAAAAAAATCAAAGGGTATGTGTTACATTCGTAATCTGCTGAGTGTTCAGTTTTCTGTCTGTACTTACAGTCACGTGGGAAGGCCCTGCACTGGTGTTCCTGGGATCAAGGCCATTCAGCACTAGTGCATATGCCCTGCCAGGGCAGAGCGACTCTTTGGTTTTAAATGCATAAAATTTTCAATCTTTGCTAGCTTTTCATTTAAACCTTTGGATTAAATAAAGAGCCTTTAGGAAAAAGAAAAGCCTCTGAAAAAAGAAAAGAAAAGAAAAGAAAAGCCTCTGGATCATAGCGTATCAATACTCTATATTACCTTTTTTCAAGTACTAAAAGAGTGACTGTGCAAAGCTAATTCTTAGAGAAAAATAGAAACGTCTCTGAAAATCAAAGTTACACTGACACTGGTTCTGAGGAGGAATACAGATCTGAGATTGCTTTTAGTGAGATTCCAGGGGAAGCAGTAAGCACTTTCTAAATACCTTTTCACCTCCAAACTACTCAAATATTCAGAATAAGAACTTCTCAAATGCATTTACTATGAATTTTATGAGCCTCATTTTACAAGTGGCAATCTGAAGTACAGGAAGAAGGAGGGGTTTCCTTCAATATTTCTCAAGGAAGCAGAGGAACACAGAAAGAAAAAAACAGGAATTGTGATACTGAAACACTCTTCTGTAACATATTTTATCGAATTTTAGCTCTTTTTATTCAGATGTTTGAGGGAGTCTTAATCATCAAAATCTGTTAAGAAAAGATAAGACACTTTAAGACTCTCTGGAATTTCCTATGGCTTGACCTAACCCCACCCCAAATGTCCTCCTTCCTGTCAGCCGACTATAGTAACTAACTCTATTTAAACATTCTCTGTGAATCCATAAACACATCAACATGTACAAATAATAAAATAAGAGTTTGGGGCTTTTAGCTAATAGTCCGTGGAATTTCTTTTCTCTGGAAAAAAATTTTTTTAAAGAAATAAAATAAGTTAGGTCCCAAGTGTCAAGTAAAAAGCAGATTTCCTGTCCCTCCATCCTATTTTCATAAGAAGTTCTCTTTAAAAGTTGATTTTTCAATACCTTAATTTATTAAGAGGTTCCTACCTCTCTCAGCCCCTTCCTTCAACTTTTCAACTTTGACCTTCTTGAAGACTCTCATCACTCCAAAGTCAAGGGTGGAGGAGAAAGGACAACTTTTAAGTAAAAGTGAGACTTTGCTGAACTGTGCAGGGTTATCATAGGGTGTAAATAAAACCTGGCCTTAATTTCTCTAAGTACTGTGAGATAAACATTGCCTTCTCCAAGGACCTTCTTAGGAAAAATAGACCTCATTTAAGTAAAACAACTCATAGAGAAGGAGCACTCATCTCCAGTGCTGCAATGTCTCTCCTTTTTCTGTATTTCTAAGCATTCTACAAAAATTAAGTGTTACTCTTACAATTAGAAAAAAAAGAAGAGAGGTAATACTTCATACCTATTTTGAAAACATCTATATTGATTTTAGAGAGGAAAGGAGAGGGAGAGAAACATCGATTAGCTGCCTCAGCATGCACCCTGACCAGGATTGAACCCGTAACCTGCACATGTGCCCTGGCCAGGATAATTCCCTGACTGGCGATTCTTGGGTACATGGGACAACACTCAACCAACACCAGCAAGGACATTACTTCATACTTATTAAATTAATATCCTAATACAGTGGTGCCTCGCATAAAGAACGCCTCGCACAGCGAACGCTGCACACAACGAACTTCCTGTCATGATTCATACAACGAACTTCGTTTCACACAACGAAGTCGCCCGAGCTTCCACGACTGCTTCGCCCGAGCTTCCATGATCGCTGCCGATGTATTGCATCCTTCCGAGCAGGCACTGCAGGCAGTTGTTAGTCACTGCGCTTAACTTAAGCACGTATCTCGGCAATCGTTCTTCATTACGAATTAAATCACGCACGTATCACGGCAGTCGTCCTTTTAAGTTAAACTCAATATTTTTTTTATATAATTTTAAAAAAAATTATGTTTTTAGATGTATCTAAATAAAAATAATAACAAAAAATTTATCTTTTTTTATGTCATCTTAGCATATTTTATGCTACAGAACGAATTATTTTTTTTAACATGTATTGTTATGGGAAAATGCGTTTCACATAACGAACTTTTCGCATAACAAACTTGCTCCTGGAACGAATTAAGTTCGTTGTGTGAGGCACCACTGTATATAAAAACCCAGGGTCCGTAATGACCGACTGAAGGCTTGAATGAAAACCAAAAGTCAGTTCTGCAGTGAATGCTGGGTTGCCATGATGACCCAGCACTGACTGCTGAGGGGGCTGTGGATCAGGCTCAGAGAGAGGCCCAAAAAGAGAGGCAGGGTCTGATCCGCAGGCTCAGTGGCAGCTGTTGATCAGCCATTGCCTGTCTCTTTCTCTTCCTCTTCGGGCTTTCCCAGCAGCTGAGTCTCTGTTTCTCTCCAGGTCTCCGCAGGGGCTGCTGATCAGCCCCGTCTCTCTGATCAGGGCTGGAGATAGGCCCGGAGACAGTGACTGGCATAGAAACCGAATAATCAGAACCAAACTGGGTGAACTGTGAGGAGCCAATGGCTGCCTAGGAGGCGGAGCTTTTGATGTTGACTGGCATAGAAACCGACCAATCAAAACTAAATTGGCCGGCAGGGGGGCAGTTGGGAGCAACCAGGCCAGCAGGAGAGGTTAGTTGGGGGCAAGATCAGGCCGGTGGGGGAGGGCAGTTAGGCAGGCAGAGGGGTTAAGGGCAATAGGCAGGCAGGCAAAGGCAGTTAGTGGCAATCAGGCAGACAGGTGAGTGGTTAGGAACCAGCAGTCCCAGATTGCGAGAGGGATGTCTGATTGGAGATAGTACAGGCTGGGCTGAGGAAACCACCCCCTCTGTGCACAAATTTCATGCATCAGGTCACTGGTAAACAGATAAAAATGGTAAAACCAATGGTGATGAGGTGCTGGATAATTGACTATGTCCTTAGATTGTGCTAGTGATGTTATAAAATAATATAGTCGTTGAGAACAAGTAGAAAATGTGTAAGAAAAATATTTAATGAATTATATTTTTTGACCATAACACCCCAAATAACTAAAAAAAAAAAAATAAAAATAAAAAAAATTCTTAGAAGATGCTTAGAGCTTTTTTATTAGGCTAAACAAGAACCTAATTACTGGGGAATGATTAAACAATATAATGAAATACCATGTTGCCATAAAAAGATAACTACATGAACTAGGAAGATACACAGAAAGGTCTATATAAAAAGACCAAACAAAAAAATAAAGCATAAGCATATAAAACAGTAAGTATACAGTGACTAAACCATGTAAAAACTAGTTATGCAATGATAAGGATATTACTGTGCACAACTGATGATGGTTACTTTTTTTTCCTGGATTACTTAGCTTTTTCTTCTCCTTTCTGGTTTACCGTGTGTGTGTGTGTGTGTGTGTGTGTTGTGTGTGTGTGTGTGTAGTGTGTGTGTGTGTGTTGTGTGTGTTGTGTGTGTATAGTGTGCGTTGTGTGTGTGTGTTGTGTGTGTGTTGTGTGTTGTGTGTGTGTTGTGTGTAAGAGAGAGAGGAGAGAAAGAAATTGTTCAGATGACGATTTCATTTATATAAGAAAACCAAACTTCCCCAAACCATAAACTTCTAATTCAAGAGTTTTAGTACAAATCTGTATTATGATGTATTTCTTCTCTTCATTGCCCTCATGTTTTTTATTCAGTTAAGAGACTATAAAATGAGGCAAGAAAAATGATAGAGAGCTAAATTCTTTGAGAATATTTTTAATTTTAAATTTTTAAATTTTTAATGTTTTAATTTCCTTAGATTTCAAAACTGTATAAGGCCATGGCCAGTTGCTTTTATCTGATAAGCAATTATAATAATCATGAAGATAGTGTAATATGGTAGAAAGGGTACTACACAATTTCAGTCCTTTTCTGATATCAATCAGCCACAGTACATTGGGTATATCAGTTAAGTTCTCTGACCTTGACTGTTTCCATCTATAAAATATCTTAACTGCCCCAGAGCAGTGAGCTGGATTACGAACATGATAGGGATTTCTCACACCTTGTAACTCATTGATAAGTCAGAAGGCTAGAGGAAATGACTAATACATTCATCTGGATGCATATCATGTTGTCTAATCCAGGATTGAGTCCAATAGCAAGAAGACAGAAGTGGTAAATATTTGGTAAATGATGTCCTTCTGACCCCTCCAAACTCTAATGTAGCCAACATTGCTTAGAGAATGTTCCAGTTTCCTGCTATTATTTTTCAACATGTTTTATTGTAATGAAAACCAGTTAGAAACCTGTTAAGTAGTTATTTGGCATGAAAGTAAGCAGAAAAGAGATTATTGGTCACCAGTTGGCACATCAAAGTCAGCTATTTAGGGCAACAAACAGTGAAAAATATCGGAATTCCTTGACTGGCACCTTTATACCTGGGTCCATTATCATCTTACCACAAAAGACCAAACAATTACTCAGTTATTAAATAGGGATAAATAAAAATTATTTATACTAGTACGAGGTCTTTATGAAAAATTATTCACTATAGAAAGGTTATTCTTATATACATTTGAAGTCACAGAAGCTACAAACTATTCAAGAGTGAATAATAATAAATCAGCAAAATTTAATTTTAATAAGATATACAAGAAAGATAGCATTGACAAAAAAACAAGGATAATTCTCGTGTTTATTTAACAAAACCAGTTATCTGTACTTAAGGCACTAACAATGTATCTAATGGAGGTAGGATGCTGGATCAATTTAAGATTTATAATTCTGATAAGCAAATTAAAGATATACTACCCTACATTAGGATGACCACTGTAATGTTGACAGTTATTCAAATCCCTTTCCTCCTTAAGCCCATCTTAAAATTATGATTCAAAAATATGCAAATGATACCAATTATGAACATCCTCAAATATGTATTTTTCTTGGGATTTAATTCCAACTAATTTACTTGAGACATTAAGAAAGCAGAAGAAAGAATCTTACTAAGATGACAGTAAGTAGATAAGGGAACACACACAATTATTAACTATGAAAGGAGAAGATAAAATGTTATGGGTAATTTTATAACAATGTAGAGGTTCCCTATAGACACCTACCCATTTTTCAAGAAGGCAAATATGTTTTTTTGACGTAGATTATAGATTCGTTGGTTATAGATAAAATAGCTGATGACCACAGATCAGACTTTAACTTACTTTCCTTATTTTCTCAAGGGCTTGCTCCATTACAGCAACACATACACACTGGTATGTACCAGTGTTATATAAAGCTACACAAAATACTAGGCGTCTCTTCCAGGAACTTATAAGAAGGAAAACCACAAAAATGTTGGACTGTCTGAAGGAGGACAGTTGTTTTCTCCTATTAACAAGTGAAGTTTTGTTGCTTTTTTGATGGTAGCCATTCATATAATGATCCTGATAATAAGAGGAACAGAAATTCTACGGGAAATTCATGGGGTTTAGAAGTCTAAGGGGAGAGAAGTAGCAAAGAAGTGAAAAGGGGTTGGGACAAGGGAAAGTTCCATTTTTATTTCAGTTATTTCTGTTTTAGCCAATGTACTATTTTATCTTTGTAATCTAAAACAAGTGAACACAACTAAAATATGACTAACTAGAAGAACTAAAATATACCACGAGGCCCTCCCTGGTCAGGTAGCTCTGTTGGTTATGCTGTGCAGACAAACATGGGCAGAGCAAGGACAATGGGCCAGGAACAGAAGATCACCAGGGTGGAAAGCCCCAGGTGGCGAGCAATGGACAATCAATTGTAGGGTGGGACCTTGCCCCCAGGATGACTTTACTTCCTCTAGCATATCACTGGTCATGAGGTTTGTACCCCCTGACCTTTCCTACTGTGAGATAGCATTTAGGCCTCAGTTGTATTTCAGCTCCAGGCCCAGATAAGTAACAAAACCAGCCAAGGCTGACCTCAGGACCAGCTGCATGGAATAATGACCCCCTGCCCTGGTATCTGCCAATCAACCAGTGGAGACCACAATCCTGAATGGACACACCTGGAAATGTTCTATTAGGATCTTCCCTAGGAACTCCCCTAAAATCTCCATCCTTAAAACAGAAGGGAGGATCCAGTGCTGCCCCACTCCCCACCCCTCACGTTTCAATTAGCGTTCTCATCCCAAGCTCCAGGGGCCCCTCCTTTACTCTAGAACTTGTTTTCTAAGACTATTTCTCCTAGGAATTACTTTTTCTACTTCTGTAGTTTACCCAGTAAGTGTTCTCTTATAGTTTGGGTCTTGCCATGAATTCTCTCCTGGCCAGAACCCAAGTACCCAGGTTGCTGAACCCAAGTTTGGTCTAATCCCACTGGTCAGACACCTGGTGCCCTTCCTGCCACCTACAACACAGCATCTTCCAGATACGCCAAGGTTGCAGTTCGATCCCTGGTCAGGGCACATATTAGAAAACCATGGAATTCATGAATAAGTGGAACAACAAATTAATTAAATTGAGTATAGCCTTATCCTTATTAAAGCTGAAATTATAACAATAACCATAACCTAGTTTCAAACTGAATAGTTATTCCTTTGCCTAAAGTAGACAAAATTTTAACAGTTTTACTGAAATATTAGACAAAACTTTTCTTTTTTTTTATTCATTTATTATCTGTGTACATAATTTAACATTGTCCCCCCCCCCCCCCCCCCCCCGCCCATAGACAAAACTTTTCAAAGTAATCTATACTGTTTCCAACATGGATAATGCTACTTATTTAGACACAGCTAATAAAACCAAGGGCTGCTGTGTGTTACACTCCCTTAGCAGTCCATTAAGTGACAAATGACTATTTAAGAAGTTTAAAAAGGTCCTTTAAAAAGTCTAATCTTAGGACAACCATCACCCCACCCCCAATCTTCCTAGACCGTTAGCTGCTCAGTGCCTATGAAATTGGGTTGGGGACTCACAATTCTTTATATAAGGAATTTTTTCTCCTCTCTGACCAGCCACAAAGAGACAGGCCTGTTCTGACCCATCTCTCAGCAGGCACTTATGAGAAAAAAAGTCTCTCACCAGATCCTTACACATAATCAGCATTTTTGTTTGCTGCAATCCCAGTCATTTCCCACCTTAGGCCAGTTTTGACATGCAGCAGCCTTTTGCACTGAACCTACATTGTGTGTGCTGGCATGACATCAGCTGTTCTGCCCCTTAGCAGGGTCTGTGAGGAGGAGACTGACAATGGCGCTTTGAGTCACAACAAAGCCCCTTCCTCTCTATTTAGGATTTCTGACATTTTTTTCCCTTCCATTTAAAATTCTTTTTCCCATTTAAATTAAAAATTTTTTTTTTATTAAGACCATAAAGGAGAAAGAGGGACTTGGCAGGCCTAGAGGACTAAAAGTTGGGAAGGATGAGAGTTTAAGGAAAGTTGTAAAACTGCTTTGTGGTTACATCTCTTGCCAACTGGTTTCAGTGTTAAAACAGAGCGAAAACTCATTTACAGAGCAGGGTTCTAGGTTTGAAAACCTTTAAAAATTCTTTCTACATTCTCAAACAGATGAGCCCTAAACACTCAGGAATGTTTCTAGGCAGGAAAGCTCCAGGAACTGTAAGTTATGGGAAGAAATTGACTAAGTCACCCCATATATAATTGAGGATTAGGATAGTAATCTAATTTTTTTTTTTAATCTCAGAAAGAACGCTTCATACCATTACTTCACAAATATAGGGATTGGGGCCAACTATTTAGCTTAAAAAAAACCCTCAGCTTTCCCATTTAGATGGAATCTAAAGTAAATGATGGCTTTGCTACCCATCATATCTGTTTATTTCATTATAATGACTGTTATAACAAACCATCCTCATGTACAAAGCCAGATATGCAGGAAAGTATGAAAAAACTGGAAAAATTTACCAGTTCTGCAGCCCCTGGATTGTGTTATAAGTCACCAGCATATGTAACTCATTTTCTAGTTAAGTAATTCCCTCTGGGGACCTGGTCTGCAATCCACACGAAGGATCAAATTTCATTAACAGTTGTAGGAAAATGCAACCCTGTGCATTTGCAAGTCAAAAATCCTGAAGGCTACAGCTAGTCTGGCTATCTTCATTGATTTTTCCTGGGAGAGGATTTTAGCTGATAGAAAACATTTGTTGGAAGGCACAGATGAGGAAGTTGAGAAGAGGAGAAAGGATTCAGCGAGCAGAGACAACTAAGCCTCAGTCTTAACATTAAAATCTGGCCCTAACACTCGGCCTGCAGCTGTGTCCAAGAGAACGATTCAGCAATAATTCCACCCCCAAACCGACAAATGACAAAAGACACAGGAAGACAAATTAAAAGGGCAAGCGTACAAAAACACAAAATCACATTGGCATCAGACTCTCTTCATTTCTAGACATCAACCTGAAACCGCTGTGTGAGCTTGATTTCACATGAAATTGGGTTGGAACCTCACAAATTTTACCATCTAGGCAAATAATTCGAGATTTGTAATTAACTCACTGAACCTGATTCAAGACATACAGACCACATGCTCCACACTACTGAAACTGTCTGGATTAGAAAACCAGCTTTGTTCATGTGAAATGACTGTACCAAGTCTTAAATGTTCTCAATCCTTACCTTGGTTTGAGATGGTTCGCCTTTCTCAAACATCATCTTAAGCCTGTTCAGCGGAACGTTGTATTTCTCTATTTTGTTTGTAGCTTCTGTATTTTCACTGATGTCAGGCTTTCCTACTTCATGCCTGGCTTCTCCTACTAGACAGTTTTCCATGTTGTTCTTTTCTGTTGAGTGGTCTTTCCGAGGTTCACTGTCCCCGGTGCGGGGGTACGGATCCTGAATGTGGGCGTCAGCAGGTGATCCAAGTCTGGGTCTGGGATGGACCTGCTCCCCTCGTTTAGCCTCGGCCCCAGAGGCAGAGTTGCTCACCACTTCAGCAGGAGGATGGTCGTCTCTGTGTCTGAACTCAGTGCTGCTGTTTCGCGGAGAGTCTGTGTGAGACTCAGCTCCCAGCACTGGGTTCTCCCACTTCTTCTTTAACGCAGTCAGGATTCCCCTTCTATAGTGCTGGGGGAGATTTTCGGTGTTCTAGAAGAACAAGAAGTAAGTGCCAGTTGTGACTTGCCTGCTGAAACAATCAAACATGATGTTCTTTGTAAAATGAAAGTTAAAACTCCAAGCTGCCCAGGTCCACTGGCGTTTCACACAGCTGTGAACAGTTACAGCCCTGCCACATGGAGAAAAAGCATCCACCCAGGAGAGGGAGAGGGGAAGAGAGAAAAAGTCAGGAGCTGAAGCAGGAAGTGATAAAACAGGATAGCCTTATAAGGACAAAATGAGGAGAAAGGAGAGCCCAGATCTAATGACAGTTACATTGGAGACAAGAGATTTTTTATCCAAAGATCAATGGGGGAAATGAGAGAGAAAAAAGCAAACACCAGGTACTTTAAACTCTGTAAATATTCAGCAGTAATTCCACCCCCAAAAGTTCATCATTACATGCCACAAAGTTATATGGTATATCCTACTTTTTTTTAAATTATTATTTTAAAAACAAAAAGGCAATATAGCTGAAACTACACAATACTTTAATTGTGGAGAGTAGCATCAAAGATTGAAATTTAAAGAAGTCACCAGACTTTTACATGTATTTGCATAAACAATATTTCATTATATCTGACAATTTACATGCATAGAAACAGTCAAATTGTACGTAAAAATCTAATTTTTTGGGTGCAAAACTCTGGGGAGGGAGGGCAATTATGGGAGTGGGGGGGCAATGGTAAGATATGTACATATATAATACCTTAATAAAAATAATCTAATTTTTTTCTCTCTTCTCTACATGTTTGTCCATATGTAAATGTTAGTTATCAGAAAAGTCACTATTTTAGAGACCCTTTGGCTAAGAAATATCCAGGCTTCATATGAAAGCATCGACACACACTCTCTTGGTTGAAGGGCAGAAATTTAAATATCTCAGAAGAGCTACCTTTCAGCTGGGCCAAAATGGAATTAATTTCAAAATGTGAGACAGATAGAAAACAACCTGGAAGCTGTCAATGCTGTTCCATAATAACAGAGGAAACATGCTTGTTTAAATAAAATTCAGCGTTGCACATTCTGAAAGTACTCCTAAATAGAGCAGCTCCACCTTCCCAACAAACCACAAATTCTAATACTACCTTCTTGCCCTCCATTCCCGTAGTCTGTGACTCACCCGTCTTTCAATTGAGAAAGAAAAGGCAAACCACCTAGAAGTGAATGACTTCGGGGGAATTAAACAGGATTAGCAGCTATACTGGGAATTAAGATTCCCTGTTCCTCTTCTGAACACACACTGAGAGCCACTTCATCAAGTAGCTACAAGGCTTGAAAACCAGTTACAGGTCAGCCTGAGGGGAAGGTCTGGGGGGGAGGGGGAAGGGACGAGCAGGCAACGGGGTCAGTAGGGGAAACGGGACATATGTAATACTTTTAATAAAGATTTTTTTTAAAGTTACGAACTGCTTGATTTTAGTGTTAAAACTTGGGTGACAAGATTCACTGGGGGAAACATGTATGGATCAGAAATAGAAGCAACATGAAAAGTTTTCTTGTTGGGAAAGAGAGAATTAAAAAAAAAAAACCAACCAGCTCTGGAAGCTGGTGCTACCTTTACTGCCAGCGGCACTCTTGGCTCTGTGTACCTCCTGCCACACAATGGATGAGTCATCTTGGTCTCCAACTTTACCTGCCTTGCCCTTGCCCTGCCCAGACAGGAGCCTTGGGAATCAAAGTGGCATTCTGACCGGGTAACTGGACACTACCTTTCTCAGAGACAAATCATGTGATCGATGTATATTTATTAACAAGGAAAGATGCTTTTGAGTGGGAAAGGGCAAATTATGAGACAGTATGATTCCATTTTGTAATACACATGCTTTTTTTTTTTTTTTTTTTTTTTTTTTAATCTAAGCATAGAAAAGTATTCTAGAAGAAAAAACATCAGGAAATTAATGGGTTACCCTTGAATCATGGATTATGGGCATCTGTATTTTCTCCTTATAATAAATATGTATTCATTGTGTAATAAAATGAATATAAAGATAAAATTAGACATCTTCATGTCACAAAAAGCTTCTACAGAAAATGAAATAATTTTAATGTTACTGTAAGCAGCTTGAAAATTATCATTTCTACTTGACTCGTGGTGACTGGGAAGAAAGGGATGTGTGATAGAATACCAGCAGTGTCCCAAACAGAGGGCCTGGGTGGAGAACATCCCTGTGGGGCATTTTAAGGAGGAGCAAATGTGCTCTTTTATTAAAAGAAGCACTTAAGGATACAAGTTCAGAAGTGCTGGCTGGGAGACAAAAGGGGGAAGGGCAGGGCTGTGTGATCTGACAGCATTAAAGGCCCACACCCTTAACTCATTCCTGGCAGCACTTCCAGGTCATGCCAGGTGTTCAGGGCTTTAGGACCCAGGGGGAAGCACAGATGGGGAAGGAGCAGAGCCTACAGTCTATCTGGGGAAGAAAGAGATGCAAGAAAGTACAGGACAAAAAGGACAGCTAAAAGCAGGCTGGTCAGCACAGTGAACAGAGTATTGGATTGAGATAGTCTGGGTTATCATTGGATAATGGATTATGGGTCACTTACATTTTCTTCTCTTTATCTTTATTTCCTACAATAAATATGTGTTACTTGTATAACATAGCTCCACCCAACCAAGTGACCTTAGGCAAGTTTCTTAATTTCTGGAAACTACCATCCAGGGCTATTGTGGAGAATAAATGAGGATATATTAAGCATGTAATGTAGCATTGGATATAAATAGGCACTCAGGAAGTGGTAATTATTATTAGATGGATGCTCCTCTCTACCCCTTAAGCCATATCTCACAGTGGTGATCACCCATTGAACCCAGCCATCACCCAAATCCTGAACTTGAGTTAAAGTCTCTTACTGTTCTTTTTACTTTCTCTATAGGTGTGGGGGCACAAAATAAGGTAAGATTCTAGTTGATGTCATTTGTGTCACGGTTTTAATTTCCCCCCAACTATTTTCTTAGATTAAGGCAGTGGGAAGTCAATGATGATGCAAGTTTTCAAGGGCCCTTGGTTGCTACATAGCCTCTTTCCTCAAAGGGACATTTAGCACACTGTTCATTCTACCCAGCAAGGCTGAGCATCTTGGCAGATCTGCCTCTAGTCTAGACCATAATTGGCTGCCTGAATCCAGATCAGGAACACCAAGGAGACGCAACACAGTGTCCTTTCTGCAGGAGCGTCTGACTTGGAATTAGGATGAGTCCTCGCTCCTTCACTGACCCTGAATAAGTCCCTTCCTCTCTTTGGGTCTCAGTTATCTCACCTATAAAATGAAGAGGCCGAGTCAAATGAGCTTTAATGTTAAAATTGACATGGGAATGTTCATATTAAAAGCAGGCCCGCCGGCATGGCTCAGTGGTTGAGTGTCAACCTATGAACCAGGAAGTTACAGTTTGATTCCCAGTTAGGGCACATGCCTGTGTTCATGCTTGATCCTGGGGGGGGGGGGATGGGGGAGGAAGGAGAGGTGGTGCAAGAGGCAGCTAATCAATGATTCTCTCTCATCATTGATGTTTCTATCATCCATCTCCTTCCCTTATTCTTTGAAACCAACACAATGTGTTTTTAAAAAAGCAGGAGGATGTTTGGTAGGAGACAGCAGTGGGATTAGAAACAGCAGTGGGATTAGGAAGGGAAGAAATTCCTAGGCTGAGAGCTGCTCAGAAAAGTGACAGTCATTTTGGAGATGAGGGCCCAGGCAGCACAGATTTCAGGAAATGGCATATTCCATGCTTGAGGGGAACCTGGAAATATAACTAGTGGTGGTATTAATGGTTTGTGTTTCTGGGTCATAGGAATAAGTGGGAGAGGAAGAGAGACGAGGAGTAACTTTTTGGAAAGTTAGGTTATCCCACTATTTGCTAAAGGAACAAATTTACCTACTTGTTCCCTAATGTTTCTCTAACTTGCTTTCCATGGTAGAATGTTTAAGTATTTTTTTATCTGATCAGTCACTTCTATAAATATATTGTATATGGACACTTCTTGTTCTTCAGGAGACAGTTCAGACTTCTTATAAGTCTAGTGGATCTTAAAAACAACCCTCTGTCATTAGTGGAAAAACTGGTAAGCCCTAATAAGTCTGTAGTTAATAGCGTTGCACCAATGTTAATTTCTTAATTTTTGATAAATGTACCATAGTTATGTAAGATGTTACCATTAGGGGAAGCTAGGTGGGTGGAGGTATATAGGAACTCTGTACTAGCTTAGAAACTCTACTGTAGGTTCATTATTATTTCAAAATAACAAGTTTGTTTAGAAAATATAGCAACCCTTCCTTAACTTTATATCTTCCTCTAGTTATTGCTTCTCTTGCATTTCAGAGTTAAGTGTCTTATAGCTGCTATTTCCACTTGATCCCTTTCCATTCACTCTAATTCTATTACCAAAATATTTCTGAAGCAGCACTAATCAAGATCACAAATTTCCTTTAAAAAAATTCCATTTTGTTATTTTATTTTTAACATTATTTTTCTCAATTACAAAAGTAATAAAAAAAACTTATTGGGAGTAAAAAGTCACAATTAATATTGGAATGTATACATCCATGTATTAAATATATGCTATAATTTTCCCTATTTGACAGCCCATCCCTCCTATCCAAGATATCCACTGCCAACATTTTGGTGTATATATTCTCAATTTCCCCCTTATTTTTATAAACTATACTTATTTTATAAAATCACTAGAGGCCCAGTGCACAAAATTCATGCACAGGGACAGGGTGTGTGTGTGTGTGTGTGTGTGTGTGTATGTGTGTGTCCCTCAGCTCAGCCTGCACCCTCTCCAATCTGGGACCCCTCAAGGGATGTCCTAAATGAGCAGTTCAACATCTCTCTCACAATCCAGGACTGCTGGCTCCCAATTGCTTGCCTGCCTGCCTTCCTGATTGCCCCTAACCACTTCTTCCTGTCAGCCTAATCACCCCCTAACCACTCCCCTGCCAGCCTGATTGATGTCTAACTGCTCCCCTGCCAGCCTGTTTGCCCCCATCTTCCCTCCTCTGCCGGCCTGGTCACCCCTAACTGCCCTTCCCTGCAGGGCTGATTGCCTCCAACTGGCCTCCCTTGCAGGTCTGGTCCCTCTCAACTTCCCTGCCTTGCAGGCCTGGTGTCTCCCAACTGCCCTGCCCTGCTGGCCATCTTGTGGTGGCCATCTTGGGTCCACATGGGGGCAGGATCTTTGACCACATGGGGGCAGCCATATTGTATGTGGTAGTGATGGTCAATCTGCATGTTACTCTTTTATTAGATAGGATAGAGGCCTAGTGCATGGGTGGGGACCAGCTGGTTTGCCCTGATGGGTGTCCCAGATCAGGGTGGGGGTTCCCTTGGGGCATGGGGTGGCCTGGGTGAGGGGCCTGAGGTAGTTTGCAGACCATCCACTGGTGACCCAAGCTGAGGCCCTGGTATCTGGAATTTATTTACCTTCTACAATTGAAACTTTGTTGCCTGGAGCGGAGCCAAGCCTCCTGCTCGGGGCAGCCATTTCTGTTGGAATTTATGTATCTTCTATAATTGAAATTTTGTAGCCTGGAGTGGAGGCCTGGGCCAGCCAGGGTGTGTGGAAAGCTTTGCTTCTTCATTGCCAGGGGCAACCCTAGCCTCCCACTCTTTTCAGCTCTGTGACTGCCACCATTTCTGTTTGGATTTGTTTACCTTCTATAATTGAAACTTTGTAGCCTTGAGTGGAGGCTTAGGCTGGCAAGGGCAGGTGGAAAGCTTGGCTTCCTTCATTGCCTGGGAAACCCAAGCCTCCCTCCTGCTCTCTGTGACTGTAGCCATCTTGGTTGGGTTTATTTGCATACTCACTCTGATTGGCTGGTGGGCGTGGCTTGTGGATGTAGTGGAGTGATGGTTATTTTTGTATATTATTCTTTTATTAGGTAGGATACTATACATATACTGTACCTTGCTTTAATCATTAATGTACTTTTGATATCTATCCATGTCAGTACATGAAATCTTACCCATATAGTATAATACTATATATATTATAATATACAACACAATATACTACTGAATGTATGTACCATAATTTATCATTCCTTTGAGAAGATCTGAATTATTTCAAAGTTTTCAGTATTATAAAAAATCCTGCAATATGTATCTTTTAAGTTTATTTTCTTTTTCTTGTGATTTTTTTTTGTGTGTGTGTGTGTGTGTGTGTGTGTGTGTGTGTGTGATAATTTCTGAAAGAAGAAATGCTGGATCAATGGGTATGAAATATATTTAATATTTTAATAAGTATTGCCTGACTTCTCACTAACAGTATATGAGTTCATACTTCTTCACATACTGAATATTATCCATTTAAAAGTCTGCCAACTATTTACATTACAATTTACAGTTCATGAATAGTTTAATTTAATTAAAAAGAATTTTTATTATTAGTGAGGCTAAGCATTTTTCATGTTTATTATTTTTTTTTCATTTATTGTTTCTTTAATTACTGTTCACATCCTTTTATCTCAATTGTCAAGTGCAATGAACAGTTCTGCTTTATTTGATCTCTCTATAGCATTTTAGATTATTGATTACTCCCAGTTTTGAAAATTAGTTCCTTCCATGATGTATATAATACCCCCATTTCCTAGATTTCTTCCCATTTTTCTGACCACTTCTCAATTTTCTTTATAGGTTTCTCTTCCCCTGTTCCTCTCTTCTATGGTGGGGTCCCTTGAGACTCTGTCTTATGTCCTCTTCTTTGCTCACTGTACATATTCTCTATAGTTGATCTGGTTTCAGCCCCCTGCTATCTGTTGATGATTCATAACCATAAGTCTAGCCAGATATTTCTCCTTACCTATTAATTCTCCTGGAAACCCTACAGGCACCTTACACTCATCCTTATCTAAGGCTCAAGTCTCCCTTCTCTTTCCTTCATTCCTCATACTTTAATATTCTCCTCTCTCCCCCTTTTTTAAACTCTTTTTAAACAATATATATTTTTATTGACTTTAGATAGAGAGAAAAGGAGAGGGAGTGCGAGAGAGAAAAACATTGATGTGTGAGAGAAATATTGATTGGTTGCCTCCTGCACACACCCTGACAGGGATTGAACCCACAACCTGGGCATGTGCCCTGATGAGGTATTGATCCAGCGACCTTTTGGTGTACAGGATGATGCTCAACCAACTGAGGCATACTGGCCTGGACTAATCTGTATTTTCCCCCACACCCCCCAAATTCTCTATCTTGGTGAATGTGATAATTATCTTGTCAACTGTCAAAGATGCCCGTTCTCTTATACCTCCACATTGTACACATACTGATTTCTCTGTCACTCCTTCACCCTACTTTTAAAGCTAATTCCTATTTGTCCTTTGGGCTCAAGCAGGCACCACTTCTGGGAAGCATTTCTTGACATGGCATAGCCCAGGTTATAAATCTTTCCTAAATTAAAACACAGCACCTTGAGTATTTCTTTAATATGGTACTTATCACACTGGGATTACAAATTCTATTTTCAAAACTCGGAACAGTCCCATGAAGACAGGGAGCACATCTTCTTCCTCCATAAATTTATGCTCCATATTGTTTTTATACACTCGTGGTGTCAACTTCTGTTGAACCTAGTCCAATCAGGCCTTTATCTCACTCCCAAACAGCACATGATGACCAATGATCTTCATGTTGCCAAATCCAACCATCAATTGTCAGCCTGTGTGTTTAACTCTGTTGAGAACTCTCCTTTTAGAAACACTTTATTCACATGACTCCTGACATTCTCTTGTTTCACTGCTATTTCACCAATTGCTCTCCTTCAGTTTCCTTTGCTGGTTCCTCATCTCTCCAACCATTAAACACCAAGGTACCTTTCAGCTCAGTCCTGAGAACTTCCCTCTAGCTTAAGGTGACCAGATTTTAACATTGGTAAAGTGGGACACCATTGACCAGGGAGGGGGGGGGGGAATTCTTGATTAAAAATTTGGTCTATATGGAACAACAAAAATTTTCATAGAATGTAAAAGTAGTATTGTAATATATTTTTTAAAATTTCAACATAAGTACAATTTACAAATATAATAAATAAATAAAAATTATGTATAGTATCACTTTCAAGGCCGGCGCTAGACTTTTTGCCGCCACTATAAAATATAAATAATTTGAGTACTGTCTGCTAAATTCAAGAAAATTTATGTATCAATATTTATGAAATAAATAAATAATTTACCTAAATTATCTGAATAGCTGATTTGTAATGACATCACTTGTTTAACTAGTTTACTAGCACGCAGTACGATGTGTATCGTCTGAGAGACAGTTACAAAATGTTTTTGTTGTTGCCAATCCCCAAAAATGCCATTGTTCATTAAGTCCAAACAACGGTGGTTGAATTCTAACAACTGATCAACAATGCGAACTTTGGTAAGCAGTTCTCGATAATCCGTTCTCAACAATTGTTTGTTATTATTAAAGTTTAACATTATAAATTAACAAAAATAATATAAAACTCATATCCTGGCTAAATATTGGGACTAGCGGGATGTCTGGTCACCTTACTCTAGCTACATTCCCTCGCTAGGTAATCTCTTGCATCTTTAAATACCACTGACATGTTAAGATATATATATATATATATATATATATATATATATATATATGGCCTATAGACCCTACTCATGCACGAATTTTGTGCACTGGGTCTCTAGTCTATATATATATATATATATATATATATATATATATATATATATATATATATATAATAAAGGCTTATATGCAAACTTGGGAGTTTGACCAGGAGACCAAGAGTTTAATCACTTGCTATGATGTGGACTGACCACCAGGGGGTGGTACAGAATAAAGATAGGCCCCGGTTGACAGCTGGAAGGCCCTTTTCGGCCAGGCTTAGGGACCCTACCTGTGCATGAATTTCATGCACCAGACCTCTTAGTTGTTTTATAATTGGTTTCCATATTTCTGCCATTTTAGCGCTAGTCCCTCCTTTTTTTAAAATTTAAACCAGATCACATCACTCCTTTGCACACAAACACTCCATCAGGATTAAGGTCTAAATCCTCAGTCAGGCCTGTGTGGGTTAGTGGCTGAGCATCAACATGTGAACCAGGAGGTCACAGTTTGATTCCCCATCAGGGTACATGCCTGGGTTGTGGGCTCAATAACCAGGTGGAGCATGCAGGATAAAGCCAATCAATGATTCTCTCATCACTGATGTTCTGGTACCTCTCTCCCTCTCCATTCCTCTCTGAAATAAATAAAAATATTTTTTTAAAAGGAAAAGAAAGTCTAGGTCCTCACAATGGCCCTATATTGCCCTGCTTTCCCTATTACCCAAGCATACAAAGAATGTTTCTGCCCCAGAGCATTTGCATGTGCTCTTATCTTTTTGCCTGAAACATTCTTCTCCTGGCTCAAATCTTCAGATTTCTGCTCAAATGTCTCCTTCTCAGAACCTTTCCTTGACCTCTCTCTCTTAACTGCTCCATGTGTTTCATCGCTCTAATCATCAACTGACAAAATATCTTTATTTGTCTCTCTCTACACTAGAATGTAAATTAAACCCCCTGGTGGCAGGGAGGCAGTCTGTATGAATGCCTAAAACACCTGTTGGCTCATAGTAGGTGCTCTTTGAATATTTGCTAAATGAATAGTAAAAGGAAAGAAGGACAGAGAATGGGGGGAAATAGCAGGCAAGGGGAAGAGAAGGAATAAAGAAAAGAAACCAGCATTTGAGCCCAGCTGGTGTGGCTCAATAGTTGAGCATCAACCAGCAGGTCACAGTTGGATTCCTGGTTAGGAGCGGGTCCCCAGTGGGGGCATGCAGGAGGGAGCTGATTGATGATTCTCTCTCATCATTGATGTTTCCATCTCTCTCCCTCTCCCTTACTCTTTGAAATCAATAAAACAATAAATAAAACAATAAATAAATAGATGTTTTAAAAAAACTAGCATCTAAGTGAAATGATGGTAGCTTTTTCTTACAATGCACCTGAGGAGATCCAATTTTTATTTTTTTATTTTATTGATTTCAGAGAGGAAGGGAGAGGGAGAAAGAGATACAAATATCAATGATGTGAGAGAATCATTGATTGACTGACTCTTGCATGCCTCCTACTGGGGATCGAGCCCACAACCCAGGCATGTGCCCTTGGCAGGAATCGAACCTGGGACCTTTCAGTCTGTAGGCTGACACTCTATCCATTGAGTCAAACCAGCTAGGGCCAATTTAGCATTCCCCCACTTCCCTCTTTAGAGAGAACAAATTGACATGGGCAAGTTATATACTAATTTAAATAGGTTAGGTACTAAAAATTGCCAGGCGGATATTTTCATAATGCAGTTTCTTGTCCAAGTACATGAGGTTCCCCTCACCCCCTAGCCCTGCAGTAAGATTAAATGAGTAAAATTTCAAAAGAAATACACCATACAGCCCAGCTGGAAAGTTAGCTGGCAGGGAGAGTAGAGAATGGGTATGAGCAGAGAGCTTGGTCTGAGGCTTAAGCCTTTGATGGATCCTGCAGCTAAGAAACTTGCTAACAAGACTGGGTCAAGAAGTTTGTTTCAAACCATCCCAGAGGAGGACAATAGCTGCACAGCTGCTACCACTTAAATGCAGAGATACAGAAATTCTGGTTGTTTGATTTGGAAAAAAGGCCAAGCCTAGGAAGCTCTGTATCCTACTTTGAGCAGAAGTAATAAGCCAGTTTAGTAACCTCAGGCAAAGCCCTTGGCCTTCTGTCCTTCTCTCAACTCGGGAAAGAAAAAGTGGTTTGAAAGGAGTACATCTGTGAAAAAAATGATTCCCTCCACCTAAGCCAAGTTCTCCTGAGCAAATGGCTCACAATTCAGACCAGCTGGCACAAGTGCCTGGCTCAGCTGACATGGAGCCCAAGCCCCACAGAGGCTGCAGGTGGCTGGCCCACACAGGCTCTGCTCCTGAGGCCTCACATGCCCCGGGCCTTCTGAGTACTTACATTTCTCCTCTTTTCCGCATTTGCTTCTTCAGCGGCTTTCTGGTACCTTCAAAGAAGGGGAGGAAAAAAAAGAGAACATCCTCAAATTAAACTTATATTTTTACTATTTCAATCTTTAAGAAAATGTCTTTTGCAAACCTATGTCTGACAGCAACTGTCTTTAACAACTCTATCAGAAGAAGCAGAGAATCAGAGTAGTCCTCACTTCCTGCTGTTCCTGTCAACTGCTCTGATATAACATACCCAAGCTGATGAGGCCGAATGCTGGGAAACAACTGGGCAAAGCAGAAAGTACCCACAAAGTCTGGGGTGTTAGTCCCAGTCTCATCACTTATTAACTATGATATCTGGCAAGTCACTTAACTCATCTAGGCCTCAGTTTTCTTATCTAGAAAATTATTTTCTATAGCTACTTTCAGGGTTGCAGGGAGAATGAATGAGATCACATGTGTAAAACTGCCTTGGGATTAGTCAAAGGATTTGTCATTGAATTAATGCTAGGATGTACATTTCCTCCACATTAATGCATGTACATTACACTTATATAAGCATATACCACACATATAGAGTGATAAATCCTTCAAAGAAGAAGAGTATTATTAAGTAACCTAATAAAGGGAACAAATTGAAAGGGCGGGGGAAGGGCTGTGTGTGTGTGTGTGTGTGTGTGTGTGTGGAAATGACCTCTAGCCTGAGATCTGAAGTTTGACCAGAAGGAATTAGCCAGGCAAAAAGAGGCAAGAAACGCATTCCAGACACAGAAAAATAGCAAACTCAAAGGCCCCAAGGCAAGAAAGCATTTCATGTATAGGTACACAAAGACTCCCAGTGTTGCTGAAGTGCACTGAGAAAGGGGGAGAGCAGGAGATGTCGCTTGGAAGCAGGGGCTTTTAAGGGTTTTTAACTTAATCCTAGCCGGGTAGCTCAGTTGTTCAGAATGTCATCCCAATATGCCAAGGTTGTGGATTCTATCTCTGGTCAGAACATATATAAGAAACAATCAGTGAATGCATAAAGGAGTGGACAACAAATAGATCTCTCTCTCTCTCTCTCTCTCTCTCTCTCTCTCTCTCTCTCTCTCTCTCATTCCCCCCCTCCTTTCCTCTTTCTAAAATCAATCAGTGGGGGGAGGGGGGGAACTTTTAAAAATCCTAGGTACAATGAATGGTCATTGATCTAATTCATGTTTTTAACAGAGCTCTTTGGATACTATGTGGAGAATGGACTGGAAGGGGCTGACAATGGAGGTAGCATTAGCGAGAGATAATACTGGTTTGGCCCAGGGTGGTGGCATTGGAGATAAAGAAAAGTGAATAGATTTGAGACATATTTCAGAGATAGAATCAGCAAGATTGGTGATGAGAGGTGGGGGAAAAAGAAGTCAAAGTGATCCCCAGGTTTCTGGCAGCTGGGTCAATGGAAGTACTATTTACTTTACTGGAATGGGGAATTCTGAAGGAGGAGTGAATTTGCGGATAGGGAAGATCAAGAGGTCAGTGTTAGTCATGTTAACTAAAACATCCATTTCATGGTGGCAGTAATTAGATACATGTGTCTAGAGCTCAGAAGAGAAATCTGAGCTAATACTATAAATTTAAGACTTGTTTGGCCACATATGTTATTAAAGCACAGGAGTATATGATATCACCTACAAAGTTTGTGTAGAGCAAGAAAAGGCCCAGAACTCAGTCCTGGAGACCCTAACATTAGCAGTCAGAAAGGGAAGAAGAGGTGATAGGAGACAATGGCAAGGAACAGGCAGAGAGGTAGAAGGAAAACCAGGAAACTGCCAGTGAGGTCAAGAGAAGAAAAACATGTGGGAAGGAAGAAGTGGTGAGAAGTCATGCAAGACAAAGGCTAACAAACATCTCGATTTAGCAACACAGTAGCCCTTGGTTACCCTGGCAATCTTCTTCCATTATCAATTCAGCATAATTCATTTACCCATACTCCTTTTAATGGGCATTTGGATTGCTTCTAGTTTTCTACCATTGTAAATAGTGCTTTGGTGAGTGTCCTTGTACATATATCCCTCCCTCCTCACTTGTCTAATGCACATATGTCTGAGAGAGTACCTAAAAATCCAACTGCAGAAACACTGGATTATAGCTACAAAGGCACTTAGAACCTGCCTTGAACTTGTGTTTCCACAACACTTGGTAATCATCTTCAGTATATTACAGCAATAATACAATATATGAAAGCCAGAGCCAATCAGCAAATGGATTTACTCTTAGTCAATTGTTCTCCAAGGAAAATATTTACACTGTGGGTAGTTGGGTAAATAAGTTCAGAAGTTCCCTTTACTGTCCTAACAGTAACACAGATTTAAAGAAAGAAGATCAAATTAATTTTCATCTTCAGTCCTGACCTTTTAGCACTGCAGCATCTATATATTCTGATGGCTGTCTTGAATTGTTTTGAAACTCCCAACCAAATATCTCCCTTTTATTTGTAAGTAAGGACTTGCAAAATAGTAGATTCAAAGGAGACAGGTTCTATACCACTGCTTTCTTCCAAGCCGGGTTCTTGCTAATTTTACATTTTGTACCCTCAGAATGCTAAGAGATGCTAAGGCGTAATCCTTTTGAATTCGGTATTAAACCAGGAGTCTGGCCTCAGACATTCCTCAAAGGCACTGAGAGCAATTAGCATTATTCTGACACAAAATATGAAGGTTATTGATTTGAGGAAGGGGCTGAAGCATTTTGAAGATTTAAAGTTGAGGAGGAAATATTTGCAATGAGATTTCTATGATTAAAATATCATCCCTCTTCCCTGCCCAGATTTTTTTTTTTCCTTTCAGTCTTTTCTTCTTCACATTCTGAATTTAATTTTGCAACTGCTCATTAATGCTCAGCTGTGAGGCAGGCAGCTGATGGAGGATGCTAAAATTATCTGGGGAGTAATAACAGTGTCTCAAACTTTTCTAAGGCCAGAAAACAAAGTTCCTGAGCCATGACTCTTACTTATAAGCCCTCAAATAGAGCAAAGGGAACACTGAGCCAAAAAGGGAAAATGGAAACTCCCAAGTTTTAGTCAATGTATTTTCTTCTGGAACAATCTCACCACTAAAATATTACAAAGAAGCAAAGAGGTTAACCAGGAAGATCTAAGAGTCAATTTTTTCTCTCTCTTGTTACCGAAGAAGAAAACTAAATATAAACCCTGTTCTTCCTTGGGACTACGAAGTAGCTAACAAGAGTGGGAAGAGTTGTGACATGGGGGAAGGCACTGTGGGAGGGGGAGGAATATGTGTGCTCTGTTCTGACACTATGTAGGGTGTGGTCTTCAGTCATAGTTGCTGGACATCAAGTTCATATTCTGTCAGAGGAATGGGATGAAGGTTAGCCAGATTAGTAGTTTTTAAACTCTTTTCGCTGCAGAATACTGTTCAAATGACATCGTATTTAGAACCTAACGTATAAAAGGGATCAAAGCAGGACGACTAGGGTGAAAGGGCTCAGGCTCAGCCCTTTAGATCTTCCCATTTTCTCAGGATTGTCCCCTGAGATTCAGAACTCAATTAAGAGAGTTTGAAAACTACGGAGCTAGATTCCCTTTAATTCTAAAAATGTATAAGTCAAACAGGAACCTTCTGCAAAGAAACCAAATTCCACCAAAATAGTCATAGTTTAATCAAGCAAAGGATTATGTTGAAGTCAATGGTAAGTGAAATTCAAGCTAGCCATTCAAATGGACCCATCAATAGGCCCTTCCTTAACTCAAATTCAGTTATTTATGCAGTAGGGAAGTTTAGTAAAAGAAAACTCTGGAACTATAAAGTACTCATGAGACAAGCTCTGATGCTAGAAAAATTACTTTTATATATATATACATGTAAATGCATTGTTAACAATTAGAAAAACCAAGCGGCCTTTCCTCTGCTCAACTTCCTGCCGATGGCTTCTACAGAGAACAGTCACCACATGCCGGGCCGGGATTTTGCGCTCCATAGATCACAGGCCCCCGGGGAAAATGACATACTATGACAAAAGGCGTGGAATCCCTTTTTTGTACCGACCTGATTCATCACAAATTTACCAAGCAAGAATTCCAGCGTTTTAGCTCTCACCTGGAATTCATGAAAAATATGATGGGGATCCACAGCACCCTCATAAACTGCATACTGCTACCAGCATAAAAAGTACAAAAAGATGTCCATGTTGGGGAAAATATGTATTAAAGATGCTTGAGTTAGAAAAAGCACATACTTCTTAAATTCACAATAATATTCCTTAGTGAACCCAAAACTGAAAGTAGTTAATCATTTGACAAGAAGCAAGCCCCTGAAGGCTGTCACCAGGACTTCCAACAAAGGAAGATATGACTCACACATTCCTTAAGAGGACTGGGGAATTAGTGGTGTCACGTCAAAAACCCTGTGGCCCAGGGAGCTATGAAGTCCTCATGCCAGAGCAGTTGCAGATTAAAAATTTCACATTTGCTCTGGGTGGGTGGTTCCATTGGGTGGAGTGTCAACCTGAATAGCAAAAATGTTGTGTGTTTGATTCCCCATCAGGGCACATACCTAGGTTGCGGGTTTGAACCCTGGTCTGGGGTGCACACAGGAGGCAATGGATCAATGTGTCTCTCTCACATTGATGTTTCTCTCTCCCCTACCCTTTCTCTCTCCCTAAAATCAATAAAAACATATTCTCGATGAGGATTAAAAATAAAATATTAAGATTTGAGTTTTTATTTAAAGAGAGTAAGAAAGTGTTCTCATTAAAATATATTTTAAATGCTAGTCATTTTCACTGACACCAAAAAAAATCCAAAGCCCAGCTAATTCTATGATCATCTGCCAGATTAAGTTTCCTCCAAATTTTATATTAATTTCTGATGAGAAACCTCCAGTGTGTTCCTACAGTCTCTTGACTAGGCTTGTATAGGCTTTACTAATTCCAAACTCCATACTAGACAGTGTTCCAAAAAATAAGAGAAAATCAGGTCACTAGGTGTTGGAAGTAGACATTCATATATGCCTTGTAGAACTCAGTCCTGCAATCTGCTTTGGGAGCATACAGTGAGTGAACCCCAACAGCCTTAAGGAGTATCAGCATCATGTCTTCACTTAGTAAGAAACCTGGAGAAGAAATCCAGGCAGATCTCTGATTTTCACATCGGGCCCTATCCCAGTCCTGTGCCTTACCTCCTGTTACACCTCCCTTAGCCATGTCACCGCTATCTTCCCACCCAACCAAATAAGATTCTATTCATCCTTCAAAGCCAGTCAATAGTTAGGATATAAGCATCAGGAGAAAAATACCAGGCAGAAACAAAATACTAATAAGGGCTGGTTACTTTCTACACCTCAGGTTTCTCAACTATAAAACAGGTGTAATGTCCCTTCCTCATGCAATTTTTGTTAGGGTTAGAAGTAGTCTCTATTTCTATCAAGTGTCTAGCACAGTACTGGGCAAATTAATTCTAATTAATGAGTTCGGGATTTACAGTTTTGCATAACTGCCATTTACCCTTAGAACCTTTCTGGAGAAAAGACAAACTGCTATGCTGTGACAATCTCTAAGATCCCTTGGCACTTTCTCACTGCAAAGTGAAGAATGCCCCTAAGATGGACAGCTTTTTCCAACTTCCTAACTCTCTCAGTACAACTGCAAGACTCAAACCCTCTATCATGAGAACTGACTGAGCTGGACAAGGTAAAGGAGTGAGAAGAGAACTGAGAAAAGTGTGAGAGTTTCACTGACATGACTGACCAAGCCAGACAGGGAAGGAAGTGACAAGGAAGGGACCGACATCCACAGCCTGGGTGTCCTGGTGTGACCAGAGAGCAGGATCGGTGGGAATAACATATGGAAGCTCAGGAGGCTCTAAACAGGCAGTAGCCTTTCCAAATGTAACATTTCAGAGATAGAGTCTGGGTGATGAGGGGGTTGGGATTAGATACAGGGGCACGAGAGACAAGGTGCAGGTTGAAGAAGTAGGGGAGATCAAGAAATTGTGAGTCCAGAATATCAGTCAGATCATTTATGTGGACCAGTGATTTTTTTTAAATAATATATATTTATTGATTTCAGAGAGGAAGGGAGAGGAAAAGAGAGATAGAAACATCAATGATGAGAGAGAATCATTGATTGGCTGCCTCCTACACGCCCTTCTTCCCCTTCCCCATGGAGATCAAGCCCACAACCCAGGCATGTGCCCTTGACTGGAATTGAACCTAGGCCCATTCAGTCCGCAGGCTGATGCCCTATCCACTGAGCCAAACTAGCTAGGGCAGACCAGTGATTCTTTACTGGAGGCACTACTGGCTCCAAGGGACATTTGGAAAAGCGTGGGTATCTCATTGGGGTTTATCCCTCACCCCTTTTTGCTTTTTTTGGTTGTCACAATGTCACAGGGTGCTACCAGCAATTGAAGGAAGACAAAAATGATGAACATCCTGCATAAAGAAGACCTGCCTCATCTAAAATGTTAATAGCACCCCCACTGAGAAACATTGAGAAGAGAATGAATCTGGAAGCTAGTGTCCTCAGTGAAGGCAAGGAGTTTGACCCTGAGGCTGGCCCCCCAATGCAACAAATGGGAGGATAAGAGGATTCTAGTATAGATAGCTGTGAGTCTAAAAGCACAGGGTTAGAACTTCAGAAAAAGGCACAAAATACAAGAGACGGGAAACAGAGTGGAGATGTAGGGGAGTAGCACCCGATTCCTGGCGCCAGAATATTCAGAGAAGCATGCGTAGAAAGAGCAGGAAGACACTACTCAACAGAATGCATGTCAAGGAAAAGCCAACTTCAGCTGAAGAGAGGTGGGGCTAGAGAAGGTGAAAAGGGTAAGAATGTGAAGAAGTTTCTCTACAGAACAGGGAGTTTCCAAGTCCCATTAATCACATCTCAACACTGTCTCAAATCCTTCCCTTCCTTTCCATCCCTGCTGGCCCCCATCCTTAATAGCTTTCACTTTGGTTCTCAAGAGACCCTCATGACTTGTCTCGGTGCTATCAACCTCTCCCCTTCCCAGGATACCTTTTACACCTTTGCCACAAGCATCTTTCTAAAATACAAGTCTGATCATGACATTCTCCCTGAGTGAAAACCTTCAATTGTTTCCATTGTTTATCGCCTTCCAGTCCCTTCTCCCCTTTGAATTCTCCATGCCAGATGGCTTGCTTTCCTATTTCCTTTATTCATGTTCTGCTTTCTACAATCCTTTGCACGAACCTATCATTCTGCTTTATTTTTTAAAAATATATTTTTATTGATTTCAGAGAGAAAGGGAAAGGGAGGGATAAGAAACATCAGTAATGAGAGAGGATCACTGATTAGCTGCCTTCTGCACGCTCCACACTGGGGATCGAGCCCTTAACTCAGGCATATGCCCTTGACCTCCTGGCTCATAGATTGATGCTCAACCACTGAGCTACACTGGCCAGGCTATCATTCTGCTTTATGTTCAAGTTCACAAATCCCTCTCTTCCACTACCAGCGCTTCCTAAATTTCCTTAGAGGTAAAAAAATCACCTGGGATACTTGTTAAAAACACTCCTGGGCCCCATCTCAGACATAGTGAATCAGAATCTTTAGGGGGAGGTGGGGGACGGGTAAGCCATATAGGATGGTTTTAAAACATACCCAACAAATCAACAAACGACAAATACTGGTGAGGATATGGAAAAAAGGAAACTCTCGTGCATTGCTGGTGGGAATGCAAACTGGTGCAGCCACTGAAGGAAACAATATGGAGTTTCCTCAAAAAGTTAAAAATGGAACTCCCATTTGACCCAGTAATTCCACTTCTAGGAATATATCCCAAGAAATCAGAAACACCAATCAGAAAGGTTATATGCACCGCTATGTTCAAAGCAGCACAATTTATAATAGCTAAGATTTGGAAACAGCCTAAGTGCCCATCAGCAGATGAGTGGATTAAAAAACAGTGTAGAATACTACACTGCTCTAAAAAATGAACTTTTATCATTTGCAACAGCATGGATGGACCTAGAGAGCATTATGCTTAGCGAAATAAGCCAGTCAGAGGAAGATAAATATCACATGATCTCATCATATATGGGATATAATGAACAACATAAACTGATGAACAAAAATAGATCCAGAGACAAAGAAACACAGAACAGACCGTCCAACCTCAGAGAGAAGGCGGGGGTGGTGGCGAGTGGGGTGGTGTTGGTAAGAGATCAACTAAAGGACTTGTAAGCATGCATATTAGTATAACCAAGAGACACAGACACTGGAGCAGTGGGGGCTGGTCCTGGGGAGTGGGAGTGGCCAGGGATGGGTTAATCAGGGGAAAAAGGAGACATAGTAAATACTTTAAACAATAAAAAACTGTTTGAACAAAAAGCTTTATCATGAAAAAAACAAACAAAAACATATCCAAAACAACCTTTGAAATACCACCCATTAAAAAATAGTCAGCCCATGCCAAACCGGTTTGGCTCAGTGAATAGAGCATCGGCCTGCAGACTAAAAGGTCCCGGGTTCGATTCCGGTCAAGGGCATGTGCCTTGGTTCAAGAGGCAGCTGATCGATGATTCTCTCTCATCGATGTTTCTGGCTCTCTATCCCTCTCTCTTCCTCTCTGTAAAAAAAAAATCAATAAAATATATTTTAAAAAAATAGTCAGCCCTTGCCAGTTGCTCAATGGTTAGAGTGTCAACCTGCAGACTGAAGGGTCTCTGGTTCGATTCCTGGTCCAGGGCACATATCTCTATTGCTGGCTCCATCCCCGGCATGTACGGGAGACAGCCAATTGATGTGTTGCTCTCATGTCGATGTTTCTCATTCTCTCTTCCCCTTCCTCCTTCCCCTCCACTCTCTAAGATAGGGGTGTCGAACTCAATCAGAGAAGGGGCCAAAATCTAAAATCCAGCCTAAATAGCGGGCCAAATGGTTTACTGAACAGTTATAAACTGTCATTGTGATGGAAACGCAGCGGAGTGCAGTGATGACAGCGCGGTGCGGGCCGCATTGCAAGGCCTGGCAGGACGGATTTGGCCCGCGGGCCTTGTGTTTGACACATGTGCTCTAAGAAAATCAATGGAAAAAATATCATTGGGTGAGGATTAAAAGAATTAATAAAAGTAGAGTCAAACTCCCCTTCCTCTGAATATGAGCCAGCTTTCGTGACTCACTTCTAATGGAGAGAATGTGGCAAAAATGTGTAACTTCTGAGGCTAGGTTACAAAAGGCAATCCATCCTCTCACCCTGACTCCCTTCCTCCTTTGTTCCATCACTCCCTCTGTGTCTGGATGTTTGCCCTTGGAATGCAGCCAACCAAGCCAAGCAGCCACATGGTGTTCCAAACAGGGCCTCAGCTGAGAGCCCAGATGCCTGCCAGCTTCGACCTCCTCACTTATGAGTTGAGTGAGCCTTTAGGTAAAATTAAGGTCACCAGTCTTTGAGCCACCCTGGCTGATGGAGCAGAGGCAAGCTCTGCCCAAATTAGAGATTTATAAACAAAATAAATGCTCTCATTATTTTAAGCCACTGAACTTTGAAGATTATTATTTTTTTTTTCATGCAGCATAGATAACTGGTACCCCATGTGATTCTTAAGATTCAGGAAGTTTGGGGACTTCCTTTACTCAGGGTGTGCCCTCAAAATGTATACACAGTTTGAATAATTTTTACTTCCAATGGGTTAAATCTGAAAAGAAAGAAACATCAATTGAGCTCTTACCTGTTAAGTATATATACATTTTGGGGGGATACCCTGGATATAAACTATACTAAATATACTATTAAGTTCCTTGAGGTCAGGGATTAAGTCTTAATAGTCTTCAGATCTTTATCCTTTTTGTCTGAAATAGCTTCATTAATTTTATTTTTTAATATAAGAATAATACATGTGTGGCATAAAATTACAGCAATATAAAATGCATAATGTAGAAGGTAAATGGGCTGGGTGGTCTCATGCAACCTTCACTTCACCTTAAGCAATAACCAAGGTCAACAGTTTGAAAGGGCAGTATTTTCCACATAGCAGGTGCTTGATGGATTTGTTATTGAAGAAAAGGTGATATTGTAGATTACAGAAATCTCTTATTGGTATTTAATTACCTAGATATAGCTCCCAGAATTACTTTCTTTAAATATTTACCATCATTTTCTTTCTTTCTTTTTCTTGTTTTTTAAATATATTATTGATTTTTTACAGAGAGGAAGGAAGAGGGATAGAGAGTTAGAAACATCATTGAGAGAGAAACATCGATCTGATGCCTCCTGCTGGGCATGTGCCCGTAACCAAGGTACATGCCCTTGACCAGAATCGAATTTGGTACCTTTCAGTCCACAAGTCGACACTCTATCCACTGAGCCAAACCAGTTAGGGCTACCATGCTTTTCTTAAATGCATTGAAGTTACCTATCAATTAACAAATTACTTGTGAGATAAAACTACCATATTCCCTAAGCTCTTCCCAACTGTGGAATCTTTATTGAACAAAGTCAATGTATTTCCCATCATAGTTTATTATTTGTATACTAGTGGCCTGGTCCTTTGGCCTGGCCTGCATCCTCTCATAATCCGGGACCTAGGGGATGTCAGACTGCCAGTTTTGGCCTGATCCCCGCAGGCCAGGCCAAAGGACCCCACTGGTGCACAGAGCCTCTAGTATGCATATTCAATCTTTGATTAATCTCTTCCCACCCTCTCTCCTCCCCGCTCCGCCCTTCCCTCTGAGATTCATCAGTCTGTTCCATGTTTCCATGCCTGTGCATTGAGCGTCTGCCCCCTGGTGGTCAGCGCACGTCATGGCTACCAGTTGAATGATCGCTTATGCTTTTATATATATAGACTAGAGGCCTGGTGCACAAAATTCGTGCACAGGGTAGGAGTTGTCCCTCAGCTCGGCCTGCAATCTCTCCAATCCGGGACCCCTCAGAGGATGTCACACTGCTGGTTTAGGCCTGATCCTGCTGGGATGCCTGCGTATTGAGCCTAAACCAGCAGTCAGACATCCCTCTCACAATCCAGGACCACTGGCTCCTAACCACTTACCTGCCTGCCTGCCTAATGCCCCCAACTGCCCTCCCCTGCCAACCTAGTTGCCCCCAACAGCCCTCCCCTGCCAGCCTGGTGGCCCCCAACTGCCCTCCCCTGCTGGCCTGGTCACCTCCAAAGGCCCTCCCTGCTGACCTGGTCACCCCCAACTGACATCCCCTGCCGTCCAGTTTACCCCCAATTGCCCTCCCCTACCAGCCTGGTCTTCCCTAACCCCCTGCCAATCTGATCTTGCCTCTAACTGCTCTCCCCTGCAGGCCTGACTGCCCCAAACTGCCTCTGCATCGGCCCCCACCACCATGGCTTTGTCTTGAAGGAAGTCGGATGTTTGAAAGATGGCTGGTCGACCTGGTCTAATTAGCATATTCCCTTTTATTAGTATAGATAGATTATATAGGGTAGAATTGCTTAAATGGAGGGGGGGGGGAGCCTTTTTCAGCAGGAGGAGATGCTCTTGGAAGACAAAATACATAACCTTTATATCTGGACTAATAGCCAGCCATTTGCACTTTACTGCCAAACTGGTTATTAAAAAATTGAACTTCTTATACCTTACACCAAACAGCTGTTACCCTTAAAACCCGTCCTCAGCCCCCACCTTAGGTTCTGCCTTTGCAGTTCACCCAGATTAGGTTCTGATTGGTCGGTTTCTATGCCAGTCAGCATCAAAAGCTCCATCTCCACCGAAACCGGTTTGGCTCAGTGGTAGAGCGTCGGTCTGCGGACTGAAAGGTCCCAGGTTCGATTTCGGTCAAGAGCATGTACCTTGGTTGCGGGCACATCCCTGGTAGGGGGTGTGCAAAAGGCAACTGGTCGATGTTTCTCTCTCATTGATGTTTCTAGCTCTCTATCTCGCTCCCTTCTTCTCTGTAAAAAATCAATAAAATAAAAAAATAATATTAAAAAAAAAAAGCTCCATCTCCTAGGCAGCCATTGGCTCTTCACAGTTTAACTAGATTTGGTTCTGATTGGTCAGATTCTATGCCAGTCAGTGTCAAAAGCTCCATCTCCTAGGCAGCCATTGGCTCCTTTCAGTTCACCTAGATTTGGTTCTGATTGGTCAGTTTCTATGCCAGTCAGTGTCAAAAAAGCTCTACCTCTCTAGAGAGAGGCTATATGGTTAAGCCTCAGACTGACCTGTTGGCAAAGCCACAAACAAGTCCCAGCTTAGAGGGCACAGACCTCTTAGCATAATTAAACTTTACCTTAAGATTCCCCCTAGATCTTATCTGAGCAGTTAATGGGCTGTGGGAAATGCAGCAAGTGCTGCCAAAACAAGTGAAACTCATAAGAACATTGTAACTATGGTGACCACTACCTTGTTTACCTCTGGCTATAAAATAAAGGCTTAGCTTGCTGTCTGGATCTTTTCTCTGTGGACTTAGCCAGACATAGAAAGATCCACCTAGACCCAGCTTTTTCTCTTTGTCTCTCTTTTCTACATCCCTCCCTCAGGCTTGCCGAACCCTTGGCTGTGCTGGCACGGTACACACCTCCTAGGCAGCCACTGGCTCCTCTGGGAAATACAGAATGGCCTCACCTTCACATTAGCATCAGCCCTCAGTCACGACCCCAGTCCACTACTAGGTGTATCTCTGACCGCTCTGAGAAGTGGCACCTCAGGTCTGTGCTGGTGACCATTTTGAATTCTCATCCCTGACCTTACCTTCTTACAGTGCAAGTTCCATGAGGGCAAGCATTTGTCTTGTTCATTCTTAGTTCACTCATAGACTTTACCTGTGTCTATGCATCTATGGTAGCAACACATGGTGACTGGTCAAATGGTCGTTGCGGTTGTCATAGTCACTGCCTTTATAGATAGATAGATAGATAGATAGATAGATAGATAGATAGAATTTCTTCAATACTTGTTGAGTGTCTATTGATACTATGTTCAAGTCACCATGCTATAGATTGGGGATACAAAATAAGCAGGAAAGGGACCCTCATATCAAAGAACTCATGGTTCAGAGTAGAAGTCAGCAAAGTTTTTCTTCATGGGTCAGCTAGTATATATTTAGACTTTGAGGACCATAGGTCTTTGCTGCAACTCTGCTGTTGTAGATGGAAGTAGCCATAGACAGTACACAAATGGACATGGCTGTGTCCCAGTAAATCTTTATTTACTAAAATGCAGTCAGTGGCCAACAGTTTGCCTACATAGTTTGCAATGTTCAACAGAACTTCATGCAATGATGAAATGTTTCTGTGATGTACAATATGGCAGCCACCAGCTACATGTAATGAAATGTGGCCAGTGCAGCTGATGAATTGAATTTTAAATATTATTTAATTTTAATTAAAATAGTCATATATGTAGTAGCTACTATATTGGACAATGCAGGTAGAGAGTGCATCTTACATTCCATTCTCTTCAACTAAATCAAAACTCGCTTTATAGCTCATCTCAACCAGGAAGCCTTTGTGACTAGCCTCTGTCCATGATGGTCACTCTCTTACTCTGTATCTAGGTCTTATTCCTACTTATTTGGGACTTGTGACATTTTGTTTGGTAATTATGTGTTTTATAATTACCTTTTGAATTTGTAACCTTTTCTTTCTCCAACTAAAAAAAATTCAAAGAAAAATGTGTCTCCCAATTATTATAGTCATCCACCTTCTCCACAGTGCCTAAATAGTGCTGAAAATACAAAAGGAGCTCAATAAAGCCATTTGATACCATGTACTTCCTTTACCGATTTCCCTGACAGGTGGTAATGTTTGCTCAAGACAGATGGTCCTTTTGGACCAAAATCAGCACTTACTTGGAGAATATTTCTACAATAGCCGATGACTTGTTCTTATTGACGAGAGAAAGTTCTTTGGCCGTTACCCTCAATGATAGTGAAGTCCACTGCCGTCGATTAAATGGAGTTGATTCCATTTTGTCCACAGATACTGAAATACCTATTAAATAAAGGAAATCAGAATATTAGACACAGAAGAGAATTCTCCAGGATCCAAGCACTGGCAGTGTTATGTTGAGAGCGAGCAGAGAGTCTTAGACCAGCAGACCACAGTCTTCTACCTGTTCTCTCAAAAACCATAACCTTGGTCAAATGATTCAATGTCTTTGGGTTGTAGTTTCCTGTAAAATGAGAAGGTTAGACCAGATGATCTCAAAGGTCTTTTCCAGTTCCATCATTTTATGACTGACCCTACTGTGCAAACATCGATTGGCCTTTTCCTGAACTTAAGTCTGTTCCAAAGTCACATTTGGAGTGAAATGTTCCACTCTTCTGAGTTACATCCCAGGGGAGGTACAATCAGCATCTCTGTAGACTCAGGTCCAAAGTAGGTTCTACCTACATCCAAGTTTCTTTTGGCTGCCCTCTCTCCCCAAGCTCTGCAGCACTGACTACTTGTTGTTGGGGAAAGAGCTGGGGACAGAGCGTGGATAATACAAAGAGCGAGGGCTTTAAGGCAAGACAGACTTCAGTTAAAATCATAACTTTATTATCTTAAACAAATTATGTCATCTTTTCAGTTTCAGTTTCTTCAGTTGAAATAAATGAAAATACTACCTACCTTTCTAAGGCTTTTGATACAGATTTAAGGAGATAATATATTTAAAATACTAGGTATGTGACAGTAGTATTAAGAGCATTTAAAGTATAATATATTAGTAACCACTTCTGTTATAATTATTATTATTTTAAGCCTTTTAACAATTGGGGAAATCATAATGACTTTAAATTCAGGGGGCTAAAACCTCTCTACTTAAATTCTTTCCTAAAATCCTTCCAAGTCAAAGACTGCATAAAACCTGGCCCTTGGTATCACCTGGTCCCTACCCTGATTTGTTTGTGTGTGTGTTTTGCCCCAGTAATTACCAAAGGAGTTCCAACCTTTGTCCAGAAGAGGTGAGATTAGAAATGAGTTAATAGTTTCCTTATTTAAAGAGTGAAAAATATAGATGACAGGACTATTTGCAGCACTCTTTACAACCACAGCGCATAACTGATCTGGTAGAATGTATGGCTCGGTACTGCTTCCCACAGCCTTGACAACAGCAGAACACACCCAAGCAACCTGGGCTTCCATTTCACACTAAAAGTCCTGTGATACATAGTACGTGATAGGCAGCCCTAGAAGACTGAGCTTCTTTTTCAAGTGCAGTATTTGTTCTCTCAACTAAAGCTCTGTCTGAAAACACTAGTTTTGTTATTTTTGTTTACTAATTTGTTTTATAATCCCCAAGTTGGGACCCAACATAGAACCTTCTAATGGTAAGAAACTCTTGTATTAGAGACATTTTTGGCATCTAAATGGGTGTTAGCCCCATCACTTAAAGCTGTGTCTGTCCCTAAATCTTAGTTTTTTTTCACCCATTATAATAGTGCTTACTTCATCGTATCCTTATGAGGAATAAAGAAGATAAATACCCTGACATAGAATAAGTAAGCAATAAATGTTTGGTTTTTATATTATCTCTTCTCCCTGGATAAATAACCTTAATTCTATACATGTTCTTTGAAATAAACCTGAATTATTAAATACTATATGATATTTCTCTGTTTGTTTTCCAGTCTATAACTGACAAACCCACCAAACATTGTCAGCCTTTTCCCTAACAAGAAAAAGACACTGAAACAACAAACAATTTAGCTAAACTTCATCATGTAAAACCACAGTAATAACCCTTTAGAAAATAATGACCAACACTTTAAAACATTATTTGGTACAATTATGCTTCTAGCATAGGTGTGGGTATAAATGTTGTCAGTTCTACAGAAATCACTTCTGAATCAAAGAAAAAATACAAAAGATACGTTCTCAGGTTTGTTTGTAAAAAAGGAAAAGAATAAATTATTTGAAGGACTGAATATGATTAAGAAAATGAGTTTAATTCCCAAGTCTAATTCCATGGTTTTGATTACTCTTGTCCAGAATGTTAAGAAAAGTCAGAACATCTATTTTGATATAAGGCTACATTAAGCACTCTTTATACTCACGTCCTGATCACACTTCTCTTCACAGAAGCATACTGTTATTTCTTAGCACTATAATTAGCATCCTATGAAACAGATAAAGGAAAGAATCACCTGGTATCAGATTACTGAGTAACTACTTCCGACAGGTGTAGCGAGAGGGCCCTACCCAAATAGTGTGCGTACTAATCTATAGGGCTTGCTAACATGTACATGAATAATTATAGCACAAGACAGAATGTGGTTAGAGGCAATGCATGTTTTGGAATATAGGACCTGATTTTCTGGCTTGATGGGTAAGACATCAGATTGATTTGGGATTTAGGAACAACAGAATTTCAACAAGTGAGGGTGAAAGGAACAGTATTACACCATTAGGGATTTGGAATAGCATAGGAGACTTCAATGGAGTTAGACTCTAGGTGCACTAGAAGTTGAAGGTCAACTATGGAAAGATGGAATGGGAAGACCTTGAAAACTGTGTTTGGGCCACATTCCAATAGAGGAGAGAACTAGCCTGTGAGTGAGCTGAGGTCTTGTAATCTTATTAAGGTGCCACTCTCTAGCACAGATATGAAAAATTAAAAAATAATTTTTAATTTAATTTTATGGAAAATTAAAAAATAATTTCCCTGAGCCTCATTATGTGCATTTGTAAGAAAAGAACTCTGTAGTGAATTCCTCAATCTCTGTGGCAGGATGAAGAACATTTCTGAAAAAGCAAGCACCCTAATAAGAGCCTTTTTGGGTTGTCGCTGTTGTTGTTTTTAGTTGTTGGTTTTTAATCCTCATCCAAGATATATTTTTTTATTGATTTGAGAGAGAAAAGGAGAGAGAGAGAGAGAGAGAGAGAGAGAGAGAGAGAGAGAGAGAGAAAGAGAGAGAGAGAGAGAAACATTGATGTGTGAGAGAAATCTTGATCTTTTGCCTTCGAACTGGCCCCAATCGTGGATCAAACACACATTCGGGGTATGTGCCCTGATTGGGAATCAAACCTACAACCGTTTGGTGTAGGGGACGATGCTCCAACTAACTGAGCTATCTGGCCAGGGCAAAAGCCATGTTTTAAAAAAATGATTCTGCAGCAGTGTGTAGCTTGAGAAGAGGGAAAAGATGGGAATGTAAATTACTAATCAAGAAAATCCTAAGCTGTCTAAGTGATAGGTAATCAAGGTTAAAATCAAAATAGGTGGAAATAGAAAGGTTGAAAGAGAGCCCTGGCTGAGTTTCTCAGTGGTTAGACCATCGACCCGGGACCAAGGGGTCGCGAGTTCGATTTCTGATCAAGGGCACATACCTCAGTGGCAGGTTCAATCCCTGGCCCTGGTCTGGGTGAATGTGGGAGACAACCAATTGATGTGTCTCTCTCGTTAATGTTTCTCTCTCTCTCTCTCTCTCTCTCTCTCTCTCTCTCTCTGTCTCTCTCTGTCTCTCTCTTTCTCTCTCTCTCCCCTCCCTCTTTCCCTTCCTCCTTTCCATTCACTCTACAAAATAATAGGGGGGTGGAATATCATCAGGTGAGAATTAAAAATAAAATAAAAAAGAAAGAAAGAATTGATCATTCTTAGAATAGAAAAAGGATTTAGGATAGAAGAAGGAATCAAAGCTGGCACCATCAAACTTAAATAATGTTGAAAGTTGCTGCCATTAACAGAGAGAATGAATATGGGAAGAAGAGGGAGAATGATGAACTTTGCTTTACACATGTTGAGATACACATGTCAGAATACAAATACTACTGATATACTACAGGAAGCTAAAAATTCAAGGCTAAGGTTAAAAAATCAGACTCTTGGAAGAAAATAAACATTTTAAAACATCTACTTTTGGGAAGTACATATCTCACTTAATTCTCACAACCACTTTACAAAATTGGTTTATTGTTTTATATTTATAATGAAGAAACTGAGATTTAGAGATTTAAATAACTTTATAATGATCACTTAGCTATTAAACCCATATTCTGTTTGATTCCCAAGTCAATTTTCTTTCCACTACAAGAAATGAATCATTATTAAAACCATCTTTCAGCCAAGGTAGAAAATTGGGTAGCAAAATCTCTGAACCCCGAGCTGCAAACTCATACAAACTATCTTTCAATGAGAATAGAGTGGCAAGTATCTTCCAAGAATGATAAGCATCAGAAATAATCATTTGTTCTCTCAGAGATACTTGGGCCCACTTGGAATACTCTCCATTGTGACTATCTTGGCTTTCATGGGTTTACATTAAAAACGGTATATCTCCCTCACATACTTTCAAATGAGGGTCCTATTCTCAGACTTTAGAACAATTTCCTTAATTCCAGAAATCCTGCTGAGAGTGAAAAACACATGTACCAACACCTGAAAGACCCACTCAGTCTGGGCTGCTACAATACCCTTGAATATTTTTTCCACTGCCATACACAAATAACAGCAGCAGGGGATAAATGGTGATAAAGAGGTCGTCCAGCCGCAGCAGCTTGCACACAAAACAAACAGTAACAGCAGCTATCACTTATTGGTCACTTACTAATTCAACTAATTCTTTTGCAATCCTAGAGTATGATTTCCATTTTTTTTCTTTTCTTTTTTTTTTTAAATTTAATATATTTTATTGATTTTTGTACAGAGAGGAAGGGAGAGAGATAGAGAGTTAGAAACATCAATGAGAGAGAGTCATTGATCAGCTGCCTCTTGCACACCCCCTACTGGGGATATGCCCACAACCAAGGTACATGCCCTCAATCGGAATCGAACCCGGGGCTCTTCAGTCCCCAAGCCGACGCTCTATCCATTGAGCCAAACCGGTCCCGGAATGATTTCCATTTTCAAAAATGTGGTTCACTGAAGTGGAATAATTTGCCTAAGGTCACATAGCTAATATACACTCAGTGGCCAGATTATTATGATCTTTGAATGTCTAAGAATCTGGCCACTTGGTGTATATCCTATATAATAAAAGGTTAATACGCAAATTGTCCCATTGACCAGGAGTTTGACCAGCAGGCAGGCCGGCCAACCGCCCATGTCCCCTCGCCCTGGCCAGACTGGGTGGACCCTACCCATGCACTGTGCCTCTAACACACACACACACACACACACACACACACACACACACACACACACACTGAGTGGCCAGATTATTATGTGTACAGAGATCATAATAATCTGGCCACTCAGTGTATGTCCCAAGCAGAATCCAGTGTTTCAACTATGGACAGAAAAAGAGTTCTTTGGAAAATAACCTCACAGGGTTATCTGATCATAAATTCCTAACTAGACTGGTTATGGTGGGTAATTATATGACAGGTCTATAACTTCTTTAGTGGAAGGTTTTTAAAGCAAACCCTGTTCATTGTTCACATGCACCCCTTTGAAATGCCAGAAGTAATACCCCTCCAAGGTGTAACCACCCTCAAGAAAGCATATAATCTCCGGGGCCAGTTTGGCTCAGTGGATAGAGCGTTGGTCTGCAGATTGAAAGGTCCTGGGTTCGATTCGATTCCGGTCAAGGGCATGTACCTTGGTTGCGGGCACATCCCCAGTGGAGGGTGTGCAAGAGGCAGCTGATCGATGATTCTCTCTCATCGACATTTCTAGCTCTCTATCCCTCTCTCTTCCTCTCTGAAAAATCAATAAAATATATTTTTTAAAAAAGAAGAAAAAAAAAAAAAGAAAGCATATAATCTTTTTAAAAAAATATATTTTGTTGATTTTTTAGAGAGGAAGGGAGAAGGATAGAGAGTTAGAAACATCAATGAGAGAGAAACATCAATCAGCTGCCTCCTGCACACACTCCCTACTGGGGATGTGCCCACAACCAAGGTACATGCCCTTGACCAGAATCAAATCTGGGACCCCTGAGTCCCCAGGTCGATGCTTTATCCACTGAGCCAAACGGGTTAGGGCTAAAGCATATAATCTTAACTAACCTGTAAACCAGTCCCCACTTAGCTTTCTCCCATCTTCATGTAATCTTTCTTACACTCCCTCCTTAATTTCAAATGCATAAAAGAAACTTCAATTTCAATAATAAAAGTTTGCATAGAAGTTGGAATTTGAAGAGGAAAAAAAAAAGGAAACTGAGAACTTGTTCTTTGAAGTATTTGAGATTTCGCTTCCCAGCGTTGTTGTCAATTTGGCTCAAATAAACTCTATAAAAATTCTCTGCAGGTTCAAACATTCTGTATGTAAACAAGACTCCAAACCCAACCTCTAAGATCATATGCATTCTATTACCACTTTGACTATGAACAAAGAACTGCTGGAATGGTTGACAGTTATGTGCCAGAGTTAAAGGAAACAGATGTAACAAAAATAAGATTTTAGCCTTACAGACTGTAAGGGCAATGGCATATCAAATAAAACGGGATACATAGAAAGGGGAATCTTTTGCTATAAAGGAAGATGTCTTCAAATTTTAGATACATGTGCAGAATTTTACAAGAGAGCAGCTTAGAAATCAGTAACCAAAATCTCTCTCTCTCTTTTTACAGTGCGGGAGTTACACCACATAAAGGTCCAATAATTTCGCAAACTCACCAGGTAGTTAGTATGAGAGCCAGAGTTCTAATGCTCAGTTCAAGCTCTTCTTCTTCTTTGTTTTTTGTTTTCTTTTTGTTGTCATACCAGATAGGTTGAGGTAGAATAGCTAAACATTCTACAGGTGAGCGGGAGCCTGGAAATAAAGATCTCTGAACAAAGGTCTCTGAAAGGTTAAGGGTTGGTAATGACTCACTGGGATATTTGGCCCCAGGTATCAGCTTCCTCCAGTGATTGCTTAGGGTGAGGTCTTCAGCTGCTCCAGGAAACCTACTCTGATATAGGCTTACCTAACCTAGTGAACTGGCTCTCAGAAACCAGGCTGGGACAAAAGCAAATGGGCTGCCACTAATAAATTCCTGAATCCTGTTCTTATAAGCCCAATCTAAGTCCTCTCTCTCTGTCTGTCTGTCTGTCTGTCTGTCTGTCTGTCTCTCTCTCTCTCTCCTGAGATGGCTACTTGTGCAAGAGGCATAGTTGCCTGAATATAGTCTTGAAAAATTTAAGAGAGCAAAGTACAGTGGACATTCGAACTATATGGGTTTGAACTGTGCGGGTCCACTTACCCTGTTTCCCCAAAAATAAGACAGTGTCTTATATTAATTTTTGCTCCCAAAGATGCGCTAGGTCTTATTTTCGGAGGATGTCTTATTTTCGGGGAAACACGGTACATGCAGATTTTTTAAAAATATATTTTATTGATTTTGTATAGAGAGGAAGGGAGAGAGAGAGAGAGTTAGAAACATCGATGAGAGAGAGACATCGATAAGAGAGAGTCATCGATCAGCTGCCTCTTGCACACCCCCTACTGGGGATATGCCCGCAACCAAGATACATGCCCCTGACCGGAATCGAACCTGGGACCTTTCAGTCCCCAAGCCGACGCTCTATCCATTGAGCCAAACCGGTTTCGGCTGATTTTTTTTTTTTTTAAATATATATTTTATTGATTTTGTACAGAGAGGAAGTGAGAGAGATAGAGAGTTAGAAACATCGATGAGAGAGAGTCATCGATCAGCTGCCTCTTGCATACCCCCTACTGGGGATATGCCCGCAACCAAGGTACATGCCCTTGACAGGAATCGAACCCGGGTCCCTTCAGTCCCCAAGCCGACACTCTATCCATTGAGCCAAACCGGTCTCGGCTGATTTTTTTTTTTTTTAATATATTTTTTTTATTGATTTTATACAGAGAGGAAAGGAGAGAAATAGAGTTAGAAACATCGATGAGAGAGAGTTATCAATCAGCTGCCTCTTGCACACCCCCTACTGGGGATATGCCCGCAACCAAGGTACATTCCCTTGACCAGAATCGAACCTGGGACCCTTCAGTCCCCAAGCCGACGCTCTATCCACTGAGCCAAACCACAGATTTTTTTTCAATAAATTCCATTAACATTTTCTCTTCCTTATGATATGCTTAATAATATTTTTTCCTCTAGCTTACTGTATTGTAAGAATATAGTAAAGTAGAGGCCCGGTACACAAAATTTGTGCACAGGGGGTGTGTCCCTCAGCCCAGCCTGTATACCCTCTCCAATCTGAAACCCCTCGAGAGTTGTCTGACTGCCCGTTTAGGCCCGATTTTGATGGACATCCCTCTCACAATCCAGGACTGCTGGCTCCCAACTGCTCGCCTGCCTGCCTTCCTGATTGCCCCTAACCACTTCTGCCTGCCAGCCTGATCACCCCCTAACCAATCCCCTGCCAGCCTGTTTGCTCCCAACTTCCCTCCTCTGCCGGCCTGGTCACCCCTAACTGCCCTCCCCTGCAGGGTTGATCGCTCCTTGCAGGCCTGGTGCCTCCCAATTGCCCTCTCCTGCTGGCCATCTTGTGGTGGCCATCTTGTGTCCACATAGGGGCATCCATCTTTGACCACATAGAGGCAACCATCTTGTGTGTTGGAGTGATGGTCAATTTGCACATTACTCTTTTATTAGATAGGAAATACATATAATATACTAAGTAGGTGTTAATTGACAGTTTATGTTATTGGTAAGACTTCGAGTTGACAGTAGTAAAGTTTTAGGGGAGTCCAAAGTCCAAAGGTATACAGACTTTTTTTTAAAAAAAATTTTTTTACTGATTTTTAGAGAGAAAGGAAGGGAGGAAAAAAAAGAGAGAAAGAGAGATCCATTCATGTGAGAGTGAAACACTGGTTGGCTGCCCCTTGCATGCCCACCACCTGGACAGGTACCCTGACTGGGAATTGAATCAGCAACCCTTTGCTGAACGGGATGAGCCACACCAACCAGAGCAATTTTTTAAATTTATTTTTATTTCAGAGATAGGAAGGGAGAGGAGAGAGTGATAGAAACATCTGTTGGCTGGCTCCTAAACATCCCCTACTGGGGATCAAGCCCACAATCTGGGCATGCGCCCTAACCGGAAACACAACTGGTGACCTCCTGGTGCACAGGACAACACTCAGTCAATGAACCACGCCAGCCTGACTACACAGATTTTTGACTGCCTGGGGGTCAGCTCCCTTACCCCTGTCTGCATTGTTCAAGGGTCAATGGTACAACAAACTCACTTGTTCAGAGAAAATGTTATTTTTTTAGAAATAGATTATAGAGTTTTGTTTCTTTGTTTTTTAAATTGCAGAGTTTTAAAGTTTTCTTTTATTATTAACCAAAAACTCTTCAGATTAGATGTCAACAGATAAACGGGAACAACTAGTTAAAAGGGAAAAAAAATTAACAATCTTGAAGATTCAAAGGAAAATTTTAAAAAAAAGCAATGTGAAATATATGCCCACATAATGTTTTATTTTTATTTCCAGAATATAAACTACATTTATTTCTAAGGCTATATTTTTGTGTAAAAAGTAGTGATTGAAAAAAATTTTAGCCGGTTTGGCTCAGTGGATAGAGCGTTGGCCTGCAGACTCAAAGGTCCCAGGTTCGATTCCGGTCAAGGGCATGTACCTTGGTTGCAGGCACATCCCCAGTAGGGGGTGTGCAAGAGGCAGCTGATGGATGTTTCTCTCTCATCAGTGTTTCTAACCCTCTATTCCTCTCTCTTCCGCTCTGTAAAAACTCAATAAAATATATTTTTTTAAAAATGTAAAGCTAATAGCTTTTTAAAAACATTTTATTTTGAAATAATTTTAGATTTTCAAAGTTACAAAGATAGTACAAAAGTTCCCAGATAGCCTGGACAGTGTTGAGTGTGGACATATGAACCAGGAGGTCAGTTTGAGTCCTGGTTAGGGCATATCCCTGCATGCAGGAGGCAGCTGATCAATGATTCTCTCTCATCACTGATGTTTCTATCTCTCTCTCCCTCTTCCTTCCTCTATAAAATCAATAAAAAATATATATTTTATTATTTTCGTGTTGTTAATCCTTACCTGAGGATATTTTCCCATTGATTTTCAGAGAGAGTGGAAGAGACAGAGAGAGAGAGAGAGAGAGAGAGAGAAACATCAATGTGAGAGAGACACATGGATTGGTTGCCTCCCACATGGACCCCACAAGGGGGATGGAGCCTGCAACTGAGGTACGTGTCCTTGACCACAATCAAACTCAGGACCCTTCAGTCCGTGGGCCAATGCTCTATCCATTGAGCCAAACCAGCTAAAGCAATAAAAAACATATATTTTTTTAAAAAGTTCTCAAATAGCCTGGCAGTGTTCTAATGGTTAGAGCATTGGCCCTTGCACCAAAGTGTCATGGGTTCAATTCCTAGTCAAGGGCAAGTACTCTGGGGCAGGTTGGTGCATGTGGGAGGCAACCAGTCAATGTGTCTCTCTCACATCTCTCTCTCTCCCTCTTTCTCTCTCTCCCTTTCTTCCTTTCTCTCCCTTTCATTCCCTCCCTTTCTTCCACTCTCTCTGAAAAGCAATGGAAAAATATCCTCAGGAGTTCCCATGTAGTTTTCACCTAGCTTTACTTTACATTACCACAACATAATTATCAAAAGTAAAAAATAAACATTGGTACAATAACTATTAACTAAACTACAGACTTTGTTTCCTGAATTATTTTGTTGCTCAAATTGTCCCACCTTTGGCCATTGGAGCTCTTTCAGCTTGGCCCTGGTGTCCTTTCAACATACTACCAATTCATTTTATTTTTTTATTGTTTGAGCATTTCTTCACTTTCCAGCATTATAAGATATTCTAGACTTATCTTGTATTTTCCCTGCCCCGGCCCTGGAATCAACAATTTCTCAAAAGTACTGATTCCTTTTATTGGAGAAGCCAAGATCTGGGTACTGGCATGTTCATTACTACTGATATGTCATTGCTTCTAGGGGACAGAACCAGGAAATATATAAGTATATTAACCTACGTATCTATACATATCTATATTTCTATACCTACCTGTCTGTATACTTATTTTTAAACTATAAATTTATAGTGATACTTTTTATTCCAATCTAGCACCACAAGGTTCATTCCAGTATATATTCCCTTTTATTTATTTGTAACTTCTTTCTCTGATAGTGAGAAGCCTATCTCCATAGAATTTTGATATAAAAAGAAATCTAGAATTTCAAAATTATGCCATTACCATTATCTATTCCCTTAATACATTATTTTTTTTTCTCATTCCAGCTGGAATGCTTCCCCTTCCTCAATCTATTTGCCTTTCAAGGCTCAAGTGAGAGACTACATCTTGCAGAACCTTTCCTGAACTGCTCCTGACCTATTCCCAATCAGCATAGGTCATTTCCTTTGCTTTATAATTTTGTCAATCTTTTTTATCAAGAAAGATTCTTGAGGTCAAGGACCTCTTGCTCTCCTAGTATCTAGTATATTGCTTTATAAATAAAAGGAACTCTATAAATTTGTCTTGAATAAAATTGCATGAAGGTTTAAATTTTAACCAAAACACTATCAGTGCAAAAAAATGCTTATTATGCAGTCCAAAACTAATTGTCAAAAAAAGACATATCATTTTTTCAGAACCATGAATTAATAATTTTAGTTTATTTAAACTCTGAGATAAACTCAGTGATATAAAAAAAAAATGGGACCATTAAATAACTTTATATACTATACATAAAAGGCTCTCTGCTTTATTATCCAGGAACATGGCGACAGACAAGTCTGTAGGCATGTTAGAATAATCATTGCTACTGTTCTTGGAAGACCTTTAGCCAGGCCTCTGTAGACACATGTACCCCAGACAATAGGAAAATTATAACAATGACCAAATTCTCAGGGCTCAACAAGGACATAGATGTTTGCATCAAGGCAAATTCACTTTAATAACATTTTTTCCTCTCCTTCTAAGGATATTTTGTTCTTAAAAAAACACTAAGATTTAGAGCAAGAATAATGAAGAACAGATTGTATAAATGAGAAACAATGTCACTTCTGGAAACTGCTCACCAAAGAAACAGAGTGACTTTCACCTGGCACTCACAAACATTCATCTGTAGTGATTCACACTTTACCACTCCAAAGATAAAAGAAGCAGCAAAAAAAAGTTCACTCGGGTAGAATCATCGTTCCCCCATCTTGCCTATATGTCAGGAGAAAAACAAGTGTTATGACAACCCATCTGAGCCCCTGATCTTTCCCTTCTATCTTCCCAGTACCTCGGCTCACCTCCATCTCTGATTTTGCCCTAAAATCATGCTCACATTTTTGATATGTGTGTATACATATTTGAAATTTGTATATATGGATTAAATAAATAACCCCCTTTCCTCTTATGCCTCCCACCCCCATCCCAGCTCAAACTACCTCCTCACCTTACTCCTACCTACACAGCCAAACCTTAGTCTCCAGATACTCACTGTTTCCACTTTCTCATCTTCTATGCATCCCTTTGCCCACTTGGCTCTGGCTTCTACTCCTACCATTCTCCTGAAGATCTCTTAACTCAAATCCAAGGACCATATCTCAGTTTTTATCATTTTCTGTTGCCATTTGAATTATTAATTGTTCCTCATTTTTGAAATTTTATTTTCCCTTGCTTTTTTTTTTCTTCTTAAATGGAACTCTTCTGATTCCTTTCCTATCTTTCAAACTATTCTCAGTTTTCTCACTGAACCCCTTCTCTAGCCCTCCACTCACCCCTCTTCCTAGACTTTAGTCAAGTGTCAGTTTCTCTCCTTTCTGTGGGTGAGCTCAGCCATGCTCAAGTCATCAAAGGTCACACCAGATGATTCCCAAAGCTGTATCTTAAGTCTTAACTTTCCTGACTTCCAGACCTAAAATTTCCATTGCATGCTGGATAGTTTCCTACGTCCCATGAAGACACAACATAACACAGCCCGAAGCATATGTATCTTCATCCTTTACTTCCACCCCTCAAAGTAAGTTTATTTAACCACAGATAATTTTTCTCAAAAGATGAGATGGAATATGTATTTTTGCTTATATCAAACAAAACAATATAACATAAAAGACAATATGATATAACAAAGTATGTACAATGTCTGAAGTTAAAAAGAGGACTTACAGGTTCTTTTTCTGCCTTTTTTCAATTCTGTTGACCATAGGTGATTTATTCACTTCCCTGAAAAATGTACCATCAACTACCTTGGCTTATCAAAAGTTCTATATATAATGTCTACCATGTGACACTGCAGAGAGAATGGCATAGAGGCTAAGAGGATAGGCCTTGGAGTTTAAATCTAGCTGTTCAAATCTCATACCACTCATTAGTTGTGTGATCTTGAGCAAGTTATTACACTCTGTCTCTGTTTCCTACTCTCTAAATTGGGGGGAAAGAACCTACCTCATAATATTGTTTTGACAATTAAAAGAAGTTGCTTGCTTAGTCGCGGCAAGGAACTTCCTCTCTGAAACCAGTAAAAATGTATGTTAAAAAAAACACCACACAAGTTCCTAAATGTCAAGTATGTACTATACTCCTAGCACTTAATAAATGCTAAGTAAATCTTTAATATTATCATCATTATTATTAATCAGCAGTGTTTCACACAACTCTTTTATTTTTGACATGTGGACTTTGTATATACTTTTTCTCATACCTTCTCTCTCTTGATTCCTGGCCTTTGTCCTTACATTCTCCTCCATGGTCTTATGCTACTGGTCTCAGCTTAGATGACACTTTCCTCCATATGCCTTCCCTGACCCCTCCAGCCTGCTCTAGGAGGTTTGTCTTAAGTTCCTAAAATGCTAGATCTAGCCCTGACTGGTATGGCTTTGTTGGTTGAGCATTATCCCTTGAACCAAAAAGATACAATGTGGACCAGCCAGAGTAGCTCAGTTGGTTGAATGTTGCCCTGTATATCAAAAGATTGCTGGTTCAATTCAGGTCAGGGCACATACTTAGATTGTGGGTTCAATCCCAGGTCAGGGCGCATATGGAAGACAACCAGTCAATGTTTCTCTCTCACATCAACGTTCCTCTCTTTTTCTCTTTCCCCTTTTCTCTCTATAAGCATGCCTTCAAGTGAGGATTAATTAAAAACAACAATGTAATCAGTGTTGGGGATAGATCTACTACTCACTCATCATTGATATTTCTATCTCTCCCTTCCTCTCTAAAATATATAAAAATATATTTTAAAATAAATATATTTTTACCTCTCCCTTCCTCTCTGAAATCAATAAAATATATTTAAAAATAAGTAAGTGTACTTTTATTGATTTCAGAGTGGAAGAGAGAGGGAGAAAGAGAAAGAAACATCAATGATGAATGATAATCATTGTTCCGCTGCCTCCTGCATGCCACTTATTGGGGATTGAGCCTGAAATCCAAGCATGTGCCCTGACTGGGAATCAAACTGTCACCTAGTGGCTCACAAGGTGACACTTAACCACTGAGCCATGTGGTCGAACATATGTAGTTTTATTGATTTTGAGGGAGAGAGGGAGAAAGGGGGAGGAGGAGGAGGAGGAGGAGGAGGAGGAGGAGGAGGAGGAGGAGGAGGAGGAGGAGGAGGAGGAGGAGAGGAGGAGAGAGAGAGAGAGAGAGAGAGAGAGAGAGAGAGAGAGAGAGAGAGAGAGAGAGAGAGAGAGAGAGAGAGAGAGAGAGAGAGAGAGAGAGAGAGAGAGAGAGAGAAGTGAGAGAGACACATTGACTGGTTGCCTCTCACATGCACTCCAACTAGGGGCACAACCAAGGTATTTGCCACTAACCAGGAATCAAACTCTAGACCTTTTGTGCAGAGGCTAAGGCTCTAACCACTTAGCAACTCCAGCCAGTGCAATTCAAGTATTTTCTTACAAATGCTAATTCTTTCAAGTAACTATTGGCTTTTCAGGCAACAATGCCAAATAATATTTCTAGAACCCAAAAAAGGAGCTAATGTGAGAAATAAAAGAAGGAAAATTAATTCAGTTGGTCACAACCTTGAGTGTATATAAGAATCACCTAGGAAATTTAACATACTGACTTCCAGGTCTCAGCCCACAATTCTAATTCATTTGGTCTGGAGTAGGGCCTATGTAGACCACATTTTAACAAAAACCTTGAAGTAATTGTGGCATCGTAGATATACCCATCACACACTGAAATAAAATATTTTTATTATTATTGATTTTAAAGGGAGAGGGAGAGAGGGGGGAAGTGAGAGTGGTTGAGAGACAGAGAGAGACATTGATCAGCAACGTAGGCATATACCCAGATCTGAATCAAACCGGCAATCTTTGTGTGTGTTTAGGAAAGTAAGCAAGAATTTGTTTGACCAAAGCAAAAACACACTTAGGACATAGAAGGGCATAGAAGAAGCAACAGGGAGCCACGGCTGGGCTGCTCACTGGAAAGTCAGAGAATAGGGGCCTGGGAGACAGGTTCAGGGGATTAGCCTGGGACAAGCTGCCACTGCCCAGTGCCTTAATTTCCTCATTGTGTAAAATTAAAGGGATATTAGTAAAATAGCCTAGAGTTTTTCTAGTAGCAGGTAACAAAATTAGTGAGTTGTGAAATCAGTTCAGTAGGACAGAACCAATATGTTTGTTTGCATTAATGAAAAAAAAACAAAATGAAAATAGGAAAATGTCAGAACATCACACATAGTATAGGTACTTTTTTATAAAGCTTTTGTTTGTGTGTGTGTATATATATAAACTGGGTAAGAATGCTAATTTAAAAAAATATATATATATTTTATTGATTTTTTACAGAGAGGAAAGGAAAGAGATAAAGAGCTAGAAACGTTGATCAGAGAGAAACATTTATCAGCTGCCTCCTGCACACCTCCCACTGGGGATGTGCCTGCAACCAAGGTACATGCCCTTGACCAGAATCGAACCCGGGACCCTTCAGTCCACAGGCCGATGCTCTATCCACTGAGCCACACCAGTTTTGGCGAATGCTAATTTTTTTATTGTGGGATGTGGTTAAGAATTATTGTTTGAAAAGAAAAATATTGCTTGACAGCTGTTGGTAAGGATGAAACTGAAAGCCTCATATGCTGCTTATGGGAATGTAAAGTGGTGTGGTTGCTTTGGAAAATACTTGGCATTTCCTCAAAACGTTAAACATGTAATTATCAAATGACTCAACATTTCCACTCCTAGATATATGTGGTAGGGGGCGGGTGTTGTATCTTCAAGAGAAATAAAAACACATGTCCATATAAAAACTTGTACAAGGATGTTCATAAAATATTATTTGCAATGGCCCCAAAGTGGAAACATCCCAAATGTTCATCAACTTACTAGTGGATAAACAAAATATGGTCTATCCATATAAAGGTACATATATTATTTGGCCATGAAAAGAAGTGAAATACTGCCCTAGGCAATTTGGCAGAGTGGATAGAGCACATGTGTCAAACACAAGGCCCGCGGGCCAAATCCGTCCCGCCAGGCCTTGCAATGTGGCCCGCACCGCGCTGTCATCACTGCACTCCGCTGCGTTTCCATCACAATGACAGTTTATGACTGTTCAGTAAACCATTCGGCCCGCGATTTAGGCTGGATTTTAGATTTTGGCCCCTTCTCTGATTGAATTCGACACCCCTAGGATAGAGCATCGGCCTGCGGACTGGAGGGTCCCAGGTTTGATTCTGGCCAAGGGCACATGCCTAGTGGGGGGGAGGGGGGCATGCAGAAGACAGCCAATCAATGATTCTCTCTCATCATTATTTTTCTCTGAAATCAATCAATAAATATATTTTTTAAAAGAAAATAAAAGAAGTGAAATACTGATACATGCCACAGTATTGGATAAAACTTGAAAAATTATGACATGGGTCTCTTTAAACCATTAAATTTTTAATTTTATAATTATTAGAAAAACTACCTCTTTTTAAATATTTGTTCTGGCCACTTTGAGCAATTACTTTTAGTAGTTTTAATTCAAATGTCAAATTAAACATAAATCACTGTATTAGTAAAAATGTTATTAAAATGCAAAAATAGTAAGTCCAGATATAATTGTTGGGCCTTTATGAGGTTCTTGCACAATTAAAAAAATTTTAATCTTTAATTACGTTAGTGATTTTCAAAAGAGTTTCAGCAGCCAAGGTGGAATCCCTCCTTTCTCCCCAGAGCCCCACCTTCCTTCCCCCTCCCTCCTCCTTTCCTTTGGGGACCTCTCCTCCTCCAGGGTCTCAACAAGCACTCCAAACCAGAGCTGTCATTGTCTTCAGTAACTTCCTTAGTCAGAGTGATAGATCAAGAGATGGGCCTGCTTATCATAAACTATAAGAAATAGAAGTCTGGCCCTAGCTGGTTTGGCTCCAGCTAGTTTGGGTAGAGCATTGTCCTATGGACCAAAGGGTCCCAGGTTCCATTCCAGTCAAGGGCACGCATCTCGCCTGCAGGCTCCTCCCCAGCCTGAGCCCTGGTCAGGGGCTTGTGCTGGAGGCTACCAATTGATGTGCTTCTCTCACACAGCTACTTCTGTCTTTCCCTCTCTCTCCCACTCTCTAAAAATCAATGGAAAAATATCCTCGGGTTAGGATTAAAAAAAGAAAGAAAGGAAGAAATAGGAATCTGGTCTGACAGGTGTGGCTCAGTTGGTGGAGTGGTGACACATGCACCAAGAGGTTGCCAGTTTGATAGCCTGGCAGGGGACATGCCCCAGATGTGAGCTTGAACCCAGTAGGGGGTGTGCAAGAGGCAGCTAATAGGTGATTCTCTCTCGTCGATGTTTTTCTCTCTCTTCCTCTGTCTATAAAAAAAAAATCAATAAAAGAAATAAGAAATAGAAGTCTGCCTGCTTTTGTCCACCCCTTCCCCCAAGCCCATTCTATTCAAAGATAACCTCTGTCACAGTTTGGAATATAAGCTTCCTAATATTGTTTATATGTGGTAGCAATAATAATAATGATAATACTAAAACACATATCTCTGTGTCAGTCTCCGTTCTAAAAGGATGTATCTACATATTGTATCTAATTTTATCTTCACAATAGGTCATGAGGTAGATATTATTATGATGCTAATTTTACAAATGAGAAAACTCAGGCACAGAGATGCTAATATACATTATGCACAAACAGACATTAAAAAAAATTATAGCCTAAATGGGTTTGGCTCAGTGAATAGAGACTATCATGATTCTCTCTCATCGATGTTTCTAGCTCTCTATCCCTTTCTCTTCCTCTCTGTAAAAAATCAATAAAAATATTTTTTTAAAAATTTATAGCCAAAACTGGTTTGGCTCAGTGCATAGAGCGTCAGACTGAGGACTGAAAGGTCCCAGGTTCGATTCCGGTCAAGGGCATGTACCTTAGTTGTGAGCATCCCCAGTAGGGGGTGTGCAAGAGGCAGCTGATGGATGTTTCTCTCTCATCGATATTTCTAACTCTCTATCCCTCTCTCTTCCTCTCTATAAAAAAATCAATAAAATATATATTTTTTAAAAAGCATCTAAAAAATTATAATGGTCTTATGTGAATGTGCTATATGGCCATTATTTATTTCCCCTTGGACATCTTCCCACATCAGGACATACACATCTACTGCAACCCTCAGGACCACTTATTATTTCACTCCAAAATAGTCTTATTTAACTAGGCCCCTGCCAATGAACATTTAGGTGGCTTTAGGTTCTTCATTATTAAGAGCAAGACTGTAATGAACATGCCTCTGCTATTGCCTACTTGAAGATGCGCACCTATAGTATAAATTCCCAGAAGCAGTATTTGTAGTTCAAAAGGCCTATGCATTAACATTTTAATAGACATTCCCAAATGTTTCTCAAAAAAAGTTGCTTTTCCCCCCCTCCAAAATATTGATGCAAATATATATATATATATTTGCATCAATTTATATTTGAACCATCAGCTAAAAGAGAAAGCCGATTCACAACATCCTTGTCAATATTAAGCATTATTAAACATTTTTAATTTTTTCCAATCTGCTAGATGTGGGAAAAATAATACATGATTGTTTTAGTTTTTATTCCTTTAATCATGGGGGAGGTCGAGTATATTTTCAAATGTGTATTGGCCACTCAATACATTTACTTTTCGATTATAAATTGTTTATTATCTCTACAACTTAATTACTTTTTAAAATTGCACAAGGACTTTCTGAATATCATGTGTAATTCATTGTACAATTCAAATTGCCTCTCACAGCAGCTGTCCTTTCCTGGTGTCTGATTCCTATCCAGATCTCATTAATATTCTTTCTACATAGAATTGTTGCTTGGCTATACAGATGAGATCCTAGTTTCTGTAGAGTTCCCTTTTGTAGGACATCTACCCCTTGACTGCTCATTAACATTCCTGCTAGAGCACAGTCCTCTGAGAAGTCTGACTGACACTGCACGACAATCCAGGCATTGAGATCACTGTTTGGGGTTGTGCTCCAGCTGCTACCTTCAACTCGCCAGTCTAATGCCTCTCAGTTGGGGGTGGGGAGGTTATGTGTGAAGGGAAGGTTCTCTGAATATCAGGACTATATTTAGAATGTAATATCTCACGTGGAGTCCAAACACATCTAATTTTTCTGAAAAGAGTCTCCTACATTCCAATGTAAGAACAGGTTTGAGAGTTTAATTTTGGCTTGATCCCAGAGTTATTAGGCCAGAGCACACACAGATCCTAATCACCCAGATGGACTGTGTCAGAATCAAGCAAAAGTTTGGGCCACCTTACCATAAGCCTGGGTATCAGTTATTGAGTGCATGTCTTATGCAAGGTGATTCATTCCAGCTGATCTTATTCACTTAATCCTATGATACCATGAAACAAATATTATTGTTCTCATTTTACAGGAGGAGAAATCGAGGCTCAGAGGTTAAATAAATTGCTCAAGGTCTCACAGCTAGTAAGAGGCAGAGCCAGCATTTGAAACAGTATAAGACCGTGGTCGGCAAACTGCAGCTCGAGAGCCACATGTGGCTCTTTGGCCCCTTGAGTGTGGCTCTTCCACAAAATATCACGGCCTGGGTGAGTCTATTTTGAAGTGGCATTAGAAGAAGTTTAAGTTAAAAAAATTTGGCTCTTAAAAGAAATTTCAATCGTTGTACTGTTGATATTTGGCTCTGTTGACTAATGAGTTTGCCGACCACTGGTCTAAGAAATCCTAATGTCCATGCTCTAACAACTTACTGCTAACAACATCTTCCCAGAACCTGAGGGTAGTCTGGGCCAGTCTTATCCTCCTAAGTATCTCAAAACTAGAAATGGTGGGAGCATTATCTCAATCTATTGAGATTTTGTGTCCTGGCAACTTTGACTGTTTGGCTCAAATAAACTCACAAAAAAGATTCCAAAAAAGAAAAGGAAACTAGAAATGGTAATGCTTTATATCTAGGCCAACTCTATCCAGGTTCCTTTCAGCTCTGGCCTAAGTCTTGAGCCTTACTTATTAGGTAACATTAGTAAAAAAGCCTTAGCCTCCCGCATCATCTCTAAAATGTTCTTTTAGCCTGGCCGGTGTGGCTCAGTGGTTGAGTGTCATGGTCCCGGTCATGGCACATGCCCAGGTTGTGGGTTCAATCCCCAGTGTGTGTGTGTTTGTGTGTGTCTGGGGGGGGGGGGGCAGTTGTGCAGGAAGCAGCTGATCAATGATTCCCTCTCATCATTAATGTTTCCATCTCTCTCTCCCTCTCTTTTCCTCTCTGAAATCAATACAAAATATTTTTAAAAAATAAAATGTTCTTTTAGCTCAGTGCTAAAATATGTGCTTAATAATAATGATTGTGATAATAAAAGTAGCTAACATTTATGGAACATTTACCATATTTCAGATACTGTTTTAATTTAGTTTAGGAAACAAATTATAGAGGTAAAGGGAGGGCCCTCGGAGCTTGGGAGTGAGGAAGCTAATGGTTATGTGCCTGGGGCAGGGGAGGGGTGAGAACAGGGAGAGCGCGATCTTACTTAGATGATTAAAAGAATAACCATTTATTCTTTTATCTTACTTAGATGATTAAAAGAGTAACCTCCAGTTGCAGCCTTTAAAAACAGACTTTGGTTTAAAATTTTTAGGTCATAAAGAATCATATCTTTTTTTCCTTTAAATTAAGAAATTACTAGATCAAATCCAAGTTTAATTCTACCTCTCTCTCTCAAATCTAATTTGTTATATATTCACTTAGTTCTCCTTCCCTTCCACCCAGTTGATAATTAACTCATTGTAAGGGCAACAAGTCAGTAAGGGTTTTTTTTCATACATAGCAAGTAAAATCTCTTTCGGAAAGTAGAAAAACAGATAATTTTGATAGTAACCCTTAAGGGGGAAAGTAGAGAAAAGCAAAGTTAATTGGAAAAAGAATGTGGAAATTTAGAGTTGACCAAGGCCACAAAAGCATAGGTTTACTCTGAACAGCCTGTTTCTCCTTTAACCTTTGTACCATTCCATACTTTATCATCCGGTGCATCAAATGTCAGTGCCCGGAACAGTGTAGGGGCTCAATAAATATGTTATACAAATAAAAAACAGTACTATGCTAGTTCTCAGTTGCCATATCTCTTGACAAAGATATAATTGAATATCTGCCTAAACGCTCACAGGTCTTGCCAATTACATGCTTAATTAAGACAAAGTGGATAATGAAAGGAGTCTTCTTCACAATGTCAAAGCAGAAGAAATATAAACAATTATTTTAAGAAGGCTGCTTCCGTTAAAGATATACCACCTTATACAGTCCTTTGTCCTTAATAATTAAGCAAGATTTCTCCAAATACAGGGCTTCTTAGTTTCACTCCTGGCCATTTCCAGGAAGGGCCTGGCTTCCATTCTTCTTATCTGAAATTTTAGATGGTGTGTTTTTTTCAGGTCTTGCTCAATCTGAAAAGCCAACTCAGATCAATTTAACCAGTCCCTTAAGCAGGAGAATTAAAACGGGTTTACTGAAAAGTGATTCTTCTCTAGGCAAGTTCTCTAATCTTTCCTTTCTGAAAAAAATCTGAGAAGCTAACACAGAACAATGCTTTAATCAAGGACAACCGAAGCTTGTGACAATTCTTCACATAAAGAATTACCAAATCACACAGCCACAGAAGTAATAAAATTCTGCTCATCTTCACTGATGCAATGCATCTTATTTCTTAATGAGTACTGGTTACAAACATATTAATGCTAGTGTTTTAATTAAATTTTAATGTTTACCTTCTAAAATCACATAAAATTATGGTGCTGTTTAAAAGAGCTTTTGGGAGAGATTTATTGAGGGATCTTTTAGTTGGCTTGGGAAATCAAATTTTTTTTTTTTTGTCTCAGGTTCTTCATCTAAAAAACATAATAATTCACATAACTATGAAGATTAAATTAGACAGTAAAAGTCAAAGTATTTTGAAAGATCATAAATTGTTATTATTATTTTAAATAAAATTTTCATTCAGTTTCAAGAAAAATGTAATTAAAAAATAAGGTTACCCAATGAAGAGAAACAGGAAGATATTAGAACTGATTAGTTACATTGTCTGGCTCAACTAGTTGTTAACAAGAATTCCTTGTTTAAAATTGTTGTTGACAGTCCTTCCAATCAATACACTCTCCTATTTCAGAGTGTATAGTAAGTATAATGAAAATATACTTTCCTTGAAGATTTTCTGTGGCTTCCTTATTTTTCATCTAGAGAAGGAAAGCAGAAGAAAACTTCTGGCTACTTGAAGATTCTAGTCAGTTGGATTCTATTATAGTTTTGCTACACTTGCTTTTAAAAATGTAATGAGTGTTAAAAGACTAGCATTGGCCTTAGCTGGTTTGGCTCAGTGGATAGAGCGTCAGCCTGTGGACTGAAGGGTCCCAGGTTTGAGTATGGTCAAGGGCTCATGCCCAGGTTGCAGGCCCGATCGCAGAATGGGGCATTGAGGAGGCAGCCAATCAATGATTCTCTTTCATCATTGATGTTTCTATCTCTCTCCTTCTCCCTTCCCCTTTCTAAAATCAATTTAAAAATAAAATAGTATTGGCTCGCAGTAGTAACCCTGGAAGGAGACGCTGACAGGTAGTAAAACAGTGGCCTGGATCCTGGGAACACCTTGGAAAACCTGCACTCAGATGGAACTGAGCCCTGCCTATCACAGTATCCAAACCTTTGTCCTGCTACCTTCAGAAGTCCTCAGAGACTGCTACCTGATTTGAACCCTCATGGGGAACTACCTCAGCTGTTGTCCATTAAAACAACAACAACAAAGCTTTGGATTGTGAACCAAAACAAGAATTGTTAAAGTGAAAAGTCTATCTTCAAGCCTTAATTATTCATTCAACAAGTATTTATTGAGCACTTAACCATGTGTCAAGCAGAATTGTTAAAAATACAACCTTAAGAGTGACAGACAAGGTCTCTGCTCTCATGTAGCTTCCATTCTACTGTGGAGGCAGGACAATTACATGCTGTGAAGAAAGACAAAAGAGTAACTGGAGTGGTGGTAGGGAAGGGGGCAGATGTTTTAGATAGTGGTCAGGGAAGGCCTCTTTGAGTAAATGACATTTGAGTGAAACCTGAATGATGGGAAGGAGAGAGGCAGCCAACCAGGTGAGGAGAAGATATGGGGGAGTTTTCCAGCAGAGGTAAAGGCCTTGAGGCAGGAAAAATATGGCTAGTGAGTGAATGAGAAGTGAAGTGATCACAGAAATGAATGAAAGCTGGATTGAATAAGGATTTATAAGCAATGATTAAGTTATTTCAATTTTTTTTTTTATTGATTTCATAGAGGGAGAGGGAGAGAAAGAGAGACATCAATGATCAGAATCATTGGTTCTTCCCCCCTAATGGGGAAAGAGCCTGCAATCCAAGTATGTGCCCTCACAGGGAATCAAACCGTGACCTCCTGGTTCATAGGTTGACATTCAACCACTGAGCAACACGGGATAGACAGCAATGAATGGTTAAGATTTCAATTTTATTCTAAGTGTGATATTAAGCTGAACATTGTTACATAATAATATTTGCAAGATGAGATATATTTCATGTACTGTGTATTTAATTGTTTATTATATGAATAATAGCTATGAAATGAAGAGGTAAAGTTCTCACTTAGAAGGCTTATAATCTTGTAAGGAAGCAATAATTCATATATAGTGACAGCATTAAGGTAAAAAAAAGAAGTAAACATAAAGTGCTAAGTGAAGACTAAGCAGGGAGCCACTGATTCAACTAAGAGAAATTAGAAAAGGCTTTTTTTTCTTTAAATTGGCATTTTATTTGAGCTCTTAAGGAAAAGGATTTTAGCAGGAGTTGGGGGAGGAGCATAAGGCTGTGGGAACTGCATGAGCAAAGGCACAGAGGCAGGAAAAGACTGGGTGGGTCCAGGAAACCACGAATCATTGTGTAACTACAGTGCCAGGTGGGTGGGTAGTGATGTAGGAGATAAGCTTGGAAAAATAGGCTGCCAGGGCATGGGAGTGGGGGTCTTGAGTGGCATGCAGAGAAACTTCTTTACTTGACTTGGGCACTGGTTCCCCTTAAGTGTGTGAATTAATCTCTTGAGGTACTTCCATTCCCCAGATATATTTATTTGTAGATTCTGTAGGACCTGGGAATCTAGCTCTTTAACCAACACCCCACGTGATTCTGAAACATGTAATTGAAGAAACCATACTCTGAAAATCAGTGTTCTATTTTTTTTTTTTTTAATGACTGAAAAAGCAATGACAAGCCAACTCTAAAGATGCTCAGCAACTTTAGTAGAAAAAGGGGAATCTGAATTAGAAGACATGAAAGAGGCATTGAGGCATTATCACTGTTGGGGTAGAATGTTAGTGATTAAATGTGGGAGGAGAAAAGGACTGAAGTGTTCAAGACAATTCAAGCTTTTTCCTTAGGGAGACTAGGAAAAAGGTGGATGGATGCAGGTGCCTGGTACATAAAGATTACCCACATGGTCTACCAGGTAGTTGGAAATATGGATCTGAAGCTCAGAGATATACAAAGGCACTAAACATACTGATTTGGTATTCCAAAGTAAAAAAAGAAAAATTTAAAAATCCTATATAATCCTATATAATAAAATCATAAATTGCAAACTGTCCCCTTGACCGGGAGTTTGTCTGGGAGTTTGACCAGAGGGTGAGGCCGGCTGGGTGAAGGGAAGGAGGCCCCGGCCAGCAGCCCGCGGCCGCTAAGGACCCAACCGGTGCACAGATTTCATGCACTGGGCCTCTAGTTAAATATAAAAAGCAAAACCATAAAAACTAGAAGCAAATTGAAGTGAATACTTAATCCACCTCTGGATGACAAAAGACTTTTAAGCATGAAAGCAAGAAAAGAATCCCAAAGAAAAAGATCTATAGATAAATAATAATAAATCATGTATAAATTAAAAGACAATTATCTAGTTAAACAAAAGAATTGATATTCTTAAAATAAAGAGCTTATACACATATCACAAGGAAAAACACTAAAAATAATTTCCCTACGAAATAGTGAAAGTTGTTAAATAACTTGGCATGGCAACTTAAACCTTTTATCATAACATAAGACTTGCTTTACATTCACTAGAGATGATGGTGCTATGTGCCATAGATCAGCAGGGCTTTCAGACTTACTTTATCAAGTTGCCAAGTGTCAATCTACGCAACTTCTATTGTCCAGTGGGAGCAAGCCATTAAATTGCCACCAGGCTCCATTAAGCCTTGCTACCCCTGTGGAAACTGCCTTTGCTGTACCCAGTCTTTCCTCAGGTTCTGTATATTTAAAATGGATGAAGAACTGAAACCAGTTTGGCCCAGTGGATAAAGCGTCGGCCTGCAGACTAAAAGGTCCCAGGTTCGATTCTGGTCAAGGGCATGTACCTTGGTTGCGGGTACATCCCCAGTAGGGGGTGTGCAGGAGGTAGCTGATCAATTATTCTCTCTCATAGATTGACTCTCTATCCCTCTCTCTTCCTCTCTGTAAAAAATAAATAAAATATATTTTTTTAAAATAATAAAATGGATGAAGATTAGGAATGGGAGATAAAAAAATTTCAGAATATACAGTGAGTTATTCATGTTGTATGGACTTTGAGATCAAGAGCCCAACCTTCTCACTTTACAGATGAAGCTCAGAGAGGATGAATGATTTACTCAGGATAACCTAAGTGGTTTGTTTCCAACACCAAGTTGGGAATCCTGACTCTTAAGGCAGCCAGTACCCTTTCTGTTTGTAGGGCTGCTTCAGCCATCACAAGCTCTGGCTTCTCATAGCAATGGGCATTTAAAACACCACAATTTACACTTCTTGTACACTTTCTACTTTGTCGTTCCACTTATTCAACTTGGCTTAATACAAACCTATACTCTCTCCCCCAAATAAATGAATGAACCCCAGACAGAAAAACAACATAATTATAATGTTAAGGCCCAAATAAAAATGGGAATGAATTAAATCATAATTCACAGAAGAAATTGAATTGAATGTATGAAGAGTGTTCACTTTCACTAATAAAGAAATACAAATTAAATAACTTGCTTATCAAATTAGTAAAGATTAAAAAATAATATTCAGTGTTATGAAGAATGCAATATGATGGGCACTCACAATCACTGCAGGTGAGAATGTTAATTAGCCTAGTCTTCATGAAAAGCAATTTGGCAGGAGGCTTAGTATTTTTAAAATTTCATGCCATTTGACACAGTAATTCAACTTCTGGGAATCTAACCTAAGGAAATAATGAGTGATTTGTACAAAGATTTATGCATAAAGTTATTCTAAAAATTTTTCACTTATTAATAATGTAACACTCAAAACACCCAAGTACACAGTTAAATTATGCAACATCAATGCAATATGGTATTAAACATCCACTAAAATTGTTTTCAAATGATTTTCATGCCATAAAAAGCTATGACATAATGTAAATAAAAAAGCAGATACAAAACTGTATCTACTGTAAGAGTATGAACCCAATTAGCTGTGTGTTTGTGAGTGTGTGTATGTCTGTGCATCAAAGAAAAAAAAGACTGAAAAGAAATACATCAGATTATAGTTCTCTCTGGAACAGATAAAATATTTTATCTTCTTTATAATTAATTTGTCCCAGGTTTTTTTATAATTAGTATATGTACTTTTTATTTTCTAAATGTGAATATATAGTTGTATTTGTAAAAATAAAACAAGAATTATATATATTATATTGTTAATGTGTGTTTTTAAAATATATTTTTATTGATTTCAGAGAGGAAGAGAGAGGGAGAAGGAGATAGAAACATCAATGAAGAGAGAGAATCATTGACCAGATGCCTCCTGCACGCCCCCTTTCTGGAGATCAAGCCTGCAATCCTGACTGGGAATTGAACCCTGATCTCCTGGTTCATAGGTCCACGCTCAACCCCTGAGCCACACCTGCTGGACTTAATGGGTGTGTATTTTTTTAAGATAAATTTGCAAGTCACTTACATGGAGGTGTTAAAACAGATCAAATTGCACAGGGGAAGAGTATAATGAGAATAAGATTCTGGACAGGGCCATGGCGAACACCCACATTTTAAGGGGCAAAAAGACTGTGAGTTACTGAAGGACCGAGGGAGCAAGTGATTCAAATAGAAGACGGAGAACCAGATACTCGCATCAAGAAAGCCAAATGAAAGGAAGAACCAGAGAAGTTGTCCTCTTGGTCAAATGTTGCCACGTGATAAGGAGGACAGTGACAGGGCCATTAGAGGGAAATCACTGGGACTATGTAAAGGCAGACAGATTTCCTCTAGTACTGGAGATAGAAGCTAAATCTGAGCAAGTGTTACCTGTTCAGTAAAACTGACTATCAGGAAAAGAACTCCTGGGCCATTTGCTTGATTTCAATTTATGGAAGAAAAAAAGAAATTATAGAAAGCTAAAGCCAAGTAAAAGCGTATCTGGGTTACTGATCTATAATAGGTAATGAAACAAAAATTGGCAATACTTTGGCATGCAAGAGAAAACATGTTTGAAAGAGTGTAAGATTTTTATTTTTATTTATTATTATTTTTAATATATTTTATTGATTTTGTACAGAGAGGAAGAGAGAGAGAGAGAGAGTTAGAAACATCGATGAGTCATCGATCAGCTGCCTCTTGCACACCCCCTACTGGGGATATGCCCGCAACCAAGGTACATGCCCTTGACTGAAATCGAACCCAGGACCTTTCAGTCCCCAAGCCAACGCTCTATCCATTGAGCCAAACCGGTTTCGGCGAGTGTAAGATTTTTAAATAATAAGCTCTGTTATAGGATAAATATAGGAAAAACAGCTCCACATTTGTTATCAGAAGTACAAAAAAAGTTGCATTTTTTCTAAATATAAAAGTTCTTAGTGTCTGAGTAGCATTGTTGTTAAGAAATTCTTTAAAAGAAAATAAAAATAATCTAAATTTTCATGGTATCATGTTAACTTCTTATAACTGGACATGTTAAGTCTCTAGAAACGTTTTCAAGTTTTAAAAAATCATTTGACATGCTGAATAATGAATTACTTGTTGGGTCAAACCTTGTCCTTTTTATGAGAAGAGGTCTTCATTAGCACAGTAACTTGACTGAGGCTCAAGGACTTTGCATCCAGTCACAGAATAAACATATCAGTATAGTCCTACCAAGAGCACCATTGACCATAGAATCTCAATTCTGCAATTATTAAGTAGAAACCACTCAATTTACAACCACTCGTTTGTTACTAGAGAACTTTGAGAGTCTGTGTTAAGTGATTTAGTGTCACCTAGAGATTACTGTACACAATCCAAAATAAAGTACTTTAACTTCTTATAAAAAAAAAAATACAGTGAAAGACGAGAGCAACCTTAAAAAACAAACAAACAAAAAAACAACCAAAAACCAACAGTCTTTTCTTATGGAAATTTCTGACTTCAGAACCAAGTTAACCCACCTTTCCTATCTGCAGAAGGATTACAACTCCAATCTAAATAAAGATAATCTACTTCTGAGTATATGGAATTAAGAATGCCTGAAAACTAGTTTCATGGTCCGTATAAATAATGACAAATTCTCCCAATCTGTGGTTAGGAGGCCTTTTATGGCAAACTTGTCCAATGATCTCTCACACTCTCAACTTTCTTTTTTGTCTGTGTGTCTTTGAAGAACTTTTGTACTTGAAAACATTGTAAGAAAGCAATGTAATCATTGTTGGTACCCAAAATACATGCAAATATACCTTTCTAAAAATTCCTGGTGGAGACCACTTTCCTAGAGTGTAAATGGAAAGAAAAGAGGTAAGCAGTGTTAAAGAAACAAGTGCCATGGCTCAAATTACCAAACGAAACATCCACAATCTCTATTATTAATGCACAATCCTACTTAAAAAATGAAAAACACAGTCACAGAGAAGGGACCATGTCATGTTCATCCTCTGTATACTAGGGCACTGGCACACAGTAGGCCTACAGCTATATGACGAGTACTCAAGACTGCTAGACTTCAGATAATCAAAACTCTACAAAGAATCTTCAAACTCTTCTGACTCTTTCCTTCTCCACCCATCTACCCACCCCATCCCTGCTGCCAAAGAAAAAAGAAAAAGACATTTTGAGAAAAACTTAGCAAGAAAAAATATCCTCTGTTACCAAGGTATGCTGTTAATAGAATTGCTTTCACTTCTGAAGCTTTCTTTTCTTACAATTATTAGAAGGTTGAAATCTGGCCCACCTTTAACCAGCATCTAGAACAAAGTTTGAATGTACCAAGTTAAACAAAGTTACACAATGGAGCAATTTTTCCAACATGGCAGCTGCTTTACTGATGTTGCCAATACTCTATTCTCTCCCCAGTAGCTCTACAGTTCATGAACTACCTGATAACAACACTTCAAGGCTCCTGAGAGAACAGTGAAAATAGCTCCACCAACTATTTACTGAACTGCTACAGTGCCAGCAACAGGACATAAGCCCATCTTGAAAAGGCCATAATGGGGACAGAATGCAAGGTAAGAAATATAAGTGATACAGATTCATGAATTAAAGAGAACCCTATTACTCAAAGGTTTTTACTATGTGGTTGTTTACTTTTTTGTCTTGTTTTTAAGGGAAACTAAAAGGCAGAATTAAAACAAACAAACATTATTATCTGTGCTCCCACAGCACTCTGGACTGATCTATAGTATAGCATCGACCTCACCAACCCTGTAAATTATAGCCAGTGATCTGCCAAACCCATTTGATTTTAAGCTCTTTTACAGTTGGCGATTTGGAACTTTGAATCCACAGTAGAACTGACAAAACAAGAGGCACTTAATAAATGTATGGGGGAAAAATGTTTTTAAAGAAATTACATATTGCCATGTTATGTGTTTTTTTTTTCTATTGATGCAAAACAAAGAAATATATATATATATATATGCATGCACAGCTTTCTTTATTTTTTCCTTTAAAACCTCCCCTGCTAACTCTGCAATTCCTTGAAGGTATACTTAAAACGTGATCATTCTTCATCCAGGCTGTAACTCCACAGGAACTTAGAAATGTTTGTTAAGGGTCATCTTCTTTTGTGTATACGTCAGACCTCAAAAGAAAGTTTGTTATTTCACAGTTCCTAACCCTGTGAATTTATCATTTGTGAATAGTATTAGTAATTATGCAGATAAAAAGTATCCTATTTAACTACTGGAACCAAGAGCAAAAGAAAAATTCTTTCATTCAAAAGAAGACACCCCGAACCCTTACAGAGGCATTGTCTTAAAGGCTGATAACTCTCTCAGTACCTTGACTAACTTAAAGAGTCAAATTGATAGAACCATCTGGATTAGATAGGTTTTTGAAAGCTGGAAATTAAGTGAAAGACAATAGTAGTTCAAATATCTCTCACCAGGATCAGCTAAACTCAGTTGTTGTAAGCGCCAGGAGGAGGCAAGGACAAGCGCCAGATGGTTCGCTCCTAGCACTTACAACTTCAAGTGTAGGAGGTGTAGTCAGGGTGTACGGTTACCTTACATTAACACCTACGTGCGTTAGTGACAGGTGCCAGCAATATATACACGATAGCGACTCGGGGATGATTCATCCGGCTGCAAGGGCTGCTGTCGTCTCCAAACACCTCTAAAGGATCTTTAAGACACTTATTAAGTGTCTTAAACAGAGTTTAACCGGCAGAATGGCAGGGCAGAAAAGCCAAAGAGGGACGAAATGGCTAAAAAAAATTAAGGAGGGGAAAAGAGCAGTTGAATATCCTACTAGTATTTTCTTGGGATATACTTTTTGACTATAGATGAACTGCCACCTCCTTCCACCACATCAAAAAATACATAATTAGGAAGAAGGAGCGTTCCCGATTTAATAAGAGGGAGTTCCTATCAGCTTCCTCCCTCAGGCAGCAAAGGCTCAGCCCTCTATAATTACTTCCAACCCCGGGGCAGTACCCAGAAGTGAAGGAAGAGCGCGGAGAATCAGCGGTTCCTCCACTCCCTCTTTCGAGGGTAAAGGGGGTCGCTCTCCCTGCGCTCCCCGCGCCCCTGAAATCGCGGGAGAAAGGCGGTGTGGAGGAAAGCCGCGGTCCGCGCACGTCACTTTTTTCGGCTGAGGAGGATGCGGAGGGAGCAGGCCCTTACCTGGCTACAAGCGGTCCTGTCTCTGCACCGGTACCAGCCCTGCCCCGGGTCGCAGGCGCTCTGCCTCGCGCACCTGTCGCGCGACCTAAGCAGCAGCACCTACAGCTCCCGGGGCCCCGCCCCGGCCCGCTTCGGAGCCCCGCCCCGGGCCCCGCCCACCGCCGCGGGCGCGCACACGTCAGCCCGCCTCCCTCGCGGCCTCGGGGCGAGCGTGCGCGCCGCCGGCTGCGTGCCCTGCCCTCTCGGGTCCTCGCGTTGCTCCTGCTGCTCCCGCCGCGCGCGCTCGTGTGTGAGGGGCGGGGCTGCTTAGCCCCGGGCCGAGTCTCCACGCTGAGGAATCCACGTATCTTAACTGCCTGGGGCTTTGTGCATCTCTGTGTGACCCTAATGAACTCTGACTCAGTGACTGCAGTTTGCCTCAGGAGCGCGTGGGCGGTGTGTCCCAGGCTCTCTCCACTGTAGGCCAGTCCCCGGCCAGGTTCCTGGTGACTTCGGGGTAAGTTCTTGGCAGGGAGGGCATGTCAGGGGAAGCCCGTGTGTTGTAGTGGAAAGAGCTGTACATTAAAGCTGCCTCGACCGCTTGACGTTCATCAAGTCGCTTCCCCCCACTAGAGCAGACTGGCCCCTTTTACATGAAGGGGTTGGACTAGGCCAGATCTCCAGGCTCTCCTCCAGCAGAGCCAGCCTTTCTCACAGTTCTTAGGAAAAGGCTGTGTGAAAGGTTTTGAGAACTTTAAGAAGGCTAGCTGGCACTTGGTCCTCCTCTCCCCAAACTTTTTTGTTTTTTTAATTAAGTGCGTGTTTTGTTTTGTTTTTTAAATATATATTTTTTCTTATTGATTTTTTTTTTACAGAGGGAAAGGGGGAGAGGAACAGAGAGTTAGAAACATCTATCAGTTGCCTCCTGCACACCTCCCACAGGATATGTGCCCGCAAGCAAGATACATGCCCTTGACCGGAATCGAACCCGGGACCTTTCAGTCCACAGGCTGAGGCTCTATCCACTGAGCCAAACCAGTCAGGGCTGTCCCTAAACTTTTGCCCCAGTTTCCTGGGATTGAAGCGTGCCCTTTCCTTTTCTTGCACCCCAAGGGTAGTACGGTTTCAGACAACAAGGTTTCTGAAGCCTTTTGGAATTCATGTAGTCCTGTTAAGAGGCTTGTGGTGGGGAACACCTGTATTTACATTTTTAAAAGCAATTTAAAAAAAAATTTAAAGAGAAATGTCCAATAGCAGATGATGGATAGACCACTCAGTTGTTCCCTCTTCCTCCAAGTATCCAGCCTAAATTGATTCTTGGATAGGTATGAAACATCAAGACTCTAGCAAAACTGGCAATCAGAACCAGAATGTAAAAGAGTGTGCAATCCTATATAATAAAAAGCTAATATACAAATAGACTGAATGGCAGAACAACTGGAACAACTGAACAACCAATCACTATGACATTCACTGACCACCAGGGGGCATGCATCAAACATGACGTGTGTTGGCTGTGTTGGGATGGTGGAGCAGGTGAGCTGGGGTGCCAGACCAAGGTGGGGCACCTGTCACTATCATGGGGCCAGACTCTTGCATTTGCTGCTGGTGCCTGGTACAGGTCCCAATCTCTGCGCCATCAGCGGGTGCGAGTGGCGGCTGCTGTCCCTGATCACCCCTCAGGGCTTCTCCACCTTCCCCTGCTCCTGAGGGGTGATCGGGGCAGCAGCTGCGGCTCACACCCATGAAGGCACAAAGTGATTGGGGCTGGCACCGCCATCTGGCATTGGAGCCACGGCAGTGGGAGCCGGGCTGCCGGCAGGCGGGACTGGGGACCGTGGCAGGACGGGCTAGGTGGGGGTGTGGAGGATGGGCCCAGACCCGCATCTATGCTCACCAAAGCCCACAGTTCCTTTCAATGTGCACAAAGTCGTGCACTGGGCCCTGGTATCAATATAAGATGGTAGTCCAGAAAATGAATTTCCTTGCATGTGGAGTTACCTCAGTATATGCCCACGCCCTGCAACTTAAAACTCACTCACATGCATGAATGCACAGACACACACACACAAGCACAAGCCAATTATGGCCCTTATTCACCAAGAAACCTAACCTGTGTCAGAGTTTTGTACTTAGATTTGAATCTTGACTTAGCCCCTTACCAACTCAGGCAAATTACTTGCTCTCCCAAAGCCTCCCTTACTGTACACATAGTTGACTTACCAGTTTGCAAGGCTGACTGCTAAATTTTCATGGATTTTATGAGCCAGGTATTAAGCATAACTACTATTAAAATCAAATTTATAAATTTACAGTAAAATATGTGAAGAACAAGTAAACATTTAAAACTCATTTAAAAAATATATTTTATTGATTTTTTACAGAGAGGAAGGGAGAGGGTTAGAGAATTAGAAACATCGATAAGAGAGAAACATGGAACAGCTGCCTCCTGCATAACCCCTACTGGGGATGTGCCCACAACCAAGGTACATGCCCTTGACCGGAATCGAACCTATGATCCTTCAGTCCACAGGTCAATGCTCTTATCTACTGAGCCAAACAGGTTAAGGCTATGTTTTTTTTTAACTTCATTTTACTAATAACTCTGCTCTTGAGGTTATCGGTCTGTGTGAAGGAAATATTGTGTAATATATGTATCTCTTCTCAACTCTGTGTCCAGAGTTGTCACATTCGTAGCATGAAATTGGCTATAAAAGGAGTGTTTTCAGAATGGTACAAAAGACTTAAAAGAATGGATGTAAGAATTGTTTGATAATTCAGCATTTAGGAGTAACAGCAGAAAAGCATGTCCATTGGTCCACGGAATGGAAGTCATATTTAGTAACTTGAGATGGTACTAATAAAACTAGTAGGCAAATTTCTGCCACTAAATAAATAAATTGGGGAACATGATTTTTGTTGTTGTTTTGTTTTGTTTTGTTTTTTCCCATTTTTTTAATTCAATTATTATCTATGTACATAATTTAACATTGCCCCCCCCCTCATATATATCCCCCTCCCCCGAGTTTTGTGTCCATTGGTTGTACTTATATGCATGTATACAAGTCCTTCGGTTGATCTATTATTTCTCCCAGATCTCCCTACCCTACCTGCTGTGATTTGGCAGTCTGCTTGTTGCTTTACTGCACACATGTCAAACACAAGGCCCGCGGGCCAAATTCGGCCCGCCAGGCCTTGCAATGTGGCCCGCACCGCGCTGTCATCACTACACTCCGCTGCGTTCCATCACAATGATGCACGGTGACATAGGAGGCTTGTGATCTCGCCGGCTGCCTCGCCGGCCACATAGATAACAAGTCATGCAAGATTCAGGAGGCGTGACCTATAGTCCGGCATCCTATGTGGTTGTGCGGGTGGCAGAGCAGAGGAGAGAGTGAGTGTGCGGGCATAAAAAATACACAACAGAAGCTGCCAGTTCCTGGCATAAAGTGCAGGCATAAAAATCGCAACAGAATCTGCTATTGTACCCAGCCAGGCATTTATTGACTGACTTTTTTTTTCTCCACTCCATCTGCCAAATCAAGCCATCCCTGTGCAGTTTTCAACTTTTTCCTTCTAACGCAGATTTCCAATAAACTACATCTTTTACTGCCAATATTGATCCCAAAATGTCCAGGAAAAGAAAAGTTGACGGTGAAGGCAGACAATTTAATGACAAATGGGAAAATGAATACATGTTTGTGCTTAGAGAGGGCAAACCAGTGTGTATATTGTGTTATGAGACAGTGTCGGTGATGAAAGAGTACAATATACGTCATCATTTTGACACCAAACATAATGTTAAGTATGGCAAATATACTTTGGAAGAAAAGCATAAAATTGTTAAAGAACTAAAAGGCAAACTACAATCACAGCAGCAAATGTTTACAAAGGCTACAGCGAAAAATGATGCTGCAGTGAAAGCAAGCTTTATAGTGGCTGAAGAAATTGCCGGTACTTCAAGGTGTTTTTCAGAGGGTGCCTTTTTGAAGCAATGCATGCTAAAAGTGTGTGAGCAAGTATGCCCAGACCAGATACAGAGTTTTCAAAATGTCAGTTTGTCAAGAAACACCATTGCAGATAGAATTCAAGAACTCTCAGGAAATCTATCATCACAGCTGGCCGAACAGGCATGCAGTTATCTCGCTTTTTCACTTGCTATCGATGAAAGCACAGACAACACTGATACAGCGCAGCTGTCCATCTTTATACGTGCTACGAAGACCGACCTCTCTGTCACTGAGGAACTTTTGGATGTAGCTGCCATGCATGGGACGACGACTGGTAGAGATATATTTGAGGCTGTGGAGAAATCTATAATTTTAAATTACCCTGGGAAAAGTTGGTGGGGCTAACTACCGATGGCGCACCTTCAATGTGCGGAGAAAAGAAAGGTTTGGTTGGACTAATGAAGGAAAGAATGCAAAAAAGTCACTGCCACACACCCTTGATTACTTATCATTGCATTATCCACCAAGAGGCTATGTGTGGAAAAGTTCTGGACATGAATGACATAATGACCACAGTCATTAAAACTATTAACTTTATACGGGCACATGGCCTGAATCATCGCCAGTTCCAGCAGTTTTTACAGGAGGTGGGTGCAGAGCATGGAGACGTGCCATACCACACAGAAGTAAGATGGCTGAGCAAGAGCGCAGTCCTCAAAAGATTTTTTGAGCTCAGAGAACAAATTGCTCTTTTCATGGAAAGTAAAGGAAAGCCCTTGCCTGAACTGTCGGATCCCGCCTGGCTATGTGATTTTGCTATGATGTGTGACATATGCGAGCATCTCGCCCAACTGAATCTGAAGCTGCAGGGACGCAAACAAGTCACCACGAAGATGTCTGACATGATCACAGCATTCCAGCGTAAACTTCAACTATGGAAGTCCCAACTGGAACAGGACAATCTTGCCCACTTTCCCGTTTGTTTGAGTATCTCAACCACTATTTCTGGTACTTTTCCTTGCAGTCGGCTGGCTACCAAAGTTAGCCGTTTACTAAGTGAATTTGAGCGGCGCTTCTCTGACTTTAGAACACAGCACTCAGGCTTTGACATCTTTGCCAATCCTTTTACAGTTGATGTCAACAATGTGCCCCATCACCTTCAGATGGAGATAATCGAGCTTCAGTCTGACAGTGGCCTGAAATCAAGGTTTCAGGATGTTGAAATTGAGGACTTCTACTCTCTACTGCCCCCTGACTCAATGCCAGAGCTCCGACTTCATGCTGCCCGTATTCTATCCATGTTCGGGAGCACCTATCTTTGTGAACAGATGTTTTCAATAATGAATCTGAACAAAAACAAGCACAGATCACGCATTACCGGTGACAACCTCCATGCTGTTTTGCGGGTTGCTACAGCCCAAGAAATAAAACCGAACATTGACTCATTGATCCGGGGAAAATGGTGTCAGACATCTAGCCAGAAAACAAAACAATGAGCATTTTAGGTACATTCCAATATTACTGTTTTGCTTGATACCAATATTACTGTTTTGCTTGATAGCATGTGAGTTGGTTAACAGCACTGTTAAGGAAAAGATTGTTCCACTCATTTTAAATTCACATTTCTGGTTAACATTGTCAGTTTATGACTGTTCAGTAAACCATTCGGCCCGCGATTTAGGCTGGATTTTAGATTTTGGCCCCTTCTCTGATTGAGTTCGACACCCCTGCTTTACTGTCTCTATATCTATCTTTTGGTTCATCAGTTTATAATGTTCTTTATTATCCATAAATGAGTGAGGTCATGTGGTGTTTCTCTGTCATTGACTGGCTTATTTCACTCAGCATGATGTTCTTTAGTTCTATCCAGGTTGCTGCAAATGATGAGAATTTCTTCTTTTTTATGGCAGCATAGTATTCCATTGTGTAGATGTACCATGGTTTTTTGATCCAATCATCTGCTGACATGCACCTAGGCTGTTTCCAGATTCTAGCTATTGTAGATTGTGCTACCATGAACATAGGGGTGCATATATCCTTTCTGATTGGTGTTTCTAGTTTCTTGAGATATATTCCTAGGAGTGGGATTATTGGGTCAAATGGGAGCTCCATTTTCAGTTTTTTTGAGGAAACTCCACACTGTTCTCCACAGTGGTTGCACAAGTCTGCATTCCCACCAGCAGTGCACGAGGGTTCCTTTTTCTCCACAACCTCGCCAACACTTGTCGTTTGTTGATTTGTTGATGTTGTCCATTCTGACAGGTGTGAGATGGTACTGCATTGTTGTTTTGATTTGCATCTCTCGGATAATTAGTGACTTTGAGCAGGAACATGATTTTTTAAAAAGACTATCATAATTTAAAATTTGTCAGATGCATCAACTAATGACTCAATTTCTTTTTTAAATATGGAAAGCTCCACGAATTTGCATGTCATCCTTGCACAGGGCCATGCTAATAATCTTCTCTGTATCATTCCAGTTTCACTATATGTGCTGCTGAAGTAAGCACCTAATGACTCAATTGCCAATTTGTTGTGTAAATTAAATAAAGACACTGATACTATCATAAAAGTTTTTAATACTCTTTATGGTTTAATAAAACACTGTAGTCTTTGTCTGATAGTGAGGGGTTATAGAGTTAAAAGAGAAAAATGAAGTGGATATAGGCATTTGTTTACATACATGATACAGTGCAATAAAGAAGAACAGCAAAATATATTGCAAAATAAATTCTATGAAACTACTTAAGAATATCATAGAAGAGGATGACAGTTATGTGCTATCATTGATTAGGGATCTATAATTAAAAAAAGCACTTGTGCCAAAATCGGTTTGGCTCAGTGGTAGAGCTTCAGTGTGTGGACTGAAAGGTCCTGGTTTCGATTCTGGTCAAGGGCATGTACCTTGGTTACAGGCACATTCCCGGTAGGGGGTGTGCAAGAGGCAGCTGGTTGATGTTTCTCTCATCGATGTTTCTAGCTCTCTATCTCTCTCCCTTCCTCTCTGTAAAAAATCAATAAAATATATTTAAAAAAATAAACAAAACACTTTGTAATGGATCTTCAATATGCAATTGAGTCAGTTTCTCTACTGATATTTGTTACTTCAAAATAATTGGTATCAGCTACTACAGAGTATATTTCTAATTCAGTATTGTCTGCTTTAAATGATTGGGCCTTTGATAATGTATAATTGAAAGTGAAATTAATTTTATTTTTGTTGTAATAGTGTTCCTACAGTAGTGGGAAGGAAGTTTAGAGTAGTTACAAATTTGTTAGAAAATTTTCCTGAAGTCATCACTTGGCACTGTTTAAATCATTTATTGCAATTTAGTACCTAAAATAAAATAAGTCAATTGTTTAAAAATATTCTGGATAAAATTTATTTTATTTATCACAAACCCAACAAAAATTAAATTAAATTAGAAACTGTAGCAAAAAAATTGTAAGTGAAATTATTAAAATTGCTCAAGTATAATGCTTAAGATGGGCAATATGTCGTTTATGAACTGCCACTGCTCTATGTCAGTCATATCCTTTGTAAAGTATGCATTTTTCTCTTTTGTTAAATTCTGGTTTGACAAAGGAATTAGCTAACATTGATTTCTTGCAAAACCTTGAAAATTTTTTAAGAATTTTCATTCTCTTTTTTTAATAAATTTTTTTTAAATATATATTTTATTGATTTTTTACAGAGAGGAAGGGAGAGGGATAGAGAGTTAGAAACATCAATCAGCTGCTTCCTCCACACCCCCACTGGGGATGTGCCCGCAACCAAGGTACATGTCCTTGATTGGATTGAACCTGGAACCCTTCAGTCCCCAGGCTAACGATCTATCCCCTGAGCCAAACCAATCAGGGCAATAAAATTTTTTAAGTTGACAAATTTTAGTGGTAATGTAGTCAATATGAACTAACATAAAGTAAAAAAATTAATCAGCCGAAACCGGTTTAGCTCAATGGATAGAGCGTCGGCTTGGGGACTGAAGGGACCAGGGTTCGATTCCGGTCAAGAGCATGTACCTTGGTTGCGGGCATATCCTCAGTGGGGGGTGTGCAAGAGGCAGCTGGTCGATGACTCTCTCTCATCAATGTTTCTAGCTCTTTATCTCTCTCCCTTCCTCTCTGTACAAAATCAATAAAATATATATTTAAAAAAAAATTAATCAAATGTTCCATAAAAGCTTTGGAAAGTTTTAAATTGGTAGTAGAAAGCATGAATCTCATATTAAAGATTTAAGTCAGGTAAGTTTAAAGACATTCCATTTTAATAAAAATAAAGGTGAAGCTCTGCACAAGAATCTATAATAATAAAAGCATAATATGCTAATTAGACTGGGCAGCCAAACCACCCTCCAGATGTCCTTCTAGAGGACCTTCTGGACAAAGCCTCATCTGTGGGGGCTGAGGCAGAGTTGGTTAGGGGCCAATCAGGCAGGCAAGCAGAAGCAGTTAGGAGTGATCAGGCAGGTAGGTGAGCAGTTAGGGGTGATCAGGCAGGCAGGCAGAGGGATTGGGGCAATCGGGCAGGCGGGCAGGTGAGCAGTTAAGAGCCAGATGTCCCGGATTGCTAGAAGAATGTCTGACTGCCGATTTAGGCCAAATTGGGCCTAAGCTGGTAGTCGGACATCCCCCTATGGGTCCCAGATTGTGAGAGGGTGCAAGCCGGGCTGAGGACCCCCTCTTCACGAATTTCATGCATCAAGCCTCTAGTATTTTAATAAAAAGTAATGAATTTAGCCCTAACTGGTTTGGCTCAGTGGATAGAATGTTGGCCTATGGACTGAAAGGTCCAGGTTCCATTCCGGTCAAGGGCACATGCCCAGGTTGTGGGCTCTATCCCCAGTAGGGGGCGTGTAGGAGGCAGCCAGTCAATGATTCTCATCATTGATATTTCTCTCCCTCTTCTTTTCTCTTGGAAATAAATAAAAATGTATCTTTAAAAAGTAATGAATTTGTCTTTTTAAAAATATATATTTTATTGATTTTGTACAGAGAGGAAGGGAGAGAGATAGTTAGAAACATCGATGAGAGAGAGTCATCGATAAGCTGCCTTTTGCACACCCCCTACTGGGGATATGCCCACAACCAAGGTACATGCCCTTGACCGGAATCGAACCCGGGACCCTTCAGTCCCCAAGCCGACGCTCTATCCACTGAGCCAAACCGGTCTCGGCTGAATTTATGTGTTTTATTAGAAACAAAGCATTTTTAATTATTTTTTTAAAGGGTTTTGTTTGTTTGTTTGTTTGTTTTATATATTTCATTGATTTTGTACAGAGAGGAATGGAGAGAGATAGAAAGCTAGAAACATCGATGAGAGAGAGTCATCAATCAGCTGCCTCTTGCACACCCCCTACTGGGGATATGCCCGCAACCAAGGTACATGCCTTTGACCAGAATCGAACCCGGGTCCCTTCAGTCCCCAAGCCGACGCTCTATCCACTGAGCCAAACCGGTCTCGGCGCATTTTTAATTATTTTGATTTATTAGAACCATCTCCTTGGCCTTGTGAAGAAATAACTTCACTATAGATAGATGATGGGGAGAAATTGCATCATTTAACTGAAATCTTAAAACATGAAATTAATGTGAATGATATTCAGGATTTTGTAGATATTAATGTAGGATCAAACAATGTTACAATCCCAAAAACTATACAAAAAGCTAAAAAGATAGCACTTTGCAGTCAGTACTCCTAAAGCTCAAAGAAATTTTATTTTGCTCACTCAGCATGGCTCAGTGATTGAGCATCAACATATGAACCAGAGGTCATGGTTCAATTCCTGGTCAGGGTATATCCCGGGTTGTAAGCTCAATCCCTAGTGGGGGATGTCCAGGAGGCAGCTGATCAATGATTGTCTCTCATCATTGATGCTTCTATCTCTCTACATCTCCCTTCCTCTCTAAAATCAATACAATTATTTTTAAAGTTTTATTGTAATGAATTTGTATGAGGTGAGAAATTATAGCTTAATAGTAGATCATGTATCAAACATAATGATAAGAAAGTTGTTGGAAAAATAGCAGATTAAGTTAATCAAATAATAGTTATACCATTATTCTCTGATTTTCTTCTGTGTTGGATCCTTTGTTTTTTACTTCTGTTTTCTAAACATTGGCACTACTGACATTAACTCTTTATTCTTTACTATGAGGCACTATCCATATTTATATGTGTAACGATGTTTAAGTGCTCTAAAGTATTTCATTGATACATATGCCACTACTGGTGGACATTCAGATTATTTCCATTTTTTTTACTGTTATAAACAATTTTAAGAGGATAACCTTATACTTATATTCTAGAGTTTCTAGGAATATACCTTCAGCTTACCCTGCCACCTGTGAGATCTCATTTCTCTACATTCTTGCCCAAAATTAGTATTATCAGACTTAAATCTTTGCCAGTTTCATGGATATATATAGCCTACCTTATAAAAGAGCAATATGCAAATTAACCATCGCTCTGTCCAAGCCATGCCCACCAGTCACACCCACCAGCTAATCAGAGCAAGTATGTAAATTAACCCCAACCAAGATGGCTACAGCCACAAAGAGCAGTTGAGAGAGGCTTGGGTTTCCCCAGCAATGGAAGCCAAACTTTCCACACATCCTGGCTGACCTAGGCTCCACTCCAGGCTACAAAGTTTCAGTTGTAGAAGGTAAATAAATTCCAGATACCAGGGCCTCAGCTTGGGTCTCCGGGGGCTGTGTCTGGCCTACAAACTACCACAGGCCCCTCGCTCAGGCCACCCCACACCCCAAGGGAACCCCCACTCTGATCCAGGACATCCTTCAGGACAAACCAGCTGGCCCGCACCCATTCACCAGGCCTCTAGCCTATCTAATGAAAGAGTAATATGCAGATTGACCATCACTCCAACACACAAGTTGGCTTCCCCCATGTGGTCTAAGATCCTACCCCCATGTGGACACAAGATGGCCACCACAAGATGGCCAGCAGGGGAGGGCAGTTGGGAGGCACCAGGCCTGCAATGGAGGGCAGTTGGGGCCATCAACCCTGTAGGGGAGGGCAGTTACGGGTGACCAGGCGTGTAGAGGAGGGAAGTTGGGGACAAACAGGTTGGCAGGGGAGCAGTTAGATATAGGAATCTCTTTCACGACCCACGTGGAAAGAGTTCCAATTCAGTGTTCGGGTTCTGGAGAAGGGCCGCACACAAATGAAAGGACTTGAGACTTGAAGAAATTCAATTTGGCGATATGGAAGGCCAGGTGGTAGTCCAACTCTAGTGGGAGAACTACTCATTGCTCTGGCCCTGCCATCCCCTTTTATTGAAGCTTTGGGGGGAAAAGAAATAAACAGAAATTTACATGTAGCCCTTAGGCAGGAAATAACAGAAACTTACACAGGACAAACAAGGTGGAGGCTGCTTCAGCTAACAATGTCTCAACTGAAGGTTAGAGCAATTAAGGTTGTTGACCAGCCTTCCTGGCTTCCTGTCAACATCTCTTTTTTAGTGAAACTGATTTGTTTTTCAGCAGTTAGACATCAATCAGGCTGGCAGGGGAGTGGTTAGGGGGTGATCAGGCTGGCATGCAGAATGGTTAGGGGCAATCAGGAAGGCAGGCAGGTGAGCAGTTGGGAGCCAGCAGTCTTGGATTGTGAGAGGGATTCCTGACTGCCTGTTTAGACCTGATCCAAGTGGTCTAAACATGCAATTTAACATCCCTCGAGATGTTCCAAATTGGAGAGGGTGCAGGCTGGGCTGAGGGACACCCCTCCCACTCCATGCATGAATTTTGTGCCTCGGGCCTCTAGTATATATATAAAAGACAAAGCAACCATCCAGCCAGTAGCAATGTCCATCAGGGAGCAGACACTCCGACCGGTAGCTATGATGCACACTGACCATCATGGGGTAAACATTCAATGCAGGAGCTGCCAAGCTGCAGTGACTTGGCAGCGGTGGTTCTTGGGTGATGCACCCCAGAACCGGAGAGGAGGGAGCCCAGTTCTGGGGTGTGTCACCTGAGAACCATCCTCTCGCAATCTGGGACCCCTCTAGGGATGTGAAAGAGTTGTTTGGACCTTATGCCTGCAGGCCAGGCTGAGGGATCCCACCTGCTGAAGGGACCCCACTCACTTTGCAGATACCCTTTGAGCTGTGGTGCCACCCCAGGTGTGGCCATCCAGGGAGGGACCATGGGAAGTTGGATCCAGGGCATGTCCAGCCCATCTCACTCAGTCCCACCCCAATGGCCACTTTCTAATTAATTTCCTTTCAATGTGTACAAATCATTGGTTAATTTGCATTTGTGTGGTCGATGAGAATAAACTAGATTTTTTATTCTTATTGGCCATTTGGGTTATTTTTCTCTCTGTATGTGAACTGCTTATTTAAATTCTTTGTTCAAAATTAATTAATTAATTAATTAATTAATTAAAAAAATTCTTTGTTCATTTTTTTACTAGCTCATTCACTATAGTTATTTTTCTATTGTCCCTCCTGGCATTTGTTTGTTGGTATACATATTTTCTATTACATAAATAAAAATGTTAGCTTATTTCTCTTAAGTTTATTCATACTTCTAAGTAAAAGTCATTCATTTACTTTTCATTCAATAAATTTTTATTGAGTGCTTACTATATTCTAGGTACAGTGCTAAGCACCTGGAAATTCATTGGAGAACAAGACAGTGATTCAATAGGACAGATAAGTCAGTAGACTGCTTTAGATAGTACTGTGATAGGGAAAAATACAGGATGCTCTGCTAGCCTTTAGAAGGGATACTTAACTCAGACTTAGAAATCAGTATTCTTTCTAGAGAAATTAATGTCTAAACTGAATGGAAAATAAGAATTGGCAAAGCAGAAGATTTTGTGTGTTTGGTTGATTTATTGGAAGGAATGGGTAGATGGGGTAAGATCAACAAGGGAAAACAGATCATTTCTTTTAAAATGTGGGGAAATTCAGTATAACTTAAGCCTATGGTACAGGAAGTCATTAATGAAGCTGGAAAGGTATGCAGAGGCAAGATTGTAGAAGGCATTGGAAGACATGTTAAAGAGTGAACTTTTTTGTAGAACTGGGGAGCCATTAAACATTGTGCCTTAAGAACAGTATAGGGATCCAAGATGGCTGCGCCCAGGTGAACACCTAGCCACAGCCGCACACAACAATTTCAATAAAATACAACTAAAATATAAAACGGACATTGCCCAGAACTACAGGAAGGTTGACTGACTGGAAATTCTACAGCGTGAAGCAAGGAGAAAACCAGAAGGAGGCGCGGAGGAGCTGGAAAAGCCCAAGGTACGGAGACACAGCGCTCGGAGAGGACAGAGCCGGAGAGGAGGGAGGCCAAGTGCCTGGCGGGCGTTCCCAAGCGGGAAGGAGATAAAACTCTGACTGTGCTGGGCCCCCGACTGCTCTGAACCCCAGTTTTAGGCCAGACCCCGGGGACTCAGGCTCAGCCATAGGGAGCTGGGCTGTAAGGCGGAACCTCGGGGAAGCGGCGAAAGGAGGTCCTGGAGGCGCGCACACTGTGCGCAGAGAAGGGACTGTCGGCTGTGCCGCGGGATTGCCCTGACGGGAAGGAGACTGGGGCTCCAGACTGCTCTGAACGCCACCTCCAACTCCACTTCCAATTGAACTGAACCCCAATACCGGGCTCATTGTGGGAGAGCATAGACTGTTTGGCAGCAGGTGAAAATCGAGGGCACCTTTCTCTCAGAGGCGCCGGCAGCAGCGAGCACTGAAGGACCCGCATAGGGCGAGGCTGACGGAAGCCAAAGCTGCAGGCTCCACCCTGAAACCGCGTCCCATCTGTAACTGCGAAATGCGACAACAAAATAGATCACAAACGAAAGAAATGGAGGACAAAAAGCGTCTGGATATAGAGTTCAAATCTACGCTTATAAGGTTTTTCAAGAATTTCCTAGAAAAGATGGATAAGACCTATGAGGACATGAAAAGAGATCAACTAGAATTAATAAGGAGTCAACAAGAAATGATAAGGGATCAACAAGAAATGATAAGGGATCAACAAGAAATGATAAGGGATCAACAAGGAATAAAGAATACATTGTCTGAAATAAAAAATATTTTACAGAGTCCTATAAACAGAAGGGAACATCGCAAGAATCAAGTCAAAGATTTGGAACATAAAGAGCCAGAAGACACTCCTCCACAGAAGCTAGAAGGCAAGAGAATCCAGAAAATTGAAGATAATGTAAGAAACCTCTGGGACAACTTCAAGCGAACCAACATCAGAATTATGGGGGTCCCAGAAGATGAGAGAGAGCAAGATATCAAAAACATACTGAAAGAAATAGTGACAGAAAACTTTCCCCATCTGGTGAAAGAATTAGACTTACAAGTCCAGGAAGCGCACAGAACTCCAAACAAAAGGAATCCAAAGAGGACCACACCGAGACACATCATTATTAAAATTCCAAGAGCAAAAGACAAAGAGAGAATATTAAAAGAAGCAAGAGCAAAGAAGGTAGTAACCTATAAAGGAGCACCTATACGATTGTCAGCTGACTTCTCAACAGAAACCATGCAGGCCAGAAGGGAATGGCAAGAAATATTCAAGGTGATGAAGAGAAAGTAAACAAAGATAAAAATTATGAACAACAAATACGTAACTATCAACAAGTGAATCTAAAAACCAAGGAAATTAAAAAAATCTGATGAACAATATTAACTGTTGAATATAATAAAATCAGAGGTATGGAAGGGGAGTGAACTGACGATTCTTGGGGAAAAGGGGAGAGGGGGGCGTGGGAAGAGACTGAACATAAACTGTGCACCTATGGATGAGGACAATGGGGAGAGGGGAAAGGGCAGAGGGTGGGGTGGGAACCTGGTGGAGGAGAGCAATGGTGGTGGGGGGGAAGGAACATTTGTAATAATATGAACAATAAAAACTTATTAAAAAATAAAAAATAAAATAAACTGTTTTGCTGAAATAAATAAATAAATAAATAAATAAATAAATAAACATTGTGCCTTAATGTATGACTATCTACCTCAGAATTACCTAGGAGTCTTGTTAAAAATACCCATTCCTATATTTTACCCCAGATCTTATGAGTCAAAATCACTAGGTTAAAGTTCTCAGACCTGTTTTTTGGTGTGTATGTGTGTTTTTTGTCTTTCACAACACTGCCAAATCATTTCTTACACATACTGAAGTTTGTACAGTATAGTAAAGTATTCAAGGTCAGGAATGACACTATCAAATGTGTACTCCAGAGAGGTAACTTTGGTTGGAATATGAAGAATCATTTGAAAGGTGGTAAAACTGGAGGCTAGGAGACCCATTAGGTGGCTGTTGGAATAATCTAAGTGAAAGATACTGATGGTCTTCCTAGGACAAGAGAAACAAAGGAAAAAATAAACAAATAGGACTACATCAAACTAAAAAGCTCATGCACATCAAAAGAACCACCAGCAAAATGAAAAGGAAACTCACAGTATGAGAGAACATATTTGCCATTAATACATCTGATAAATAATTAATTCTAAAATACATACAAAAAAATCATAAAACTCAACACCAGGAAGACTACAATTAAAATGTCCAAATTAAACCCTTCTCCAAAAAGGACACACAGATGGCCAATAGACATGAAAAAATGCTCAACCTCAGTAATCATCGGAGAGCTGCAAATTAAAAATATAATTGAGGTTTCACCTCATATTTGCTAGAATGGCTGTCATCAATAAATCAACAAACAACAAGTGCTGAGAAACCAATATGGCGGCATAGGTATACGCCTAAACTGCAGCCTCGCACAATTTCAAAAATACAACTAAAAGACAAAATGGACATCATCCAGAACCACAGGAAAGCTGACTGGAAATTCTACAACTAGAAGGAAAGAGAAAACCACAAGGAAAATCAGAGGAGCTGTAAAAGCTTGAGGTACGGAGACACAGGCACGGGAGTGTGGAGAGGATGGAGCCGTAAAGGAGGGGGCTGCTGAGTGCCTGGCTGGCATTCTCTAGTGGGAAGGAGATAAAAGCTCTGGACTGCACTGAACCCCAGTTCTAACTGCACTGATCCCCAGTTCTGGGTCAGACTCTGGGTCAGACTTCTGTATGGGTTAGGCTCATACTGGGGAAATCTGGGCTGTAAGGCGGAAACTCAGGAGAGTGGCAAAAGGCAGAGCTCTAGAGGTGTGCATGTGAATGCGCAGAGGATGGGCTGTTGACTGTGCCACTGAAATGTCCTAGTGGGAAGGAGACAGAAGTTCTGGACTGCCTTACCCCAGTTCCAGGCAAGAATCTGGGAATCCAGATTCTTTGAGGGAGAGACTAGACTGTCTGACAGCAGGCAAAACTCGAGGGTGCCTTTCTCTCAGAGGCGCTTGCAGCGAGTACTGAAGGATACTAAGGAACACTGAGACTCAGGAACCGCATAGGTTGGGGCTAATGGGAAGCCAAGGCTGTAGGCTCCACCCTGAAACTCTGCCCCATTCAAGCTGAGCACAGAAGCTTTTGCAATTTTCCAAGTCTAGTCAAATAAGGCTGTCTCCCGGCATAGATGCAGCTGATACTAACAACAATCAAGGCTTAACTACAACAAGGTTGTATACACAGTCCACAAAGGGGTACACCAAGAGCAGGGGTCTTCAAACTTCTCTCATTATGAGAATCACCTGGTGGAGTTGTTAAAACACAGATTCCCGGATCCCAACTATAAGAAGTGCTATCAGGAATCTGTGTTTTAACACCTCCACCAGGTGATTCTCATAATGAAAGAAGTTTGAAGACCCCTGACCAAGAGTGTCTCCCCTCAGGTAACAGGGGAGGCTGAACCACTGGCCCATATAGGACACCTAGCAAACAAAGCTACCCTACCAACTCAGGGAAGCAGTGAAAATGTGGAGACAAAGAAACAGATCACAAACAAAAGAAATGGAGGAAAATAAACTACTGGAGATAGAGTTCAAAACCACGGTTATAAAGTTTTTCAAGAATTTTCTAGAAAAGGCTGATAAATTTAGCAAAACCTTCAAGGATATGAGAGAGACCCCCAAGGATATGGAAAAGGACCAACTAGAAATTAAACATACACTGACTGAAATAAAAAATATATATATACAGACACCCAACAGCAAACTAGAGGAACACAAGAATCAAGTCACAAGATTTGAAATACAAAGAAGCAAAAATCACTCAACTGGAAAAGCGAAAAGAAAAAAGAATCCAAAAAGTTGAAGATAGTTTAAGAAGCCTCTGGGACAACTTCAAGCTTACCAACATCAGAATTATGGGGGTGGCAGAAGAAGAGAGAGAGCAAGATATGGAAAACCCATTTGAAGAAATAATGACTGAAAACTTCCCCAACTTGGTGAAAGAAATAGACTTACAAGTCCAGGAAGCACACAGAACCCCAAACAAAAGGAATCTAAAGAGAACCACACCAAGACACATCATAATTAAAATGCTGAGAGCAAAAGACAAAGAGAGAATATTAAAAGCAGCAAGAGAAAAAGTTAGTTACCTACAAGGGAGCACCCATATGATTGTCAGCTGATTTCTCAACTGACAGGCCAAAAGGGAGTGGCAAGAAATATTCAAGGTGATGAATAGCAAGAACCTACAATTAAGAGTATTCTACTTAGCCACGCTGACATTCAGAAACAAAGGTCAGCTAAAGAGCTTCACAGACAAGAAAAAACTAAAGGAGTTCATCAACACCAAACCAGTATTATATAAAATGCTGAAATGTATTTTCTAAGAAGAGAAAGAAGAAAAAGGTAAAGATAAAAGTTATGAACAACAAATACATATCTATCAACAAGTGAATCTAAAAATCAAGTGAATTAAAAACCTGATGTACAGAATAAACTGGTGAATATAATAGAATCAGAGGCATAGAAGGGGAGTGGACTGACATTCTCAGGGGGAAATGGGTGTGGGGGGTGCAGGAAGAGACTGGACAAAAATCATACACCTATGGATGAGGACAGGAGGGGGTAAGGGCAGAGGGTGGGATGGGAACTAGGTGGAAGGGAGCTATGGGAGAGGGAATAGGAACAACTGTAATAATCTGAACAATAAAGATTTATTAAATTAAAAAAATAAAATAAAACAAAAAACAAGTGCTCATGAGTATGTGGAGAAAAGGGTACCTTAGTACACTGCTGGTGGGAAGGCAGACTGGTGCAGCCACTGTAGAAAACAGTGTGGAGTTTCCTCAAAAAATTAAATATGGAACTGCTGTTTGACCCAGCAATCCTATTTCTGGAAATATATCCTAAGAATTCCAAAACACCAATCAAAAAGAATATATGCAGCCCTGTGTTCACAGAAGCATTATTTACAATAGCTAAGATCTGGGAGCAACACAAGTGCCCATCAGTAGATTAATGGATTAAAAAGCTGTGGTGTATTTACTCAATGTAATACTATGGAGCTGTAAAAAAGAAGGAATTCTTACATTTTTGAAACAGCATGGAGGGACCTGGAGAGTATTACAATAGGCAAATAAATCAGAGAAAGACAGATATCACATAATCTCACTTATAGGTGGATTCTAATGAACAAAAGAAACTTATAAACAGAGATTTCAAAATGGCAGTGGAGTAAAAGAAAGCTACACTGACACTCTCCCAGGACTAAACTGGAAAAACAACTAAAACACAGAAAAACCACCCTGAAAAATCAACTGAAGACTAGCTGGAGAGAACCCTGATAACAGGATGGAAAGTGGGAACTACATAGAGAGTTGTAGGAAGTATGGAGGTGTAAAAGGGCTGATCAGGCTTCCACAGACAGCGGCTGGAGTTCTGAAGGGAGAGCTCAGCTGTGGGGGGTTACCACAGAGAACTCTGGGATCTTAAACCCCAAGCTGGGCCCCATAGCCCAAAGAGCCAGAACTTAGAAAGGTGCCACATAACATGTCTTTGAAAAGCAGCAAGGTAACTGTATGCCAGGGAGAAATGGCTGGAAAAGCAGGCATCCTTTTAAAGGGCCAATGTACAAAACTTGGTGTGCAGCCACTCACCATGGGCTCCAGCAGAAGGAAGGCAGAGTGGACTGGAGCTGTGTGAACAGAAGCCAAGATTTCGGGTTCTGGGAGTGGAGCTTGGAAGCTAGCTGCTCTGGTTACCTGTACTGAGTCATTCCCTCATGTTGTGGAGGAAATTTTTCTCCGGCAGATGTTTGCTGTCCAGAAGGCTTTTGCCTGGGGGAAAGCAGTTGTCCCACCCTGTTGGAAGACATTTTACTCCACCTTTTAGTCAATAGCCTGAGGCTAATCAAGTCTGAGTGTCAGTGGGACTGAGGGCCGAGAGCTCTGGAAGCTTTGAGTCTTTGCCCGATGTAATCCCAGGTCTTGAGCTAGGAAAAGCAGACCCTCGTGTTTGTCTTTGTCCGTTCTAAAGGCACTCAGCCCTAGCAGAGGGAGCCACACACTGTAGTTTGCTGATAGCTTTAAACAGGGTATGCAGGGCCAGTCACAAATAGCATCTGACATTGTCTTACACTAGAGATTAGGAGTCATAACAGATCTACCTAATACACAGACACAAATCCAAACAGGCAACCAAAATGGGGAGAAAAAAAAAAAAAAAAAAAAGAAAGAAAAAAAAGAAAAGAAAAAAAAAGCCTCAAATGAAAGAATAAGAGAATTCTCCAGAAGAAGAGTTAAATGAAATGGAGGTATGAAATTTATGAGACATAGAGTTCAGAATAATGATAGCAAAGATGTTCAATAGCATGAGAAAAGATATTGTAACTGTGAAGAATAACACAATGGAAGGAACAGACAACAGCAAATTAGGGGAAGCTGAGGGTCAGGTCAGTAAATTAAAAGACAGGGTAGAAAAATACAATCACAGAACCAAAAGAAAAAATAAATAAATAGGAGGAGAGCTTAAGGAAGCTGTAGGACAACATGAAACAAAACAATATTAACATAATAGGTGTGCCAGGCCCAGTGGTTGAGCATTGCCCCAATGGCTCAGTGGTTGAGCACTGACTTATGAATCAGGAGGTCATGGTTCAATTCCCAATCAGGGCACTTGCCCAGGTTGTAGGCTTAATCCCCAGTGTGGGTGTGCAGGAGGCAGCTAGTCAATGATTACCTCTCATCACTGAATTTTCTATCTCTTCCTCCCTCTCTGAATCAATAAAAAATAAAATAGGTGTTCCAGAAGGGGAAGAAAGTGAGCAAAGGATAGAGAATGTATTTGAATAAATAATGGCGGAAAACTTTCCTAACATAATGAAGAAAAAAGTTACATAAGTTCAGGAGACACAGAGTCCCAAGCCAGAAGAACCCAAAGAGGCCCACACCCAGACATATCATAATTAAAATGCCAAAAATTAAAGACAAAGAGAATCTTAAAGGCACCAACATTACCTACAAAGGAGCTCCCATAAGGGTGACATCTTATTTTTTCATCAGAAACTCTACAGGCCGAAGGGAATGGCATAAAGTATTCAAGGTAACGAAAAGCAATGATCTGAAACCAAGATTACTATATCCAGCAAGGCTGAAGGAGCTTATCACCACTAAACAAGCACTGCAAGATATGCTAAAGGGACTGATATAATAAGAAGCAGAGAGAGAAACATACACATAAATAATTAAAATGGTAATAAGCTCCTATCATTGATAATGTTAAATGTAAATGGATTAACTGCTTCAATCAAAAGACATAGGGTATCTGAATGGATATAAAAACATGTACCAGTTACATGCTGTCTACAAGAGACCCACCTCAGAATAAAAGACTCACACAGAATGAGAGTGAAGGGATGGAAATATTTTTTCCATGCAAATGAAAATTTTTAAAAAGCTGAGGTAGCAATGCTCATATCTGACAAAATAGACTTCAAAATGAAGGCCATCACAAGAGACAATAAAGGTCACTACATAATACTAAAGGGATCAATCCAACAAAAGGATATAACCCTGGTAAACATATATGCAGCCAATATAGGACCACCTAATATATATATATATATATATATATATATATATATATATATATATATATATATATATATATTTAAAACTTCTGGAGGACTTTAAGGGAGAGATCAACAGTAATACAGTCATATAGGGGACTTTTAACACCCTGCTGACTTCACTAGATAGATCTTGCAGACAAAAAATTAACAAGGAAACAGAGACTCTAAATGACACACTGGATCAGATGGATTTAATTGAGCTTTATAGAACATTTCACCCAAAAACTGCAGAATATACATTCTTCTCAAGTGCACATGGGTCATTCTCAAAGATAGACCACATTTTAGGACACAAAACAAGTGTCTACATGTTCAAGATAGAAATCATATCAACCAACTTCTCAGGTCACAATGGAATTAAATTAGAAATCAACTGCAGTGAAGGGGACATACAGATGGCCAATAGATATATGAAAAATGCTCAAAGCCACCCATCATCCAAGAGATGCAAATTAAAATAATAATGAGGTATCACTTCACACCTGTCAGAATGGCTATCAACAAATGACAGTGCTGGTGAGGATGTGAAGAAAGGGAACCCTAGTACACTGCTGGTGGGAATGCAGACTGATGCAACCATTATGAAAAACAGTACGGAGTTTCCTAAAAAAATTAAATATGGAACTGTAATTTGACCCAGTGATCCCACTTCTAGGAATATATCGTAAGAAGCCCGAAATAACCCTAGCTGGTTTGGCTCAGTGGATAGAGTGTCAGCCTGTGGACTAAAGGATCCCAGGTTCAATTCCAGTCAAGCGCACATGCCTGGGTTGTGGACTTAATCCCCAGTAGAGGACGTGCAGGAGGCAGCCAGTCAGTGATTCTTTCTCATCATTGATGTTTTTATTTCTCTTTCCCTCTGAAATTAATCAATAAAGATATATTAAAAAGAAAAGAAATCTGAAATACCAACCAGAAAGAATGTACATATCTCTACATTCATAGCAGCACAATTTACAATAGCTAAGATCTGGAAACAGCCCTGGTTCCCATTAGTAGATGAGTGGATAAGAAAAGTTGTGGTCCATTTATACCATGGAATACTATGCAGCAGTAAAGAAGGAGGATCTCTTACCCTTTGAGACAGCATGAAGGGACCTGCAGAGTATTGTGCTAAGCAAAATAAGCCAGTCAGAGAAAGGTAAGTATTACATGATGTGGAATCTAATGACCAAAAAAACCTGATGAACAAAATAGACCCAGAGACACAGAGCATGGAACAGACTATGGAATCTCAGAGGGAAGGCGGGGGTGAGTGACTGGAAAGAGATCAACCAAAGAACTTGTGTGCATATATGCATAACTCATGGACACAGTCAGTAGGGTGGTGAAGGCCGGAGTGGAGGATGGGGGCGGGCTAGAAGGGGTCAATGGGCAAAAAAAGGGGACATACATTATACTTTCAACAATAAATATTTAATTAAAAAAATAAACTGATGAACAAAATAGGTCCAGAGGAATGGATGCATGGAACAGAATAACAGATCTCAGAAGGGAGGGGGGCGGAGGGGAAAGGAAGATATTAACCAAAGAAGGGTAACGAAGGACCCTGGAAAGGAGATTGTCTTAGGAGAACTGACTTAGTTTCCTTGTATCTGTGCTTTCATTTTCTGTGGTTTCAGTTACCCACAGTCAACTGTGATCTGAGAATATTAAATAAAATATTACAGAAATAAACAGTTCATAAGTTTTAAAGTTCATGCCATTCTGAGCAGTGTGATGAAATCTCATACTGTCCTGCTTCATCCCTTTGCCTAGTATATCCATGCTGTATACACTACCTACCCATTAGTCACTTAGTAGCCATCTTGGTTATCAGATCAACTGTTGTGATATGGCAGTGCTTGTGTTCAAGTAACCCTATTTTACCTATTAATAGCCCCAAAGTTCAAGAGTAATGATGCTGACAGTTCAAATATGCCAAAGAGAAGTCAGAAAGTGCTTCCTTAAGTGAAAAGGTGAAAGTTCTTGACTTAATAAGGAAAGAAAAAATATGCTGAGGTAGCTAAGAACAGTAAGAATGAATCTTGTAACTATGAACTTGCCTAATTTTTATAAGCTTTATCATAGGTATGCATTTATAGGAAGAAAACAGAGTATACTATGTTCAGTACTATCTGCAGCTTCAGGCATCCACTGGGAGTCTTGGGACATATTTCCTGCAGATAAGGGGGGAATTACTATATAGAATAAAAAACAACAGAGGTCTTATTTTTTTACAGATAATTTTCTAGGCATGACTATTATTTTAAATTAGCTGTAAGAAAAGTCAGGAAAAAAACATAATAAAAACAAGTTAAGTCCAGCCAAGGTGGTTCAATGGTTGAGCATCAACCTATGAACCAGGAAGTCACAGCTCAATTCCTAGTCAGGGCACATGCCTGGGGTTGCCGGCTGTATTCCCAATGTGAGGCATGCAGGAGGCAGCCAATAAATGATACTCTCTCATCATTGATGTTTCTCTCTCTCTCTCCCTCTCCCTTCCTCTCTCAAATCAATAAAAATATATGTTTTTAAAAAGACCACAAGTTAAGAGTTTGTGGCCATACAATACACCATGGGTCAGTTGAACTTAAAAGCTTTATATGTTTATATTAAACTATTATGAACATTTGGGTACACTCCTAGTGAGTAATTTTGATAACCATATATGAAAAAATGAAGCTGTATTTTTCTAACTCTAAAAAGAGGGATGAAACTTTAAATTGAGAAGCTTTGTAGTTTTTATATAAATACTTTTGGCATCACATAAATATTGGGCAAAGTAGATTTACAATTGTTTGTATGGAAAATAATTCAATTAATAATGCACCCTGGCTGATGTGGCTTAGTTGATTGGCGTGTTGTCTGGTACACCCTAAGGTGGCAGTTTCAATTCCTGGACAGGGCACATACACAGGTTTTGGGTTTGAACCTTAGCCAAGGCACATATAGGAGGCAACTAATTGATGTTTCTCTCACATTGATGTTTCTCTCCCTTTCTCTAAAGTAAGTTTTAAAAAATAAATAGTAATATAAGAATAAACTATGCTCATAACTGAAAAGCTAGTTTTGCTCTACCCTCATGTATTTCATAACATAATTACATAATATAGGTATATATAACATATATATGAGATAAATGTACTAGTTACTCTTTGCCTTGAAAAAATCGATTCTGTTTTTTTAATCAGTGGCCTTCTCCATTTTTAAAAATTGTCAAGGAAATCTTTAACAATGTCTTGTGATCAGAAATCTCATATCTTTTCTAAATCTCTGATTCTCATGAAGGAAGAGGAACACTTTTTAAAAATCAGCTTTATTGCCTTAACCGGTTTGGGTCAGTGGATAGAGCTTCGGCTTGCAAACTGAAGGGTCCCAGGTTTGATTCCGGTCAAGGGCATGTACCTTGGTTGCAGACACATCCCCAGTAGACCCCATGCAGGAGGCAGCTGATAGATGTTTTTCTCTCATCTGTGTTTCTCTCTATTCCTCTTCCTTTCTCTCTGTAAAAAATACTTTTAAAAAATCAACTTTATTGAGGTATTTTTTACATACATTAAGAGTCATCAGTTTTGATTATACATTTCAATGTATTTTTGACAATGTGTACATCAGTATAACCACTATGATCATCCAAATACAATATTTCTGTCACCCTCCAAACATTCTCTTGTTCCCTTTTGCCATAAGGCTCCTCTCCTAATCTCTCATCCCTGCCCCAGACAACCACTGATTTGTTTTCTGTCATTACAGCTTTGACTACTAGAATTTTATATAAATGTTTGTAGTCTTTTATGCCTGGCTCTGGCTTCTTTCACTTAGCATAATGCTTTTGAGCTTATCCCTGTTGTTTCATATATGAGTAGTTCCTTTTTATTTATATTTTTAAATAGGTTTTTTTAAATTGATTTCAGAGAGAGGAAGGGAGAAGGGGAGAGAGATTGAAATGTCAATGATAAGAGAGAATCATTGGCTGCCTCCTGCATGCCACCTACTGGGGATTAAGTCTGCAACCTGGGCATGTGCCCTGACCAGGAATCAAACCGTGACCTCCTGGTTCATGGGTCAATGCTCAACCACTGAGCCAGATCAGCCAGGCAGTAGTTCCTTTTTATGTTAAGTAGTAGATTCCATTTTGGACCTATCACACTTAATCAGTTCACTAGTTGATAGACATTTGTGTTACTTTAGCTTTGGGCTATTATAAATAAAACTGCTATGATACATATTTACATACTAGTCTTCACATAGACATCTGCTTTCATTTCTTTTGGGTAAATTACTTAGAAGTGGGCTAAAGCGTAACATGCATTTAACTTATTAAAAAAAAAAACCTGCCAGACTTTTCTAAAGTGGGTATACTATTTTGCATTCCTGCCAGCAATGTATAAGAGTTCTAGTTGCTCCCCAGCCTTCACTGTACTTGATATTGTTGGTCATTTTACTTTGAGCCTTCTAGTGGTGCCATGTTTTCTCCTTGTATTAATTTGCATTTCCCTAATAACTAATGATACTATACATCGTTTCATATGCATATTTGTCTTTTATATGTCATTTTTGGTGGAGTATCTGCTCTAATATCTTTTCCATTTATTAGTTGGGTTATTTGTCTTACTGAGTAAAAGTTATTTATATGTTCTGAATACAAGCCTTTTATGAGATATATGCTTTGAAAGGATTATCTCCTAATCTGTGGCTTGTTTCTTAAAATTGTTTTGTTACTAATCTTCACCCAAGGATATTTTTCCATTGATTTTTTAAATCTTTATTGTTGAAAGTATTATCTATGTCCCACTGTCTTCCCCATTGACCTCTTCTAGCTTGCCCATTCCACAGGCCTTCACCAACCTATTGTCTGAGTCCATGGGTTATGCCTATATGCATACAAGTTCTTTGGTTGAATTCTTCCCGGCCACCCACCCTCCCCTGCCTTTCCTATGAGGTTCAACAGTCTCTTTCTATGCTTCTATATCTCTGGATCTATTTTGTTCATCAGTTTATTTTTTCATTAGATTCCGAATATGAGTGAGATCATGTGATATTTATCTTTCTCTGACTGGCTTATTTAGCTTAGCATAATTCTCTCCAGGTCCATTCATGCTGTTGCAAATGGTAAGAGGTCTTTCTTATGGCTGCATAGTATTCTATTTTGTAGATGTACCACAGCTTTTTTATCCACTCATCTGCAGATGGGCACTTGACCAGAATCCAATCTGGGACTCTTCAGTCTGTAGGTTGATGCTCTACCCACTGATCCAAACCGGCTAGGGCTTAAATTTTCTTAATAGTATCTGTCAGAAAGCAGAACTTTTAAGTTTCAGTGAAGTATAATACAATTTATCAATTTTTTTCTTTTATCTTGTACAGCATTCTACCTAAGAAATTATTGTCTAACCCAAGTATCACAAAGATTTTTACTATGTTTTGTAGTTTCAAAAGTTTTATCTCTTACCTATAGGTCTCTGATAATTAAAATTAATGTTTTGGTATATGGTGTAAGGTAAGAGTAAAAGGTTTTTCCATAGGGATGTCAAGTTGTCCAGCACCATTTGTTGAAAAGACTATCCTTTCTGCTTTTGAATAACTTTGTTCCCTTTGTTGAAAATTAAATGAATATATTTGTGTTTGTCTATTTTTGGACATTCTATTATATTCAATTTAAATACATGTTTGTGATAATTTTTTAATAATTACAATAATTTATTTTACTTACTTGAAACATATCTTGTAGGTGTTCTAGGATATTATGAGTTCTATAATTTGAACAATTTGTATTCTTCCCAAACATACACTTAACTATGTTTTTAACATGTATAGTTAATTCATTCATTCAACTGGAAATATATATGTGTAGTCTAGGTATTTTGCCTTAAGTAATTACTAGGATAGTAAGTTATTATTTTAGGGAATTAAAAAAAAAAATCCTCACCCAAGGATTTCCATTGGTTTTTAGAGAGAGTGAAATGGAGGGAGGAGAGTGGGAGAGAGAGATGGAGGGAGAGAGACGAGAAAGAAAGAGAGAGAAACATCTATGTGAGAGGAACACATCAATTGGCTGCTTTGCACACGAGTTCTGTCTGGGGCTGAGGATCAAAACCTGCAACCCAGGTACATGCCTTTGACTGAGAATTTAACCCGAGACCCTTTGGTCCACAGGCTGATGCTCTAACCATTGGTCAGGTCAGGAATATACATTTCTTATGTATAAGGAGTCATTAGGCATACTTGGTTTGCTCATAGCTTCATTTTCTAAGAATATAGAAAAGGGAATAAAATAAAATATTGTCATGTGGAAATCTTTAAACTAACCCAAACTATGTTCTATTAAGGAAGAATGAAAAAGAATGTTGAAAATGTCAAATAGAGCAGAATAAATTCTGTTCTTTGCAGATAACAGCCACATAAATACCACAAATAAGAAAGGGAATTTCCTGACTTCTGCTTCCAAGAAATTCCAATAAATGAAGGAGGAAGAGATTTTTCCTTCTTAAAAAATAAAATAAAATAAAATAAAATAAAATAAAATTTTGTTGGCAAGATTAGTGTAGTTCCTTTCACTCATAGGATGTTAAACACATGTATACTAGTATCCTTGAACTTAAATCTTTGGAATTTTGTCAGGTTCTTAGTTTGCAAAATGTTAAATTGTTTCAGTAAAAAGTCACTCTTTTGTTGAAATGTTACAGAGTCAGGGAGATGATGCATTAACAAGAGGCAGAGAAACACCAAGCTGTTAACACTTGACTGGGAGGGATCCCTTACTCTGGTGGAATAAGCATAAGTTTAGGAGTCAGAATGCATTTGCATTTCCTCTTTAACTTTTTTAACGTGAGTCAGGGCGCAGGGACAAGTTTCTTCTCTAAGTCTCAGTGTCTTTTCTTGGCAATAACACTTGGGTGACAGCATTGTCACGAGGATTAACCTAAATGGCACGTAGTACTCTGCTTAGCACAGTACACATTGAGTAAATTAGACTCCTTCCCCACTTCTTCCAGTGATTCTTCCCATAGGCAGGGAAGTTTTCTGGAGGTATATTGCATTCCCCATAGCAGAAGCTGACCTGTTGGTTCTTCCTCATTCTTTTACTAACCGAATGGTAGAGTTTGAAAAGTGCTGGAGAACAGAACATCTGAGCTTGGGGATCGGAGTTGAGGATAAGAAACTAGTTCAACAGGAAGTGTGCACGGTCAGCTCTTTAAGGATCATATGCTCAAGGTGTCCAATCCCATCTCACATGTTTAATACCTCAAATGTCACTTGATGGTAGAAGACTCTCTGGGGAACTCTGTGAGAACAGTACCTAGCTGTAGTGGAAGGCTGACCTGACAGCACCTTTTAGTCTTTCTCTAGACTTCTTTGTCCTCGTGTAATTTAATTATGTCCTCTCTAGCTGCAGCTTTTAAAATCAAAGACACTTATTATTAGTGTCTGTCACCTTAAATTACCAGATTCAGGCCCTCTTAACCTCCCCTTCCCGCCCCCCCCCCCCCCCCCCACACACACCTTTATCCTGTGAAAAAGACGGTGGTTCTGTCTAATTTAAATTGCTTTTGGTTCCTCCTCCCTGCTCCCCCAAATACCTGTCCTTTCACAATTAATTGTATTCCTAAAGGGCATTTCAAAATGCTCTGGCTATTTATTGGGAAGACCTCCACATGGCTATCAGCAAAAAACAGATCCTCAGATATGTGTTCAAATATCTTAATGTGGTCTTGGGGATATTGCAGAAAAATTATCGTCTTATTTTGAGACTATCTGTCAAAACACAAAATAGTCTCAATCAGTTAGAATGATCATATGAATTTACTAGAATTGTTATGTCAGCATCACTATTCCCATTCTGTTGAAAAATAAAGATTAGAACTTTCTCTGTATTGTTTAAGCACAGCATTAAGCCCCAAGAGTATAAAAAGAACAATATTTGCACCTTATGCTTAAGTCAAAAGGAAGGAAAACTAGGATTAGAAATTAAAGTCCCTAATTCTGTTTTGTTTACAAAAATGCTACTGCATTAGATCTATCTCAGGCATAAAAAATAGCCCAACTGACATAACTCAGTGGTTGAGCATCAACCTTGATTCCTGGTCAGGGTACATGCCTGGGTTGTAGGCTTGATCCCCAGTGCAGGAGGCAGCCCATCAGTGATTCTCTGTCATCATTGATGTATTAGGTCTAGTAATAACTAATGTCGTTTTCTAATACTTTTTTAAATCGAATTTATTTAAACAATACAACAAAATTTAATCAACAATATAGTTGCCGTTGTTTTCTACTACTTGTGCCCAACGCTCAGGAAGCATTTTAATCCCTCTGTTGTAAAATTCTTGTGATTTTGATGCAAAATATTCGGTCAATGCATTTTTGAGGCATTCTTCATTATTAAATTTTTTTCCAAGAAGAAAGTTTTGCAAAGAACGAAACAAATGGTAATCGGAAGGGGCAATATCAGGAGAATATGCAGGTTGAGGGAGAACTTCCCATTCCAACTGGCACAGTTTTTCAGCAGTGATTCTTGCAGTATGCGGTCGTGTGTTAGTTATCGTGGTGAAGAATTACGCCCTTCCGATTAATCAGCGCGGGTTCTTTTTCTCTTAAAGCTTGGGCTAACCTTTCCAATTGGGCACTATACACTGCACTTGTAATGGTTTGGTTAGATGGTAAAAGTTCATAATGAAGAATTCCTTTAAAATTCCACCAAACACACAACATCACTTTTTTCGCATGCAAGTCAGGTTTCGGCGTGGGCTGCGGAGCCTCATTTTTGTCCAACCATTGAGGCCGCCTTTTCAAATTAACATACAGCACCCATTTTTCATCTCCGGTAACAATTTGCTCTAAAAACGGCAAACGGTTTTGACGAGAGAGGAGCGAACTGCAAATTGTGACTCTTTGATTATGGTTGTTGTCGGTCAACTCATGAGGAACCCATTTTCCAAACTTTTGGACTTTGCCAAGTGCACGCAATTGATTGGAAATTGTTTTTTTGTGAACAATTTAAAGTTGTCGCAAGCTCTTGTTGGGTAATTTGAGGATTTTGCACCAAAAGAGCTTGAAGAGCTTCTTGATCAAAATTGGATACGGCCTCGACCACTCTTGTCATCTAACGAAAAATTTCCCTCGCGAAATTTCTCAAACCAACGCTGGCATTTACTGGCGCTAACTGCATCTTGACCAAGAGCACTACAGATGTTTTTTGCAGCCTCACTTGCTTTTCTTCCTAATTGGAACTCGTAAAGCATGCAGTGCCGAATATGCTCTTCATCCGTCATCTTCTTAGCCCTAGTTTTGCAACAAAAACCAAACCAAACATAAACTTTTTCAAGCAAAACTTGTTAATTGCACTTCACACGTTCTGTAGATACCACGTGTTTGAAGGTTATGTCAATACAAGTCAATGCCAAGCAAGATTTTAAACGAATGTTTAAAAACGACATTAATTATTACTAGACCCGATATCTCTTTCTCTCCTTTTCCCTTCCTCTCTGAAATCAATTGAAAAAATATAAAAAATACACAGAACTCGCCCAAACTGGTTTGGCTCAGTGGATAGAGCATCGGCATTCAGACTGAAAAGTCCCAGGTTCGATTCCTGTCAAGGGTATATACCTTGGTTGCGGGCACATCCCCAGCAGGGGATGTGCAAGAGGCAGCTGGTCGATGATTCTCTCTCCTTGATGTTTCTAACTCTCTATCCCTCTCTCTTCTTCTCTGTAAAAAAAATCAATAAAATATATATATTTTAAAATACACAGAACTCTTTCTCTGATTCTATATAAAATATACAATATTTATATATATATATATATTTAACAAACTATTAACACCTTTAAATAATATTTCAATGATTGATTGATTTCCAGAAACTTATTATTTTAAACAAAAATTTTTTTCTTATTGATTTCAGAGAAGAAGGGAGAAGGGTAGAGACATAGAAACATCCATGATGAGAGAGAATCATTGATTGGCTGCCTCCTGCTGCCCCACACTGGGGGTCAAGCATGTGCCCTGACTGGGAATCAAAATGTGACCTTTTGGTCAATGATGCTCAACCACTGAGCCACGCCAGCTGTGCTATTCTGTTTTTTTTTTGGTTCATGCATAAATTTGAGCCTTCTCAAATGTATATACACTTTTTTACACTTTCTGTTAAAGTATCACTCAGATGCAGCACCATCAAGAATAAGAAAAACACTCAGTTATTAATGCTTTATTCTGGAGTGAGTTCTGGTTAGAAGAGATAATTAAATGTCTTTATTATTTAAGCCATTGTTACATGGATATTCTAGTATAGGCATATCTCGTCTTATTGGTTTTGCTTTATTTGTGGTTCACGGATGTTGCATTTTTTACAAATTGAAGGCAAGACCTTCCACCAGCAAAAAAAATTATCACTCAGTTTGTTGAAATACTCGCTTTATTGCAGCAGTACTTACTTTAGTTCAATACTTGCTTTATTTGGGCAGTTTAGAACGCAACCTACAGTATCTCTACGGTATGCCTGTGTTTGCTGCTGAAAGCACATTGAGTAAATTTGGTCTGTAGATGACTTTATTTAAGTATTCTTCCAGATTTTCAATGACTAGATCACTTAAATCTTAACTTTTCCAGAACATAGAAAAAGTGGAGACATTCTCCAACTCGTTCCATAAGACCATGAAAGCCTTGATACCAAAACCAGATTGGGAGAGAAAGAAAAGTAAAAGCCTATCTCATTATCATAGACACAAAAAATCTAAATAAATTATTAGTAAACTGAATCCAGCAGTGCAATAAATAGATAATATGTATGATCTAGTTCAGTTTCTTCCAGGAAGCAAGGCTGATTTAACAAAACAAAACAAACTCCCAATGTAAATTACTATTTTAACAGATTAGAGGTGGGGAAAGCTATCATCGATTATTTAAGTGTGATGAAAGTTCGTGATAACTGAACTCTGTTCCACAGATTCTTTATCCTGATAGGAGTCCCAGATGAGCTCAGTTTATCTCCTTTCACTGGGAAATTTTTTATTTTTTTCCCCCATTGGGAGATATTTTCATTAGAGACATATAGAATTGTGTTTCAGGGTTGCTTGATTGATTTTATTTATTTATTTTTTAAGTATTAGCAATGCCAGCATCTGATAAACCTGAGTTTTTTAGTAGAGGGTGAATAGAATTAGAACTATGAACTTCAATGAGCTCATTTACTTAACAGAATTGGAAGCTAGGGCTTTAGTTTCAGCACTTTGTAATTATAAATTAGCACTTGACTGTATTTCATTATCTTGATTTCCGTTAGGCAGTTCATTTTTTGAATAGCTAAACTAGATGGGGGAAAAAGGATAGTCTTTTATAAGAAGCTTTTATCCTAGTTGGGGATAATCACCGCACATATAAGACTTGATACTTTATTTTTATTCTCTTATTCTGTCCTCTGCTTGAGGCTTTTGATCAAGAAAAAGCCCTTAAAACTCAAGCAAGACCAGGTTCAAATCCTTAAATTGCACTGTTCTTAAAAGGTCTTTGTCTTCCAAATAAGTCAGATAATGTCGGAACATTCCCATTAGTGAGTCACACGGACCACAGCATTTCTGTATTTTTTGCTGTAACTTTTTAATCTTCCCTTTCTTCCTTTGCCTATTAAATGACTATTGTGAATGCAAAACTCAGAAGTTAACAGGATCTTGTGTAGAGTATTTTTGTGATTTAAAAAACTGGTTATCTGGGTATTGACAGATTATAGGTCAATTTTTTATTTTAATAGAGAAACAATCCAAAAATTTAAAAAATATTTTTATTGATTTCAGAGAGGAAGGGAGAAGAAGAGAGCGAAACATCAATGATGAGAATCATTGACTGGCTGCCTCCTGCACGCTGCCTACTGGGGATTGAGCCAGCAACCCAGGCATGTGCCCTTGACTGTATACTATCTGTAGTAATTTTAAAACATAACTCACAAATTCTTTGGTATAACTCATTTCAAAAGGCAGAGCCTCTTCCCTTGAACATCGTTGGCACTTAGGGACTTATATCTAATGACTAGAATGTGGCAGAAATGACAGTGTAGCATTTCTGAGAATAGGGCATAAAAAGGCATTCATTTTTCTGTCACTCTTGGGTCATTTGTTCTGGTAGAAGCCAGATACCGTATCATAGGATACTCAAGAAGCTTTATGGAGAGGTCTATATGGCCTCCAGCCAATGAGTGAACCAACTTGGCAGCAGTTTCTCTAGTCTTAGTCAAGCCTTCAGATGACCAGCCCTAGCCAACATCTTGACTGTAACCTCATAAGAGACCATGAGCCAGAAACAGTCAGCTAAGCTGCTACTAAATTCCTGACCCTCAGAAATTGTGATAATGTATGTCTTGTTTTAAACCACTAAATTTTGGAAGTAATTCGTTATGCAGCAATAACCAATATATCATCATGTAACATTTAGTAATATTTATAAACTTCTTATTGTCTTGTAAGACTAGCTGTCTTAAAGTTCAACATTGTTTAGTTCTCATAAATGCATACATTTTTGTTGCTGTTATTTCTTTTAACTATCTTGGATTGAGTTAGTCATTAAAGTAATTATTAGCATTTTTCTATTTCTCCAATCTTCTGTATCTACTACTTTACAAAAGATGTTGCTGTATTATTTGTTGTACTTATATGATTATTATATCTTCATTTGAGGCCCGGTGCATGGAATTCATGCACTCAGTGGGGTGGTCCCTCAGCCTAGCCTGCACTCTCTCGCAGTCTAGGAGCCCTCAGGGGGTGTCCGACTGATGACTTAGGCCCACCCTGGGCCTAAGCCACCAGTTGGACATCCTTAGTGTGGCTGCGGAGGCGGGAGAGTCTCCTACCACTACCGCTGCGCTCGCCAGCCATCAGCTCAGCTTCTGGTTGAGTGGTACTCCTCCTGTGGGAGTGAAATGACCACCAAGGGACAGCTCCTGCATTGAGCATGTGCCCCTGGTGGTCAATGTGCATCATAGCAACCAGTAGTTGCCCTTTGGTCCTTGGGCGGATGCTCTAACCCACATGTGTCAAACACAAGGCCCGCGGGCCAAATCCGTCCCGCCAGGCCTTGCAATGTGGCCCACACCGCGCTGTCATCACTGCACTCCGCTGCGTTTCCATCACAATGACAGTTTATGACTGTTCAGTAAACCATTCGGCCCGCGATTTAGGCTGGATTTTAGATTTTGGCCCCTTCTCTGATTGAGTTCGGCACCCCAACTCTAACCACATAGCAAAACCTGGCCAGGGCTCTGGGTGAGGCTTTACAGATGGATCTTTTGGAGAGATTGGAAACAGTTTTTTTGTGTGTGTTTTTGTTTGTTCGTGTGTGTGTGTGTGTGTGTGGTTTGTTTTTTTTGCTGTTAATTCTCACCTGAGGATATTTTTCCATTGTTTTTTAGGGAGAGTGAAAGAGCGAGGGAAAGATAGAGAAACATCCATGTGAAACATATCGACTGCCCTGACCAGGGCCCAGGCTGGGGAGGAGCCTGCAACCAAGGTATGTTCCCTTGACTGGAATTGAACCTGGACCCTTTGGTCCACCGGCTGGAGCTCTATCCACTGAGCCAAACCGGCTAGAACCAGGAGACAGTTTTAAGTCCTTGCCTGTTTGGTTTGTTTTTTTCAGCTCAAGTGCTCCCTCTTCTGTTGCTATAGTGAAGAGCAGTTTTGTTAATGTGGTTTCTTTATAGTCAGATTTCTGATTCTCCTTATTGTTTTTTTCATTGGGGCATTTATTACCAGCTACTTCTTTTCTTCTCTTTACCACTGACTGCTGTATCCAAGGAACAATGACTTTACATTCCCAAGAGTCTCTTTCTCTTTAAAGTGGCACTTTCCCACAACTGCCACCTTTGTTCCTATACATTTTTACATTTTATTTTATTTATTGTTGATAGTCTTACAGAAGCCTCCCATTTCCCTATGGATTTTCCAAACCCTGCTTTGACTCCTGTTGCCTGTACCGATCTGCCAGGTTTCAGACTAGCTCTCAGTTGTTCTCAAAAGGGAGTGAATGATTTCCTTCGGGGGGTGAGACCTTATTGATGTTATCAGGCTCTACCAACTGCTTTTTTTTTTTTTTTTAAGCAGATTCTATGACTTCTCCATACCTCTGGGGGTTCTGAGTGGTCCCTACTATATTTTTTGCCAATTTACGTGTGTATTGGGGATTTCTATGTTTTTCTCTATTTAGTATCAGTTGTAGGATTTTCCCCCCCACAAATATTAATAGCAGCTTTATTTTTAATAGCCCCAAAATCTCAATAACCCAAATGTCTATTAACAGGTGAATGATAAATAAATTGTGTTAACTTTCCAATGCTATCTTACTCAGTATACTGAATGAACATTGATACATGCAATGATAATGATTCTCAAAAAATTATGCTAAGCGAAAAGAACTATAGGTTAAAACAAGTCTGAACTGTATGATTCCAATTCTAGAAAAATGTACACTTACAGCATAGTGACAGAAAGTAAATCACTGGTAACCTGGAAATGGGGGAAAGGTTGATTTAAAAAAAGAAGATATGGGAGCATGAGAAAACTGGGGGATGATGGGTATGTTTACTATCTTGATTGTGCTGATGTGATTTTTTTTTTTTACCCTTTAAATAAGTTGATAGTATGTCAGTTATCTTTCAAGAAGCCTATTTTTTTAAAAAAAATCCAGTCTTTTAAAATGGAAATTTCAATAAACTTCTGGATCTTTTACTAGCATTTTAGCACTAAAGTCTGAAGGGAGAAGCTGCTGCTCATCCCACCCACCTACATAGGGGGACACCTCAAAAAGGTGATGCCCTACCTGAGGGTGGCTGTCCTATTTGGAAAGAAGCCCTTGGAATAAGAATTGGGGAGATTCTCCTCATTAGAGAATGACAAAGCTCGAAAAATCTCAAGACATCATCTTGCCCAGCCCCTCATCATACAGGCAAGAAAACTGATGCCCAGAGATTGGTAGTGATTTATTTATTTATTTTTGATTATTTACTTATTTATTTCATTTAGTGGGGTGACATTGGTTAATAAGACCATACAGTTTCAAGTGTACAGCTCAACAAAACTTCACTGCATACCGCATCGTGCACTCACCACCCAAAGTCAGGTCACTTTCAGTCCCCATTTCCCGTTGGCTCACTTCTACCCCCTATACTCCCCTTTCCCTTTGGCCATCGCCATACTGTTGTCCGTGTTTATGTATCATATATATATTTTGCTTAATCCCTATAGTTTTTTTTTATTTTATGAAATGCCTTTTTTTTAAAAAAGAATATATTTTATTGATTTTTTACAGAGAGGAAGAGACAGGGAGAGCCAGAAACATCAATGAGAGAGAAACATCGATCAGCTGCCTCCTGCACACCCCCTACTGGGGATGTACCCACAACCAAGGCACATGCCCTTGACCGGAATCAAACCTGGGACCTTCCAGTCCGCAGGCTGATGCTCTATCCACTGAGCCAAACCGGCCTCGGCTGTTTTTTTTTTGTTTGTTTGTTTGTTTGTTTGTTTTTTTAATACCCAATCCCCTGACCCCCTTAAACAAAGTCTGCAATAGGACAGGTTTAGGAACAAAATGTGAATGAGCATGGTCAGGGGAGGGGAAGGATGCTATAAGCAGGGTCTGAATTCTCTGTCTCCTTTTACTTATCTCTGCAGTAATCTCTCATTGCACAGACAGGACTGCTGGAGGGCTGCTGGGTGGAAGGGATGGTCCTAGCCCCGTCCTCCCACCCCCCAGAATGAGTGAGAACCATTTGGCCACTGAACACTCTATCCAGCCTGTATTCTCTCCAGGGCCTCACCCCTCTTCTCCCTTCCAGGTGAGAGTTCCATCCTGCAGCTTGGAGGATGGGTTTCTGCTCCCCATAAGCTGCCCCAAGAGATAGGAAATGCCAGGCAAAATTTAATGTCTAAATCAGTTGTAGGAATTTTTATTTTCTTTCCTTTATGCTCTAGTTTTGGAGAAGAGGTGTGGAAGGAGTCACAGGAACCCATAATGTCTACTTGTTTTTAATATGCATAAATAATATTGTGCTTCATATATCCTTCTATTTTTTCTTTCTTTCTTTCTCACTTAACATTGTGTTTAAAATCTGTCTGTGGCCCTGGTGGGCTTGGCTCAGTAGATAGAGTGTCTGTCTGCAGACTGAAAAGTCCCGGGTTCAATTCCAGTCAAAGGCACATGCCCGGGATGTGGGCTCCATCCTCAGAGGGGGGCATACAAAAGACAGCTGATCAACTTTCTATCTCTCCCTCTCCCTTCCTCCCTGAAATCAATAAAAATAAAAATTAAAAAACCTATCTATGCACTACATGTATACCTGGTTTTTTGCTTTAGTTGCTGCATTTCTTCCAGTCTACATCTACCCTATTATGTACCTATTTCCTAGTTAAAATACTGGGTTGCTTCCACCTCCATGCTATCATGGGAAGAGCTGGATGAACACTTGTGCTAGTATATATGTTCCTGGTAATAATCAACATGACATTTTTTTCTAGGACATATACCCAAGAAATGAGATCTTGGGATTATAGGACACAGTTTCAAGTGTACAGTTTCTTATCTTCACTAATATTTGTAGGTTGCATACCAGAACAGTTAAGAGTTCACACCTCCACATCCTATGCATAAAAGATCAGTGTCCCCACATATTTTGCCAAGACTTGCTACCAGCCACCTCTTAAATTTGTCATGCTGGTAAATCTATTAACTTTTGGGCTTAAGTTCTATTTTGATTTTATCTTTTGAAATTTTTAGTTTTATTGAGGTATAATTTTCAAATAAAATTGTAAGATATGTAAATGTACATTGTAATGATTTTGTTTTGTATTTTTGCATCTTGTACTGTCACCCAACCCAACTCACAAAGGTATTTTCTTCCAGTAGCTTCATAGTTTTACTTTTCCATTTATATCTTTTAAGCCATTTGAAGTTTACCTGTGTAGTTAGTGCATAGTAAGGATCTAACTTAGTTTTTTTTATTTAAACCTTTATTGTTGAGAGTATTATAGATGTCCTCCTTTATCCCCCCATTGCCCATCCCCACCAGTTCCTGCCCCACCTTAAGCCTTCACCACCCTATTGTCTGTGTCCATAGGTAATGCATATATGGATATAAATTCTTTGGTTAATCTCTTCCCACCCTCCCCTCCCCATTCCCTCTGGGTTTCGTCAATCTGTTCTAAGTTGTCATGCCTCTGGTTCTATTTTATTTATCAGTTTATTTTGTACATTAGATTCCTTGTTCATTTATTTTGATTTTTATATTCAACAAGAGGCCTGTTGCACAAATATCATGCAAAAATAGGCCTTTCTTCCCCTGGCTTCACTCCCAGCCACCCAGGAGCTGGCAAGTCCCTGGGAGCCAGCAAGTCCTTGTTTCTGTGGGGAGCACAACTCCAGTAGTTCCCTCTGGGCCCCCTCCCTCCCCATAGCAGGCATCACGCCCCTCCCAGCCTTTCCACGCCTCCATATGCAAATTAACCTCCATCTTTATTGGCTTAATTTGCATATTCATCTGATTGGCTGTGGGCCTATCAGAGTGATGGTTTATTTGCATGTTTCTCTTTTATTAGGTAAGATTGTTGATAGATATGTATTTGTTGCCATTTTATTGTTCAAACTATAGGCCCAGTGCATGAATTTCATGCATGGGGGGCGGGGGGTCCCTCAGCCCAATTTGCACCCTCTCCAATCTGGGAGCCCTCAGGGGATGTCTAATTGGGATCAGGCCTAAAATGGCAGTTGGACATCCCTCTCAAAATCCAGGATCTCTGACTCCTAACTGCTCACCTGCCTGTCTGCCCTAAACATTCTGCCTGCTGGCCTGATCCCCCTAACTGCCCTCCCATGCTGGCCTGTTTCCCTTAACTGCCCTCCCCTGCCAGGCTGGTTGCCCCTATTAACTTTTTTTTTTTTTTTTTTAAGTCTTATCCCCTTCACACACAATTGTATTTGACTTCTTTTTTATTTTATTTTATTTTTAAAATATAATTTTTATTGATTTTTTTACAGAGAGGAAGGGAGAGGGATAGAGAGAGAAACATTGAGCAGCTGCCTCTTGCACACCCCCTACTGGGGATGTGCCCGCAGCCAATTTACATGCCCTTGACCAGAATCGAACCTGGGACCTTTCAGTCCACAGACCAACGCTCTATCCACTGAGCCAAATAAGTTTCGGCTGTATTGACTTCTTTATTGGCTTCTCCCTCTCACACAATCTTCCTCTTTCCTTTATGTAACATTTTTTCCTACTGACTCATCACTTATAAACTCTTCTTTCCTTCTTATTTCCTACTCCTGTTCCATCATTCTTCTTCCCATCTTTCTCCTACCCTCCCTCCCCACATTCCTTCTTTCCTTTATCTTTCCCCCGGCGATTCCTCCCCTTTTCCTTCCTTCCCACATTAATTTTTTTCTTCACGTCCTCCCTCGGACCTGCTTTGCTCCCTCTCCCATTTCTTCTTTCTTCCCATTCTCCTTTTAAGCTCTACCAGCTCCCCTTTAAAACTTTTCTTCCCTCCCTCTTTCTCTCTCATTCTACCTTTCCCATACGCTCTTCTCTACTTACTTCCACTGTTTTAATATCTACTTACCTGCCTAATTATTCACTATCATTTATCTTTTTTCTTTTCTGAGTCCTACTTTTAAAATCTGTCCCCAGTACACAACTACACTTGCTTTTCATTATAGCTCCTACAGTTCACACACGTCCTCTTTCCTTCTTTAACTCTGCTCTCTAAAGACTCCTTTATAAAGTTATTCCCTCCCCCCTTCCCTTCTTAAAGCTTCTTTTCGGGGGGGGGGGAGCGTTAACCCCCAGCATAGGGCTCAGCTCAGCCAGGTGTTTGCCGTCCCCTCTTCCCAGCCTCCCTACTGCTGTCCTGCTCCTATTCCTGGGATGCTCAGCCCAGCAAGGGTGGCCGAGGCCCCGCAGCCTGGACGCTGCTGCCACAAAGCAAGATTACCTCCACCCAGAAGGCCTCAGACCATCCTCCACTCGGTCCCGGACCCCTGGGCGCCTCCCCGCCAAGGGCCACCACCACCCTCCTCCCACGTCTGGGCTGGGCTCCAGCTCCACCCCGCTTCTTTCCCTTTTCCATTCCTGCGTCTTTTTCTTGTTCCTTTTCTGTATTTCTGTTTCTCCTCTCAGCCTGTCTGCATGCAGGCCTGCCTTCCTCTCCCTTTCCTTTCTTATCCCCTCCCGTCGAATTCTATTCTATCCTGGGCCTTGCAGCTGCCTGAGCAGCCTGCTGGTCCAGTCATGACATGATGCTGTAATGGACAAATTTGCATATTCCTCAATTATTAGATTTTTTACTAGAGGCCCAGTGCATGAAATTCATGCACGGGTAGGATCCCTAGGCCTGGCCAGCGATCAGGGCCAACCAGGGCCTTCCTTCCCCCGGCTGCTGGCTGCTGGCCAGGACCTTCTTTCATTCCAGGTCGCCCCCTGGTGGTCAGTGCACATCATAGCAAGTTGTCGAACTTCTGGTTGGTTGAACTCCCGATGGGACAATTTGCATATTAGCCTTTTATTATATAGGATTCTTCTTTACTCTTCAACATTTCAGGTAATATTGGTTTGATGGTAATGAACTCCTTCAGCCTTTTCTTTTCTGTGAAGCTCTTTATCTGACCTTCAGTTCTAAATGATAGCTTTGTTGTGTAGCGTAATCTTGGTTGTAGGTCTGTGGAGAGCAGCTACAACATTCAGACAGGATCAATCCTCAGACTGACTTGTGGCAAAGCCATAAACAAGTCCCAGCTTGGAAGGCAAAGCCCTCCCAGCACAATTATAGCCAAAGGCTACTGGTTGTAAGCTTGACCTTATAGTCTGACCCTGCAGTCCTTGTTATCTAAGGGATGTGGGCTATGGAGGTACAGCAAGTGCTGCCTAAACAAAGCTTGATGGAGTTCAGAGAATGGCAACAACAGGAAAGAAGCAGATTTGAAACTCACAAGAACATTGTAAACATCTTGCCCTTGTTTTGTTTTGTGTGATCTGACTATAAAATAAAGCTTTGGTTTACAGGCTGTGTCACTGTTTCCTCATCCAGACACATTGATCCACCTGGTCTCAACCTATGCTCTTGTCTGTCTTCTTTAATCTTTCACTGTCCCCCCTCAGGCTCACTCCTGGCCGTGCTGGACACGGTTCAATATGTCCTTGCTATTCATCACTTTGAATATTTCAATTTTTCTTAATATTGTGAACCATTGTATTAACAATTTGTCCTTTCCTCATTAAAATGGGTTTGCCACCTTTGTGGTGCTGTAGTTTTCATATGTTGAGTTCTATGTATCTGGGTCTATTTCTGAGCTTTCTATCCTTTCTAGTTGTTATTTGTTCTTGTGCTGCTGCTATTGTTTTTTGTTTGTTTGTTTTTTAATATCTACGGTGTGATTGATCTTAAGAATTGGTATTATTATCCTCTGTAAATTTTCTTTTTCAAAATTGGCTTATCTTTTCATGGGCTAATATTCCAAATACATTTTAGAATGAATTTGTCAAGTTTCTTTTAAAAAATTCCAGCTAACATTTTAAAATATTTGAATTTATAGATTAACTTGGGAAGAACTGACATATTTCCTACGCTGTCTTATCTAAGAATATAACTTAAAATCTTCCTTTATGTGTCCTTTAATAGAGTTTTAAAATGTTAGGGTAAAGTATTGTGGATTAATTATTAAATATTTTATAATTTCTGATGCTATTATGAATGGTACTTTGCCATTTCTAGTACATTATTGCTAGTATAGAGAAACATTTGTTTTTCTGAAGAAATTTTAAACATAAGTTTAACTTTATCAAGTGTTTTAGTCTGAAACTTGTGGAATGATCATGTGATTTTCTCCTTTAGTGCATAAATATGATCAATAACTGATAAATTTCTCATGTTAAGCCATTCTTGCATTCCTAGAAGAAAATCTTGACTGTTGAATTCAGTTGAATAATTTTATTTGAATCTATTTTTCTAATCTATTTTTATCAATAATATGGGTTATGATTCTTCTTGTACTTTGGAATAAATAATTAGGCAGCTTTTCTTGTTTGTTTGTTTTTCTATTTTCTGAAACAATTTAATTGATAGTGATTATCTGTACCTTGAAGGCTTGGTAAAACTGTATAATCATATAAGACTAAGGCTTTTTATCTGAAGGTAAAGTCTTCATTTACCATTCAATTTATTTATAGGTATTTGGTCTGTTCATATTTTTTATTTCTTCTACCAATTTTGGCATTTTATAATTTTCCAAAAATCATCTATTTCATCTAATTTATTAACTTAAGTATTTATTAATTTAAGCCTAACTGTTCTTTTCTTCTTTTTAAAAAATATATATCTTATTGATTTTAGAGAAGAAGAAAGAGGGAGAGATAGAAACATCAATGAAGAAAATCATTGATTGGCTGCCTCCTACATGACCCCTACTAGGGACCGAGCCTGCCATCTAGGCATGTGCCCTTGAACAGAATCGAACCTGGGACCCTTTAGTTGACGCTCTATCCATTGAGCCAAACCAGTGAGGACCTAAATATTCTTATCTATCTCTGTTGTATCTGTAATGAGTGCCCTTGATTTCATTAAGGTCTAGATATAGTATATTATCTATTTAAGAGACACAATTAAAATGAAAAAATATGGCCAAGTTGAAAATAAAGAGCTATTATTCGAGGCTAATATGAACAGAAACTAAAAAACTAAACACCCCCTCCTCTACCCCAGAAACCATAGGTAACTATTTTATATAAGGAAAATTCAAGCTACAAATTCAAGGCAAAACTATTATCAGGAACAAAGCAAAGGAATAGGCTTGGTGGTATAGACTATCAGAACTTCAGCCAAGTGGAGGTATAAAGTAGATAGATATATAAGACTAGAATTCAGGGGCAAAGTTCAGAGGCAAAGTCAAAGCTAGATATAAATTTGTGGTCATCAGCATATATATGGTATTTGAAGCCATAACAGTGAGTGAGACCATATAAAGGAGAATAGACAGGAAACACAATCTGAGGAGTAAACTCTGAGCCACTGTAACATTTTGAGGTCAGGGAGATTAAGAGAAACAAGTAAAAAAATATAAAAGTGTCCAGAAAGGTAGGAGGCAAATCAGGAGAACAGGATGTCTTGGAATCCATTTGAAAAAAATTCTTTCAAAGAGAATGATCAGCAGTTCAAATGTTGCTGATTTGTCAAGTAAGAAGAGGCTGAAGATATAAATGGTTGGATGTAACAATGTGGAGGTTGTTGATGACCTTGCTAGAAGCAAGTTTGATGATGGAGTAGGGGGAAAGACTTGATTAGAGTTGGTTCAGGAGAGAAGAGAAATTGGAGATGGTGAATTTACACAATTTTTGAAAGGACTTTTGTTGGGAAAAGGAGAGAAATAGAGCAGTAACTGGCAGAGGAAATGAGTGTAAAAGAGTTGTTTGCTTTACTTTTCAAAGTTCACATAAATAACATGAAGGTAGAAAGTGGGGGAGGAGGGATGATGGTACAAGAGAGATTGGGAGAATTATTGAAGCATTGTCCTTGAAGAGAGGAAATGGAACCTAATCTATAAGCGGAAGGGCCAGCATTAGATAGTAGTCAGATAGTTCATCCTCAGGTAATAAGAGAGAAAGTAGAATATGTGGGTAAAAATGCAGTTAGTTAGGGAGATATGGTGCTAGAAGTATGTGGAGTTAATGAGTTCTTCCATTTTCTTAGTGCAATAAGAAGCTAGTTCATCAACAACAACAAAAAGAAAAGAAAAAAGAGGAAAGAGAAGGTCTCAGAGATTTTAAGAGATAGGAGAAAATACAAAATTGTTGTTCAGGAAAGTCAGAGTGAATGGATTAGGGAGATTTAGAATGTTTGCCAGGCAGCCTTATGAGGCCACTCAAGGTTAATAATTATTTAAAATAATACCAGTTAACAAGTTTGAATGTTTTCCCAAAGCTACATTTAGCTGCCAGGATACAGCTATAGAATAGGCAGAGAAAATTGGATTTAAACTGGTCTGTGGTTAGACAGAGCAAGAGAGGAACAAGTGAATTAGAGTTGAGAACATATGCTAGGGATGGATTATAATTATTGACCATGGAATTTATACTGGGTTACAAAAGAAATGAGGACGTGAAGAGATGGGGGAGAGTAAAAAGATGGTAGAACCAATGAAGTAGTTTCCTGTGGAGATCAAAGGATTGTTGGGATTGGGTTACTAGTGGAAATGAGGTATAAAGAGGTGATGTTTGAAGAATAAGTTGTTTGAAATTAAGATTATAGAAGAGCTATAGGGTGGGTTTTTTTGTATTTTTTTGTTTGTTTGTTTGTTTTTTGTAATGACAAGTTCAAGGGTATGGCTCCTGGCTAAAGGATGAAATCACTGAAGGAGAACAGATCAAAACATTGCGCTGCCAGGTGTTGGAAAGATCTATGTGACTACTGAAATTGTTAGAGGTTATGACAGTATTGGATAGAGTGACAGTGAGTAAGGAGTTGGTAAATAACTAGAACAGAGAACACAATAGGGGTGTATAGTCTAAAGACAAGAAACTTTAAATTGAATATTATTATATGTAATGTAATATATAATATTTTATATAGTACTATATAACAAGAGTAGGGGAGAATGATCTGGAAATAGCTTTGAGGAATGAGAAAGACCCCCCCCCACACACACACCTCATTTTCAGTCCAAGTGACAGAGGGGGATGGGGAAGTTAAAATAGACATTGGGTGAAAGATCTGCAGATGAGGCAGTATTATCAGGAGAGAGCCAGGGGTCATTTATTTTAGAGAGAGTGGAAGAAAGCGGGAAGGAGAGAAACATTGATGTGAGAGAGACACATCAATTGGTTGCCTCCCACAAGCACCCTAACCTGGGCTGAGGAATCTGAGACTGGAAATAAACTTGCAAGCCAGTGACATGCCTTCAACTGGGAACTGAACCTGCGACCTTTTGTTGGGTAGGCCAAAGCACTACCACTGAGCCACATGGCCAGGGCTATACATCATATATTCTTTTTCACACACACACACACACACACACACACACACACACACACACACGAGACCCAGTGCATGAAAATTCATGCACTGGAGTGGGGAGTCCCTCAGCCCGGCCTGCCCCCTCTCACAATCCGGGAGCCCTCAGAGGCAGGAGGCCATCCCCATCACACCTCTGCTGCTGCTACTGCCAGCAGCACAAGCCTCTGCCAGCCCTGGTTACCTGAGCCTTGGGCAGTGCTGGGCAGCCTCCATCTGAGGCTTGCCTGCACCTTGGGCCAACCCTGCGTGACTGGGGGGCTGAGGGGACTGGAAGATTCTGGAGGCAGGTGCATAGAGCAGCTGGGCCTGCTGGGAGCAGTCCTGTCCTTGTCACACGCCTGCTGCCCTGGTGGGGCTGAGAGGACTGGGCACTGTCATCTTGTGGTTGTGGGCACCACCATCTTTGAGGGCGGGGCAATTAGCATATTCCCTTCTTATTGGCTGTGGGCACTGCCATCTTTATGACAGCATGAGGGTCAATTAGCATATTCTCTATTAGATAGAACACACACACACACACACACACACACTCTAGAGGCCCAGTGCACAAATTCATGCACCAGTGGGATCCCTCATCCTAGCCTGTGGGAACCAGCCAAAACTGGCTCTCCAACATCTCCCTAGGGATCCTGGATTGCAAGAGGGTGAAGGCCAGGCTGAGGGACCCTACTGATGCATAATCGGTGCCTGGGAGGGATGCGAGATGATGGCCATCTGGGGAGGGACCGCAGGAGGGCTCCAGGGTGTGTCCAGCCTGTCTTACCCAGTCTTAATCTGCTGGACCCCAGCAGCAACCTAATCTACCAGTCAGAGTGTCTTCCCCCTGGTGGTCAGTGCATATCATAATAGCAGTTGAGTGGCCTTAGCATATCATAGCATATTATGCTTTGATTGGTTGAACAGCTGACTGGTCAACCAAACACTTAGCATATTAAGCTTTTATTATATAGGATTTTTATTCCAGAGAAGAAGGGAAAGGGAGAGATAGAAACATCAATAATGAGAGAGAATAATTGACTGGCTGCCTCCTGCACACCCTTTACAACCCAGTATGTGCCCTTGACTGGAATCAAACACAGGACTCTTCAGTCCACGGCCAATGCTCTGTCCACTGAGCCAGGCCAGCTAGGGCTCATATGTTCTTAATTTACTGTCTCCCTTTGCCCATAATGATGGATATTAGATTTCTGCTTGGCTTTCTTTTGATTTATAGTTGCTTTTTTTCATTTCTTTAATTTAATCCTATCCTTTCTTTTAATGTGTCCCTTGTAGACATTATCTTGCTAGACCTTGTTTTTTAATACAATCTGAGAATTCTGTCTTTTCTTTGGTGAATTTGACTAATATATTAAATTCCTTTTATGTTTGTTAAGACTGTTAAATCCATCTTAGTTGATATATATTTAATCATCACCTGAGGATGTTTTTCCATAGATTTTTAAAAAGAATGGGAGATAGGTATGGGGTGGGGGCAGAGAGAGAGAGAGAAGCAGCTATATGAAAGAGAAACATCGATTGTTTGCCTCCTGCACATACCCTGATCCTGGCCAGGGATCGAGCCTGCAACTGAATTGAACCCATGACCCTTTGGTCTGAAAGCCAACACTCTAACCACTAAGCAAAACCGGCTAGGGCTAATTCCATCTTAGTTTAGCTTTTCCTCATTTTTCTGTTTGCTCACTCATTTCCTTGAATAAATCAATTTTTCTATGGGTTTGAAAGGCTTTCATTTTATATTTCTTCTTCCATTGGTTATCCATAACTTGTTAAGATGCTTGTATTTATTTTGCCCAATTTATAGGACTTATCAACACCTATTCGTATCCCCCTTACTGGGACAAATACTTCAAACACTCTTACCTACCTCTAGATGTTGCACTTTATCTCCTACTTTGTTATATCATCTTCCCTTTATTTACTTTTTTCTCTTTTATTAAAACACCTATTATATAAATGGTATTATTTCTATGTCTACCATCCATATTTCTTCATTCTTATATTTTCTTTTATATATTTTATTTCAGAGAAGAATGGAGAGGGAGAAAGAGATAGAAACATCAATGATGAGAGAGAATAGTTGACCAACTGCTTCCAACATACCCCACACTGGGGATTGAGCCCACAGCCCGGGCATGTGACCTCATTTCATAGGTTGACATTCAACCACTAAGCCAAGCCAGTCAAACCATTCTTATATTTTCCACCTGTTATTTCTTCTCAATGTCTTCTGGAAAAGTTTCTTGACCTGATCTTAAGCTATGTCCATTTTGCTCTTTATATAACCTAGTGAGTTTATTTCAACTGTATTTTTTATATTTCAGTAATCCTACTTGGTTCTTTATTATTGTTTCCACTTCATTAGCAATGTCCTGTTTGGTGACATTTATTTGGCTTGTATTCTATTAATTCTTGTCATCTATTGTATAATTGGTTTTTCAGTTTATTGCCTTTGTAACTGTATAGTTATTTTTCCCTATGAGATATTTTCCCTCAGGGTTTTCCATTCATTATCTTGCTGGATAGTGGAGAAAAGAGGAGGAGATCAAAACTTAGCTGTGCCACTCCTGATGAGTGGAGGGTCTAACTCTTATATCATCATGTGTGTCACTAACATCAGAAGGCTTTGCCCCTTAGTGAACCTCTGTATACCTTCTTTTGGGCTTTGTTCTCTTCTAAAAATGTGTTTGTCTAGCTCCCTGGGTGAAAAAGGCCTCTATGAGAAGGTAGGAGGAAACCCTTAGATGTTTGTTGGTTGAACCAGCACTTACTGTTTTTTTTTAATCCTACATCTTTTTTTTATTATTATTATTTTAATTTTATTGATTTTTGTACATAGAGGAAGGGAGAGAGAGAGAGAGAGTTAGAAACATCGATGAGAGAGAGTCATCGATCAGCTGCCTCTTGCACACCCCCTACTGGGGATGTGCCCGCAACCAAGGCACATGCCCTTGACCGGAATCGAACCTGGGACCCTTCAGTCCCCAAGCCGACGCTCTATCCATTGTGCCAAACCGATCTTGGCTAATCCTACATCTTAATAGTGTTCCCCTACAAACTTGTTTTCAGTGGGAAAGGCAGTGATCTACGGTGGGCAATGTGGTGTATAGAAAAGAACTCAGCTCAAAATTTCTCTCCAAGTCTACTCTCTATGTTGGGAGTCTGGTCCTATTCCCCTTCTTTACCAAATCATAACCACCTCTGACCCTTCAGGGGTTTCTGCTGGTTTTCTTTTCTTTTAATACCATTCATTTTTTATTTCTGAGACTTTTTTTGTGACACTTTGCAATCATGTCAAGGGCTGAATGATATCCTTTTAATGACAGTCTACTCCAGTGTTTATTGAAGCTTTGTATTTCTAATAATATAGAGCTAAAGATTTTTTTCTTCTTGAGTGATCATGGTAGTATTCTGGAAATGAAGATATTTAACCTGAATGACTGATAGGCAGAATGTAAATGCAAAGGATAAACAAAGTAATGTATGTAGGTGAAAGAAAGCAAAATAATCATTTTACCAAAACATTGAACTTTACTTTCAACATGCTTGTTTAATTTTACAGTCGTCTGCGATTCTTGTTAAACCTGGAAACAAGACAAGATAATCTTATTACAAACTTCTCTTAAATACATTTATGAGAATATAGATGATTCATAGGGAAAATAAGAATGCCCCAGAACTAGTTAAACTAGTAACATTAACATGGCAAAATGTCTCCCAGGACCAAAATCAGGAAGATCAGGGCTTGGCAATACCTTTTTATTTATTAGACTTCCTACCAGTCTCAATGTGCTATCTCCTCTAGTTGTAGAATTTTCATTCAGCCAGATTTCAGATAGTTTTGAATGATGGTTGTTCTGTATTTTAGTTGTAAATTTAATGTGGTCGTGGGAGGCGGCAAGTACTGGAATTTACCTACACCATGTAAGTCAAACTCAAAGGCTAACACAGGCCAAATAAATGAGGCATTCAGTCTCAGAGCCACGGGTTTGACATGCTTGACCTATACCATCATATTGGTTCTCTTTTCTTTCTTTAAAAAAAAAATGTGTTTAATTTATGCTTGGTATTCCATATGCAAATATTTCATTTTGTTGTTAATCCTCATTTGAGGATATTTTTTTCTATCAATTTTTATTTGCTTCAAAAAATTTTAAGTTATTTTTTTAAAAATATGTTTTTATTGATTTCAGAAAGAGGGAGAGGGGGAAGAGGATAGAAACAGTAATAATGAGAGAGAATCATTGATCGTTGCCTTCCGCACATGCCCTAATGGAAATGGAGCCTGCAATCTGGGCATGTGCCCTGACTGGGAATTGAACTGTGATCTTCTGGTTCATGGATTGATGCTCAACCACTGGGCTTTTCCATTGATTTTTAGGAGGGAGAGAGAGAGAAACATCGATGTGAGAGAGAAACATGGATGTGAGAGAGAGACACCGATTGGCTGCCTCCTGCACGCATCCTGTCTGACACGTGTTATTAAGGCAAAACAAGGATTATTGATGCTGTCTACCATGCATCCAACTATGAACTGGTCCACACCAATATCCTAGTAAAGAATTACATCGTGCTCATTGACAGCACCCCATACCCATTATGCACTACCCCTGGGCCACAAGAAGGGGGCCGGGCTGACTCCTGAGGAGGAAGAGATTTTGAACAAAAATGATCAAAGAGCCCTAACCGGTGTGGCACAGTGGATAGAACATTGGCCTGCAGACTAAAAGGTCCCAGGTTCAATTCCGGTCAAGGGCATGTACCTTGGTTTCAGGCACATCCCCAGTAGGAGGTATGCAGGAGGCAGCTGATTGATGTTTCTTTCTCATTGATATTTCTTTTTCTGTCCCTCTCCCTTCCTCTCTGTAAAAAAAAAAAATCAATAAAATATAAATATTTAAAAATTATCAAAGGAAATTCATTAGAAATAATGATGAAAGGAAAAATAATGGCAAAGTTAGCAGTATCCTAGAGGAACAGATCCACCAGGCAAGCTTCTTGTATGCAACTCTTTAAGACCAGGCCAATGTGTCAGAGCAAATGTCTATGCACTGGAGGAGCTGGAGTTCTAGCTGAGGAAATCAAGGCTCAGAAAGGTAAATTACTCCTTCCCACTCCTAGTTCATGTAATGAACGAAGGAAGGAAGGAAGGAAGGAAGGAAGGAAGGAAGGATGGAAGGAAGGAAGGAAGGAAGGGAGGGAGGAAGGAAGGAAGGAAGGAAGGAAGAAAAAGCTGCATACTGTGTAGCCAGCATAACTGTCCAGGTTGTTGGTACATCCTGACAGTGGAGACAAATCCAAATCACAATCTTAGGTCACAGTCATTGATAGCACATAAGTATTGATTCTGTATTTACCCGGCAACTTTCCAATTCATGGCTTGTGTCCTAAGTCTTTTTTCCCCTTCATAGGGAAAATGCTGTAACAGGTCAAGGCAAGCATCTGAACCTTTTGCTTATTTTCAAGCATGCAACCCTTCCACCCTGTAGGACCATCCCCCTTAGGGAAATGAAGGATTATGACACATCACACTAAGTATCAGCTTTCTCCACCTATATTTTAAACAAGATTTGAATAGTGAAAGACAGTATGCACGTGTATATGCTTATGTGTGACACCAAGTAACAGTCACAGAGACATAGGGTAAATTTCAGAGAAATGGCAGATCCCATCATTCTGACCCTAATATTTGTCTACCATTTGGTAAGATTTTTCACATCAGATAGTTTTTACCTCAGTGGAAGAAAAATATTTAAGCAATTTAGCTTAAGGTTAAGTTTCATATCTACAGTATCTATAATAATAAAAGTGTAATATACTAATTAGACTGGATGACCTTCCAGATGAAGCCGTGCTGGCAGGGGCTGAGCCCCTTGCACGAATTTCGAGCACTGGGCCTCTAGTGGTGAATATAACTTGTTTGAAAGTCTGGTTCTGCCTCAGCTTCCTATTCTCTAAAATGCTTGCTCTGTTTACCTCACCAGGATGGCTGTGAGGTTAAATTTGACAATAGAATCAGGGTGAAAAGCACCACACAATTGTGAAGTGTTACTATTATTACTATTATTTAACAGGGAGAAAAATTCTTATTTTTCTCAATAAGAATTCCAGCACATATTCTACAACTTCCAAAGCTTTCTTTTTCTCTAAGAGAGTCCTGTTGAAAACTGTTCTTTGATATCTTTTGTAATTCCTCAGTATTTCCTCACCCCCTGCTTTGATTATTACCTCTTTGGGGACAAAAACATAGACTTATCCATTCATCATTAAACTCTTTTGAATATTTCTAATGGGCCAGGCAAAGTGTCAGACCTCTGATGATACAATGAGACAGATGCATAAACAAATAATTATAATATGTGGGAAAATATAGTGATCGAGTAATAACTTTAGGATATTATGGGAGTATGGAGAGCTGACAGCCAAAGGCAATAGGCAAAGGGTTTCCTGAGGGAAAAAATATAAACTGAATAAACCAGTAGTACTTATGGCTGCAAGGAGCAGAATCCCTGGCTAAGGATGGTTGAAGCTATAAGACCATTTATTACTTTAAAAGCCCAGAAACAAATGGGCGTATCTAACAACTGAATGTCATCTAGGACAGGTTTTTACTTATCTCTTTTTTCTGTAATTCTTGGCGTATTTTCTTTTTGTCCTGTGCTTATCAACTCATTGTTGCCAAAGATGGCAGTAACTCCAAGCACCATATAACACATCAAGGCAGAAAGAGAAATTTTAGTTCTAGTCACCCCTGTTTGAAACAAGAAGGAAGGGAACTGGGGAGTAGGAAGGTTTTCATTTCATATGGTTTTTATTTTGTAGGAGATAAAGCAGAAGCAGCCATACACTATTGGCCCTGGATCTTTGTACATATTGTTCCTTTTGCCTGGCAACCATGGTCTCTTGAAACCTTCCCAGTTACTGTATCTCAGTACCTAGTTATAGTACCCTGCACATAGATAGTAGTTAGCAAATGTTCTTGAAAGGAAAGCAGGCAGAACAAAAGTAGAGACTATTGAACACAACAAGCAAGTAATCTCCCAAAAATGTGGTCTCAAAGCAGGGGAGTAACAGGGCCAGTATAATACAGAATGGTAAGCCCTGGCCAGTGCAGTCAGTGGTTAGAGCATTGGACTGGGCATTGAAGGGTTTCGGGTTGGATTCCCTGTCAAGGGCACATACCTGAGTGTGGGTTCATTCCCCAACCCCAGTTGGGGCACATGTGGGAAGCAACCAGTCAATATGTCTCTCTCACATCGACATTTCTCTCTCTTCTCCTCCCACCCTCCTCCCTTTCATTCTCTCTGAAAGCAATGGATAAAATATCCTCAGGTGAGGATTAACAAGAACAAAAGAATGTTAAGCCCTGGCCAGTGTGGCTCAGTTGGTTGGGTGGGTGTCATCTTGTGAACCTAAAGGTTGTTGGTTTGATTCAGTCAGGGAATGTGCCCAGGTTGCAAGCTGGACCCCCAGTTGGGGGCGTGCGAGAGGAAGCTGGTCATGTTCCACTCTCACGTCGATGTTTCTCTCCTTCTCCCTTCCTTTCTCTTTAAAATTCAATAAATTATCTTTTAAAAAATATTTTTTTACTGATTTCAGAGAGGAAGGGAAAGGGAGAGAGAGAGAGTTAAAAACATCAACCATGAGAGAATCATTGATTGGCAGCCTCCTGCAGCCTCACACTGGGGATCAAGCCTGCAACCCGGGGATGTGCCCTGACCAGGAATCGAACCGTGACCTCCTGGTTTATAGGCTGACACTCAACCACTGAGACACGCTGGCTTGGCTTAATAAAATATCTTTAAAAAAACAACAACAACACAAAATGGTAAGTGCTAGGATATTGTTAATTACAAGATACATTGAGAGCACATAGGAGTCAGAGAAGATAGCTCAGAAAGTGTGATAGTTTAAACTGACCCCTAAAGGACAGTAGAAATAACTAAACCCAGAAGGAAAGGAAATCTTTTTTTGTACTTTAATTGACACAACATAAATTAAATATGATGCTCTTTGGGGAAGGAAGGACTCTAGTGAGAAAAAAAAGGAAGTATAAATAGTAACTGATTGTATAACATCCATTATTACTAATTTAAGATTTCTAAAAATTGATACTTCCTGTACTTATTCTATTTTAGTGAAAAATAGCAAAAATCAAAAGACTTCCATTTTCTTATAATGTCTTAATTCCCCCCCCCCCCCCCCACTGTTTTTAGCATCTCTTAACTCTGAAAGTTTTCAGGCATCTACCTCTACCTTAAAACTAATACATACACATTTTGCAATAGCTATAAAAAATGGAGGTTTTGGCACAATAGAAGAGTTGCCATATTAAATACAGGATGCCTCGTTAAACTTGAATTTCAGATAAAAAAATTAATAATTTTAAATATAAGAATACAATTGCATAGACTATACTTATAGTACTAAATCATTGGTTGTTTTTCTGAAATTTAAATTTAATTGGGTGTCCTATATTTTTATTTGCTAAATCTGGCAACCCTAATAATAGATACCAGATTCCAAAGTACTAAACTAGAATTTACAAAATAATTGACTCTTAATCTCTTACTCTGAGAGTATGAAATCAAGTGAGAATTCTGTTTAACAGAATTTGGAAAGGTGGACCCACATCAGCCACCTTCCCTATTCTTCAGTATATCCTGGGATAGAAGCACTTAATTTATCTCAAGTTGGGCCCAGATATGACAGCTGCATTTAAGGTATGTTACTGAACCAGGAGGTGGGCAGAAGCATGCTACTATGGTTTTTCTGGTACTTTCAATAATAAAATCCCAATAATAAAGGGTGGAATTCAAAGTGGGCTGATCTAGTGTTAGATTAGGTTTTGTGGTGTTATAACTGGTTGCTTCGTTTATATTATTCCATAGTGACATCTGCAGGCCTCCAGAGAAAAACACGAATACTTTTGGTAACTCCTAGGTGCTGTAAGAGAAAGTTAAGTTGGGTGGGGAGGAGGGAGAGAGGTATTTGACCAAAGCCCAATTATCAGAATGCTTCCAGTCCTTAACTTACTGTGATTGAATGGATGCAAGAGATTTTCTGAAGGTAGACTGAACATCTAACTGGAGCAGCATGGGAATAGGTGGGTACCCACCCAGCTGGGCCCACAGTGAACGTATTGATGATGTCTTCTCAGTTATTGGGTAGCTTGAAGCGGACTGATCAGCATTCCAGATAGCTTCCATCTGATCTTGTTTTCTAGAGAGTCAGAGAGCACTAATTGAAAGCTCCAAACTCTCCTGTGCTCCATAGGCAATCAAAAGCTATGATTCTTATTCTCCCCTCTTTTCTTCACCACCACATCACCCCGTCCTCTAAGGCCCTTCCTCACACTGAGAACATTAGTCACGCCCACTTTGACTGAGAAATGAATTAAAACAACAAGATTTGCTGAAATTTCCCACCTCCCCCCCCAAAAGCTGCATTTCCATGGTTTTACCTAGTAATCCATTTTAAAACTGCCTTCTTAGCTGCCTGGATTACTGTATATAGATCATATCCAGAAAATTTTTTTTCTTTTTTCCCAGCAGCAATCTTTTTCATCTTCCTTCCCAAAGCTCCTACTTTCTTCTTTTTTATTTTATTTTAAGTAATACTTCTTCACTGTGTATTAATTTGTTGCTTAGTAAGAATGGATCAGCTTCTTTTTTAAAAAGGAACTCAAAATTGGATGTTAAATATTTAAGTAGGAATATATTTAAATAAGCCTTTTGTTAAATTAGCTAAGAAAATTAATAATCCTTAGACTCTCCACTATACCATATTATAATTGTGGGGAAGGGGAAGATCTTGGGCAGGAAAAAAAGCATACCATCCAAAGAAAGTTTAATGTCAATCTTTCCTTCTACATACCTAAGTTTCTTGAATATGTCAGATTTTCTGTCCTCTTTCATTGGTAGGTCTAGGAATGGCTGTTGAATAAGTTTGATAGGGGTAGGTTTTTGCTTTTTGTCGATGAACAAAGGTACAGGTTGACTAAGCTTCAATTTATATATATCTTGGAGCTAAAAATAAATAAATAAAAAAGAAAACAATGAAAAGAAAGGGCCAGAATCTTCAGGAAGGTCTTCTGAGCTGGCCCTAGCTTACCTATGACTCTTCATTTATCATGGATTTGCAAATTCTATTTCTCCATTCTCTTTCTCCTCTTCTCCAATTACTCCTCAACCTCCACCCCACCTTCAACATAACTTCAGTGGTGGCAGCTATAAACCTGGCTCCTGCATAAGCTCTGATCTTAGCCGTTTCATTTCCTAGCTGTGTAACTTCGAGTGAGTTGCTAATTTTATCTGCACCTCATTCTCATTATTCTATGAGAAGAATAGTAACACAGGTTTGTTGTGAGAATTGTATAACATATAGGGGAGCACTTCATAAATTGTAAGAACTATGCAAATGCAATGATGAAAACATTTACTGAGTCCTTACTGAATGTCAGATGCTATCTACATAATAATTCATTTGATATTTTATTTACAACAACCTTATGAGATAGGTGCTATTATTGTCCTTATCTTATAAATAGGGGTTTGGAGTTCGGAAAATTTAAGTGGCTTGCCCATGGTCTCCTAGTTAGCATGTAGTGAAGCTCATTTGAACCCATGTAGTCTGGTAGCAGAACCAACCTCTTGACCACCACCCTGACTCAGTGAAAGGTATTTATTTCATTTCTATCCTCTTCTCTCTTTTGCTTTTTCCTCTCCCTTCGTTATGCCTTAATACCCACCTTATCATCTAGATTAGGGGTGTCGAACTCAATCAGAGAAGGGGCCAAAATCTAAAATCCAGCCTAAATCGCGGGCCGAATGGTTTACTGAACAGTCATAAACTGTCATTGTGATGGAATCGCAGCGGAGTGCAGTGATGACAGCGTGGTGCGGGCCACATTGCAAGGCCTGGCGGGACGGATTTGGCCCGCAGGCCTTGTGTTTGACACATGTGATCTAGATGAAGGTTGCCTGGACCCCAGACCCTATTCATCCTCTGACATGTGGGCCTAGATATTGTGATTCCTGTTAGACAATTCATGACACTGCCAACAGATCTTGCATTCCACTTACACTGGCCATATTTTCCAAGCAAAAAACTGTGTGTGTGTGTGTGTGTGTGTGTGTGTGTGTGTGTATTTACAAAGAGCTTTAATTCTTAAAATGTAGCCCTCCTGGAAAATTCAGAATATGTCTGATTTGAATCAGGCTATGATGAGAAGTCTCTGTACCTTCTAAAGTAGCAAGTAAACTGATCTTATTAAGTAACTAAATTAATTACTTTAGTGGAAGAAAAGGATATATAGATACAAAATGTTCCTAGGATTTCCAGAATGTTCCAGAACTTCTGCTAGAACATGTAATAGGGGCGTGTAATCCCAGAGCAAAGAGCTCTAATCTCACCTTTATAACTTCGTGGAAGGTCATCTCAGAGGGAGCTCTGGGACATAATGACTGAATTGTTAAACAGGGTCTTTTGTGCGTGGTGCTATGTAAGCAAGATAAATAAATCCTTATCTCTCTTCTTGTAAAGTCACCAAATTAAAACTTGCTTTCTGATAGTTGTGAGAAAAGGAGTAACTGTCATGAATCAGTTGGAGAGTAGTGACTTCAAGAGAAGCTAGTAGATGTGGGTTGACTAGGAATGAGTTGAACACTTCTAGAAGTCTCTCCTATTCTAACCTTTTCTCATCTAGAAAGTCCAGCCAGTATTCCTGTTGTCAATTTAGGAGTTTCACTGAAGTCACGGTGTAATTGATTGAATGGTGATGCCCCAGATATGTGCACCCAGAACCTGTGACTATGACCTTATTTAGAAAAAGGGTCTGTACAGGTGTAATTAAGTTAAGGATCTCAAGATGAGATCATCCTGGATTAAACAGGTGGGTCCTAAATTCATGACACATGACTTTGTAAAATTCAGAAGTGAAGACAGACAAGCTGGGAGAAGGGCTAAGGGAAAAACGAAAGCAGATGATAGGGATTATGCCGGTACAAGGCAAATAATTGTCTAGCTATCAGACTCTAGAAGAGAGACATGGAGTACATTTCTTAGAGCCTCCAAAAAGAACATCTTGATTCTTTCTTTATCTTGATGTCATAAACTGTCCTTCAGAACTCTAAAAGAATACATTTCTGTTGTTTTAAGCCATGAAGTTTGTTACAGTAGCCCTAGGAAACTAATATACAAGGTGTCTCCAGATGAATGTTAATTTCAAGGCTTACCACTCTCATTTTTCTTGTAATACACTGGGCCGAGGGAATAGAAAACAGATTACCTGGCTAAATAAGAGCATCATTTTCCTCAGGCACTGATTTCGGTTCTGCTCTAGAGACTTCTGCTTCCCAGTCCAGACCCCCATCATCTTTTTCTGGTAGCCATCAATTCTGTTCAGCATTATGTAAAGGTCCTGGATCTCATAACCTTTCCCACTGTTTTGGATGGCTTGTAATCTTTTGATTATATTGTTTCTGAAAAAAATTAACAAGAATTAGATTGATGTAATTACTGATCTTAAGTTAGCAAACCTGGCCTTAGTTACTTCAATTCTCATCTCATCGTTAATAAGTAGAGAGAGGTGGAATAGGGATAGGAGGCTTACTTAATAAAATCTTAATCAAGTTCCATATATGACTAAACTTTCAAAAATCTATATGACTGTCAAATTTTCATTAAACCTTCACAATTTAGTGTTATAATAGTGTTGTTTATTATTATTTTAATATATTAAAATTGTAGTATTCTTATGTACAAGACATAATTCTATATAATAAAAACCTAATATGCTAAGTGTTTGGTCATCCAGTTGTTCATTCAGCCAATCAAAGCATAATATGCTAATGATGTGCTAAGGCCACTCAACCGCTCGCTATGACATACACTGACCACCAGGGGGCAGACAGTTGACCAGTTGACCAGTCGCTATGAAATACACTGACCACCTGGGGGCAGACACTCCTACTAGTAGGTTAGCTTGCTGCTGGGGTCTGGCCATTCAAGACTGAGCCAGGCCGGATACACCCTGGAGCTCTCCTGTTGTCCCTCCCTGGCTGGTCAACCTCTCCCATCCACCTACCCCTCCTCCCTGCCCCAATCGTGCACTGGTGGGGTCCCTCAGCCTGGCCTGTGCCCCCTCCCATCTGGGACCTCTCAGGGGATGTCGGAGAGCCAGTTTTGGCCTGATCCCACAGACCATACTGAGGGACCTGCACTGGTGCACAAATTTGTGCACCGGGCCTCTAATACAATTATAAAAAAGACAGTGTTCTTGCCTTCAAAGCATTTCAAAGCCAGAATAGGAGACTAATAAGTTAACTATGTCAAAGAGAGAATGAAACAAATGTTAAATAGAAATGTAACCATGCTATTTGAGCAAAAAGAAATGCATAATTAATTATAGTAAGAGAAATAAAGAAGGCTTTATAAGAAGATGTTGAGCCCTAGCTGGTTTGGCTCGATGGATAGAGCGTCAGCCTGCAGACTCAAAGGTCCCAGGTTCGATTCCGGTCAAGGGCATGTACCTTGGTTGCAGGCACATCCCCAGTCGGGGGTGTGCAGGAGGCAGCTGATCGATGTTTCTCTCTCATCGATGTTTCTAACTCTATACCTCTCCCTTCCTCTCTGTAAAAAATCAATAAAATATTTTTTTTAAAAAGATGTTGAATAGGATCTTGAGGAATAGTCATAAAAATGTATTCTCTTTACTATAATGCATGCTACCTTTGGGTCCCCTAAAAAATAGTGTTTCACCATCCCTGTACTAGAGGAGAGGAAAGGGAATCTGAGGGGGGGGGGGGGTAGGGGGGGGGAGATTAAAGATTTTTGAAGTGATTTTTACAGAGAGAAGAAGGGAGAGAAAGAGGAGATTAGCTGCCTCCTGCATGGCCCCACTGGGGTTCAAGTCCGTGCCTGGATACTTGCCCTCACCAGGAATTAAATCAGCAACCTCTTGATGTATGGGTTGATGCTCAGTCACTGAGCCACCCCGACCGGGTTAATTGATTTTCTAAAGTCACATAAATAAATAGCATATTTGGGAAGCAAACCTAGATCTTCTCCCTTTTCAGAATACCAATATTTCTCAAAGTGTGTACTGAATCATTTGTCGGGAAAGGAGGAAATACTTGTTTAAAATACAGATTCCAAGTCTCCCCCGACCTTTTTAATCAAAATCTTGGAGTGGTCCCCCTCTCTTCCTCAGCGCTGCCTACGAAGGTGGCAGCCATCTCCTACTCGGCACCATGGCTGTCCTCAGACCCCCTCGTGAAACCCAAGATTGTCAAAAAGAGGACCAAGAAGTTCATCCGGCACCAGTCAGACCAATATGTCAAAATTAAGCGGAACTGGCGGAAACCTAGAGGCATTGACAACAGGGTGTGGAGATGATTCAAGGGCCAGATCTTGATGCCCAACATTGGTTATGGGAACAACAAGAAAACAAAGCACATGCTGCCCATTGGCTTTCGGAAGTTTCTGGTCCATAACGTCAAGGAGCTTGAAGTGCTGCTGATGTGCAATAAATCTCACTGTGCGAGATTGCTCACAACGTCTCCTCCAAGAACCGCAAAGTCATTGTGGAAAGAGCAGCCCAGCTGGCCATCAGAGTCACCAAACCCAATGCCAGGCTGCACAGCGAAGAAAATGAATAGACAGATTGTGTACACGTTGTGTTTGTGTTAATAAAATCATAAAATTCTGTCCCAAAAAAATCTTGGTGTGTAGATTTCGAGATCTATATTTTAAACAGAATCTCAAATAAAGCTTAAGCTTGGGAAGAAGGGGATAAGGAATTCCAGGTTGAAGCAATACTTAGTACAAACGTAAGAGAATGGAAGTTATATTTTGGGAGTTGTGAATAGTCTAAGACTTTTAGACCATGGATATATGAAAGGATATGGTGGGAAGGAGACTGGAATGGCTGGATTATGAAAGGCCTAAAAAGACATGTTAAAGAGTTTGGATTTTGGGGGCAGGAGTTGGCAAAGGAAATCATTGAAGATATGTTTCTGAACATAGGTGTTTTACATATATATAAACACACACAGAGAGGAAAAACAACTCTTAGGTCCCTTTTGTGGGTTATAATTAATAGCTTAGAACCTACTAAACATATGGATCATTTAATACTTAAACAGGTCAATTTTCTGAGTTAACTTAGCATATTTAATTAAATTAATTTTCCAATAGCTTTGGATGTTTTTCCATGTCCTATAGGTGATTTTTATTTTTTTCACTTTTCTAACCATCTTTATAACATGTGTTTTTAATAACTTCTCCACATTGATTATAGAATGCCTATCACATCCATTCCCATAAATAACACTGTTCTCAATAAAGCAAGTGGGTAACATTCTTATCACCACCTTTTATACTATTCAAAAATAGTTAATATTATTATATTTCATATCTTCTCTCCCATATAACATCAAGAATCTTCTTGACCTAGCTATCTTTGTTATGGAATATTTAACCTATCAATATTTTATTCCTTGTTATATCTGTTGGTGATATGATTATAATAACATTAAATATTAAATAAGAACTTTCTGAGGAAAAATGAATTGATCTTTGATGGGAGTAAAGTTATAATTGTATAAGTTGAATATTGTTACAAAATGTTGATCTATATATTTCAATTTTTAAATGATTTTACTGAAGCAAGTCAGATCATGTCACTTATGTCTTCAAAATCTCTAGTCAGGGAGAAGAGGTCAGGGGGAAATGGGAGATATCTGTAATACTATCAACAATAAAAAATATTGGAGATCCAAGATGGCTGCGCCCAGGTGAACACCTAGCCGCAGCCGCACACAACAATTTCAATAAAATACAACTAAAATATAAAACGGACATTGCCCAGAACTACAGGAAGGTTGACTGACTGGAAATTCTACAGCGAGAAGCAAGGAGAAAACCAGAAGGAGGTGCGGAGGAGCTGGAAAAGCCAAGGTACGGAGACGCGGCGCGCGGAGAGGACGGAGCCGGAGAGGAGGGAGGCCGAGTGCCTGGCGGGCGTTCCCTAGCGGAAAGGAGATAAAACTCCGACTGTGCTGGGCCCCCGACTGCTCTGATCCCCAGTTTTAAGCCAGACCCCGGGGACTCAGGCTCTGCCATAAGGAGCCGGGCTGTAAGGCGGAACCCCGGGGAGAGGCGAAAGGAGGTCCCGGAGGCGCGCACACTGCGCGCAGAGAAAGGACGGTCGGCTGTGCCGCGGGATTGCCCTGACGGGAAGGAGACTGGGGCTCCAGACTGCTCTGAACGCCACCTCCAACTCCACTTCCAACTGAACTGAACCCCAATACCGGGCTCATTGGGGGAGAGCATAGACTGTTTGGCAGCAGGCGAAAATCGAGGGCACCTTTCTCTCAGAGGCGCCGGCAGCAGCGAGCACTGAAGGACCCGCATAGGGCGGGGCTGACAGAAGCCAAGGCTGTAGGCTCCACCCTGAAACCCCGTCCCATCTGTAACTGCGAAATGCGACAACAAAATAGATCACAAACGAAAGAAATGGAGGACAAAAAGCGTCTGGATATAGAGTTCAAATCTACGCTTACAAGGTTTTTCAAGAATTTCCTAGAAAAGATGGATAAGGCCTACGAGGATATGAAAAGAGATCAACTAGAATTAATAAGGAGTCAACAAGAAATAAAGAATACATTGTCTGAAATAAAAAATATTTTACAGAGTCCTAAAAACAGAAGGGAAGATCGCAAGAATCAAGTCAAAGATTTGGAACATAAAGAGCCAGAAGACACTCCTCCACAGAAGCTAGAAGGCAAGAGAATCCAGAAAATTGAAGATAATGTAAGAAACCTCTGGGACAACTTCAAGCGAACCAACATCAGAATTATGGGGGTCCCAGATGATGAGAGAGAGCAAGATATCGAAAACATACTGAAAGAAATAGTGATAGAAAACTTCCCCCATCTGGTGAAAGAATTAGACTTACAAGTCCAGGAAGCACACAGAACTCCAAACAAAAGGAATCCAAAGAGGACCACACCGAGACACATCATTATTAAAATTCCAAGAGCAAAAGACAAAGAGAGAATATTAAAAGAAGCAAGAGCAAAGAAGGTAGTAACCTATAAAGGAGCACCTATACGATTGTCAGCTGACTTCTCAACAGAAACCATGCAGGCCAGAAGGGAATGGCAAGAAATATTCAAGGTGATGAATAGCGAGAACCTACAGCCAAAAATAATCTACCCAGCAAAGCTATCACTCAGAATCGAAGGCCAGATAAAGAGCTTCACTAATAAAAAAAAGCTAATGGAGTTCATCACCACCAAACCAGAATTATATGAATTGCTGAAGGGGGTTCTTTCAGAAGAGAAGGTAAACAAAGATAAAAATTATGAACAACAAATACGTAACTATCAACAAGTGAATCTAAAAACCAAGGAAATTAAAAAAAAAATCTGATGAACAATATTAACTGTTGAATATAATAGAATCAGAGATATGGAAGGGGAGTGAACTGACGATTCTTGGGGAAAAGGGGAGAGGGGGGCGTGGGAAGAGACTGAACATAAACTGTGCACCTATGGATGAGGACAATGGGGAGAGGGGAAAGGGCAGAGGGTGGGGTGGGAACCTGGTGGAGGAGAGCAATGGTGGGGGGGGGGGGGGGGAAAGGAACATTTGTAATAATATGAACAATAAAAACTTATAAAAAAAAAAAAAAAAAAAAAAAACAATAAAAAATATTCAAAAAATTTAAATCTCCAATAAATCAAACAAATTGCCATATATAGATTGCCATAAAAGCTATCTAAGAACTTCCTTCCAACAGTACCAGGCCTATATAATATCATAGATGATATCTGCCAAACCTTAAAAGAACAACTAATTTTACTGTAAACTCTTGAGCATAAAAAAATAAATTTTAATGATAGAAGCTTAAAATTAAGTAAAAAATTGACAAAATAGCACCAATCAAACTTACTAATTAATGTAAAAAATTTTAAATAAAACATTAGCAAACAAACTTCATAACATTCAAAGAAGGATAGATACATCAAGGACAAAGAGGATTTATTCCAGGAATGCAGTGATGGTTTAATATAATTAATTATATTAATATATCTGAGAAGAAAGTAATATTTTCTTTAATGCACATGAAAATGACATGTTAAAATCACATTTAATAAAAAATGTGATTTAACAAATTTAACAAAATTCAACATCCATTCTTTATTTTTTTAAAACATAATGAAACAGGTGCATATGGATATTTTAATATGATAAAAATGTACTTCAACCTAAAAGTCAGCATTTTTTTTTTTTACTGACAGTCCCTCTCACAGCCTGGGAACCCTTAAGGGATGTCCACCTGCTGGCTTAGACTCACTCCCCAGAGGATCAAGCCTAAGCTGGCAGTCAGACATCCCTCTGGCAGCCCAGGAGCCCTTGGGGGATGTCCTACTGATGTCTTAGTGCTGCCACAGAGGCAAGAGAGGCTCCCACCACTGCCAGTGCGCTTGCAGCCCTCAACCCAGCCTGTGGCTGAGCGGAGCTTCCCCTGTGGAAGTGCACTGACCACCAGGGGGAAGCTCCTGCATTGAGCATCTGGCCCCTGGTGGTTATTGCATGTCATAACAACTGGCCATTCCACTGTTAGGGTCAATTTGCATATTACCCTTTTATTATATAGGATTTTTATATAGGATGTTAATTATTTCCACTATCTTTTTAATCAATTTATAATTATTTTTAATAAGTAGCAATGAAAGGGCTTATATTTTGGCCATCTGAGTTACATAGAATGGAGAAAATAAGAACAAAAAAGAAATTGACTTAGGTTAAAAACATTTTACAACTTTTTCAGAAAACAGAATATAAATGTAAGTGATCCTTTAAACACACTTGAATATGAAGTTTTTTTTAGAAAAATAACATGGGGCCATGGGAAGGCACTCATAGCTGTTACTCAGGTCAGTCAAATGAATAAAGATGACCTTGTAGCCATGTCACCAAATTTTTTAACAGAGTTTTAGAGATACTAACCAATTCAGATAATCAAGAGACAGAAATTAGATGTTTAAAAATTGGCAAATCTAAATGTAAAAAAATTATTATTGATAGGTGCTATGATTATATTTGAGTTCTGAAGAACTCAAAAATATCAATTGAGCTGAAACCGGTTTGGCTCAGCGGTAGAGCGTCGGTCTGCGGACTGAAAGGTCCCAGGTTCGATTCCGGTCAGGGGCATGTATAATACGTTGGTTGTGGGCACATCCCCGGTAGGGGTGTGCAAGAGGCAGCTGGTCGATGTTTCTCTCTTATCAACGTTTCCAGCTCTCTATCTCTTTCTCCTCCTCTCTGTAAAAAATCAATAAAATATATTTAAAAAAAAAAAATATATATATATATATATATATGTGTGTGTGTGTGTGTATATATATATATATACATACATACATATATATATATATATATATATATTTGAAAAACTTTCACATGCATGAATACCATAAATGGATGCATATAAAAATGATATAGAGAAATCTAGACTTCATTTATACAAATAATGAGTTAGAAGATATCATAGAAAAAGAGAGTCCTTTTAAAATGGTAACCACAAAAATAAAAACTACCCAATCAGTGTGGCTGAGTGTCAACCTATGAATCAGGAGGTCACGGTTCTATTCCCTATCAGGGCATATGCCCCTGTTGTGAGTTTGATCCCCAGTGGGAGGTGTGCAGAAGGCAGCAAATCAGTGATTCTCATCATTGACATTTCTATCTCTCCCTCTCCCTTCCTCTCTGAAATCATTAAAAATATTTTTTTTAAAAAATACTACCAGGATATACACTTATGGAAGAATATGGAAGAGTTATACAAAAACTTTTCCCAGAAGGACACACACATACTTGAACAAAAAGGAAGGTATACCATTTTCTTGGAGAGGAAGATAGCATTAGTAAAGATAAGCTAGATTTTGCTGTCTTAATAATCCCAAATCTTAGTGGCAAAAAAGAAAAATTTACTTGTTGTTTATACTAAAAATCCATCAGGGCGTAGCAGGGAGAGCTTCATTATATACTCTCAAGAATACAGGCTAAGATGGGAATGGCAAGAAATATTCAAGGTGATGAATAGTAAGAACCTACAGCCAAAAATAATCTACCCAGCAAATCTATCACTCAGAATCGAAGGCCAGATAAAGAGCTTCACTAATAAAAAAAAGCTAAAGGAGTTCATCACCACCAAAACAGAATTATATGAATTGCTGAAGGGGGTTCTTTCAGAAGAGAAAGTAAATAAAGATAAAAACTATGAACAACAAATATGTAACTATCAACAAGTGAATCTAAAAAACAAGGAAATTAAAAAAAAATCTAATGAACAATATTAACTGTTGAATATAATAGAATCAGAGGTATGGAAGGGGAGTGAACTGATGATTCTCGGGGAAAAGGGGAGAGGAGGGTGTGGGAAGAGACTGTGCACCTATGGATGAGGACAATGAGGGGTGGGAAAGGGCGGAGGGTGGGGTGGGAATCTAGTGGAGGGGAGCAATGGAGGGGGGGATAAAAAGAGGAAAATTTGTAATAATATGAACAATAAAGATTTATTTTTAAAAAAAGAATACAGGCTAAAAGAACAGCTATCATCTTAAACATTGTAGTTTATCATGGCTGAGGAAAAAGAGACTCTGGAGGGTCTCAGACTGACAATGACAAGCTCAGCACAGAAATGACACATTCCAATTCTGCTCACATCTCATTAACAAGTACTGGCAAACACTATAATGACTATGACAAAGATTCAACATCATGAAAACAAAACTGCAATAAATAACATGGACTAGAAGTGACTCATCTATATGTAATCAGTAAAAAAAAATAATAATAACAAAAGTGAGAAACTAAGATGGCAGCAAAGGTAAATACCTAAACTGTCACCTCGCACAACAATTTCAAAACTACAACTGGAAGACAAAACGTCTACCACCCAGAACACAGGAAAGCTGGCTGAGTGGAAGTTCTACAACTAGAAAGAAAGAGAAAATAGCATAAGCACTGAAAAGCTGAGGTACAAAGACACGTGAATTGGGCTGGTGGCAGGTGACTGGGAGAGCTGCTTTTTTTCAACCTACAGGGAGACAAGCTCCCGATTACTCTGAAATCCAGTTTCTGGGGAGCTGCAGGGGACCCAAACTCCTACAGGGAGAAGGTGGACTGTCTGCCATCAGGTCGAAAAGTAAGGGTGACTTTTTTTGCAGAGGTGCACTCAGCAATCTTGTTTACTGTGCTGGAATGTGGGATGCAGGGACTTAGAAATGTGGAAAGGCAGAGAAGACTGACTGGCAGCCATTGCTGTCTGCCATGCCCTAGCCTAGTACACCCTGAGACCCTATCCAGCACATTCTACAAACACACCCAAGCTCCTCACTGTGGCTTTTGCAAATAAATGGGCTGCCTTGTCAAAGTTTAACCAAATAAACTGCAGCTCCAGTCAGACAGCTCCAAAACCTCCAAATCCCAAGCAAAAACTGTAGTTCTTGCTGTAGTTCCTGCTGGGTGGCCTCAGACAGTAGCTGACTTGCACCCCATTAGAGATCCAGAATCTAGTGGTCTGTGTGAGACACCACCAGATTTCAACTACTCTCATAAGAGACACATGCAAGAGGCAGACCCAGTGAGTACCAAAGCCCCATTGGGACAAGTCCTGCCCCATAAACATGTCTCCAGCGCAGCAATTCTTCCATTATAGACACAGTAGGTCCTCACAGCCAATTGGCCTGGAGGTCAATTCCTCCCAGTGACACTAACAATAATCAAGATTTAACTACAACAAGGCTGTACACACAGTCCACAAAGGGGTGCACCAAGAGGGTCCACCCCAGGTAACTAGGAGGCTGACTCATTAGACCATATAGAACACCTAGCACACAAAGCCACCCTACCAACTTAGGGAAGCAGCAAAAATGAGGAGACAAGGAAACAGATCACCAATGAAAGAAATGGAGGAAAACAAGTGACTGGATTTAGACTTCAAAACCACGGTTATACAGTTTTTAAAGAATTTTCTAGAAAAGGCTGATAAATTTAACGAGACCCTCGAGGATATGAAAAAGGACCAACTAGAAATTAAACATACACTGACTTAAATAAAAAAATATTATACAGAGACCCAACCGCAGACTAGAGAAATGCAAAAATCAAGTCAAAGATTTGAAATACAAGGAAGCAAAGAAAATCAACCCGAAAAGCAAAAAGAAAAAAGAATCCAAGAAGTTGAAGGTAGTGTAAGAAGCTTCTAGGACAACTTCAAATGTACCAGAATTATGCGATGCCAGAAGAAGAAAGAGAGCAAGATACTAGAAACCTATTTGAAGAAATTAGTAACCGAAAACTCCCCCACTTGGTGAGAAAAATAGACTTACAAGTCCAGGAAGCGCACAGAACCCCAAACAAAAGGAATCCAAAGAGGACAACACCAAGACACTTCATAATTAAAATGCCAAGGGTAAAAGACAAAGATAATTTTACAAGCAGCAAGAGAAAAACAGTTAGTTACATACAAGGGAGCACCCATACAATTATCAGCTGATTTCTCAACAGAAACTATTCAGACCAGAAGGGAGTGGCAAGAAATATTCGAAGTGATGAATAGCAAGAACCTACAACCAAGATTACTGTATCCTGCAAAGTTATCATTCAGAATTGAAGGGCAAATAAAGAGCTCCACAGATAAGAGAAAGCTAAAGGAGTTTCATTACCACCAAACCAGTGTTGAAATGCTGAAAGGTATTCTTCAAGAAGAGGAAGAAGAAGAAAAAAGTAAAGATAAAAATTATGAACAACAAATACATATCTATCAACAAATGAACCTAAAAATTAAGTGAATTAAAAATTTGAGGAACAGAATAAACTGGTAAATACAATAGAATCAGGGGCATAGAATGGGAATGGATTGATAATTCTTAAGGGGCATGGGGTGTGGGGATGCAGGAAGAGACTGGACAAAATCGTACACCTATGTATGAGGACGGGGGAGGGGGAGAGGTAAGGGCAGAGGGTGGAGTCAGAACCAGTGAGGGGAGTTATGGGGGGAGGAGGAGGAAGGAGAAATAATTGTAATATTCTGAACAGTAAAGATTTATTAAATTTAAGAAAAGAATGCAAAAAAAAGTCCAGATATGTACCTAATTGTTATAAGAATTTATGATTAAGATATGTTTAAATCAGTAGGGGGGAAGGTAGATTATTTTGTAAGTAGTGAGGGGCAACTGGGTAGCCATGTGCGAAGAAAAATCAGATCCATTTCTCACACCAGAATATTGTGAATCAAAGACTTAAATACAATATATATATATATATATATATGTGTGTGTGTGTGTGTGTGTGTGTGTGTGTGTGCGCTGCCGAAGCGAGCACCAAATATTGTACTTAAATATAAAACAAATTTAAAAAATGAATAACCAACCATAAAAATTCTAAGAGACCTAGAAAGGATTTTTTAAAATCACAATTTTTAAAATAGGGTTGTTTTTTTTTAGTTGATTTTAGAGAGGAAAGAAAAGGGAGAGAGAGAGATAGAAACATCAATGATGAGAGAGAATTATTGGTTGGCTGCCTCCTGCACATTCTCTTCTGAGGATCAAGCCCACACAACCTGGTATGTGCCCTTGACCGGAATCAAACCAGAGACCCTTCAGTCCACAGGCCAATGCTCTATCCAAACCGGCTAGGGCTAAAAATCATAATTTTCTACAAAGCAAAAAAGACCAAAAACAGAGTAAAAACAGACAAGTGGGGGGAGATTTATAATTTATTACACAGTCAAGGGGCCAATTTTCCAAATATTTGATCAGATCCCCCAAATGAATTTAAAAAGCAAGTTGACAACCCAAATGAGAAATGGGCAAAGTATTTTAATGGCGTCTTCATAGAAAATGAAATACAGATGGCTCTTAAGTCTAGAAAATGTTGTTTAACCTCACCAATAATAAAAATAGTGACAATTAAAACAGTAAAATGCCATATTTCATCTATTATATTGGTAATGAACAAAATATTTGATAATAGTTTGTGTTAGTCTTGATGTAGGGAAATACCATTTTCCAACACTAACCAATATGTAAATTGGAAAACAATTTGGCAAAAATCTTTCACAATTATAAGACACCCTTTGATACAGAAATTCTACTAAAAATATACATAGTACATATATATATGTGTATACAAGATTGTTCATAAAAGTATATTTTTATAATGCAAAATATTGATAACAGCATAAATATCCATCAGAGGTTAGGTAAATTCTGATAAATCCGGACTTTGAATACTATGGAACTATAAAATCAATGAGTAGACCCTTTATATAGGAATTCCCAATTTATCTAACACTTAATACCTAAGTTGGATTATGAAAAAAAAAAAATCAAACATAGTAACTTTAAAATATGCAAAAATGGGGATAAAAGAGCATAGTACTTTTCTACATATGCAGAAAATGTTATGCATATGCATTAGTAGCCCTGTGGAAGAGGACTAAAGATTAGGATAGGATTATTAGGGAGACTTGTCACTTTATCTCATTTGGATTTTTAAAATATTGTACCCGGTGAATTCCACTTATTTTTTAAAATTTAAATAAAACTAAGGAAAAAGGACGTAAGAGAACTGGAGATTGACCAGAAACATGTTATTTAAAATTCTCGAATGGATTAAAAAAGCAAACAAAACTAGGGATATTCAGTTTAGAAAGAACAAACTACAGACAAATATAGAGTAAAACATTTTCCAGCAATCTCAGTTTAAGCTTTGAAATTAAAAGTTCTGATTATATCTTGAATAAGTCTTTCTTTTGCACCTTGTTATTTCAATCCGTAGTTATCAAATGAATTCTGTCCTCAAAAATGTAAATTTATTGAGAGCAGGGTATTTCGTTTTATTCACTGCTATATCTAGCAACTAGAATAATGCTTGGCACATAGGAGGCATTCAGTAAACATGTGCTGAATAAATAACATAGTTCTTTCTATATTTAATGATAACCTCTGTATTATAGGTTTTAGTTTAGCTTCTTGTAATTTAAGGTTAAAAAACTTCCCCAAAATAATAAGTTGGTAACCTCAAAACACAAATGCTGAGGATGGCAGGCCAGTTGTCCCTTTCCCTGCCCTATTTCTGATATTTTCAATTTTTAAAAATCAGGATGAGGACCTGTTTCTTTCAGGTCACTCCAGCGGTCAAGTTGCCGTGGCAACACCTTATACATAACATGCCATCTCCCATTTTAAGAATCATAATCTTCTGGTGAGCCCAAGATGTTGTAAGAAATTCAGAATAACTGGAAGCATCTCTAAACTTTTGAAGTAGATATTATGGGGATCAGCCATGATCCACAAAATTTATCTTGGCATCTCTGCTAGATATATTATATGATATTTATTTTCTAAAAAAGATCTCTTATTGCTATCTTAAATAGGCTTCCATCCCACAGACCTACCATAGGATAATCTTTTAGAACACCTGATCTCACAAGTATGAACATACTTATAGGGCAGTGTGGGAGGATATTTGAAATCAGGACTAAACCAGAAGTCAACATGTAATAGTTACATCTACCTTGCACGCTGGATCAGCCTATAGGCAATGTACTTGCGGAATAGGTATCCCAGCCGAACTGTGTCTGTATGAAGTGTCTCAATTATGAGATTTCTAGCTGTTGTATATAGCTCTGAAGGGAGTCCAGAAGTTTCTGTGGTTTGATTTAAGAGTATCAGGTTCTTCCTTTGAGCCTTCACATCAACAAAATACCTCTGCTCTTTGAGCTCTTGGAAAGAGGAAGAGGGTATCGTCATCTTGAGTTTCTTGGTATCTGAAACTGAAGTCAGTACACAGGGCTTACTTATAGGGGGGAATCGGGATTTCCAGTCCCATTCGGATGGTGAAATCTGTGATCTTTTGGGTAGTTGAGTAGTAAGAGGAGGTAGTGATGTTATAGGCTTCGTGCGAGCGGGAAGGGGCCCCTCAGTGTAAGGAGTTTGTGATACTGGTGTCCTATAATTGGTGAGATAGGACTGAAATGTCCCAAGTTGTTCCATAGCAAAAGAATCTTGGAGTTCCTGGATTTCTTTAGAAGTGTCAGAAACCTCTGATATTTGGAACTTCTTAGTGGTGAAAGGGGTTTGCGGTACCTTGAAATGTGGAGCACTGGGATGGACCAATTCTGATTTAGGTTTCAGAAACAAATCTTTTGGGGGCTTTCCAAGAGTTGAGGGGGCCTGTAGTGTTGATGGATATCCAGGGCTAGGAGAGATCCACAGTGGGAAAGCTTGCCCAGGAAGGGTCCGTGGTGCCAGAAGCTGCCCAAGGGCAGAAGGGGCTTGTAGATAGGGAGATTGCTCACGGGTAGTAGGGAGCTGAAATGCCTGGGGCTGCTCAGAGAAGGTTGAGCGTCCAGATTCCGTGAGCTCCCCAGGGACAGAAGAGGGCCAAGGAATCAAAGGCTTCCCAGGAAAGAGCGGATCCCAGAGACTGGGAATCTGTGAAGAGGTGGATGGAATCCCGGATATAAGAGGAACCTTTGATACCAGAGGTGCCTGAGGAGTCAGAGAGTCCCTAGGTATGAGGAACTGCCTAGGGCTAAGAAGGGAATCCAGTGGGAGGGGCTGCCCTGGAGTGGGAGGGGTCCCAGATACTGGAAGCTTCCCAGGGATGGGAGGGACCTCTGGTGCTAGGAACTGCACAGGGGTGAATTGACCCTTAGAAACCAGTGTCTGTTTAGAGGAAGGAAGTGGTGCCAGGAGCTTCTGACTAGTTCTTCTAGTGGCTGGCCCAGAAAGGAAAGAAGTCTTTGATTCTTGAAATGGTTTAGGAGTGGAAGGAGTCAATATGGTGGACAACTTAGGCATGTAAGGAGCACTTCGTTTGATGGATTTATCGGGAATAGAAAAGATCCCACCTTCCAGGGTTTGTCCTGAAGGAGGACCAGCCCAGACTTGTGAAAACTGCTCATTAATGGGAGGAGCTCTTGATTCTAGACTCTGCCTAGACATGTGAGTAGTACCCATGGGCTGGGCCTGTCCTGGGGTGAAGGGAGCTCCCAAAGGCTGAACTTGCTCATGGGTAGGGGGAGATCCTAAGTCATGGGCTTTATCTGAGGTGAGAGGGACCCCCTGAGACTGCTCAGGCCTAAGAGTTAAAGGAATTGGAATTCCAAGTGCCTGGGCCTGATTCAGAAGTAAAGGAGTGCCAAATGACTGAGCCTGTTCATAGGTGGGAGTGATCCCCAATGCTTCGCTCTGCTTAAGAGAAAGAGTGTGTGATACTTCCTGAACCATTTCTGGAGTGATAGACCCCCACAATCTCCAGGCCTGTTCTGCAGTGAGAGGGGTCTCTAATGCCTGAGCCTGGTCAAGGGTAAGTGGGATCCCCAATACTTGTACCTGCTCAGGGGTGAGGGGGATACCCTCTGCCAGGGCTTGTTCATTGGTATGTGTGATAGCTGAAATCTGCGCTTTCTCTGGAGTAAGAGTGAACATCAGTGCCCGTGTCTGGGCCTCTGTCTGCTGTGGTGTGACAGTGACTCCCAACGCCTCATCCTGGCCTTGAGTGAAAGGGACACCAAGTATTTGGGCCTGTTGAGTAGTCACAGGGATCTGCATTGCCTGGATCTGTTCAGAAGTGGCAGGTGCCTTTAGAGTCTGGCCCTGAGTAGGAGTAATATGGTCCCTCAATGTCCCTTCTTGCTGGAGAATGACAGGAGCTCTCAATGCTTGGTCTTGTTCATGTGTGAGTGTGACTCTCAACTCCTGGGATTTTTCAGGTGTGAGGGTAACCATCAGTGCCTTTATCTGCTCATGGGTAAGAGTAATGTCCTGTCCCTGTGCCTGCTGAGGGGTGAGAGTGATGCCCAAAGCCTGGGCCTGCCTAGGAGTGACAGTGATTCCCTGGTCCTGGTCCTGGGCCTGGGCCTGGGCCTGCTGAGGGGTGAGAGAAAAGCCCAATGACTGGGCCAGCTGAGGGGTGAGTGTGATTCGTTGTGCCTGTGCCTGTTCAGGGGTGAGAGTGATGCCCAGAGCCTGGGCCTGCCTAGGAGTGACAGTGATTCCCTGGGCCTGGGCCTGGGCCTGCTGAGGGGTGGCAGTGATGCCCTGGGCCTGGGCCTGCTGAGAGGTGAGTGTGATTCCTTGTGCCTGTGCCTGTGCCTGTGCCTGTGCCTGTGCCTGTGCCTGTGCCTGTTCAGGGGTGACAGTGAGGCCCTGTGATTGGTCCTGCTGAGGGGTGGCAGTAATGCCCTGTTTCCGGACCTGCTGAGGGGTGGCAGTGATGCCCAGTGCCTGGGCCTGTTCAAGGCTAACAGTGAGTCCCTGTGCCCGGGCCTGCCGAGGGGTAAGTATAATGCCCAGTGCCTGGGCCTGCTGAGGGGTGACAGTGATGCGCTTTGCCCGTGCCTTATGACGTGTGAAAGTGATGCCCAGTGCCTGGGCCTGCTGAGGGGTGAGAGATATTCTACGTGCCCGGGCATGCTGATGAGTGACAGTGATGCCCAGTGCGTGGGCCTGCTTACGGGTGAAAATGATGCCCAGTGCCTGGGCCTGCTGAGGGGTGACAGTGATTCCTTGTGCCCAGGACTTCTGAGAGTTGAGAGGGATGCCCAGTGCTTGGGCCTGTTGACGGGTGAGTGTGATTCCCCGTGTCCGGGCCTTCCGAGGAGTGACAGTAATTCCCTGTGTCCGGGCCTGCTGAGGGGTGACAGTGATTCCCTGTGTCTGCTGAGGGGTGAGTGTAATGCCCTGGGCCTGGGCCTCCTGAGGGGTGAGTGTGATGCCCAGTTCCTCAGCCTGCTGAGGGGTAACAGTGATGCCCTGGGCCTGGGCCTGCTGAGTGGTGAGAGTGATGCCCAGTTCCTCAGCCTGCTGAGGGGTGACAGTGATGCCCTGGGCCTGAGCCTGCTGAGGGGTGAGAGTGATGCCCAGTTCCTCAGCCTGCTGAGGGGTGAGAGTGATGCCCTGGGCCTGAGCCTGCTGAGGGGTGAGTGTGATGCCCAGTTCCTCGGCCTGCTGAGGGGTGACAGTGATGCCCTGTGCCTGGGCCTGCTGAGGGGTGAGTGTGATGCCCAGTTCCTTGGCCTGCTGAGGTGTGAGAGTGATGCCCTGGGCCTGAGCCTGCTGAGGGGTGAGAGTGATGCCTTGGGCCTGGGCCTGGGCCTCCTGAAGGGTGAGTGTGATGCCCAGTTCCTCGGCCTGCTGAGGGGTGAGTGTGATGCCCAGTTCCTCGGCCTGCTGAGGGGTGAGAGTGATCCCCTGTGCCTGAGCCTGCTGAGGGGTGAGTGTGATGCCCAGTGCCTCGGCCTGCTGAGGGGTGAGAGTGATGCCCTGGGCCTGTGCCTGAGCCTGCTGAGGGGTGAGTGTGATGCCCAGTGCCTCGGCCTGCTGAGGGGTGAGAGTGATCCCCTGTGCCAGGGCCTGCTGAGGGGTGAGTGTGATGCCCAGTGCCTTGGCCTGCTGAGGGGTGACAGTTATGCCCTGTGCCAGGGCCTGCTGAGGGGTGAGTGTGATGCCCAGTGCCTTGGCCTGCTGAGGGGTGACATTTATGCCCTGTGCCAGGGCCTGCTGAGGGGTGAGTGTGATGCCCAGTTCCTGGGCCTGCTGAGGGGTGAGTGTGATGCCCAGTTCCTCAGCCTGCTGAGGGGTGAGTGTGATGCCCAGTGCCTGGGCCTGCTGAGGGGTGAGTGCAATTCCTTGTGCCTGTGCCTGTTCTGGGGTGCGATGAAACCCCAGTTCCTTGGCTTGCTCGGGAATGACAGTTACTTGCTGTGTTTCAGCCTGCTGAGGGGTGACAATGGCACCCAGTCCCCTGTCCTGCTGAGGAATAAGACTTATCCCCTCTCCTTGGACTTGGAGCTGTTGAGATCTAAGAGTGATGCCCAGTGCCTGGGCTTCCTCAGGGGTGACAATGAACCCCAGTCTCTGGGCCTGCTCAGGAGTGAGACTTATCCCCTGGGCCTGGGCCTGCTGAGGAGTGACAGTGATGCCCATTGCCTGGGCCTGTTCAGGAGAGAGAATGATGCCCTGGGCTTGGGCCTGCTCAGGAGAGAGAGTGAAGTCCTGGTCCTCAGCCTCCTCATGAATGACAGCCAGGGACTTTGTAGGATACTGTCCAGGAATAGACAAGGGCCCAGGTGAGGAAAACTGTGTCAAGGTGGAAGGAATGGCTGGTTCGAAGTACTTTTCATCAGCAAGCTTCATAAGGAACTCTTTTTTTTTTTGTAACTGGAATGCTGCTTTCCATGTGTCCTTCCATCTGGGAGTCAATGTTATTGAAGCGTAACTTAACATATTTTGTAGATTTTCAGGTATTTCCTTCTTAATCTTCTTCTGCTCCTTTGTTTTTTTAGGCCACTGACTTTCATCATCCTCCCCCTTTCTCTCTGGCTTCTGCTTCTCTTCCTCTTCCTTCCAGCTGCTTTCCAGCTCCAAATGTTCCACTTCCTTCTGAATCTCCTCAAACGACACTTCTTGCTCTTTCATTTTTTGCATCCATGCTTCCAGGGGTTGCTGCTTTTGCTTCTGCTGTTCTTCCTCTCCCATTCCCTTTTGCATCTCATCTTGCTCAGTCTGCTTTTGCATCCTCTGTTTTTGAAGTAGCACCAATACTTCTTTCTGCCATTGTTTCTCCTTCTGCTGCTCTTGCTTTCCCTCCTTCATCTGCAGCCATGTAATTTTCTCTTCCAAACGCTTACTTATCTTTTCATATTTCATCTTCCATAAATTCCTTTCTTCTTGTAACTGCTGTTGTTTAAGATTCATATTCAGAATTTCTCCTTGAACTTGCAAATATTTCTCCTGCCTCTGTTTTTTCTTCTCCTGGTGGTCTTTCCCTGCTATTGCGACTACTGGAGCATCTTCTTCCTTTTCTATTTCAGTCAAGATCTCCTGTGTTAAATTTTGTATTACTGGGTCCATGCTCTCAGATGAAAGTAAGGAGCTAATTTCAGACTTTGCACTAATTGGCCTCTGTAAATCTAGCCCTGGTATAAACGAGCCTTGTTTTTGTTTCATTTGTTTCTCTCTAATTTGTTCTTTTTTAATGTCTTTGTATTTTCTCAAGATTTTTGCTACAGCTCCAGCCACATTTTGGAAATATTCTTCCATTTTTGTCTTTATGATTCCTAATTTTTCAACTTCTGCTTTTTTTAATAATAACTCTCCTTCTGGCACAGTCTTTTTATCCAAAGGAGTTCCTGTGTTATCAATTTTCTCTTTTAAGAAAGACATTATGGCGTTATGAAATTCATCTAGATTATCCTGTTCACTTTTGCCATCTGGACTTCCTGGAGCTGTAGTAGATTCTGAAGTCTCTTTAGTTATCTTAGATTGTGATTCAGCAAGTTCATGAGACTTGACCTTCTTGGTAAAGACTGATGTGTCCTTCTCTTCAGTTTTTCCTTCTTTGCTTGTGGTAATTTCTGAAGAGACTTGATGTTCCTTTTCTTTTATTTTCACTTTCTCAGAAGATTTATCAAGTTGAGTTATCCCCGATGACTCTGCTTGGAAACTCATAAGAGATTTGCTCTCTTTGTTCATTAACTCGGTGGTGGATTTCTTTTTATGCCCTGAAATAACTTGGTCTTTTGAAATTATATATGCAAGTTTCTGCTTCCTGAGTCGTTCCCACTTACTAGTTCTACTTTTGCCACCTTGGCTCTTTGTGTCAGTAGAAGGGAATTTCAAAAGAACACGTTGACTTTTTGATCCAATGAATGACTTTGATTTGTCTACAGAAAGGAGTTGTACTTCTTGACTTGTTTTTTGCTCTACTTGTAGCCCTTTGGTCTCTGAGACTATTTGTTTACTTGTCTGATTAGTCAGACTTGATCTAGAGGTCTCAAGCTCATATGAGGCTTTTGAGATCTTCCTTTCCTGTGATTGATACTCATCAGTCCAATCTTCCTTCAGTGATATCTTATCTTCAGTGATATCTTTGGAAGATATTTTGGGGGGTTTTTCAGGTAAAGAAGATTGCTGATCAATTAAACCTGCAGTCATTTCAACTTGGGATGTATGTGAAATTGCTGAGTCCCACTTGAACACTGAGCCTTTGGTCCCCTTTCTTTGGGCCTTCCCCAAAGTATTTTTATATTCTTTGATCAAAATATTGTCTATACTCTCTTCTTTATCAGTCTGGCGAAAGCCCTTGGGTGATTGTGGAGAAATCCCAGATAACACTTTCAAGGTTGATGAGGGCCATGCTTTGAATTTAATAAGCTGCTCACATTTTTCTTCTGCATATTTAAGTTTCTGCTGAAGCATTTCATTTTCTTCACTGAGCTCTTTTATTACCTGCAGGGAGGTCTCTCTTCCCCCTTCCTCGCTTATATACACATCAGGAGAGAGGTTAGTAACTTTTACTTCATTATTTAGTGAAGTCAATGCTTTAGAAAGATTTGATATTGTTGATGCTATATAGTTAATAGCATTGTTTTCCAATTTATTGAACATTGTAGTATCTATGAGTTCCTGTAGCATGTAGTTGATTTCTGAAACCTTTGTATTTGTTGCAAATTCATCACTGATCATCTGATTTGGTGTTAAAGCCTGGGCTGTTGCAGGTCGCTTTAAAACTCTATCTTTCCAGGATTTCCATAGACTTTTTCTAGGTGCTAGAAGAAGAAAAACCAAAAAACACAAATGATGAGACTGTATTTCTTTTTTTGTGTTGTGTCCTATGGTTAAGCCTAAGGAAGTTAGAATAAATTAACATATAGCTGAAGGAAACAACTATGATGATAATTGCTCATCAAACATAACATATCAATAAAGATATGAAAATCTAGTAGAAAAAAAATAGAGCTGAATAGTATAATAACTAAAATGAAAAGTTAGCTAAGAGGGCTCAAAGTAGATTTGAACTAACAGAAGAAAATAACCAGAAAACTTGACGCTTGATTAGTAAAAGTTGTCTAATCTGAGGCACAGGGAAAAGAAAGAAAAAAGAAAAATGAACAAAGCCTCAGAGACAAGTGGCACACCATTAAGCATACTGATGTACAAATAATAGAAACCCCAGAAGAGGAGAGAAGTACATTAAAATTATTTGAAGAAGTGCCTTGGCCAGTGTGGCTCAGTTGATTGATCATTGTCCCATGCACCGGTTGGATTCCTGGTCAGGGCACATGCCCAGGTTTTGTCGATACTTAGTAGGAGGCATTCAGGAGGCAGCTGATATGTTTCTCTCTCATCGATGTTTTTCTCTACCCCTCTCCCTTCCTCTTTCTCAATAAAAAAACATATTTAAAAAAAATTATTTGTATAAGCATACCAATGGACACAGACACAGGAGTAAGGGCATGAGTAGGGTGTGGGGGGATAAGGACACATATGTAATACCTTAATCAATAAAAATAAATAAATTTAAAAAATATTTGAAGAAGTAATGGCCAAATCATCCAAATATATATACATATAGTGGCCTGGTGCACGAAATTCGTGCACCCTCCTCTCCAATCTTGGACCCTTCAGGATGTCCAACTGCAAGTTTAGGCCCAATCTAAACTGGCAGTCGAACATCCCTTTCACAATCCGGGACCACTGGACTCCCTGCTGGGCAGCCTCCAAGCTGGGTGGCACTGTAGGCCTATGCGTGCCTCCACCAGTGGCCACTTTTGCTTCGAAGGTTGCTTCCACTGGGGGCCACTCCCAGGCTAGGCAATGCGGTGTGCCTGCTTGTGGCCTCCAGGCTGGGTGGCACAGCATGCCCACTCATAATCCCCAGCTGGGCAGCTTCCAGGCTGGGCGGTACTGTGAACCTGCACATGCCTCCACTGGTGGCTGCTATTGCCTGGGGCTGCTCCCAGGCCAGGCCTGACTGGTCGTAACTATTACGTGCCTGACCAGTCGTGACTGTTACAGCGTCTGGGCTAATTAGTATATCCCTCTATTATTATATAGGATAAATTAGGAATATATATATACCGTGTTTCCCTGAAAATAAGACATCCTCTGAAAATAAGACCTAGCACATGAAAAGATAAGACATCCCCTGAAAATAAGACCTAGCGCATCTTTGGGAGAAAAAATTAATATAAGACATTGTCTTATTTTCGGGGAAACAGGGTATATATACAATATATTTGAGATTTAGTTTCAGAGGGAAAGTTTCTCTTCTTAATATCTTAATATTGATTTCAGAAAGAGGAAGGGAGGGGAAGAGAGGTATGGGAACATCAATGATGAGAGAAAATCATTGATTGGCTGCCTCCTGCCCACCCCTCACTGGGGATCAAACTTGTGCATGTGCCCTGACTGGGAATTGACCTACCGGTATGACTTCCTGATTCATGGGTTGATACTCAACCATTGAGCCATACCAGCTGGGCAAATTATCCAAAATTTTATGAAAAACATTAATTTACACATTCAAAAAACTCAGCAAATTTTAAGTGGACAAACACAAAATAATCTATATTAATAAAAAGGTAATATGCTAATTAGACCGGATGTCTTCCGGACGTCCTTCCTGACAAAGCTGGAGCCCAGGCAAAGCTGCTCTGGGTCCTGGGTGGCTGCAGCCAGCTTGGAGGGAGGGAAGCCTGGGTTCCAAGTGTGGAAGCCAAGGCAGAGGTGGTTAGGGGTGATCAGGCAGGCAGGCAAGTGGTTAGGAGCAATCAGGTAAGCAGACAGAGGCAATTAGGAGCAATAAGTCAGGCAGAAGAGTGGTTAGGGGAGATCAGGCAGGCAGGCAGAGTGGTTAGGGATGATCAGGCAGGCAGGAAGGCAAGCATTTAAGAGCCAATGGTCCTGGATTGTAAGAAGGATGTCCAACTACTGGTTTAGGCCCAATCTGTGGGGATTCCTGCAGGACTAGGCCTAAACCAGCAATTGGACATCCCCCAAGAGGAAACCCCCCCAATGCATAAATTTTGTGCACTGGGCCTCTAGTAAGTAGATAAAATGAGGAGAAAGGTGGTTATAGAAAAAAATTAAAATAAACAAGATAAAATAAAGACACAAAAATATAGAAAAATGATTCATCCCAATAAAAAGAGACTAATCAAGTATAGGAGAACTATAGCTCACTCTTTATCAGAAAAAATGGAGGCCAGAAGGAAGTGGGATGGTATATTTAAAGTGCTGAAAAAATTATACTGCTAACCAAGAATCCTATACCCAGCAAAACTATTAAAAAGTGAAAGTAAGCCTGGCCAGAATGGCTCAGTGGTTGAGCACTAACCTATGAATCAGGAGGTCATGGTTTGATTCCCAGTCCGATTCCTGGTCAGGGCACATGCCCAGATTGCATGCTCAATCCCAAATGGGGGGTGTGCAGGAAGCAGTCAATCAATGATTCCTTTTCATCATTGATGTTTCTCTTTCTCTCTCTCACTCTCTCTTCCTCTCTGAAATCAATAAAAATATATCTTTTTTTTTTTAAGTGAAGATAAGCCTGGCTGGTATGGCTCAGTGGTTGAGTATCAATCTATGAACCAAGAGTCACTGGTTCAATTCCCGGGCAGGGCACATGCCTGGATTTGGGCTTAATCTCCAGTAGGGGGTGTGCAGGAGGCAGCCAATCTCTAATCCTCTACTTTCCTCTCTCTCTAAAAATCAAAACATTTTTTTACAATATATTTATTTCAGAGGAGACTGGAGAGAGAGAAAGAGAGAGAGAGAGAGAGAAACATCAATGATGAGAAAGAATCATTGATTGGCTACTTCTTGCATGCCTGCAATGTGGATATGTGCCCTGACCAGGACATAGAGTGATGACCTCCTGGTTTATAGTTCAATGCTCAAGCACTGAGCCATGCCAGCCAAGCACTAAAAACATATTTTTTTAAAATATATATTTTATTGATTTTTTACAGAGAGGAAGGGAGAGAGATAGACAGCTAGAAACGTTGATGAGAGAGAAACATCGACCAGCTGCCTCCTGCACACCCCCTTCTGGGGATGTGCCCGCAACCAATGTACATGCCTTTGACCAGAATCGAACCTGGGACCTTTCAGTCCACAGACCGATGCTCTACCACTGAGCCAAACCAAATTCGGCTAAAAACATATTTTTAAAAAATACTTTTAGCCGAAACTGGTTTGGTCTGAAGGGTCCCAGGTTCAATTCCAGTCAAAGCATGTACCTAAAAACGTATTTTAAAAAAATACTTTTAGCTGAAACTGGTTTGGCTCAGTGGATAGAGCATCAGTCTGCGGTCTGAAGGGTCCCAGGTTCGATTCCAGTCAAAGCATGTACCTTGGTTGTGGGCACATCCCCGGTAGGGGGTGTGCAGGAGGCAGTTGGTCGATGTTTCTCTCTCATCGATGTTTCTAGTTCTCTGTCCCTCTTTCTCTCTCTTTCTCTCTGTAAAATATCAATAAAATATATATTTTTAAAAAATACTTTTAAAATGAAGGTAAGACATCCGTTCTTCAGATTAACACTCTTCCCAAGGTAGCCTGTATTTACAACTCTTACAACCATTTTTATTGCATGTGTTTTTAAACACTTCTCTAAATGCATTACATAATGTTTATAACATTGATTCCATGAAATAACATGCTTTTTAAAATAGCACACATATATAACTCTTATAAAACAATAAAGGTAAAAAATAAGATATACAGATGGCAAGTAAGTATATGAAAAGATGTTCAGTATCATCTGTCATTAAACAACTGCAAATTACAACAATGGGATACTGTCATACACCTATTAATACCAAATGTTGACAAGGATATGGGGCAACAGGAACTCTTGCTTATTAATAGTGGTAATAAAAAATGGTATAATACTTGAAAGACAGTTTGGCAGTTTTTTACAAAGTTACTTACAAAGTAATGTTGTCTAAATGTTCCAGTAATCATACTCCAATAAATTTACCCAATAAATTTGAAAATTTATGAACACACACACAAAATACTTGCATAAGAAAGTTTATAACTTTATTTATATATATAACTGATTTCATAGAAGGAGAGAAAGATAAAAACATCAATGATGAGAGGAAATCATTGTTTGGCTGCCTCCTGCATGTCCCACACTGGGAATCGAGCCTGCAACCAAGGCCATATGCCCTTACTTGAACCATGGCCTCCTGGTTCATAAATTCATGTTCAACCACTGAGCCTTTCAGGCCAAGCAACAACTTTATTCTTAAACACAAAAATCTAGAAGCAACCAAGATATCCTTCGATAGGTGGATAAACAAGCTGTGATACATCTACACAATGGAACATTATTCAGCAATAAAAATAAATAAGTTATTAAGACACAAAAATACATGGAGAAACTTTATTTTTTCTTTCTTTCCTTATTTTTTTATGGAGGAACTTTAAATGTATATTCTCAGTGATAGAAATCAGTTGGAAAAAGCTACATACTGCATGATTCTAACCATATGATATTCTTGAAAAACATTAATTTTAAAAATTAGTGATTGCTGTCTGGCTGGTGTGGCTCAGTGGTTGAGCATCAACCCATGAACCAGGAGGTCACAGTTTGATTCCCAGTCAGGGCACATGCCTGGGATGTGGGCTCAATCCCCAGGGTGGGGTGTACAGGAGTCAGCCAATCAATTGATTTTTCTATCTTTCCCTCTTCTTTCCTTTCTGAAATCAATAAAAAATATCTTTAAAAAAATCAGTGATTGCTTCCCAACTGGTGTTGTTCAATGGATTGAGATTTAACCCATGCATTAAGAGTTCACTAATTCCCGGTCAGGGCAGAGGCCGGGGTTGTGGGCTTAATCCCTAGTAGCAGTATGTAAGATGCAGCTGATTGATGTTTCTCTCTCACTCCTGCTCCTTTCCTCTCTATCTAAAAGTCAATAAAAATATTTTAATTTTTTTATAAAAACATTTTTTTAAAAATCAGTGATTGCCAAGAGCTTGAGGAGAGAAGGGGAAGATGAATAGGTGAAACACAGATTTTTTTTTAGGGTGATGAAACTATCCTGAATGATACTGTAATGATGGCTACATGAAAATATACATTTGTCAAGCCCCATAGAACTCTAAATAATATCTGCAAATTTTTTTAAATTATATTTTTATTGATTTTTTACAGAGAGGAAAGGAGAGGGATAGAGAGTTAGAAACATCGATGAGAGAGAAACATCGACCAGCTGCCTCCTGCACACCCCTTATCGGGGATGTGCCCACAACCAATGTACATGCCCCCGACCAGAATCGAACCCGGGACCCTTCAGTCCGCAGGCCGACGCTCTATCCATTGAGCCAAACCGGTTTCGGCTGCAAATTTTTTAAATGACCATTGAGGAGATCATGAGGTTCCAGGAAGGAATACAGACTGTGATAGGAAAATCTAACTGTATTAGAAATGTGTGACATATCCTTACTGAAAGGGAAGGAGGGAAAGGTACTGACCTAAGTAACTGGACATGAACAGAGCCTGTAAGTAGGAAGGCAAAAAGAGCTACACTTAAGTACTGTACTCTAATTGGTAAATTGTTTCCTGTGGGGGTAGGAGTTAATAATCTGATAGTGCTATACCAGTATACTGTAATTCAATAAGTAAATGGATGGCAGATAGTGGGAGTAGGTTTCTCATTGTTTGAGTGGAGATTTACAGATAAGCAAGGTAAGGCGGCTACAAAAGCCTATGTGATATGGATTAGAGTTAGAGACATCAGTAAGAACTCCCGTTTAGCTTAATGTAGTTACAGATGATTATGTAGGTAAACAATCATAGAAATGTGTATATTTGTGGCTTTGCATACACATGTGGGTGCTTTTGTGTGCATGTCAGATAAGAGGGCCAAACAGAAATGACACCCAGTAGCAACCAAACCTTGGTTTTTATTACAATTCTCTAATAAAAGGAACCAGAACTCTGGGAGAAATGGAAAATTTGAGGACCGGGTTAGGATATATTCAAGATGAACCTGAGTTAGCTTGTAGTGCCAGAAAATAAGAAACTATTGAGGTACTAAAAAAAGAAAAACGAAAAACTATATTGCTGTGGGTATGTCAAAGAGGCACAGGAACCAACTGGAGGGGGTCCCAATGGCCAAGGCTAGAATAACTTGAGCAAGAAAATAAGGTATTGGATTATAACCCAAAGGATAAAGTAAATGTCTGTGAGGTCATTTTTTAAAAATGGTGCTCTTTTTTTATTTTTTACGGAGAAAGAGGAAGAAAGGAGAGGGAAAGAGAGGCAGAGGGAGGGAGGAGGGGAGAGAGAGAGAGAGAGAGAGAGAGAGAGACATGAGAAACATCCAATTGCTTCCTCCTGCATGCACCCTGACTGGGGATCAAACCCCCAACCTGAGTATGTGATCTGACAGCCTTTTGGTGAATAGGACAATGCTCAACCAACTGACCCACACTGGAAAGGACTTAATATAAATTAAAAACTGAAAAATTAATAAAGGGAATACAAGAGACAAATTATTATGTGTAAGAACTTCAAATAATTAATGTAGATATTCCACCATAAAGGAAAGGGCTGCACATATAGACTTTCTTTTAAAGAGCAGAATATAGAAAATGAGGAAAAAGAGTAACTTTACAGTGGAGAAACTTAAAAAGCACTACTTTAGCCAGGTGATTGGTGTCAATATGAAGTCACAAATCATTTGATAGTATAAATGATTGAAATAATAGGTGACAATGGTATTTTACCTCTTTGATTTTTCTCCCCCAAACCAATAACTTCAGGATAAACATGAGAAAAACATCACACAAATTCAAAGAGATAGGCATCTTACAATATATCTTACTAGTACTCCTTGAAATTGTCAGGGACATAAAACACAAGGAAAAATCTGAGAAATTGTTACAGCCAGGAAAGCCTAAGGAAACATGTAATCAGGTACCCTAGATGGGATCCTAAAACAGAAAAAGGACATTAGGTAAAAATAAGGAACTATGGATAAATTATGGGCATAAGTTATTAATTTATCAATATTAATTTATTAATTATGATACATGTGCCATACTAATTTAAGATATTAATAACAGTAAAAACTATAAGGAGATACATAGAACTCTGACTTATTTTCTCTAAATCTAAGACTGCCTTTAAAAATAATCTATTGAAAAATGTAAGTGAAATAAAGACATTCAAAGATAAGCAGACTCAAAGAATGTGTGGCTAGTATACATGCCTTACAAGAAATACTAAATAATCCTTCAGGTTGAAAGAAAATGACACAAAAAGATAACTCAAATTTACACAAAGAAATAAAGAGCATAAATATATGTAGATAATTATTAAAAAAAACCAATAAAATATTTTTCTTTTTACTCTCAACTGATTAAAAAGACAATTACATAAAACAATATTTATAAAACTATTGTAGGGCTTATAACATAAATTGTAATATACTAGAGGCCCCATGCACAAATTCGTGCACCTTGGAAGGAACTGTGGGTCACGAGGCTGTGGTTCCATGCTCTGCTGCCTGCTGGGGACGCCCACAATGTTCTACGCACACCCCCTAGTGGTCAGCACATGCCATAGCAACCAGTTATTCAGTTGTTCGGTTGTTCCACTGTTCAGTATATTTGCATATTGGGGTTATATATATATATATGTATGTATGACAAAACACAAATGACAGGAAGGGAACAGGGCAATTGGAGCAAAGACTATGTTTTGCTGGAATTAATAAGTACTAATCTAAAGTAGATTCTGATCATTTAAGATGTATATTGCATCACTAAGAAAATTACTTTAAAAATATAGGAAAAACTAAAAATAGTATACTTGAAAATATATGTTTTATACAGAACAGAAAAAGAAAAACAGAAGATGGAAAGAGATATGAGACCTATGGAAAATAAACAGCAACATGGCAGGTATAAATCCAACCATATTAATAATTACATTAAACATGAATGAATTAAACATTCAAATCAAAAATCAGAGTTTGGGGAAGATAAGAGATCAACCGAAGGACTTGTGTGCATTCATATAAGCATAACCAATGGATGCAAAACTCTGGGGAAGGAGTGCCTGGAGCCACCTGGAGTGGGGGGGCAGGAATTGGTGAGATATGTACACATATAATACCTTAATAAAAAATGGGGGGGGGGGGGGAAAGTCAGAGATTGCCTGATTGTATTTTTGTTAAGCCACAAATAACACATTTTAGAGATAACCTTGCAGTCATCAGAAGGGAACTGGAGAGAATATACTAATATCAGATAAAATAGACTAAAACAAAATGGTTTTAGAGACAATGAGGGACATTTTATAATGAAAAAAAAGTCAGTTCATAAGGAATCTATCACAATTACAAACATATATGTACCTACCAACAGAGCTTTAGCATACAGGGAGCAGCCTGGCTTGTGTGCTCAGTGGTTGAGCATCAACTATGAACCAGGAGATGAGGTTTCAATTCCTAGTCAAGGCACATGCCCAGATTGCAGGCTTGATCCCCAATAGGAGGCATGCAGGAGGCAGCTGATGAATGATTCTCTCTCAACATTGATGTTTCTATCTCTCCCTATTCCTCCCTCCCTGAATCAATAAAAAAAAAAAAAAAAAATATATATATATATATATATATATATATATATATATATATATATATAAAATACAGGAAGCAAAACCTGACAGAATTAAAGAGATATATCTATATATATAAAAGCCTAAGTGACTGGCTGACTGGCTGACCAGTCGGCCAGTAGCTATGACATGCACTGACCACCACAGGCAGACGCCTAATGCAGAAGCAGAAACCGCAGACATGGAAACATAGAGCAGATGAATTGCAGAGGGAAGGGAGGAGTGTGAGGGTGGGAAGACATTAACCCAAGATTTTATATGCATACTAGAGGTCTGATGCACAGATTTGGGGTCCCTCAGCCAGGCCTGTGCCCTTTCGCAATCCAGGATCCCTCAGGGGATGTCGGAGAGCTGGTTTCAGCTCGATCCCCACAAGCCAACTATCCATGCACAAATTTGTGCACTGGGCCTCTAATATTATATATGACAAAATACAAAAGATGGGAAGGGAGCAGAGCTATTGGAGAGTTCAATATCCCATCAATAATGTATGGAACAACTAGACTGAAAATCGGTAAGGATGTTTATAGAAGACTAGAACAATAGTATAAACCAACTATAGAATATTCCACCTAAGAACAGCAGAATATATATCCTCAAGCATAGTATATGGAACACTTTAAAATATTCTTTTTTTAACCCTCACCCAAGGGCTTGCTTATTGATCTTAGAAAGAGGGGAATGCAGATAGAAAGGGGGAAGAAAAGAAAGAGAGACAGAGGGAGAGAGAGAGAGAAACAATAATTGGTTGCCTTCCTGTCTGCACATGCCAAAAATGGGAGTCAAATCCGAAACCTAGGTATATGTCCTGTCTAGAATTGAACCTGTAACCTTTTGGTGTACTAGACAACATTCAATAAACCATATTGGCCAGGGCTTAAATGGAACATTTTTAAAGATAGACTATATGCTAGGCTATAAAACAAGTCTCAATAAATTTAAAAGAATTGAAATACTACAAAGTATGTTACCCAATGAGGTAGGTAGGTAGGTAGGTAGATAAATGGATAGATGGATGGATGGATAGATAGATAGATAGATAGATAGATAGATAGATAGATAGATGATAGATAGATAGATAGATAGATAGATAGATAGATAGATAGATAATATATAACTTTCTACTGGTTTTGTTTCTCTGGTTGAACCCTGACTAATACAGGTTTTTTAAAATGTTTATTTTACCCTAGCCGATTTGGCTCAGTGGATAGAGCGTCAGCCTGTGGACTGAAGGGTCCCAGGTTCGATTCCGGCCAAGGGCACATACCCAGATTGTGGGCTCTATCCCCAATAGGGGGCATGCAGGAGGCAGCGATCAATGATTCTCTTTCATCATGGATGTTTCTATCTCTCTATCCCTCTCCCTTCCTCTCTGAAATCAATAAAGAAAAATATATTTTTTAAATGTTTATTCATTATTTCTATAACCATCTTCCTCCCCTACATCCTCCTCCACCTCTACTTAACCCTCCTCCCCCACAATCACCACATATGTCCATGTCCATAAGTTCTTTCTCTTTTTCTTTTTTGCTCCATTCCTCCACCACTCCAGCAACACCTGATACAAGTTCTGTTTTTAAAATAGTTGACACCACGATTTTCTCCTGCTTGGGTTGCTGCGCCTTCGCCGGGCCTCTAGCAGGGAAATGTTGGGCCAGAGCATTCGGAGGTTCACCACCTCGGTGGTCCGCAGGAGCCACTACGAGGAGGGCCCGGGGAAGAATTTGCCATTTTCAGTGGAAAACAAGTGGCGATTACTGGCTATGATGACTTTGTACTTTGGATCAGGATTTGCTGCACCTTTTTTTATAGTGAGACACCAGCTGCTTAAAAAATAAGGATGCTTAATCCATGATACAGATATGAAGAGGAACATTTTAAGAGGTGCAGTCTCCTTGAAAAATGGATCAAAATGTTGAGCTCAACATACTAGATGTGATTGTAAATAAACTTATGGCATGAATCCTTAATGCCTCTTCTCTGAAATACAAAATGTGATAAATTGGGGGAAAAATAAATAAAAAATAAATAAAATAAAATAGTTGACACCAGGCCTGCAGGGGAGGGCAGTTGGGGGCGATCAGGCCAGCAGGGGAGGGCAGTTGGAGGGGATCTAGGATTGCAGGGGAGGGGAGTTGGGGGGACCAGACCTGCAGAGGAGGGCAGTCGGGAGTACCAGGCCTGTAGGGGAGAGCAGTTGGAGGTGGGGAGCCAGGCCTGCAAGGGAGGGCACGGGGGGGGGGGGGGGGGGGGGAGGGGGAGAGAACCTAGGCCAGCAGGAGACGGAAGTTGGGGATGACCAAACCTGCAGGGGAGGGAAAAGGGGGAGGAGACCGAGGCTTGTAGGGGAGGGCAGTTGGGGAAGACCAGGCCTGCAAGGGAGGGCAGTTTGGTGGTGGTGGTGGTGGGGAGGGGGACCCAGGCCTGCAGGGGAGAGTAGTTGGGGGTGATCAGGCCAGTAGGGGAGGGCAATTGGGAGGAACCAGGCCTTCGGGGGGGACTCAGGCCTGTAGGGGAGGGCAGTTAGGGGGTACTAGGCCTTCAGGAGAGGACAGTTGGGAGCAATCAGGCCATCAGGGGAGGGTAGTTGGGAGGGACCAGGCGTACAAGGAAAGGCAGTTGGAGGTGATCAGGCCTCCAGGGGAGGACAGTTAGGGGTGATTGGGCCAACAGGAGAGGGCACTTGGGGGTGACCAGGCCTGTACGGGAGGGCAGGCTAGCAGCAGAGAAGTTAGGCATCTATCAGGCTGACAGGGGAGTGGGTAGGGAGTGATCAGGTTGGCAGGCAGAAGCAGTTAGGAGCAATCAGGCAGGCAGGCAAGTGAGTGTTTGGGAGTCAGCAGTCTTGGATTGTTAAAGGGATGTCCGACTGCCTGTTGGTGGGATTGAGCCTAACTGGGCAGTTGGACATTCCTCGAGGAGTCCCAGATTGGAAGGGCGCAGGCTGGGCTGAGGGACACCCCCCTTTGTGCACAAATTTCGTGCACTGAGCCTCTAGTATGCATACAAGTACTTTAGTTAATCTCTCCCCACTCTCCCCTCCCCATTCCCTCTGAGATTCATCAGTCTGTTCTATATTTCCATGACACTGATTCTATTTTATTTATCAATTTATTTTGTTCATTAGAGTGCTTGTTCATTTATTTTGATATTTAGATTCAATTGCCAATATATATGTATTCGTTGTCATTTTATTGTTCTTATTTTTTAATTGTTTTTTCTCTTCTTCTTACTCTTCCTTTTCTTCTGCCTTTCTTCTACTCTTCGCCATTTCATGTAACACTGATGAACTCCTTTAGCTCTTTCTTATCTGTGAAGCTCTTTATCTAATCTTCAATTCTAAATGATAGCTGTTTTGGGTAGAATAATCTTTGTTGTAGGTCCTTGCTATTCATCACTTTGAATATTTCTTACCACTTCCTTATGGCCTGCAAAGATTCTGTTGAGAAATAAGTTGATAGTCATATGGACTCTCCCTTGTAGATAATTAAGATTCTTTTTGTCTTTAACCATTGGCATTTTAATTATGTTTATGTCTTGGTGTGGGCCTCTTTGAGTTCCTCGTGTTTGAGGCTCTATGTGCTCCCTGGATTTGTAAGTCTATTTCTTTCACCAGGTAATGGAAGTTTTCTATCATAATTTATTCAAATAGGTTTTCAATATCTTGCTCTCTCTCTTATCCACCTAGCACCCCCATAACGTGAATGCTGGTTTGCTTGAAGTTGTCCCAGAGTCTCCTTACACTATCCTCATATTTATGGATTCTTTTTCTCTTTTTTCTCTTCTAATTGGGTGTTTTATGCTTCCTTATATTCCAAATCATTGGTTTGATTCTCAGAATTCTCCAGTTCAGTCCCTGTAAACAATTCTTTTCTTTTCTTTTTCAGTTAGTGTATGCTTAATTTATGATTGTTTTTTTTTTCATGTCTTTGAAATTCTCACTAAGATCCTTGAAAGTCTCACTAAGTCCCTTGAAGCTCTCATTAAGATCCTTGAGCAACTTTATAATCATTATTTTGAACTCTGTATCTAGTAGTTTGTTTGATTTCATTTAGTTCTTTTTCTGGAAATTTCTTCTATTCTTTCCTTTGTGACATTTTTCTTTATCTCCACATTTTGGCTGTTTCCCTGTGTTTGTTTCTATGTATTAGATATAGCTGCTATGTCTCCTAGAAATTGGTAGAGAGACCTTGTAGAGTAGGTGTTCTGTAGGGCCCAGTGGCTCAGCCTCCCCAGTCACCTGAGCTGGACCTTCTAGGTGCATCCCTGTGTGGGCCATGTGCATAGTATTCTTATAGTTGGACTTCGACTGCTGTTGTTATCACAGCTCCTGGGAGGAGTTGACTTCCAGAACAATTGGTTTTAGGACCATCAGTGACTACAGTGGAAGAGCTGCTGTGCAGGAGACATTCCTATGGAGCAGGACTTGCTTCAATGGGGCTTTGATGCTCACTGAGTCTGCCGCTTGACTGTGTTACTTGTGGATGTGTAGAGAGTTGCAATCTGGTATGGTCTGAAGCTGTCCACTGGATGCACTAGCTCTGGGGCCTCCTGGGAAGTACAAAGTCATCCAGTGCCTGGAGCTACCCAGCAGGAGCTACAGAGAGATCTCCAGATGGCTGCTACTTGTATTGGGCTTGAAAGTGCTCAGGCAAGGCATGGCTGTGAAGCAAGGCAGTCTGGTGCTAGTGCCAGATCTTTGGCCTCTTATTGATAGGTTTGGGGCATGCTGATGCTAGCTGCTTCTTGTTTGAGAGAGTTTAGGAAAGTCTGAAGCCTGATCCAGGACAGGCCATTCATATGGGAAAGCCACTGCAAATGGCTTGGGTGGTGCTGTAAGTTGGATGGGGTGGAGACTCCGGGAATCAGTAGGGGAGCAAACAGTGTGAGCCACACTGATGGAAACTCAGATATGCCTGCCAGTCATTTCTGTGATGGGGGAGGTCCCAGCACAGGAAAAATGACTCCTTGCAATCACCCCTGTCTGGGAGAAAGATACCCCTGAATTCCTGCCCCAATGTCAAACAATTCAATTCCTCTTTCTACGTCCCTGGATTCTCCCAAGCTGCTGTCAAGAGCTTGAGTTCAGGGGAAGAAGGATCATGTAGGTTGGTGCACTGGCCCTTTAAGAGGAACTGCCTGAGTCTCCAGCAGTCTCTGTGTCACTCAGCCACAATCCGCATTGGTTTTTATTGTCAGAAGTTTCAGGGGCTTTTATTCCCAGCTCTGGAACCCTGGGCTAGGGGCCTGGTGTGGGCATGAGACAGACCCCTTGCTCCTCATGGGAGGTATCTGCAGCCAAGATATCCTTCCCAATTAGAAGAATATGACATGGGGGTGTTGGACTTGCATATTCTATGCTTCTGCCCTTCTGTCAGTCTCAATGTGCTTTCTTCTTTACTTATATAATTGTAAAACTTCTATTCAGACTGATTTCAGGCAGTTGTGAATAATGGTTGTTCTTTATTTTAGTTGTAATTTTGATGTGCTTTGCAAATGCTTTTTAGTTTTTTGTTTATTTTTTCCTTTTGTTACCCTTGCTTAAGGAGATATATTGGCAAAAATATTGCTACAAGAGATGTCTGAGATTTTACTGCCTGCGTTTCCTTCTAGGATTTTTATGGTTTCCTGACTTATATTTAAGGCTTTTACCCATTTTGAGTTTTTCTAGTTTCATTCTTTTACATGTACATGTCCAATTTTAACACCATTTATTAAAGAGGCTGTTTTTACTCCACTGTATGCTCTTGCCTCCTTTATCAAATATTAATTGATCATAAGGTATAGGTTTACTTCTGGGCTCTCTGTTCTGTTTCATTGATCTATATGCCTGTTCTTGTGCCAGTACCAAACTGTTTTTATTTCAAAAGATTTGTAGTATAGTTTGATATTCCATATTATGATACCTCCAGCTTTGTTCTTCTTTCTCAAGATTGCTGAGCTTATGCTGTATTTTTTTAGATTGCATATAAACTTTGGGAGAATTTGTTATATATCTGTGACATATGCCACTGGTATTTTAATAAAATCGTGTTGAATCTTATAGAGTGCTTTGGGAAGTATGAACATTTTAATGATGTTAATTCTTCTAATCCATGAACATACTATATATTTACAATTATTTGTATCTTCCTTTATTTAGTTCTTCCATGTCCTATAGTTTTCTAAGTAGAGATATTTTACTTCCTTTGTTAAGTTTATTGCTAGGTTATTTATTTATTTACTTATATTGTTGTTGCAGTGGTTAGTAGGATTGTTTTCTTAGTTTCTCTTTCTGAGAGTTTCAAACTGGTGCATAAAAATGCTACAGACTTCTGGATTTTGATTTTGTATTCTGCAACTTTGTGAAATTCATTTAATAAATCTAGAAGGTTTTTTGGTGAAGTCTTTGGGAGTAGGTTTCTGTGTACAATATCCTGTCATCTGCAAATGACAGTTTTACTTCCTCCTTTCTAATTTGGATGCCTTTTATTACTACTACTACTACTACTACTACTACTACTACTACTACTTTTTCTCCTCCTCCTCCTCCTCCTCCTCCTCCTCCTCCTCCTCCTCCTCTTTCTTCTTCTTCTTCTTCTTCTTCTTCTTCTTCTTCTTCTTCTTCTTCTTCTTCTTCTTCTTCTTCTTCTTTCTTCTTCTTCTTCTTCTTGTCTGATTGCTGTGATTAGCACTTCCAGTACTGTTTTCTTTCTTTGGAGTGTCTTTATCTGGTTTTGGAATTAGGATAATGCTGGTAAAAAGAGTCTTCCCTCCTCTTAAATTTTTTTGGGATAGATTGTGTTGGATAGGTGATGCTGGGTGTTCTTTTTTATTATTACTACTCAATTTCATTAGTTGTTATTGGTTTATTCAGGTTTTCTGATTCCTCTGATTGAGTTTTGGAAGATTGTATGTTTCCAGGAATTTCCGTTTTGCTCAGTTTGTCCATTTTGTTGGCATATAGTTGTTCACAGTATTTTTTTTTTTACAATCATTTATATTTCTGTGGTAACAGTTGTTACTTTGTCTATTTCATTTCTGATTTTATTTATTTGAGTTCTCTCTTTTTGTTTCTTTTTTTAAGTCATTTTTTTAAAGAGGTTTTCTAAAAGTATATTTTTTATTGATTTTTACAGAGAGGAAGGGAGATGCATAGAGAGCTAGAAACATCGATGAAAGAGAAACATTGACCAGTTGCCTCTTGCACACCTCCTACCGGAGATGTGCCCGCAACCAAGGTACATGCCCTTGACCAGAATCGAACCTGGGACCTTTCAGTCCACAGACCGATGCTCTACCACTGAGCCAAACTGGTTTCGGCTCTTTTTGTTTCTTGATGAGTCTGGGTAAAGGTTCATCAATTTTCCCCAGTAGGGGGGTATGAAAAAGGCAGCTGATTGATGTTTCTCTCTCATTGATGTTTCTAACTCTCTATCCCTCTCTCTTCTTCTCTGTGAAAAATCAATAAAATATATATTTTTTAAAATAAAATAAAGGTTCATCAATTTTGTTTAGCTCTTCAAAGAGCCAGCTCTTGCTTTCATTGATGTTTTGTATTTTTGTTTTAAATAATTCTTTATTGTTGAAGGTATTGCATATGTACCCTCCCCCCACTCACCCACTCCAATCTGCCCCAGGCCTTTAACACTTTATTATCTGTGTCCATGAGTTATGCATATATGTATACAAGGTCTTTGGTTGATTATTTTCCACCCACCCACACTCCCATGCCTTCACTCTGAAACTCAGCACTCTGTTCCATGCTTCTATGTCTCTGGATCCACTCCATTCATCAGTTTATTTTGTTACATAGATTCCACATATATGTGAGATCATGTGATACTGTCTTTCTCTGACTGACTTATTTCACTTAGCATGATATTCTTCAGGTCCCTCCATGCTATCTCAAAGGGTGAGAGATTCTTCTTTTCTACTGCTGCATAGGACTTCCACTACTACGTTGAATAAGAGTGGTGAAGTGACATCCCTGTCTTGTTCTTCTTCTTAGGGGAAATGATTTTAGTTTTTGCCAGTGAGTATGATGTTCACTGTAGGTTTGTCATATATGGCCTTTATCATGTTGAGATATGCTCCCTCTCTTCCCACTTTGCTGAGAGTTTTTATTAAAAATGGGTGTTGGATTTTGTTGAATGCTTTTTCTGTGTCTACTGATATGATCATGTGGATTTTTCTTTCAATTTGTTTATGTGATGTATCACATTTATTGAATTGTGAATATTGTACCAGCCTTATATCCCTGAAATAACTCCCACTCGGTCATGGTGTATGATCTTTTTAATATAGTACTCGATCCAATTTGCTAATATTATGTTGATTATTTTAGCATCTGCATTCATTAGGGATATTGGCTTGTAATTCTCTTTTTTTGTAGTGTCCTTATATGGCTTTAAAATTAGGATAATGCTGACCTCTTTAAAAGAGCTTGGAAATGAATTAAATGCTCCTATCAAAAGATATAGGGAAAATTAATATATACAAAAACATGACCCAACCAGGTATTTCTTCCTCTTGGATTTTTGGAATAGTTTGAGGAGTATAGGTGTTAGTTCTTTGAGTGCTTAGTAAAACTCCCCTGTGAGGCTGTCTGGACCCAGGCTTTTGTTTGCTGTATTTTTTATATTATTATTACTGTTCCTTTTTCATGAATTGTTATTAGCCTATTCAGGTTTTCTCATTCTTCCTGATTCATTTTTGGGAGATTGTATTTTCTAGGAATTTGTCCATTTCATCCACATTGCCCAGTTTGTTGCATATAAGTTGTCCAAAGTATTTTCTTGCAATTCTTTGCATTTCTATGGTGTCGGTGGTCACTTCTCCACTTTTGTCCCTGATTTTATTTATTCATGTACTCTCTCTTTCTTGATGAGTCTGGCTAACGGTTCATCAATCTTGATTATCCTTTCAAAGAACCAGCTCTTGCCCTAACCGGTTTGGCACAGTGGATAGAGTGTCAGCCTACAGACTGAACAGTACTGGGTTCAATTCTGGTCAAGGACATGTGCGTTGGTTGCGGGGACATTCCTAGTAGGAGTTGTGCAGGAGGCAGCTGATCGATGTATCTCTCTCACTGATGTTTCTGACTCTCTATCCCTTTCCTTACTCTCTTTAAAAAAACCAATAAAAATATTTTTAAAAACAGCTCTTGGTTTCATTGATTTTTTTTAAATAAGGATTTATATATATATATATATATAGATAGATAGATAGATAGATAGATATAGATATAGATATAGATATAGATATAGATATAGATATATTGTATTGATTTTTTAAAAATATATTTTATTGATTTTTTTACAGACAGGAAGGGAGAGGGATAGAGAGCCAGAAATATCAATGAGAGAGAAACATCGATCAGTTGCCTCCTGCACACACCCTACTGAGGATGTGCACACAACCAAGGTACATGCCCCTGCCCAGAATCAAACCCAGGACTCTTCAGTCCGAAGGCCTACACTCTATCCACTAAGCCAAACCAGCTTCAGCTATTTAATTGATTTTTTTACAGAGAGGAAGGGAGAGGAATAGAGAGTTAGAAACATCAATGAAAGAGAAATGTTGATCAGCTGTTTCTTGCACACCACCTACTGGGGATGTGCCTGCAACCGAGGTACATGCCCTTTACTGGAATCAAACCTGAGAACTTTCAGACCGCAGACTGATGCTCTATCCACTGAGCCAAACCAGTTTCGGCAAAAATGTAAGCATTTTTTTTGCTTGTTTCTTTCTTTATTTTTTTTTCTTTTTCTTTCTTTTTAAACCATTTTTTTTATTGAATTATTATCTGTGTACATATCTTACCATTGGCCCCCACCCCCATACATGCCCTCCCTCCCCAGAGTTTTGTGTCCATTGGTTGTACTTATATGCATGCATACAAGTCCTGGGGTTGATCTCTTAACTACCCCAGATCTCCCTACTGTCTCCACTGTAATTTGACAATCTGCTTGTTGCTTTACTGTCTCTATATCTATCTTTTGGTTCATCAATTTATAATGTTCCTTATTATCCATAAATGAGTGAGGTCATGTGGTGTTTCGCTTTCATTGACTGGCTTATTTCATTCAGCATGATGTAATCCAATTCCATCCAGGTTGCTGCAAATGATAAGATTTCCTTCTTTTTATGGCAGCATAGTATTCCATTGTGTAGATGTACCATAGTTTTTTGATCCAGTCATTTGCTGACTGGCACGTAGGCTGTTTCCAAATCTTAGCTATTGTAAATTGTGCTGCTATGAACATAGGGGTGCATATATCCTTTCTTATTGGTGTTTCTAGTTTCTTGGGATATATTCCTAGGAGTGGGATTACTGGGTCAAATGGGAATTCCATTTTCAGTTTTTTGAGGAAGCTCCATACTATTCTCCACAGTGGTTGCACCAGTCTGCATTCCCACCAGCAGTGCACCCAGGGTTCCTTTTTCTCCAACCTCGCCAACACTTGTCATTTGTTGATTTGTTGATGTTGGTCATTCTGACAAGTGTGAGATAGTACCGCATTGTTGTTTTGATTTGCATCTCTCGGATAATTAGTGACTTTGAGCATGTTTTCATGTGCCTCTTGGCCTTCTTTCTGTCTTCTTTTGAGAAGATTTTATTTAGGTCCATTGCCCATTTTTTAATTGGATCATTTATCTTCCTTTTATTGAGTTGTATAAGCTGTCTGTAGATGTTGGAGATTAAACCTTTATCAGTGATAACATTTGCAAATCTGTTCTCCCATACAGTGGGCTTTCTTGTTGTTTTGTTGATGGTTTCTTTTGCTGTTAAAAAGCTTTTTATTTGGATGTAGTCCCATTTGTTTATTTTCTCTTTAGCTTTCATTGCCCTAGGGGCAGTATCAGTGAAGAAGTTCTTTTGGGATATGTCTGAGATTTTGCTGTCTATGGATGCCTCTAGTATTTTTATGGTTTCTCGCCTTATGTTAAGTCCTGTATCCATTTTGAGTTTATTTTTGTGTATGGTGAAAGTTGATGGTCTAGTTTCATTCTTTTGCATGTATCTGTCCAATTTTCCCAACACCATTTATTGAAGAGACTGTCTTGACTCCATTGTATGTTCGTGCCTCCTTTGTCAAATATTAATTGAGCATAGTGATTTGGGTTGATATCTGGATTCTCTATTCTATTCAATTGATCTATATGTCTGTTCTTGTGCCAATACCAGGCAGTTTTGAGAACAGTGGCTTTGTAATACAGCTTGAAATCTGGTATTGAGATCCCTCCTACTTTACTCTTCTTTCTCAGGATTTCTGTGGCTATTCGGGGTCTTTTATTGTTCCAAATGAATTTTTGGAGAGTTCTTTCTAGGTCAGTGAAATGTGCTGTTGGTATTTTAATAGGGAGTGCATTGAACCTATAAATTACTTTGGGAAGTATGGACATTTTGATGATGTTGATTCTACCAATCCATGAACATGGTATGTTCTTCCATCTGTTTACATCTTCCTCTATCTCTTTTTTCAGTGTCGTGTACTTTTCCGTGTATAGGTCTTTTACCTCCTTAGTTAAGTTTATTCCTAGGTTATCTTAATTTTTTTGGTGCGATAGTAAATGGGATTGCTTTTTAGTCTCTGTTTCTGTAGGTTCACTATTGGTGTATAGAAATGCCATAGATTTCTTGGCGTTAATTTTGTATCCTGCTACATTGTCAAATTCATTTATTAAGTCTATTAGTTTCTTAATGGAGTATTTTGGAGTTTTTTATGTACAATATCATGTCATCTGCAAATAAGGATAACGTTATTTCTTCTTTTCCAATTTGGATGCTTTTTATTTCCTCTTCTAGTCTAATTGCAATGGCTAGTACTTCCAGTACTATGTCAAACAGGAGTAGCGAGAGAGGGCATCCCTGTCTTGTTCCTGTTCTTAGAGGGAATGGTTTTAGTTTTTGCCCATTGAGTATGATATTGGCTGTGGTTTTATCATATATAGCTTTTATTATGTAGAGGTATGATCCTTATATTCCCACCTTGTTGAGAGTTTTTATCAGGAAAGGGTGTTGGATTTTATCAAATGATTTCTCTGCATCAATTAATATGACTATATGATTTTTATCTTTCAATTTGTTTATGTGATGTATCACGTTTATTGATTTGTGGATATTTTACCATCCTTGCATTCCCAGAATAAATGCTACTTGGTCATGGTGTATGATCTTTATGATGCTCTGCTGGAGCCAATTTGCTAGAATTTTGTTGAGGATTTTGGCATCTATGTTCATGAGGGATATTGGCTGGTAATTCTCTTTCATTGAGTTGTCTTTATCTGCTTTTTGTATTAGGGTGATGTTGGCTTCATAGAGGAGTTTGGAAGTGTTCCTTCCTCTTGAATTTAAAAAATATATATTTTATTGATTTTTGTACAGAGTGGGAGAGAGAGAGAGAGAGAGAGTTCGAAACATCAATGAGAGAGAGTCATCGATCAGCTGCCTCTTGCACACCCTCTACTGGGGATATGCCCGCAACCAAGGTACATGCCCTTGACCAGAATCGAACCCGGGGCCCTTTAGTCCCCAAGCCGACGCTCTATCCATTGAGCCAAACTGGTTTCAGCTGTTTGCTGGAAGCTTTTTGATGACTGCTTCAATTTCTTCCAAAGTCACTGATCTATTGAGATTTTTAGATTCTTCCTGATTGAGTTTTGGAAGGTCATATTTTTTAGGAATATGTCCATTTCCTCGAGGTTGTCCAGTTGGTTGGAATAGAGTTGTTCATAGTATTTTGTAACAATCCTTTGTATTTTGGTGAAGTCTGTTGTTGTTTCACCTCTTCCATTCCTGATTTTGTTTATTTGGGTCCTCTCTCTTTGTTTCTTGGTTTGCCTGGCTAGAGGTTCATCAATCTTGTTTATCTTTTCAAAGAACCAGCTCTTGGTTTTGTTGATCTTATGTAATGTTTCTTTGGTCTCTATGTCATTTATCTCTGCTCTGACTTTTATTATTTCCTTCCTTCTGCTTACACTGGGCTTTTCTTGTTGCTCTTTTTCTAACTTTTTGAGTTGTAGAGTTAGATAATTTGTTACCATTTTTTCTTATTTTTGCATAGGCTTGTAGAGATATGAATTTCCCTCTTAAAACTGCTTTTGCTGTGTTCCATAGATTTTGGATTGTTGTGTTTTCATTGTCATTTGTTACCAGGATGTTTTTAATTTATTCCTTGATTTCTCTGGTAACCCAGTCCATATTTAATAGCATGCTGTTTAGTCTCCATGTGTTTGATTTATTTGGATTATTTTTATTGTAGTTGATTTCCAGTTTTATGCCACCATGATCTGAGAAGATGCTTGATATGATTTCTATCTTCTTGAATTTGAAGAGACTTTGCCCATGCCCCAACATGTGGTCTATCTTTGAAAATGACCCATGTGCACTTTAGAATAATGTATATTCTATGACTTCGGGGTGGAATGTTCTGAAGATATTGATTAATTCCACCTGGTCTAGTGAGTCATTTAGGATAGATGTTTCTTTGCGATTTTTTATTTAAATGATTTGTCCAAAGGTGAAGTGGGGTATTAAAATCTCCTAGTATGATTGTATTGCTATTAATCTCTCCCTTAATGTCCTCCAACAGGTTTTTTGTTTTTTTTTAATGTATTTAGGTGCTCCTGTATTGGGTGCTTATATGTTTACCAGGGTTATTTCTTCTTGTTGGATTGCTCTTTTTAGTATTATGAAGTGGCCTTCATTATCTCTTGTGTCCTTCACTTTGAGATCTCATTTGTCAGATATAAGTATTGCTACCCCAACTTTTTTTTTTTTTTCATTTCTGTTTGCCTGAAAAACCTTTTTCTATCCCTTCACCCTCAGTCTGTGTGCATCTTTTTTTCTGCGGTGGGTTTCTTGTAGACAACAGATATATGGATCCTACTTTCTTATCCAATCCGTTACCCTATGTCTTTTGATTGGAGCATTTAATCCATTTACATTTAAAGTTATTATTGATAGGTACTTATTTGATGCCATTTTTATTCTATACCCCTGTGTTCCTTCTTCGCTTCCCATTTCTTTTTTATTTTTACAGCAGACCCTTTAGCATTTCTTGCATTGCTGGTTTGGTGGTGATAAATTCCCTTAGTCTTTTTTGTCTGTGAAGTTCCTGATTTCACCTTCAATTTTGATTGATAGCCTTGCTGGGTACAGTATTCTTGGATTCAGACCCTTCCTTTGCATGATTTTGTATATTTCATCCCATTCCCTTCTGGCCTGATGAGTTTCTGTTGAGAAATCAGTTGCTAATCTGATGGGAGTTCCTTTATATGTAACTTTCTGTCTCTCTCTGGCTGCTTTTAAGATTCTTACTTTGTCGTTGGTGTTTGCCAATTTAATTATAATGTGCCTTGGTGTCGGTCTTTTGGGATTCATTTTACTTGGGACTCTGAGAGCTTCTTGGATTTGTGTGGGTTTTCTCTTTTCTATCTCAGGAAAGTTTTCTGTCATTATTTCTTCAAACAAATTTTCTATGCCTTCCTCAGTTTCCTTTCCTTCTGGAACCCCTATTATTCTAATATTGTTTTGTTTTGTATTGTCCCAAAGTTCTCTTAGGCTCTGTTCCTGCTTTTTAATTTTTTTTTTTCTAGAAGCTGTTCTAATTGGGTATTTTTTTCCATCTTATCTTCTAGCTCACTGATGTGGTCCTCTGCTTCTTTTAGTCTACTCTTGATGCTTTCTATTGAGTTCTTTACAATAGCGATGTCATTTTTCATTTCTTCTTTGTTCTTCTTCATTTCCTCTTGGTTCTTACTCATATTGTCAAATTTGTCTTCCATTCTTTTTAGCCATCTTATGATCATTATTCTGAATTCTTGCTCTGGTAGGTTGCTTGCTTCTAACTCATTTACTTCCTTTTCTGGTGTTGCCTGCTTGCTTTCATATGCGGGCTGTTTCTTTGTCTCCCCATAATCTCTTTTTAGGATGTCTGGTTATGCAGTTCTCTCTCTCCTGCATTGATTTAAAAGCACAAAATACAAAACAACCAAGTACAACACACAAGGCACTGAACAGAAATGTGTTTGTGATATTAATAACCTCCAATAAAGTTGACCTTCAGAGAAAGGCAAATTAGGGTGTAGGAGAGATAAAAGAGAAAAAAGAAAAGAAAAAAAAAGTGGCAAAATGAAATTGGGAGAAGGAGAAAAAAAAGAAGAGAGAAACTAGAACAATACTAATAGAGAAACAAGGAACTAACTATATATATGGGAAGGAAACGCCAGTATAACAACCCTTAATCACAGCGAATGCCAGCAACAAGTATCTGGAGATTAACACAGTTTACAATACCAACTAATATCAAGTGAGGAAAGGGAAAGCAGAAGTAATAACTAACTAAAACACAGCTAACAAAAGCATACAATCAAACAAAAAGAATAAGCAAAACAATCTCACAAAAAAGCATAAAACTTTAATATAGTTAACATTCAACATACAACTTCAAGGGAATAGAGAGAAAGGCTATTTTTGTGTGTGTGTTTTTTAGGACAATGGAAAGGGAGGTGTGTATGGGCTTGGAGCAGGGGGTTGGAAATTAGATATACACAAATAGGGTAAAATTTTAGGAGGTGGTAAACAGAAAGAATGGGGAAAATCTAGAGCAGGAAAGGGTTAAGATAAACAGGACATGAAAGAAGGTAAGTTAGGAAGAGAGTGATGGCATAAAGGTAGGGTTGAGATAGAATAAAGCATTGGTGAAGGAAAGGTAAAAATAGACTGTAGAACACTAATCCTGAAGTAAAATAAAGAGCAAATAACATGACACTTAAAAAATAATAAAAATAAAAAGTAAATAAGATAAAAAGGTAAAATAGTAGTAGTAATAATGCTGATTACAAATAAAAATGTATTAATTAAAAAGGTAAAATCAAGTGAGGAAAAAAGAAAAAAAATAGTTTCTTAAGTAAATGTTGCAAATATTGAAAATAAAAAACAAAAATAAAAAAAGTAAATAAAATTCGTAGTAGTGAAGGTCATTCACTTCCTCTATCGTTCTGTTTAGCACGCCTGTTTCCCAGAACAGACAGTATTGCAGTTCTTTGAGTTTCACTGCTCCTCAGTGTTGTAATGCAGTCCTGATTTTTTAAGCAGGCTTTGCTTTGATTTTTTTTATTACATTAGGGTCAATTTGTGATTTAGCCACTGGGTGGCAGTATTTCTGGGTTGACTTCCAGGGCTCTGAAGCCTCTCTAACTTTTTTTCCCCCCTCTCTGTAACACTGATCTGTGGAGGAGGGGCGGGGGGGGGGGGGCAAGTCTGAGCTGACTGCACTCCCCTGTAATTCTCCGGATATGTCTCCGAGTCAGATCAAAACGTGTTGCTCTTTAGATATCTCCCCTATTAGAAGCCCCGTCCACATTCACGGGTGACACCAGCCCAACAGCCAGGGGCTTCTCCTTGTAAATACTGCCCCAGTCCTCCAGCTTCCGTGCTCCAGGCGCACACGGGCTTTTGTCTTCCGCCGCAGGGACTCACCCTATCTCCACAAAATCGGACCTTTTCGCCGTGCGGTGGAGCACTCCTTTGAGTCCAAGTGTTCGTGCCGCCTGGGACCAGCGTTCTGGGGCTCACAGTTGCTCTGCAGTTGCTGCCGCTGTGGGTGTTCAGGCCTCTGACAAGATCCACTCTTCCTTTAAAGATGGTGAGATTTCCCCGTCCAAGCCCATATGTAGCTCTGGGAGGGGACTAAGCCCTGCTGTGGGTGCTTTCCTGTCAGGGGCACCCTGATCAGCAGACCCCTACTTTCTCCTGGAGTTCGCCTGTCTCTTAGCTTGCTAAGAAACACTCCCAGCGTGACCCTCAGCTGCTCTCTCTGCTTCAGGACAAGGCTCAGAACCTGTCCATCTAGTCTTCTGCCATTTTGTCTCCTCCCTTTTCTACTCTTTTCCACTATACTTGATTGCAGGAGCTAGTAGAGCAAATCCAAAATCTGAAGGATGGGCCAGGAAAAGTGGGCTGGAACGTGAGGGCAGGAGTTCTCAGGTGAAATTGCTCTCTGATACGGGCCTGGCTTCACGGTGGGCAGGCAGTCAGGCCAGGCAGCAGTGGGGCTCTTTGACTCCGTGGGCCTCCAAGCCTCATTTCGACCCACAGTCTCAGTCTCCTCCCTATGTCTTTTGATCGGAAAATTTAGTCCATTTACATTTATAGTTATTATTGACTAGAGGCCTGGTGCACAAAATTCATGCATGGGGGGATATGTCAACTGCCCTTCTCTGCACTCTCTCCAATCTGCAACCCCTCAAGGGATATCCAACAGCCCATCTATATCGGATCAGGCCTAAACGGGCAGTTGGACATCCCTCTCACAATTCAGAACTGCTGGCTCCCAACTGCTCGCCTGCCTGCCTTCCTGATTTCCCCCACCCACTTCTGCCTGCCAACCTGATCACCCCCTAACCACTCCCCTGCCAGCCTGATTGATGTCTAATCACCCCCTAACCTGATCACCCCCTAACCACTCCTCTGCCAGCCCAATTACCCCTAACTGCCGTCCCCTGTAGGCCTGGTCCCCCCATCTGCTCTCCCCTGCAGGTTGATCCCTCTCTCTCCCCCCCCCCCCACCCCCCCGCAACTGCCCTTCTCTGCAGGCCTGGTTACCCCCAACTTTCCACCTCTGCTGGCCTGGTTCACCTCTCCTTGCCCTCCCCTGCAGGCTTGATCGCCCCCATCTGCCCTCCCTTTCAGGCCTGGTCCCTCCCAGCTGCCTCTCTGCTGGCCTGATCACCCACAAGTGCCCTCCGTTGCATATCTGGTCCCTCCCCTGCTGGCCATCTTGTGGTGGCCATCTTCTGTCCACATGGGGGCAGCCATCTTGTGTGTTGGAGTGATGGTCAATTTGCATATTACTCTTTTATTAGATAGGATAGGTACTTATTTGTTGCCATTTTAATTGTATGCCTAGGTTTCTCTATTTCTTCTCATCACAGCAGTCCCTTTAGTATTTCTTATAATGCTAGCTTGGTAATGATGTACTCCTTTAGCCTTTTTTTGTTTGTTTGTTTTTGTTTTTGTCTGGCAAGCTCTTTATTTGACTGTCTATTTTGAATGATAGCCTTGCTGAATATAGTAATCTTGGTTTCATATCCTTGCTTTCCATTACCTTGAGTACTTCATGCCATTCCCTTCTGGCCTGTAGAGTTTCTTATGAGAAATCAGTTGTCAAGCCTTATGGGAGCTCCTTTGTAGGTAACAGTTTGCTTCTCTCTCTCTCTCTGTCTCTCTCTCTGTCTCTCTCTCTGTCTCTCTCTCTCTCTCTCTGATTTTATCTTAGTACCTTTAAGATTTTCTCTTTGTCTTTAATTTTTGGCATTTTAATTATGTGTCTGGGTGTGGGCCTGCTTGGGTTCTTCTTGCTTGGGGTTGTCTGTGCCTCCTGAACTTGTGTAACTTTTTTCTTCACTGGGTTAGGGAAGTTTTCTGCCATAATTTCTTCAAACAAGTTCTCTATCTCTTCCTCCCTTTCTACCTCTTCTGGGACACCTTCTATTTGACTATTGTTACATTTATGTTTCACGCTCTTTTGTTTGTGTGTGCTTTTTCTTTTTAGCTCTCTGACTGAGTGATTTTTTCAATCCTGTCTTCTAAATAACTGATTCAATCCTCATCTTCTTCTAATCTGCTGTGTATTCCTTCCAATGTGTTCTTTATTTGTGCTATGCCATCCTTTATTTCTGTTTTCATAGTTACTGTATCTTTTCTCATGATGTTGAGCATCTTTACCATCATTCTGAATTCTATATCAAATAAATTTCTTATCTCCATTCCATTTATCTCTTCTTCTGCAGAATTCTCTTGTTCTTTCATTTGGGGATTGTTTCTTTGTCTCCTCATTTTGATTGCTTGTTTGGATTTGTGACTTTGTATTAGGTAGATCTGCTATGCCCCTCAATCTTTGAGACAGCATCAAATGCTGTTTCTGTCTAATTAGATCATGCCAAGACTCAGTCTCCTGAGATTGCCTCTGCCTACTGACTGATAGGATTTCATCTTGAATTGCCCTCAGGCAATTGTCCACAGGTATGGCAAAAGTTTTTTTCAACAGACTGGGACAACTGCCTCTGCCTAGAGTTTGTTATTCTCAGTCTCTTAGTAGGCTTCAGAAACTCTACACTGTAGGGCAAGGTGTTTTCTAATAGGGTGGGTCAACTGTCTTCTACCCAGGCAAAGCCAACTGTATAGAAAATGTCTACATGAGAAAGATGACCTCTGCAGAATGAGGGAATGACTCAGCACAGGAAACAAGGGTGTCTGCCTTCTGAACTCTAATCCCAGAACTCAAACAGCTCCAGTTTGCCCTCTCTCTGACAGAGCACAAGATGAGTGGCTTCACAGGGAATTTTGTGTGTTGGCCCTCTAAGAGGGTGCCTGAATTTTTAACCATCTCTCCCTGTCAGATAACAACCCTGCTGTTTTTCACAGCCAGATGTTATGTGGGTACACTTCTCACTTCTGGTGCTCTCTGTTGGGGGGAGGGCAGCTTGGGAATTAGACACCAGTGTTCTCAGTGATAACCCTCCACAACTGAGCTATCTCTCCAGAACTTCAGCTGCTGTCTGTGGGAGCCCAGCCCTTTCACACTTCTTCCCCTCCAGCAGTCTCTATGAGGTCTCCACTTTCCATCCTCAGTTATCAGGGCTTTCTCCAGTGAGTCTTCTATTGATTATTCAGAAAGTATTTCTGTATTTTAGTTGTAATTCCAGTTTTCTCCTGGGAACATGTCCATGCAGCATCCACTTACTCTGCCGCCATATTAATCTCTGTATTATTTTTTTAGTCTCTATATTATTTATTTCACTCTGATTTTTATTATTTCTTTTCTTCAACTTCCTCTGGGCTTTTCTTGTTCTCTTTCTAATTCCTTTAGTTACAGGGTTAAATTGTTTGTTTGAATTTTTTCTTGTTTCTTGAGGTAGGCCTGTAATGCAATGAGCTATAATGCAAAGGACTGCTTTTGCTGTGTCTCATAGGTTTTGGATGTGCATTCATTTTCATTTGTTTCCAGTTAATTTTTTTATTTCTTCTTTGATCTCAATGGTAACTTATTCATTGTTAAATAACATGTTATTTAGCTTCCATGTGTTTGAATGTTTTTAACTTTTCTATGTTTGACTTCCAGTTTTATGCAATTATGACCCAAGAAGATGCTTGATTTGATTTCAATATTATTGAATTTGTTAGGACTCATTGTGTCCTAACATGAGGTCTATCTTTGAGAATGTTTCGTCCACCCTTGAGAAGAATATGTATTCTGCTGTATTGGGATTAAATGTTCTGTAAATATTAATTAAATCCATCTGAGCTAGTGTGTCAATTAAAGCTGCTGTTTCCCTGTTGATATTTGGTCTGGAATATCTATCCAGTTATGCCAATGGAGGGTTAAAGTCCCCTCCTATAACTTTATAGTTGTCAATTTTTCTCTTAAATTCCTCCAAGAGTTTTTTTTAATATATATTTGGGTGTTCCTATATTGGGTGCATATATGTTACCAGAGTTATATCCTCTTATTGGATTACTCTCTTTAGTGTTATGTTTTTAGTGTTACTTCTTTATCCATTATTATGGCCTTTGTTTTAAAGTCTGTTTGTCAGCACAATAGGGTGGTTCTGTTTTCCTCCCTTGGCTGTGCTGGCCCAGTACACCTTACAAGAAAGCCAGTCTCGCATTAGCTGTCTGCCCTCTCCGTGCGCAAGGAGCAAGCCAGTAGCGAACTCGGCCCGGCCTCTCCGTGCTCTGCAAGCAAGCTGGCAGCGAACTCTGTGGCCGCCTTTTCGCACGCACAATTCTCTGCACCTTCACAGTTCCTGAGGTTCAGCGCGCCTTCTTTCTCCTTCCCAGATGGTAGAGCCTCCCCTCAGCCAGCCGTCTGGCGCCTCAGGGTGATGTTTCCCCTGTTTTTCAGTTCCAAACTCAAACTTGTGGTAGGCTGCATTCGGGTGTCTGCCCTATGCTGCCATCTTGGTTTTTCTCTTGAACCTGCAATTTTAAATGATAGCTTTGCTATAATAAATAGAATAGTCTTGGTTCCAGGTCCTTGTTTTTCATTACTTTAAATACTTCATGGGATTCCTTTCTGGCCTGTGGTGTTTCTATTGAAAAATCAGCTGACAACCTTATGGGAACTTCCTTGTAGATAACTGTCTCTCTCTTGCTGCCTTTAAGATTCTCTCTTTGACTTTAACCTTTGCCATTTTAATTATGATATGTCTTAGTGTGGGTCTCTTTGGGTTTGTCTTCATTGGGATTATCTGTGCTTCCTAAACTTGTGTGACTTTTTCCTTCCCCATGTTAGGGACGTTTTCTGTCATTATTTCTTCAAACAGGTTCTCATCTCTTGCTCACTTTCTTCTCCTTCTGGTACCCCAACTGTAGGGAGTAGCTATAGGGATAAGCCTCCAACTGATCTGTTGGCAAAGCCACAAACAAGTCCCAGCTTAGAGGGCATAGCCCTCTTAGTATAATTAAGCTTGACCTTATGATGCCTCCTAGATCCTATCTGGGTAGTTAATGGGCTGTGGGAGGTGCAGCAAGTGCTGCCAAAACAACTGAAACTCACAAAAACATTGCAACTATGGTGAACACTACCTTATTTACCTCTGGCTATAAAATAAAGGCTCAGCTTGCAGTCGGGATCTTTCTCTGTGGCCTTAGCCAGGCACAGGAGATCCACCTAGACCAGGGGTCCTCAAACTTTTTAAAGTGGGGGCCAGATCACGGTCCCTCAGAGAGCTGGAGGGCCGGACTATATGAACTACTAATTCCTACTGTAACACCTCGGCTGCACTCACTGCCCAAAAAACCTGGCGGGCCGGATCAGACTCCTCTGCGGGCCGCATGTGGCCCGCGGGCCGTAGTTTGAAGACGCCTGACCTAGACCCAGCTTATTCTCTGTCTGTTTTTTCTTCAATCCTTCGTGCACCCCTTCCCTCCCCTCCTCAGGCTCACCGAACCCTTGGCTGTGCTGGCCCAGTACACCCTATAATGTGGATGTCATTACATTTTATGTTGTCCCAAAAGTTCCTTAAAGTAGCCTCATGCACCCAGCAAGTGTCGCTCAGTGGTTGAGCATATACCTAACAAATAGAAGATCATGGTTTGATTATCTCTGATCATTGGTGTTTTTATCTCTTTCTCCCTTTTCCTTCCTATTTGAAATCAATAAAAATATATATATTTTAAAAGTTTCCCTAGCCAGTTTGGGTCAGTGGATAGAGTGTCATCCTGTGGGCTGAAGTGCCCCAGATTCAATTCCAATTAAGGGCATGGGCCTTCGTTGCAGGCTCGATCCCCAGTCCTGGTCAGTGTGTGTGGGGCAACCAATTGATGTGTCTCTCTCACATTTATGTTTCTCTCTTTCTTCCTCTCTTCCACTCTTTCTAAAAATCAATGGGAAAATATCCTTGGGTGAGAATTAAAAAAAAAAAAAAAAAAAGGAGAGAATTTTAAAGGCAGCAAGAGCCAGGACCGGTTTAGCTCAATGGATAGAGCGTCGGCTTGGGGACTGAAGGGACCCGGGTTTGATTCCGGTCAAGGGCATGTACCTTGGTTGCAGGCATATCCCCAGTAGGGGGTGTGCAAGAGGCAACTGATCGATGACTCTCTCTCATCGATGTTTCTAACTCTCTATCTCTCTCCCTTCCTCTCTGTACAAAATCAATAAAATATATTTAAAAAAAAAATTAAAGGCAGCAAGAGGAAAGTTATCTACAAGAAAATTCCCAGAAGGCTGTCAGCTGATTTTTGCTGCTTTGATTGATTTCTAACTAGTCTTCTAATTCACTGATTCAATCTTCTGCTACTGTTTATTCTTTTAGTCTATTCTTTATTTAAGATATGTTATTCTTCATTTCTGACCAGTTACTTTTTCATGATTTCTATGTATTTTCATGCAGTTGAGCATCCTTATAACTATTACTTTGAATTTGATTTCTGATAAATTGCTTGCCTCCATTTCATTTAGCTCTTTTTCTGAAGATTCTTCCTGTTCTTTCATTTGGGCCTGGTTTCTTTGTTTCCCTATTTTGGCTATCTCTTTGATTTTGTTTCTACGTATTTAATTGAACTGGTATGACTCCCAGTCTTGATTGGGAGACCTTCTGTAGTAGGTGTTTTGTGGGACCCAGTGATCCAGTCTCTTTGTTCTTCTGATCTGGATGCTATAGGAGTGTACCTTATGTGGGTTATATAGGTCCTTTGTTGTTGTTTAGTCTTGATTGATGTCCCATTTGTGGGTGGACTTGACCCTCAATCAGGCTGACTATGAGACTCAACCCTGATCACATTATACAAATTATTGTATTATACAGGTGCTAACAGAACAAAACAAAGCAAAACAAAAAACAACACAAAATAAAACTAAGCAACAAAAATAAAAGAATAGGAAAAGAGACAAAACAGAAAAGGAATAATCAAAGACAAGAGACAAAAAAAAATAGAGAAGAAAAGAGAAACAAAAGAGAAAATATAAAAGAGGAAAAGAAAACATTAAAATTAAATATATATATATATATATATATATATATATATATATATAATGTATATATAAATAAAATAAAGATTAGGAAAGAAAAATGGAAATTAACAAAAAGGAAAAGAAAAGATAAAACAAGAAGAGGTGAGAGCCCTAGCCAGTTTGGCTCAGTGGATGGAGCATCATCCTGGAGACTGAGAGCTCCCAGGTAAGATTCCGGCCAAAGGCACATGCCTGGGTTGCTGGCTTGATCTCCAGAAGGGGGCATGCAGGAGGCAGCCGATCAATGATTCTCTCTCATTATTGATGCTTCTAGCTTCTCTCCCTCTCCCTTTTTCTCTGAAATCAATAAAGAAGTATATTTTTTTTTAAAAGAGAGAAAAGGTGAGAGAGAAGTAAAACATATGAAAGGAAAAAAAGAGAATGAAATAGAAAAAGTTTAAAAAGAAAAAAGTGGTTTTGCTTCAGCAGCTTTGTGCCGGCTGCAAACACCCTTCAGATATGCTGTCTGTGAAGCTTGGTGGATCCTGCTCTGGAGTTGTCTAAAGCTGGCCTCGGTGTGCTGGTCCTGGGCATTCCCAGTGTCAGATGCTGTCTCCGCCTGGTCCTTAGCAGCCTGTCCAAAGCTTGGCAGGGAAGAGTTCCTAGTAGTCCAGTTGGTGTGGCACCTGGATGGAGCTCAGTGGTTGGATCAGTCTCAGGTCTTGCCCAGTGCTCTCCCTTCCCCCATAGAACTGCACTCAGCAGAAGTACATAAATGGGACCTGGCAGGAGTGAGTCAATCCTTTTCCTGTTGGGGATAGTGCTTGCAATCTGTAGAATGGGGGAAGGGCACTTCCTCTCCTTCCCAGAGCTGTACATGCTGAACTAACTGGGTAGCTTGGATCTGCTTCCCCTAATGCAGCTGTAGATCCCAGCACATGACCTTCTGACTTCCAGACAGAAGCCCACTTGCGAGACACAGTCTCAAAACAAAACAGACAAAACAACAACAACAATAAAACAGCTCTTTATAGGTCCCTAGCACTCCTGCTCCATCTAATCAAGCAGAAAGGGATAAAAAAAAAACCGGTCTCACTTGCCACTCCAATCGCTCTGTGCTGCCAACCCTTGCAGGGCTAAGCCAAAATTCCCAGCTCCACCAGGCTTGCACATGGGCCAAATGACCAACTCCCTCCTCGCCATCAAATCAAGCAGGACAGGCCCAGTTTTTCAGCTTTTTACTTCAGAACACAGCAAGATGGGCCAGACTGTGAGCAGCTCCGCAGGTATCTGGAGGGGCGCCACCCGTGCACTCAGGTGGGCAAGACTGACTCTCTTTCCCAAACCACGCAGTCTAGTCTCGGCCCTGCTCTCTGCCCAAAGTTCCTACAGAGAACAGAGGGCCCTTCCAAGTTCCTGTTGGGTGTACCAAGCAGATCCCTCCGCCGGACAAGCACTGTTTCATGGCCCCCTCCAACAGTCTTAGACCGAAGCCAACTTCCCTGGCTGGTATTGAAACAATATGATTGCTTTTTTCCCCTGGCATGGTGTGGTCCAAGTCTCCCAGGTGGACCAAATACCCACTCATTACGACCATCTGATGCTTCGCAGGCTTCCCTTCCTGTCTGTTGTCCTGGATTGGGGATCCCTCCATGCCCCCAGTGAGAGGGAGCTCTGCTGCCACAATATCCCTCTGGCTTCCCAGCCACCGCACCTGCGCGAGGAGGCTCACACTTTCTGTGTCTCCTCCTGTCTTCCTCTGTGCTACTGTTTACTAGTATAGTTTCGGATCAGCTACACTTCCACTGGTTTTTCTCGTTGATTGCTCTGCAGTTTAACTGCAAGTCCATTCCGGGGCTTGGAGCAAATGAATGGAACTTCCAGCTACTCTGCAGCCCTCTTGGAATTACCTAAGGTCATAATACAACACTAAAACTATGATAAAACTTCTATTGAAGGAAAAAATAAATTGATTGGACTTTATAAAAAGTAAACACTTGTGGGTTTCAAAGATACCATTAAGAAAATGAAAAGAGCCCAAATCAGTTTGGCTCAGTGGACAGAGCCTCAGATTGCAAACCGAAATGTACCTGTTCCATTCAGATCAAGGACACATGCCTTGGCTGCAGGCTCCTCCCCACTCCCCCGGCCCTGGTCAGGGCGTGTGCAGGAGGCAACCAATCTATGTGTTTCTCTTATATCGATTTTTCTCTCTGTCTTCGTCTATCTCTTCCACTCTCTCTGAAAATCCTCAAAATATCCTCAGCTGTGATTTAAAATTAATTAATTAACTAATTAATTAATTAAAAAAGGATATGGAAAGACAAGCCACAGACTGGGAGGAAATATTTGCAAATTACTTTATCCAGAGTATATAAAGAACTCTTTAAAAAATAGAATGCTTCACAAATATACATGTCATACTGCATAGGGGCCATGCTAATCTTCTCTGTGTTATTCCAATTTTAGTAAGTATATGTCTTGCCAGCGTGAGCACTATAAAGAACTCTTAAAACTCAATAGTAGAAATGAGTATTTACTTTTTAAAATATATTTTATTGATTTTTTTACAGAGAGGAAGGGAGAAGGATAGAGAGTTAAAAACACTGATGAGAGAGAAAAATCAATCAGCTGCCTGCAACCAAGATACATGCTCTTGACCAGAATGGAACCTGGGACACTTCAGTCCACAGACTGATGCTCTACCCACTTAGTTAGAGCTATAAATGAGTGTTTAAATAGATGTTTCATTAGAGAAGATGCTGTAATGGCTAATAAACACACGAACGGGTCATTAAAAAATGAAAATTAAAAGCACAATGAGTTATCATTTTACACCTATTAGACATGCTATAATAAAAAAGATAGACTCTAACAAGTGTTGTTGAGGATGTTGAGAAACTATAACCCAAATACATTGCTGATGGGAATGTAAAATGGAACTATCACTTGGGAAATCGATTAATAATTTCTTAAAAAGTTAACCATAAGTTTACCCACAATAGATAAATGACCTATCAATTTTATCCCTAGGTATCTATTCAAAAGAAATGAAAACACATGTCTACCTAAAAACTTATGTATGTGTGTTCACAGCAGCATTATTCATAACAGCCAAAAATTGGAAACAATCTAAATGTCTATGAAATGGTGAATGGGTAAACAAAGTGTGGAATATACAAACAGTAACGTGCAATTGGCAATAGGAAGAAAGAAACAACTGATACATCCTATAACATGATTGATCCTAAAAAGCATTATGTAAAATGAAGAAAGAAAAAAAAGACCGCATAAAATATAATTCCGTTTTATGAAATATCCAGAAAAGACTAAAGCAATTGAGACAGAAAACAGAATAGTGATTGTCTAGGGCTAGGGTTGGAAATTAATATTGACTGCAAATGGGAATGAGGAATCTTTCTGGGATGATGAAAATGTTCTAAAATTGGACTGTGGGGCCCAACTGGCGTGACTCAGTGGTTGAAGCATCTACCTATAAAGCAGGATTTCATGGTTTGATTTCTCAGTTGGGGCACATACCCGGATTGCGGGCATGGTTCCCAGTGTGGGGCATGCAGGAGGCAGCCAATCAATGATTCTCTCTCATCATTGATGTTTCTGTCTCTCTCTCCCTCCCCTTATCTCCCTGAAATTAATTTAAAAAATTTTTTAATGAAATTTGATTGTGGTAATGGTTGCACAAGTCTAAATTTACTAAAAGTCATTGAATTGTACACTTTAAATGGGTGAATTTAAAAAAATCCTCACCTAAGGATGTATTTTTATTGTTTTTAGAGTGAGAGAAAGGGGGAAAGAGAAATATTGATGTGAGAGAGAAACATTTATTTATTGCCTCCCATATGTGCCCTTGGATGAATTCCACAACCTAGGTATGTGCCCTGACCAGGAATCAATCTGGCAATCTTTTGGGGTATAGAATGACACTCCAACAAATTTAGCCACCTGCCCAGGGCAAATGGGTGAATTTTATGGTCTGTATTATACCTCAATAAAGTTGAATTTTAGAACAAGTAAAATCCATTTCCAATGTCTTAAGCCATCCTTACTTCTTTTTCCCAACTTTTTCTTCTTCTCTTCAAGCAAAGAGGTACTCATTACACTCAACCTCTTGACATTGCCCTCAATAGATTTGAACGTTTCTGGTAAAATCTTCATTTGTGATACGTAGTGGTGGTCATCAACATCAGTTGCAGTCATATCAGACAAAATGACGTCTTAAAGAGAGTAAGAAAATTACTTTTGTTTAGAAAAATGAATAATTGTAACCCTATGGGCTTATAATATTAACTATTCAATGTTGTAGTATTTTGGAATATAGGTATCTCATACTTATTGCTATTCTGAGACCTTTTTCTTATGAGGAAATGAAAAAGGAAGAGACTTAGAATAGAGGCTTAAACAGTAAGTCGACATAAAAATATGAATCATGTTAAAAGATATCTATTCCAGGGTTTCCCAAAGTGTAGTACGCGTACCCCCAGGGGTACGGGAAGAGTTTGGTGGGGGTACGCGTTGCACCAGAGTTTGGTGGGGATATATTGTACACTGCACTGTGCTTAGCTGCGCCTAATTCTACGTTCTCATGAGTATGAGGGGTACTCAGCGTTATGAAAATTATAGAAGGGGTACACATATGTCAAAAGTTTGGGAAACACTGATTTAGACTCCAGAGAAGTAGGTATCTAAAATGTGAACATGTATTTTAATATTGTGGATCTAAGCCCCAATTAACTCCTTTGGCAAGTTAATCTACTCTTTTATAACCCCTGTTACAAGAGATTTCTTGCAACCAGATTAAATTCTTCTTTTGTGTATTGTAGTTTATTCATTCTTTCATTCAATCAACATGTCCTCTGTCATGTTCTCTTCTAAACTTTATGGATAAAACATTGAATAAAACCAATTCCCTGACTTCATAGTACTTATATTCTAATGAAAGGAGACAGATAAAAAATGTTTTAAAAATAAATAAAACATTAATTATATAGTATGTCAGAGGGTAAGAAATGGTTTAGACAAAAATAAAGAAGAGTAAAGAGAAATGGACAAGGGATAGAGAATGGGAATGGTCAGAGAACACCTAATTTTATTTTATTTTCCATTTTCAAAGATGTTTAATAGCAGTATTATTTTCTATTAAAGTAAAGCAAAGTTCAAATGCCTAAAAATAACTATGTTTAACACTGGGTATATACACTGAGTGGCCAGATTATTATGATCTCTGAAAGCACACACACACACACACACACACACACACACACACAAACAACAGCGCCCCCCACCCACACACACACACAGCAGGCCCAGTGCATGAAATTTGTGCAAGGGGGCGGGGTGTCCCTCAGCCCAGTTTACACCCCCTCTCCAATCTGGGACCCCTCGAGGGATGTCCAACTGCGGGCAGTCAGACATCCCACTCACAGTCCAGGACTGCTGACTCCCAAACACTCACTTGCCTGCCTGCCTGATTGCCCCTAACCACTTCTGCCTGCCAGCCTGATCACCCCCTAACTACTCCCCTGCCAGTTTGATTGGTGCCTAATTGCTCTCCTGCCAGCCTGATTGCCCCTAACTGCCTTCCCCTGCAGGCCTGGTCACTCTTAACTGCCCTCCCCTGTAGGCCTGGTCCCCCCAACTGCTCTCCCCTGCAGGCCTGAGTCCCCTCCAACTGCACTTCCCTGCAAGCCAAGTTGCCCTCAACTTCCTTCCTCTGCTGGCCTGGTCATCCCTAACTGCCCTCCCCTGCAGACTTGATAACCCCCAACTTCCCTTCCTTGCAGGCCTGGTCCCTTCCAATTGCCCTCCCCTGCTGGCCATTTTGTGTCCACATGGGGGCAGCCATCTTATGTGTTGGAGTGATGGTCAATTTTCATATTATCTTTTATTAGATAGGAGATATATATATTGGAGACCTGGTGCATGAATTCGTGCATGGGTGTGGTCTAGCTAGCCTGCCCAGGGGGAGGGAACATAGGCAGTTGACCAGCCTGCCTGCTAGTTAAACTCCTGGTTGAGGGAACAATTTGCATATTAGCCTTTTATTTTATTTTATTTATTTTATTTTATTTTATTTTATTTTTTTAAAGCAACACTTGGCTTCCCCCAAGTGGGACACAGGCCTCACATATTAGCCTTTTATTATATAGGATATACACTGAGTGGCCAAATTTATTATTCATTCAGAGATCATAATAATCTGACCACTCAGTGTATATGAATACAGATAAAGGCTGCAAAGTAGACTCTAGATTTAAGTAAAGATTTTTAGGTATAATTCATTATAATTTATTTTATGAATAAGAAAAATGTCACGATAGGAAAGAGATAGTAAAAATTTATAAAAAGTATTTTTATTGATTTCAGAGAGGAAGGGAGAGGGAGAGAGAAAAGAAGAGAGAAACATCAATGATGAGAGAGAATCATTGATCGACTGCCTCCTGCAGGCCCCCTACTGGGGATCTAGCCCACAACTCGGGAATGTGCCCTTGACCAGAATTGAATCTGGGACCTTCTAGTCCACAGGTGTATGTCTTTCCACTGAGCTAAACCAAATTAAATAGTATTAGAAAATAATTCTCTTTTATTTGGATGCTCCTCACCACCACACTGCCTGCCAACTGAGCTGACTTCCCATCATTGGACCAAAATGATGACTCTCTGCCAGGCAATTACAGCGTGTCACACCATTAGCCCCTGGTTCAGAAGAAAGAGAACATCTCATTTTAAAGTAAGATATAGGCAGAGAATGAGCCATGTGTCTACCGAGTAAAAAATGTTTAGGCAAGGGAATAGTAAACATAAAGACACTGGGCAGGAGCATGCTGGCATGCCTGAAGCAAAACAAAGAAAGAAGCCAGAATTATTGGCACTAGGTGAGCAAGCCTATATTTTTATTATTTGACTAGTGTCCCAGTGCATGGATTCATGCATATTGAAATTAATTAGTCCCTCTGGTGCAGGGACTAATGCAGGCAGTCCTGGGTAGTGGCTGGTGGGGCAGGACTGGGTGAGACAGGCCAGACATGCCCTGGAGCCAACCTCTCATGGCCCCTCTCCAACTAGCCACACCTGGCCCAGCTCCGCAGCTCAAAGGGCATCTGCAAGAGTGAGCGGGGTGCCTCTGGCAGGTGTGGTCCCTTGGCCTAGCCTGCGGGGATTGGGCAGAAACTGGCTCTCTGACATACCCCAAGGGGACCCGGAGTGCAAAAGGAATTGCAAGGAATTGGACTTCCTCCTCTCTGGTTCTGGGGTGCCTTACCCAAGAACCGCCACTACCAAGTGACTGCAGCTTTACAGCTCCTGCATTGAGCATCTGCCCCTTGGTGGTCAGTGTGCATCATAGCTACTGGCCAGTCAGATTGTTGGATGGTTTTCGGTCGCTTAGCCATATATATATATATATATATATATGTGTGTGTGTGTGTGTGTGTGTGTGTGTGTGTGTGTATATATATATATATATATATATATATATTTTTTTTTTTTTTTTTACTGAAATAGAGGACAGATCCTTAATCCTTTCTTCTTTAGTCTACTTTTAATCCTTCAAAATTTTCTTATAGATCCTGCTCTCTAGCTTTTTCATCAACTTTGTAGTTTTCCTTTAAACCACTTTTGAAAACTTACTCCAGCCGAAACCGGTTGGATAGAGGGTCGGCCTGCGGACTGAAGGGTCCCAGGTTCGATTCCAGTCAGGGGCATGTGCCTGGGTTGCGGGCACATCCCCAGTGGGGTGTGTGCAGGGGCGGCTGATCGATGTTTCTCTCTCATCGATGCTTCTGGCTCTCTATCCTTCTTTCTTCCTCTTTGTCAAAAGTGAATAAGATATATTTTTTTTTTAAAAAGAAAACTTACGCCATTCTTGCAACCATGCCAGGATGTACATAAGAGTCTTTCCTTTAATGTCAGCAGAATTAGCACAATAATCCATTTTCTCCAGCACGTTTAGTCTCCGTTGCTTATATTCTAAAAAAGGGATTTTCTTTCCAAACTGTATGGACTCATCAAAAGTGTAGCGATGAATTATCCGCTGCACATTTTGCAATATGTCATTCAGCTGTGAACTGATTTCCTATAAGAATAAGAAAGGGGAATATATTAATAAATTTTCAGTTTGACAATAAGCCTTTGTCAACTTTCTTCCTAGAATGTCAGTGACAGTGATTATAAAGCTGTTGAATCAAAGCTCTACTAATTCTAGCTTTACTGTGGATTTTTTTAAAAAAGAAAGATAATCCAAAGAGGCCCACACTAAGACACATAATAAAAATGTCAAAAATTAAAGATAAAGAGAGCATCTTAAAAGTAGCTAGAGACCCCTGATGGTTTGGCTCAGTGGATAGAGCATTCACCTGTGGACTGAAGGATTTGGTTCAATTCCAATCAAGGGCACATGCCAGGATTGTAGGCTTGGTCCCCAGTAGGGGGCATGCAAGAGGCCCCTCTCTCCTCATTGATATTTCTACCTCTCTCTCCCTCTCCCTTCCTCTCTGAAATAAATAAAAATGTATTTTTAAATAAGTAAAAAGAAAAAAGCAGTTAGTAACTACAAAGAAGCTACCATCAGGCTATCAGCTGATTTCTCAACAGGAACACTTGAGACCAGAAGGCATTGGCATAAAATGTTCAAAGTGATGAAAAGCAAGGAACTACAACCAAGGCTATTCTATCCAGCAAAACTATCATTTAAAATTGAAGGCAAGTGGTCTAGAGGCTGGGCTGGGCCTGGTCTAGTTGTCAGGAGTGCGGCCTGCAGGCAGAGGCAGCGCTACCTGAGCTTCACTGAAGGCAAGGTGGGCGGAGGACTCTGGGGTCCTGAAGCTGATGAGGTCAGCACACTTCCATCCTGACCACCCAGTGCACAGAATGCCCCACAAGATCAAATTTATGGTTGTCAGTTTGTTTGGACAGGAAGATGGTTTCAGTGCCCAGAAACTAATGTTCCACACACAGACTGTCAGTGGGTGGAGGTCACCAACAATTAAGAAAGAGCCCTAGCCCACGCTCTACCCACTGGTCTGGCTCAAAGAGAAAAGGAATACCAAATATATGTAGAAGCTTTAAGGCCCCAGATCCAAGAGAAAATTCAGCTATATAGTGTTACTTTACCTTTACTTTTGGGATGCTCCTCCTGATACCTGTGCCAACAATTGTATTTTCTATAAAAACCACAGACCATATACCCTGGCACTACATTCAGGCATCAATTCCTGAGATACCCCTTGGGGGGGAAATCAACTCTTTGAGCCAACACTCAAAATTTTGCTTCTGCACACAGATGGACTTTGAAAAATCCTATCTAATGAAGAGGGAATAAGCTAATTGACTGTCATGCAGCTGGTTGATGATTCTCATTGATGTTTCTAACTCTCTATCCCTCTCCTTCCTCTGTAAAATATCAATAAAATATATATATTTTTAAAAATAGACTTCATAACAAGAGTCAAAGAAGATCACTACATAATATTAAAAGTATAGATCCAAGAAGAGTATATGCCTTTGGAAACATGTGAACCAAAAAACAAACAAACAAACAAAAAACCCATATATTAACCCAACATAGGAGCACCTAAATATATAAATAAAATCTTGGTTGACATTAAGGCAGAGAACAATAGCAATACAATCATTCTAGGGGATTTTAGCATCCCACTAATATCAATGAATAGATCTTCTAGACCAGTGCTCAGCAAACTCATTAGTCAACAGAGCCAAATATCAACAGTACAAGGATTGAAATTTCTTTTGAGAGCCGAAAAACAACTTCAATCACACTGTACGTGAGCTCCGCTTGTGGTATTTTGTGGAAAAGCCACACTCAAGGGGCCAAAGAGCCACATGTGGCTTGCAAGCCGCAGTTTGCCGACCACTGTTCTAGACAAAAAATCAACAAAGAAACAGCAATCTTAAATAACACACTGATCAGATGAATTTAATTTATATTTACAGAACATTTCCTCCTAAAGCAGCAGAATATACATTCTTTTCAAGTGCACATGGAACATTCTTAAAGATAGAGTCCATGTTAGGACACAAAATAAGTTAATAAATTAAAGAAAATTGAAATTATATCAAGCATCTTTTCTGACCACAATAGTATGAAACTAGAAACCAACTTCAATAAAAAAATAAAAACATTCAAACACATGAAGGCTAAACATGTTATTAAACAATGAATGGGTTCACAATTAGATAAAGGAAGAAATCAGAAGTTACCTGCAAACAAGTGAAAATGAACACACAACAACCCAACATATATGAAAGCAATCCTGAGAGGGAAGTCCATAGCATTACAGGCCTACATCAAGAAAAAGAAAAACTCAAATACTCTAACCCTAAATCTGAAAGAGCTAGAAAAAGAGCAGCCCTGATTGGGTAGCTCAATTGGTTAGAGCATTGTTCTGATATGCCAATTTGCAGGTCTAATCCCTGGCAAGGCATATACAAGAATCAACCAGGAGAAAGCAAGATGGCAGAATAGGTAAACACCTGAAATTGCTACCTCACACAACCACTTCAAAACTACAACTAAAAGACAAAATGGACATCATCCAGAACAAGAGGAAAGCTGGCTGAGTGGAAATTCTACTACTAGAAGGAAAGAGAAAAGCACACTGAGACTCAGAGGAGGTACAGAAGTAAAGTGCAGAGGTAAGGAGTCTCAAGCACACATGGAAAGGGCTGGCAATTGAGTACACAGCTGTTTTTTTCAATCTGGAGGGAGACACAAGCTTTCCACTGTTTGAACTCCAGTTCCAGACAAGACTGGGGATTCAGACTCATACAGGGAGAAACTGGACTGTCTAGCTTTATCTCAGAGATGCTTGCAGCAATTACCCAGGACACTGAGACCCTGGAACCTCTTAGGGCAGGGCCAATGGTCAACCATTGCTGTTTGCTCAATTCTGAGACCCCACCCCACCCAAGCTGTGTACAGAGGTTTTTGCATATGAATGACCTAGTCCTTTGAAATCTACAATTACCTAACAAACTGCAGCTGGGTCAGAGACCCAGAACATCCAAAAGAAGGCCCAAAGCCTCCCAAACCTTGCATTGCTTCACAGCTAGGACTCATCTGGGAACCTCCAAACCCCAAACAAAGAAGAGGAATCTGCCAAAACCAGTTTTCAGTGGATAGAGCGTCAGCCTGCAGACTGAAGTGTTCCGGGTTCAATTCCCGTCAAGGGCATGTACCTTGGTTGCAGGCACATCCTCAGTAGGGGTTGTGCAAGAGGCAGCTAGTTGATGATTCTCTCTCATCGATGTTTCTAACTCTCTATCCCTCTGTCTTCCTCTCTATAAAAAAATCAATAAAATATATATATATATATTTTTTTAAAGAAAAAAAGAGAGGAATCTGCAGTTCCTGCTGGGTGGCCTCACACAGAGGCTAAATTAGCACCTCCTTGGAGATCCAAGGACCTGTGGTCAGAGTGGGACCATCCAGATTACAACTCCTCAGATCCATAAGGGTCACACTCAGGGGGCAGACTCAGTGAGCATCAAAGCCCCACTGAAGCAAGTCTGGTCCCATAAGGGTGTCTCCAGCACAGAAGTTCTCCCATCATCGACACAGCTGATCCTCACAGCCAATTGGCCTGGAGGTCAATTCCTCCCAGTGATACCAACAATAATCAAGACTTAACTACAACAAGACTGTGCACAAAACCTACAAAGGAGTGCACCAAGAGTGTCCACCTCAGGTAACTGGAGAGGCTGAACCAATGGACTCTATAGGACACCTAGCACACAAAGCCACTCTATCAACACAGGGAAGCAGTCAAAATACAGAGACAAAGAAACAGGTCACAAATGAAAGAAATGAAGGATACAGAGTTCAAAACCACGGTTATAAGGGTTTCCAAGAATTTTCTAAAAAAGGCAGATAAATTTAGTGAAACCCTCGAGGATATGAAAAAGGACCAACTAGAAACTGAGCATACACTGACTGAAATATAAAAATAATATACAGATTCCAACAGCAGACTAGATGAATGCAAGAAACAAGTCAAAGATTTAAAACACAAAGAAGCCAAAAACACCCAACCAGAAAAGAAAAAAGAATCCAAAAATATGAAGATAGTTTAAGGAGCCTCTGGGACAACTTCAAGCATGCCAACATCAGAATTATTTGGATGCCAGACGAAAAGAGAGAGTAAGATATTTAAAAACCTATTTGAAGAAATAATGACAGAAAACTTCCCCCACCTGGCAAAAGAAACAGACATACAAGTCCAGGAAGCGCACAGAACCCCAAACAAAAGGAATCAAAAGAGGACCACACTAAGACACATCATAATTAAAATGCCAAGAGAAAAGGCAAAGAGAGAATTTTCAGGAGCAAGAGAAAAACAATTAGAAAAACAAGGGAACACCCATATGATTATCAGCTGATTTCTCACAGAAACTATGCAGACCAGCCTGAAGTAGCAAGAAATATTCAAAGTGATAAATAGCAAAAACCTACAACCAAGATTACTCTACCCAGCAAAGCTATCATTCAGAATTGAAGGTCAGATAAAGAGCTTTACAGACAAGAAAAAGCTAAAGAAGTTCATCACTGCCAAACCAGTGTTATATGAAATGCTGAAAGGTATTCTTTAAGAAGAGGAAGAAGAAAAAAGTAAAGATGAAAATTATGAATAACAAATACCTATCAACAAGTGAATCTAAAACTCAAGAGAATAAAAAATCTAATGAACAGAATAAACTGGTGGATATAATAGAATCAGGAGCATAGAAAGGGAGTGGACTGACAGTCCTCAGAGGGAAAGGGGTGTGGTGGGTGCGGGAAGAGACTGGACAAAAATCATACACCTATGGATGAGGACAGTGGGGGGGAGGGGTAAGGGCAGAGTGTGGGGTGGGAACTGGGTGGAGGGGAGCTATGGGCGATAAAAAGAGGAACAACTGTAATATCTGAACAATAAAGATTTATTTTAAAAAATATTTGTAAAATTGTTTTTTAAAAGAATCAACCAATGAATGCATAACTAAGGGGAACCACAAACCAATCTCTCTCTCTCCTCTTTTCCTCTCTCTCATCAAAATCCTATCTAATAAAGAATAATATGCAAATTAACCATCACTCCACTATACCCACAAGCCACACCCACCAGCCAATCAGGAGCGAGTAACCCCAACCAAGATGGCTGCAGCTACTCAGTCAGCAGGAGGCTTGGGTTTCCCTGGCAATGGAGGAAGCCAAGCTTTCCACACACCCTGGCTGGCCCAGGCCTCCACTCAAAGCTATTGTACAAAGTTTCAATTATAGAAGATAAATAAATCCCAACAAAAATGGTGGCAGTTGGAGAGAGCAGGAGGCTTGAGTTTCTCCTGGCAATGGAAGAAGCCAAGCTCCCGCAGCCATGGCCTGCCTTGATCTCTGCTCAAGGCTACAAAGTTTCAGTTATAGAAGATAAATAAATCCTAGATACCAGGGCCTCCTCTTGGGTTGCCAGAGAGCATGGCAGACTACAAACCTCCACAGGTCCCTCACCCAGACTGCCCCATGCCCCAAGGAAAACCTCACCCTAATCTGGGACATCTTTCAAGGCAAACCAGCTGACCTCCTACCTGTGCACCAGGCCTCTATCCTATCTAATAAAAGAGTAATATGCAAATTGACCATAGCTCCAACACACAAGATGGCTGCCACCATGTGGTCAAAGATGGCTGCCCCCATGGGGACACAGATTGCTGCCACAAGATGGCCAGCAGGGCAGGGCAGTTGGGAGGGACCAGGCCTGCAAGGGAGGGCACTTGTGGGTGATCAGGCCAGCAGGAGAGGGGAGTGGGAGAGACCAGGCCTGCAAGGGAGGGAAGTTGGGGGCGATCAAGCCTGCAGGGGAGGGCAGTTAGGGGTGACCAGGCTGTCAGAGGAGGGAGTTGGTTGTGACCAGACCTGCAGGGAAGGGCAGTTGTGGGGGGACCAGGCCTGCAGGGAGGGCAGTTAGGGGCAAACAAGCTGGCAGGGGAACAGTTAATCATCAATCAGGCTGGCAGGGGAGTGGTTAGGGGATGATCAGGCTGGCAGAGAAAAACAGGGGCAGTCAGGAAGGCAGGCAGGCGAGCAGTTGGGAGCCAGCAGTCCTGGATTGTGAGAGGGATCCCAGATTGAAGAGGGTGCAGGCTGAGCTGAGGGATATATACACTCCTGTGCACAAATTTCATGCACCAGGCCTCTAGTCAATAAATAAAAATAAATATATTTTAAAAGCAAAATATCAACGAAGTCCAGAGTAAGTAGAAGAAATAAAATAATAAAAATCAGAGAAGAACCCTGGCCAGTTTTGCTCAGTAAATAGAGCATCTGCCTGCAGACTGAAGGGTTCAATTCTGGTCAAGGGCACATACCTCAGTTGTAGGCTCAGTCTCTAGCCCCTGTCCAGGTGCATGCAGGAGGCAACCAATCCATGTGTCTCTTTCACATCAATATTTTTCTCTCTGTGTCTTTCCCCTTTCTTTCCACTCTCTAAAAATCATGGAAAATATCACCTTGGAGAGGATCCAAGATGGCTGCTTGGTTAGACACCTAACCGCAGCAGCACACAACAATTTCAATGGAATACAACTAAAATGTAGAGTGGACATCGCCCAGAGCTACAGGTAGTCGACTGACTGAAAATTCTACAACAAGAAGGAAAGAGAAAACCAGAAGGAAAATCAGAGGAGCTGAAAAAAAGCCTAAGGTACGGAGATATGCTGCGCGCACGCATGGAGAGGTTGCAGCCGGAGAGGAGGAGAGGGCTGGGTGCTGCCTGGCGTTCCCTAGCAGGAAGGAAATAAAACCCCCAGCCTGGGCTAAACCCCCAAAACGGCAGCGCTGACCCCCAGTTATGAGCCAGACCCTGGGGACCCATGCTCTGGTGGGGGAGACGGGGCTGTGAGGCGGAATCCCAAGCGAGCAGCGAAAAGCAGGGCCCCCAGAGTCACGCGCACATTGCGGGCAGAGGACTGAATGTTGACTTTGATGCTGGATTACCCTAACGTGAAGAAACAAAGCCTCCGGTGGCACTGAGCCTCAGTCCGGACTGCTCTGAATCTCAGGCCTGGACCAGACCCTGGGGACCCAGGCTCGGGCAGGGGGAGACGGGGCTGTGAGGCGGAATCCCAGGGGAGTGGCGAAAAGCGGAGCCCCCAGAATCGCGCACGCTATGCGCAGAGGACAGTCTGTTGACTCTGATCCTAGACTCCCCTAGCAGGAAGGAGAAAAAAAAAAGCTCCAGACTGGAGGAATGCAACAGGGAGCAGGAGCCCCTGCCGGACACCAGCCAGCCGGGCACCTGCAGGGAGCCGGGCGACGGGGCCCCCCAGGGGGGGTGGTGCCCCTGAGCCATCGACCTCTGAGCACGAGCAATGGAGCCAAGGCCAGAGGCTGCTTCCTGGGCGGTGCCGACCCCGGCAACAGGCTGGAGCAGCACGGGAGCCCGCGGAGAACAAAGGGGTGCCACAGGCCAACCTACTGAGCTCCCAGGACAAGGAGGAAGAAACCAAAGTTCTCAATGTGAAGACAACAAGTGAGAGCAAAAGATAGTAAAATTACTTAAGAAAGAATACAAAGAAGATCTTGAAAAATCAAAGACTAAGTCAGAACTCAACTCACCAGCCAACATTGCAACATAAATGCGTTTAAAAAAAAAAGGGGGACAGAATGTTGGAACAGCGGCAGCCAGGCCTAGAGTGCCCAGGCACAAATCAGTGGCAACCAGGCCCGGAGCAGCAACAGCCAGGCCCCAGAGCAGCAGCAGCCAGAACCAGAGCAACAACAGCCAGCACTGGAGCAGCCAGATCTGGGGCAGTGGCAGCCAGGCATGAGGCGGACGCAGCCAAGCCCAGCGTGGCCAGTCCAGGAACACCCAGACCCAGAGTGGCCAGGCCCGGAGAAGCCGAACCCAGAGCAGCCGGGTTGGGAGCAGCCAGGCCCAGAACAGCAGTAGCCAAGCCCGGAGCATCCAGCCTGGGAGTGGCCAGACTCAGAGCGGCCGGGCCCGGGACAGCCGGGCCCAGAGCAGCCAGGTCTGGTGCGGCCAGGCCCGGAGCAGCAGCTGCCAGGCTGGGAGCGGCCAGCCCCGGAGCAGCGGCTGCCAGGCTGGGAGAGGCCAGGCCTGGAGCAGCCGGGTCTGGTGTGGCCAGGCCCAAAGCAGCGGTTGCCAGGCTGGGAGCAGCCAGGCCCGGAGCAACCGGGTCTGGTGCGGCCAGGCCTGGAGCAGAGCAGTGGCTGCCAGGCTGGGAGCAGCCAGGCCCGGAACAGCCAGGCCCGGAGCAGCTGGGCCCAGAGCTGCCGGGTCGGGTGCGGCCAGGCCCGGAGCAGCAGCAGCCAGGTCCAGAGCAACTAGGTCGGGAGCGGCGGTGACCAGACCCAGAGCAGCTGGTTGTGGAATGAACCAGAGCAACAGAGCCCAGGCCCGGAGCAGCTCACTCCTCGCCTACCCCTGCCCCACGGCTGCCTCTCAGACATGGCTGGAAACTTTTGTGGGAACTTGAGGGTCTGCTGAATCAAGTGATGAAGGCTTAGATCTGGATGTGTTGAGTTAGTATAGGGCTGGGGTGTTTATCTGTGAGTGCCTTGGGTGGGGCCTGGATGAGGCTGGTTGACCTATTTGGAAATGTCTTTTGTGTGAAATGTATCATTGGGCATGTTGTGGTATTATTGATATGAGAAAATGCTAAGTAACTGATTTACTATCTGAAAAGGGATTTACTATCGGGGAAAGGGAGGGAGGAAGAATCAGAGGTATAGAAGGGGAATGGACTGACGATTCTTGGGGAAAGGGGGAGAGGGGTGTATAGGAAGAGACTGAACATAAACTGTGCACCTATGGATGAGGACAATGGGGGGTGGGGAAAGGGCAGAGGGTGGGGTGGGAACCTGGTGGAGGGGGGAAAATGAGGAACTTTTGTAATAATATGAACAATAAAGATTTATTAAACAGAAACTAATAAAAATAAAATAAAACATTTTTAAATGGAAAAAAAAAAGAAAGAAAATATCACCTTGGATGAGGATTAACAACAACCAAAATATCAGAACAGAAATAAATTACATAGGGATTAATAAACAACAACAAAATATCAATTAAACCAAGAGCTGATTCTTTGAAATGATAAACAAGATTCATGAACCTTTAACTAGACACATCAAGAAACAAAAAGAGAGAACACAATAAAATCAGAAAAGAAACAGAAGTAACAACTTATACCAGAGAACTATAAAGGATTGTAAGAGAATACTATGAACAATTATATGCCAGCAAAACGGACAACCTCGGAAAAATGGATGAATTCCTAGAAACATACAATCT